>NC_067250.2:2500000-3750000 GCF_019359855.2 Lolium perenne | reverse complement strand
AAACCCTTTGCGACAAGTCGAGCTTTATAGACGATAATATTACCATCAGCATCTGTTTTTCTCTTGAAGATCCATTTATTCTCGACAGCCTTTCGGCTATCAGGTAAGTCTACCAAAGTCCATACTTTGTTATCATACATGGATCCCATTTCGGATTTCATGGCTTCTTGCCATTTGTTGGAATCTGGGCTCATCATCACTTCTTCATACGTCGCAGGGTCCTCATCATTGTTATCTACAATCATGACATTTAGACAAGGATCATACCAATCAGGAGTGGCACGTTCCCTTGTCGATCTGCGAGGTTCAGTAGTTTCCTCGTTCGAAGTTTCATGATCATTATCATTAGCTTCCTCTGTTGCCGGTGTAGGCGGTACAGGTACAACTTTCGATCTTTGCGCTACTCGATCAACGAGTATAGATTCATCAATCTCATCGAGTTCTACTTTTCTTCCAGTCACTTCTTTAGTGAGAAATTCTTTCTCAAGAAAGGTTCCGTTCTTAGCAACAAAGATTTTGCCTTCGGATCTGTGATAGAAAGTGTACCCCATAGTTTCCTTAGGGTATCCTATGAAGACGCATTTCTCCGCTTTGGGTTCTAGCTTGTCCGGTTGTAACTTCTTTACATAGGCTTCGCAACCCCAAACTTTCAGGAACGACAGCTTAGGTTTCTTATTAAACCATAATTCATACGGTGTCGTTTCTACGGATTTTGATGGTGCTCTATTTAAAGTGAATGCGGCTGTCTCTAATGCATAACTCCAAAATGATAACGGCAAATCAGTAAGAGACATCATAGAACGAACCATATCTAAGAGAGTTCGATTACGACGTTCGGACACCTTTATTACGTTGAGGTGTTCCCGGCGGTGTCAATTGTAAAAGTATTCCGCATTTCTTTAAATGCATGCCAAACTCATAACTCAGATATTCACCTCCACGATCAGATCGTAGAAACTTAATCTTCTTGTTACGTTGATTTTCTACTTCACTTTGAAATTCCTTAAACTTCTCGAAAGTTTCGGATTTATGTTTCATGAAATAGATATACCCATATCTACTCAGATCATATGTGAAGGTTAGAACATAACGATAACCACCGCGCGACGCTACACTCATTGGTCCGCACACATCGGTATGTATGATTTCCAATAAGTCAGTAGCTCGCTCCATCATACCAGAAAATGGAGTCTTTGTCATTTTTCCCATTAGACATGCTTCGCATCTATCAAGTGACTCAAAGTCAAGTGATTCAAGTAATCCATCAGTATGGAGTTTCTTCATGCGTTTCACTCCAATATGACCAAGGCAGCAGTGCCACATATAAGTAGAATTATCATTCAATTTAATTCGCTTAGCATCAATGTTATGTATATGCGTATCACTACTATCGAGATCTAATGAAATAAGCCATTCTTTTGTGGTGCTCGACCATAAAAGATATTATTCATAAAAATAGAACAACCATTATTCTCAGGACTTGAATGAATAACCGTCTTGCATTAAACAAGATCCAGATATAATGTTCATGCTCAACGCAGTACATAATAACAATTATTTAGGCTTAAAACTAATCCCGCAGGTAGATGTAGAGGAAGTGTGCCGACTGCGATCAGTTTGACGTTGGATCCGGTTCGAACACGCATCGTCACTTCATCGTTCGGCGGTTGTCGTTTTGTGTTTAGTTCCTGTTTCGAGTTACAAATATGAGCAACCGAACCAGTATCAAATACCCAGGTACTAGAACGAGAACCAGTGAAATGAACATCTATAACATGTATATCAGATATACCTTCTTTCTTCTTCTTGACAAGGCCGCTCTTCATATCAGCCAGATACTTGGAGCAATTACGCTTCCAGTGTCCCTTCTCCTTGCAGTAATAGCACTCAGCATCAGGCTTAGGGCCGTTCTTAGGTTTCATAGGAGGCGTGGCAGCTTTCTTGCCACCCTTCTTGAATTTTCCCTTAGACTTGCCCTGTTTCTTGAAACTTGGTGGTCTTGTTGACCATCAACACTTGGTGCTCTTTCTTGATCTCAATCTCAGCAGCTTTTAGCATGCCAAAGAGTTCAGGTAACTCCTTGTTCATGTTCTGCATATTGTAGTTCATCACAAAGTTCTTGTAACTTGATGGCAGTGATTGAAGGACACGATTAATCCCCAGTCTGTTAGGAATCACTATTCCTAAGTCACTGAGTTTCTTCGCATGCCCGGTCATGGCGAGCATGTGCTCACTAACGGAGCTGCCTTCTTCCATCATACAGCTGAAGAAATGTTTCGATGCTTCATAGCATTCCACGGCCGCATGAGTCTCGAATATAGCTTTCAGCTCATTCATCAACTCATGAGGATCATGGTGCTCAAAACGTTTTTGAAGATCGGATTCCAGACTGCACAGGATGGCACACTGAACTTGAGAGTACCGAGTTTTCCGAGTTGCGTAAACAGCTTTTACTTCATCGGTTTCATCTTCTGCAGGAGGGTCACCTAGCGGTGCATCAAGCACAAATTGCAGATTTCCGCCAGAGAGGAAGATCCTCACATGACGGAACCAGTCGGTGAAGTTGCTACCGTTGCTCTTAAGTTTCTCTTTCTCTAGGAACTGATTAAAATTGATTGGGGACGCCATCTCTACAACATATATTTGCAATAGTTTAGACTAAGTTTATGACAAATTGAGTTCAAATTTTAATTCAACATAATTAAAAACCTAAGTGAACTCCCACTCAAAACAATATCCCTTGCATTGTCTTAGTGATTACACGAACCAAATCCACCGCACCTAAACCCGATCATCACGAGAAAAGGTGTGATTTCAATGGCGAACACTCAAAGTGTTCATCATATCAACTATATGATTCATGCTCTACCTTTCGGTATCACGTGTTCCGAGACCATGTACGTACATGCTAGGCTCGTCAAGGCCACCTTAGTATCCGCATGTGCAAAACTGTCTTGCACCCGTTGTATGTACTTATTGAATCTATCACACCCGATCATCACGAGATGCTTCGAAGCGACAAGACTTGGTAACGGTGCTACTAAGGATGAACACTTTATTATCTTGAGATTTTAGTGAGGGATCATCTTATAATGCTACCGTCGCGATCTAAGCAAAATAAGATGCATAAAAGGATTAACATCACATGCAGTTCATATGTGATATGATATGGCCCTTTTGTCTTTGCGCCTTTGATCTTCATCTCTAAAGCACGGACATGATCTCCATCATCTTTGGGCATGATCTCCATCATCGTCGGCGTAGCGTCAAGGTCAATGGCGCCGTCTTCATGATTGTCCTCCATGTAGCAACTATTACAACTACTTTGAAATACTACTCAACATGAAATTTAAAGACAACCATAAGGCTCCTGCCGGTTGCCACAATACAATAATGATCATCTCATACATATTCATCATCATATTATGGCCATATCACATCACCAAACCCTGCAAAAACAAGTTAGACGTCTCTAATTTGGTTTGCATATTTTACGTGGTTTAGGGTTTTCGAGAAAGATCTAATCTACCTACGAACATGAACCACAACGTTGATACTAATGTTTTCGATAGAAGAGTAAATTGAATCTTCACTATAGTAGGAGAGACAGACACCCGCAAAGCCTCTTATGCAATACAAGTTGCATGTCGAACGAGGAACAAGTCTCATGAACGCGGTCATGTAAAGTTAGTCCGAGCCGCTTCATCCCACTATGCCACAAAGATGCAAAGTACTCAAACTAAAGATAACAAGAGCATCAACGCCCACAAACCATTGTGTTCTACTCGTGCAACCATCTATGCATAGACCTGGCTCTGATACCACTGTAGGATAACGTTGCATAGAAAATAAAAAATTTCCTACCGCGAACACGCAATCCAAGCCAAGATGCAATCTAGAAGACGGTAGCAACGAGGGGGTATCGAGTCTCACCCTTGAAGAGATTCCAAAGCCTACAAGATGAGGCTCTTGTTGCTGCGGTAGACGATCACTTGCCGCTTGCAAAAGCGCGTAGAAGATCTTGATCACGATCGGTTCCGGCGCCACGAACGGGCAGCACCTCCGTACTCGGTCACACGTTCGGTTGTTGATGAAGACGACGTCCACCTCCCCGTTCCAGCGGGCAGCGGAAGTAGTAGCTCCTCTTGAATCCGACAGCACGACGGCGTGGTGTCGGTGGTGGTGGAGTAGTCCGGCGGAGCTTCGCTAAAGCTACGCGGGAGTTATGGAGGAGAGGGGGGCGGCTAGGGTTTGGGAGGGGGTGGCCGGCCACTCAAGGGGGGCGGCCAGCTTGTGGTCTTGGGGTGGCCGGCCCCCTCCCCTTGGCCCCTCATTATATAGGTGGATCCCCAAGTGTTGGTGTCCAAGTCTTCGAATAAGACCCGAACCAAAAACCTTCCATGAGAGGGGAAACCTAGCCCAACTAGGACTCCCACCAAAAGGTGGGATTTCCACCTCCCATGTGGGGGGTGGCCGGCCCCCTAAGGGGGAGTCCACTTGGGACTCCTCCCCCACTAGGGTTGGCCGGCCATGGAGGTGGAGTCCCATGTGGACTCCACCTTCCTTGGTGGTTTCTTCCGGACTTTTCTAGAACCTTCTAGAACCTTCCATAGAACCTTCCGCGACATTTTATTTCACATAAAATGACATCCTATATATGAATCTTATTCTCTGGACCATTCCGGAACTCCTCGTGATGTCCGGGATCTCATCCGGGACTCCGAACAAATATTCGAACTCCATTCCATATTCAAGTACTACCATTTCAACATCCAACTTTAAGTGTGTCACCCTACGGTTCGTGAACTATGCGGACATGGTTGAGTACTCACTCCGACCAATAACCAATAGCGGGATCTGGAGATCCATAATGGCTCCCACATATTCAACGATGACATTAGTGATCGAATGAACCATTCACATACATTACTAATTCCCTTTGTCTCGCGATATTTTACTTGTCCGAGGTTTGATCTTCGGTATCACTCTATACCTTGTTCAACCTCGTCTCCTGACAAGTACTCTTTACTCGTACCGTGGTATGTGGTCTCTTATGAACTTATTCATATGCTTGCAAGACATTAGACGACATTCCACCGAGAGGGCCCAGAGTATATCTATCCGTCATCGGGATGGACAAATCCCACTGTTGATCCATATGCTTCAACTCATACTTTCCAGATACTTAATCCCACTTTTATAGCCACCCATTTACAAAGTGGTGTTTGGTGTAATCAAAGTACCTTTCTGGTATAAGTGATTTATATGATCTCATGGTCATAAGGACTAGGTAACTATGTATCGAAAGCTTATAGCAAATAACTTAATGACGAGATCTTATGCTACGCTTAAAAGGGTGTGTCCATTACATCATTCATATAATGATATAACCTTTTTATTAATAACATCCAATGTTCATGATTATGAAACTAATCATCCATTAATCAACAAGCTAGTTTAAGAGGCATACTAGGGACTTCTTGTTTGTCTACATATCACACATGTACTAATGTTTCGGTTAATACAATTCTAGCATGATATATAAACATTTATCATAAACATAAAGATATAAATAATAACCACTTTATTATTGCCTCTAGGGCATATCTCCTTCAGTTTCTCTATTAGCTAGCCGAATAACCACATCAATATCTTCAAGTTCACAAGAACCAATTTCATGCATGATCTCCGTGTAAAGCTCATAAGGAATAGCACTAATACTTGCACCAATATCACATAAACCATAATAGCAATGATCACCAATTCTAACAGAAAGCTTAGGAACACTGGTTTTCCTAGACTTATTAGGATGCGAAACAATATTAGAAGCATCTTCACAGAAAATAATATGACCATCTTCCACATTTTCAGTCACAAGATCTTTAACTATTGCAATAGGGGGTTCAACTTTTATTTTCTCTTCAGGTTCTATAGGTTTCTTTTCACTTTTATTAACCGCACTATTTATAACAGAATACTCCTTCATTTTAGTAGGGAAAGGAGTTTTTTCAATATAAGCTTCAGGAATAACATGATCCGCAGTTTCAATTACAACACATTTATTTATAGATGAATCAATTTTATCTTTATACGGTTCATGAAACTTATCAAAATTCTTCTTAGGCAATTCATAATGAGAGGCAAAAGCTTTATAAAGATTTGCAGCAACTTGAGAATCAAGACCATAAGTAGCACTCATATTACAAAATTTATCAGTATCCATAAAAGCTTCAATGCATTTATAATCATAATTTATACCTGACTCTCTATCTTTGTCGTTCTCCCATCTTTCATTATTCTCCTGAATCCAATCAAGAAGGTCCCTCTTAAACTCTTCTTTGTTGCGTGTAAATGATCCAGAACAAGAAGTATCCAGCAAGGTCTTATCTTAAAAAGAAAGTCTTGCATAGAAATTATCAATAATAATATTACCAGGAAGCTCATGAATGGGGCATTTGAGCATTAAAGACTTCAATCTCCCCCATGCTTGGGCAATACTCTCTCCATCATGAGGCCAGAAATTATATATGCGGTTCCGATCCTTGTGAATTTCACTTGGAGGATAGAATTTAGAATAAAATAGGGGCACAATATCATTCCATTCAAGAGAATCCCCATTATTCAGTAATTTATACCAATGCGCCGCTTTACCAGACAACGATATAGAGAATAGCTTCTTCCTCACTTCATCCATAGCAATACCTGCACACTTGAATAAACCGCATAATTCATGTAAGAACAGTAAATGATCTCCAGGATGGACAGTTCCATCCCCTTCATAGCGGTTATCCACAACACGTTCAATAATTTTCATAGGTATTTTGTATGGAACATCTTCCTCACCTGGCGCCTCATCCACTACCTTTGCAGTAGTAGTAGATTTTCCAAATAAAAATTCAAGAGAAGATCTCTCCATAATGAATTATAGCAGCAGGCAGAAATAAAATCAGCACTAACAGTAAAAGTTTCCCTTACCAATTCCACTTACCAATAGCGCTTCACTCCCCGGCAACGGCGCCAGAAAATAGTCTTGATGACCCACAAGTATAGGGGGTGTATTATAGTATTTTCGATAAGTAAGAATGTCGATCCCAACGAGGAGCAGAAGGTGTTGACAAGCAGTTTCGATGAAGGATTCACTGTAAATGCTCACAGACAAGTATTCAGGGGTTTTAGTGTAGCTGATGAATAAAGTACGAGTAAGTAAAGTGCGAGAGAAATAATTGCAGCGAGTGGCCCAATCCTTTTTAGCACAAAGGACAAGCCGGTTTGTTTACTTATAATGACCAAACGTTCTTGAGGACACACGGGAATTTAGTCTAGTGCTTTCGCTTCATATAGCTGATTAATCTTCATTGTTTTGATAAGTGTTGTGTGGGTGAACCTATGCTAATGCACCGCCCTTCCTAGGACTAATACATACTTGTGATTATACCTTTTGCAAGCATCCGCAACTACAAGAAAGTAATTAAGATAAATCTAACCATAGCCTTAAACTCTGAGATCCTGCTATCCCTCCTGCATCGATATACCAACGGGGGTTTAGGTTTCTGTCACTCCGGCAACCCCGCAATTGGCAAACGAGTACAAGATGTATTCCCCTAGGCCCATAATGAAGTATCATGTAGTCGACATTCACATGACACCACTAGAAGAATAACACCACAACTTAAATATCATAACATTGAATATTACCCAACGTAATTCACTACTAACATTTAGATTTCACCCATGTCCTCAAGAACTAAACGAACTACTCACAAGACATCATATGGAACATGATCAGAGGTGATATGATGATGAATAACAATCTGAACATAAACCTTGGTTCAATGGTTTCACTCAATAGCATCAATAACAAGTAGAAATCAATACCGGGAGAGTTTCCCCTATCAAACAATCAAGATCCAACCCTAATTGTTACAGCGGTGACGAGGTGCAGCGGTGGAGATGGCGGTGATGATGATGGAGATGATGGTGATGATGATCCCAATGATGTCCAGCGCGATGGCGGTGACGATGGCGTCGATTTCCCCCTCCGAGAGAGAATTTCCCCGGCAGATTTCAGCCTGCCGGAGAGCTCTTTTCTCTCTGGTGTTTTCCACCCCGCAAAGGCGGCTGTGACTCCTCGCGACTATCCTCTGGAGCTTAGGTTTTCAGGACGAAGAAGTACGCGAAGGAGAGGGGGGCAGAGGGGGCTGTGGGCCCCCTCCCCACATGGCGGCGCGGCCAGGGCAGAGCCCGCGCCGGCCTGTGAGGGGGGCCCATGGCGGCCCTCCTCGGCTCCCCCTTTTGGCTCCCTTCGTCTTCTGGAAAAATAGGATTTTTCATATAAATTCCGTCAATTGTTGATCTTCCGAAATATTGCATTCTGACGGCGCTTTTTCCAGCAGAATCCTGACTCCGGTGCGCGATCCTCCAAAAATCATGAAACATGCAAAATAGATGAAATAACATAAGTATTACCTCTAAATATGAAATATATCAATGAATAACAGTAAATTATGATATAAAATAGTGATGCAAAATGGACGTAACAAGGGTTCCTGCCAATGTTATGTGGTATGCTCCTATAATACCACGGTTGAAACGTCTGTTCAGAAATAAAGAGCATGCCAGGTTGTTGCGATGGCACAAAGAAGACCGTAAGAAAGACGAGATGCTGAGACACCCCGCTGATGGGTCGTAGTGGAGGACAATCGATAGAGAGTTCCCAGATTTTGCAGATGACGCGAGGAACTTAAGGTTTGGCCTAAGTACAGATGGAATGAATCCTTTTGGGGAGCAGAGCTGCAGTCATAGCACTTGGCCTGTAACTCTATGTATCTATAACCTTCCGCCTTGGTTGTGCATGAAGCGGAAGTTCATTATGATGCCAGTGCTCATCCAAGGCCCAAAGCAACCCGGCAACGACATTGATGTATACCTACGGCCATTATTTGAAGAACTCTTACAGTTGTGGAGCAAACCAGGTGTACATGCATGGGATGAGTACAAACAGGAGTCATTTAACCTACGAGCGTTGCTTTTCGTGACCATCAATGATTGGCCTACTCTTAGTAACCTTTCAGGACAGACAAACAAGGGATACAATGCATGCACGCACTGTTTAGATGAGACCGAAGGTGCCTATCTGAATAAATGTAAGAAGGTTGTGTACCTGGGGCATCGTCGATTTCTTCCAAAGAGGCACCCCGTCATAAAGAAAGGCAATCATTTCGGAGGTGAGGCAGATCACTGGGTGAAGCCTGAACTCCGTACCGGTGATGCTTTACTTGATATGGTCAAGGACATAAAAGTAATCTTTGGAAAGGGTCCTGCCGGTCAATTTTTTCCGAATGACGTCGTTACCGGACACGCACCCATGTGGAAGAAAAAATCTCTATTTTGGGATCTACCCTATTGGAAAGTCCTAGAGATCCGCTCTTCAATCGACGTGATGCACGTGACGAAGAATCTTTGCGTGAACCTCCTAGGATTCTTACGCGTGTATGGGAAGACAAAAGATACACCAGAAGCACGGGAGGACCAGTATCGTATGAAAGTCCCAAAAAACAAGCAAGAACAGAATTACAAGACGGGTACAAGGAGTCGCTTAAGTCCTGCCAGCTACGCTCTTACCAAAGCAGAGAAGGATATCTTTTTTGAAGTCCTTTACAGTATCAAGGTGCCGTCTGGATTCTCATCAAATATAAAGGGAATTATAAATATGGCGGAGAAAAAATTCCAAAACCTGAAGTCGCATGACTGCCACATTATTATGATGCAGTTGCTTCCGGTTGCACTGAGGGGGCTTCTGCCGAAAAATGTTCGAATACCCATTGTGAAGCTATGTGCATTCCTTAATGCAATATCTCAGAAGGTAATCGATCCAACTAGTCTTCCAAGATTACAGAAGGATGTGGTGCAATGTCTTGTTAGTTTTGAGTTGGTGTTTCCACCATCTTTCTTCAATATTATGACGCATCTCCTGGTTCACCTTGTCGAAGAGATTGCCATCCTCGGTCCTGTGTTTCTACACAATATGTTCCCCTTCGACAGGTTCATGGGGGTCTTAAAGAAATATGTTCATAACTGTGCTAGGCCAGAAGGAAGCATCTCCAAGGGCTATGGAACAGAGGAGGTCATTGAGTTCTGTGTTGACTTTATTCCTGACCTTAAGTCGATTAGTGTTCCTGAATCGCGACATGAGGGTCGGCTAAGTGGAAAAGGCACGCTAGGAAGGAAATCAATGATATGTAGGGACGGGATTTCTTTCACTCAAGCACACTACACAGTTCTACGAAGTTCCACCTTGGTGGCCCCGTATATCACTGAACACAAGAAAATTGTACGCTCCCAACATCCGGGGCAGTCTGAAGACTGGATTACGCATAAACATATGCAGACATTCGGCGGTTGGCTCCAAGAACATCTCATTAATAACAACGATATTGGAGATCAGTTGTACATGTTGGTCGGGTCACCATCTTCGACTGTACTGACTTTCCAGGGGTACGAGATAAATGGAAATATCTTCTACACGTTCGCCCAAGATAAAAAGAGCACCAACCAAAACAGTGGTGTCCGCATTGATGCAACAAACACTAGCAGTGGGGAAAAGGACACATATTATGGTTACATAGAAGAGATATGGGAACTTGACTATGGACCTTCTTTTAAGGTCCCTTTATTTCGGTGCAAATGGTTCAAGCTGGATGGAAAAGGGGTAAAGGTAGACCAGATGTACAGAATGACAACAGTGGATCCCAACAATCTTGGTTACAAAGACGAACCATTCGTCCTAGCCAATGATGTGGCTCAGGTTTTCTATGTGAAGGACATGTCCTCTAGACCGAAGAAAAGAAAACATAAGGAAACGAGCTCATCCGATGAGCCAAAGCGTCACATAGTTCTTTCATGTAAAAGAACCATCGTGGGAGTCGAGGACAAGACAGACATGTCAGAAGATTGTAATAAGTTTGCTGAAATTCCGCCGTTCACAGTGAACATTGACCCAACCATCGCGTTAAATGCTGAAGATGATCCATGGTTACGGTCGAAGCGATCATAATGTATATTATTATCATGTATTGTGAAGCATTTGTGGCGATTCTATCAGTAACATTGGTTGTTTGACCTAAATGCCATGAAACCTCGAACACGATAGCCCATATTGTGAAGGATTTTTTGTGATATGTGCAGTTATCCAAGTTTATTATTTTTCCTTGCAAGTATGACACATAATATGACGGCACGCGAAGGTTTCGCGTTGTTTGGATCATTTTTGAATTTTTTATACTCGTTTCAAACTATATTCAAAACGGCGGGCATGAAGATCCTTCGCTCGGGGCGGAGTTTCGCTAAACTTTCACTGGATCTCTGATGAAATAGCATGTTGTGAACCCAATAAATATTTTTACAAAAAATGTTGAGCATTATATCATGTGCATGTAGTTCAAATCTGGCCGGCCTCCTACCGATTCGGCAGGAATTTGTCTTTTTCACGAGGGGTGGACGGAAAGGTTCCAGATATGCAGGTTGGGAAATTATCCATCTTAGGTGGTCTACTATTTTTGAAAAATGTGTTGGTACCAATGTGAAACTTTAATTTTGTGCTTCCTTCACAAAACACCCCCTTTTCGGCACCTCAAAAATGGAAAATGGATTTTTCGTACGATCAAAAGGAAAACTTCCTCCTGCAACATTGTAATACATCCCAAGATACACATGTGTGCACAATATGGATACATTATCACAAACTATGTGGCGATTCTATCAGTAACATTGGTCGTTTGACCTATATGCCATGAAACCTCGAACACGATAGCCCATATTGTGAAGGATTTTTTGTGATGTGTGCAATTATCCAAGTTTATTATTTTTCCTTGCAAGTATGGCACATAATATGACGGCACGCGAAGGTTTCGCGTTGTTTGGATCATTTTTGAATTTTTATGCTCGTTTCAAACTATATTCAAAATGGCGGGCATGAAGATCCTTCGCTCGGGGTGGAGTTTCGCTAAACTTTCACTGGATCTATGATGAAATAGCATGTTGTGAACCCAATAAATATTTTTACAAAAAATGTTGAGCATTATATCATGTGCCTGTAGTTCAAATCTGGCCGGCCTCCTACCGATTCGGCAGGAATTTGTCTTTTTCACGAGTGGTGGACGGAAAGGTTCCAGATATGCAGGTTGGGAAATTATCCATCTTAGGTGGTCTACTATTTTTGAAAAATGTGTTGGTACCAATGTGAAACTTTAATTTTGTGGTTCCTTCACAAAGCACCCCTTTTCGGCACCTCGAAAATGGAAAATGGATTTTTCGTGCGATGAAAAGGAAAACTTCCTCCTGCAACATTGTAATACATCCCAAGATACACATGTGTGCACAATATGGATACATTATCACAAACTATGTGGCGATTTTATCAGTAACATTGGTCGTTTGACCTAAATGCCATGAAACCTCGAACACGATAGCCCATATTGTGAAGGATTTTTTGTGATGTGTGCAATTATCCAAGTTTATTATTTTTCCTTGCAAGTATGGCACATAATATGACGGCACGCGAAGGTTTCATGTTGTTTGGATCATTTTTGAATTTTTTATGCTCATTTCAAACTAAATTCAAAACGGCGGGCATGAAGATCCTTCGCTCGGGGCGGAGTTTCGCTAAACTTTCACTGGATCTCTGATGAAATAGCATGTTGTGGGAAGAGTTCTCGGGTGGAGCTTCCAAAGATGTCTAAGACGGCCGTCCATCTAAGACATCTTCGAGAAACTCCGCCGGAGAGGCTCTTTCCTTCGAGGTCGCCGTCGTCGGGTTATATACCAGCTCCCTGGAAGCTCTCTATGATCTCCCTCCTTACCCTGAGCTACTGTTTGTTGGGTGTATACTAGCAGCTTGCGAGCGGGACTCCTAGCTTGCTTGCAGGAAGAGTTCTCGGGCGAAGCTTCCGAAGATGTCTAAGACGGCCGGCCATCTAAGACATCTTCGAGAAACTTCGCCGGAGAGGCTCTTTCCTTCTTGGTCGTTGCCTCTTTTCTCTTTGTTCTCTCTACTCTCCCCGGAGGGGCTATATATAGCGGTGTGTGCCTCCAGATAATCCCCTCCCCCCAGATGAAACCATCCCAGATAAGGCAAACACCAGATAAGCCTCCCCCAGATTTAGCCCCCCCATCTTTAGCACCGATTCCAGCCAGGAACCCGGATAAAAGGATATATAAACTAATCCACCATCTTTAGCACCGGTTCCAGCCAGTAATCGGGATAAAAGAGGTATATAAACTAATCAACCATCTTTATCACCGGTTCCAGCCATTAACCGGGATAAAACGACAACGACTTTATTGAAATTTAACAAGATACGTTAACTAAACTTAAACTAAAACAACGACAACACGGCTTTATTGAAATTTAACATTAACTAAATTAAACTAAAATAACAACTTCTACTAGTTCTTCCGTGCATCCGCTGCTGCCCTCCTGGCTGCCGCCTCCTGCCGCAGCTCCTCCTCACGACGACGCTTATGCATCTGCTCACTATTCAGATCCGCCACACACGGCCGCTTATGCAGCTCCTGGAGACTCTGCCTCTCAAATGCTTCTATGGTAGCCGCTAGCGCCGCCTCCTCCCACTCCTCTATCTCTGCGAGCTGCGGGTCCACCTCATCCGCTGCTGCCCTCCTGGCTGCCGCCTCCTGCCGCAGCTGCTGCTGCAGCTCCTCCCACTCCTCTATCTCCGCGAGCTGCGGGTCCACCTCCACCGACGGCGGGTGCGGCTTTGGGGGCATTGTGAAATGGGCTAGGGTTCGGTGATGAGTGAAGTGGGAGAGACAGGGATGTACTATTTATAGAGGGAAAATATCCCGCGCGGCGTCGTGGCGGGAAAATATCCCGCGCAGCATCGTCGCGTGGCGGGAAAATATCTCGCGCGGCGTCGTGGGAAAATAACTTCCGCGGCGTCATGTGACGGGAACCTACCACGCGCGGCGTCGTGGCGGGAACCTATCACACGCAAAACACCCAAAAAAAGGCGGGAAAATGCAAAATGCAACCAAAAAATGGACCTTTTGCACCGGTTCGTGGCTGGAACCGGTGCAAAAGAGTCTTTTGCACCGGTTCCAGCCACGAGCCGGTGCAAAAGGTCCTATAACTGCCCCGCGCCACCACTTCTTCTTCATTCGCGCGAGGAGCAAAAATTGCAGCGAAGCTCTGCCCAAATTTTCTCCCACCGCCTCGCCTCCGCCCGCCGCGACGCGCCGCCCCGCCCACGATGCGCAGCCGCCACACCCGCGCGACGCGCCGCCACCCCGCCCGCGACACCCGCCGCCTCAACACCGCCCGCGCCGCTCGCCTTCGCCGCCGTCCGCCGCCGCTCTCGAGCCAGAGAGGTGAGGCCGCCCGCCGCCCCTGCCTCTAATTTTTTTTTAGTTAGTTTAATTTAGTTAGGAAATTTTAGTTAGAAATTTTTATCTGGAAATTTTAGTTAGGAAATTCTAGCATGTGTTAGGAAAATTTGGAAATTTTAGTTAGGAAAATTTGGAAATTTTAGTTAGGAAAATTAGTTAGATTTTAAATAGTATGTGTTAGAAAAAAGTTACTTTGATTAGTATGTGTTAGATGGAATATGTAAGTACTTTATTTAGATGTGTTAGAAAAAATTTAGATGGAATATGTAAGTACTTTCATTAGTATGTGTTAGATGGAATATGTAAGTACTTTATTTAGATGTGTTAGAAAAATTTAGATGGAATTTGTAAGTACTTTATTAGTATGTGTTACAAAATATTTAGTTACTTTGATTCATACTCATAAGTACTTTATTCAAATTCAATATTATATTTGTTAGTTTTCATACGATGCCGCGCCCTCCGCGTCCTGGAGCTAGGACAATTTTAGAGGAGATGCAGCAGATGGGGGAAGTTCGGGACTGGGCTCCGTCGGGGTGGCACTGGGAGGTGTTATCTTCCGGGACGCGCACCTTGGTGCGGAATCCGGGTCCCGTCGTCGACCCGGATATTCTCTGGTGGAGGTCTTATGGACCACGTTCGTTTCAGAGGGAGCCGGCCCCGCCGGAGGAGGTAGCTCAGCGCATTGTAGCGGAGGAAGAGCACGTTCGCCGTTACATGTATGCGTTAGACACCATGTATAGGACCGGATGGTCAGTTATGCAGGGATCTCATGTTAGCTATGCTCCCATTACTGTTCCGTGGCTTTGGGGGTTCACCCGGTAGCGGCTCGGGACAGTCGGCGCGTTATAGGACCCGGTCGGCACGGTTGAGAGGTTGTAGTAGTGATTGATGTATTAGGGTTAAATAAACATGAACCCGATCTATGTATGCATGTAACTGCACTATCTGCTTTCAGCACTATATTATCGATCCTTAGTTAAGAACTATATAAGTATTGAGCATTATCCTTAATTAGTACCTATATATATGTATAACTCTAATATTTTGATCATGTATTGAGCATTATTCTTAATTACTTGTAAGTCTTTGCAGAAACTTGCTTCGTTGTGTTTATAGCATTAGAATAACTTGTAAGTCTTTGCAGAAACTATGGAAAGAGGCCTAGAACAAGAATACCTCGTCGAGGAGATTATCCGTGATGATGACGATATCACCTCTATTTACCTAAACCAATCCGGCGAGGGAGACGAGTGAACCCGAGGAGACGGTTCCGTTGAGGAAGATGAGCAAGACCACCGTGGAGATGGCTCTGGTGAGGGAGAAGGTGACAACTGCGAGGGAGAAGCTCACGGCGCCGAGGTGTACATATATTAATTAACCAAGCCTACAGATTTGTGCATATACATATATTAACGTTGTTTCTTCTTTTAGACCTCCCGATCAACACACTCTACTGGCAGAACTAAACGAGGCGCGGCCAGAAAGATGGAAGACCATGAAAGGTGCACCATCACGGAAATCGCTATAGATGGCGAACCGATTTCTCCCAAGCATCACGCAAAAAAGTTTGTAAGTCAGTGCGGAGTTATTGTTAGGGACACCATCCCGATCACCACTCAAGAATGGAAGAAACCTGCAAAGGCGGACGAAGGAGTTACTTATGTCGATACGAGATCCAAAAAACTGATGTTTAGGAAACTCCTGGTAAATTTCACATTTCCGGAGCCAGCTGACTCTGATAGTGAGAATGACAGGCCAGACCCTGAGGATCCCGAGCTGAATAGCATACAATGAAGAGTCAAGAAGTGGGCTCTTAAGAAGATGGCAATGCAGTTCAACGACTACAAGAAGAAATTGGACAACTTCTTTGTCAAGAAAAAGAAGACTCCGGATTTCAACGGCCCCTATGAGAAGATAAAAGACCACTGGGAGGCATTTGTGAAGTACAAGACATCGGACAGGGCAAAGACAAGGTCAGTCACCAATACGAAAAATGCTGCAAATAAGATGTACTTCCATACCATGGGGCGAGGAGGCTACAAGGCTGGCAGACCTAAGTGGGAGAAATGGGAGAATGACCTAATTGCAAAGGGGATCGAGCTAGAGGTACGGAAATGGAACCAGCGGTCAAGGGATTGGTTTTACATGCATGGGGCACGTTGGATGCACAAGGGAACTGTATATATACACGAAGACATCAGGAAAACCCACTTCCTATCGAAGCCTTTAGAACTGTTGCAAAGGAAGTTGAATAGGGGAAGTTCCGTCCCGAAAGAGAGAAGGACCAGCTCACACGCGCCCTTGGGAATCCTGAGCACCCAGGACGAACACGAACCATACCAGGTGGCAAGCCGTGGTGTATTGGGTTTCCTGCAGAAACGAAGAAATATCCCGATAGAAGCCGTCAGAGGAAAAAAGATGTGGTTCAAGATCGTGTTGCTAAGCTAGAGGAGCAAGTGAGGATGATAATGTTAGGCTCAGTCACCCAACCTCAAGCTAATCAGCAGATAGAAGAAGTTGCATTCGATGCTACCGGCCAGGGATCTCATCGGAAAAGCAGCGTGGCTTCCACGGAGCTGCCGGGTGATGATGTAGATGTGGATCCGCAGATGGCTCCTCCCTCCCCTGTGGATCCGCAGATGGCTCCTCCCTCCCCTGTGGATCCGCAGATGGCTCCTCTCTACCCTGTGGATTGTATCACAGAGTCGACACCTTGTGAGCTACATTTCAAAACGATGGGCTACTTAACGCTCAAGGCGGCGATCGGCTATGTCTTACCGCCAGTACCTGATCAAAGATACCACTTCAAACCGGTTCCACCTGGCTACGCTGTTGCCGGGGTGGATCAAGTTATGGATGGGTATGGGCTGCTGAGGCTTGACCACCCTGCCGGTGAAGGGGATTTGCTAGAGCTGGGAGAAGCCAAGAACACTACAGTTATATGGCGAAAGGAATTCATTGTGATTCCAGGTTGGAAGGCGCCAACAAGGTCTCCACCGAGCCAGCATTCTCCACCGATGCAGTCGTCTCCAGTGCGTGAGCCTTCTCCGCCGCCGCGTGAGCCTTCTCCGCCGCCGCGTGAGCCTTCTCCGCAACGCACCACTCAGTCTAAGAGCAAAAGGCGGACCGCTACGGCATTGAGTCGTACCCGATCACCGAAACGCAAACAAGAGCCCCTCCCAAGAGTGCCTAAGGTTCCTCCCAAGAGACCTTATGACTATACAGATGAGGAAAATGCCAAGATCGCAAAGGAACAACACATGAAATCCATGTTTGGCAAGAAAAAGCCCCAGCCTGAGCCCGAGCCAGCTATATCCAAGGAAAAGAAGTTGAAACTGCTGAAGAGCCTTCATCAACCTGAGCCAAGTCTTTCATCGAACTATGACCGGTCTATTCGCAAGTCAAATGTGGTAGCAAGAGAGCGGTGGCAAAAAAGTAAGGAAGAAGGGAAACCAGTTCCCCAGCTTGGAACCCAGAAAAACTCGTGCCCCCCACTCCAAGTGTATCCCGATGTCCTGCAGTGTCTTGATCCGACGATGGTAAAACTATACAAAGATGAGGCAGATGCGGCCGGTATGAGTATTCCTGAGTACTTAAGCCACATCGAATTCATGTACACGGCACCTGTCCAATTAGCATACCATTACACGTACGGGCAACCTCTTGTCAGAGCTGAGGAGTTGCCTCAACTATCAACACAAATGCGAAGACTACATAATTGGTACTTGAATGCATGTAAGGACGGTAAGAGCTGGATCATGGTGGCAATCAAAGATGAGCACTACGGGCGAAATGAAGTGATGAACATCGAATTTTGTGAATTATTTCAGTTATTCAATCAAGACGCCCTCGACAAATCTCTGCTGAGTGTCTACTGTCTGTAAGTATTATTTATGTAATTAAGTCTCTACCGCGGCTCGTCCATTGCATGCATATAACTATCTATATTATGCAGAATGAAGATCCGCGAATGCCGCAAGGGGCAAATCTATGATCTAGGGTTCGTTGACCCATATACCGTGAATGGGTATACTGTCGACAGGTCTCCCAAGGACACAGAGAATAACTTGGTACATGCCTTAAGGAAAAACTCATACAAAAGGGCAATATTATTTCCTTACAACTTCGCGTGAGTGTTACTGTCTTCACACATTAAATCTTTTTCGCTTAATCCAGGTGTTAAGTGTAATTGATGAGTTATGCATATGTGTCCGCAGGTTTCACTATATCCTGCTAGTAATTGAACCCGACACCGGGGTAGTAGAAGTCATGGACTCGAAGAGTAAACCCCTTGAGGCGTGGGGGGACATGGCTGATATCCTCCACAAGGCTTGGAAACGGTTCGTCAACAAGTCTCCGGGTTTACAGAATAAAGACGAATAAAACATGTACCGGTAAGTACTACTGTGGCTAGGCCACGCATCTCTTTGATTCTAGTTTCAATACCATTATTATCATTCTTGATTATATATTATTTTGATTGAACTTTGTTCTCGTAAAGTGCTTGAGGCAAGAGGACGGGAATAATTTATGCGGGTTCTACGTTTGCGAGTTCATCCGCCAGAATACCCACCATGTGACCAAAATTTTGGAACAACTTGATGTACGTATACAACATTCATGACTTTATTTTATCACCTTGTGTTTCATTCACATACACACATATATATATATACTGACCACCGTACCTTCTTCAAATTATTAGATCCAACGGTTGCGGGACGGTCTTCTAGCAACCGAGCGTGTACGAGCAATTCAAGAAGAACTGGTGGGATTCTTACTTGAGCAAGTCATAGCTCCAGACGGAGAACACCATGTGCCCGCCATCCATGAATAGAAATTATTTTCAAAGTTGATGTAGACATATATATATATATATATATATATATATATATATATATATATATATATATATATATATATATATATATATATATATATATATATATGCATGAACGTGTGTCACTTCGATTGATATATGTAATATGATGGTTTCCTATATATATGTGTGTGCATTATAACGTGTTTCGAATGGAGGCAGAGTCTGCCGCGGCAGCGTTTTAGTGTAAATTTCCTGCCGCGGCAGCGTTTTAGTGCAATTCCCTGCCGCGGCAGGGAATGTCACCAAAACCCTGCCGCGGCACAACCCTTTTGCACCGGTTCGTATTACGAACCGGTGCAAAAGGTCCCCCGCCGGACGCTCCACAGACGGCCACGTGGTGCCCCCTTTAGCACCGGTTCGTAACTGAACCGGTGCAAAAGGGGGGGCCTTTTGCACCGGATTGTTTGCACCGGTTCACACTCCGGTGCATATGGCCCTTTTGAACTGGTGCAAAAGAGGTGATTTCAACTAGTGCTGTAAGGACTGCATGGCAATGGTCTTCATGCATCCATTGCATCGTATTATTGGTCAGATGATCCTTCAACCAGGTCTGTGGCTCTTCAGCTCCATCATACTTGCGGTGATCGGACGGTAACTTGAAGACGTTGGGCGTTGGTTTTCGACTAATACAGCGGCTAAAACAGCTCACGTCGTATACCTGCTCGTCTTCACTAGAGTTGATAGACTCTAGACTAGCGCGCTATGCACGTGCCTTCTCGAACTTCTTCTGTGTGATGTCTCCGCGGGCATCGTAGCCTCGTCACGTCCGATCAGGATAATCTTGCGGCGGGCTACTGTTAGATAATAGAGTTTGTATCTGTTACGATATGTGGTTGTTGTAATCTTACCGAACTCTATCTGTAAAGCCTGGTGACGCATAGCACCGATCTAATATAAATACAATGCAGAGGGGCTCGGACAAATCATCCGAGTAGAACCCTATACAAGATTTTAAATTTAACATGGTATCTGATACGTCTCAAACGTATCTATAATTTCTTATGTTCCATGCTACTTTTATGATGATACTCACATGTTTTATACACACTTTATGTCATTATTATGCATTTTCCGGCACTAACTTATTGACGAGATGCCGAAGAGCCGATTCTTTGTTTTCTGTTTTTGGTTTCAGAAATCCTACAAAGGAAATATTCTCGGAATTGGACGAAATCAACGCCCAGGGTCTTATTTTTCCACGAAGCTTCTAGAAGACCGAAGGAGTTACGAAGTGGGGCCACGAGGCGCCGCCACACTAGGGCCGTGCGGCCTAAGGGGGCCCGCGCCGCCCTGGCGTGTGGGGCCCTCGTGACGCCTCCAGACCTACCCTTCCGCCTACTTAAAGCCTTCGTCGCGAAAACCCCAGTACCGAGAGCCACGATACGGAAAACATTACTGAGGCGCCG
Source organism: Lolium perenne (assembly GCF_019359855.2). Taxonomy (NCBI): domain Eukaryota; kingdom Viridiplantae; phylum Streptophyta; class Magnoliopsida; order Poales; family Poaceae; genus Lolium; species Lolium perenne. The sequence continues at coordinate 3,729,309 of NC_067250.2, read as the reverse complement.
CCGCCGCCAATCCCATCTCGGGGGATTCAGGAGATCGCCTCCAGCACCCTGCCGGAGAGGGGAATCATCTCCCGGAGGACTCTACATCGCCATGATCGCCTCCGGACTGATGTGTGAGTAGTTCATCCTTGGACTATGGGTCCATAGTAGTAGCTAGATGGTTGTCTTCTCCTCTTGTGCTATCATGTTAGATCTTGTGAGCTGCCTATCATGATCAAGATCATCTATTTGTAATGCTACATGTTGTGTTTGTTGGGGTCCGATGAATATGGATTACTATGTCAAGTTGATTATCAATCTATCATATATGTGTTGTTTATGATCTTGCATGCTCTCCGTTGCTAGTAGAGGCTCTGGCCAAGTTGATACTTGTAACTCCAAGAGGGAGTATTTATGCTCGATAGTGGGTTCATGCCTCCATTGAATCTGAGACAGTGACAGAAAGTTCTAAGGTTGTGGATGTGCTGTTGCCACTAGGGATAAAACATCAATGCTTTGTCTAAGGATATTTGTGTTGATTACATTACGCACCATACTTAATGCAATTGTCTGTTGTTTGCAACTTAATACTGGAAGGGGTGCGGATGCTAACCCGAAGGTGGACTTTTTAGGCATAGATGCATGCTGGATAGCGGTCTATGTACTTTGTCGTAATGCCCGATTGAATCTCACTCTACTCATCATGATATGTATGTGCATTGTTATGCCCTCTCTATTTGTCAATTGCCCAACTATAATTTGTTCACCCAACAAGCTATTTATCTTATTGGAGAGACACCACTAGTGAACTGTGGACCCCGGTCCAATTCTTTTACATCTGAATACAATCTACTGCAAACATTGTTCTCTACTATTCTTCACATACAAACATCATTTTCCACACCATACATTTAATCCTTTGTTTACAGCAAGCCGGTGAGATTGACAACCTCACTGTTAAGTTGGGGCAAAGTAGTTTGATTGTGTTGTGCAGGTTCCACGTTGGCACCGGAATCCCTGGTGTTGCGCCGCACTACACTCCGCCACCAACAACCTTCACGTGTTCCTTGACTCCTACTGGTTCGATAAACCTTGGTTTCTTAATGAGGGAAAACTTGCTGCTGTACTCATCCTTCCTCTTGGGATTCCCAACGGACGAGTGCTTTACCGTCACAAGGAAGCTACTTTCTGGCACCGTTGTAATCCAACTCCCACGTCAGCAGCTACTTTTCTGGCGCCGTTGCCGGGGAGATCAAGACACGTTGCAAGGGGAGTCTCCCACTTCCAATCTCTTTACTTTGTTTTTGTCTTGCTTTACTTTATTTTATTTACTGCTTTGTTTGCTTTCTTATATCAAAATACAAAAAAAATAGTTACTTGCTTTACTTTATTTATTATCTTGTTTGCGTTCTCTATATCAAAAACACAAAAAAATTAGTTACTTGCATTTACTTTATCTAGTTTGCTTTATTTACTATTGCTAGAATGAGTAATCCTGAAGTTGAAGTTCGTTCGTTTAAGCAACAAGGGGGAGAATGTTTAAAAGATGCTTGGTATAGAATTAGTGATGCTCATAATAGGTGCACTAAGAAACACTCCACTATTATCCTACTTAGGAATTTTTATGTTGGTATCTCTAGCTGGAATAGGTATGTTCTTGATACTCTCGCAGGAGGTAATTTCCTAGGCACTCCCGCTTTAGAAGCCAGCTGTATTATTGAGAGTCTAGTTGGAATACCACCTGTTAAGGAAGCTAAAATTGAAATCTCTCTTGAATATGTCATGAAAAAGTTGGAGACCATAGAGCAAAATCTTCCAAGTATTAATACTAAATTGGGAATATTACTTAATAGCACTGATAAACTTGATAAATCTCTAGGTGGAATTAATGAGAGAATTGCCGTCTTAGAAATTTGTGCTACTCATGATAATCAAATCCATAGGATTAGTGAACTTGAAGAAGTTATGGGAACCTTGGGTTCAACTTTTTCTTCTCTTAAGTTTAAAGAGAAAGCTTATGTGGGTAAGGAGCAAAAGTTCATGTATGTCTCTAAGGTGCCTAAGCCAAAAAACTATTATAGGCCTAAAATTGACAAAGCCCTTAGTACCACTATAGATAATGGAACATCTAAGATACCTATTGTGACAAGTTGTGGAAATTATGATGTTGATGCTTCATCTCTTGATAATACTTGATCCACACTTTCTGCGCCTAGCTGAAAGGCGTTAAAGAAAAGCGCTTATGGGAGACAACCCATTATTTTACTACAGCACTTTTGTTTTATATTTGAGTCTTGGAAGTTGTTACTACTGTAGCAACCTCTCCTTATCTTTATTTTATTGCATTGTTGTGCCAAGTAAAGTCTTTGATAGTAAAGATGATACTAGATTTGGATTACTGCGCAGAAACAGAATTCTTACTGTCACGAAATTGAGCAGCCCCGTCTGTAACTCAGAAAAATCTGCCAATTTACATGCGTGATCCTCAGATATGTACGCAACTTTCATTCAATTTGAGCATTTTCATCTGAGCAAGTTAAGTGCCCCAGAAAAATTCATCTTTACGTACTGTTCTGTTTTGACAGATTCTGTCTTTTATTTCGCATTGCCTGTTTTGCTATGTTTGATGGATTTCTTTGTTCCATTAACTTTCAGTAGCTTTGTGCAATGTCCAGAAGTGTTAAGAATGATTATGTCACATCTGAATATGTGAATTTTTGATTATGCACTAACCCTCTAATGAGTTTGTTTTGAGTTTGGTGTGGAGGAAGTTTTCAAGGATCAAGAGAGGAGGATGATACAATATGATCAAGGAGAGTGAAAACTCTAAGCTTGGGGATGCTCCCGTGGTTCATCCCTGCATATTTCAAGAAGACTCAAGCATCTAAGCTTGGGGATGCGCAAGGCATCCCCTTCTTCATCGACAACTTATCATGTCACCTCTAGTGAAACTATATTTTTATTCCATCACATCTTATGTGCTTTACTTGGAGCGTCCGTATGTTTTTGTTTTTGTTTTTGTTTGAATAAAATCGGATCCTAGCATTCTTTATATGGGAGAGAGACACGCTCCGCTGTTGCATATGAACACATGTGTTCTTGGCTTTAGTCTTAATGTTCTTGGCGAAGGTTGAAACTGCTTCGTTCATTATTATATGGTGGGAAACAGAAAATGCTACATGTGGTAATTGGTATAATGTCTTGAATAATTTGATACTTGGCAATTTTTGTGCTCAAATAGATCATGTTTAAGCTCTTGCATCATGTACTTTGCACCTATTAATGAAGAACTACCATAGAGCTTGTTGAAATTTGGTTTGCATGATTGGTCTCTCTAAAGTCTAGATATTTTCTGGTGAGGGTTTGAACAACAAGGAAGACAGTGTAGAGTCTTATAATGCTTGCAATATGTTCTTATGTAAGTTTTGTTGTACCGGTTCATACTTGTGTTTGCTTCAAACAACCTTGCTAGCCTAAGCCTTGTATTGAGAGTGAATACTTCTCGTGCATCCAAAATCCTTGAGCCAAAAACTATGCCACTTGTGTCCACCATACCTACCTACTAAATGGTATTTATCTGCCATTCCAAAGTAATTGCTTGAGTGCTACCTTTAAAATTACATTCTTTGTCTTTGCAATATATAGCTCATGGGAAAAATAGCTTAAAAACTATTGTGGTATTGAATATGTAGCTTATGTATCTTATTTCTTAATAAGTTGCTTGTTGAGCGATAACCATGTTCCTGGGGACGCCATCAACTACTACACCTTTGTTGAATATCATGTGAGTTGCTATGCATGTTCGTCTTGTCTGAAGTAAGGGTGATTTATCATGATCAAATGGTTTGAGTATGCATATTGTTAGAGAAGAACATTGGGCCGCTAACTAAAGCCATGATCCATGGTGGAAGTTTCAGTTTGGACAACAATCCTCAATCTCATATGAGAATTTTATCTGTTGTTGAATGCTTATGCATTAAAGAGGAGTCCATTATCTGTTGTCTATGTTGTCCCGGTATGGATGTCTAAGTTGAGAATAATCAAAAGCGAGAAATCCAATGCGAACTTTCTCCTTAGACCTTTGTACAGGCGACATAGAGGTACCCCTTTGTGACACTTGGTTGAAACATATGTTATGCAATGATAATCCATGTAAATCCAAGCTAATTAGGACAAGGTGCGGGCTCTATTGGTATACTATGCATGAGGCTTGCAACTTATAAGATGTTTTATGCATAACACATATGAATTATTACTACCGTTGACAAAATTGTTTCTATGTTTTCAAAATAAAAGTTCTAGCACAAATATAGCAATCCATGCTTCCCTCTGCGAAGGGCCCCATTTTTTTACTTTTATGTTGAGTCAGTTTACCTACTTCTTTCTATCTTAGAAGCAAACACTTGTGTTAACTGTGTGCATTGATTCCTACATACTTTCTTATTTGCATTCATCATATTACTTTGTGTTGACAATTATCCATGAGATAAACATGTTGAAGTTGAAAGCAACTGCTGAAACTTATATCTTCCTTTGTGTTGCTTCAAAGCTTTCTACTAAGAATCTATTGCTTTATGAGTTAACTCCTATGCAAGTCTTATTGATGCTTGTCTTGAAAGTACTATTCATGAAAAGTCTTTGCTATATGATTCAGTTGTTTATTCATTCTCTTTACCATTGCTTCGAATCACTTCATTCATCTCATATGTTTTACAATAGTAATGATCAAGATTATGATAGCATGTCACTTCAGAAATTATCCTTGTTATCGTTTACCTACTCGAGGGCGAGTAGGAACTAAGCTTGGGGATGCTTGATACGTCTCAAACGTATCTATAATTTTTTATGTTCCATGCTACTTTTATGATGATACTCACATGTTTTATACACACTTTATGTCATTATTATGCATTTTCCGGCACTAACCTATTGACGAGATGCCGAAGAGCTAGTTGCTGTTTTCTGTTGTTTTTGGTTTCAGAAATCCTACAAAGGAAATATTCTCGGAATTGGACGAAATCAATGTCCAGGGTCTTATTTTTCCACGAAGCTTTCAGAAGACCGAAGGAGTTACGAAGTGGGGCCACGAGGCGCCTCCACACTAGGGCCGCGCGGCCTAAGGGGGGCCCGCGCCGCCCTGGCGTGTGGGGCCCTCGTGACGCCTCCAGACCTACCCTTCCGCCTACTTAAAGCCTTCGTCGCGAAAAGCCCAGTACCGAGAGCCACGATACGGAAAACCTTACTGAGGCGTCGCCGCCGCCAATCCCATCTCGGGGGATTTAGGAGATCGCCTCCGGCACCCTGCCGGAGAGGGGAATCATCTCTCGGGGGACTCTACATCGCCATGATCGCCTCCGGACTGATGTGTGAGTAGTTCATCCTTGGACTATGGGTCCATAGTAGTAGCTAGATGGTTGTCTTCTCCTCTTGTGCTATCATGTTAGATCTTGTGAGCTGCCTATCATGATCAAGATCATCTATTTGTAATGCTACATGTTGTATTTGTTGGGGTCCGATGAATATGGATTACTATGTCAAGTTGATTATCAATCTATCATATATGTGTTGTTTATGATCTTGCATGCTCTCCGTTGCTAGTAGAGGCTCTGGCCAAGTTGATACTTGTAACTCCAAGAGGGAGTATTTATGCTCGATAGTGGGTTCATGCCTCCATTGAATCTGGGACAGTGACAGAAAGTTCTAAGGTTGTGGATGTGCTGTTGCCACTAGGGATAAAACATCAATGTTTTGTCTAACGATATTTGTGTTGATTACATTACGCACCATATTTAATGCAATTGTCTGTTGTTTGCAACTTAATACTGGAAGGGGTGCGGATGCTAACCCGAAGGTGGACTTTTTAGGCATAGATGCATGCTGGATAGCGGTCTATGTACTTTATCGTAATGCCCGATTGAATCTCACTCTACTCATCATGATATGGACTTTCGATTTTGTTGTCCCTAGCATACGGGGCCGGCTAGAAATACAAGGTCAAGCGCACTGCGCAGCGTCTCTACTAACACATTTGCAACTCAAATTTGAGCGGCCTTTACGTTTTTTCGGACAAATCAATCATTTTGCGTCGGGCACGATGAGCTAAAATGCAGCCCAATATTTCGATCCACGTGGGTGCAGAGGGATCGCTTTGCGTGGAGATGCGCTGATAACTTATCTTTGGGCAGCAAAAAAGGCTGGATCCGTGATTGGTCGAATAATGACCGCGACTGGCCACCTGCAGCATTTGTCAACTACCATCAGCGCTGATTAAACTGGCATACTCCTGGCGAAAGAGATATCATGAACGACAAGAAAACCCTGCCGAACAGCAGGAAGCATCTTTCGGGGTGCGAAGCCGGCATCTAATTAATCAACCTCAACGACAGAGAGGTGTGTGTCTCGACTCTCAAGCACTGGATGCTTGCCATTTCATATGATTCATTTGAGTTATTGTAACGGGAATCTTTTGAAAGTTGTTGTCACCAGTATGATAATAACAAAAAAGTTATATACTACTGTATTGTAGTACTCCAGTCTCTCCCGCATCACCGATTTTCCCGTGTCTCTTTCGATGGCGCCAAAGCATGATACGTATAACTCGAATATACTAGTATTTGTTGAACCATGAGTCTAGTAGTAGCACTGCAGTAGCAAGTAGCAAAGTGTCTAGTGTGAGGCCCATGGAGGCCCACAGGTCCAGTAGTATTGTAACCCTAAATCAGATGATATAAATACAGAGTGTGGTGATCTGAGTGACCTAACCCACCTATTTGCTGAAACTCTACATGGTATCAGAGCCTAGGTTTCCTTCCTGCTAGTGCTAGCCGCCACAAACATTACCAAACAAGTTCTTCCTTTGACCATAAAAGACCATCGTTGAGATGTAGAAATCCAGGCGGCGGGAGGCCGCATCAGGTGCTCTGCGTGGGTTGCGGCTATCTCACACAACGATGTGAGTTGTGTGAGATCGGCGGCTGCTCGCGCGGGGAGAAAGAAGAAGGCGAAGATCAATTTAGTTTAGAAAGGAGAGAAGAAGAGGTGGATCCGTGGCAGATCCGTGTGAGGGGGAGATGTGGAGGCGTGCGGAGTAGGAGCGGCCAAGTGGGGCGTGCACTGCCAGCTGGGATTAGAGGCGCGCGGCTGTGTGCTGGAGCGGAGCTGTGGAAGGGCGTGGCGGCAGGCTTGGTTGAGCACGGCGGGGCAGAGGCCGGCGGTTGGAGCAGCAAGGAGCAAGCCACGGGCGGCCTGGCGGCTGATGGAACTAGCAGCGGCGGCGGGACCTGCGCAGCGAGCGGGCGCGGAAGGAGCGGGTGGTGCGGCTCGGTGGAGCGGCGCAGCTCGCAGCGCGCGGCTTGGGCGGGATGGAGGAGGAGGCCCCCGCGGGCGGCAAGGGCGCCGAGGGCTCGCTGGACGGGAGCTTCCTCAGCTCCATGAGCGCGCTGGACGACGGCGCGTTTGCTGATTGGTAAATCTCTCGGAAGGTCCTGCGATGACGGGTGAGAAACAGGGGGATAGGGATGCTAGTGCTGAGGTTGTGGACGATGTGGTGCCGCCTGAGCCTTCCGTTGGTGGTGGCACTGGGAGCTTTGATGATGGTGGTGTGCACATTGTGGATGCTACACAGGGGAATGCTGGAGAGCAGCCTGAGCAGGAGGTTGCTGAATTGGCTCCCGGGGTGAATTCTACTGAAGAAGAATATGCTGGTCTTGACTTTCTCGAACCCAATGCTGCAGAAGCAGAAGGGACCTGCTGTGGCTGCTGCGAACATCAGGCAAAAAGGTGGATTGATGTGGGGTCTTTTGATGTTGTTGTTGTTCAGAGAGATAGATGGAGACAGTGGTCACACAAATGGTGAAGTAGAAGGATTTTTCATGACATCGAGCCGGAGGAGGCTAGCATCGCAGGCAGGGAGTGGATCTGCGCGGCAGTCGGACGAGGCCCGTGGTGCTCGCGTGGGCGCGATGCTGCTGCTGCTTGGAGAGGAGCGGGCGTGTCTGCGCTGGGAACTGGCCGTGGCGTTGCGTCCATGAGGGGTGGTGGCGCCTGTGCAAGGAGAAGCTCGACGGGCAAGCGCTCGTGCTGGCCTTCGCGTGAGCAGAACAAGGAAGGAAGGCGTGGGAGCTCGCTAAGCTCGCACGTTGAAGAGAAGAAGAAGAAATTAGTGGATATGCAGATGGGAGAAGAAGGAAGTCGGTGTTGCTGCTCCCTGCTTGCTGCAAGGAGCAGAGGGGGAGAGAGAAGCTAGTTTGTGTTGGTTCGCTGCAAGACCAAGGAGAAGATATGGAAGGAAGTGACGGAAATCTGCTGCAGCTATGTGGGCATTGCTTCAAGGGGAGAAGAACTATTGTTGCTATCTATGTTGATTTTCTTTTAGGGGAGAGAGAGAGAGAAGGGGGTGTGGAGCTATGGTGGAGGCAGGCAGCACGAGGAGACCCTCAAACAGGGGGAGAAAATGGAGATGGGAGGCTGTGATGATATGTGGTGATGGAGTTGATGAGGCTGTGGTTGAGTGGTGATGGTGATGGTTGTGGATATGTCCATGGGAAAGGCATGCGTGCCTGAGGTGAGACTGGTTGAGGCATGACCGAGGGGAGAGGCATGCGTGCCTGAGGAGTAGATGGTTGAGGCCGGAGTTGGCCACGGGTTTGTGGGAGAGACGGAAGAGGTCAGTGGCCAGGTAGAGTGGAGAAGAGAGGCTGAAGACATTGAGGCGAGTGTGGATGGTTCTGCGGAACTTGTGTGGTGAGGCAGCCGGGGTTGTTGAGGACGTGTATGGTTAGGAGTTGTGCGTATCCCAGATGATTGAAGCTGGATGTCTTCGCTGCTGATGAAGAGATGAATCGAGATGATAAGATGATGGAAAGTGCAATACTGTCATGTATCCTAGGAGTTATGCTTAATGTTCATTAGTGGTAGTTGTATTTTGGGTCACGTAGTTGTTGCAAGATGATCATGGTTGTTTACCCATGATCATCTTGAGGGGGAGTGTTGAACCATGAGTCTAGTAGTAGCACTGTAGTAGCAAGTAGCAAAGTGTCCAGTGTGAGGCCCATAGAGGCCCAGGTCCAGTAGTATTATAACCCTAGATCAGAAGATATAAATACAGAGTGTGGTGATATGAGTGACCTAACCCACCTATTTGCTGAAACTCTACACTATTCGGTAGGCATCACACAGAACGCTGATAAACAAATTCGAAGTCAGAACACGACGAAACATAGTGGACGCGCATAAGCAGCGGGTTGGGTGTATTTAGGGTGTATTTATGTCCTCCGATGACCAGCCAAACGAGTACCGATACTAGCTAGCCATCGAGGAAGTGATATATGTCGTGGGAGATGATATCTTCTTCACTGTCTGCGATCTTCATCGCCGTGTTGCAGCCTTTGGCTGCCGGTGCCTTGATCGCCGTCAATTTCTACCCTCCGTCGTGTCCCCTACCCTCTCATCGGGCATCTGCCATGGCTCGCCAAGAGATACGGGCCAATCTTTAGGTCAGCTACGTATCCGTTGATTACCTCTTCGGATTTCCCATGAACTCTGTGTACCTGAAGTATTCATGTTAGCTGTTCGGTCCGCGACTAATTCTGCATCTCCTTTTCCTCCAGGTTTCACTTGGGCAGACAGCAACTGGTTATGGTACCAAGCCATGAGCTGTGCAGGGAGGTGGGTATTAACAAGTTCAAGTGCATTCACCAGCGGAAGCTCCTGAACTTCTTAATACCCACCTCGCAGCCTAGTTCATTCTTTCTTCGCCGTCTCACACCATAGAGGCCACTTCTGGTTCAAGTTGATTTTTAGTTAAGTTTAAGTATGCTTCAAATTGAAACTTTAAAAATTAAAGCAATGGTATATCTCTCAACTTGCAAATTTTCGATATTATAAGTGTTGCATGCATTCGGTTATTTTTAGATAGTTGATACATGTATTATGTATTGACCCTTAGTCAGGGGCGAATGATCGGGTAGGCTTTGATAGGCTGAAGCTTATCCTTCGATTTCAGAAAATCTTGTTGAGTATATACGCTTCACAGTCTATTGACTGGTCGAGAAAGAAGAAGAAAATTGTTGTTCAAGGTGAATCGGGATGTATTAATTCATGATGTTCAGTCCGACTAATCCCGCCTCTCCTTTTTATTCAGGTTTCACAAGGGCAGACAGCCACTGGTTACAAGACCAAGCCATGAGCTGTGTAGGGAGGTGGGCATTAACAAGTTCAAGTGCATCACAAGCGGAAGCTCCTGAACTTCTTAATACCCACCTCGCTGCCTAGCTCATTCGTTCTTCGCCTTTTCACCACAGAGGCCACTTCTGAATCTAGTACATACACACAACTGCATGTCTTGGTAAATAGTTCATAGTATTTGTATTTATGTTGTATCAACTCAAGTTGATTCTTGATTAAGTTTAAGTATGCTTTAAATTGAAACTTTCAAAAGTAAATAAATTGTATATCTCTCAAGTTTGGATGTTTCAATATTATATGTGCTTTACATCTTCGGTTATTTTAGATGGTTCATACATGTTTCGATTCTTAGTGGTGCTTGGACTTATATACGCCTTTTATTTCTTTCTTTCGTCGATAAGAGCTTTTCCAACGGCGTGTCCCACATAGACGCCGATAGGTGCGCCGGCACCTGCTCCTTAGTTTAGGGATGGCAATTCCACACCAGCGCGCCCTATACTTTCGGCCCCAAAAAAATTGATTTTCTCTTTTCAAAAAAATTGTAACACTTTATATAGTTTAAATAATAATTTGCAGTGTTTAAACATATAGAATATTCCACACAAATAGTTTAAAAACATGAATTAAATTATTCACGCAAGAATTAAATAAATTTCAATCCAACAAGTTCATGAATCATGGAGCATTTCGTCTCCGCACCCACAAATGCTCAACTAGATTATTCTATAGTTGATTATGAACACCAGCATCTCGAATTTGTTCATGTATCTGGAGGAAAGTGACAAGCTGGCATCATCCGTAGGTTAGTTGCGCTCACTTTCAATGATCATGTAGTACATGATCACACAAGCTTTTATCACCTCCCATATCTAAGACTACGACCAGGTGAGAGAAGGGTACCGAACAATAGTAAAATGGAGCCGAAGCATGCCAAATTCCCGCTCTACATCCTTGCGACATACTTACTGACATTTTGCAAAGTAAGCTTCCTTCTCTAAAGCAGGATCTGAAATTGTGTTCACAAATATAGCATACTCTGGGTAAGTACCATCGGCTAGATAGTACCGATTGTTGTATGTGTGGCCGTTGATCGGCGGAGCATTGTCCCTCAGCTAGCCTTAAGAACACCGGAGAGCGATGTAGCACGTTAAGATCGTTGTTTGTTCCTGATGTATGTAAAATGCATGTACTAACTTTGTAGTTTGTTGACACATATTATCATATATTTGCAACATATATGATGTTATATTTATATTTTATATTCATCTTTGGAGATTTACCAATGATCCTCTTTATATTGGTTTATATCGTACTCTCGGGAAATTGGCTTACAAGCTGAATTCTTCCTCTCCTCTTCTACCAAGCTGCAAAATAAAATTCTTACCTTGTGTTCCCAACTCCACTGTGTGGTTATCAAGCATAAGGTTTCGTATTAGTAATAGAAAATACAAGTATAAAGTAAAGTAAACAACTTAAGTAAATTAAATAAAAACAAGTAAGTAAATTAAATAAAAACAAGTAAAGGCTAAGGGTATTTGAGTTTGTATGTGTATGTAGAGATAGTATTTTTTGTATTTTCGGATTCAATAATATTAGAAAATGTAAAGCGAGGTAAAAGTGTTGGAAAGGTGTTTCTCATGATTTAAAATGGACCGGAGTTCATGGGTTCACTTATCTACTCTCTTTTTAAGTTGTCTCTCAATAGCTTTGTTGAGAACATTATTTTTCAGTGCGGGGACTATCTTCAAGGTGAAAACCCAAGATCTACGATCGGGCGATGATGGTGTTTGTGCACTATTTCCTTGTTGGAGACGTCGTTTTTGAAGAACTTGGACTTCAGGTGCTGTCTTGGGGTGGTTGTGCCGCTGCTACAAGAACTGCAAGACTTTTTTATTTTTTTAGCTTATTTTTTGGTGGTGCGCATCTGCCGTTAGATTATTGCATTGTTGCAGATGCTGAATGTAATTGGTATATTCGCGATATTAATATATATATTTTTATCGAAAGTATCTATTGTTCACAGCGTAAGGAGGTTGGAAAAGGTGTTTTAGGATGGCCATGAGCTTTGCATGGTGGCCGGAGGTTGTCGCTTAATCGGCCTTCGCGAGTCCTGCCAGAAGAATAGAGGTGAGCCACTATGGCATGGCGGCATCTGCAGTCGAGGGGAAGGGATTGACGCACAGGTCGCGCCGCTGGATTTTGCGGACTTCGTAGGATATTCGATATACGCCACATAATTTTTCAGGGTTGTCCATGTACGCCACATACATGCTATTTTGCGGGTGGGGCAAGCGGGCTCGTGAAGGGCCACTGGCACCCTGCATCATGAGACTACGCCAGGTTACGAGCCAGGATCATCCTCGATCACATCTATGAAAAACAAAGTTAACCATATCAACACATGTCGCCGCAAGGAACACCTTCAAGCGACGCACTACATCATGCATGTTGTTTCATCGCCAACACCACATCGCCAATGTCTTATATAAACGTGGTTTTCATCAAAGTCTTCATCAACACACTCTCGTTGCCACACAACATCGTTCATATGATGGGCATACAAGATACAACTATATCGCGCCCTAATACAAGTAAAATAACTTAATGTTTTTTCGATAAAGACTTAATGGATCATCTGTACACCGATGATCCTAAACATCTGCCTCGATATGTTATTTTTAACACAAACGAAAATCACATGGGCAAACTAGCACAAGAGGACCTACGCACATAACCGAGGAGATCGACCGTGAATAGGAGTGTGTGCATCACGAGAATAACGGCACCGGCACAGCCTTGAGCGGCGTAACCATGTTAAGAGATGTCCTGTACCGGTCCCTAACGTCCACATCGGACGGCTTCATCCCCTCAGGCAGCCTCCACTCAAACCTGTGCAAGAGTGACGCGAGAATGAGGGTCACAACCCTTGTCGCCATCGGCATCCCAGGACAGGCCCTTCGTCCTGCCCCGAACGGCATGAACTCAAACCTGTCCTTGACGCGGAAATCCATGTCCACTCCGATGAACCTCTCCGGCACAAACTCGTCAGGCTGCGTCCATGCCGCAGGGTCGCGCATGACGGCGCACAGGTTGATGATCACCATGGCGCCCTTAGGCACCGCGAAGCCCCCGACCTCGGCGCCTTCTGCCATGGCCTCGTGCGGCATCAGGAGCGGGCTTGGCGGGTGGAGCCGCATGCTCTCCATCAGCACGGCACGCAGGTAGGGCAGCCGGCCGATGTCAGACTCATCGGGATACTGCTTTGAACCCAGCCCTTGCTGCAACTCGGCGCGAACTTTTGACATGGCGGCCGGGTGCCGAAGCAGCTCGGCCATGGTCCACTCCACGGAGAGAGAGTTCGTCTCTGTCCCTGCGATAAAAAGATCCTGGAACACAACCGGATTGTTTTTCGGGTTAATTTGCTTATACTAATTAAATCGTCCAGAGATTCTCCAATATGAATTTAGCCTTGCATGCATACCTTGAAACTTGACCAATTTCAGTTTCGATAATTTGCAATTGTACCAAGTTATCATAAATCATCGTGAAGAGTGGAATAAAAGTACAGTAGTTGTAAACAAATAGTCTGTCGAGAGTATAGTAAATACGTACCAAAAGGAAGGACTTGATTATCTCAATGCTGAGCTGATCCACCGAGTGAAGCTGGAGCAGCACATCTAAGAAATCTGCTTTCTTCTCACCTCCGGCCTTCATCCGACGGGCGATAATGGGGTCAAAGAAATCAAAGAACCTCCTCACACGCTCAGCGGTGCGCCGACGGCGGCCCTGCAAGTCGAAAACGGAGAGCGCCGGGAAGAGGTCCGACAGGTTCGGCTTGGCGAACTCCACGAGCATGTCGTCGATGAGCGTCTCAAGCTCCTGCGCTCGGCCGGAGCTCAGGTCGCCCACGTCCTCCGAGAAGAGCACGTTGGAGACGACGTTGAACAGCCCGGAGAGCACGACGCGGCCGACCTCCACGGTCTCGCCTGCGTGGCCGCGGATGCAGCCGAGCAGCTCCCTCACCTTGGCCTCCCGCAAGGCCCGCCCCGCGTCCAGGCCGTGCGCCGAGAAGAGATGGTTGGTGGAGACGGCCCGGAGGCGCTTCCACAGCGGGCTGCTGCCCGGAAGCCATATGATGGAGCGGTCGTGGTTCCCCATCGCCCGCGCGGCGTCGGAGATGGACCGCGCGGCGAGGAGGTGGTCGTACTTCTGCAGCACGTCACGGGCGCACGCGGCGGAGGAGGCGACGACGGCGGTGGTGGCTCCGAGCTTGATGGACATGATGGGTCCGTGTACCCCGGCGAGCCTGGCAAGAACCTGGTGCAGCTCGCCTTGGACGTCGAAGATGTTGCCGAGGAGAGGGAGTGGTGTCGGTCCAGGCGGGAGAAGCGGCCTGGTCTTAGTTACTAGTATGTTTTTGCCTACAACGAACACCTTGTAGAGCACATAGGAGGCGAGTGAAATGTAGACGAGCCATAGCATGTAGGGAGCTTCCATTTTCGATCCTTACGTTAGGATGTGATAGAGGGCTAGCTGATCTGCTGGTGTGATTGATTCACGCTGCATATATGGTCTTATATAGTACGTGCAGCACCTGCCACAAACAATTAATGTGTTAATTTATGAGCATCTGCATACATACATACCAGTATCTTTCGCCTTAGACACTTGTTAATACGGGCAGGTATAGCATGACCATGACCACCAACAATAGTGGAGCTACTGACACGAACACATTGTTAAACTAGTGACCATGTGTGAGCACATGTCCAGTTGTTTAATATGCCTTATACCTACGAGTATAGCTGTACGATGTAGCGGATGCAAGTGTAGCTTAGGGGTGCCCTGGATGCCGGGTAGACATTATTTTCTTTGTTTGGCATCCTATTATTATTGAGTCTAACACTTTGGTCTGCACTTCTCTAGCTCCGCCACTAATTGTAGGTATGGCTGAGGCCAAGACTACGAAGTCAAGAACATTCGTGAAGCCATGGACGGGGTCGGGATGTGACCTTGAGTTGGAGCTTATTGGACTGATAAGCTAGCTAGTTCACCCAAAACTCCAGACTATTGGAGAATGGCAGGTAATATATTTATTTCAACATTCTCTCTCATGTCAAGTGGGGGGGAAAGGTCTCAACTATTTTAGATTACCAGTGAGTAAACCAGGTCTTAAACTTGAGATCTGAAAGCTCTTATACCATATTAAATTTATAAGTCAATCGGTTCTCAAAAAACATATTCAGGAGAAAAGAGGATAAGAATAATGATAATTTTAAGTCATATTGGTCTTTTGTTTTTAATGCCATTATTGAGAGCCTAAACTTGCGAGAGATTGCTCTCTCAGTTGAGTGGGAACAAAAAATTCCTTTAGTCACAGTTAGAGATTTGACAAAGAGAATCTGGCTCTGTGAGTAGCCTTCAAGCTTGGTGCCCCAGCATGGTCTGGTTGAAGAGGACGAGATCGCGAAACCCCATGCCTCGTAGAGATTTCGGAGTACACAACCATTCCCAGCAGCGCCAATGCATTTTCTTCTTTTCGTCCTCAAAACCACACCAGTGATCCGCAATAGCTTTGCGAAGGGTATCACATGTGGAGATAGGAATCTGAAAACAGCTCATTATGAACATTGGTATTGCCTGTATGAAGGCTTTGAGCAAGGTCTCCTTCCCAGCCCTAGACATGGGGCGATCAGACCAGCCATTCGTACACTTCCATGCTCTATCAAGGATTGCTTTGAATGAGCTCGCGGGCGATCTACCAACACCGGTCGGCATACCCAGGCAAGTGTCTTGGAGCACCTCACTAGTTACTCCCAATCAGTTAGTAACACTCCCTTTAATCCGGGTATTTCAATGAAAGCCGAAGAACACCGAGGACTTGTCCCAAGCCCTGACAATAAGTATCCAGGGTTATCTTCAAAGCTTCAACACTTTTGGTATCACTCCTCTTAAAGAAGATACTATCATCTGCAAACAGCAAGTGTGGTATTGGTGGTCCTTCACAACCATTGCGGACACCATGGAGATCCCCACTATTCTCCTTCTAAAATAATAGGCTAGATAAACCTTTGGTGCAAAGAAGAAATAGGTAGGGACTGATTGGATCCCCTTGGCGAATTCCCCGAGATGGAACAACAGGTGATGTAAGCTCTCCATTAATTCTAGCTGCATACATGACATTGGTCACACACCTCATGACCGAGGTGATCCACTCTTGGGCAAAACCCAATTTCTCTAGACAGCCGTGCATATATATGCTCATTCCACACAATCATAGGCCTTCATCATATCAATTTTAAGAGGGAAGTGAGACCGTTTAGCTTTTTGTTTGCGTATAGTATGCAAACACTCATAAGCAATCAAGGCATTGTCAGTGATTAACCATTGGGAAGATCACTTTCAAACGATTCGCCAAAACCTTGGATGCAATTTTGTGCAACACGTTACAAAGACTGATAGGACGAAAAAAATCAGATGTTCTGAATTTGATACCTTCGAAATAAGCACGATCACGGAATCATAGAACCCCTCTAGAATAGATTCGCCCATCAAAAAAATCCTGACTGCAGAGCAGATGTCATCTTTCAAAACCGTCCAATGTGTTTGGTAGAACAACGCCGGGAAAGCCGTCGGGCCCAGGGGCTTTAGTGGGTTCCATCTGGAATAAGGCTGTTTTGATCTCTGTATGAGTATAAGGTTTAACCAGGTCAGAATTCATGTCCATAGTCACCTTACGTGGAATTACATTGAGCATAGCCGTGGGGTCACAAGGTTTAGAAGTGAACAGATTTACGGGTTTTCCAAGTCCCAGTCGACTAGATTAGCCATCCAATTTGGCGAATTGATTTGTATTTGGTCCGAATATGTTTGAATTCACTACATTAAATCATAATACATAGAGTAGTAGCAAAGATATATATATGATTCATGCTTCCGTATATAAAGTTGAATTAATCGTTCTAAGTTTCCCCTCACCAAGAAATATTTGTAGCAGCCAAAACTAGTTACAGTGCACGAAAGCTATTTCATTCACGTGTGACTGGAAAATAGACACGTCAATGTTGTATTTCAGGCAAATATTATGCATAGCATCCCCTTTAACATGATTTCTTTTCAAGTCCCAGCGTCTGTAAAAAAGTACATCAGCATCTATCTCGGTACATCTCTGCTACCTAGGACAAATCGTGTGAAAATCACATGGAAAAAATTAATCCGAACAAAATCATGGTACATACCCAAAGGCCAAGGCTACATACAATGAATGTTAACTGCACACTAATACATACATACACAAAACAGAGGCTGGATCACAGCAGGTTCAACCAAACGGCGAGGCCACTGGCCCGGCGCCCGCCAGGGCATCAGACCTCTTGATGCTGCCCATGCCGCAGACGACACAGCCCGGGGCGGAGAGGGCGGAGAACTTGGCACCGCAGAGGTCACACACATCATGACCGATGGTGGAGAGGCGGCTCAGGGTGACAGCGCAGAACTGCGAGGGGTCCTCCAAGGGGTCGATGGACTTGTTGGACAGCCCCCGCTGGATGCACATGTCGATCAGGCTCCTCAGCTCGTCCTGCTTCGTCGGCGGCGCCTTGGAGTAGAGCAGGTCCAGCATCTGCTTCGCGTACGCAAAGTTCTGGACCTCCATGTTCCGCTTGATGGCGGTCCTGATGCAGTTGATCCGGTGCTTTGCCTGGATGGGCAGGGAGGCGAGGTGCCGAGATAGCCTGCCCATCTCCTCCTTCGCGCTCAGGGTACCAGCTCCCTGGACTCTTTGAAGACGAGCAATTTCCTGCAGCAAATTCATGCCAAAACTTAAGCAACAGCAGCCTCCTGTTCAATGCAATCTGAACGAAGATTGAATTATGATCGTTACCTGTAGCAATGCAACCGCAATCTTGTACTGCGCACAAATGGTGGCCTGTGCTTTGATGTCGGCTTCACGTGATTGGTCCTTTGCAAGGGCCAGGAATGCTTCATCCAAACAATTTAATGCATCCGTGAGCTGATTCTGCTCAAGATGAGCAAGACCCATCCTGTAGCATTCTGCAGCAGGAGCACCACGAGGTACCTGCAATATGGATAAAAGGACATCAACGGAAGCTATTCACATCCACCACATTGTTTCTCTAACAAAAGGTAGGGTCGAGAACCTGGCCAGGACGCACAGCAGTAGGCGCTGGGGGCTGAGCCGCTTGCTTTACCGCTCCTGGACCCTCGAGGGTGCTGAGATCAATAGGTTGCGACATGGTAGCAACAGCAGGTTGAAAACCCTGTTGCTGTAGAGGCAGAGGCTGGCTCTGTGGGGGTACACCACCATCCGGTAGGCTAACTGGGTTCATAGGAATGCCTGGTTGTTGCGGTGCCTGTGGCGGCACCCCACCGTCTGGAAGACCAACATTGGCCATCATATTTTGATTAGGTACTGGCCTCCCTGCATTCATCCCAGGGCCAGGTTGGGCCATTCTTGACAGAATTATTCCTGGAGGAGGCAATGCAGCCGCAAGTTGTTGAGATGGAATGGTGTTCTGGAAGAAGTCCTCGGCAATGGGTCCAGCTGTCACTCCCATGCCTGCGATTACAGGACCCGTGGCACCAGTCGGTGCTGGTGGTGCAACAAAAGAATTTGTTCCAAAGAAATCGACTGCGCCGCTTGGCATTGTTGGAGCAGCAGGTTGTGGTGGTCCTGCTGGCTGACTAAATTCTTGTGGTGGTCCAGACAATGACCTTGTCCTACTGATCGGAGGAGCCATTAAACCGAGCTGTTTAGTGGCTTCTTTCAGTTTGTTAACATCAACAGCAGGCGCAGCTGGCTTATCACGTATCCTGATTTGAATCCTTTTAGTCTTCGACGTTGACTCATCATCATCACTGCTTCCACCATCAACGGCACCATACAGAGTCTTTTTAAACTCCTCTGCTGCTTTTGCCTGTTCATCTGCAGAAGCAATTTGAACTCCTAGCTGCCTGGCCAAACTATCACCAACTGAATCACCAGCAGCATTTGTTTTGTTTTTTATTGCCAGTACAGAAGATGCCGGTTGCGCATTCTCACTACTGGCAGCTGCCATAGCTTTAACCAAGCTCTTCTCGCTTACTTCCACTACATTACCCCGGCCCTTCATCACCCCCAAGTATACACCAATATGATCTGCAATAACGGATGGGATAGCAGCATCAGTAGTTCTCATGTAGGGCATGACCTCTCCTGCAAGCTCCCACTGAGGTATACTCTTCATGCTGGTAGGTGTTTTGATCTCCCAGTTCCCTCCTGCCCATTCCTGGCCTTTGGGCACCATACTTTCAGCAGCAAAATTGGCAAAGACACCTTGTGTCCATCCAGTTGAACGAACCCGTAGTATTCTCTCAAGATAACGTCTCAGCTCAGGATCTGTACCAGATTCCTCCAACTTCTGTGCAAGGCGTCGCAGGGCACTAGGGTTCAGGTGGCATATAAACAGATCCAGCATGCTCTCATGATCAGAGATGACCTCAAATGTTTCTTTTGCACTGTCAAACTGAGCATACCTGAAAAAGAATGTATCAAACATATGCTCTGAATCCACAGTACATGACTAGTAGACATTTTCATGCCCAACAAACCAGAAATAAGGAAAACATGGAGAGCAATTTGTAGAAAACAGTAATTTCCCAGGCGAAGTAAGGGCCCATGAAGGCAATCGTTTAGTTGTGACGCACAGGAAAGAATATGTTATCTAGCAGATGGATCACTGTGCTATGAAAAACATCATTCATACAACACGGATCACTGTGCTTTGAGTATAAAAGTTCTAAATGGCTGGCCGATTTCGCCATTGGATATTTGGACTAGTATGCCCATCAGTCCAAACTTTAAAGCAAAACTAACTAATACTGATTCTGTCTAGAGTAGCAACATGGAACATGAAAAAGCAACTCAAGGAACACTTTGAAGTTTCAGATTCAATATACTCACCAATGTCTCTTAAGCCAATTAAGTATTTGGTTGTGATAAAATGTTACTCTAGGTAATAATAAAACAACAAATAATAGATTAAACAAAGGTTCTTTCGAGCATGTCTGGAGTTCAAAATACGTTGGTATTTGGTTGGTGTAGATGTATTGACATCTTGTGAAGCAAAAAAAAATCTTCAATGAAAGAAATATTTGAAACAGTATTTGCAATTCAGCCACATGAGTAGAGGAATATCTTTTTTGTAGAACAAGTAGTGATGATAGCTGACCATACTTAATGCATGCGTAGCCCAACTCTCGGAAACGTTGGAATAGATGAGAAGTGGGAGGGCACTGAGGATAATCCCTGGAACGCAGGAACTCATCTTTCAAAATCGATAAAGCAGCAGAGAACCGAAGAGCTTTGATTGCATAATTGCAGCGCATGACCTAACATAAATTGCAAGGAAGTGTTAGCTCAAGGAAAGAGAACAAAAGGATACAACTGAAGGCGGAGTAAGCTCACTTGTGTAAATTGAGGGCCTGCTTGTGATAATGACACAGCAAGATCTCCACAAACAGGGGGTCCTTTGGATAATATATCCAGGGACTTTGGAGTAACACGCAGACTATCAAACCTGTATTGAATTAGAATATGAATGGTTAAAGGACATACAGACAAATAAAACTATGAGAAATTTACGCCGATCAAGCTCAAAATGGCAAAAATGAAACATAACCAAATAGCACATGCGAAAAACTTCATATTTCATACATGGGAGTCGATTAGTATGAAATCAAATTTTAGGTGAGATCTATAAGATCAACTTATGAATTTATATTTGGAAATCGGAGAGACCTACAAATATTTGACACCATATCTAATGAGTGTAACCATAACAGAATCCGATATATTTTAAGTAACAAATTTTTTCTAGCTAACGCCTTGAAGAAACGGGTTCTCAGATAAGGATCTTGGCAAAAATTTCATCATTCGTGTGAATGGGAGTAGATTAGTATGAAATCAAATTTTAGGTGAGATCTATCAGATCAGTGCATGAGGACTAAATGGCACAACAGAAGTAACTCACTTGCATAATGAAAAGCAAATACATCAATCAGGCAAAATAATACCTCGATGTTATTTGGTATAGCACTTCTGAAAGATCAATTTTTTGTGCAAAGTGTTGCTGCATGGTAGCAAATCCAATAAGAAGTGGTTCAAGAAGACCAACTAGACAGCTCTTTATTTCCACACCCTTTTTCTGTCTTGGATTTATATCGGTTGGATTCACAAGCAGCAGACGGTCATTCAACGCACCAAGCAACACTGCAGGCATAAACTTGCATACGGTTCACTCCAGCACAAACTCATCAAAATGGCAAGAAACAATAGGACCAAAAATGTTTTGGAGCAACTGTTACCAGAACGAGGAAAGCTAGTGGAAAGGATTGATCGAACTTTGTTGTCCCATCCAAGCATACTTATTGCAGTTGCACTTGAGAAGATAAGTGCTGGTCCAACCCACAACATTGACCGATAGTATGAAGTGGTTAAGTGCTCAACAAAATATGATAACAGTGCATAACAGATAACGATAAGCTATCCAAATTTGGATAACAACATAGGAAGGAAGAATATCAAAAAAGTAGAATGATCAAAGGATATTGATGGGAGACCACGATCAAATTTCGTTGAGCTGCTTGACAGTATATCAAGATCAGCAGACGCGATTAGTACCCTCTGGTTTGTCAATATTCCGACAACAGGACCTCTCAAAGTTGTTTGCCAGTGGACCTGCATAGAAGATTAAATTGGTTAAGACTTCCTAACTGCACGTGTCTATGATGCTGGTCCATCATAAATCAAACCATTACATAACATATGCTATATGCATGTATCTGAACCATATCTGCTGCAGCAATGCTATCTACTAGTGTCTCTTGTGAAAAGCAATGGGCAAACACAAGAACATGGTATGTTCTTGTATTTATAAATCGGCTGTGTAATTGGTGCCAAACCAACAATCAAGTAATCAACAGCATGCCAATGCAGGTGCAGCTAAACTAAAACATTTTGTATATGCACGAATGGATCATTCAAAAATCAGTTGCACCAAATTAATCTGAGGAACATAACCCAGTGAAGAATATGTTCGAATATATTCATAATTTTTCGAACCACGTCATCAAACATGGCCATTAACATTGTTTGGAGGACTGGTGATGGAACCTGAGGAGTGAGTCAGTACAGATAAAGCACCTGAAGAACAGTCTCGTTTGGCTTCAACTTGATAAACTTCTTCCCATCAGTTTTTGTGGTAATGGATAAACCATTATCTGTAGATAGCCTGTAACCGTTCAAGAGCTTCGCAAGTCCAATATGCTTTCCCGAGATCACATACAACAATGATGATTCTACAAGGAGCAACACATCAGTCAGCAACAGCTCACCCTAGTTCCACTAACTTTAAATTTCAGAGTAGGTCACTATGTATTATCATTCTAAAAGGGAAGAGAATAGATGAGAGGACAACAGTCCAGAGACATACCTAGTGGAGATGACAATATGCGATCAACCTCGGATTCAAAAGTAAACTGCATGGGACCTTGCTGTTGTGTTGGATTAGCAGTAGGATTCTCGGCAAATGTGTTTTCTTCCAGCACAGCAGCATTATTTTCAAGAGCTTCCTTTGTGGCTACTGCCTTGAGATTATAAAGATTCAGGCTAGTTCTGTCTTCTTCTAGAATAGCATATTGATTATCATCCGGGCCCAAAAATGTAGCATCACGACCTAGGAAAGAGAATATAACAGGGGTTAGACAATCATGTAGAATGTCTTAAGCGGGCAATTAGATAGAGTAATAGGATACATGTCATAGAGAGGGAAACCTTTTACTGAACTTCCTTTACTGTTTACTGCCTGTAGATCAGTCTGCTCCCAATAAAGAACAACTTCATGCGCCACTCCACTCGGACCACTTAATTCAAACACAACTAGAAACATATGCTGCTTTTGACTGTGTAAAATATACTTGGGGTGGCATTCCATATTTGAGGGAATCTGGGAATGGGGTGCATGAAAATTATAAAACCGAGAATGAACAAACAATCAAAAAAAAAGTTGCACCATTCTACAATATATACCGTAGAGTAAAGCTTCTTGTAGAGATTATCGGATCCAGATGATAGGTTATGGGCCATCAGGTTAAATCCATCCAAGTAGAAAGCTCTCACTGGATAGTGAACCACACGGTTCTCCTGGTTGAAGAAGTTCAACTCCAGATGGAATGGCTGGAGTTACAAAAGTATCGAACTGGTTAGAGAGTAAAAAAAAGTCTTAAGTAATAAGCAAAAATATTGAATGCTGTAGCAGTTACCTGACAAACAGGAACATCTCGCAAAAGATTGCTAGAATCTGCAATTGTAACAAGGGGTAAACGAGAGATTGGACCACTTTTAGCATGCCCCTCCATGAAATGCTGCACAAATTGTTTGCAAGAAAATTAATGAGTTTGTATCAACATACAAGCACAAGTATTGATTGAGTTGGCAGAACTCACAAAACGATAAGGGCTAAAGTTGATAAGACATAGAATATAGTAAAGAAAGGCTTAAATGTAAAGCTATGCTGATACAAGCATGCAAATTTCAATGCTCGGAGCACATTCAATGCAGGTTGCAGCATAGCGGTACCGACAGAGGTTAAAAACACTCTTTTGGGGTCAAAACTCTCAAGGATGTTGATGGTTTTTTATTGTGGAAAAGCTGTGCATTTTTTCAAGTCCTATGCAACCCACATAGCTTTGACAAATGTGAGGGCATAGTGCATGTTGAAAGCTAATAAAAAAGGGCACGTACACTGTGAAGGAACGCCTTCCTTGCAACATCTGAAATAGTTAGCTTGCTCTGGCTGAAAACAAGAAAAAATAAAATCAAACCATCAATAAATATTGCGGGCAATCAAGAAAGCATGGTGACATAGTAAATGGAAAAACAAGATCCTACCCCTTCAAGTGCTGCTCCTGAAGCTGTGCCTGGAGTTGGTGCTCTGCTAAAATTCCGGACGAACCTAGGGCTAACAGTTTCTCCTTTAAAACAGCAGCTGTAATACCAGAACAGATTTTAGTGCATGAAGTCTTCAAAAATCTAATAGTGTGGCATATACAACCTAATTTTGTACAGTATTCTAATCTGTAGGAACCAAGTAAACCAAAATAAAGAGCTTTCAGAAATTTCAACCGATGGACTGATCTCAGAATTTTGAATAAGAATTAAGTACAGAAAAATGATTGAGAAAAGACACATCAATATGCTTACCAGTTGACCCCCTAGCCCCTTGAAGTACAGCAAAAAGCTGCCTCCTTCCTTCCCTTGTGTATGCAGCCTTGTTCTTTGCAGCTTCTGTCGCGGACATATCCTGAGAATCAAGGACAAAAAAATGTTTCTGACACTCATAGCATCGAGTACTGAATTTATGGAGTTCAGAGTTAGCGTGGCCTAACTGCAAAAATCACTGCAGCTAAATTGAACTTTGGGTGCACTGCCAAATTCTTTATCCGGGGCAACGGGTACACTGCTTCTCCACCTTGAAGAGTGAGTATCTTTGTGATATCCATTGTTTCAATAGCTGCATAGTTTAAGCCTGATGGTTACATGGTGCATTGACTGATGTGGAAAAAGACTAGCAATCAGCAAGTAGCACAGCTAATAAAAAAAATACTATCTGGGCTTGAGGTTAAGGAGGCCCTGAAAAGGATGAAAGGAGGAAAGGCCCTTGGCCCTGCTAATGTCCCAATAGAGGTGTGTAGAAGCCTTGGGGACGTGGTAATGGTATGGCTAACTAAGCTATTCAACCACATTTTTGTTCAAACAGGATGCCCAAAGAGTGGAGGAAAAACATATTAGTACCTATCTTCAAGAATAAAGGATATATTCAAAGTTTTACTAACTACCAAGGAATTAAGCTTATGAGCCATACTACAAAATTTTGGGAGAGAGTCATTGAGCAGCACTCGAGGAGAGTGACGAATGTCATTAAAAATCAATTCGGTTTTATGCCTGGGAGATCGACTAGGCGATTTTCTTACTTCGCCACCTTATGGAGAGATATAGTGA
Source organism: Lolium perenne (assembly GCF_019359855.2). Lineage (NCBI taxonomy): Eukaryota > Viridiplantae > Streptophyta > Magnoliopsida > Poales > Poaceae > Lolium > Lolium perenne. The sequence goes on along the minus strand of NC_067250.2, from coordinate 3,704,087 downwards.
GCACAAGAAGGATCTACATATGGCATTCATCGACTTGGAGAAGGGATATGACAAGATACCAAGGACGGTCATGCATGGTTTTAAAGGCGCCAAGGCGTCCTAAGGCGAAGGGGGGGCGCTCTGACGCTTAGGCGACGCCTAGGCGGACGCTTTGGACGCCTAGGCGCCTAAGGCGGGCGTTTTTCTAAGGCGGAGGGGGAGCGCTTGGACGCCTAGGCGTCCCTAAGGCGACGCCTAGGCGACGCCTTTAAAACCATGCGGTCATGTGGTGGGCATGGTTTTTGAGTCACGACTCAAAAGTGAGTCGCCTGAGGCTGCGACTCATGTATAGTCGACCAAAAACGGTGTATAGTCGCCATAAGTCGTTGTATAGTCGCGAGTCGCTGTGATTTTTGGAAAACGACTAGGCGACTATACAGCGACTCAAAAACCATGGTGGTGGGCGCTGGAGAAAAACAAAGTTCCAACAAAGTACATTTCCCTCATAAGAGATATGTACAACAATGTTGTGACGAGTGTTCGCGCAGGTGATAATGAGGCCGATACCTTCGATAGGACTACATCAAGGGTCGGTCTTGAGCCCATACATGTTTTCGTTAGTGATGGATGAGGTGACGAAGGATATACAAGGAGATAGTCCTTGTGTATGCACTTTGCTGATGATGTGGTGCTAGTGGATGAAAGCATGGTTGGCGTAAATAGGAAGTTAGAGCTATGGAGGCAGACTTTGGAATCAAAGGGGTTTAGACTAGTAGGACCAAGACTGAGTACATGTGATGCAACTTTGGTGGTGTTGGGTGCGAGGACGGAGAGGTCAGTTTAAGAGGGGCACCTTCCAATACTTGGGAGCAGTGCTACAAAGCAATGATGATATTTATGAGCATGTTTACCATGGGATCAAGGCAGGATGGATGAAGTAGCGACACGCATCTGGCATCCTATGTGACAAAAAGGCCCCACAAAAGCTAAAAGATAAGTCCTATAGGACGGCATTCAGACCGGCGATGCTATATGGAGCAGAATGTTGGCCCAATAAAAGACAACACATCCAACAAATGAGTGTTGTGGAGATGTGCATGCTTCAATGGATGTGTGTCCATACAAGAAAGGACCGGATTAGGCTATGGGTGGCACCGATCGACGAGAAGCTAGTCCAACACCGACTAAGGTGGTTTGGTCATATCCAACAGAGGCCTCCAGAAGCACCCGTTAATGGTGAAATTCTAAAGAGTATGGAGAATACCATGAGAGGTAGAGGACGACCCAAGTTGACATGGGCGGCGGTAAAAAGAGACTTGAGGGATTGAAATGTCCCTGGAGATTTGGTTCTTGATAGGACTGCATGGAAATCAGCAATCCATGTGCGGAATCATAGTGTACTTGTTTTTTTACTCTATCCTTGTTTTAGTTTCCTTATGTTTCCGCTGGGTTTCATATCTAGCCTACCCCAACTTGCTTGGAAAAAAGGCTTTGATGTTGTTGGTGTATCTGAGCGCAGAACAATAAAATGGTTAAGTGCTAGAACAGAGTTGTATGGTCACCCAGATACACCACTAACCGTGCAACATAACACTTGAAACGCGAACTGCACAGACGATAAAAAAAATCTCAAGGCAAAATATAAACAGTAAGGATGACAAAACTAACCTGCACGCTCAAAGAAATGAGTTTCCATAGGTTGTCTATTGGTGTTAATTATAACTCGTGTCTTCCATACTTGAAGACCCCCATCCTTTGAAATTGTAACAAGCATCCGTAGCGTAGGAAGCCAGGAAACAGATGCGATAGGCTGGGAACCAGCCTGCGTACTGATTTAAAAAGGCAATGATCAGATTATCACATGGTAGATAGAGGAAGATGTAAAATCATATAACAGATAATAAACACCAAGTCCGGAAGCATCTTCACCAGACAAAATAGCATGCAATATAAATAACAGAAAAGTGCGCGGGGAGGGTTGGCTGGGTTACAGACATGTCATTATGCTTTTTCTCAAGAAATTTATGTCCATGAAGTGTAAGCCTAAAATTTGAGCTTTCAATTGAACTTGCATGAAAAGATACACTAGTTACATGTGAAATAAGATTTTTCCAGTGGGGTGACAGGATCCATTAAACTACTGCCAAAAGACGCTAGCAGCATATAAATCAAAAGCAGCCCTGTTCTTTCGAAAGAAGAGCATCACTCTAATAATATGTCTGAGGAGCCATGTATAGTTTCTCTGACTCCACTGGGTTTTATGCAACTCAATGCTTGATCATCAACTTGCTTGGGAAAAAGGCTTTGATGTTGATGTTGTTGTAATGTTTGATCCCCAAAAGTGCTTCCCACAATTAACATAAAATTAGCAGTGTCCATGTAACGAAAATGAAAATAGAACTGCATATTGGAGAGGAAAGAAGAATCTTTAAAATTCTCCAATCTCAAGTTACAACAATATAAGGTAAAACTGAACATACTTACATCCCAATCATATTTGGCCTCTCAGTTGATACATCCCATGCAAGGAGAGTGCCCCCTCTATCACCGATAAATACCCACTCTAAGGTCGGATGAAATCCAAAGGCACCAGCTCCCATGAGCTTAATTGTACTGTCAACCGGAACTGAAGAAAATGAAAATATTAAGAAGCCTACTGGTGACTAAGTGCTACTAAAAATATGTAAACAATGCAATCCATATTACGCTGTAAGGTGTAGTGAACAGCATATGTCTGGACGTTGTAGGCGCGTACCAAGCCTTCCGCATAAGCTACATACTGAAATTATAAGTATGTACGTCAAGACAGAAAATTCAAAGAATGCACAACAAGAGGTATCATTGATGTGTGCAACCACCAATGAGAAGAGGAAACAGGATGATTATACTTACGAACACAGGAAGGCGAGGATGGCAAGCCAGATTGACGATAGGTTTTTTAAGATCGGTCTTTATTTTTGTTGGTGGCCTCCCACCTTCAACCGTCCCAACAACTACACGAGAGCAAAAATCACTAGAGTTAGTTAACACATATAGGTGGACTTTTAAAAAATGAAACGGAGAGCCCTTTAGCTTTGAGTGAAGAGAATAACCTGTCACGCTCATTCTTTTGTGAAAACCAAAGAAGACAATAGGTTCGAGAGGTGTCAATGCAAGATGAACTTCTGTGTCTACTGAAACATGATCTGACTTTTTCTCAGGTGAGTGGAGAACAAGTGTCTGCTCTGTGGCGAAATCACAAGATCTGATTGTAGCATCCTACAGAACAAAAGATACATGGACAAACAGATTTTGTATGAGATATCAATACCATGCCAGTTCATAACTTGCCAGAAAGTACATTTTTTAACATTATAATGGATGGAAGATGAATAATGAAAGATAAAAAGTCATAAAACGCGTCTAGGAATAAGATTGAACATTATAAATTATAATAGCAACTTTTCTGCCCATGGTATTGAAAGCACAGCCAGTCTTTCTATCTAGTAGATGGTACAAAAATATTCTTTGTTCTAAGTGAATGAAACAACTTCTGCGAAATACTGGAGCATCAAAACAGACCTCGAGGATAGCAATGATAACATGGCTAGCGGTAGGGCTATATGCCATACGAACAACGCGAGCTCCAAGGTCGACCAGCGCTATCTTGCTTCCCGTCAAAGCATCAAATTCTGCACACACACAAAAAACGGAAAATCGAGACAGTTAGTAAGAGCTCGTCGTATCACCTACAGGGCCGAGTAACAATCAGACCACCCTCGTAAGGTCTTACACAGCCATCAGCAAGTTCATTGAGTTAATAGCATGTAACGGAGTCGTATTTGTCAAGACTAAAGAAAGCAGCGACTCGAGGATGTCCCCGACAAGATGTGTACACGAGGTGACATGAATCATACGACGATGTACCAGGAAAAATGCATGCCGGCGGCGGTCTGAAACCAGCATTAGCTAACTGCGTTGGAACGACAGTTACCATTCAGAACCGTCCCAAAACAGGCGGCAGCTCTTACTCGGTGCACAATCATGAATCATGGTTTACATGGCACCACCACTGAATTCAAATACCCAGTGTTCCACGGCATCGATGCGCCCGTGGTACCGGAGAAACGTCACTTGGAGCAGTCGAGCTACCTCTGTGAACTAACTAGTCAGTTACTACTACAGGTTCATTGTACTCTTGGGCTCCCGGCGAGAGCTGGAGTAAGGTCACAATGCTCAAGCTCGGCAAGCTACGCTACTCAGACCACCGCAAGTACACAGGGCGGACGAAGAGGGCTACAATTCGAACTCGGACCCCATTTCCGCCACCCGAGTCAGCCCAACTCGAGCCTGCCTGCCTGCCCAGATCATCATCAGCAGCAGCAGCAGACGGCAGACGGCAGACGGCGGAGGAGGTGGAGCAGGGGGACGTACCGACGACGTGGGTGCCGATGGCGACGGCGACGATGGCCTGGGAGGCGCGGAAGGCGGCGGCGTGCGGCTGCAGCGGGCGCGCGGAGGCCCCGCGGCGGCCGCCGGCGTGGCGGAGATCCAGGTGCTGCACCGTCGCCCACTCCATGGCGGCGCGGATCTGGCTGGGACGGCGGCTCAGATCTCGCCGCGGCGGTCGGTGGTGGTGGTGGGATTTGATCTGCCGGCGAGGCGAGGCGAGGCGATGCGGCTGGACTAGACAGGATGGTCTCCCTATGACTGGTGGGCCCCAGAGGTAGGCAACAGAAATTGGAGAGAGAAATGAACCTGCACCCCTCATATATCAGCATTACAAAGGAACTCTTTACACCCAACATATATTAAACAACTAAAGTAAAGTAATAACTTAAGTAAACTAAGTAAAACCAAGTAAAGGCTATCGATATTTAGGTTTTGTGTGTGTTTGTGCATGTGAAGATAATATTTTTTTTGGTTTTTCGGATTAAATAATAATGGGAAATATAAAGCAAGGTAAAAGTGTTCGAAAAGGGTATTTCTAGTGATTTACCGGGATTCATGGGTTTACTTATCTACTCTCTTTTTAAGTTTTGGTGGACACTAACAATTCATCAAATATACTGCCATCCATTTCCCCCCTCCCACGCTCTCCTCACGCTACAGTAGTTGAGGGTCGTTTCCCCATCGCCGGGCCAACCCGAGGCCGCTCTCGCCGGCGCCAGCGGTCGAGACGTGCTGGGGGAAGGTGGCGGCCTCCGTAGTGTACATACTAGGAGTGGTTTTGGCCTCTGTGCTAGTACCTGGCGTTATGCCGGGTGGAGCTCGCTGGTCGTTTCGGGCCAGATCCGGCGACTGTCGCCGTTCTTCTTCCTCGTTGTCCTCGTCGGAGGGGCGCGGTTGGCGTCTGGCGGCTGCTCCAGTAATAAGGTGCCATGTAGTGGAGGCGGCGGTCTAGATCCGAGCCGCCGGATCTCGGCCAGGTTAGGGTTGCTGCTAGCCCTCTCTCTACTCCGGTGGTCGGAGGGAGAGGTGGCAAGGAGCGGCGCCGTCTTCAACAACAAATCTGCGGCGGCAGGTTCTTCTCTCTACCTCGGCAGCGAAGTTGAAGTTCCCCTGGCCGGCCGTGGAGGCGAGGTGGGGTTTCTCCGCGAAGCTGCAAGGTGCGCCTCCATTTCACTCTTGGCCGGCCTCCGTGGCGAGGAGGAGCTGAAGCATGGCGCGCTGATGTTGGATCGAGGGAGAGGACCCTGTCATCTCTGTCGATGTGGCCGGTGGTGGGTGGTTGCTAGGCTGGGACTTCTTCTTCCTTGCCATGGTGGAAAGAAGAAAGGCGATGGCGAGGCACTCCCTGACCGTCCTCATCGACTTCTACCTCAAGGGTGTTTTATGCATATTTGGAGGGACTTTCTTCAAATTCTGGTTTATCTGTGCAAAAGATGCCAGAGGACCTCCTTGTAAAACTGTACCCGCCACGTGTGAAGTAATACATTCTCCTCAGGCCCTTCCCTTATTCAAAAAAAATTATCAATGGCATAATATTGATGTAACTTCAATAGGTGTTTGATAAAAATAGAGATAATGCAACACATCTCTCTTACACTTCTCAAGAAAAGGAAAACTTCAAGCAATCTTGAAGAATTAACAGAGTATAGCCTTAAGAAATATGACATAATATTTGAATATCAAATATGCTACCTTGAACTAACAAGATTATCATAATGTCACATGATAAAAATAGCACATGTATGCATTTTATCCCTAGTGAGGCAATAAAAGAAAGGTAAATACCATAGTAGATCATAAATTTGTTGTCACTATTCAATCACCATCACCATGCTACTCCATCTAACACTACTAGAAAAAGGCATATTGCTAGCGCACCATTTTGGGCTACTGCCGGCGCACCAGAGCCCGCTGATACGTCTCCAACGTATCTATAATTTCTGATGTTCCATGCTTGTTTTATGACAATACTTACATGTTTTGCTTGCACTTTATAATGTTTTTATGCATTTTCCGGAACTAACCTATTAACGAGATGCCGAAGGGCCAGTTGCTGTTTTCTGTTGTTTTTGGTTCCAGAAAGGCTGTTCGGGCAATATTCTCGGAATTCGACGAAACGAAGACCCAACATCTTATTTTTCCCGGAACCTTCCAGAAAGTCAAAGGGGGACCAGAGGGGAGCCCTGGGGGCCCCACACGTGTGGTCGGCGCGGCCCAGGGGGGCGCGCCGCCCTACTGTGGGGAGGCCCCGTGGCCCCTCCGACTCCGCCTCTTCGCCTATTTAAGCCCTTTCGATCTAAAAACTCGATACCAATTGACGAAACTCCAGAAAGACTCCAGGGGCGCCGCCGCCATCGCGAAACTCCAATTCGGGGGGCAGAAGTCTCTGTTCCGGCACCCTGCCGAGACGGGGAAGTGCCCCCGGAAGCCATCTCCATCAACGCCACCGCCTCCATCATGCTTCGTGAGTAGTTCCCCCATGGACTACGGGTTCTAGCTGTAGCTAGTTGGTATTCTCTCCCCCATGTACTTCAATACAATGATCTCATGAGCTGCCTTACATGATTGAGATTCATCTGATGTAATCGGTGTTGTGTTTGTCGGGATCCGATGGATTGTTACATTATGATTAGTCTATCTATAAAGTTTGTGAAGTTATTGTTGCTGCAATCTTGTTGTGCTTAATGCTTGTCACTAGGGCCCGAGTGGCATGATCTTAGATTTAAGCTCTATACTTATTGCTTAGATTGTATCTACAAGTTGTTTGCACATGTCTATGTCCGGAACCAAAGGCCCCAAAGTAACGGAAATTGGGATAACTGGAGGGGAAGGCTTAGGTATGAGGATCACATGTTTTCACGGAGTGTTAATGCTTTGCTCCGGTGCTCTATTAAAAGGAGTACCTTAATTTCCAGTAGATTCCCTAGAGGCCCGGCTGCCACCGGCTGGTAGGACAAAAGATGTTGTGCAAGTTTCTCATTGCGAGCACGTACGACTATATATGGAAAACATGCCTACATAATTAATAATCTTGATGTTCTGTCTTAATGCTATTTCAATCCTATCAATTGCCCAACTGTAATTTGTTCACCCAACACTTGTTATTGGAGAGTTACCACTAGTGTAGATAGCTGGGAACCCCGGTCCATCTTTCATCATCATATACTCGTTCTACATGTCACTGGAAGTAGTATCAACTATTTTCTGGTGCCATTGCTCTCATATTACTGCTCTTCTTTCTTTGTTACTGTTACTATTGCTCTCATATCACTGCTACTTTCACATCACCCCTGTTACTAGTGCTTTTCCAGGTGCAGCTGAATTGACAACTCAGTTGTTAAGGCTTATAAATATTCTTTACCTCCCCTTGTGTCGAATCAATAAATTTGGGTTTTACTTCCCTCGAAGACTGTTGCGATCCCCTATACTTGTGGGTTATCAAGACTATTTTCTGGCGCCGTTGCCGGGGAGGCATAGCTCTAGTCATAAGTTCACCTGGGGAGTACACTCTACATCCCTCTCTGTTTTTATTCTATTTTATTTTGTTTTGCTTAGTTTACTTTTTCCTAGTTTATTTGTGCTTAGTTTATTTTTGTCTAGTATTATTTTGCTTAGTTTACTTTTATCTAGTTTCTTTTTGTCTTGTTTTACTTTTCTTATATACCCAAAAATCCATAAAAATTTGAAAATCCGAAAAATTAAAAAGTGCTATTATGGGAGAACCTACAACCTATTTGGAGCTTATTGAAATATATAATAATTATAGAGAATCAAGAACGGGTAAAGTCATGAGTGCTGTGATAGAAAAGTTGGATACAATTGCTAAAATCTTGCTTAAACGCCATGATGTAAACTGTTGCTCTCAACAGGATACTAAACATCTTAAATTTCAATGTGGCTTTAGTGAGGAAGTTTTAATTAAGAACTATAATTGTAATAGCTATATTCATTTTGGGTTCGAAGAAGTAGAACAATTTGTTTTGTTTATGGGAGCTTCTGAGATCGAATCCTTCATTGCTAAAAATTATGAAACTTGTGTTGTTTGTAAGGACCTTAAAGATTATGTCTCTTCTATACTTAATTTTTGCATAGAAAGTTACAGCAATAATCCTTATATCATTGATTATAAAGAGAGACTCATTAATGCACAAGAATGCACTCACAATTTGCAGGAACCAGTGGAAGAAAAAATTGATGAACCTGAAAGCTCATTGGATGAAAAAAAAGAGGAGAGTGATGACCAAAAGGAGGAAGAATGGATTAGCTACACATGCCAACCTTCTAATGAGAGTAACTCTTTATCTCTTACACTATTTGATTGTCCTCCATGCTTACCAAAGGAGGTTGAATGTTATGTTCCTGTGGATTCTCTGGAAATATTCCCTATGAGTAAAACTTGTGAGAATAATTATGCTAATGTTATCTATGATAATCCATGCTACTTTGATAAATCTTATGATAATGCTTTGTTTGTGCCTGATGTCGAAATGCATGGTACTAAAGAATTTTGCTTAGCAAATGTTTATGATAAATCTCTAGATGATGGTTATATGTTACTTGATATTATTAATTATACTACTAATGAAAATGGGATTGGAGAAGTCTTGACTTTATCTAGGAGTCCCATATCTCTTGAGAATGATCAATCATCTTGTTATATTATTGATAAAAGTGGGTTTGAAAGTTTTAATCCCATTATTTTTGAGCTTGATAAAAATTATGTGTTTATGGATCATGAGAAACATGCTTTATGTGATAGTTATGTTGTTGAGTTTGCTCATGAAGCTACTGAAAATTATTATGAGAGAGGAAAATATGGTTGTACAATTTTTCATGGTACTAGAACACCTCTCTATATGCTGAGAATCTTGAAGTTACTCTTGTTTTATCTTCTTATGCTTGTCACTTTGTTCTTCATGAATTTATTTGTGTACAAGATTCCTATGCATAGGAAGTGGGTTAGATTTAAATGTGTTTTGAACTTGCTTTTTGATGCTCTCCTTTGCTTCAACTTTTATTTCTTGCGAGTGCATCATTAAAATTACGGAGCCCATCTTAATGGCTATAAAGAAAGCACTTCTTGGGAGATAACCCATGTGTTTATTTTGCTACTATTTTGTTGTGTTTTGGAAGTTGTTACTACTGTAGCAACCTCTCCTTATCTTTATTTTATTGCATTGCTGTGCCAAGTGAAGTCTCTAATAGAAGGTTGATACTAAATTTGGATTTCTGCGCAGAAACAGATTTCTATCTTTCACGAATTTGGGTTGGATTCTCTGTAGGTAACTCAGAAAAATCTGCCAATTTACGTGCGTGTTCCTCAGATATGTACGCAACTTTCATTAGTTTTGAGTTTTCTGATTTGAGCAAGTTAAGTGCCCCAGAAAAATTCGTCTTTACGGACTGTTCTGTTTTGACAGATTCTGCCTTTTATTTCGCATTGCCTCTTTTGCTGTGTTCGATGGATTTCTTTGCTCCATTAACTTTCAGTAGCCTTGGGCAATGTCCAGAAGTGTTAAGAATGATTGTGTCACCTCTGAACATGTGAATTTTTGATTATGCACTAACCCTCTAATGAAGTTTATGAGAAGTTTGGTGTGAAGAAAGTTTTCAAGGGTCAAGAGAGGAGGATGATATATGATCAAGAAGAGTGAAAAGTCTAAGCTTGGGGATGCCCCCGTGGTTCATCCCTGCATATTTCAAGAAGGCTCAAGCGTCTAAGCTTGGGGATGCCCAAGGCATCCCCTTCTTCATCAACTTATCATGTTTCTTCTATTGAAACTATATTTTTATTCGGTCACATCTTATGTGCTTTACTTGGAGCGTCTGTTTGTTTTTGTTTTTGTTATGTTTGAATAAGATCGGATCCTAGCAATCCTTGTGTGGGAGAGAGACACGCTCCGCTTTTTCATTTGAACACTTGTGTTCTTCACTAATGTTCATGACAAAAGTTGGAAGCTATTGCACTTATTGTTATTTGGTTGGAAACAAGAAAAAGCCTCATATTGTATTGGATAATTTGATACTTGGCAATTGTTTTGAGCTCTCAAGTAATCATGATTAATCCCGGTGGCGCTGGTTGGCTTGTCGCCACTTGTCTCGCCGCCACCCCTGGTGCCGGCATTTGTCTCGTTGCCGCTTGGCTCGTCGCCACTACCCCCAGCGGCATCCTCCATCTCATGGTCCTCGTCGCCACTACCCCCAGCGGCCGCGGCATCCTCCGTCGACCTGAAGAACTTATTGTAGTGCGCCTCTAACTCTTGTTGAGACGACATGGTGGCTTGCACTAATAGAAGATGAAAGAGTTAGAATTCACGGAAAAATTTGACATGACCTTTGCTAAAAAAAATGGTCATGCGGAGTGCTAGAATTGCCGAAACGGAAGTGAATCAACATTCCGGCACTCAATAGCAACTCAATCCCTGCAAACATATATATATATACAATATACAATTCTCCAACACCAGTGCATCAACCAAACATCACCATTCTCATCAACCAAACACCAACATATATATACAATTCTCCAACCAGTGCATCGACCAGTGCATCAATAGTACATCAGCATTTTCATGGTCCATGGTGCGAAATAAAATGGAAACTTATAAGTCCATGGAGTTTGTATATGAGTTAGGGAAATCCTGGGCCGCTAATCTAAGCCATGCATCATTCATGGTGGAAATTTACAGCTAAGCCATAGTAAGCATTCTATGAAGCATTTGCAATAAAAAGCTGTACTCATATAAAAAAATTCTGAGATGCTCATTGTTTGTTTGTCTTGTCATGTTGGCATGGGATTGCTCCTACAAGAGTACCTCCATATCATCGGGCAAGAGGTACCCCGTTGGCGGTTCTCAATGATACATGTATACTTATAATGATAAGAACTTATTTGGAACCTAAGTTGAGTAGCATGAGGTTTAGGTACTCGCATTCAAGGGGCATGAGATTTTCAACTTGTGATTTGCAAGCATATAGCTCACTTTTGACTCACATTAACTTTAAACATTCAAAATGCTTATGATAGGGGCAATGAGAACTCAAAACTAATAAGTACCATACTTTTTGGAAGGTTTATAAAACTTGTTTATCTTGCTTACTCTGCAAGGAGTCTCTCTTTTAGTTTTATGTTGAGTCTTCATCTTCTACTTTATGCACAAATTAAGAGAGCATAATTGTCATTCTTAGTGCAATGTGCATAGTCCCAAAATTATTATTGTTTGATTCATGATTATTCTATTGCTTGTTCTTGAATTACTTGTATCTAGTCACCCTTTGAACTTTAAAGGTGTCCTACATTTATGTTTTGCTACTCCATAAAGGAAATGTTGAGTACCACTTTGCTATGTTTTCTCTATGCTCATAAACAAACATTTGCTTTCAATGCACTATTATTCATGATCCTTTGTTGGAGTTACTCTTCATGTTGTAACATAGTTGCTAAGTTCTATTGTTAGAATTATATCTATCATGCCTATGTTTAGAGTACTTTGATCCCAGCTTACAATGCTTTACAATGCTTGATTAAGATTGTGTTGGTTTCATGTCACCTCAAAAATTATTTTTGTTATCACTTACCCACTCGAGGACGAGCAGGAGTTAAGCTTGGGGATGCTTGATACGTCTCAAACGTATCTATAATTTTTGATGCTCCATGCTTGTTTTACACCAATTGCTATATGTTTTGTTTACACTTTGTGGCACTTTTATACATTTTCCGGCACTAACCTATTAACAAAATGTCACAGTGCCAGTTCCCTGTTTTCTGATGTTTTGTATTTTACAAAAGTTGTACATAAAATATTCTCGGAATTGAACGAAACAAAAGCTAAAATTCCTATTTTTTCTGGAGCAAAGACGGAGTCTAGAGAAGAGACGAAGGAGGGCCACAGGGTGGCCACACCTGCCCTAGGCGCGACCTAGCCCTGGCCCGCGCCTAGGGGTGGTCTGGGACCACCGGGCCTCCACCAACCTCGCCCTTCCGCCTATATAAAGCCCCCGTCGCAAAAACCCTAAATATACAAGCCTCCACCCACGAAAAGTTCCGTAGCTCCGACGTCGTCGCAAAAAAGATTCGGGGAACAGAAGTCTCTGTTCCGGCACCCTGCCGGGACGGGGAATTGCCCCCAGAGCCATGTCCATCGACTCCACCGCCATCTCCATCGCTGTTGTTGACTCCTACGATGAGGAGTGAGTAGTTCTCCCCCGGGGCCGAGGGCTCTACCGGTAACTATGTGGTTTATCTCTCTCTCCCATGGTGTGATCTTTATGTGACCATGAACTTTGTAATCTAGATGTCGTTATGCTATTAAAGTGAATTTTACTTATGTGATCTCCGGAGACTCCTTGTCCCGCGTGTGTAAAGGTGGAGTGTGTGCATCGTGTGGGTCTCTTAGGCTATATTTCTCAGAATACTTGTTCACTGAATTATGATTTGAGTTGGATGTCTCTATGAAATTGTGGTGTGTTAGTACCGCCTATGAATGCTCAAAGTGCAGTGCGGGATGTTCATTAGTACTTGAGAATACATTTTAAGGTTTGTTTTTGCGGACCTACGTAGTGGATTAGTGTTCGTTATCCAGCCGGAGAGTGTTTCAGAGTTTCTCCCTCCAATCTCCGTTGGTACTAGCTTTGTTTCGGTGTTTTTCTGTTTCCGCTGCTCTCTTCTCGAGGAAACCATGGGGGTCGTATACATAGGTTTTTTTTAAGGTTAAACGAAGTTTGTGGGCGAAAGAATTAGGTGAATCGGATGGCCGAGGGTCAAAAGAGCATGGGTGGCGCGCTCTCCATGCCTAGGCGCGTCGCCACCTCTCTTTTGGGCCTCCATGCCCCTCCCGTGAGATCTAAGCGCTCTAGATTCTTCTCTGGATTAAATATTGATGTCTCCAAAATCCTAGCTCAACTTGACTCTGTTTAGGTCCCTACAAGTCAAAAATGCACAAAACCGGGTTTTCCATGTCTTGCAATGTTATAACTCAAATAAAGGGGATCTTTGGTAAATTTCCAAAAATCAGTATAGAACATAAATATAACATCATATATATTGCACATATGTGGAAATATGTGTCAACAAACTACAAAGTTCATGCATGCATTTTACATGTATCATTTGGGTACTTCAGTTGCAGTTTGTGCTTGATTTTCACAAGAGTATGATTATTGATCTATGTACACATGCACACACCAACTTCACAAGTTGATTGACAAAATGGTGCAAGAGGATACATAAAATTCAGGCTGAGTGGAGGCTGTTAACTGAACCTGTTTCAATGATACTGTAGAGTCTGGGCGGAGGATGCAAGCAAGCGTCCATGGTAAGAATGGGCGGAGGACGAACGAGATGCGCTGGACGTGCACGGGTCACCGAAAAAGGAGGGAGAAAGCAGAGGAAAAAGAGGGCGAGCTCACCGCAGCCGACTGGCGGTGAACCGTGGCTCTACTCTGCGCTGGAATGGGAGCAGGGCCTTTGGGGTGGCAACGACGTGTATAGAGGAGGAGGATCGGTGCTCCGGCCGCTCCTTGCTATCCGCTTCGGTACCCTCCACCGGCGCGGCCTTGCTCGAGCCCTGCGTCGGCGAGCGGAGCGGCCGCACGACCGTAAGAGCTCAGCACGAGAGGAGGTGGGTGACCCCTACGGGAGCCCTCTGATGACGAGCTGAGCGACAAAGGACTGCAGGTGCCCGGGGGGATTTCTACGGGCGGACGGAGACGTAGAAGAAGCGATTTTGAAATTTCAATTTGAAGCCCTTATTTGAAGGTTTTGTAAGTGTAAGGTAGTTTTTGCAAAATTGAAGTACTCCCTCCGTCCATAAATAGATGCCAAAAATTTATTTAAATTCGAATGTATCTATACACTAAATCGTATCTAGATACATTTAAATTTAGATAAACTTTTGACATCTATTTATGGACCTATTTCTAGCGTGGCCGCAGGAGGAAATTGCAAACACCATATGTTGGAGTTTCTTTTGCACAGAACCACAACCATTACTTGTTTTCGCAGAAAACACCAACATTTGAGGTAATTAGTACTTGCACATGTCGCGACAGTTAAATGGAGCTGGAGAGTAGTATAATTATGTACTGCGCGAGGGGCTAATCGGCAAAAGGCAGTTTCCAATAGCCGCATCGCCGCACACACCGGCTGCAGAAAAAAGCCTCCACAAAACCTCTCGCGCAGCTAGGGTTTCGGCGATCACCGGCGGCGATGGGCGCGGACGACCAGCCATCACCGGCGCGGAAGCGCGAGCGCGAGGAGGAGCCGGCCGAAGGGGACGCCGCCGAGAAGCGCCCGCGCGCGGACGAATCGGAGGGCGCCTCGCTGCTGGGGCTCGCCAACTACACAGACGAGGAGGAGGAAGGCGGGGCCGGGAACACGGGGCACGCGAACGGCGCCCCCCTCGCCGAGGAAGTGGAGGATGGTGCGAATGAGGAAGAGGGTGGAGAAGAGGATGAGGACGAGGACGAGAGGAGGGCTCCGGAGAGGAGGCCGAGGCAGATCGAGCTGAGGCGGGACTGCCCTTACCTCGACACCGTGAATCGACAGGTACACCATTTTTTATGTCGACCGTGTTACCTGCCGTCTCGGGGGGATTATTGGGTTGGTCTGAACCCTGAACCTGGTGGATTTGTTCACAGATCGAAAATCACCTGAGTGAGATTTACCAAATGTGCTTACAGTAGTACTCCCTCCGTCATATGAAAGTTGTCTAAGATTTGTCTAAATTCGGATGTATCTAGATTTGTCTAAATTCTGATAAATGTCAGACAAGTTTCATGTGACGGAGGGAGTAGTTTATTTGTCTTTGATATCATGTGACTTAGTCCAGCTGAAGAACATGTAGAAATGTAGAACTGCAAGTTAGGATTTAGGGATTTAATTTGTTGGTTCATTTAGAATTGAATTCCAGCTGATTTGTCCTATGGTATAGCTCTATAACAGCTGTGGCTCTTTTATTTCAAGCAGTAATGCGTCCTACTTTGGTACACTAAGTTTCTGTGTGTGTTCTGTTTTTACCCCACTATGGTCACTGGGCACTGGCTAATCCAGTACAGCAAACCTCCGTGGCTATTTTCTCTGATTCCCTAGGAGTTTAGGTTTTAACTTGAACTAAAAAAAATCCATGAATCATTTGTTGGGCTTACTTCAAAAGTAATTTGTTTTCTCTAAAGTTGGCTATTTCCGTTGATTTCCTATGAGGCTAGGTTTAACCTCTGCCTTATAAAATCTGGGAGTAAATTTGTGGCAGTATTTTGCTGAATACTACCTCCGTTTTCAAGGAATAAGGCGCACACGTATTCCAAGATGAACTTTGACCATAAAAATTGAGCAATAAAATCTTGATTATATTATATGTATATAGTATCGTTGGATTCGTATTGAAAAACACTTTTGAATGATACTAATTTCATACAAACAATCTTTATCTATTTGAAGTAATTCTTGGTCAAACAAAAAGCTCGTAAAACGAGGGCGCCTTATTCCTTGAAACGGAGGTAGTATGGTCATATTCGACCTACGCATTCGTAGCATATATCTAACCCTGTCTTACACAGACCCATTTTTATAATTGAATCCCTAGCATTACATGATACTTTGTGCACATCATTAGATATATTAGGTCATGTCCATGCTCTACTCTTTGCGCATAGACTGTATCACTGCATGTTATATACTCTTCATGGTTGAGCAAGTCATTACAGACTCTCATGGCTGTTGATGCCTAATTATATTCTGTCCTGCTCTGTAGGTCCTTGACTTCGACTTTGAGAAGTTCTGCTCAATCTCCTTATCAAATTTGAATGTGTATGCATGCCTAGTTTGTGGAAAGTATTACCAAGGAAGAGGCTTGAAATCGCATGCGTATACCCACAGCCTTGAGGCAGGTCACCATGTGTTCATTAACCTTCAAACTGAGAAAGTTTACTGTCTCCCTGATGGGTACGAGATAAATGATCCGTCACTAGAAGATATTCGACATGTTCTCAATCCAAGGTGATTTTCGGTTGCTTCTGACGTTATATATTGTTGCCTTCAGTGACTTCTGTAATCAGTTTTGCGTTTTATTGATTAGTATGGTTTGGCAGGTTCGCGAGAGAGCAGGTTCTGAATCTTGACAAGAACAAGCAGTGGTCAAGAGCTCTGGATGGCTCCAATTATCTACCTGGAATGGTATGTATCTATGAAACTCTCTAAAGGCTTGTTTTCTTTTCCTGTGGGGTGCTGCAAATTCCTCTCAGTTAAGGGAATGCTTTTGTTCTATTGAGTTTTGTTTTCGAAGATATGAAATAAAAGCACTTGTATGAAAAAACCAAGCTAATGGAGCCCAGAAGTACTGTGGACTTGATTAGCTTGGTCACGAGTGTTTTTTTATTACGATCTGATTGTACATCACGTTATCTTGCAGTTGTGTTATATGACTGCCACCATGTGACTTATGGACTGGCTTAGATTGCCTTTGTTCACTTGATTTTAGATGTAACCTGCAAGCATAATTTGCTTTGTGATTTGAGAGCTGGTATTCATGCTTTTGTCATCTGTTATTAATCGCCTTTCTAACTAATTTTGCAGGTTGGTCTTAACAACATTAAGGAGACTGACTTTGTGAACGTCACAATACAGTCATTAATGAGAATAACACCTTTGAGAAATTTCTTTCTCATACCTGAAAATTATCAGCATAGCAAATCCCCACTGGTTCATCGGTTTGGAGAATTAACTCGCAAGGTTTGGCATGCTAGGAACTTCAAGGGCCAAGTTAGTCCACATGAGTTCCTTCAAGCAGTTATGAAGGCCAGTGAGAAGAGATTTCAGATTGGTGTACAATCTGATCCAGTTGAATTTATGTCATGGCTCTTGAACACACTGCACGCGAAACTGAGAAGTTCGAAGAAGAAAAATAGGAGCATCATATATGATTGCTTTCAGGTTAGTTTCTTTAGTGTAACAGTGTGATTCATAGAACTTTCGGTAGCTTATCTGGTTACATTAGATTCTTGTTTTTGTCAGGGGGAACTTGAAGTTGTCAAGGAAATGCACAGGAAGCATATAGTGGGTGATGAGCAGAATGGTGATGCAGTCTCACAGGTTGAAACAAGTGATGGTATGGTCACTGAAACGTCTAGGGTCCCATTTTTGATGCTCGGTCTTGACCTGCCACCTCCACCCCTTTTCAAAGATGCCATGGAGAAAAATATTATTCCACAGGTTTGTTTCCCCAGTCATTTATGCTATTTACTGGAATTGCATGACATGTCTGTAGTTTTCATATGCAAGATGCGCTAAACTAGTTATATTATATAATGTGTATGCTGAAAGTTTCTCTGGTTGTGATGTAAGAACCAACTGACTAATTTCCTGTAGTCCATCTGTTAAACTTGATGCCTTGTTTTTGAAGTTTATGTCCACTTAACTTATATGCAAGATTACTTCCTTTTATTTTCAAGTCTTGCTGCCTAGAGCTTCAAACATTACCTGGTGGCAGGCCTATTTTCTACCTATGTTCTTATCCAGCATATGATTACATTTGCGGTGAGAGTAATGCAATTTAGTCTTCATTCGATCTGCTTCTTTCTACCTTGTCATTTGCATGGGTGTGTGGACACACAGAATCTATTGCATGTACTAGCGGTCATCAAGTTTTCCTTTGTCTCACCATTTTGTGATTTGCATGGAAGTCCGGTCTTTCATGGAGTCTCTTTTGCATGTACCTATATGTTAATGGTTCTCGACCATTCACCTGATGGATAAATGAAACAACTGAGAAAACTGCAGCAATTATCCACCTGATGTACCTATATGTTAATGACTCTTTGCCTAAACAGTGTGAATCAGGGTTCACACTCACTGAAGGAGTATATTTAACACACCACAAGAAATTTTGATATTGCTTTTTGCACCATTATTTTTAGTTCTCTATATCTTTATAATTGGTTCACTCAAATTCTGAAGCTCGCATGGTGTTCAGGTACC
This sequence comes from Lolium perenne, assembly GCF_019359855.2. Lineage (NCBI taxonomy): Eukaryota > Viridiplantae > Streptophyta > Magnoliopsida > Poales > Poaceae > Lolium > Lolium perenne. The sequence goes on along the minus strand of NC_067250.2, from coordinate 3,685,705 downwards.
ACTGTTTAATATACTGAAGAAGTTTGATGGCGAGGCAGTTACAGAGGTGGTGCGGCCATCTATTGCTCGGATGAGGTACCGAGTTATCCGGCTTCCAAAGTATATGATCCTTCACATGCGACGGTTCACCAAAAACAACTTCTTTGTGGAGAAAAACCCCACTCTTGGTAACTTTATATTATCTTGATTGATATGACTATTCAGAGCCGCCTGGTACGTCACCAATGCTAACAGGTTCCCGTGCTCTGTGTAACAGTTAACTTCCCTGTGAAGAATTTGGAACTGAAGGATTACATCCCACTACCTAAGCCAAAAGGGAATGAGAAGCTGCGTTCAAAGTACGATCTCATAGCCAACATCGTACACGACGGCAAACCGGGCGAAGGGTGCTACCGAGTGTTTGTGCAGCGGAAATCAGAAGAGGCATGGTATGTGTTCTTTATCTCATTCCTTGCAATGTATAGTTCTAACCCTCAGGTTTGGACCTGGTAAATCATTTGAGTATCATTTTTATGTCAGGTACGAGATGCAGGATCTCCATGTCACAGAGACCCTCCCTCAGATGGTAGCTCTCTCGGAAGCCTACATGCAGATATACGAGCAGCACGAATGAAGTGACGGGGACGGTGAATGGTGGTCACCCCACCTTTTTGCTTACCACAAAGCTAATTTATATGTCTGGAGCAAATTTTGAGGGCGCAAGTGTTGTATGTCCAAACTTAATTCCTCGAGAAGTAGACTGAGAAACTCCACTTGACTGTCAGGTCAGCGCACCAATGGAACGATTATAGGAGCTAGCAGTTGCAAAATGTAAAAAATGCACCTTCTCTATTTTCGCTTTTCGAAGGGCAGTCTAAAGAGCGTTGTTTATTTTGTACTAGAAAAACATCTTTGTTGTGAATCTTTATGTTGCTACCACCCAGGCTAGTGATAATGTAATGGCTACAAAGGTTTTCAGCTGCACATTTTGCAATGTATGCTCCTGATGGTTGCTACACACCATCAGTTTCATTTGTATTATAAAGACAGCAAGTTCTAGTCAAGTTGTATCATTGTTTACCATATGTGTACTACAATTACATCCTGTTCGGACTTGAATTTGGACCTACATACATAAAATGGTCAGAAATCTCTAAATTTTGCAGGAATTCTACAACCATACTGTTCAAATCTGACATGAAACCTTTGCATTCCGTAGAGCGTCGCCTGAGTTCAGTTTGCCAAACGTTTGCCCCCAGAGTTTACGCATTTTCTCCGAAACCCGCATTCATCGCCAGTTTCTGTATTCTCGAAAGAATACGCGTCCTCGGAATCATACTGCCCGCCTTGCCTGGGCAGAAGCTCATTTGCGCCACCGCGTCCGATGCCTTCCTCGTCACCGGCGCCACGCCGCCGCCCGCTACCGCCGGCGGCGACCAACGCCGGCATCGCCGCCCTGCTCTCGCGGCTACGCGACGCGGCCGGCCAGGCCTCCCCGCGGCGGCTCCTCCTGGAGTCCCTGGCCCTCGTCCTCACCTCCGGCCTCTCCTCCCACCGCGCCCTCTCCGCCCGCCTCCTCAACTCCCTCCTCCCGCACGTCCCCTCCGCCCGCCTCCCGGCCCTCCTCCGCCTCCTCCGCCGCGACCACCTCACGCTCCTCCTCCTCTCCTCCGGCCGCACCCGCCAGGCCAGCTCCCTCCCGGCCGCCGCCGCGCTCCACGCCCTCGCCGTCTCCTCGGGCCACCTCCCCGCCGACCTCCGCCTCGCCAACTCCCTCCTCTCCCTCTACCTCTCCCTCGGCGCCACATCCCCCGCGCGCCGCCTCGTGGCCGACATCCCCCGCCCCGACGCCGTCACCTGGAACACCCTCCTACTTTCCTGCCTCCGCTCCGGCCTCCTCCCCGCCGCGCGCCGCCTGTTCGACCAGATGCCCGAGCGGGACCTCGTCTCCTACAACTCCATGCTCTCCGGCCTCGCCGCCGCGGGGGACATGGCCGGGGCCCAGCAGCTGTTCGACGAGATGCCCGAGCGGGACGTGGTCACCTGGAACACGATGCTGGCCGGGCACGCCCGCGCCGGGGACACAGCTACCGCCAAGACGACGTTCGACGCGATGCCGGAGCGCGACGTCGTGTCCTGGAACACGATGCTAGACGGGCACGCCCGGGCCGGGGACGCCGCGGCCGCGCGGGCCGTGTTCGACGGCATGCCGAGGAGGAGCGCCGTGTCCTGGAACGTCCTCCTTGCATTGTACGCACGCATCAAGGACTGGCGCGAGTGTCTGAAGGTGTTCGACGCGATGGTGGCCGCCGCGGGGGCCGCCGCGCCGAACGAGAAGACGTTCGTGAGCGTCCTCGCGGCCTGCGGCGGCCTGGGCGACCTCGAGAAGGGGAAGTGGGTGCACGGCCTGGTTCGCAAGAGGTGGGACGGGCTCGCGCCGGACGTGCTGCTGCTCACGGCGCTGCTGACGATGTACGCCAAGTGTGGGGTGATGGAGACCGCGAGGGAGATCTTCGATTCGATGAGCGAGAGGAGCGTCCCGTCCTGGAACTCGATGATCATCGGGTACGGGCTCCACGGGCAGAGCGAGAAGGCGCTCGAGCTGTTCCTTGAGATGGAGAAGGCCGGGCCTAGGCCGAACGAGACGAGCTTCGTCTGCGTCTTGAGCTCCTGCGCTCACGGCGGGATGGTGCTCGAGGGCTGGCTGTGCTTCGACAGGATGGTCAGGGTCTACGGCATCGAGCCCAAGTCGGAGCATTTCGGCTGCATGATGGACCTCCTTGGCCGTGCCGGGCTCCTCAATGACTCCGAGAACCTCGTGCAGAAATTGCAAGGGAAGGCGCCCCCAGCATTGTGGGGCACCATGATCTCAGCCTCCCGGTCGCAGAGCAACTCCAGGCTCGGGGAGTTTGTAGGGAAGAAGCTGATCGAGATGAAACCCGCAGAGGTTGGCCCGTATGTGCTCCTCTCAAATGTTTATGCGGCTGAAGGGAGATGGGAGGACGTCGATAAAGTAAGGGAGTTGATGAAGGAGAACGGGGTCGATAAGCACGTCGGGCTGAGCCTCGTTGGATCCAGCCAATCAGTTGAGCCCCATGTTGCAGCTCAAGAAGACGGCGTCTCGGTTTGACTGCTGGATGATGGCACGGTGGTGCTATCGATGTTGGGCGAGATGGGCTCAAACATGAAGCTGGCATCCGAGGGGCAGACCAGGTGCAGGGTAGGAAGGTCATGAAGTGTTCTGTGAGACCACCAAAAGAGAGTGAATGTCGCAACCTAGCACATGGAGATTTAAGCATTGTCGATGCCGATCACAGAGCATCAGGTTCCCATTTGTAAACTTTTGGTGCCATGTCCAACATTGCAGCAACAAAGCCAAGAATAACTGGCTGAGCTTAAGCAAGCAATCGAAGCCTGAAAGAAGTTTGAAGCTAGATGGAGTTAGGGCAAAGCCAGTGGAGGCATATGTCCTGTGTCCAGCTCTTGGCAGTGGACAATCAGATAAGGTGCCCTGTTCTTGGTACAGGAGAAGGTGCCCTGTTCTTGGTAATGGGTGCCGGGTTGAGCCTCCAGCGAACCAGATTCCTATTTGGTAGCACTTGAAGATGTGTTGCAACCTAAGGCATGAAGGTTTAACGCCTCGTCATCGCTGACCATGCAGCATCAGGTTCCTATTTGGTAGTATTTATGTATTGGCACGTCCAACGTTGCAGTACAACAAATCAGGCCGAGAAGAATTGACAGATGAGCAAGCCAGAAAGAAGTCTGGAGCCAGGGATGGTAGCAGGAACCAAAGTCAATGGAGTTGTCCAGCTCTCTGGAGCCGGGCTCTTGGTACATGATCGGCTGCTTACATCATATGTCCTGCCGTTCCGGTGCTCTCTAAAGCTGTTCAGGTGATGTTGATGTGACAAGTGTGAGCCAAGTGGCGTGGTGTCGGCAAGGTATAGAGGCCGCTGCAAGCTGCAAGAGGTGTTTGTTGTTTGTGGGAGTGGAGTGGGGAAATTGGCATTTGGATCTGAGACAAGGGGGATAAAGAACAAGAATAATAGGTGCTCCAGATCGGGGGGATTGGAAAGCATATTCTCTTGTGATCGTGGGAGAAAGAAGAACAGGAATAGGTGCTCCAGATCGAACTAGCACCTCCCAAGGCGACGCAGATTTGGTGCACCTTCCTGATTTTTTTTTTTGTTGAAAATTAGACTTTTATGTTTCAGAAAATCATAAAAATTTATTCCATGAATGCATACACATGTCCTGTCGTGCGAAGTTTCGTTAGGAATTGTGTTGTATATTGAGCTACAGAAAAAGAATTTATGGCTGTGTATAGGGATAGTTTTTTTCTCAGAAATTTGTCTTTTTTTATATAGTTCATAATACAACATATTTTTCTCCAAAATTTCTACCGTCCATTCCAAAGATTTCTATGAATGTGCGTAATTAAGATCAGATTTCTTGGAATCCGAGAAATATATTTTAAAAAACCAAGAGCACAGGTGCTCATGTGCCAAAGATACTTTTTCGCTCAGAAGCATACTATATACTCCTAGACTTTTGATCTTTATACTACCAGTCTATGAAACTAACTACATGCATGTATAAATAGTATTTCGAGCGGAATAGCCAATTTCTCGGAGGAGAAGAAGGGGGAAACATCGGTGTATCTCAAGAGAGCCTGCAAATAAGGTGATTTTACCTGACAGGTGAGTCTGCAGAAATGTGCAACAAGTTCCTATTCAGCATGGACTTTATATTTTTTACTCATCAACCAAAGAAAAAAAAAGTCGATCCGGTACATAACTATTTGGTTGCAACAATTTCTGTCTGGAATAAACCCCACCCAGATCAGAAGACGAGGCGAAAGAAACGGAACGTACGGGCCACAAAAGCAGGGGAAGGCATCCGGTTGGAAGCCTCCTATAAAGAGGAAGGAAGGGGCCAGAGCCAGACTCTCCACGCCACCACCACAAGATTCATTCCACGATCGCTGATTCGGAGGAGTCCACGATCCTGATCCTACTGCTATGGCGGCTCCCAACGGCGTCAGGTACGTCCCCGATCGCCGCCGCCCCCTGCTACCAGTACTGTTCCTCCGGCGATGGTGATCCGCCGTTGCATACATAGTAGTAGTAGGCCAGGATCGCGGGTGGATCATCGGCGGGGGATCCGCAGAGCCGGTCCCAGTTGCCGCGGCGGCGGGCGCCGGCCGATCGGTGCCTACCCGCTAGCCCGCATGTGTTTGTATGATTATTGCAAACCATACTGGGAATTTCTACTGTTGCTTTGTGTTCTTGGGCCGCTACTGTTACGGACTTGCATAAAAGAATATGAGCTTTCTTATTACAGTTGTGACTGTAATGCGGCAACCAACGCCTCATGTAGTCATGTATCATCAGTTCAGCACTCTGCCAATTAACTTAGTGATTCACAAAGTATGCCTGCTGCATTGTTGTCCAGCATACTTTCCTGTGCAATCCTGGATCGCATCGTGTTCCTGTGCCGAATTCGGCGTGTATGACTTCTCCGAGTTTCTCCAGCGCTGGAGTTCTCTTGCGGGTCGAGGCTGCCCACCTATGTGTATGTTCTTGGGAAAATTGTTAGACTGCTATCACCTGACCCCTATGTGAATGTTGTTGGGAAAATTGTTAAGACTGCTACTAGATCTCTGCATTCACCTGACACTCTTGAGGCCTCATGTATCAGCGCTCGCCGATCAAACCGGTTCACATAGTACACATCATATGCATTGCTGCAATTCCCCTTTTTTCCCCTGCCAAAGCTAAAACGAGATAAAATGCCGTTGGTAGTAGTGAGACTGCCAGGGTTGTCCTATTTTTCTGCTGTTCTCAGACTGCTTAACGTCTAGTTGCTTTTAGTGTCACTGACTTATTGCATTTTAAGTTTTTTTTATCATTTCAAAATTTGGAAGTCTATGAGTGTGGAATCCTAAACCTGTCCAAATTCTTCACAGCCCACTTGCGGCGACGGTTCCGGTTGAGGCGGTTCTGTTCGACATCGACGGAACCCTCTGCGATTCGGACCCTCTTCACCATGTGGCCTTCCAAGAAATGCTTCTCGCGGTACGATCTTTAAATTTTTTGGCATATACTTCACTCTCTACTACTTTCACTAGGAAGCTGGCTAAACTAATGGTTGTGAACAGATTGGGTACAACAATGGCGTCCCGATAGACGAGGAGTTCTTTATCAAAAACATTGCTGGGAGGAGCGATGTTGAAGCTGCGCAGAATCTCTTCCCGGACTGGCCACTTGAGAAGGGCCTCAAGTTCCTTGAGGACAAGGAAACCAAATATAGAAGGTATATAGACAAGAAGGAGATAGTTAGTTCTGTAGTTTCTTATGAGCATTGGGTGGGAGTATTACATTAGATTGTCCAGTGATTGGTTATCTGTTTAAATTTCGTTTGAGAACCACTTATTAGTGTTAGTATGGACTGCGAGGCTTAATATTTATAGATGCAATTGCTTGCTGCAGTTTGGCGATGGAGCGCTTGGAGCCTGTAAACGGCCTTGGCAAGGTGGTTCAGTGGGTGAAAGATCACGGCTACAAGCGAGCTGCAGTGACCAATGCCCCAAGGATCAACGCTGAACTGATGCTCAAACTTCTTGGTCTGTCAGACTTCTTCCAGGCCGTGATTGTTGGAGGTGAATGCGAGAAGCCAAAACCCGCCCCCTTCCCGTACCTCAAGGCCCTCAAGGAGCTGGGTGTGTCTGCAGAACACACCTTCATCTTCGAGGTACACCTGCCCTTTCTTCTAGATTTGTCCAATTTGCCATCTGAAACTCCATTTGGAGATTGCTAGATACATCTTACCTACCCCTGCTTTCGTTGCAGGATTCCGCTTCAGGCACACGTGCAGGCGTTGCCGCGGGAATGCCAGTCGTCGCCGTGCTGACGAGGAACCCAGAGAACTCCCTACAGGAGGCTGGGGCCGCGCTGATCGTCAAGGACTACGCGGACCCCAAGCTCTGGAGCGCCCTCGAAGAGATCGACGCAGCGGAAGCTAAGCTGAAGAGCGGCTGAGCTTGAGACGCCCGTGATGGTGATGAACAGTAGCTCATTTTTAGGATTGAAGGGATTCTGCACCCTAAATTGATAAAACGATTGATTGTAGAGCTCATTTGGGTATTTCGAGCTTGTGTTTTCCTTGGTTTCATGGTTGGTGCTAGAGGAAGAAATAAAAAAAAAACTCTGGTCTCTCTGACTTGAGATTATTGTTATGTTGATAGGACCATGAATATGCAAATCTGTTGGGCTCATTGCCTAACACCTCTGAATTCCGACTCTCTTAATACTGAGATCTTTCTGTTGGATCAAATCTCTCATTCGTAATCTGAGAAGATATGACAAACCTCTGAATTCTGACTCTCTTAATATTGAGATCTTTCTGTTGGATCGAATATCTCTTTCTTAATATGAGAAGATATGACAATGTTTTGTACATGTTGCAATGGGAACTACTCAAGGTCAACAGTTGGCTGGTGCCTGATGAGATGGTGGGTTGCCACCAACTCCACACTGACCGACCAAACCTGCTCACCAACCAGCTCTTCATCGCAAATATAAACATCAGCAAGTAGCCATTGGAAAACAAATCTATCCTGTTTGCAGATCAGCAGATAGCATTCTCACGAAGAACACAGCACATCCATGGAGAACACTCAGGATAGGTACTCTAGATGATACTCACAAATCTTTCAAATTTTGTTGTCACCAATCTCTGAATTCTTGAAATGTTTTCATCCCTGAATTCTTGCAATGTCTGAATAATTCTGCTTGTGTGTTTGTTCTGCGCGCGGCAGCTTGGTGCTGTGCAGGTCGCCGCCGCTGGAGGCGCTGCTGTTCGACATCGACGGCACGATGTGCGTGTCGGACCCGTTCCACCACCGGGCCTTCTCGGAGCTGCTGCAGGGCGTCGGCTACAACGGCGGCGTCCCGATCACGCCGGAGTTCGGCATGAAGCACATGGCGGGGCGGAGCAACGAGCAGATCGGCCGCTTCCTGTTCCCGGAGTGGCCGCCAGCCCAGCTCGACGCCTTCTTCGCCGAGAAGGAGGCCCTCTTCGCGCGGTACGCCCGCGAGGGCCTCCGGGAGGTGGCCGGGCTGCGCGCGCTGTGCCGGTGGGCGCGCGGCCGCGGGCTCAAGCTGGCCGCCGTCACCAACGCGCCCAGGGCTAACGCCGAGGTCATGGTCGGGATCCTGGGCCTGGCGGAGTTCTTTCCGGTCGTCGTCACCGGCGAGGAGTGCGGCGAGGGCCGGGCCAAGCCCGCGCCCGACGCGTACCTCCGCGCGCTGGAGCTTCTTGGCGCGAGCGCGGACCGGTCCGTCGTGTTCGAGGACTCCGTGATCGGGATCCAGGCCGGCGTCGCCGCGGGGATGCCGGTCGTGGCTATTGCCGGGGAGAGCCGGGAGGCCAGGGTCGTCGCCGCCGGCGCGTCGCTCGTCGTCAGGGACTACCTGGATGCCAAGCTCTGGGCGGCGTTGGATGGGGTTGACGCTGCTGCTGCTAACGGAGCTCCTCCCACGGTGGTCGATGGGGAACGGAGCGTGGAGCCGGCGGCTGTTCCCGTGGAGAATTGAGCTGGGATTCCATTTATTTTTCTGCGATGCATGCTGCTGCTGCCGCCATGGACTGCAGTTCAAATTCGATCTGAAATCAGAAAACTGAAAGTAAATCATGCCCCGAATTGAGATTTAAACTTGCGTGAAACTGTGAAAGCTATACATACTTCTACTGGTTGAATGAATGCACATGCATTGCTACGGGTTCTTTTTTTTTTTTCTCTTTGCATCACATGATAACATAATCTTTCTAGTATCTATCTTTCTTCTTTCCTTTCATGCATAAATATCTTTGTCCCGTGTCTCCATTGGCTAATGTTCTTACTAAAACGAAATAAACAATTTGAGCCTAAGTAAGTTAGTTTGCACAATAAAAGAAAGTAAAATTTGCACGGGAATCATCCACTGTTGGAAGCACCTGGTACACAATCCACATAACATCCATCCATAGAATGATCAACATACAGATATAAAAAAAGCAGATCTGGATGAATTTTCGCAAAGCATATTTTATCGCCACAATCAGGCACAACTTCACACGGGGATACACCCATAACTGTTGGGTATCCTCCTCATATGGGCTGTGAGGAGATAACCTAAATGAAGCCTTTCAGGCGGCCAAAACAGGTGCAACAGGCCACTACCCATTAGGGTTATGACCAAGGGTCATTTTGGACATTGCACATGAGAAAAGGGGATGTTAAGTCTCCCATCTAGGTGAAATGGCGAAAATTCAGGATAGCCTCCATTGGAAAAGAAAAACCAAAAGAGAAGGGAAAGAGAGAAAGTTGAAGAAATAAGCTACATCGAGCCACAAGGTTGTGAAGACTAAATCTGCATCCTTGTTTTCTTCAAGGTGTTGTTTCACCATCTTTGGTGAGATTGCTCCAATTCCTAGCTCTTATGCCCCAAAACTTGTAATAACATCCAAGATCTGCTTGCATCTTGATGTCTGAGATCCTCTAGTGCTTTCTAGAGAAGAACTTGTTGTATCCCCATTTGATTATAGCGGAAGAAGATTTGGGCGACTTTGGCTCATGGTTTTTCCTCTTAAGTTGAGAGATTTTCCACGTAAAAAGGATTGGCGTCTCTGTGTGTTGATTTTCTACTGCTGCTGCAGTTGTTCTGAGAACCTCTCCCTACCTAAGACATCTCTATGGTCAGGTGAGAAGGTTCTCTCCCTACCCAAGACATCTCTATGGCTAGGAGAGAGCCATGAGATGTCTAGTTTCCTCCATATATGTTTGATGCATATGTTTCCTTCTGACACAAGTAACGATCCATGAGCTAGTACAAAGTGGTGCTGAAGTTTACATTAAATCCACTGTGTATTTTCATTTTCATACCGTGATTAAGAATGTGCTAATCTCAGATTAATGGTTAACCGGTCTCCTGACAGTTTTCCCAACAATAACAATGTCATTGCAATACACAGTAAGAGCCCCTCAATGGTACTTCTAGCTCAGCATCACACACTCTAGTTCAACTACGAGTCGCTCCAGCAACATCTATAATTCAAACAAAGTATACACAGCTCGGATCGATCACCAGCCACAACAGAAAATGGTAGCACATATGGTCAATCTCCACATTTGCCAAACCCTCCAATCTTTCTTCCCTACCTTCAACTACATTGCTGATTTGTGTGCAAAACTAAACTTACATGAAAATAAAAATAAAGTTATCGAATACTTCATAATGCCATCAATGATGATTACCATAGTGCACACAACATCAATTTAATGGTCATCTCCAAACCAGCATCGCATGAAAATGGAATCAAGCTCCAGAGTTCCACATATGACAACACCCATTCATCGTATTCATAATGGAGAATGAAGTATATGTTGATTATTGTCTTCTTAGTACTCGAAAAGAAGTGTTGCATTTGTATTTCTCCTTCTTCGGCGAATCTCATTCAAGTTGTGCATAATTGAAGAACTGGAGAGTATAGATTACACCATCACATTGTAAATTTGTAATCGGTCAAAACATGCTAGAAATAAATTGATAGATGACTAATAATACTGGCCTAGAGATATCTTAGAATTCCGCACACGATTAACCAAAATAGGATAGTTCAAGAAATCTTTTTCTTTTATTAGTGATTTGCAAAATTAACTAGACATTTGTACATGACTAAACAAAACAGAATACTCCAAAGTGAGTACTTTTGCACATGATTAATCAAAATAACTTATTTTTGGCATAACTGCGACATCAGAATTAATAGTAACACATTTTTCATCAAGCTCAAGAGCAACATGCCTGAGCAACATGCAGTCACGCACGGTACCTATAGCAGCCCAGCCTCCATTGTCATCGATGCCGGTTTCTTGGGCCTTGAGTCATGGTTGGCTTCTTGGGCCTAATACCGAGCGACAAAACCAGGTTTCCCGAATCCCGACTTCTAAATTTTGATCGTCGAACTCGAAGGGAGCCGGCGGCTGACCTCGAACTCACATACAATTCAGGTTGTGCAGGCAGGGGATTAGCAGCAGTGGGCGGCCGACCGACCGATGGTGATGCATCAACCTGGAGTCTGGACAGTAGATTTAAGTGATGAAGTTGATAGAAAAAGGGAAGCAATGGAAAAGCTACGATGTTTCTCAATTTCTGTCTTTTAGTAAAACACTAGTGTCTTATTTTTGTATAATGTGTCGATACAATTTTGAATTCTTTGCGTCAATCCTCTTTTATGCTTTAAGTTTACCAGACCTCAACTTTTTCCGTCCTTCGCCACTGACCACAGTTGAGGAGGTTGTGTTAGAGTATTAGGCAATTTCCGTGTGAGATTAATTACCGAAAACAACATGACAGATGCACAAGCATACTTAACCACACACATCAGACTAAGTACATGCATCAGATCTGAACATGGAACAAGTAGCAGTGCAAGGTAGGAGAGAAAAAGCACGTACATCGCGACCGGGAAGGTCGCACCAGCAGCAGCAGCACCACCACCATGGGTATTGTTGATGTCGCCCATCGTGTAGTCGGATCTGTCGATGAAGCAGCCGAACCGTCAAAGAAGAGCACGAGCAGCAGCGAGCAGTCGCGCCGAGACGCTCCCCAAAAACCTTATCGCCCGTCTCCCGGTGCAGGATCTCAACGGACGGAGTTTCGGAGGCCTGCTCTCCCGGATGGCTGTGCACGCAGTCGCCGGGATGGGGAAGACTAAAGAGTAGCGCAGCAAAAGGAACTTCGTGAGAGAGACGGGCTAGAGAGTTCTGAGAGCTGTTTTTCTCCAGATCTGATATGTCTCCTGGGAGGAGAGTCGACCGACCGGATCGCGTTGCCACGCGTAGGAAGCTAGGGACACGCGGCGAGCATGCACATGCAGGTCGACACGTACCCAACTCATTTGGTGCACCAAGCAAAAATTTAGGCTTCCTTGAGTGTGTCTCGAACTCGAACTCGAACTCGAGTCACGAAACGCGACGTGCGTGCGTGCGTGACGAGCCGAGCCGAGCCGAGGCGGGGCGGGCGGAGGAGGAGGAGTGCGCGAGGGCTCCTTCTATTCTCACTCACTTGGAAGAACTAGAACAGCAGCCCTTATATACCACTCCAACTCTCTCCCAACTAGCAATGTGAGACTAAACTTTGTCCCCCAAGGTTGTCCCAAGCTGCCAACGTGATGGGCCTTGAGATTTCAGAAATTGTAGACTACATGGGCTGCCTTACTAGGCTGCAGCCCATCTACATTCAACAGGTTGCACCTTCACAGGCAAGGACGAGGTCCCAGGAGGAGCCTACGTGAGGAGGCTGCACCTTCACACAGGGGTTGACAACAGCGGCGGCCTTCGACGCCCTCCCTTAGTGAGGTACTAATTGCTACTATGCATACAAATTGCTACTATGCATACAAATTGCTACCATGCTTAGGCACCCTTCGCTAGTGGCACCGCAACTTCTGAGGAGGAGGAAGGGTGGGAAAAGGCCCCTCTAAAGTACGAGGAGCTATGCTCTTTTGAGGAGCAGCACCACTAGGGCGAGGAGGACATGCGCTATTTTCTCCTTACTTTTACCCATTTCCTTTCATTTACTTACATTTAATTTGCATTGAAATTTTTATTTGCAGCACCACGAGGATGAGGAGGTGGAAGACGAGGACAAGGAGGAGGTACCCTCTTTTCATTAGCACGAGAGTGGGCCGGGGAGGACGAGGAGGTTGTGGGTTCGTGGGATAGTAGGTCTCCCACCTCTCAACTCTAGTTTGCTCACATTGTGTCATGTTGATGTTGGGCTACTTCATCATGTCTTTTATCAAGACCGAGTTGAGGAATAAAATGGGTGATGATTGGATGAATTATAACATGGTATTTTATATTGAGCGAGAACTATTTCACTCAATCAATGATGATGATATCTTATATCATTTTTAAGGATATAGCTCACGGAGAGGAATTTTACCTTGTCGTTTCGGTGAGTTTTCATTTTTGTACGAATGATTTTCTACTGCACATCATGTTTGCGCTTTTCCATATGAAATATTCTTGCTTTCTTGAAGGTATTGGTTCCTCTTCTAGTGTTCATGAGGTTGTTGACGAAGTCATGGGAGGCACGGACGCACAAAACTAGTGACTTGGTACCATCATTTGTATCCCATTTAACTATTTTAAGTTTTTTAGTTATTTCATGTTCTAGGAGAGTTAAAAATGGATGTGAAAATACATGTTCATTCTTGCTACAGTATCAATTTTTCTGTGCTAAGTAGTTACTTTTACGCTTAGTTTTTGATCCGAAGCTTGCTTCAATCTTGGCTCCGTCACTGACAGCTAGGAATGGTACGTCCTCGGTATAGTCTCAAGTAATAGACCTGGGCCGAAGGTGACACTCCCTCGGCCTTGTGCAAAGCTAGCTAGCCAACAGGATTCCTATTCCATGGAGTCCCTTGTAGTCTTGTAGAGAAGCTACGTGGTCCATTCACAGGCCAATCGTGCAGCAGCAAGATGGATCCGAATCTTGGCACGGAGCAGCGACGGAGGAAAATGACCCGTGTGAAAAAGACACTTGCCTCTGAATCTGTCGCTGCTCGACGTTCCTCTTCTTGTTTTCTAGCTTCTCTCCTCGTGTTTTCCGTTGGATGATCTATTGGCCTTCACTTTCCGATGACGTACGTGCGTTTCGACGACAGCCCCTGCACTATTGCACCACTTTTTTTTAAAAAAAAAATCCCGTTCTGCACTTGAGCGACCGTGTATCTTGGTTATGTAAAGACCGGTGCAATGGTTAAATTTTGTAATTACGAAAGTGTGATTTATTAGAAAAAAGTAGAAGTTTGGTAGCACCTACTATTCTTTTGCTCTAGCTTGGGCGTCATTTCTACCTCACCCCAATCGTTTTCTACCTTACCCCAATCGTGTTGCAAAATAGTCCATGCAAAAATGTATGTAGTTTATAGTCTTACAAATCGAACACGAAAATCTTTAGTTATTACTACAACGTGCATGTCTTTGAATATATTTTTCTTAATCGTTACGCATGTCTTTGAATCAAAGAAGCTCCAGCAAAAAAAGGGAGCTCTAAAGTTAAACCATGGCCAATGATAACAATTATCGATAATATACAAATTAAAGAGATAACATGCATAAACAGAAGTAACAAAAAAAAACGAAGTTTTACTACATGTAATCGGCATGGAGCACCTGACGCTGTAAGCAGGGCAATGCTTTTAGTAGGGTAAGGTAGGACAACCACCCTACCTTTTGGTGAATACAGTTACATACATGCGTTTTTTCTAAATAATTTGAGTAGTCATACATCGAAAATGGACTTCATATGAGAAAGTTATGTGTGCTTTAGTAAACACTATGCAAAACCAACTCCGAAGCGAAAACAAGAACACAATACCAAAAACATAGACCTGTTTTCTAGATTCAGTGTGAATAAAATTACTTTATCATGGATCTTACTATATACTACTCTGGTCTGAATTAATCGACGCACTATCTACCTTGGCGTTGTTTACTTCTAACATCACCTTACGTCGATTAATTACGAACGGAGGGAATACACAATAACCTTAAGCTATTTATTATTCATACATGGAGAATTTGAGACTTTAGATATTTTTTATATTTGACGCCGTATCATTTTTTTCCTCTGATGAGATCATAACTTCATTGAGTTAGTGTTGCTTTCACCCGTGGTACCGACAATAATTGAAGGTTTTCCTAAACAAAGATCATCAAGACCGACCTATGCAACGAGCGAGGGATATTTAGAAGTCTTGATCGATAGAATTATAAAAGATTTTCAAAAGAAAAGGCAAAGCTTTGCTATTGAGCTGACATTATTATTATGTTTGTAGGTTATATTTATAATCAAATATATTTATATTTTTATCATCTGAGTGATTGTGTTAGAACCATAGATATAGCATTAATGTCTCGGGATCATTTTGGTACATGCATTATTTTTCTAAAAGTTTGTCATACCTCAGATTATCTTCATCCTTCGCCACTAGTTGTAAGTCACTCTCAAACTCAAATGCCCAAAAAATAATTAGTAGTCGGGTTGTAGTGGTTTTGTACTTCCACGAGGGCACGAGGCAGTCATGTCAATCTTGATTATAGCCACTTGCCTATCTACCTGCCCATGCTTAACTTGCTCTTTCTCTAAGAGTTGCAAGGTTGCCACCCGCTTGAAGGCATAAAATCGTGTCGACCTCTCTCTCTCTCTCTCTAGTGCTCTCATCGTGGCCTTAACAGGAGGCATGACACTGTATGTGCAGGCGCATTTGAGCATTATTTCGAACTGCAGATCAGAGAGGCAAGAAAAAAAACCACCACGTACATGAGCCACAGAAGCTAGAACGTGAACTCTCTCCAGATTAGGAACGGGTGATGCACAGCGTGCACGTTCTTCACGACGCACATGCCGGACAAAGGAGAAGCTTCACTTGCGGGTCCAGGGGAAGACCCGCTGGCTGCACGCGCAGGAGACAAATTAAGAATAGCAATGTCGCCTGTAGGTGTACGATTGCTCCAGCAAATTTTCAGTATTGTTAGAACATTCCACCGCCCCGTAACTCTATCCGGCACAACATCGGCAGATGCGATTTGAGGGCGTCCGCAGGCGCAGTCACAATTTGGGGCAGTCTGCTCATAGCGGCGCCTAAAATGACCGGTCCAAATACAATTCATATTTACAAACAACAGTTCTATAGCTTGGCTCTGGTGGTTAGGTCCCTTGTGGTGGAACCAGCCCACCCAGGTTCAAGTCCTAGGCTTGACGTGGGTGTTTGCATTTACCTGGATTTATTCCAGGATTTAACCGGCGCTATGCTTTCAGTGGTAGGTGACGTGCCCGTCAACAGCGAGGCGCCAGTGGTGACTTCGTCAACCTCAAGATATGCCGGCTCAGTCCTTCGGAGGTGCTCATAGGGGTAGGGTGTGCGTGCGTGCGTTCATAGGGGTGTTTGTACGTGCGTATTTGTGAGCGTCTGCGTTGTACTGTGTTCTCAAAAAAAAAAAAAAAAAATTATTCAACCAATTTCAAACATAGGAATAGAATAGTGCATACAATAATTTAAACGAATTACAATCGAGAAGTTTAAATAGGTCAAGACTCACGCGGCACTTCCTCTCCTCGCCAACAAATACTCACTAGATCATCTTGTAATTGTTGCTAATTCTGTTCATGGTGGATTTCAATCATATTTTTTTAGATAAAAGGTCGCCCCAGCCTCTGCATCAAAATGATGCATATGGCCTCTTTATTACTTTATTGAGAGTGTGCACTTATTACAAATCAAAGACCAATCATGGTCAACACAAGTATCAACCAGAAAAAAACGAGGAAAACAGCGAGTGTCTAAGGCATATCATAACGTGATCCTGTGGTCAAGCCGCCAGCCGAACTGGCTGAAGAAATCCCGTGCGACCATCTCCAAACAGTTGCACCCAGATTCCATGGCAGCCCGCTGTTCCTTTGTTTGGAGATAGGACCACGTACGGATCCAATGAATCGCCATGGGAATAACCTGCAAGAAAGAGGTAGGCTTCTGCCTGTTAAACACCACATCATTACGTATATTCCATAATGCCCAAACAATGGCACAAGCACCAACTCTAATCAGAATGAGATCTTTTTTGGCAATGCCGCTTAACCAATTCCCAAAAAGGTTAGAAACATTTGCCGGTGGTGAAATACTGAAAGTCATATAAACAATACGCCAAATAATTCTAGCTAGTGGGCATTCGAAAAACAAATGCTGAATGGATTCATTTTTATCACAGAATACGCAAGACTGGTTTCCTACCCAATTTCTTTTAGCAAGATTATCTTTAGTAAGAATAACTTTACGATGCAGGAACCACATAAAAATCTTGATTTTTAAAGGAACTTTCATTTTCCAAATATACTTACGCAAGTATTTAGTTCGATCATCTAAAAGATCAAGATACATTGATCTAACAGTAAAGCAACCAGAGGGAGTAAGATCCCAAACAAATATGTCCTTATCGTTTGTCAACCGAATATCCATTAGTCGTTCGACCAGCTGCAACCACATCACCCACTTGTCAGGTGTGAACGACCTACGAAACGACATATTCAATTGGTTGGGATCTAAAACATTGGCAACAGTCACTTGTTTTCTGTTGGCAATGTTGTACAGCGGCGCATACTGTTGGGCCAAGGGACTATCTCCAAGCCAAACGTCCTCCCAAAATCTAGTAGAGGATCCATCTCCCAGAACAAAATGACCTTTATTGAAGAACTCATGTTTAACCTTCATTATTCCTTTCCAAAAGGGGGAATCTACCGGTTTAGCTGTCACTTGTGACAACGTTTTAGAATGCAAGTACTTATTCCTAAGTAATTCTTGCCAAACTCCTTCTTCATTTAAGAGTTTATATAACCATTTACTGAGCAAACAATTGTTTTTAATTTCGAGTACCTCAATGCCCAACCCCCCTTGATCCTTTGGACGACACATCATGCTCCATTTTGTTAGCCTATATTTTCTTTTGTGCCCATCACTTTGCCAAAAAAATCGTGAACGAAAAAAATCCAAACGCTTCCCCAATCGGAATCTCAAAAAATGAGAGCATGAACATTGGCAAACTAGTTAAAACAGAATTAATAAGAATAAGTCTATCACCGTATGACAACATCTTCCCTATCCAAGAACTAAGCTTCTTTTCAAATCTATCTTCAATTGGTTTCCATTCCCCATTTTTGAGCTTTCTGAAATGAATTGGGATTCCTAAATATTTAAAGGGGAACTTACCCAGGTCACATCCAAAAAGGAGCCTGTACTCCTCCTCAGCGTCCTTAGCCTCTCCAAAACAAAAGAGTTCGCTCTTATTGAAATTAATTTTCAAACCGGATAGTTGTTCAAACATACAAAGAATGAGCTTCATATTTAAAGCCTTCTCCAAATCATGGTCCATAAAGATGATTGTATCATCCGCATACTGCAGAATAGAAACACCTCCCTCCACTAAATGAGGAATAAGGCCATCAACCTGACCATCTTCTTTAGCTCTATTAATAATAATCGCAAGCATATCAGCGACGATATTAAACAAAATCGGAGATAACGGATCCCCCTGCCTAAGACCCTTCTTGGTCTGAAAGTAGTGGCCCATATCATCGTTCACCTTTATACCTACACTCCCTTTACTTACAAATTCTTGAATCCATTTACACCACTTGGGGTCAAACCCCTTCATTCGCAAAGCTTGTTGCAAATAATCCCAGTTTACCTTATCATATGCTTTCTCAAAATCAAGTTTCAGCAAAACACCATTCATTTTATTCCTATGAAGCTCATGAATAGTCTCATGAAGGACAACCACCCCCTCTAAAATATGACGTCCCGACATAAAAGCAGTTTGTGTCGGTCTGACCACCTTGTGTGCGACCTCCGTGACACGGTTAGTACCAACCTTAGTGAAAACTTTAAAGCTAACGTTGAGAAGACATATAGGTCTATATTGCTCGATTTGAACCGCATTTTCTTTTTTAGGCAGCAGAATGATAGTTCCAAAATTCAGATGAAAAAGGGGTAAATGCCCCTCCTGAAAAGCTGCGAACATAGCCATGAGATCTGGTTTGATCACCTCCCAAAAACATTGATAAAATTCTGCCGGGAGTCCGTCCGGACCCGGTGCTTTATTTTTTTCCATTTGCATAATAGCCTCAAATATTTCCTTTTCAGTGAAGTTGGCTACAAGAATATTGTTTTCCACTTCAGAAAGTTGAGGAATATCGGCCTTATCCGATTCCCTCATGGAGAAATGATTCGGATTAGGAGGTCCGAACAAACCTTTATAATACTCGGAAATATAAACTTTCAAATTTTCTTGACCTATAATCGTGCCCTCTTCTTGCTCCAACTGGAAGATCTTTTTCCTTCTATGTTTACCATTAGCTATTAAATGAAAAAACTTTGTATTATTCCCCCCTTCCTGAATATACTTAACTTTAGCCCTCTGGGCCCATTTGGATTCTTCATCCCTTCTCAAACGAGCTAAGCTGTCGGTAGAAGATCTCAGACACACTCGCTCAGACTCGGAAAGAGGCGCAATTTCCGCCTTCTTATCAAGGAAATCGATCAACACCAACAACCTCTCCTTCTCTTTTTTATACTCACTACTCAAATTTTTTGCCCACCCTCTAAGGTAACTTCTAAGATGACGAATCTTATTTTGCCATTTCTCCATTGGGTTATTCCCATGATGAATTGAATTCCATTCCCTAGCGATAATACCCGCAAAATCATCACGTCTCAACCATGCTAGCTCAAACGAAAAATGTGTTTTATTCCCAAGGTGAGCTTGTTCACCAGAATCTAGGATTAATGGAGTGTGATCTGAGCCCGCCCTAGGCAAAGCTTGAACCGATACTAAGGGAAATTTCTGTTCCCATTCGACACTCGCCAAAACTCTGTCTAGCTTCTCATATGTTGGAGATTCTCTACGATTTGCCCAAGTATATTGCCTGCCGGAAAGTTCGATCTCCCGAAGATCAAGACTCTCAATTATGGCATTAAAAACAAAAGGCCAATGTGCATTAAAATTAGGTTTATTCTTATCTTCCTGTCTGCGCATTATATTAAAGTCACCTCCTATGAGCATAGGTAACGTCTCTATCTCACAAACTCTAACAAGCTCGGCCAAAAATTCTGGTTTGTGCTCATCTTGAGCGGCACCATATACAGGAATCAAGGCCCACTCGAATCCGTCAAGCTTGGACCGAATGTGAAACTTTACACAATGACTACCATTAACCACCTTAAGAACCTGAAGCGTATCCTTATTAATACCCACTAGGATACCACCTGACCTCCCTTGTGGAGGTAGGCAATACCAGATAAAGTCAAGACCCCCCGCAAGGTGATTAAGAAAAGGCAAAGAAAAATTATCTCGCCCAGTTTCAATGATAGCAAAAAAGTCGAGCTTTAGATCTTTAATTGTTTCATGCACAAAAGAGTGTTTTGCTGTATCCCTAAACCCGTCACTATTCCAAAAACCACCTTTCATCTTGTGAACACTAATTTTTTTTTCTATTTTTCAGGCGAGCACTGCAACGGCGAGTCGTAGCCACCTCAGGGACTCTTCTCTTATACACCCTAGTCGGCTTAATAGTTCTCAAGGGAGGATCCTTGTGATCCTCCAAACAAGTTTGTTCCTCATCTATTAAATCAGAAGAGAGACCAAGCGTTTCATCCAAGACTACAGTAGATTTTGTTTGATCAATATTGTTCTGAGAGTCTTTTTTATACTTAAGCATGATTAGTGTCCTGTTTAAATCAATATCTTTTATCTTACTAATAGAATCGGTAACATTAGAAGGTGAATCTCCTAGAGAGATGCCAAGTTTTGACGCTCTAGCAGCAATAACATCATTAGGAATGGAGGCAATAGTGAACTTGGAGGGAATTATTGTACCTGAATATAAGATATCCTCCTTAGCCTGTGCAATCAGTTGTGCACGCTTCAACTGGGTCTCATCAGCATTGGGCTGGGCTCTAACGCGCTCACTTGTGCGCACCCCAAAGATCCCTCCTTCAGAAATACCCCGTATGCAATCACCTCCTTCTGCGAATAACGCCCACCCAGAAAAACCCCGGTGCCTCTTGTGGTCACATTATCCTTTGGCGTGTTCATAGGAGGAGAGCGCAATACGATAGGGGTCAAACCGTTCCTCCCTTGTGGAGGGCTAGGTGAAACTGAAACAGGAGGCGAACAAAAATGAGGACTAGAATGAGCAAAATTAGTAGAAAATTTTAAATTTGGAGACATAAGATCACCCATACAGTTGGCCTCAATAGGCAAAGAAGATTGCGGTATGTCACCCATCCCCTCCTTATTCACAATAGGCTGTCCGAAATCACTATGGTCTGTCACACTGGAATCCTGAACTGCAGCCTTGCAGCACAGGCTTCACATAGGAAAATCAGAAACCTCTGTTCCAGATCGCACTGAACCATTCACATCCTCAGGCACTTGCTGCGGCAGAGAAAATGAAGAAGTCTGTGTTGAGTTATCAGACCAGCCTAGAGGAACACATCCAACTTTAGAAGGTGCAGACTTGGCAGCCACGGCCTCATCTTCCTTAACCATGTGATACCAACGTTTAGATGGAACAGACTTGGATCCATCAGTGATAGCAAACACACCCACAAGAGTGTCACCCCTCCTCTCAACCGAATCATCCATATCCAAAACCTCCACCATTTCCTCAGTACCCGAAGATCCCTTTTGCTGCTCCCCTTCGGGCTTGTCCGACGGAGCATCACTTGGTGTTGGTTTGTCTTTCTCATCCTTCTCGGTTTCACTAGTACCATAAGTATCCTTCTTAGGATTCATATCATCATCCTCCTCCTCTTGGTCTGCAAAGCCAGCAGGCACCACAGTTCCATCAAGCGCCTCCACATGAAACTCTATGCCAAACCCATCCCCATCATAAAAATGATCAAGGTAGCGAGGAATCAGCTGGGGATTAACGCAATCAATGCGCATACGAACAACATTATTCTCCCTTGTGAATTTCATATCAACTTCTTTGGTCTTACCAACTAAGGATCCAACTCCAAAAAGACCCAAATAGTCCCTGATAAGAGTATCCGGGCATCCTAAAACTCTGATCCAAATGTCAAAAAGACCAAACTTATCTAGTCTCCTAGCTGTCCAGTCCTCAAAATGCATAGTGATGGATGTTCCCTGAACGTCCACCGGCTTTAGTCTCCGCTGCCTAACAAGGTCAGCCTTAGTAGGAAAAACAACCCGAAACGCATCAGAGCCAACTGGGGTGATATCCCATTGGCTATGTCCTGGAACGAGCCATTCAAGTTCCATCAAGAGTTGTTGAGTACTCATAAAACCTCCAGTAATACGAACTCTACCAACCTTGCCACTGTCATTCTTTTGTTTTATATTTGGATTGTGAGGAACATCATAAAAGTGCAGACCTTCTCTACATAGACCATACAAGACAGCGGTAGGTTTTGGCATAGATAACATATGACAATCTTTGTCCTCATGTTTTGCTGAATCACAATAAATACAAAGGATCGCAGTGCATTCTGTAGCTTTATGCCCTTTAGTATCACATCGAAAACACAAGGTTCCATCAGGATTCTTACCCTTTGCCAAAACACCTTGAGAATCAGCCACCACACTGGGTCCAGCCCCGCCCTGAGTCACAACCGTCTTGTTGATCGCCACACCAGGAACCACTGGATTTGACAGACCATGCGGTGGTGCATCTTGCTGCTCCACATTCGACCTTGAAACTCTACCATTGAAATTCCCGCGACCATTGTAACGGCCAGTGACACGACCCCTAGAATTATAGTTCTGTTGCTTGTATGGTCTCCGGAACCTCTGATTGTTATTGGCAGAAAAAAACCCTGACTCTGATTTCAATCATATGGATGATCATCATGCATTGCATCAGCGCGCTCACTCTCCATGATGACCTCCCACGTTTTAGTTGCCACCATTGGGGGAGCAGGATACCATACGATAGCAAAACGCTATTGGAGCACACCTTCATGCCCGCTCGACATCCTTCTCGGTTTCTACAACTCTCTTGGCACTTCGCAAATCAAGATTTCTTCTCTGTGAAAGGGTCATGGACTGTCTTAAAAAATGTCGACCATTTTGGGTAGATGACATCGGCTAGATAGTATCCTTTGTTGTTTTTAGACCGCTAGTACCCTTTGTTATATGTGTATCCATTGATCTCATAATTGACCTATGGAGCATGGCCTTCAGAAAGTCTAACAAGAAAGAGAGCGCTGCAACATGTTGATGTCATTGTGAGATTCCTCCATGCTAAAGAAAATATGCCAAATTCATAGGTCATAAGCTTCAAAAACAACAATGCACTCTCTAGTATAATAGTTCTTTCATCCTCAATGAATGCAGTCGATGCTTTCAAACATCTCAAAAAGTTCTCGTGTTGCAGTCTATTCCAAGAACTGAGTTGCGTTCTTCATTTGACGCTCTCCGATCGACTGCTCCGTTGTATGCAATGTCCTGGCATGTTGACTCAGCATGAGGAGATAGTCATTATGTGTATCACGAGCAGATCCATATGCAAGACACCCCAAAGTAGTCATGCGTTTCTTAATTGAGGTGAAACCAGGAAATCCGGTGCAGTAATTTTTATAGAGGAAATAGTCATCATACTCCCTCACCTCAATCAAAATCTTCATGAGCTATACAGTACCGAATCGATCGAATTTTACATTTTTTCCCTAAGGATACCTTGGGTTCCCGACTTCCTCTGGCGATAACCGCCAGAGTCTACTGATCTACACAAATTTTCCGACGTGACCGACGTCCGTCGTCGAAGCCATCGCCCTGCGGATAGGTTCTGCAAGAGGGGTGTCTGATCGGGTTAGATTTGGAGTCTTGCATGGAAGGGAAAGAGAAGGTAACCGCCGATAGAGAGATGGAGGCGCCACCGGAAGACCCTGAGAAATCCACAGATCACGATCATGGCGGTGGTTCTGGTACTGACAAGGTATCGACTTGTCAATGCCTACAAGTTGTAGACTAGGGTTTTGTTGGAAGTAGAGGGCAAGTAGATCTCGAGGGTTTCAGCCGGAAAAGTACTCGACTACTATGAAAACTAGGGTTGTGTTGACAATGATTCGATCCTCTCCTCGTCCCTCGACTCCCCCTTATATAGGAGGCGGAGCCGAGGGTTTCGTATTACACAAGTTTACAGATTCCGGGAGACTCTTTGAGTTCAACCCGTAAAGTTACAAATCTCTTTATTCCTAATACAATTCTATCTTTCCTTAACAACAACTAATTGGGCTTCCGAGCTTCATACTCTTCGACTCGCGGGCCTTCAGTAAACCCCGGGTACCATCTTCGGCAGGCCCATCAGGGATGCCTATGTCAGTAGCCTCCGAGATTTTGCTTGAATCGGAGAATCAGGGAAAATCTCCAACTTTACAATTATCATATAACTTCTTCGAGTTGACACACAATTCTAGTAAAATGGTCGTACATTATACAGGGATAACAGTAATTGGGGCTAATTCATCTGATGGATCAGGTACTAGTTAACTGCTCTTGTGGCAATCCGCAAAAACCTACTTCAAAATCACGTTCCTGGACATGATTTCGGGATACTGGCGTAATTCGACATGTGCCGCTTAAGATCTTACCAGATGCCGAATTCCAGTCATGTTTTATCGAGTACCTAACGCGTCCGTTAGGATTTTTCTTCGTATCTGTTGATACGGAAAAAGTAGCAAAGCGCCGTCAGAGGCGGTGCCACGCCGCACAGGACGGATCCGGGGACTTACCTTCGCAAAGTTTTGCGGCATTCAGAGATTACTTCGCGACTGAGACGCTCTGAGAATATTATCGAGTGCCTTTTTGGCTGCTGGAATAGCACATTTATTCGAGTCACCGGATGACTTGTATATTTTTATCTTGTCCTCCCGATGGGAGTATATGAAGAGTTATTTATATAACTCGAAATATGCTCACCATGCCTTTTCTAAATTCATCGGGCACGCGAACAGCGTTCCAGATGGGAGTAGCCTCCGAGGCTACAACCAAGTGCTTGTACGTGGTTGTAGGCCCACCGTTTTTAACATCTTTGTCGCTATATTGTCCCCTTCTCAAATTCTTCCATCTTTATCGGGTGCGCGACCAGCGCTCCCGATGGGAGTAGCCCCCGAGGCTACATTCGAGTATTTATACTTGGTTGTAGGCTCAACTTGCATTACTGAAGAACTCTATATTTTATCGGCCGCGTTTATTTCTCACCAGAAGTATAAACAATGCTTTTGATAAGAGTAGCCCCCGAGCATATGAACAAATGCTTGTATTTGATCATAGGCTCTCATCTTTTTTCTTTTTTGTGCTGCCTGAAGTTTCCTTGTCGATATTCTTCATAAAAACTCTTCAAAAAGTAGCCCCCGAGCATTTGAACAAAAACTGGTGTTTGGTCAAAAGCTCTCGAGATTATCATTATTCCTTTACTGTCGCCAATCTTCATATACCGCAGCCGAGATTTTTCCGTTGTAAGGTGACATCAGTGCTGACGATAGCCACGACCACTGTATCAGGAAAACGCGAGTTCTGTCCTACCACTGACCTGTGGACCCAAAGTCTGCGGCACTTTGACACGTTGCGCAAGTGGGGGACTGTAAGAGTATGTTGCCCCTATGTGTGGTTTTGGTAATTAATGACAACCCCTATGGACTAATGTTTTCATTGAGTTTATATGAAGGAATATTCCATAGGTACTACTTGCTCTCCATGTGTTGGATTCAAGAATGGATGCCATGAAGATAAAGATATACCTTGTGTATTGGCATCAAGATCATCGATTTGAAGATACATATGTGATATGATCAAGAAGAAGAAATGAAGATGGAGTTCTTATGTGGAACTCAATATTAGCCATGCTCTATCTTAAGTGAGTATGAGAAGATACAAGGTTGAGTTGGGCAAGTTCAAGATGAGCATCTTGAGTGGATCACATGCTTGAAGCTTGTCGTCCATTCGGTGATAATGGACATGTGAAGATGTGCATCAATGGAGCTTTCCCATCATAGTCTATGGGGGAGCATTTGTGAGTCTTCACAAAACAACATTGATCAAGTGAGGCATTCCGGCTTGAGTGAAGCTTGAAGAGTTGTCATCAAGATCAAGCGGGATGCGCAAGGCAAAGGTATGGCCTTGCTAGGTTTTCCTTTTAACGGTCTTAAGGTGGATGTTGGGAGACCGGATTATAGGATAGATAGCCGCACTATTAAGAGGGGCTTTCGGTTCGGAAACTTGATCACATCGTCTTAGGGAGCTCAACCCTTTGCATACTTTGCATATCCTTATTGCTTCTTGGTGTTTCTATGTGTAAGGTTCTTGAGCTTGTTGCTAGCTTTACAACAAGCCCAAGTTCATCGAAAACGGAGTTCGCATGCATCTTCTATTGCGTTTTCGAGGTTGGGGGATTCTACCGGTTATTCATGATATAAGGTTCTACCTTTTATATTCATGATAAAATTCCCTCCTACAGATTCTTGAGTTTACACTTTCTATAGGATAACATTTGTTGTTATCTTCCAAACAAAATTGGTTTCATTCGAATCGGAGTTCGGGAGCACTAGTTATTAAAGGAAAAGGAAAAAGGAGAAAAGAAGAAAAAGAAGAAAAAGAAAAGAGGGGCAGCCGGCTGGGCGCCCGGTCAGCCGGGCCGCACGCCGGCCCACCCGGCCAGCCAACCGGCCTGCCGCCTCACCCGACCAGGCGCCCGGTCAGCGCCGGGCCGCACGCCGGCCCACCCGGCCAGCCAACCGGCCTGCCGCCTCACCGACCCAGCGCCGGCGCCCGCCGGCCCGCTCGGTGCCCGTCCGACCGGCCGGCCTCTGGCCGGGCCGGGCCCTTTCCTTCCCCTCCGCGCGGCCCTCGGCCTTATCCGCCGCACAGCGCGCGTCAGTGCCGCCCGGCTGCTGGGCCGGCTCGACCGGGCTGCCGACGGGCTCCCCAGTGCCTGGTCCGGTCAGCCGGCTGGGCCGCCGGCTGGGCACTGTTTTCTGCCCGTTTTTCTTGCCTTTCTCTTGTCTTTTTCCTCCCAACGGTTTTATTTGCTCCTAGCTATAAATAGACCTTTCTTCCACCTTGAGCCAGTTAGTTCTTCCCCTTTCTTCACCTCCATTGTTGCTCTTGGAAGAACTTGCTCTCCCCTTTGATTCCTCCCATAATTCTTGCTAATTCTTGAGGGATCTAAGAGAGGAGATCTAGATCTACACTTCCACCAATCCATTTCTTCTCTAAGTGAGGGGAACTCTTGGGATCTAGATCTTGGAGTCTTTTGTTGACTTTCCCCATTGTTCTTCCTCTCCAATCTCATCCTAGCATTTGTTGTTTGGGCGGGATTTGAGAGTGAAGGATTTGAACACCTCTAGTGTTCTTGCTTTGCGTCATTGCATAGTGTTGAGCTCTCCACCACGATTAGTTCGAGTGAGAGACCGTGAGCTTGTTACTCTTGGAGGGTGACCTCCTAGTTGGCTTGGCGGTTGGTGCTCCGGTGATCTCTTCAAGAAGATTGTGAAGAGGCCCGGGCTTCTCCTTCGTGGAGCTTGTGAAGTGGTTGTGGAGCTTGCCATCTCCGGAGCGGAGGAAAAGCTAACCATAAGGAAAGGGCCATTATCCTTCGTGGGTGTGGTTCGGAGAATAGGGTGAGCCTTCGTGGCGCGGGGAATCCTTCGTGGACCTCCACCCCTCCAAACGTGACGTACCTTCTTGCAAAGGAAGGGAACACGGGAATACATCCTCGTCTCCGCGTGCCTCGGTTATTTCTATACCCGAGCCCTCTTTTCTTGTGATAGCCATCGTGCTTGAAGTTCATATATCTTGCTATCACTTGTGCTACGTATATCTTGTGCCTATCTTGCTTAGCTCTAGTTGTTATTGTTACACTTAGTTGAGCTTAGCATATCTAGGGTATGTGCTTGTAAACTAAACGATAGTTTAATTCCGCATTCTTACAAGACAAATCCACAAGAGTTTTTAATTGCCTATTCACCCCCCCTCTAGGCGACATCTCGATCTTTCAATTGGTATCAGAGCAAGGTCTCTCCTTGTTTTAGGCTTCACCGCCTTGAGAGTAAAGATGTCGGCTAGTATAGTGCACAATGACACAATTATCTTTGTTGGCACAAATTATCTTTTGTGGCGAAATTGCTTGCTTTGCAATCTTCGGACCTTGTGTCCAAACATTGAGCAATTTCTAGATGTAGGTTTTTCTCCTCCGATGGATCCTCAAAATCTATCTTTAGAGGATGAGAAAAACTTACATCTTGAAGCTCTAGTATCTAATGAGCTTTTATTCTCCTTGAGACCCGATTTTCGTAGGTTCTTGATATATATAAAGCAAAAATCGTCTCATGAGATGTGGATCAAGCTTAAGGAAATGTTTGGTGGATCCACTTCTCAATTGGTCGGTGGTGACTCCGAGGAGCTCTCTTCCCCTTCACATCATGAAGAGCTCCAAGTTGCTTCCACCTCCGGTCGTGATGAGTTATCACCTTCTTCCACTTCACCAACGTGTAGCAAGACACGAGGTAATGATATGGTGAGTGGTGAGGAAAATTGCAATGTTGATATTGTGCTCAATAGTGATGATTCTTCATCTCTATCCCATTGCAATGCTTCCTCTTTGGACTTAAACACATCTAGCATTGAAAATAATCTACATGCTTGTGTTGATAGTCCTTGCATATCATGTGTAAATTGCTTACATAGATCTCATGATGATATGCTTACCTTGTCTTGTTCACAATCAAAATGCTTCTATTTCCTCTAGTTGGTTGTTGACTAACAATGTAGAGGAAACCGAACACTCTATGGATCAAGACACGATTTCAAATGAGGATTCAAGAATATCTTCATCTTCATTCTCCGGTTTGCACATGTGCCTTATGGCAAAAGTATCAAAGGTATCTCCTACTTTGACTCCTAACACATCCTCTAACGATGAGAATGATGATGATGATAATGATGAAGAATATAATACCTTGGTGCATAATATGGCAATGGTATATGCTTCTCTTCATGGTAATAAAGAAGCTCGTGCTAATCTTGAACACTCTATGGATACCTTGAATAAATATAGGGAAACCATAGTGGAGTTGGAGTCCCATGTTGAAAATGGGGAAATGAGATTCACTCTCCTCAAGCATGAGCTAAAAGATGAGAAGCATACTAATTTTATGCTTACACAAAAAATTGAATCCTATATGCATGAAAATGAGAAAACTATTGTTGATGCTTGTGCTACTAACTCTAATTCTTGTGAAGCATCTACCTTAAAGGAGAATGTTGAGCTAAGGGCTCAACTTGAGTTGCTAACTAGCAATTATAGGGAATTGGAAGAAAGTCATAAAAAGCTCTCAAGCTCTCATGATGATCTTCTAATTTCCTATGATGGGCTAAAGTTAGCTCATGAGGCAAGTATCACTAAAGTAGTATCTTGTGAGCCTCATGTGGACATTAGCACAACCTCAACTCAAAATGCTATTTTGCCATGTGCTAGTCCTAGTAGTCCATCTAGACAAACTAGTGATACACCTTGTGTTGGATTACTTGCTTTGCCTCGTTGCTCTAACAATGAAGCTTCTACTTCCTCTAGTACTTGTATTTCTACTAACCATGTAGAGGAAATTAAAGAGCTTGAAGCCCAAGTCCTTTCTTTGAAGAAAGACTTGGAAAAGCGTCATGAAGGGAAATCCGCACTTGACAAGATGCTAAGTGTGCAACAATCCCCCAATGACAAGAGTGGACTTGGACTCAACTCCAATAACAAGAACAAGTCCAAGAGCAACAAGAAGAAGGGCCAAGACAAAGTCAAGGATCCGGCCAAGTTGGTTTGCTTCAAGTGCAAGGTTGAAGGGCATCATGTTAGATCATGCCCATTGAAGAAGAAGAAGCACTTGAGTGAGAAACAACAAGGGAAATGGCCACAAGGTCAAGGTCAAGCTCATGCTCGACCTCAAGTTGAAGATAGGTCACTTCCCAAGAAGAATCAAGATATTGTTCCCCAAGAGAAGAAATCAATAAAGAAGAGAAAGGGGAACACTTGCTACTTATGTCGTGAGAAGGGGCACTTTGCCTCTTCTTGCTTAGGTGGTACCTTATCTAACCCTATAATTGTTGATGATGATTATTCTCTAGGGAAGGATAAGGATGGCAATGTGTTTGCCAAGTTTGTTGGAACTCAAAATGGTTTCAAGAAAAGAACCATTTGGGTTGCCAAGCCTATTGTGACTAACCTCTTAGGACCCAACTTGGTTGGGGACCAACAAGCTCAAACTTGATCAATAGGTGCATGTGGAGGTCATTGGAGACTTGGCTAATTCATGAAGAATTAAGGGATCTTCATATATTATATTTTGACCAAGCCAAGTCGTATGGATCATTATCTATATCTTATATCCAATGTTCCTCCTTGCGGTAACTTATACTTCAACTCTTCATATTTATTGTAAGTTACTTGCCCCTTTGCATGTTTGGTTTTGTATCAAATATGTGTTTGTATGTGTTGAGTCTTACTTGCCTATCTTGTGTATTCAAGTATGTTTGTTTGACTCATCATATACTTGTGTATTGTTTTGAGCCTAATGCATCTTGATGATATCTTATTTGGCTCTCTTTGAATGATTAATGGAACATCCCATTTTTGGGGAGTGATATGCATTGTGCATCTCTCTTTCTTTAAAATGTGTGTACATGTGTACCACCACTTAGTATTGATATTGCAAGATTATCTAGTCACTATGTGGTGTGTCATACTCATGAGAAATTCAAATTCTAAATATCCATTAATCATCTCTAGTCGAGTTTTAGTTGCCTCTTGGTTAGAAGAAATGTTTTATCACATTATGGGGGAGTAATATGTTTTGTACATATCACAAGCCTAGAAAATGTGAACATATGAGGTTATGCCACTTAGAGTTGATGCTCTTAATTATCTTGTTCCTAGGTGGCATGTTTGCTCAAACAAGCTCCACTTTTATTGAAAAATTTCTATTGGCTCATCTTAAAGATTCTTGTTTGAGTAAGAAATTCTTGGTACGGTTTTTCCTCAAATACATATCTCTATATATTATTTGGGACACCGTTTGCTTCATGTTATTCTAATCATTGCCGTGCATGATTGTTTGACTAGTTGAAGCTATCAAGAATCTTCATCCGTGCATAGTGCTTAATTCTATATACTTATCCTATGCCTTTTATTGTAAAGTTGATCCTTACTATCATTGTCAATTCACCACCGGAAATTATTTCCAATATACCCATTGTCTTTGACAATTGATAACCTTGTATGTGGTTGAATTCATGGATCATCTTCACCTTGGATTGCTTCTTATTTCCTTATTTTATTTCCAAGAAATCTTCGTTGCTCCCATGTGTCTTCCTTGTCCCTTTGAAAAATCTTTTGATAAATTCTCTTAATTCATATCAAGTGTTTGTTTTGGAAGACAAACCTTTTCTTTACGGTACATTGTGCCATTGTGAAAAGTGTAGAGGGTTTGGTTTATTTGTTTGAACCTTGCTCTTTTGGGAGTTTTGCTATCTCATTCCTTCTTACATGTTTTATTTGCTTAAATGAGATAAATCTTTGAGCATGTTTGCTTTATTTCATCCTTTATGCTCAATGGTTTCTTCTTAGTTCATTTGTTGAACTTTGTTGAACAAATCTTTTGTGATTTGCGTCTTTGATATATTTTGGACAACAAATTTGTTTGGTCACACCTTTATGCCTTCTTCAATTCATTTGGTGTTTTGTCCAAAATATATCTTTCTTGGATCTTAAAGTCTTTATGCGTGCTTATATGTAATTTGTTTATATTTGTAGCATGTTTGCCTTCTTTGATCCATTATATAGGGTATACTCCATCAAATCCTAAATGGCTAAGATGTGCATGAAATTCAAATTTCATCTAAATATGCACATATTTATATGGAGTGTGTCCTATATATTGTGGTTAGTCTAACCATGTTGGACCCAATGAGTTTGGGGACCAAGATGTACTTGAATGTTGCTTTAGGTACATTGGAGATGCAATGGAGGCTTGTCTCATCTATAAGGAAGGTGTTGTCACCATATGAAAATTGGAGTCAAGCTAGGATGATCGATGAACTCTTATCTACTACATCATGCCATTGCTATCTCGGTAACAAGTATCTTATTCATGCATACTCATATAGCATCCAACCTCTTGTAGGTTGCATCTTGGCATGAAATTCTTTATTTCGAAAATATTGCGATTCTTGAAAAATCCTTTTAAAGAAAACTTCTTATTGTACATTTGAGTAATTTGAGAAGATGCATATGATAGGAATATATATATATATCATGTTTATGATTCACCTATCTCAAATATGCCCTCTAGCAATTTATTGCATATCAATTCCTCAAAGAGCTCTTATGTGCAATATTGATGAACTTGCGAAATAAATCCATATTTATGATACTTGTTGCTTTTCTCAAAATATTCCAACTAGCTTTACTTCCCTTATTGTTGGTTGTGATGTTTTTGAGATTTTCTTAGTTGAAGCTCATTCATATACCACTAGTGAAAATTGGAGCCATAGGCTATATATGCTTTTTAAGCAAATATCCTTTGGTATATTTTATGACTTCATCTTGGATATCTTGTCTTATTTATTTTGTTAACCTCTTGTGTGTGCATGTTTCTTTATGGATCACTATGTCCACTTTAGAAACTTACATACATGAGAGCGTTAATCCATCATCTTGATATCCTTGTTCTTTGCCAATCATCTTTTACCATTTTGTTTTTAGTGGCGTTGGTAAAGAAGATTTATGAGTGCTTGGTTTACTTGTTTTTCTTCATGCACTCATATCTCGTAATTGTTGGACCCAAGTTATTCTTTATAAGCATATTATCTTTATCTTGGTTGTGTTCTAAATGATATAGAGGGAGTGAGGATTCCATGTTTATGCATATTGTGTTCAAATGCAAACATTATGAATTTTGCACGAACCTTGGGGAGCTTCCTTATTTTTATTTAGAGCACTATATCTCTCTTTGTTGGAGATATGCCCAAGAGGCAATAATAAAAGTGGTTATTATATATCTTTGTGTTTATGATAAATGTTTATATACCATGATATAATTGTATTAACCGAAACATTGATACATGTGTGTTATGTAAACAACAATGAGTCCCTAGTAAGCCTCTTAACTAGCTTGTTGATTAATAGATGATTAGTTTCATAATCATGAACATTGGATGTTATTAATAACAAGGTTATATCATTATATGAATGATGTAATGGACACACCCAATTAAGCGTAGCATAAGATCACGTCATTAAGTTATTTGCTATAAGCTTTCGATACATAGTTACCTAGTCCTTATGACCATGAGATCATGTAAATCACTTATACTGGAAAGGTACTTTGATTACATCAAACGCCACTGCGTAAATGGGTGGTTATAAAGGTGGGATTAAGTATCCGGAAAGTATGAGTTGAGGCATATGGATCAACAGTGGGATTTGTCCATCCCGATGACGGATAGATATACTCTGGGCCCTCTCGGTGGAATGTCGTCTAAAATAGCTTGCAAGCATATGAATGGTTCATAAGAGACCACATACCACGGTACGAGTAAAGAGTACTTGTCAGGAGACGAGGTTGAACAAGGTATAGACATACCGATGATCAAACCTCGGACAAGTAAAATATCGCGTGACAAAGGGAATCGGTATCGTATGTGAATGGTTCATTCGATCACTAAGTCATCGTTGAATATGTGGGAGCCATTATGGATCTCCAGATCCCGCTATTGGTTATTGGTCGGAGAGATGTCTCAACCATGTCTACATAGTTCGCGAACCGTAGGGTGACACACTTAAGGTTTGATGTCGTTTAAGTAGATATGGAATAAGGAATGGAGTTCGAAGTTTTGTTCGGAGTCTCGGATGGGATCCAGGACATCACGAGGAGGTCCGGAATGGTCCGGAGAATAAGATTCATATATAGGAAGTCATATTCCAAGTTTGGAAATGATCCGGTGCATTTATGGCAGGTTCTAGAAGGTTCTAGGAAAGTCCGGAAGAAATCACCATGGAAAGTGGAGTCCCGGAGGAACTCCACCTTGCATGGCCAGCCAACCCTAAAGGGGAGGAGTCCAAGGTGGACTCCCCAAGGGTGGCCGGCCAACCCCCCAAGGAAGGGGTGGGAGTCCCACCTTGAGTGGGATTTCCCCCTTGGGTAGGTTTTGTCCCTATGGAAGGTTTTGGTTTCGGGTCTTATTCGAAGACTTGGATACCAACACTTGGGGATTTCCACCTATATAATGAGGAGGAGAGGGAGGGGGCTGTCCACTCTTGGCCGCACCACCTAGGGCTGCCCATGGCCGGCGCCCTAGCCACCCCCTCTCCCCAAACCCTAGCCTCTCCTCCTCCACATAATACTCCCGCAGCGCATAGGCGAAGCCCTGCCGGAGTTCTCCACCACCACCGCCACCACGCCGTCGTGCTGCTGGGATTCCGAGGAGGATCTACTACTTCTGCTGCCCGCTGGAACGGGGAGAAGGACGTCGTCTTCATCAACACCGAACGTGTGACCGAGTACGGAGGTGCTGCCCGATTGTGGCACCGTCAAGATCTTCTACGCGCTTTTGAAAGCGGCAAGTGATCGTCTACCGCAGCAACGAGAGCCTCCTCTTGTAGGCTTTGGAAATCTTCAAGGGTTAGTCTCGTTCATCCCCTCGTTGCTCCCATCTTCTAGATTGCATCTTGGCTTGGATTCCGTTCTCGCGGTAGGAATTTTTTTGTTTTCTATGCTACGAATCCTTACAGTGGTACCAGAGCCGTGTCTATGAATAGATGGTTGCACGAGTAGAACACAATTGTTTGTGGGTGTTGATGCTTTGTTGTCTTTAGTTCGAGTACTTTGCATCTTTGTGGCATGGTGGGATGAAGCGGCTCGGGCTAACTTTACATGACCGCGTTCATGAGACTTGCTCCACGTTCGACATGCAACTTGTATTGCATAAGTGGCTTTGCGGGTGTCTGTCTCTCCCACCATAGTGAAGATTCAATTTACTCTTTCTATTGACAACACTAGTATCACCGTTGTGGTTCATGTTCGTAGGTAGATTGGATCTTACTCGAAAACCCTAAACCACGTAAAATATGCAAACCAATTAGAGGCGTCTAACTTGTTTTTGCAGGGTTTGGTGATGTGATATGGCCATGATGTGATGATGAATATGTATAATATGATCATTATTGTATTGTGGCAACCGGCAGGAGCCTTATGGTTGTCTTTATATTTCATGTTGAGTATTATTTCAAAGTAGTTGTAATAGTTGCTACATGCGGTGAACAACCATGAAGACGGCGCCATGGACCTTGACGCTACGCCGACGATGATGGAGATCATGCCCGTTGATGATGGAGATCATGTCCGTGCTTTGGAGATGAAGATCAAAGGCGCAAAGACTAAAGGGCCATATCATATCACATATGAATTGCATGTGATGTTAATCCTTTATGCATCTTATTTTGCTTAGAACGCGACGGTAGCATTATAAGATGATCCCTCACATTAATATCAAGATAATAAAGTGTTCTCCCCTCGTATGCACCGTTGATATAGTTCGTCGTTTCGAAGCATCTCGTGATGATCGGATGTGATAGACTCAACGTTCACATACAACGGGTGTAAGCCATGTTGCACACGCGGAATACTTGGGTTTGCTTGACGAGCCTAGCATGTACAGACATGGCCTCGGGACAACGGAAACCGAAAGGTTGAACACGAGTCATATGGATGATATGATCAACATGTTGATGTTCACCATTGAAACTACATCATCTCACGTGATGATCGGTTTTGGTGTAGTGGATTTGGATCGTGTACCACTTAACAACTATGAGGGATGTTGTATTAAGTGGGAGTTCATTAGTAATTAGATTAAAACATGAACTAATTATCATAAACATAGTCTGAGTAGTATTTTGAATTAATTTGTAGTACTGGCATCCGTTTTTCTACCAAATGCTAGTCTTGTAATTGAGATAGAAATACTGTTAAAATCTGACAAGAAACTTTACGGACTGGTACCGTATTGTTAAAGAATCAAGAAATGATTAAGTCCTATTGCAAACTTTTAGTAAACCTCACATTGTTGATTCAAAGAGCTATGATTTCAATTAGTACCTAAAGTTATCTTGTCTCCATGAAACTTGAAGTTCAAATCTGTTTGAAAAAGTAAGGAGCTGAAAATTTAGTTTTCAGAAATAAGCAAGGTATGAGATATATGTGATATCTAAGACCTTATTGCAAGATGATAGAATATAATCTAGTGAGACTACATAAACTCATAAGTTTTATGGG
The DNA here is from genome assembly GCF_019359855.2 of Lolium perenne. Lineage (NCBI taxonomy): Eukaryota > Viridiplantae > Streptophyta > Magnoliopsida > Poales > Poaceae > Lolium > Lolium perenne. Next base: position 3,649,774 of record NC_067250.2, on the reverse strand, counting down.
AATGTACGAAGGTTGAAGACGCAAGGCGTCCCAATCCTCCAACTATTGGGGCACTAACGATATTCGCATATCCATGAAGTGATCGTCCTTAGTATGCACCGTTGCTAAAGACTCGTCGTTTCGAATACTAAGGTATAGATTCTACGTGTGCATACAACAGGTGCAAGCCAGATTTGCACATGCGAATACTGAGGTTAAACTTTACGAGCCTAGCATGTACAGACATGGTCTCGGAAAAGTCGTCATGATATGATGAATAAAATTATGAGTGAAATTGTTCATCATATTACAAAGTTACTAATAGTGAAATCTGAAACACTTGTCATATGATGATCAACTTCAAAGTAAGAACCTCAAGGTTATTGGTATTTGACCAACAAACCTAGAAGTTAATGATGTTAAAGTGTTTTTCTGAATAATGAGGAAAGCTAAAAGAGAAACTACAAAAGATATTTTGGCAGAAAGAAAAGAAAAGACTAGAAAGTCTAGCTCAGGTGTATATAAATGATATACATGTTATGGATGTATTCCTTGTTTGGTCACACAATGAAATTCTTGGGTATTTGTACATATTGGTTGGTATGAAGTGTCATACAAAACAACGCAATACAAGAATACAATGGCCTAAGTGACTGACAAGGAATATGATAGGAATGCACGTCTGGAACAAAAATAAAGTGTTATTATGTTCGTCGTTGGCATTCTATCTAGCCCTTAGAATTTATAATAAAGAACTTAATAATTGTTATTATGCTCTGGTCAAATAAAAACAATGAGTTGTTCAAATTATGACATTACTCCATGTACGATGGATAAGTTATTATAAATGGTGAAACACACATACATAACACTGACGCTAAAATGCCATAAGGCAAATGATTTGAATTCCACTTATTTGTGGAACCGCCATTTAGGTCATGTTAGAAAGGAACGCATGAAGGAACTCCATGCAAATGGAATTTTGGAGTCATTCGATTTTTGAATCGTTTGGCGCTTGCAAATCTTTTCTAAAGAGAATGACTGAAATACCGTTCATAGGCCAAGAGTTGAACGGGAAACTAACTTAGTGGAAACATACATGATGATATATGTGGTTCACTGGGCATAGTTGTGTGCGGGAGATTCTTCTACTTCATGAAAACTTCCAACAATGAATTGAGTATATATATGTGAATATATTCGATAAGGAAGAAGTTTGAAATATTTGAATAGATTCAAATAAATTTCAGCATGAAGTGGAAATCATCGTAATAGAAAAGTCAAATATCTATGATTAGATCATAGTGGAAATATTTGAATTACGAGTTTTAGCGAACATCTAAGAGAGTTATGAAGTTGTTCTACAACTCACATTTCTTGGAGTATCATAGTGATGATGAAGTATCCGAGACACGTATCCAAACCTTGTTGGATTAATGATGAGATAAAATAAAATGAAGCCATTATATTTTTGTGGATTATGCTTTAGAGACTACCGCTTTTACACTGAATAGAGCATCATCATGATCCGTTGAAATGACACCATACGAGTTATGGCATGGGTATGAACCCTAATAGTCCTTTCTTAAATTTTGGTATGCATAGCATAAGATAAATAAGTTTACAACCAAAATCAGATGAATGTCTTTGTTGGTTATCCCAAAGAATTGATTGAGAATTCTTTTCACTATAAAGTAAAAGACAAAAGTGTTTGTTAATGTTACTTGCTTATTTCCAAGAAATTATTTTCTAGCGAAGTATTTGAGTGGGAGGACAATAGAACTTGATAAGGTTTATGAACCCGAGCATAATGATAAGAGTAGCGCAACATTGGAATTGGTTCCAGAAGCGGTCACGATGATCATAGCTCTCATGACTACAAAGTGTTTTAGTCATGGAGATCGAAATACATATTGAACCTTGTAGGTATGGTTTACTTTGTGATCAAATAAATGATTTGTGAACAAAGGATTGATTTTGAACAATGATAAACCAACTACAAACAAAGAAGTTATGATGGGCCCTGACTCCGTTAAAATGGCTATACGCCATGAAATCCAAGATAGATGAATACTTTTTGAAAGTAAATGGATCTATAAAATTGATGGACTTGGATGGAATATCCTTGAATAAGCTCGACTTGTCGAAAAGTTGTTTACGACAAAGTTCAAAGAGTTGACTACGATAAGATTAGATCTTCCGTAGCAATGCTTATAGTCTATGTGGATTATTCTAGTAATCGCTACATATTTCTTTCATGAGATATGATAGTACGATGGCAAAATACATTACTTAACAGAAGTGTGTATTTAAGGTGTATACAAGATACAATCAATTGTTTTGCTAGTCCGTGGAATACTAGATAGGTATACGAACTTCAATTGGATGAAGTGAGTATCGCGGAGTTGGAATCTTCACTGGATGAAATAGTCAAAGAATTTTTGATTTCATCAGAAACGATGAAGATTCTTGCATTTGCAAGAAATTAAGTGGGAGCGCTGAGACATATTTATAATACTTTATGTAGATACATATAGTTGGTTATAAATGATGTAATTATATACTTGATTATAAAAGGTTTCATTGAGAATTAATTTCAATGAAAGGATATGGAGTGAAACATATTTAGTGTCAAAATCTATGAAGATAGATTGAGACACATAATAAGTTTAAGTCAAAGTACATAGAATGGATATTGAAGTAGTTCAATATAGAAATATTAAGAAAATGTTCTTATCATGTGAAGGTTTAACAAAACTTGAGTGTATCTGACACTCAATGAGTAAAAACACATGAGTGATTATAGATCACGAATAATATGTACACAATCAGATGTCCTGTGTTCTAAAAAGTTAGGAGCATATACCAGAATGATACATGCAATGATCATTGGACAAACAGTAAGAATATCCCTGTGTGCTTTAGAAGAACCAAGGATATATATAGTTTTATATGGGGTAATGACAAACAAATCGCTGTAAGGTGTTGCACCGATATTTGTTTGGTCACATATAAAATTAATTTCAAATCTCAATTAGGCTAAGTGTTGATTAAAAGGTAGCACAATGCTAGATTTAGAAGAGTTCTAAAATATTGTAACGGATTCTACAAAAGAAGGCAGAGTATGTCATTGTTTTGACAATGATTGAGGATGTTAAGTCAAGAAGTTCTTTGTGAACTTGGTGTAGTTCCGATAGTGTCAGAACTTTGAAGCTATATTGTGTATGACAATATTAGTGACATATTTCAGACCGCGGAATTAAGGTTCCACCAGAAGACCAAACATATTTAATGCCGACTCATTTGGAAAATGAGTGATATGCGTGAAGACGCTAATGAATTGCAAAATACATACGTTTCTGAGTGTGTCAGAATCGTTGACTAAAACCTCTCCCGTGAGCAAAACATGATAAAGCACCAGAAGGCCAAGGTGTTATATCTTTACAAATGTAAACTAGATTATTGACTCTAGTGCAAGTGGGAGACTGTTGGAGATATGCCCAAGAGGCAATAATAAAAGTGGTTATTATATATCTTTGTGTTTATGATAAATGTTTATATACCATGCTATAATTGTATTAACCGAAACATTGATACATGTGTGTTATGTAAACAACAATGAGTCCCTAGTAAGCCTCTTAACTGGCTTGTTGATTAATAGATGATTAGTTTCATAATCATGAACATTGGATGTTATTAATAACAAGGTTATATCATTATATGAATGATGTAATGGACACACCCAATTAAGCGTAGCATAAGATCACGTCATTAAGTTATTTGCTATAATCTTTCGATACATAGTTACCTAGTCCTTATGACCATGGAGATCATGTAAATCACTTATACTAGAAAGGTACTTTCATTACATCAAACGCCACCGCGTAAATGGGTGGTTATAAAGGTGGGATTAAGTATCCGGAAAGTATGAGTCGAGACATATGGATCAACAGTGGGATTTGTCCATCCCGATGACGGATAGATATACTCTGGGCCCTCTCGGTGGAATGTCGTCTAAAATAGCTTGCAAGCATATGAATGGTTCATAAGAGACCACATACCACGGTACGAGTAAAGAGTACTTGTCAGGAGACGAGGTTGAACAAGGTATAGAGATACCGATGATCAAACCTCGGACAAGTAAAATATCGCGTGACAAAGGGAATCGGTATCGTATGTGAATGGTTCATTCGATCACTAAGTCATCGTTGAATATGTGGGAGCCATTATGGATCTCCAGATCCCGCTATTGGTTATTGGTCGGAGAGAGGTCTCAACCATGTCTACATAGTTCGCGAACCGTAGGGTGACACACTTAAGGTTTGATGTCGTTTAAGTAGATATGGAATAAGGAATGGAGTTCGAAGTTTTGTTCGGAGTCTCGGATGGGATCCAGGACATCACGAGGAGGTCCAGAATGGTCTGGAGAATAAGATTCATATATAGGAAGTCATATTCCAAGTTTGGAAATGATCCGGTGCATTTATGGCAGGTTCTAGAAGGTTCTAGAAAAGTCCGGAAGAAATCACCATGGAAAGTGGAGTCCCGGAGGGACTCCACCTTGCATGGCCAGCCAACCCTAAAGGGGAGGAGTCCAAGGTGGACTCCCCAAGGGTGGCCGGCCAACCCCCCAAGGAAGGGGTGGGAGTCCCACCTTGAGTGGGATTTCCCCCTTGGGTAGGTTTTGTCCCTATGGAAGGTTTTGGTTTCGGGTCTTATTCGAAGACTTGGATACCAACACTTGGGGATTTCCACCTATATAATGAGGAGGAGTGGGAGGGGGCTGCCCACTCTTGGCCGCACCACCTAGGGCTGCCCATGGCCGGCGCCCTAGCCACCCCCTCTCCCCAAACCCTAGCCTCTCCTCCTCCACATAATACTCCCGCAGCGCATAGGCGAAGCCCTGCAGGAGTTCTCCACCACCACCGCCACCACGCCGTCGTGCTGCCGGGATTCCGAGGAGGATCTACTACTTCCGCTGCCCGCTGGAACGGGGAGAAGGACGTCATCTTCATCAACACCGAACGTGTGATCGAGTATGGAGGTGCTGCCCGATTGTGGCACCGTCAAGATCTTCTACGCGCTTTTGAAAGCGGCAAGTGATCGTCTACCGCAGCAACGAGAGCCTCCTCTTGTAGGCTTTGGAAATCTTCAAGGGTTAGTCTCGTTCATCCCCTCGTTGCTCCCATCTTCTAGATTGCATCTTGGCTTGGATTGCGTTCTCGCGGTAGGAAATTTTTTGTTTTCTATGCTACGAATCCCTACACTCTTATCATGATATCTTTGTTCGTCCAATTGGATCTTTGATTGCTTGCTTTATTTGTTAAAACTTCCTTCACCATGTTATCCTTGTGCAATCTTTGATCCTCAATATAGTTTGATTTCCTTCAAGTATTCATCATTGGATATGTGCATTTGATTCCACTCAAATTATGAGAAGTGCACACCTTGGGGAGGAACTCACATTATATTGACTTTCTATATTTTTCACCCATTTTGGCACTCGATGCCAATGGGGGAGAAGTTTAGAGGGTTTAAGGGAATGGTTTTATACTTAAGTTTGGTTTGTGCTTAAGTGTTTTGCCTCTCATGCATTCCATATTTATATGTCTTGCATGGTTGTATATATATAGTGGAAATTGTCCCAAAGGTTAATCTTGACAATGTAAGCAATGAATTCATGTTCATCACACGTGCATACATTGTGGGGGAGTTTGCTCTATATATATTGGCTCTACTCACATCTCTTCCATTAGTTGTAGTTGTGTGAGTAGAGTTGGTTTGATATGGGATAGTAGCTTTGTGTTACTTGACCATATCAAATACAACCTCTTGTATACAACTTATTCTCGGATAAGTTGCGTACTTGTCTCTAATATTCATTATATAAACCCTCTTATTGTGTTTGTCATCAATTACCAAAATGGGGGAGATTGTAAGAGTATGTTGCCCCTATGTGTGGTTTTGGTAATTAATGACAACCCCTATGGACTAATGTTTTCATTGAGTTTATATGAAGGAATATTCCATAGGTACTACTTGCTCTCCATGTGTTGGATTCAAGAATGGATGCCATGAAGATAAAGATATACCTTGTGTATTGGCATCAAGATCATCGATTTGAAGATACATATGTGATATGATCAAAAAGAAGAAATGAAGATGGAGTTCTTATGTGGAACTCAATATTAGCCATGCTCTATCTTAAGTGAGTATGAGAAGATACAAGGTTGAGTTGGGCAAGTTCAAGATGAGCATCTTGAGTGGATCACATGCTTGAAGCTTGTCGTCCATTCGGTGATAATGGACATGTGAAGATGTGCATCAATGGAGCTTTCCCATCATAGTCTATGGGGGAGCATTTGTGAGTCTTCACAAAACAACATTGATCAAGTGAGGCATTCCGGCTTGAGTGAAGCTTGAAGAGTTGTCATCAAGATCAAGCGGGATGCGCAAAGGCAAAGGTATGGCCTTGCTAGGTTTTCCTTTTACCGGTCTCAAGGTGGATGTTGGGAGACCGGATTATAGGATAGATAGCCGCACTATTAAGAGGGGCTTTCGGTTCAGAAACTTGATCACATCGTCTTAGGGAGCTCAACCCTTTGCATACTTTGCATATCCTTATTGCTTCTTGGTGTTTCTATGTGTAAGGTTCTTGAGCTTGTTGCTAGCTTTACAACAAGCCCAAGTACATCGAAAACGGAGTTCGCATGCATCTTCTATTGCGTTTTCGAGGTTGGGGGATTCTACCGGTTATTCATGATATAAGGTTCTACCTTTTATATTCATGATAAAATTCCCTCCTATAGATTCTTGAGTTTGCACTTTCTATAGGATAGAATTTGTTGTTATCTTCCAAACAAAATTGGTTTCATTCGAATCGGAGTTCGGGAGCACTAGTTATTAAAGGAAAAGGAAAAAGGAGAAAAGAAGAAAAAGAACAAAAAGAAAAGAGGGGCAGTCGGCTGGGCGCCCGGTCAGCCGGGCCGCACGCCAGCCCACCCGGCCAGCCAACCGGCCTGCCGCCTCACCGACCCAGCGCCGGCGCCCGCCGGCCCGCTAGGTGCCCCGCCCGGCCGACCGGCCTCCTGGCCGGGCCGGGCCCTTTCCTTCCCCTCCGCGCGGCCCTCGGCCTTATCCGCCGCACAGCGCGCGTCCAGTGCCGCCCGGCTGCTGGGCCGGCTCGACCGGGCTGCCGACCGGGCTCCCCAGTGCCTGGTCCGGTCAGCCGGCTGGGCCGCCGGCTGGGCACTGTTTTCTGCCCGTTTTTCTTGCCTTTCTCTTGTCTTTTTCCTCCCAACGGTTTTATTTGCTCCTAGCTATAAATAGACCTTTCTTCCACCTTGAGCCAGTTAGTTCTTCCCCTTTCTTCACCTCCATTGTTGCTCTTGGAAGAACTTGCTCTCCTCTTTGATTCCTCCCATAATTCTTGCTAATTCTTGAGGGATCTAAGAGAGGAGATCTAGATCTACACTTCCACCAATCCATTTCTTCTCTAAGTGAGGGGAACTCTTGGGATCTAGATCTTGGAGTCTTTTATTGACCTTCCCCATAGTTCTTCCTCTCCAATCTCATCCTAGCATTTGTTGTTTGGGTGGGATTTGAGAGTGAAGGATTTGAACACCTCTAGTGTTCTTGCTTTGCATCATTGCATAGTGTTGAGCTCTCCACCACGATTAGTTCGAGTGAGAGACCGTGAGCTTGTTACTCTTGGAGGGTAACCTCCTAGTTGGCTTGGTGGTTGGTGCTCCGGTGATCTCTTCAAGAAGATTGTGAAGAGGCCCGGGCTTCTCCTTCGTGGAGCTTGTGAAGTGGTTGTGGAGCTTGCCATCTCCGGAGCGGAGGAAAAGCTAACCATAAGGAAAGGGCCATTATCCTTCGTGGGTGTGGTTCGGAGAATAGGGTGAGCCTTCGTGGCGCGGGGAATCCTTCGTGGACCTCCACCCCTCCAAACGTGACGTACCTTCTTGCAAAGGAAGGGAACACGTGAATACATCCTCGTCTCCGCGTGCCTCGGTTATTTCTATACCCGAGCCCTCTTTTCTTGTGATAGCCATCGTGCTTGAAGTTCATATATCTTGCTATCACTTGTGCTACATATATCTTGTGCCTATATTACTTAGCTCTAGTTGTTATTGTTACACTTAGTTGAGCTTAGCATATCTAGGGTTTGTGCTTGTAAACTAAACGATAGTTTAATTCCGCATTCTTACAAGACAAATCCGCAAGAGTTTTTAATTTCCTATTCACCCCCCCCCCCCTCTAGGCGACATCTCGATCTTTCAGGGACACACGTCCTCTGCTTTTTCTGGCACGCGCACTGTAGCGCCTGTCTAGTTCCTTCACAGTGAAAATACTTTTTGACCCCTTGAGCCACGTGTAAAGCATCAAGTCCATTCTCATATCATCCAACGGTGCGGCGCTTCGGCTAACTTGCTATAAATACTTGTCTTCTTCCTCCTTCAATCCTCTTCGCCGCGCCGCGCTCATATCCTCTCTGTCCAAATCTCCACTGCAACCACAAAACACCAGCGCTCACGCACTGCCCTGCTTCCTCCAGCGCCATTGCTGATGCCACCACGGTCAAGACTCACAAGGCACAGCACTCCCGAAGCAAATATGGCGATGCAAGATCTGGGAACTTCGGAGTGGGAGAGATCCAAGATCTCAAACCAAGATGTAAATCTGATGAAGAAGCTCGGCCTGACGAAGAAGAAGGACGCGATGCGCTTCCCCAGCAAGGAGAGCTACCCATCGCCCCCCATGGAATATCGGGTTAGCTTCATTGACCACCTCATTCGTGGCCTCTCTACTCATATCCATGATTTTCTTCGTGGATTGCTTTTCATGTACGGGTTGCAGCTTCATCAGCTGACTCCCAATTCCATCCTCCACGTTTCTATTTTCATCACCCTTTGCGAGTGCTTCCTCGGGGTCCAACCTAATTGGGCTCTGTGGAAGCGCATCTTCTGCCTCCGCCGCAATGGCTCCCACAACATTTCCTACAACATAGGTGGTGTTGTTATTTGCGTCCGCCTTGATGTCGAATATTTTGACGTAAAATTCCCCGACTCGGTCCAAGGGTGGCGCAAAATATGGTTATACGTCCGCGAGGAATGTCCCGACTCGCTGGAATACAACATCGCCCCCTTTGGCGGTAGCGCCAAAATTCTTCGCCGCCGATCCTGGGACGCAGAGGCCACCGAAGAAGAGAAAATGGCGACAGAAGCGCTGATGACCCGTATCCACGAGCTCCAGAATACCCGCGGCAAAGAGCTGTCGGGTATCCAAATTACAGCGTATTTCCTTAGGATCAGAGTGCAGCCTCTGCAGGCTCGCAAGAACCCTCTCTGGATGTATGCTGGCGACGAAGACGTGGACCTCCTCTCGAAGGATCTTTCGGTAAAAGATCTGGAAAGGCTTGTCCGAAAAATTTCCTCGCTAAGAAAAAAGGACGCCATTCCAACCTCGTGTCGCGTGGAGCCGTATAGCGGCGCCAACGCCCTCCCCAAGGTGAACTATTTTTGTCCTCTCAAAGTTTATCATTGTCAACTACTATTTTTTGCTGAATTCATTGGTGTAACTTATCGTCGATATATCTTTTTATCCTGTAGAAACACCAAGTCATATCTTCTCTTCCTCCCTACCTGAAGGCGGAGAAGTCGAGGAACGGACCGTCGTTACCGACGACAACCAGGGTACTTCTCGCCCTGAGAGTGAAGTTGCGGGTTCTCACAAATCCGCGGCTTCCTCTCAAAGAGAAGCTGAATCCGAGGCTTCTGAGTCTTCGCGTTCTCTCCCTTCAGCTGCTTCCCCGAAGAATAAGAGGAAAAGGGAGGATGTCGAAGATTCTGGCACCTCCAAAGCGGGTAAATCCCCTGTCGAGGAGACTTCACCCGAAGAAGAGGGGAAAGCCTTCAACCCTTACGATGATGCCCTTGTTAGCTCGTAAGTCTATGTCGTCTTTTGTATTTGCTATATTGCTTTTTGAGTGTTCCCATACTATTTTTTGGTGCATAGTGGCGACGAAGAAGAAGATCCCATTGTTAATGTGACTGCCCCCACAAGCACGTCACATACCTTGGTGCTTTCCGAAACTCGCCCTGCTACAGAAGAAACCTCGCCTCCTCAGCGGGTCATAGGGAACCTGACTCCTGCCGGCAGCCCCCGTGCCCCTTCACCGAAGAGAGCGAGGGTTGAACTTGGCGAAGAACCCAGCCTCCTGACTGGGAGTTCTTCGACTCCCTCTATGGATGATGTAAGGACATTTATCACTTACTTTTTCACTGTCGAACTTTTCTCCTCTGGCCTTCTCATCCCTTTTTCTTTTTTCAGCCTCCAGTGAAGGAATTTATTTGTCTTGGTACTCAATTTATTGGGTACCACGACCATGCTAATAGTTCGAAAGGTACTCCTCTTCTCTCTTCCTTGTCGAACAAATTTTCCTTTGCTACTTTGTTGTGACATTTGTCGCTGTCTTTTGCCAGAGGCTCCCACCATAGCTAATAAGCGCGCCGATGATCTCACTCTCGAGCTGGCGAAGAGTGAAAAAGCTCGTGAGAAGGCTGAACTAGACGCTGCCTCGGTTGAGAGTCTTCGAAAAAGACTCCATGACGCTAAAAATGCCTTAAGTGAGCACACAGCCCAACAGCTCGCTCGTGAGGATGATATCGCCGCCCGCTTGGAGTCGCAGAATCGACGCTTTGTCAGTAAGTACCAGTCACTTTCCTCGAGTTGTCTCCAGCATTAATTTTTACGTATACTTGTTAGTAACCCGGAATTTGCTTCAGCAGGGAAAATGAGCCAGGAGTTTGAACTTGAGAAGCCCGATGATGACCGTCTCCTCGATGCTCTTTCTCTCCTTGAAATTTATGGGGATGAAGTGCGCCAGAGCATCTCTGATGCCAAGGCGGCATTTTCGCGGCTTTTTCCTTACTTCTTCCCGAAGACAGAACAGCCCGACACCTTCGTTGCGCTTACCAAGTGCTTCATTCCGAAGGAGGATCTTGAGCTAGCTCTTCGGCAAGAAAATCTGAAGATTGGCGTTGAAGGCACCATCGCTTTGGTTGCCGAGAGCCAACAAAGCGTCGACTGGGCGAAGGTTGGTAACGTGAAGAAGATGGAGACAAAGAGGTGGCAGTCTTTGATTAAGGTTGCCAAGCCGAGCTCGAAGAAAATCCTCTCCTTCCTCGGATACAAACCAACTCCTTCCCCTAGTTCTACAAAGCCGAAGGTCAAGTAGACCATCTTGTCCCTGCTTTTTCCTTTTTTCTTCCTCTTTTGTTGCTGTCGCCGTAGTAGCTTTTGCGACAGCGTATCATTGGTTCACTAGGAACCCTCTATTTTGTAATGCTAATGTAAATATCCAAATGAATCAATGGAGTGCTATTTTGCCAAGTTATTGATGTCGATATTTTCTTTCCAGTTGGTTTTTGACAACTATACCGCGGCTCCTCGTTCCTCAAATGCCTTGCCCGCTTCTTCCTTCTCGAGGAAAACTTTCGCTGATAATCTCAACGAGGATTTTTCGAGTGCTGATCCAGGACAGGATTTGAACAAACTGCGACAGCAGCTACAGGCGATGAAGAAACAAGAACTTATAATTATGGATCAATCTCGGAAGTCATCCGAGAAAGAAAAACTGGCGCTTCATCAGGCCCAGGAAGCCTTGGCTCTAAAGGAGGCTGCAGTCGCCGAAGCTGGATAGGCTGCTTCTCGAGAAAATTATATGCTCGAGTTGATGACTGACGCCAGCCTGGATATGGCGGGTACGCTTCCTGTCTTTGAGGTTCTTCCCTTCTACTTACTTCATGTTTGTTATCAATGTGCTTCCGTTGAATAGGCTCTTTTTTGGATACTGCTGCCGAAGACCAACGTGTGGAGGCAAGATCCACTCATCTTTTTAGACTTGCCCTGGAGCATGGTTCTAGTTTTTGGGCCACGCCGGATCGTACCCGAGGAATCGTCAGATTTCAAGATCGCGCAGGTCAAGTTCGCGACTACCTTGATTTCTGTGCGAGGACATTGGCCCTGGTTTACAACACCATGTTTCCTCGAAACACCCAACCGAAGACTCTTCCTGATTTGATGAACAAGTTCAGGGATGCTCCTCGGATCCATGAATTTGGGAAAGCCCAATTAACTGCGGGAGCCCGATTTGCTATGATCATGCTGCAAGTCATCTATCCAAAATTGGATATGACTAAAATCGTTGAATTTTGCCATGCTAAACTGAAGAGACGAAGGAGGAATATCGTAAAAATCAACGAGATTGTCACGCCTGTAGCCCAAAGAAATGATGGATGATTTGCTTCGGATGGATGCTGAGTTCTTCGTGAAGGGCAATTATGTTGAACATATGAGTGCCTCTGCTGATGATGAAAGGGTTAACATAGATGACCTGATGGGTCACGAATAGTTATTTTTTACTGCCGAAATTTTCTGTATAAAAGGACCCTGCATATTGTAAGTGCTATCTTGTAAGACATCTTGTATGTTTTCTTTCCATCTAGCCCCCGAGCGTTTGTCGGCAACTATACTTTTTTATGTTGATTGGTTTGCAAGGTTTTTTAGACCAATGCAAAATAACTTTGAAATTTATATATTGTAGACTTGAGTATGTATATTGTATTTGCGGGTTGCAAGCCCCCGAGCCTGTCGAAGAAAGAGATGTATATCACCAATATCCTTATTATATTGCATCATCGCGAGTCCGCCTCATTAAAAACCTTCCAGCCCCACTCGGTGCCCTGAAAGGAAAAGAGTGTGTCTGAAAACTCGCGGGCGTTTCAGTACATTGTATGATTACATAGAGGACTATATTTTGACTTAGGCGTAAAAACGCCTAAGCTGCGCCACGTTCCAAGGATTTGACTCATCGATCCCTGACTTCTTGTCCTTTATCCTGTATGCTCCTCCTTCAATTACTTCTGTGACGATGTACGGGCCTATCCATGGCGACTCGAGTTTTTCATGGCTATTTTGTGTTAGCCGAAGAACTAGGTCGCCTACCTGGAAAGACCTTGGTCGCAAACGTCGACTGTGGTAGTTTTTCATATCTTGTTGGTACTTGGTGACCCTTGACAATACCTCGTCTCGAGCTTCGTCGAGTGCATCAACATCATCTTCCAGTGCCTTTCTCGAGGTTTCTTCATTGAATTCCGCCACTCTCGGGGAATTGTGTTCTATTTCTATCGGCAGCACTGCCTCAGCTCCATGGACCAGAAAGAATGGAGTTTCTTGTGTCGCTGTATTTGGTGTTGTTCGTATACTCCATAGCACGCTAGGCAACTCCTCTGGCCAGGTATGTCGAGCTTTTTCCAATGGTGTAAGCAGGCGCTTCTTGATGCCATTGCAAATAATACTGTTTGCCTTTTCGACCTGACCGTTGGTTTGCGGGTGCGCAACTGAAGCAAATTGTAATTTGATGCCTACCTCTGTGCAATATGCCTTGAACTCCTTGGATGTGAAGTTACTGCCGTTGTCTGTGACGATGCTATGAGGAACTCCAAACCGAAAAACGATACTCTTGATGAATTTGATTGCCGACGCTGCATCTGGTGAATTTATCGGCTTCGCCTCGATCCACTTCGTGAATTTATCGACAGCTACGAGCATGTACTCGTATCCTCTTGGCCATGCTTTATGTAATTTTTCCACCATATCGAGACCCCATTGAGCAAAGGGCCATGACAATGGTATTGGCATCAACTCCGCTACCGGAGAATGAGGTTTCGCGGCAAACCTTTGATAGGCATCACAGGTACGCACGATGTCCTTTGCATCTTCGATTGCTGTTAGCCAGTAAAATCCTGCTCTGAAAACCTTGGCTGCTATAGCTCGACTACTCGCGTGGTGTCCACACACTCCTTCGTGCACATCCTTTAACAGCAATCGACCTTCTTCGGGTGTGACACACCGCTGCAAGACTCTCGATATACTCCTTTGGATCGTCGAATAACTCGCCTTGCTTCTACTGGATCCTCGGGTATTTCTTTCCTTAGGATATGGGGCGTGGTCAAGGTAAAGGACGGATGCCGGTAAATCAAGACGATGAGGGGACAACTGCGGTCCCTCCTTATCGACATGGGGGGAGGTGAACTCACGTCCAACAACCCAACGGATATGAACTATGATGGATTTATCCTCCACAATCCATTTTTGAGAAAAATAATAGCGGATGACTCAGCGTTGGGTAAGGTTGTTCAGGATGTGGTAGGAGCTCTTGCTCTAACAGATGGGAAACAGCTGATAGTGGCCGATATGGTGGATCACTTTGAGGGAGGCTCTTCATTGAACAATGCAAGTAACACTCCACAGAAGAATGCAAACAAAAAGAAGCCTCACGTCTCCGGGGAGGAGACAAATGATGTCACAAACAATGCAACATCGGCGACCTCCTTCGAGGAGGACCGCCGGGCACAATGAATCTCATAAGTCAAAACTGACGTAGCCTGTCAGGGGAAGCGGCAGTTAGAGCGCTTCTGGATCTTCAGAAGCGATGGGGGCCTAATTTTTTTCCTTTCAGAAACACACCTGGATGTTTGGGCTGCGGAATGTCTAAAGAGGAGACTGAAAATGGACCATAAATATGTGGTTCCTAGTGATGGCAGGAGTGGAGGCTTAGTGCTCTTTTCGAAAAAGGAGGTAGCTGTCGAGTTGCGGTTTAAATGTGATAACTATATTGATGTGAATATTGGAAGAGGTGTCGAGAATGTTTGGAGGTTTAATGGAATGTATGGTGAGCCAAGATGGGAGAACAAACACCTGACTTGGCAAACAATTAGAGATTTACATGCTCAATGCAATATGCCGTGGCTGGTGATAGGAGATCTAAATAAAATCCTTTATCCATTTGAAAAAGAAGGGTGTAGAGATCGACCAGTATAATTTATGCAAGCTTTTAGGGATGCTTTAGTGGACTGTAATTTGGAGGGTATGGGTTGTAAAGGTGATAAATTCATGTGGCATCGGGGACTAATTAGAGAAAGATTGGATCGAGCTCTGATTAACGATCAATGGAGGGATAAATTCCCCAATGCAATTCTCGAAAACTTACCTTATAGCAGGTCTGATCATCGACCCATGCTCCTATCTCTGGAAGAAGCTTCGATTCAGGCCAATTTGGGTCCAGCTATTCTTCGTTTTGAAGCAAAATGGTTGAAAGAGACCCGTTTTACTGAGATAATAGAGACGGCTTGGGACAGTACAAAGAATTCAAATTTGGATTTGGCGGGAAGGCTGAGTAAGGTGCACACTGATCTTCATAGATGGGACCGTTCTGTTTTGAGGAGTAACAAAAAGAGAATTAGAGCAGCTCATAAGGGAGCTTGAACGTGTGTCGATTGGGGAGCTGACCGAATTAAATGATAATAAGCATAAGGAAATTTCAAAAGAAATAGAGGATTTGCTGGAGCTAGAGGAACTCTACTGGGCTCAGAGAAGTCGGATAAATTGGTTGCAATATAGCGATAAGAATACGGCATATTTTCATAATTCGGTCAATGCTAGGAAACAGAAAAATAAGATCAAAAAGCTGCAGAACCCGGATGGAGCATCGGTTGAAGGACCAACTTATCCAAATCTGATGATCTCGAATTATTTCTCTGGACTTTTCTCTACTGAGGTCTATGATATGGATCCTGAGCTTCTGGCCAAAATTAACCCAAGGGTCACTGTGGAGATGAATGACAAATTGAGAAAACCGTTTGATGCTACAGAAGTAAAAAAAAAAGGTGTTGTTTTCGATTGGAGATATGAAAGCCCCGGGTAGCGATTGTCTACATGCAATTTTCTTCAAAAAATGCTGGCATGTTCTTGGGGAAATTCTTACAAAAGAAGTGTTAGATGCAATCGACAACAAAGTTATCCCTGAAGGTTGGAATGATACCATCATTGTCTTGATCCCGAAAATAGATGATCCAATACTCATCTCCCAATACAGGCCAATTAGCCTGTGTAATGTCATCTACAAGGTAATATCTAAAATGATTGCTTTTCATTTTAAACATGCATGTTCTAGATGAAGTTATTTCCCCTGTTCAAAGTGCTTTTGTGCCTGGAAGAATCATTACTGATAATATTCTTGTTGCTTATGAGTGCCTCCATACCATCAAGAACAACAAGAAGAGAAAATCAGGTCTGTTAAACTTGACATGCATAAAGCATATGACAGAGTTGAGTGGAATTTCCCGGAAAGAATGCTTATCAAGCTTGGGTTTCATATGGAATTTGTGGAGCTGCTGATGGCATGTGTCAGATCTGTGAAGTACAAGATAAGGTGTAATGACCAGGAAACGGAGGAGTTTACACCATCCAGAGGGTTGAGACAGGGAGATCCTTTATAAAAGCAATTATTCAATCTATACCGGTTTTTGCTATGGCAGTGTTTAAGATACCGAAAAAAAATTCTCAAAGAATTGACTGATGCAATTTCTGCTTTCTGGTGGGGAGACACGGAAGAACAAAGGAAAATGCACTGGCGTGCATGGTGGAGGATGTGCATTCCAAAGAAAGAAGGGGGAATGGGTTTTCGAGACCTCCATACTTTCAATCTAGCAATGCTAGTAAAACAATCCTGGAGACTTATATCTAGTACTGACTCTCTAATTTGTGCAAGGGTCTTAAACGCAAAGTACTATCCAAATGTACATCTCTTAAAAGCAGGCCCTAAGAAGGGTTCTTCTTTCACCTGGCAAAGCATTATACAAGGACTGGGAACTTTCAAAAGAGGGCATATTTGGAGAGTCGGCAATGGTACAAATATAAACATATGGAGTGATCACTGGATTCCAACTAGTGTGACTCGGAGAATTCAAACAGACATAGGACATTGCATGTTAAGAACAGTAGATGAACTTATAAATCCCTTCACTGGCACGTGGGATGAAGACTTGATACATTCGAACTTTAATCCATATGATGTGTAGCAGATACTGAAAATCCCACTGAGCCGAAATTTAGAGGATGATTTCATAGCATGGCACAAATCTAAAAGCTTCATTTTCACAGTCAGATCGGCTTATCATACAGAATGGGAATACCAATTTGGCATAAGATCAAGAAGAGTGGATGGGCAAGGACCAGTACAAGTAAATCCGGTTTGGGAGGAACTTTGGAAATTGAGTGTTCCCTCGAAGGTTAAAATCTTCGGCTGGAAGGCGCTACACGGCATAGTACCGGGCATGGGAGTCTTAGCTAATAGACATATTAAAGTTGCAGCGCAGTGCCCCATATGTAAACAAGGCTGTGAAGACATCACACACTTACTATTCACCTGCATGAGAGCAAAGCAAGTGTGGAGAGCTCTTGGTTTATGGAGTTACATTAAGGACTTGTGTCGAGTTGATCGCTCAGGCTCGGTCATTCTAGAAGAGATTCTAACTAGCCCATCAAAACAATCCCCTGTTGTTGGTTTATTAGGTCTGAAAGAAACCATATTGGTTGCAGGTTGGTACATATGGTGGCAACGCCGTGAAGCGGTGAAAGGGGAGAGTGTTGCAAATGTAAAAAAAATCAGCGTTCTCGATACATGCGATCACAGCAAATTATGGTGCAGCGACAAAGGCTACAGCTCCTAAGGTAGATGGGTGGATTAAACCACCTCCAAAAACCTATAAACTGAATGTTGATGCAAGTTTTTTCCATCGGGAATAGGGGCAGCAGCAGCTGTAATCAGGAATTCAAAAGGTGAAGCAATTGCAGGTGGTGCTTGGCCGTTGGCTAACATCCTGGATGCTTCTACAGCCGAGGCAATATCATTAAAAAGAGGACTAGAGCTGTTAGAGAATTTTCAGTGCTCTCCAACAATTGTAGAATCTGACAATATAGAAGTGGTTAATGCTTGCAATGGGGAGATTGAGATTTGGACTCCGAACACGGCGATTATTATGGACTGTTTTCAGATTGCTCAAAGGATAGGCAGAATTTCGTTCAAATATTATCCTAGAGATTCAAATAGGGTAGCTCACAATTTAGCTAGATATAGTTTTGATACAAATCAGGTTTATAGTTTGGGATGGTGATCCACCAGACCATGTGCTCCAGGATGTAATCTCTGATGTAACTGTGTTTTGAACTCGGGCAGTAAGTTTCTGACGCACTCTTTTCCTTACCAGGATACCGAAGAGGACTGGAAGGTTTTTAATGAGGCGGCTTACGTGCTTAATATATTGTGTTTTACCCTCCAAAAAAATCTTCATAAGCTATCGTTTGTTCATCTTGAAGCACTACCAAAAGTCCTTTGGTGTATATGCTAGATTGTCATCGAAATAGTGAGTCTCAGGCTTCAAAGCACCCTGCATCAGCTGCATGTCGTTGTTCTTCTTCTTCCCCTTCCTAGAACCTGCCCATCGAGGTGGGCATTAATCTTCGCTCTTAAACAAAGAGGACAAGATATGATCATCAGCTTCTCTTCTTCATAGGCGGCAGCATCAGGTTCATCTTGCATTAGCTGATGCAGCTATCCATAATCTATTGATAAACAATAAAGCAGTTAAATAAAGCATGACTCCACCGGAACAATGAAGCAATTAAACAAAAACGACATAACTCAGTAATTTCTCTTGTAACTCTTATGTGTTTCTGTGTCTGTTATGTGGGCTTCTTTCGTATATATCATTATTAC
Source organism: Lolium perenne (assembly GCF_019359855.2). Classification (NCBI taxonomy): domain Eukaryota; kingdom Viridiplantae; phylum Streptophyta; class Magnoliopsida; order Poales; family Poaceae; genus Lolium; species Lolium perenne. The sequence goes on along the minus strand of NC_067250.2, from coordinate 3,631,170 downwards.
TTCTTAACTTTGTGCTAAATCTACAAATATGAAATGGAGGAGTATTATACTAGTACAGTATTATTTTGACGAGTGTTTTAGTCTGCTGCGTCCATACGAGGCATCGACAGGAATATTTTTTTTTCAAGAATGATTTTTTTTTCAAGAATGTCGACAGGAATATATGTCCCTAGCTTGGGCATGAGTGTGCGTCTACAAGTACATGCCAGGCCGACCACCAACTTGCAAGCTACACATATATGCAAGCCATGTCTCCGCCGACCGTGGACAATGCCGGCCTCGGCGAGCCTCTGCTCGCGAACGGGAAGGGCGCCACCGCCTTGGCCAACGGCACTAGGCACGGCGATGCTGGCGCCGTGCCGACCCTCCGGAGGAAGAAGAAAGGTTCCAAGGAGGAGACGTACTGGGTGGACATCGACCAGCCTGACGTGCTGGAGTCGGCTCCGGATCTTGAAAACGGCAGCGGCGGCCGGCCCTTGCTGCTGTTCCGGAACAAGAAGGTCAAGCGCAGGATCCTGTACCCGTACCGGTGCGTATACATTAAGTTATTTACCATGCTGTCGGAGGAACAAAAAAAGAAATACTCTTGTAGTGACAGTAGAGTGCATTCAAAATCCCTGAGATACCTGTATTTCTATATATATAACTGGATCTGCAAACTGTAAGCCTGACAGTTTGATAATGCATAAACAGGATATTGATTCTCGCTCGACTGATTGCAGTCATTCTTTTCTTCATATGGCGCCTAAAGAACAATATCTCTGATATCATTTGGCTCTGGGGAATGTCCGTTGCTGGAGATGTTTGGTTTGGTTTCTCCTGGCTACTCAACCAACTGCCCAAAGTCAATCCCATCAAAAGCATCCCTGATCTTGGGGCTCTCAAGAAAACATGCGACTTGGGTGAGGGAAGGTCAAGCCTCCCTGGTATAGATGTATTTGTCACAACAGCCAACCCCATCGATGAGCCGATATTATACACCATGAATTGCATTCTCTCCATCCTTGCAGTCGACTACCCAGTTGACAAGAATGCATGTTACCTGTCTGATGATGCCGGCGCACTTGTCAACTACGAAGCATTGGTTGAGACAGCCAAGTTTGCCACTTTGTGGGTTCCATTCTGCAGAAAGTATTGTATTGAACCAAGGGCACCAGAGAGCTATTTTGAGTTGAAAGCACAATCATATATATGCAGTTCACTAGAGGATTTCATTACTGACCACAAATATGTTCATAGGAAGTATGATGAGTTCAAGATGCAGATAGAAATGCTACCAGACACTATTCAAGAGCGTTCCGATACATATAACAATATTCATATAAATGCAAGTTTTATGGCAGATGGGACACAGTGGCCTGGTACATGGATTGAGCCAACGGAAAACCATAAAAAGGGGCATCATGCATCCATCGTTCAGGTACAAATTCTTGCAATAAATAGTATTTGAATTTTGTTTTTAGCTAATTTATATGTTGTTTGCACCCGTACATATTACTAATGAATAATAATTTTAAAAACAGAAAAATTAATCACAGGAAGTTTTCAATTAACAGATTATCGTGAACCAACCAAGCCATACACCTCAGCATGGACTACCGGTGTGCGCCAATGAAACTGTTGACTTCAGTACAACGGATGTACGCCTTCCAATGCTCGTATATGTTTCTCGAGAGAAGCATCCCAGCTATGACCACCAAAAGAAAGCTGGAGCCATGAACGTGCAGTTGCGTGTCTCGGCTTTGCTATCAAATGCGCCCTTCATCATCAATTTTGATTGTGATCACTATATCAACAATTCACAGTCATTTCGTGCTGCCGTATGCTTCATGCTGGATCCACGAGAAGGGGAAAACACTGCCTTCGTGCAATTTCCTCAGCGGTTTGACAATGTCGACCCGACAGACAGGTACTGCAATCACAACCGTGTCTTCTTTGATGGCACTATGCTTGCTCTGAATGGCCTCCAAGGCCCCTCTTACCTTGGCACTGGTTGCATGTTCCGTCGTATCGCACTTTATGGTATTGGCTCTCCTCGGCGGAGAGCAGATGGTGTAACAACAAGGACTAATATTTTTGGCAACTCAACATCTTTCTTACGCTCTATGTTGAGCCCTGATCAGGAGCAAGAAATGTCTCTCAAATTGAATGAGATGGCCATTTCTGAGTTGGTGGATGTTATGGCATGTGCATATGAAGTTTGTACTGGGTGGGGTAAGGATGTTGGGTGGATATATAACATTGCAACTGAAGATATTGCAACGGGATTTCGTGCACATCGACAGGGCTGGTGCTCCAAGTTCTGCACCATAAAACCCGATGCTTTTCGAGGGACCGCACCAATCAATCTTACGGAGCGCCTCCTCCAAATTATGCGGTGGTCTGGCGGGTCCTTGGAGCTATTCTTCTCCCACAGTAATCCACTTTTTGCCCGTGGTTGGCTACACCCCATCCAGCGTGTGGCATATCTTAACATGACAATATACCCAATAACATCAATTTTCATTGTGGTATATGGGCTATGCCCAATGATGTGGCTTTTACCTGGAGAATTCGACATCCAGAGGCCATTTACTAGGTATGTCTTGTATGTCATCATGATAATCTTGATGATTCACATTATTGGTGTGTTTGAGATAAAGTGGGCGGGGATCACATGGATGGATTGGTGGCGCAATGAGCAGTTCTTCATGATTGGGGCAACAAGTGCATACCCAACTGCTGTGTTGTACATGCTAGTGAAGCTTGTCACCGGGAAAGGGATACAATTTCGGATCACCTCAAAGCAGACATCAGCAAACACTAATGACAAGTTCGCGGACCTCTATGTTTTCCGATGGGTTCCACTATTGATCCCGACAACATTGGTCTTCGCTGTAAATGTTGGGGCCATTGGCGTGGCTTTGGGTAAGGTGATTCTGCTCAATGGATCTTGGACAGCAGTGCAGATGAGGCACGCAATATTGGGTCTTATATTCAATATTTGGGTAATGGCACTCCTTTATCCATTCGCACTAGCCATGCTGGGAAAAAGAGGAAAGAGGCCCATCATCCTCTTCATTGTGTTGCCACTTGCCTTTGTTACTGTTGGGGTGACATATTGTGCTATTCAGTATTTTCTTCTTTAATTCACTACATGGAGATTTTGATGGTACACATGTAGTATACTATCAAACTTTCATCCATTCGGTGGTGGATCTTCCCAAAGAAAGTAATACTAATTTTCTTAAGTACTTGTATTCCGTTCTCAGTTAATTTATCGCTTTATATTTAACTAGTGAAATCAAAGAACTGAAAGTGTCTGCATAGTCGGTGACTTGGTGTCATGTGTGAGTTTGACCATATGTTGCCCTCTATCTTCACTATTCAGTTTTTTTATGAAAAGACGAGAAGGCTTTTCCCTTCCATCTGCTAGATAGACAGAGAGGGGGAAATGTGGATTGTGTGATAAAACATTATACTTTTAAATTATGGTTAACAAATGTTTCCCATTATATATTTTTTATGAAACATTTCCCATGTATTAGTCATGAAATTGATGTTCAAAATTACATCATGTAGAATGAATGTGCCTTGTAAATAGAGTACTAGTGAAGTGCAAGTAGTATCTGCCGTTGTCAAGGAGCTAATAAGAGCTAGACGCGTTTTAGTGTGTAGATATATGTGAATCTACACAAATATTAATACGAAACGAATGTAGTAGCTAATTTCCACACATATATGTGAATCTACGGTTGAGGGTGACTTCGCGGAGTGGTGGTCGCTGGTGGTGTGGACCACCCCTCGCAAGTTGCGCAAAGGCACTTCGTCGCTCATCATGCTCACGACATGGTGGATATGGAAGCACCGGAACGCTACTTCGACAATGCACGTCATTCGGTGGCCTCTTTGGCGATATCAGGGCCGAGGCGCGACAATGGACGGACACGGGGCCCATGGTCTTCGTCAACTTCTCCTCTAGATTAGGTCTTTTGGGTTGAGTTCTATGGCGTGGTGTTGGTCCTTCCTTGGACTTGTATATGTAAACCTTTTTTCTATCAATACATCGAACGCAAGGCTTCTACGTTTTCGCAAAAAAAAAACTCTCTTAAGGGACAGAACAACAAAGGCCTCTCTTCTACCTGAGATAGACAGAACAGCAAAGGCCACTCTTCTACCTAAGATAGACAGAAATGGTCTGCTTGCCACTGGCGATCTGGTATGTGTGGTGGGAGCAGCGGCAAGCTACCCAAGGTGAGCTGATCTGGTATGTACGGTCAGCGCAGGCAGTATCAACTTTGGCCTTTTAACTAGGTCGAAGGCTGGGATTGTGAGGCATGGATGGATGAAACCAAGAGAAGAATACGTTAGAATTAACATCGACGCATTGCTTTGATCTAGATTCCAGAACGGGTCACCCGGAGCAATTCAGTGTTGGTGACAAGAGCTACTTCTTAGGTCTTAGCGGCAAGCTGTAGAGGTCTCCCGCTTTTCAGCACCGGCAGAAACATGTGCACGGTACAGGTTGATTTTGGCAAGACAGGTTGGATGCAGTACTCAAGGTCAACTCGAATTGCTTGGAGGTGATCCAGGTCAGGAGAATGGAGGGAACTCTCTCAGTCCGGTCGCAGCAATATAAGAAGAATGTAGTTTCTTGAGCCACATATATGAAGAATGTATTTTCTTGAACCTGATGATGTAACTATTATGCCCACTCAAAAGAAGAACTGTATCACTCATTCATCTACATAGAGGTTGATCAAAATTGCTGATACAGAACAGAAGAAAACACGAGTGCAACAAAAGCAGGAAGCTGGTGTTGCATGCCCTGCAGTGTTACCTCCATGGACAGTGTCGTCCCTCGTGTACAAAAATAAGACTTGCAGTATGAGCAAAGAAAACTGCAGTGTGGTCTTCGTAAGCACACCAAGATGGACGGCAACGGATCAGTCGGCGGAATACTTCTTGGACAGCATGTCGAAGTATTTCCTTTGCTGCAACCAAGAACAGGAAGATATGTAAGGCCAGTTATTGTATTATATCAAAGAACCAAAGCGAAGTGATAACATAAGATAAATATGAATTTTGCATCTTACTGTACCTGCTCTGAAACTGATGGTTTTACTTTAGATAGAGCATGTTCAAAGTGCGAGAGTTCAATCAGCGCCGACGAACTCATTGATGACGTCCCATTATCCAGGAATTCGATCCTCTCTTCCAAGGCTGCCATGGCTGCTTCGTTCACCTGGAAAAGACATGTTCAAACAGGTTAGTTCCATTAAAAACACATGAACGCTCGGAAGTAAAAAAATAGGCCAAAACATAAGCGCGCAGTAATGCATCTTCCAACAAACTGAAACACTCCTTCAAGAAAAATTACAAAACTTACCAGTGATGCAAGGTCAGCACCAGTGAGATTATTGCACTCCTCTCGACGTGCAAGTGCGCCCAAATCAACATCTTCAGAGACAGGTTTCTTACTAGCATGTGCTTTCAATATTGCAGCCCGCTCGTTAGCACCAGGTAAAGGGACAAAATGTTTCTTCCCAAATCTACCAGGCCTTAGAACAGCCTCGTCTATAACATCAATTCTGCACCAGAAAGGAAGCAGTGTTATCAACCTTCCACTCACAGGTATAAGTATGTACAAAGGAGCATCCACTAGCTGATAATACCTGTTTGTCGCTCCAATAACAAAAACACCATGACGTTGATCAGCACCATCAAGTTCAATAAGTAACTGCAGAGCAGAAATGTGTTAGAATCTCAGTGCCACGAATATAGGTGATCAAGACAAGTTCAAACCTGGTTTAGGAGGCGTTCAACAACCCACCCTCCTTCTTTCCCTCTTTTTGTTGTCAGGGCATCTATCTGCCAAATCACATGGAATGAACAATTCAGCATAATATAATTCAAGAAGCACCTTCAGACCCAGCACATAAATGTACCAAATGTCCGTAGTTCTTCTAAGTAACTACCAAGTGCTCCTAAAAAAAGTACAATAGCTAAACAAAAAAACGTTTACCTCGTCAAAAAATAGGATGCATGGGGAGTTGGTCCGTGCACGAGTGAATATTTTCCTTACGTCTGATTCACTCTCCCCAACATACTTATTCAATAGTTCAGGCCCCTAATGTTTCGAAAAAAGAGATATTTTAGCAGTCTGTACGCTAAAGAGATGCAGTAAGAACATGGAAATCAAAGCAATTACCTTAATGTGAATAAAATTAGCCCCTGCCTCATGGGCAACTGCTTTCGCTATTAGTGTTTTCCCACAGCCTGGAGGTCCAAACAGCAAAAACCCAGCTTGCATGTTTACTCCAAAATCCTTGAAAGGCATAGAAAAAAAAGGAGGACATGAAAACAAAATTAAGTATTTAAAGCACTCAGAAGAAGTGCTACAGGTTTAAAATACAAATAAGGATCACAGATCATGGTTTTAAAGGCGCCAAGGCGTCCTAAGGCGAAGGGGGGGGGGGGGGGGGGGGGCTCCCACGCTTAGGCGACGCCTAGGCGGACGCTTTGGACGCCTAGGCGCCTAAGGCGGGCGTTTTTCTAAGGCGGAGGGGGAGCGCTTGGACGCTTAGGCGTCCCTAAGGAGACGCTTAGGCGACGCCTTTAAAACCATGTCACAGATGTCTATGAAATAACTTAATTGCAACTCAGAAGTGGCTTAACTTTTTTAGCTGGCAATCAAGATGATGATCAGATAACAGAGAGAAGTAGTGTAGAACACAGTTCATGTGATTACCTTGTATTGCTCAGGGTGCTTGATACAACGAATAATGCACCGGTTAAATTCTTTCCTTAATGAATCAAGACCTCCAACATCCTCCCATGTAACATCAGGCACAGAAGAAAATCCTTCCCTTCTCAATGATGGTTGAACCATTGTACTTGCTTCCTTCAGTGATTGAACATTGAAGTAAGAAAGTGTATCAAACATGGATCACACTACTAAAAAGCTAATAACAGACAGGAAATATGGCAGGCAACAGAAACAAAAACGATATAATATGATCAGACAGGTAGAAGAAAGAAAAACCGGCAACTCACCTCAAAGTCAGCCATAGTAATACATAGGCTATCCATCTCACTTTCATTCCAAGGATGCCTCCACCAGTCATGATTGTTCTCCTCACCCCCACAACTCTCTTTTTTTCTTTTAACAATTATTCTCTTCATTGCCAGATTCCCCGCTTTATCTACTAATGCCTTCAGGTCCGCGCCAACAAATCCTGGTGTGGCCCTTGCTATCTTGAAGAGGTCAAATCGGCCATCTGCCTCCAGTGTAAGGTTCTGAGTAAGCATCGTCAGAATCTGTTTCCGTGCATGCTCATCTGGAACACCAAGAGATATCTCTCGATCAAATCTCCCTGGTCTCCGAAGTGCTTGGTCAACAGCATCAGGTCTATTGGTAGCTCCAATCACAATAACATAGCCAGGCTTCCTTTCAGATGATTGTGAGTCCAAGTCACCACCATCCGATCCAACATTCTGGTGGAATTCATCCATGCAAGTCATTAACTGTGTAACTATCCGTCGTTCCATTTCTCGTTGCAAATTCTCCCTCTTGGACGCAATCGCATCTATCTCATCTATAAACACAATTGAGGGAGCAGTTCTGTATGCCTTCTTAAACAAGACTCTGATGTTTTCCTCAGAAGCTCCTGCAGGTGTACAAGGATAATGAGGTGAACTTCACATTGAAACTTATCTAGGAGCAGAAATTAATATGAGAGCATCGAGGGAAAATAAGAGAGAACTTAGAGTCTTAGAGTAGTGATTATATGCAGTTCTTAGTTAATCTAAAGGATGATGTATCCATATAATTAATTTCCGGCTACATATCTTGCAATTCACGCTTCAGCACATTTAATTTCTATGTGGAATATATCAAGGAGGCTATATTGCACAATACTAACACCTACAGAACTCATCACTTAGCACATGCTATGGTGTAAGCTGAAACCCAAGAAAACAGGCATCTCATATTCTATATCTAAATAGGAGCTCCCCACTACCCTATTTCCCTCAACATGCAAGTTATCCACGTAAGCAATTCCCCCACCTCAGCAAAACTAATAATCCTACCACAGCTTCTATGGCCTCCCTGCATGCTATTCTTTTGTGATGGATTTAAGCCCACCATGGCCCTGCATCGTTGTTGCCTTGGAAATGACCGAATCGGCAACAACGAGGCAGGGCGATCTCATCAAACAGATCAGAAGCATGCGAATGGATCTGAGCCCACCATGGCCCTGCCTCGTTGTTGCCGTTGCCTTTTTTTCCGGTAACTACTACGTTCAGGGCCCGTGAAGGTGCATGGAGGTATATATTCGCATGCTTCTGATCTGTTTGATGAGATGGAAATGAGGTCAAAGGCGTGCAGTGTCATTTCTAGGCATCTAGGTTATAACCCTGCGATATTGATAAAGGCATAGTCTCCATGGTGCTCTCTCTCTTTGCTGAAGTGGTTCTTCTCTCTGTTTCTTTGGATGATCTGTTGCACGGAAAGTCGGAAATGCGAAATGATGTGCGGTTATGAAAAAATTGATTGCATTGTTGTTCTTAAAACTAAATGATGTTGCTGGTGCCTCCTTATGAACCTCTGTTCAGTGAGTTTGCGGCTGCAGCTTTTGGCATGTCAAGATCACACAAGTACTTTGATCAACTTATAACTGATGCCTTTTAGGCCTTTAAAAAAACTTTTAACTGGCATCAAGCAGTTTGTGTCCGTGTTTTGGAAGTAATCGGCCAGGTAAGTTCAGTTTACCTATAACTCGCTGGTCTGAAATTTAGGTCGTTTTGATTCTGTATCAGCATCTGAAATTTATTTTTTCTAATCCTCTGGATGATTGTTGATTTCTCCGTCTTCATGTATCAATAAGCGAGTTGTTGTCACCTAGGGACTGACTTAATGCTGACCACAAGGGTAGCAGCCGATTCCAACATTCATCTATCTTTTATACTGGTGTTTCCTTTCTGTTGACCCAAAGACTCACAGTTTTTAATCCAATAAAAATATATTCTACAGCTACCTTTTAAAACACACAAGCCGATCCCACAATTTTTGCATTCTCCTACTTGCCTTCGAAACTTGACATTTTGAATAATGTTATATTTATTAAACGAGTATATGAATATTAAATAAGCTTCTAACGATCTATATGTTTCCCTAGCTACCAATGCTTATATTACATACATGTATTTCTACTCATTATCACAAAATTCATCATGTTCGAATGTAACCACAAAACATTTTGTTATTCAAGTATATATGATGGAACACTCTGGAATTATCAAAATGGTGTTGCAGTGACAAGAAATATCTAATTAATAGTTTCCTTCATCAAATCCATAATTTTACTCATGTATACATCTAAAATTTCCCTCAGCAACGCGTGGGATATCATCGGTATGGCATTTCCATAATAACTACTATTACCTAGGTAATTTCTTGTTCTACCTGTTTCCAGCGTGATACTGGGCAGTCAGATTAATCACATGCATACACAGAACTTAGGAATTCTAGTGCACAAGAATCAGATAGCATACCAGAGACCCCAGACACGACTTCCGGCGCTGATATCTTGTAGAACGGCACGCCAGTCTCGTTGGCGATGGCGTGGGCGAGGGTGGTTTTCCCGCAGCCAGGCGGCCCGTGCAGCAGAATCCCAGCCACGGGCCTAACCCCGAGCCGCTGCGGCAGCTCGGGGTGGCAGAGCGGGACCACCACCTCCATCATGAGCTCGGCGATCACGGCCTCCATCCCGCCGAGGTCAGCAAACCTCGGCCCCTTCCCCCCTCCGCCGCCGCCCCCTTCGCTGGCCGCCGCCGCCTCCTGCTCGCCGCCGCCATCCGAAGTGATGCGCCGGCGGGGCTTCTCCGTGCTGACCTCGATCTCGAGCTGCTGGCTGGCAGCAGCAGCGGCGGGGTCCTTCTTCGGCGTGAGGGTGGCGTAGCGCGTGCGGAGCATGTCCTTGGTGACGTCGAAGGCGGGGGGCGGCGAGGGCGGGCGTGCGCCGCCGTCGTCGCCGTGCTCGGAGTACGAGGTGGAGGACGAGGAGGTGTCGTGGCGGCGGGAGCGGCGGGAGGAGGGGGAAGAGTCCATGTCGGAGTCGGAGTCGGAGGCGTCGGCGGGCGCGGGAGGGGGCAGGGAGAGGAGCGCGCGGCGGACGGCGGCCACGAGCGGCGCGAACTGCTTGCGGCGCAGGTCCGGGTGGCGAGCGCGGAGCGCGCCGGCCACGTCGTCGGCGGAGCAGCCCGGGGCGGCGAGCCCGCCCTCGGAGATGAGCCGCCGGAGGTAGGACTCGAAGGAGTTGGACCGGACCGCCCGGAAATTGCGAGGGCGCTTCGCCATCGACGGCGACGACGGCGGCGGCGGCGGCGGCTAGGGTTTTGGGTGGGAGGTTTGGCTGAAGCAAGTCGAGGGCGCGGGGCAAATGAGGGAGTAAATAGCACCTAACACCGAGTAAATGACAAAAAAAAATACCACAACTGTGACGGTGGTGACACGGAACTACACATGACTACCAGTTTTGGCCATATTGATGACGAAGAGCACTGATTTCGTTATCTAGAGGCGTTAAACCATTTTCTAACTATTCGAGTCCATCTGTCAGGACTACATGGCAGGTGAAATTTTGCAAAAACAATCTTAAAATATATTTTTTATCACAGATCCAATTTCCAAACAAAAGAAAATAAGAAATAGAAATTCACATCTATTATATAATTAAAACACAAGACAAAGAAAAAATAAAAGATGATGTCTTCTCCTTCCTACCATCCCACCAGAACTAGGCCACCAGTGCGCCACGCGTGTCAGCTGTCGGTGCGCCAGGAGGCCGTCGCCGATGCGCCAGTACGTCGCCGTCGGTGCGTCTAGTCCACGGTCATCCAGCTCCCTCGCGCCTGGGATGCAGCGCTGCCGCCCAGTCCTTCATGACCGCCGCCGGTTCGACAACTAGAAGAGCTCTGCCCGACGGCGCCCGCTGCAGCCGCGCTCGCCCCTCCCCCTTTCCCCGTTGCCTCTGTAGGCGCTAGTAGGCGGAGAACGGCGGCCGCCAGCGCTGGGATGGCACCGCGTGCGGTAGAAGGAGACGACGTTAGAGGGAGTCCGAGGGAGAAGGAGAGGACGACGGAGGCTGTCGGGTGAGGAGGGGGCCAAAGAGGAGCTAGAGATGGCCTGTGCATGTAGTCGTCGTGTTGGGAGGCTGCCACACACGGGGACAGAGGCGTCGCCCGCTGCTAGTCATCGCCGTCTCCGCTGCTTGCCCTCGCTGCCACCACTGCTGGAGCACGGAGAGCGCTGGCCGTCGGAGAGCTCGTGTGCGCTTACCGGCGAACGATGGCCGTCGAAGATCTCGTACGCGGTTGCTGGCGAGCGCTGGCCGTCCGAGGCAACAACTGCGATGAGGAAGAAGTCCATTGGTACTTGATTGCTTTTTGGGAAAAGGAGATAGAGAGTTTTCTGTAAAATTAGCAGAAAAAGTCATTTGATTTTGCCACGTAGGACATGCAGTGGGTTCCGGCTGTCAGAAACTGGATTAAGACGCGTAAATTGGAAAATTAGTGCTCTTCGTCACGAACATGCTCCAAAACTGATAGTCATGTGACAAACGCTAACCATTTTATAGTTCCGTGTCACGACCACCACAATTATGGTAGTTTTTTGTCATTTACTCCCTAACACCACAAGTTGGTGACCTTTTTGTAAAAAAACAGCATGTGTATGTTTTTTCATAGGACACCATATTTTGTTGTAATCACTTGCACAAAACACATAGCCAATCACTAAAAGCTTTAATAGCCAGTTAACCAGTCTAGCCCGTTGTCATGAAAGCCTGATGTGGTATATTCTCTCCTTATTCAACCGAACTGGTATGTACATATCAACTCGTCCTAATACCGGGAGGAGGTAACCAACCTCACCAAATCCCCAGTGACCCAAAGACCACCAGTCTGGCCTACAGACATGTCGAGCAGAGAGAGAGAGAGCTCGCGGATCGCGTGTCGTTGTGTCGCGTTGTACGTGGCAATGGTAAATGGTCCTTAGGCGCGTCACCCATGGCCGGAGTGATCTCGTCATGCTCCACCATCTCCATCCATGTCGCACGGGGGTGTGTCAGTTGTGTTGCGTTGTCCTCGACTCACCTATCCCTATCAGATAGATCGTCATCCTTAGGTCGTTGATGCATTGTACCATTAGGATGCAGACAGACACGACAAGGCAGCTCCCCGCGCCTTGCTGCCTCGGCAGTATTGCAGCCAATCTGTGAGGTGGACATGTCATGCTTCGAATGTTCAAGACGTCCTCTCATAGTCCTACTGCGACCTAGACAGGAAGAAGCCAGTTGGCATCATGACATGGTTTGCGCGCTACATCGACGTGTAACCGTATCTGGTCTCTTGTTCATCGAGTTCGTGGGAGGGGTGAGAGCAACTACTCCACCACCGCATACGAGCAGTCGCTGCACATGAAATAGGCACGACAGTACCCCGGCCCCGATGTTGTTCTCATCCCCACCGCAGAAGCGGTACCTCATGTGCTGATCGATGTTGTCGATTACCTAGGACTGTGGTGAAGGGTGCCTGCCTCCACTTCGTACCCGGACAAACCGGTCTAAACATACCAGTTCAGTCGATAATCAAGATTAAATGTCCATTAAAGCTTTCAATAATGGGTTATGTGTTTTGTGCAAGTGGTTACAACAAAATGTTTTATTCTCTGCAAAAACAAACCCATGTTGTGGTTATGTGCAAAAATGTTACTAACATGTGGTGCTATCTGCTATTTCCTCCAAGTGAGGAAGAAATTTGCCAAATTGGCCCTTTGCCCATGTGGATGTGGCCTGTGGGTGTCGTCAAAACTCGAAACTTGAAAAACCACTCTTTGGAAAAATATCATCAAAATAATATATAATGATTTTAAAAACACATTTTGAATGATCTTGTCATGGAACTATTTTTAATGTTTTTTGACACACAAATACCACTTCAGCGATTTGGTCGTAACAAGTAGCACTGATCCATGACTCTGCCCAAGTCCATCATGTATTCGTGTTTAGCACTTTAACCACGCTTCTAATAGTTGTGGCCCACCATGTCAGGTCCACGTGGCAAGAGCGGACGAAGGACGGCTCACAACCGTTAGCACTCAGTTTGGACCACATCTCTTCCCTAGTCCTTCTCAGTCAACCACAGTTTGTTAGGCTCCCACGAAAAGGAATGACGGCGACGGAGGTGGTGGTGGCCCGCCGGTGGCGACGGGGGCGGTTATAGCGAAGGTTTTGGCGGTCGATTCATTCGGCAGGTTCTTTTCGATCCGAGATTCAACATGGGGTGTGTCGATTTGGACTCCGATGACAACCGCGAGTTGATGGAGATCTCATCGGAGATGGAGAAGGAGGTGGCGCAGCCCAATGTTTCTTCACAGTTGGCTACGTCAATGTTCGTCAACGGCGAGGACCCACTCAGTCACTACATCTCTGACGGTGGGTAAGATTCTGAAATTGGGGAAAATGTGTGCTAATTCATGTTGATCTGGCTCAGAGTAGAGATGCATAATATTTGAATGGTTGCATTATTTATAATTTAGGCAAGATTCAAATATTGTTTTGTGTAATCCTGAGAAGAAGGGGGGTACAACTGACAGTTTTCTGTGCACCTTCAAGGATAAAGCATGAGAAAACCGTTTGCATTAAGAAAATGTTATTATAGCACTCATGTCCAACTGAACCTTCAAGCAACTACGTAAATTGCAAATGGCTTAGAAATGATGCTTATGTGGACAACTCTGGGACAGATCCAAACAAAGGGAACACAACTATACTTGACCAAGTTAAAAAAAAGATTTTTTTTGTTGATGTGCCAAAGAGGATGGCATATAGGGAAAGCACAAAAGTCAGAAAGATGGTTATGGGTGATCACAAGAAGCAGTACCACATAATCAGGGATTATTTGCAAACTATCGTAGATCAAAAAATCAGGGTCTAGATGCATTGTCACAACTATGAGGGGTCCCGCGGAGGAAGAGGCAGAGGCAATGCAGAGAGGGTGACCAGCCAAGATTCTGCGGGCTTTTCTTGTGTGTTAATGTTGCAATGCAAGGGTTCCTTGAAGTATGTAGGCCCTTTTTAGGGTTGGTTGCTTCATAAATCTAACAACTAGAGCTCAAATTCATGCAGCAACTGGCGGGAATGGGAACAATAACTTATATCATATTGCATGGGTTGTGGTTGCTAAGGAAGATACAAAAAACTGGCAGTGGTTTCTGGAACAACTAAAGGAAGCTTTAGGTGAAGAACAAGGCAAGTTTGGTTATTATACCATAATGTCAAACATGCAGAAGGTCCTAATAAAAGTTGTGACTACAGTCTTCCCACATAGTCAAAAAAGATTTTGCCTTAGACACATCTATGCCAATTTCCAAACAGCGGGTTTCGGGGGAGATGATATGAGGAAGTGCAATGTAGCTTACTCCTACATTGAACATGGTTATGACCTAGCAATGGAAGAAATGAAGAAACAGTGTGAGCTAGCTTGGCAGTGTCTCTCCAAAATACATGTGTACACATGGGAAACGTGGGCCATGGACACCAACTGCAAGACTGATCTAGTCAATAACAATTTGAGTGAAGTCTGCACTAGGTACATATTTGATGTGAGAAGCAGACCAATAGTGAGTCAATTGGGATCTATGAAGGGGAAATGGTCAGGCTTGATGGTAAAGAGAGAAGGAGAAAAACTGCAGGGTGTGAAATCACTCCCCTCTTATGCATAGATGCTAGAAATGATGAAACAATATTCAAGGCCTTGTGTGCCTAAAAGAGCAGATGTTGGATTGTGGCAGGTCAAGAGCAGTGGTGATCACACCTACGAGGTTAATCTAGATAACAAAACTTGTTCTTGTAGGAAATGGGATTTGTCTGTGTTGCCTTGTAATCATGTTGTTAGTGCAATTTACAAAGCATGGAAGTATCCAGAGGATTATGCTTCTGATTTGTTCAAAAAGCCCATGTGATATCCCATGTGAGAACAACATGGCTGGACAAAGACTGAAATTGAAGACATATATAATGCCGAGTGAATTGTGTATGCTAAAGATGTATCAACTATATTTTCCTCCCCGTTCATCATCAAATCCCTGTATGTTGAGCGAACTGTGTATAGGCCCGATTTCTCCTTCGCCGAGGCGATCTAGTCCTCTGCCACACTTCTTCTCAAAGGGATCTGCAAGGTAGCATCAATATCGGGGCCAGAAAATGGGACCAGACTTTCTCGTCGCTCCACATGTGTTCATCGGTGATGAGCTCATTAACCGTCTACTCCTGAGATTCGATCAAACGCCCCATATGACACATAGTGTGGGAATTGGAAATACATCTATCCTCTCAAACTAACACTGTGTCTCTGGTGACAATCCTCTCTATAGGGCCAAGGTTGAGAACCCTGCTACCAGCAAGGATCAACCTCCAAGTTCTTGATGTTGCATGAGGCATCGTCATCTCCATGAAATCACGGTCCAGGTAGTAACGGTCCTTTAGAACTTATGCACATAAGAAATTTGGGGCTACCAACAATCTGCAACGCTTCTTGCCCTGAAACGCGAAATAAAACGCGTGCATGTGACGAAAACCATGTCACATTTCCCTTTTGGCACTGCTATTTTTTTCTCATGCCAACCAGTGCATGGATCTCTTGTTAAGATTACAACTCCACCAAAATGTTACCATATGCGATGTGAATATTTTACACGAGCCTTCACTTAGATCGAAGCACCTCATAACGAATATTGTATTTTATGCATAAGATATGAGTCAGACGTTGACATATTTTCTCTTTGTTAAGCTTCATCATGTATCTAAACTGGTGATACGTCTCCAACGTATCGATAATTTCTTATGTTCCATGCTTGTTTTATGATGATACACACATGTTTTATACATACTTTATGTCATATTTATGCATTTTCCGGCACTAACCTATTAACAAGATGCCGAAGAGCCAGTTGCTGTTTTCTGCTGTTTTTGGTTTCAGAAATCCTAGTAAGAAAATATTCTCGGAATTGGACGAAATCAACGCCCAGGGGCTTATTTTTCCATGAAGCTTCCAGAACACCGAAACGGAAACAAAGTGGGGCGACGAGGCGCCGCCACACTAGGGCGGCGTGGCCCAAGGGGGGCCCGCGCGGCCCTAGCGTGTGGCTCCCTCGTCAGCCCTCCGACTCCGCCCTTCCGCCTACTTAAAGTCTCCGTCTTGAATACCCCAGTACCGAGAGCCACGATACGGAAAACCTTCCAGAGACGCCGCCGCCGCCAATCCCATCTCGGGGGATTCAGGAGATCGCCTCCGGCACCCTGCCGGAGAGGGGAATCATCTCCCGGAGGACTCTTCACCGCCATGGTCGCCTCCGGAGTGATGTGTGAGTAGTTCACCCCTGGACTATGGGTCCATAGCAGTAGCTAGATGGTCGTCTTCTCCTCATTGTGCTATCATTGTTAGATCTTGTGAGCTGCCTAACATGATCAAGATCATCTATTTGTAATGCTACATGTTGCGTTTGTTGGGATCCGATGAATAATGAATGCTATGTTATGTTGATTATCAATCTATCATCTATGTGTTGTTTATGATCTTGCATGCTCTCCGTTATTAGTAGAGGCTCTGGCCAAGTCGTTACTTGTAACTCCAAGAGGGAGTATTTATGCTCGATAGTGGGTTCATGCCTCCATTAAATGCAGGACGATGTGAGAAAGTTCTAAGGTTGTGGATGTGCTGTTGCCACTAGGGATAAAACATCAATGCTATGTCTAAGGATGTATTTGTTGATTACATTACGCACCATACTTAATGCAATTGTCTGTTGTTTGCAACTTAATAATGGAAGGGGTTCGGATGATAACCTGAAGGTGGACTTTTTAGGCATAGATGCATGCTGGATAGCGGTCTATGTACTTTGTCGTAATGCCCAATTAAATCTCACACTACTCATCATAACATGTATGTGCATTGTCATGCTATCTTTATTTGTCAATTGCCCAACTGTAATTTGTTCACCCAACACGCTATTTCTTATGGGAGAGACACCACTAGTGAACTGTGGACCCCGGTCCATTTTTTTACATCGAATACAATCTACTGCAATATTCGTTCTACTGTTTTCTGCAAACATCATCATCCACACTATACATCTAATCCTTTGTTACAGCAAGCCGGTGAGATTGACAACCTCACTGTTAAGTTGGGGCAAAGTATCTTGGTTGTGTTGTGCAGGTTCCACGTTGGCGCCGGAATCCCTGGTGTTGCGCCGCACTACACTCCGCCGCCATCAACCTTCAACGTGCTTCTTGGCTCCTACTGGTTCGATAAACCTTGGTTTCTTACTGAGGGAAAACTTGCCGTTGTACGCATCATACCTTCCTCTTGGGGTTCCCAACGGACGTGTGCTTTACCGTTACAAGCAAAGAAAGCTTTTAAGGCGCCGTTCTTCGGGAGATCAAGACACGCTGCAAGGGGAGTCTCCACTTCCAATCTCTTTACTTTGTTTTTGTCTTGCTTTACTTTTATTTACTTCTTGTTTGCTGAATTATATCAAAATACAAAAAAATTAGTTGCTAGCTTTACTTAATTTACTATCTTGTTTGCGTTCTCCATATTAAAAACACAAAAAATTAGTTACTTGCATTTACTTTATCTA
This sequence comes from Lolium perenne, assembly GCF_019359855.2. NCBI lineage: Eukaryota > Viridiplantae > Streptophyta > Magnoliopsida > Poales > Poaceae > Lolium > Lolium perenne. Next base: position 3,613,487 of record NC_067250.2, on the reverse strand, counting down.
GTTTGCTTTATTTACTATTGCTAAAATGGGTACTCCTGAAAATACTAAGTTATGTGACTTCACAGATACAAATAATAATGATTTCTTATGCACACCTATTGCTCCACCTGCTACTACAGCAGAATTCTTTGAAATTAAACCTGCTTTACTGAATCTTGTTATGAGAGAGCAATTTTCTGGTGTTAGTTCTGATGATGCTGATGCCCATCTTAATAATTTTGTTGAACTATGTGAAATGCAAAAGTATAAGGATTTAGATGGTGACATTATAAAATTAAAATTGTTTCCTTTCTCATTAAGAGGAAGAGCTAAAGATTGGTTGCTATCTCTGCCTAAGAATAGTATTGATTCATGGACTAAATGTAAGGATGCTTTCATTGGTAGATATTATCCTCCTGCTAAAATTATATCTTTGAGAAGTAGCATAATGAATTTTAAGAAATTGGATAATGAGCATGTTGCCCAAGCTTGGGAAAGAATGAAATCTTTGGTTGAAAATTGCCCAACCCATGGACTGACTACTTGGATGATCATCCAAACCTTTTATGCAAGATTGAATTTTTCTTCGCGGAACCTATTGGATTCAGCTGCTGGAGGTACTTTTATGTCCATCACTCTAGGCGCCGCAATAAAGCTTCTTGATAGTATGATGATTAATTACTCTGAATGGCACACGGAAAGAGCTCCACAAGGTAAGAAGGTAAATTCTGTTGAAGAAACCTCCTCCTTGAGTGATAAGATTGATGCTATTATGTCTATGCTTGTGAATGGTAGGACTAATGTTGATCCTAATAATGTTCCGTTAGCTTCATTGGTTGCTCAAGAAGAACATGTTGATGTGAACTTCATTAAAAAAAAATTCAACAACAATGCTTATTGGAACAATTCTAGTAACAACTATAGGTCATATCTTTATAATAATGGTAATGGTTATGGTAATTCTTATGGGAATTCTTATGAGAATATAAGATTGATGGCCGAATTGCGTGCTAGGTGGGAAAAAGAAGAAAATCCTAAAGATAACAATGTAGCCAAAGTTTGGACTATTACCACCACTAGTAATGCTAATGCTTCACATGTTGCTACACCTCCTATTATCAATGGTAAAATAATTGGTGTTGGCAATGTTTCCACTTCTAATGTGAAGCCTGCAAAACTGCCGGAACCTGCTAAAATTGCTGAAATTGCTTGTGATAAAACTGCTGAATTTTTTTCCAATGTTGGGGACAATGATCCCATTGCTTTAGATCATAATGGTTTAGATTTTGATGATTGTCACATCTCTGAAGTTATAATGTTCTTACAAAAACTTGCTAAAAGTCCTAATGCTAGTGCTATAAATTTGGCCTTTACAAAACATATTACAAATGCTCTCATAAAAGCTAGAGAAGAGAAATTAAATCGTGAAGCTTCTATTCCTAGGAAGTTAGAGGATGGTTGGGAGCCCATCATTAAGATGAAGGTCAATGATTTTGATTGTAATGCTTTATGTGATCTTGGTGCAAGTATTTCCGTTATGCCTAGGAAAATCTATAATATGCTTGACTTGCCACCATTGAAAAATTGTTATTTGGATGTTAATCTTGCTGATAATTCTACAAAGAAACCTTTGGGGAGGGTTGATAATGTTCGCATTACGGTTAACAATAACCTTGTCCCCGTTGATTTTGTTGTCTTGGATATTGAATGCAATGCATCTTGTCCCATTATATTGGGAAGACCTTTTCTTCGAACTGTTGGTGCTATTATTGATATGAAGGAAGGTAATATTAAATATCAATTTCCTCTCAAGAAAGGTATGGAACACTTCCCTAGAAAGAGAATGAAGTTACCTTTTGATTCTATTATTAGAACAAATTATGATGTTGATGCTTCGTCTCTCGATAATACTTGATATACACTTTCTGCGCCTAGCTCAAAGGCGTTAAAGAAAAGCGCTTATGGGAGACAACCCATGATTTTACTACAGCACTTTTGTTTTATATTTGAGTCTTGGAAGTTGTTACTACTGTAGCAACCTCTTCTTATCTTAATTTTGTTGAATTGTTGTGCCAAGTAAGTCTTTGATAGTAAGGGTCATACTAGATTTGGATTACTGCGCAGAAACAGATTTCTTCCTATCACGAATTTGAGCAGTAGTCTCTGTAGGTACCTCAAAAAAATCTCCCAATTTACGTGAGTAATCCTAAGATATGTACGCAACTTTCATTCAATTTGAGCATTTTCATTTGAGCAAGTCTGGTGCACCTGAAAAATTCGTCTTTACGGACTGTTCTGTTTTGACAGATTCTGCCTTTTATTTCGCATTGCCTGTTTTGCTATGTTTGATGGATTTATTTATTCCATTAACTTTCAGTAGCTTTGTGCAATGTCCAGAAGTGTTAAGAATGATTATGTCACCTCTGAACATGTGAATTTTGATTATGCACTAACCCTCTAATGAGTTGTTTTGAGTTTGGTGTGGAGGAAGTTTTCAAGGATCAAGAGAGGAGGATGATACAATATGATCAAGGAGAGTGAAAGCTCTAAGCTTGGGGATGCCCCGGTGGTTCATCCCTGCATATTTCATGAAGACTCAAGCATCTAAGCTTGGGGATGCCTTCATCGACAACATTATCAGGTTCCTCTAGTGAAACTACATTTTTATTCCATCACATCTTATGTGCTTTACTTGGAGCGTCTGTATGTTTTCGTTTTGTTTTGTTTGAATAAAGTTGGATCCTAGCATTCATTGTGTGGGAGAGAGACACGCTCCGCTGTTGCATATGGATAAATATGTCCTTAGCTTTACTCATAATGTTCATGGCGAAGGTTGAATCTGCTTCGTTAATTGTTATATGGTTGGAAACGGGAAATGCTACATGTGGTAATTGGTAGAATGTCTTGAATAATTTGATACTTGGCAATTGTTGTGCTCATAAGGATCATGTTTAAGCTCTTGCATCATATACTTTGCACCTATTAGTGAAGAAATACATAGAGCTTGCTAAAATTTGGTTTGCATGATTGGTCTCTCTAAGGTCTAGATATTTTCTAGTAAGGGTTTGAACAACAAGGAAGACAGTGTAGAGTCTTATAATGCTTGCAATATGTTTTTATGTGAGTTTTGCTGTACCGGTTCATACTTGTGTTTGCTTCAAACAACCTTGCTAGCCTAAGCCTTGTATTGAGAGGGATTACTTCTCGTGCATCCAAATCCTTGAGCCAAAAACTATGCCACTTGTGTCCACCATACCTACCTACTACATGGTATTTCTCCGCCATTCCAAAGTAAATTGCTTGAGTGCTACCTTTAAATTTCCATTCTTTGTCTTTGCAATATATAGCTCATGGGACAAATAGCCTAAAAACTATTGTGGTATTGAATATGTACTTATGTATCTTATTTCTTATTAAGTTGCTTGTTGTGCGATAACCATGTTCCTGGGGACGCCATCAACTATCTTTGTTGAATATCATGTGAGTTGCTATGCATGTTCATCTTGTCTGAAGTAAGGGTGATTTATCATGAGTTGAATGGTTTGAGTATGCATATTGTTAGAGAAGAACATTGGGCCGCTAACTAAAGCCATGACCCATGGTGGAAGTTTCAGTTTTGGACAACAATCCTCAATCTCTTATGAGAATATTATTTGTTGTTGAATGCTTATGCATTAAAAGAGGATTCAATTATCTATTGTCTATGTTGTCCCGGTATGGATGTCTAAGTTGAGAATAATCAAAAGCGATAAATCCAATGCGAGCTTTCTCCTTAGACCTTTGTACAGGCGGCATAGAGGTACCCCTTTGTGATACTTGGTTAAAACATATGTATTGCGATGATAATCCATGAAAATCCGAGCTAATTAGGACAAGGTGCGGGCACTATTGGTAATCTATGCATGAGGCTTGCAACTTCTAGGATAAAATTTACATAATGCATATGCTTTATTACTACCGTTGACAAAATTGTTTCTTGTTTTCAAAATAAAAGCTGTAGCACAAATATAGCAATCGATGCTTCCCTCTTCGAAGGGCCATTCTTCTACTTTTATGTTGAGTCAGTTTACCCACTTCTCTCCATCTTAAGAAGCAAACACTTGTGTTAACTGTGCATTGATTCTTACATACTTGCTTATTGCACTTATTATATTACTTTATGTTGACAATATCCATGAGATATACATGTTACAAGTTGAAAGCAACCGCTGAAACTTAATCTTCCTTTGTGTTGCTTCAATGCCTTTACTTTGAATTTATTGCTTTATGAGTTAACTCTTATGCAAGACTTATTGGTGCTTGTCTTGAAAGTACTATTCATGAAAAGTCTTTGCTATATGATTCAATTGTTTACTCATTGTATTTACCATTGCTTCGGATCGCTGCATTCATTACATGTGCTTACAATAGTATTGATCAAGATTATGATAGCATGTCACTTCAGAAATTATCTTTGTTATCGTTTACCTACTCGGGACGAGTAGGAACTAAGCTTGGGGATGCTGATACGTCTCCAACGTATCGATAATTTCTTATGTTCCATGCTTGTTTTATGATGATACACACATGTTTTATACATACTTTATGTCATATTTATGCATTTTCCGGCACTAACCTATTAACAAGATGCCGAAGAGCCGATTCTTTGTTTTCTGCTGTTTTTGGTTTCAGAAATCCTAGTAAGGAAATATTCTCGGAATTGGACGAAATCAACGCCCAGGGGCTTATTTTTCCACGAAGCTTCCAGAACACCGAAAGGGAAACGAAGTGGGGCGACGAGGCGCCGCCACACTAGGGCGGCGTGCCCCAAGGGGGGCCCGCGCGGCCCTAGCGTGTGGCCCCTGAAAGAACATATCTCATTTTATATATAGTTTTGGTGTTGATGACAATGATGATATATGAACATTCCAATATATAAGATTTGTAGGGTACTAAATTCTCTAGATGCCCAAGGTGTGAAGAGCGTGCAAGATTGACAAGGTATCAACTTGTCAATGCCTATGAATTGTAGGCTAGGGTTTAGTTAGAAGTAGAGGGCAAGTAGATCTCGAAGGTTTCAGCCGAAAAGTACTCGAAGATTATGAAAACTAGGGTTTGTAACAATGATTCGATTGCCTCTTCGTCCCTCGACTCCCCCTTTATATAGGAGGCGGAGCCGAGGGTTTCGTTTTGTACAAGTTACAGAGTCCGGGACGGTTTCTAACTCATCCCGCCAGATTTACAAATAACACTTCCTATTACAACTCTAACTTTCCTTAATATATCTTGAGTTCCCGCATCTTCTTATTCTTCGGGTATTGGGCCTTCAGCAAACCCCGGGTACTATCTTCGGCAGGCCCATTTGGGATGCCTATGTCAGTAGCCCCCGAGATTTTGCTTGAATCGTAGAGTCAGGGAAAATCTCTACTGTTTATTTCTATTCGAGAGCTTTAACTTTTTTATATTTCTTCACATAAAATTCTATATTGTACAGGGATACTGGTAGTTGGGGCTAGTTCATCTGACGGATCAGGTACTAGTTAACTGCTCTAGTGGCAATCCGCAAAAACCTACTTCAAGACCACGTCCCTGGACATGATCTCGGGATCTGGTGTAAACTTCGACAGGTGCCGCTTAAGGTCTTACCATTACGTCGAGTCCCGGTCAAATTTATCGAGTACCTAACGCGCCGTTAGGATTTTTCTTCGTATCTCGTTGATACGGATAAAAGTAGTGAGCGCGATCTTCGCGATGCCACGCCAAACAGAACGGACTGGGGTCTTACCTTCGCAAATTTGCGGCATTCAGAAATTGATCGCAACTTTGGCGTTACGAGAATATATTGTCGAGTGCTTTTCCGGCTGTTGGAATGGCACATTTTATCGAGTCAAATATGACTTATATTGCTCTCCCGATGGGAGTATATGTAGAGTTAATTATAACTCGAAATATACTCTCTTGCTTTTCTATCTTTTCTTTTTTAATTTCATCGGGCACGCGAACAGCGTTCCCGATGGGAGTAGCCCCCGAGGCTACAGCCAAGAACTTGTGCTTGGTTGTAGGCTCAACATTTTAGTCCACCTTGTCGCTATATTGTCATTATTCCCCAATATCATCTTCTTTTCATCTCTCGGGTGCGCGAACAGCGCTCCCGATGGGAGTAGCCCCCGAGGCTACAGCCAAGGACTTGTGCTTGGTTGTAGGCTCCCAATTTTATCTTTGCCATACTCGAAATTTTACTTTTTGTCAAAGTAGCCCCCGAGCATTTGGGCAAAAACTTGTATTTGATCAAAGGCTCCCGAAGTATTTAATAACTCCTTCGTCGCCAATCTTTTTTCTTGTCGGCATGCTTCCCTTAATCAAATTTACTTCATCTCTGTTAATAGTCGTGATTTTTCTGCTTTGTGGGTCCATTGCTTCCACCACGTTGACACGTCGTGCAAGTGGGGGACACACGTCCTCCGCTTTTCCTGGCGCACGTACGGTAACGCCTATCTCAGTAAAAATACCTTTTTACCCTTTATCTAGAAGATCTTTTTTCACCACACGATTTCTTCATCCAACGGTGCATTGCTTCGCCCGATTCTTATATAAACCTTTCTTCAACCTTCGTTCACTCCTTCGCTTGCGCCGCACATCTGTTCCTCTTTGCAAAAAATTCCCCTGCGCCCAACTCTCTTTGATCTTCCGCACGCACGAACATTGCTTTTCCAGTGCCGTTGATGCCACCGCGCATGCGACTCACTCGCCACAAAGACTCCGAGTCCAAGATGGCCGCCGAAGACCTTGAGTGGGAGAGATCTAAAATCTCCAACCAAGACGTCAACACGCTGAAGAGGCTTGGCCTGATGAAGAAGGAGGACGCCATCCGCTTCCCAGGCGAAGAAAGCTACCCAAACCCTCCAATGGAGTATCGGGTTAGTTTCGTTGATCACCTCATCCGCGGCCTTTACGCCCCAATTCACGATTTCCTCCGCGGCCTTCTTTTTGTTTACGGGATTCAACTACACCAGTTGACCCCCAATTCTATCCTCCACATTTCCATTTTTATCACGCTGTGCGAATGCTTCCTTGGAATCCCTCCTAACTGGGCTCTATGGAAACGCATTTTCTGCCTCCGCCGCAATGGCTCCCACAACGCCACTTATAACATAGGCGGCGTTGTTATCTGTGTCCGAACTGACGTTGATTACTTCGACGTCAAATTTCCTGATTCTGTCCAAGGGTGGCGCAAAATGTGGCTCTACATACACGAAGAAAGTGCCAACTCTGTGGAACACAACATAGTCCCTTTCGACGGAAGTGCCAAAATTCAGCGCCGCCGCTCCTGGGATGCTGAAGCTTCCGAAGAAGAGAAAAAGGCGACAGAAGCACTTATGTCTCGTATTCATCAGCTTCAAAATACTCGAGGCAAAGAAGCATGTCGGTGTTCAAATCACTGCCTACTTCCTTAGGATTAGAGTGCAGCCTCTTCAGGCTCGCAAAAATCCCCTTTGGACGTATTCTGGTGAAAACGACACCAATAGAATCTCCAGTGATCTTTCTGCAAAGGACTTGGAGAAGTTGATTCGAAGAGTTTCCCGCTTGGCCAAGAAGGATCCTATTCCCTCCTCTTGTCGCGTGGAACCATACAGCTCCGCCAATCCTCTCCCCGAGGTATTTTGTCTTCTCGAGTTTATGTCTTGTTCCGAACTTTCCCTGCATCTCATTGTATTGATATCTCTCTAATTTTTCTTTTGTCGCTATTTTCTTGCAGAACCATCCTACTATGGCTTCCCTTCCTCCTCTTCCTGAGGATGGAGAAGTCGAAGAACAGGCTATCGTTGCCGAAGACACCCAAGGTTCTTCTATTCCTGAAAATGAAGTCGCAGGTTCTCACAAATCTGCGGCGTCCCATGCAAAAGAAGTTGAATGCGAAGCCGCCGAGTCGACGCAATCCCTTCCTCCTGCTGTTTCCCCAAGGAACAAAAGGAAAAGGAATGATGCCGAGGATTCTGGCACTTCTAAGGCTGAAAAAGTTGTTCCTTCTCATCCGAAGGCAGCTTATGATCCTTATATTGAATCCCTCGTCAGCTCGTAAGTCACCTTTATTTCTCCCTTTTTCTGTACTCGAGGTGTTTATCTTGTCTTGCTTTTTATGCTGCCGATTTTTGATCAACAGTGATGACGAGGAAGAAGTACCAACTGTTGACGTGGCTCCTCGGACAAGCACGTCACATACTGTACTTGCCTCAGACACGCTAGTTGAAGGAGAAGAATCCTCGCCTCCTCAACAAAACGTCGTCACCACAACTCCGCCAGCAAGCCCCCTTGCTCCTTCACCAAAAAGGACAAGGATTGAAACAATTGTTGAACCTGCCCCTCAATTGGGCAGCTCGTCGACTCTGCTCTTAGATGATGTAAGTTTGTCGATATCTTTATTTCCTCTATTTTGCTTTTTCACGCCTTCACTCTCTTTTTCATGCCGATGTTTCTCTTGTTGTGTTCTTCTTTAACAGCCTATGATCAAAGAGCTTCTCCGCATCGGATCCCAATTTATTGGGTACCGTGAGTATGCTAGCAGAGCCGAAGGTAATCAACTTTTATACTTGCCATTTTTTCTTGACTTTTTGCTCCTATTGCTTGTCGCGATTTTTGATCTTTCTTCTTTTTTTTTTATATATCTCGACAGAGAAACTTGCAGAGGCCAACAAACGTGCCGACGCACTTGCTCAAAAACTTGAGCAGAGTGAGGTGGCTCGCAAGAAAGCCGAACTTGTTGCTAGCGAAGCCAAAGCCGAGGCTGATGAAGCCAAAGCAAAAGCTGCTAGTGTCGAGGAACTGCAGAAAAAACTTGAGGATGCTGCATCTGCCTTAAACGAGCACAAAGCTGCACAAGCTTCTCGTGAACAGGGGATCCTCAAGCGCCTGAAATCACAAAGTCGACGCACTCACAGTAATATTATTGATCCCTTCTATTTTTATGAGAACCGCTGTTTTTTGTTGTTGACCAATGTTTTGTTTCCTTGGCAGACCAAACAAACCAAGATTTTGATCTGGAGAATCCTGTCGATGACCCTCTCCTTGACGCACTTTCCTATCTGGAGCTTCATGGGTCCGAAATTCGTGAAGGCATGGCAAATGCTAATGCAGGTTTGTCGGCGCTGTTCCCCTACTTCTTCCCGAAGAAAGAGGAGCCCTCGACTTTCCTTACCCTTGCCAAGATGTTCAATTCACCAGAAGACCTTGGACTGAAGATGCGCCAAGAAAATATGAAGATTGCTGTCGAAAGCACTGTTGCTCACAGTTGCGACAGCCAACAGACTGTTGATTGGACAAAAGTTGGCGACATCGATCAGATAGAGCAATCAAGGTGGAGGTCCCTGATTAAGGCAGCCAAGCCCAACACGAAGAAAATCTTGGCTTATCTCAGGATCAAACCAGCTTCGACTCCTAGCTCATCAAGGCTGGAGGTCTAGTTGCATGCCTCTTTGTTTTTCTTTCTCTGTTTCTTTTGCTCTTGTCGCCAAAGTAGTTATTTGGTGACACGTACTTCGTTAGCTCCACTGTAAGGCCTTTGTAATTATTCCGAAAGATTAATGAAAACTCTATCTTTTGCTTGTTGATTGATGTTGTCTTTTAAATTTCAGTTGGTATTTGATAACTACACTCCATCTTCCACTCCTTCCAATGTTTCGCCTTCTTCTTCTCGCTCAAAGAGAACTCTTGCTGATGCTACACCTGTCGAAGATTCCTTGCCGCAAGAATTGGATGAACTTCGGCAGCAACTTCAGTATGCAAAGAAGCAAACACTTGTGATGATGGAAAAATCTCGCAAGTCATCTGAAGCCGAAAAAATTGCACTTCAGCAAGCTCGTGAGGCCGTGGCTGCCAAGGAAATCGCTGCTTCCGAGGCTGAAAAGGCGACTACTCGAGAAAATTTCATGCTCGAGTTGATGAATGAAGCCAGTGCGGATATGTCGGGTATGCTTGTTTCATCCTTAATATCTTCCGTCTTCATGCTACGTCTCTTAAAATTTTTCTGCTCCGTTGTTTTAATAGGTTCCTTTACTGATGCTGTTGCCGAAGAAGAGAGGGTAAATACTAGGACGAACCTCCTTGTTAACCTTTCCCTTGATCATGGTTCTCTATTTTGGGCTACCCCAGAGAGGACCCGCCAGATTGTCAGATTTCAGGATCGCGCTTCTCAAACTCGCGACTTCCTTGACTTCTGTACCAAGACCCTGTCCATGGTTTATAATTCCATGTTTCCTCGGAACGTTCAACCAAAGACTCTTCCCGAGTTAATGGAGAAATTCAAGGATGCCCACAGGATCCATGATTTTGTCAAAGCTCAACTGGTAGCTGGCGCCAGATTTGCTCTTATCATGCTTCAGATCTGCCACTCAAATCTTGACCTGACCCAAGTTGTTGCGAAAGTTCATTAGAAGGTAAAGCGCCGAAGAGTTGGTGTTGACCGAATTAACACGAAGGTTTCGCCTGTAGCCGAAGAAATGATTGAAGACCTTCTTCGGATGGATGCCGACTTTTTTGCCGATGGTCATTATGCTGACTTTCTTGGCGCTGCTCCTGAAGAAAACAGAATTACCCTTGACGACATACTGAATCATGACTAATTATTTTCCTTTTGTAGATAACTCTTCTTTGTAACCCATGACTGTGATTATATTGTGAAGCAATCATTATATTTCTATATTTGTCTAGCCCCCGAGTGTTTCGGTGGCTATTTACTGTATTTGTATATTGCGAGGTTTTGAACCAAGGCATTTATTTAATATGTATTTATGGCGAATATCAGCCCCCGAGCTTCTTTATTGAGTACTATTTTGTATTTTTATTGACTCACGAGGTATTTTAATACCAAGGCAAGGCTTTTCTTTTTCGATGAACTATATTGAAATTCGTCGGGTTAGAGACTTTGAGCATGTCGATAAAGAAAAGTTATATTGACACTATCTTTATTATATTGCAGCACCGCGAGCCCGCCTCATTAAAAACCTTTCCCGGCCCCACTCGGTGCCCCGAAAAAGGAAAAGAGTGCGTCTGAAAACTCGCGGGCGTTTCAGTACATTGAAGTTTTACAAGGACTATATTTCAGCTCTAGGCATAGAACCGCCTGAGTTGCGCCACGTTCCAGGGGTTTTGCTCCTCCACCCCTGTCTTCTTGTCCTTTATCCTGTATGCTCCTCCTCCGATTACTTCCATGACAATGTAAGGGCCTAGCCATGGTGACTCGAGTTTTTCATGACTTTTTTGCGTGAGCCGAAGAACTAGGTCTCCCACCTGAAAGGATCTTGGCCGTAAACGTCGACTGTGGTAATTCTTCAAGTCTTGTTGGTATTTGGTTACCCGAGACAGTACTTCATCTCTAGCTTCATCAAGTGCATCGACGTCATCTTCTAGCGCTTTTCTCGACACCTCTTCATCATATTCTACGACTCGTGGAGAGTCATGCTCTATCTCAATTGGCAATACTGCTTCTGCTCCATGAACCAAGAAGAACGGAGTTTCTTGTGTTGCTGTATTTGGTGTTGTTCCTATGCTCCATAATACACTGGGCAACTCCTCTGGCCAGGTGTGTCGAGCTTTTTCTAGTGGCGCTAATAAGCGTTTCTTAATGCCGTTGCAGATGATTCCATTAGCTTTCTCGACTTGGCCGTTGGTCTGCGGATGCGCAACTGACGCAAAGTGTAGCTTGATACCCACTTCTTCGCAATAATCTTTAAACTCATGGGATGTGAAGTTACTGCCATTGTCTGTGACGATGCTGTGGGGCACTCCAAATCTGAAGACGTGGCCTTTTATGAATTTTACTGCAGATGCTCCGTCTGGTGAATTTATCGGCTTCGCTTCTATCCACTTTGTAAATTTGTCGACAACTACTAGCATGTACTCTTTTCCTCCTGGCCAAGATTTGTGTAACTTGCCCACCATATCAAGTCCCCATTGGGCAAAAGGCCACGACAATGGTATTGGTGTTAATTCTGCTGCTGGAGAGTGAGGTTTTGCGGCAAACCTTTGACACGCGTCACAAGTTCTTACTATTTCCTTGGCGTCCTCGATTCTTGTCAACCAAGAGAATCCTGCCGAAATACCTTGGCTGCAATAGCTCGGCGCTTGCGTGGTGGCCACATATTCCTTCGTGTACATCCTTCGAATTATTCTTCCTTCTTCGGGTGTGACACACCTTTGGCAGACGCCTGAAATACTTCGCTTGTACAATTCTCCTTTGACCACCGTGAAAGCTTTGGAGCGTCGAATTACTCGCCTTGCCTCAACTGGATCATCGGGTATTTCTTTCCTGAGGATGTATGACATGTACGTCTGCATCCATGGTATCTGTATCACCATGACCAGGTCTTGATCTTCTTCTTCCTCTTGCTCTTCCTTGGTAGCCCCCGAGGGTTTCTTCTCCTTCTTTTTTGATTTTGTTGATTTTGTAGATCTCTCTGTTATCTCTTCCCAAAATACACCTGGCGGAACTGCAAGGCATTGTGACCCGATGTTTGCAAGAACGTCGGCTTCGTCGTTGCTCAATCTGCTAATATGATTTACTTCGCATCCATCAAACAACTTTTCGAGCTCGTTGTACACCTCCTTGTATGCCATCATGCTATCATTGACTGCGTCACATTGGTTCATGACTTGCTGAGCCACCAATTGTGAGTCGCCAAATATTTTTAATCGAGTTGCACCGCAAGCTTTCGCCATCTTCATCCCGTGTATGAGGGTTTCATATTCTGCTTCATTGTTAGATGCGTTAGGGAACATCATCCGAAGGATGTACTTCAACTTGTCGCCTTCAGGTGATATGAGTACTACTCCTGCGCCAGCTCCTTCTAGTCTTTTGGACCCATCAAAGTTCATGGTCCAGGTTCTCGACAAGTCTGGAGGTCCTGTGTTTTGCAACTCCATCCACTCTGCGATGAAGTCCGGCAGAACTTGCGACTTGATTGCTTTTCTTTTTTCATACGTGATGTCCCAAGGGGAAAGTTCTATTCCCCAAAGGGAGACACGACCCGTAGCTTCTGGATTGTTTAGTATATTTGACAAGGGAGCTTCATTGACCACTATGATCGGGTGTGCCGAAAAATAGTGGCGCAATTTTCGTGCTGTTGTGAGCACTCCATATGCTAGCTTTTGGTACTGAGGGTACCTTTGTTTTGATGGCGATAAAACTTCGCTGACGAAGTATACTGGCCTCTGTACTCCGTGGAGTTTTCCTTCTTCTTCTCTTTCGACAACTAGCACCGTGCTCACCACTTGGGGCGTGGCTGCAATATACAGCAGGAGAGGTTCCTTTTCCTTCGGCGCCACCAGAATTGGTGGTGTCGAGATTGTGCGCTTCAAATCCTCGAAGGCTCTATCGGCCTCTTCGTTCCACTGGAATTTATCTCCTTGCTTTATTAGAGCGTAAAATGGTAACGCTTTTTCTCCCAACCTGGCGACGAATCTGCTCAAAGCCGCGACTCGCCCAGTTAGCTGCTGTATTTCTTTCAACTTTGTTGGCTTCCTCATTGTTATGATAGCTTGTATTTTGTCGGGATTTGCTTCAATCCCTCTTGCTGAGACTAAAAATCCCAGAAGTTCTCCTGCTGGGACGCCAAAGGAACATTTCGTCGGGTTCAGCTTGAGGCAAAATTTGTTGAGGTTGTCGAAGGTTTCCTTGAGATCCTCAATCAGTGTTGCCCCCTCTTTTGATGTTATGACGACATCGTCGATATATACTTGCACGTTTTTCCCGATCTGTGTCGCCAAACACTTCTGCATCATCCTCTGATATGTTGCTCCCGCATTTTTTAAACCGAAAGGCATTGTTCTGTAACAGAACACGCCGTAAGGTGTTATGAACGCTGTTTTGGCCTCGTCTTCTTCTTTCAATCTGATCTGGTTATAGCCAGAGTATGCGTCCAGGAAGGAAAGACGTTCACATCCAGTCGTGGAGTCGATAATTTGATCGATTCTCGGGAGGGGAAAGTGATCCTTTGGACAATGTTTATTGAGACACGTAAAGTCGACGCACATGCGAAGGATTGTCATGTGTTTCTTCGGCACCATCACTGGGTTAGCTACCCATGTGGCTTCTGTAGATATCTCTTTGATAAAACCAGCTTCCTCAAGTCGATTTACTTCTGATAGCATAGCTTTGCGGTTTAATTCCGAAAAACACCGCAGAGGTTGTTTGATTGGTCTCGCTAGTGGATCCAAGTTTAGGTGGTGCTCGGCAAGTTCCCTGGGTACTCCTGGCATGTCAGCTGGACACCATGCGAAGATTTTCCAGTGCTCACGGAGGAACTCGACGAGCGCGCTTTCCTATGCGATATCCATGTCGTTTGCGATAGATGTCGTCTTTTTCGGGTCTGTCGGGTGAATCTGCACCTCCTTAGAATTTTTCCTGGTATTGAAAGTTGATTCTTTATTTGGCCTTCCAACGTCTGGCAGTACGTCGTAATCGGTCATGCTTTTTGACGCCAAATACTCAGCTTGCATCCCGAAAGTTTCTGATAGCCGATGAAAATCCTTATCACACTTATCGGCTAAGGCAAAGCTTCCTTTGACTGTGATTGGTCCCTTTGGTCCAGGCAACCTCCACAACAGGTATGTATAGTGTGGCACCGCCATAAATCTAGCATATGCTGGTCGTCCCAACAGAGCGTGGTATTGCGACGGAAAATCTACGACTTCGAATTCCAGCCTCTCGATTCTATAATTTTCTCGGGTCCCAAACTGAACGTCGAGATTGATCTTCCCCAATGGATAACTTGGTTTCTCCGGTGTGATGCCGTGGAACCTTGTGTCTGTTGGCTTCAAGTTTGCTAAGGATATGTTCATCTTCCTCAATGTATCTGCATACATAAGGTTTAGGCTGCTGCCGCCATCTATGAACACTCGGGAGACATCAAATCCTGCGATAATCGCTTTGGCGAGAATAAGTCTTGGCCCTGGTCGAGGGACTTGCTTCGGGTGATCTGCTATTGTGAAGCCAATATCTTGTCCCGACCAATTAAGATACTCAACTGTTGGTGGAGGCATTTTTTACGCCATAAACACCTATCGTGAGATTACTTTACGAGCTCTATTGGACGGCCTTCCCTTCGAATCATTGACACCGCTCCGTTGGAGTTAGGATCAACATAGGGTGGTGGTGGAGGTGCTGCCGCTATTCTAAGCTGATGCCGATTGTCGTCTGTAATCGCGGGAGGAGGCGGCAAGTGAATCTCGCTTCTGGGTTCTCGAGGATTTCTCTGTGTTGCCCGCGCGTTAGCGTTCTCTGCATATCATAGCATTGCCTGAAAATTTCGACGATCTTTCTGCAGGTGCCCCGACTGTCTTTTACCGTTCTTTGTCGAGAAAAAGTGCATTTGACACGGCCCATTCATCATCTCTTTAGGGGACACGAAAGGCCTTGGGAACCTAGGCCCGCTATTTTGTCTGTTGTTGCGAGAATCATCCCCGTTATCGCCTCGCTGTTCATCGCTTCTCGATAATCATCTCTGTTGCTTCCTCCTGTGTTTGCCCGAAACCTGCCGAAATTTGCCCTGGAGCATCATAGTTCGGCATGCCGAGGAAATCGTCGCCTCGGTTGATAATTTCGACCACGGTCCTCCTCCGCGATCTGTGCCGTTTGTTGTGGACAGCATCTTCTCCATCTCGCCCATCTGTTTGCTATCTCCATTAACGCAGAATCGTCTTTGGATTGGTCCTTCCTAAGTCCTCGACAAAATCTCCACGCTTGATTCTGCGACAAACGCATCTATTGCTCTCTCGTCGGATATATTTTCTGCCGAGTTTTTGATGATATTCCACCTTTGGATGTACTTTCTCATTGGCTCATCGGCTTTTGTCGACACGCTCTCAACTCCTCTAATGACGCAGGTTTTTGCATGTGGATACGAAGTTCTTGACGAACACATCCTCGAAACTTTCCCAAAATTGCCGATAGATCCTGGAGTGAGTTTCTTTATCCAAGATCGTGCGGCTCCACTCAAATGCACCTGGATGCTTTGCATAGCTGTTGCCCTGGTTCCTCTGTGAGCTTCACCGCCTCGAGATAATCAACTAGCCAATCCTCCGGATCTTGAAGGCCGTCGAACTTCTTGAAGTTGTCGGGTAACTTGAATCCTGAGGGGACTCGAGTTTTTCGGACTCTCCTCGTGAAGCATGGCAAGCCGCACATATCTTCGTCATTAAGCTCCGGAGATTGCCGATGATCCCGTCTGCTTTGCCGCGCTCTGTCGACCCTTGCTTGTGCTGCTGTGTCTCTTGCTCCACTTGGACCTTCAGGTGCTGCCGCTGTTGCTGCTGCAGGTCGTGGACTATTTTGCCGTGCCGCTCCTTCGGGAGGCGTTGATACAAACGCTGTCCCCATAGCTCCAACTCCTGCTACCGCCATATTGTATAGTGTCTCCCTTGGATCACCTGGAGGTGGTTTAGATGCGAGGATAAAAGCATGTGTCGCCATATACCCAGCCTCTGGTGTCTTAGGGATGATGTTTCCTCTTGTGTCTATCGACATGAAGGACATGTCGAGGTTTTGGACCAAGTGCTCTCTTTCTGCTTCGGGTATATGTTGCAACCTTGATCTTGCTCTGTTCCGCGCCTCTCTGTGGCTATCACCCGAAGTTCTAGATTGTCGACTTAGATCTGCCCTCCTCCTGCTAGATGCAGAAGCTGCTTCCTTTCTTCTGTTTAACTCAAATTGTCTGTTTTTCCAATTCTCTTGCAGCTCGTGCGAGTCTATATTGATATGCTTGCAATTCCTCTGGTGTGGCTGTGGTGGCCATTGGTTCTGAACCGTTCATAGCTCTCGTGGCTCTATCCCACGCTGCTTGCGAAAGCTGAACTCTGTCTCGCGGCTGCGACCTGACGTATTTATTGCCCAGGCCTTGTCGCAGATTGGAGGGATCGACGTATGGATTTCCCAGATCGTCGAAAGCCTCAGATGTTTCCTCTTGATCTTCAATGGCATAAATCTGATGATACTTTGTACTCAGATCTATGTTGGGTTTGGAGACATCATCGTTGAGATTGATGAAGACCTTGCCCACTATGATAGATTTGTCGATGAAGTCGTAACTGTCGACATCGCTTGAGCCATCGCTTATATATGAGTCCGCAGATGACTCAAACGACATGTCGTTGAAGATCTTGGCGAGTTTCTCTCTTGCTCTGGTGCTGACGTAGCGTGTCGATGAAGTTTCTTCTTCTCCTGACTCGGTTGACGATGTATAGCTTGAAAAATCGGAATCGACCGCCGACGATCCCGACGAACTCGGAATTTCGACACGATACGATCCTTCCTTCTCGACGCGAAAGTGAAAACTTCCGAACGTCATCTCCATGGGCTCCGCCAGATACGCATATGCATCCAAACGGGAGGGTGGGTGAGGAACAAAATCGACAGGACCAGCAGCGATCTGTTTACCTCGATCCATAGCGTTGCTTGCGGTTGACGATGTCGAAGATCTTGAACGTGCCATCGAGATCAGATCCTTACGCCTCTAGTTCCCACAGACGGCACCAATTGACAAGGTATCAACTTGTCAATGCCTATGAATTGTAGGCTAGGGTTTAGTTAGAAGTAGAGGGTAAGTAGATCTCGAAGGTTTCAGCCAAAAAGTACTCGACGATTATGAAAACTAGGGTTTGTAACAATGATTCAATTGCCTCTTCGTCCCTCGACTCCCCCTTTATATAGGAGGCGGAGCCGAGGGTTTCGTTTTGTACAAGTTACAGAGTCCGGGACGGTTTCTAACTCATCCCGCCAGATTTACAAATAACACTTCCTATTACAACTCTAACTTTCCTTAATATATCTTGAGTTCCCGCATCTTCTTATTCTTCGGGTATTGGGCCTTCAGCAAACCCCGGGTACTATCTTCGGCAGGCCCATTTGGGATGCCTATGTCAAAGATATCGGAAGAGAAAAGAAGAAAGGAAGAAATAAGAAGAAGAAGAGAAAAACAAAGAGAAGAAGGAGCCGGAGGCTTGGGCGGTACCGTCGGCCTGGCCACGGTCGGAGGCTCCGGCCTTGGTACCGCCCAAGGTACCGGATGGGGCGGGGCGGCTCAGTACACAAGCCAGGGAGGTTGGAGCCCCGGCGGTACCTCGGCCGGTACCCCGGCCGGAGGCTCCGGCCTCCCTTCCCGGCCCGAGCTCCCCTGGCCACGTGGCCTCCTCCTGTTGGCCGCGCTCGTCGCCTAGGAGCGGTAGTACCGGCCCAACCTGGCCGATACTACCGGCCACCCCTCCCCAACGGCTCCAACGGCTGGATCGGTAGCTACTATTTAAAGTCTTCTTCTCCAAAGTGCTAGGGTTGCTCACTTTCTCCCCAAAAAGACATACACCATTGTTGAGCCACCAAGAACACCAAATCCATCGGATCTCCTCCCTCAACCACCCAAATCCCTTGTGCTTTGGAGAATCGAAGGAGAAGACCCCGATCTACATCTTCACCGAAGCAATTGCATTTCCCCCTCATTTTGTTGAGGGCCCCCTTGCTAGTGTTCCTATTTGGTTCCCTAGTTGATTTGTGTTGATGTATTGTTGTTGATTGTTGTGTTGTAACAGATTTGGGAGCCTCCAATTCGGTTGTGGATGTGTGCCCCAAGAACCTTGTAAAGGCCCGGTTTCCGCCTCGAGGAAATCCCTTAGTGGAAGTGGGCTAGGCCTTCGTGGCGTTGCTCACCGGAGATCTGAGTGAAGCCTTCGTGGCTGTTGGTTTGGCTTTCGTAGCAACCACACTCCTCCAAACGTAGACGTACCTTCTTGCAAAGGAAGGGAACTACGGGAATCATCTCCGTGTCATCGAGTGCTCCACTCTCGGTTACCTTTATCCTATTCTATCTCTTATATTGGTTAGCTATATCTTGCTTAGTTGTTAGCCTTGTCATATAGGTAAATTCACTTAGTTGCATATCTAGAGAATTTACCTTTTGTGTCAAGCCTAAATTGAAAAAGAACTAAAAATTGGTTAGCACCTATTCACCCCCCCCTCTAGGTGCGGCATACGATCCTTTCAATTGGTATCAGAGCCTCGGCTCTTATTTCGGGCTTAACCGCCTAAGAGTATGCCGGACGATGGACCTTCGGAAGGGGAGACTAGGCCGGTCACCATGGAGGATATCAATTCGTTGAAGTCATCCATGGATGCTCAAATGGAAAGCATGAGAAAAATGATTTCCGAGCTTTTGGCTCCTCCCCGTCCCGTGGCTCCCACCATAGAGGTTAATATCACAGATGCGGTTGTAGAGGGTGATACTTCGGTATTACCTTCCGCTACCACAGCCATGGATGGTGATAACTTAAACACTATCAAACCCCCCATTGCATCTCCCAAGGGAACTAGTGGAAGTGAGAGCTACAATCGAGTACCTCCACCTTTCCAATCACCCGATATACCGGTTCCCCATCCTCATATAAACATCCGGGGCGACCCACCTAAGTTTTCCGTTAATGATTACGATACTTGGCAATTTGAGTTTAGCTCTCATGTTCGCAGTGCCTCCAATGAACTTTGGAGAATCATCGAGGAAGGCTTCAATCCTTACAACCCCAAGAAGTTGACTAGAAGAGAAGCGGTTGATAGTCAACTCAACAACACCGCCTTGCACATGATTCAAACTGCCGTGGGGACAAAGGAGTTGTCTCGTGTTCGGCATTTCACCACCGCCAAGGATGCTTGGGATGCTTTGGCCGCGAGTTGCATTGGAAGTGAGAGCACAAGAAGGAACAAGTATAATGCTCTTCGGAATAAAGCCGAAGGATTCATGAGGCTTCCGGATGAAGATCATGAAGACATGTATGGAAGACTCCTCACCGTTGCCGACGCCTTCCGGATTGTTGGAGCCACTCACATTAATGACTCTTGGATCAAGGAGAAGTACATTGAGTGCATGATGCCGTTCGAGCCTATTGATGTCAAGACTCTTGTCGGAAGAGAATGCTATGCCTCTCTCACCTCTCAACAAGCCGTGCACGAGATGCAAGCTCTCAAGGTGCTTGAGCAAAACTCTCATGATTCCCGCAATCGTGCCATTGGGATGACAAAAGGGTCCAACCTTGCCTTGGTGGTTGACCCCGTGCAAGAAGTGATTCCTCAAGAATCTTATAGGGCATCTTGGAGCATGACCTATCCGGAAGACTTCGAACACCACTACCATGACCACATGGCATTCCATGCAAACACCTTTTGGATTGATCCTTCCAAGGCCAAGGAGGACAACATCAAGAGAAACAACTCAAGGGGTCCCTCAAGCTCGGGCCCAAGAACAAGATCTTGCTACAATTGCAATGACAAGCGCCATTTCATTGCCGAATGTCCCTATGAGAATAGGGAGACTCATGGTGGAAGGCTCATCCCCAAGGACAAGAGCAAAGACTCAAAGGGAAAATATTCAAAGCCCTCCAACAAGAAATTCTATAACAAGAACAAGAAGGGCAAGAGGCCCTCAAGGATTGTGCTAGTTGCTAATGAAGAATACTCTTCCGATGAGATTGCAAGTGCTAGTGATGATGAAGAGGAAAGCTCAAGAGAAGTGGCCGCCATTGTCACCACCAACATTCCCTCTTCCTCTCTCTTTGATTCACCCAATGAGAACCCTCAACGCAAGAATGCACATTGCTTCATGGCAAGGTCCACCTTGGACACATCTATTGTGCTATCAACTCAAGAAGAGTATACCTCCGGAGATGAAGATGTTGATGATGAAGAAGATGCAACCTCAAATGGATTGGTTGCCCTTGCCTCCCTCTCTACTAACTCTTCATCAACAAGTGAATCTCCCAATGAGGTCATTCATGTGGAGGAAGAAAGTTGCCTCATGGCTAAATCTTCCGAGGTATCATCTCCTAACCCCTCTATGCCTAACATTTCTAATGATCTAGGGGTTGACCCCGCTAGTCTAAAAGTGAAACAAGAAATGCTAGAGTTTGATGATTTCATTAATAACCTACAAGGTAACACTAAGAAGCATGTTTCAAGTCTCATGGTACGTATGGCTCAACTAAATGATACTCTTGAGAAAAAGTGCCAAATAGAGAGAGAAGACTCTCTAGAAATACATGCTCTTAAAAATGCTCTTGAGGAATGTCAAGAAACTATAGCATCTCTTGAAGAGAAGCTAGAAAATCTTGAAGAACCTCAAGATAAACTTAACAAGCTCACTAAAGCTAGAGACCTTGCTAGAGCTAAGACTAAAGTGCTTATAAAGGAAAAGGCCAAATTTGGTGTTGATCATGAGAAACTTGTGAAGGATCTAGATGAATTAGACAAGGCTCACAAAGCCTTGAAGAGTGAATACTCTCTCCTCTCCGAGTCTTATGAGCAACTTCAAATTAGGCTTGCTTCATATGACATACCTAGTACCTCTACTCCTTCATGTGATCATGCAAATATTATTGAGGAAAATGCTAGGTTGAAGGTTGAACTTGCTAAGGCCTCCTCTCCCCAAAGTAAACTTTCCTTGGATGATCTTTTGAGTAAGCAAAGGTCAAACAATGGGAAGGAGGGACTTGGTTATAATACCAAGGCTAAAAAGGCAAACAAGAAAAAGACCAAGCCCGCACATGAGAAAGCTAATGGTGAAACCCGAAAGGGCAAAACCATTAATGATGATGGTGCGGGAATAGATAACCCTCACTATGTTCTCTTTAAAGATTATTATGGTGATGTTTATGCTAAATATGTTGGTCCATATGATGGTTATGTTTCTTGGTCTATTTGGGTTCCAAAGACCCTTGTTGCTAACAAAAGAGGGCCCATTGAAAAATGGGTACCTAAATCCAAGAATTGATCTCATGTAGGACTATGCCGCCGGAGGTTCAAAATGGGTACTTGATAGTGGATGTACAAGTCATATGACCGGCGGCAAGAACCTCGTCAAGGAGTTGAGGCCCAACATAAATCATATCACCGTCTCCTTTGGCGATAATTCTACATCCGAGGTATTGGGTTTTGGCAAGGTTGTGGTTGCACACAACATTACTTTTGTGGATGTCATGCTTGTCAAAACCCTTGGTTACAATTTGCTTTCCATTTCTGCCCTTGGCAAGATGGGTTTCGCCGTCTTTATTGATAATGATATTGTGGTCCTCTTGTGGAGCAAGACTCTAAAAGTCGCATTCGTTGGGTATCGCGAACACAACTTGTATGTGGTGGACTTTTCGGGGGCCACTACGACAAGTGCGATGTGCCTATTCGGAAAGGCGGACGTGGGTTGGTTGTGGCATCGCCGCCTAGCCCATGTCAACATGAGAACTTTGCAAAGTCTTCACAAGGGGAACCATATTGTGGGACTAATGGAAAATGTGTCTTTTGCCAAAGATCGTGTTTGTAGGGCTTGTGTTGAAGGCAAAATGCATGACTCTCCGCACCCAAGCAAGACCATCATCTCTTCCAAGAGGATCTTGGAGCTCCTTCATGTGGATCTCTTTGGTCCCGTTACTCATGCAAGTCTTGGTGCGAAGAAACATTGCTTGGTGATTGTCGATGACTACTCAAGATACACTTGGGTCTACTTTCTCAAGACGAAAGATGAGACTCAACAAATATTCATTGACTTTGCTACCGAGGTGCAACGCCAACACAACCTCCTCATTATGGCAATAAGAAGTGACAACGGCTCCGAGTTCAAGAACTACACACTCAATGATTTTCTTAGTGATGAGGGGATTCGTCATCAATATTCTGCTGCTTACACCCCTCAACAAAATGGTGTTGCGGAGAGGAAGAACCGGACTCTTATGGATATGGCAAGGTCTATGATGGCGGAGTATAAATCCCGCTATAACTTTTGGGCCGAAGCCATCTCCACCGCTTGTCACTCCTCCAACCGGCTCTATCTCCGCAAGGGCTTGAACAAGACTCCATATGAAATACTCACCGGGAACAAGCCTAATATCTCATACTTCAAGGTGTTCGGGTGTAAGTGTTTCTACAAAATCAAAGGGGTTCGTTTATCTAAATTTGCTCCTAAAGCTTTGGAGGGTATATTTGTTGGTTACGGTGCCGAGTCTCACACTTATAGAATCTTTGATATAGCCTCCGGGATTATCATTGAATCTTGTAGTGTGAGGTTCGAAGAAAATGATGGCTCCCAAGTGGGGCAAGTTGATGTATGTGCAGGTGATGAAATACCTCAAGATGCCATAGTAAGAATGGGTGTGGGATTTTTCCGCCCCATTGAGGGACACGGTGTGGCGTCTCGGGAAGGACTATGCTCTACCACGGTGGAGCCCTCATCTTCTCAACATCAACAAACCCCATCAAGTGAAGCAAATGATGCACCAACCCAAGAACAAGAACAAAACCCTCCCTCTTGTGTGCAAGATCAAGGACAAGATCAAGGGCATGATCAAGGACAAGATCAAGGACAAGATCAAGGTCAAGATCAACCAAGAATTCATGATGGTTCCGGCGAGTATCCATTTGATATTTGCTCCGCACCAAATGATGTCCAAGATCAAGCACATGATGTTGAGCACTCTCAAGAAATTGTAGTTGCTCAAGTTGAAGGTCAAGACGGGGACCCAAATGATCAAGTTGATCAAGTGACACCTCCAAGGCCAAGAAGAACCAAGGAGGAGATCGAGGCCCGTCGTCTAGCAAGAAGAGAAAGGAACCTTGAAATTTGTGAACACACACATGACAAGGTCCTTGGTGATATAAGGGCAAAAGTTTCCACAAGAAGGCAATTGGCTAACTTTAGCAATCATCATGCTTATATCTCTTTAGTGGAACCCAAGAAAGTATTTGAAGCCCTTGAAGATTCGGATTGGATGGAAGCTATGCACGAAGAACTCAACAACTTCAAGCGCAACAAAGTGTGGACCTTAGTAGAGAAGCCAAAGGAGTGCCGCAATGTTATTGGCACTAAATGGATATTCAAGAACAAGCAAGATGAGTTTGGCAATGTTGTGAGGAACAAGGCAAGATTGGTGGCTCAAGGGTTCTCTCAAGTTGAGGGAATTGACTTTGGAGAAACCTATGCTCCCGTGGCTCGCCTTGAGTCCATCCGTATCCTTCTTGCTTATGCATCGCATCATAACTTTAAGTTACAACAAATGGATGTGAAAAGTGCATTTCTTAATGGTCCTTTGCATGAAGAGGTTTATGTTAAGCAACCCCCTGGGTTCGAGGATCTCAACTTCCCTAACCATGTCTACAAGCTCGATAAAGCTCTTTATGGTCTCAAACAAGCTCCTAGAGCTTGGTATGAGCACCTTAAGGAATTATTGGTAGACCGTGGGTTTGATGTTGGGCTAATCGATCCCACTCTTTTTACTAAGAGGGTCAATGGGGAGCTTTTCGTTTGCCAATTATATGTTGATGATATTATCTTTGGCTCTACTAACAAAGCTTTCAATGATGAATTCTCAAAGCTTATGACCGATAGGTTTGAGATGTCTATGATGGGAGAGATGAAGTTCTTCCTTGGTTTTGAGATCAAGCAATTGAGAGGAGGAACCTTCATCAACCAAGCAAAATATCTCCAAGACATGCTCAAGAGGTTCAAGATGACCGAGATGAAAGGTGTTGCCACTCCTATGGTTACCAAATATCATCTTGCACTTGATCCCAATGGTAAAGAGGTGGATCAAAAGGTATATCGCTCCATGATTGGATCCTTGCTTTACCTTTGTGCATCTAGACCGGACATAGTGTTGAGTGTTGGTGTGTGTGCAAGGTATCAAGCTTCTCCTAAGGAGAGCCACATGATAGCTCTCAAGAGAATCTTTCGATATTTGGTTGATACCCCAAGATATGGTATTTGGTACCCCAAAGGCTCAAGTTTTATTCTCAATGGATACACCGATGCGGATTGGGCGGGAGACAAGGATGATAGGAAATCAACCTCCGGGGCTTGCCAATTTCTTGATAGGTCCTTGGTGTGTTGGTCATCTAAGAAGCAAAATTGTATATCTCTCTCCACCGCCGAAGCCGAATATGTTGCCACCGCAAGTGGATGCACTCAATTGTTATGGATGAGGCAAACTTTAAAGGAATACGGTTGATACGTCCAATTTGCATCACTATTTTATATCATAATTTGTTGTTATTCATTGATATATTTCATATTTGGACATAATACTTATGTTATTTCATCTATTTTGCATGTTTCATGATTATTGGAGGATCGAGCACCGGAGCCAGGATTCTGCTAGAAAAAGCACCGTCAGAATGCAATATTTCGGAAGATCAACAGTTGAAGGAAATTATACCAAAAATCCTATTTTTCCAGATGATGAAGGAAGCCAGAAGGGGGAGCCGAGGGGACCCGAGGTGGGCCCAGACCATAGGCCGGCGCGGCCCATGGCCTGGCCGCGCCGCCCAGTGAGGAGGGGGGCCCACAGCCCCTCTCGCCTCCTTTTCTTCGCGAAATCCTTCCTCCCGAAGACCTAAGCCACAGAGGGTACCTCGCGAAGAGTTACAGCCGCCTCTGCGGGGCGGAGAACACCAGAGAGAAAAGAGCTCTCCGGCGGGCTGAGATCCGCCGGGGAAATTCCCTCCGGGAGGGGGAAATCGACGCCATCGTCACCGTCATCGAGCTGGACATCATCTCCATCACCATCATCATCATCTCCACCATCATCACCGCCGTCTCCACCGCTGGACATCGTCACCGCCGTAGCAATTTGGGTTTGATCTTGATTGTTTGATAGGGGAAACTCTCCCGGTATTGATTTCTACTTGTTATTGATGCTATTGAGTGAAACCGTTGAACCAAGGTTTATGTTCAGATTGTTATTTGTCATCATATCACCTCTGATCATGTTCCATATGATGTCTCGTGAGTAGTTCGTTTAGTTCTTGAGGACATGGGTGAAGTCTAAATGTTAGTAGTGAAGTATGGTTGAGTAATATTCAATGTTATGATATTTAAGTTGTGGTGTTATTCTTCTAGTGGTGTCGTGTGAACGTCGACTACACGACACTTCACCTTTATGGGCCTAGGGGAATGCATCTTGTACTCGTTTGCCAATTGCGGGGTTGCCGGAGTGACAGAAACCTAAGCCCCCGTTGGTATATCGATGCAGGAGGGATAGCAGGATCTCAGAGTTTAAGGCTGTGGTTAGATTTATTCTTAATTACTTTCTTGTAGTTGCGGATGCTTGCAAGGGGTATAATCACAAGTATGTATTAGTCCTAGGAAGGGCGGTACATTAGCACAGGTTCACCCACACAACACTTATCAAAACAATGAAGATTAATTAGCCGTATGTAGCGAAAGCACTAGACTAAAATCCCGTGTGTCCTCGAGAACGTTTGGTCATTATAAGTAAACAAACCGGCTTGTCCTTTGTGCTAAAAAGGATTGGGCCACTCGCTGCAATTGTTACTCTCGCACTTTACTTACTCGTACTTTATTCATCTGTTACATCAAAACCCCCTGAATACTTGTCTGTGAGCATTTACAGTGAATCCTTCATCGAAACTGCTTGTCAACACCTTCTGCTCCTCGTTGGGTTCGACACTCTTTCTTATCGAAGATACTACGATACACCCCCTATACTTGTGGGTCATCAAGACTATTTTCTGGCGCCGTTGCCGGGGAGTGAAGCGCTATTGGTAAGTGGAATTGGTAAGGGAAACTTCTAGTGTTTGTGCTGATTTTATTTCTGCCTGCTGCCATAATTCATTATGGAGAGATCTCCTTTTGAATGTTTATTTGGAAAATCTGCTACTACTCCAAAGGTAGTGGATGAGGCGCCAGGTGAGGAAGATATACCATACAAAATACCTATGAAAATTATTGAACGCGTAGTGGGTAACCGTTATACAGGGGATGGAACTGTCCACCCTGGAGATCATTTACTATTCTTGCATGAATTATGCGGTTTATTCAAGTGTGCAGGTATTGCTACGGATGAAATGAGGAAGAAACTATTCTCTATATCGCTGTCTGGTAAAGCGGCGCATTGGTATAAACTACTGGATAATGGGGATTCTCTTGAATGGAATGATATTGTGCCCCGGTTTTATTCAAAGTTCTATCCTCCAAGTGAAATTCACAAGGATCGGAATCGCATATATAATTTTTGGCCTCGTGATGGAGAGAGTATTGCCCAAGCGTGGGGGAGATTGAAGTCTTTAATGCTCAAATGCCCCATTCATGAGCTTCCTGGTAATGTTATTATTGATAATTTCTATGCAAGACTTTCTTTTGAAGACAAGACCTTGCTGGATACTTCTTGTTCTGGATCATTCACGCGCAATAAGAAGAGTTTAAAAGGGACCTTCTTAATCGGATCCAGGAAAATACTGAAGGATGGGAGAACGACAAAGATAGAGAATCAGGTATAAATTATGGTTATAAATGCATTGAAGCTTTTATGGATACTGATAAATTTCGTAATATGAGTGCTACTTATGGTCTTGATTCTCAAGTTGCTGCAAATCTTTATAAAGCTTTTGCCTCTCATTATGAATTGCCTAAGAAGAATTTTGATAAGTATCATGAACTGTATAAAGATAAAATTGATTCATCTATTAATAAATGCGTTGTAGTTGAAACTGTTGATCATGTTATTCCTGAAGCTTATATTGAAAAAACTCCTTTCCCTGCTAAAATGAAGGAGTACTCTGTTACAAATAGTGCGGTTCATAAAAGTGAAAAGAAACCTATAGAACCTGAAGAACAAATAAAAGTTGAACCTGCTGTTGCAATAGTTAAAGATCTTGTGACTGAAAATTTGGAGGAAGGTCATATTATTTTCTGTGAAGATGCTTCTAATATTGTTTCACATCCTAATAAACCCAAGCAAGCTAGTGTTCCTATGCTATCTGTTAGAATTGGTGATCATTGCTATTATGGTTTATGTGATATTGGTGCAAGTATTAGTGCTATTCCTTATGAGCTTTACACGGAGATTATGCACGAAATTGGTTCTTGTGAACTTGAAGATACTGATGTGGTTATTCAGCTGGCTAATAGAGAAACTATTTCTCCAATTGGTATTGTTCGAGATGTGGAAGTTCTATGTGGTAAGATTAAATATCCCGCTGACTTTTTGGTACTTGGTTCTGCTGCTAGTGAATATTGTCCTATCATTTTTGGTAGACCTTTTCTAAATACTTGTGGAGATATTATAGATTGCAAGAAAGAGAAAATTTTGACTAAATTTGCTGGTGAATCTTATGAGTTTAACTTCTCTAAATTTACCAAAACTCCTTATAAAGCTGATTTGCCTAATAATGATTTTAAAATGGAACAGTGTGCATCTATTGTTCTTGTTCCTACTAATCCTCTGCAGCAACATTTGGAGAATAGCGAGAGTGAAGTTTTTAGGAAAGAAAGAGATGAGCTTGATGAAATTTTTCTTCGCCAACCTATTCTTAAGCATGATTTACCGGTGGAAGATCTGGGTACAACACCACCACCAAAGGAAGATCCTGTCTTTGATTTAAAACCTTTGCCTGATAATCTTAAATATGCTCATATTGATGATAAGAAAATATATCCTGTTATTATTAGTTCTAAGCTTACAGAGTTTGAAGAAGAAAGGTTATTGGAAATATTGAAGAAACACCGAGGAGCTATTGGCTACACTCTTGATGACTTGAAGGGGATTTCTCCCTCTATTTGCCAACACGCTATTAATATGGAAGATGATGCGAAGCCTTGATACGTCTCCGACGTATCGATAATTTCTTATGTTCCATGCCACATTATTGATGATATCTACAAGTTTTATGCACACTTTATGTCATAATTATGCGTTTTCCGGAACTAACCTATTGACGAGATGCCGAAGGGCCAGTTCCTGTTTTCTGCTGTTTTTGGTTTCAGAAATCCTAGTAAGGAAATATTCTCGGAATCGGACGAAATCAACGCCCAGCATCCTATTTTTCCACGAAGCTTCCAGAACACCCGAGAGTCACCAGAGGGGAGCCCTGGTGGGCCCAGGAGGTAGGCCGGCGCGGCCCAGGCCCTGGCCGCGCCGCCTTACCCTCTCACCGCCTCTTCGACCCTCTGACGCCGCCTCTTCGCCTATAAGAAGCCCCTCGACCTAAAACCTCGAGACGGAAAAAAGCCACGGTACGAGAAACCTTCCAGAGCCGCCGCCATCGCGAAGCCAAGATCTGGGGGACAGGAGTCTCTGTTCCAGCACGCCGCCGGGACGGGGAAGTGCCCCCGGAAGGCTCCTCCATCGACACCACCGCCATCTTCATCACCGCTGCTGTCTCCCATGAGGAGGGAGTAGTTCTCCATCGAGGCTCGGGGCTGTACCGGTAGCTATGTGGTTCATCTCTCTCCCTATGTACTTCAATACAATAATCTCATGAGCTGCCTTACATGATTGAGATTCATATGATGATGCTTGTAATCTAGATGTCATTATGCTAGTCAAGTGGATTTTACTTATGTGATCTCCGGAGACTCCTTGTCCCACGTGTGTAAAGGTGATAGTGTGTGCACCGTGTGGGTCTCTTAGGCTATATTTCACAGAATACTTATTCACTGTTATGAATGGCATAGTGAAGTGCTTATTTATATCTCTTTATGATTGCAATATGTTTTGTATCACAATTTATCTGTGTACTACTCTAGTGATGTTATTAAAGTAGTTTATTCCTCCTGCACGGTGTAATGGTGACAGTGTGTGCATCGTGTTAGTACTTGGCGTAGGCTATGATTGTGATCTCTTGTAGATTATGAAGTTAACTATTGCTATGATGGTATTGATGTGATCTATGCCTCCTTTTGTAGTGTGAAGGTGACAGTGTGCATGCTATGTTAGTACTTGGTTTGGTTATGTTGATCTGTCATGCACTCTAAGGTTATTTAAATATGAACATCGAATATTGTGGAGCTTGTTAACTCCGGCATTGAGGGTTCGTGTAATCCTACACAGTTAGTGGTGTTCATCATCCAACAAGAGAGTGTAGAGTCTAGCATCTATCTATTTATTCTGTTATGTGATCAATGTTGAGAGTGTCCACTAGTGAAAGTATGATCCCTAGGCCTTGTTCCTAAATACTGCTATCGCTGCTTGATTACTGTTTTACTGCGTTTCTATTGCCTGCAATATTACCACCATCAACTACACGCCAGCAAGCACTTTTCTGGTGCCATTGCTACTGCTCATATTTATTCATACCACCTGTATTTCACTATCTCTTCGCCGAACTAGTGCACCTATTAGGTGTGTTGGGGACACAAGAGACTTCTTGCTTTGTGGTTGCAGGGTTGCATGAGAGGGATATCTTTGACCTCTTCCTCCCTGAGTTCGATAAACCTTGGGTGATCCACTTAAGGGAAACTTGCTGCTGTTCTACAAACCTCTGCTCTTGGAGGCCCAACACTGTCTACAAGAATAGAAGCACCCGTAGACATCAAGCACTTTTCTGG
This sequence comes from Lolium perenne, assembly GCF_019359855.2. Classification (NCBI taxonomy): domain Eukaryota; kingdom Viridiplantae; phylum Streptophyta; class Magnoliopsida; order Poales; family Poaceae; genus Lolium; species Lolium perenne. The sequence continues at coordinate 3,583,176 of NC_067250.2, read as the reverse complement.
CGCCGTTGCCGGGGAGGAAAGGTAAAAGGCACTCATACTTCAGTTCCAGGTAACAAGTACTTTTAAAGCGCCATTGTGTTTGTGCTCGAAGCTATTTCCTTTAGATCCTGCAATTGCATCTTTTTGTTTCTTGTTTACACTAGTTAGGCATAATGGAAAACAACAAAAATATGAGAGATCTTTATGAACTTTATCTCGAATTAGGACATGATGTGTTTGAAGAGAGAATTAAAAAACCCATGGAACTTTATATGCATGCTAATGGGAATGTTATTAATATGAATGCTTTGAACACTATTGTTGCTAATGCTATGGAAAATTCTAAGCTTGGGGAAGCTGGTTTTGATGAGCATGATCTTTTTAGTCCCCCGGGCATGGAGGAGGAAATTTACTTTGATGATACTTTGCCTCCTATTTATGATGATTATAATGATATTGGTCTTTTGGTGCCACCTGTTATGGAGGATAAATTTGATTATGATTACAATATGCCTCCTATATTTGATGATGAGAATAATAATAATAGCTACTTTGTTGAATTTGCTCCCACTACAACTAATAAAATTGATTATGCTTATGTGGAGAGTAATAATTTTATGCATGAGACTCATGATAAGAATGCTTTATGTGATAGTTATATTGTTGAGTTTGCTCATGATGCTACTAAAAGTTATTATGAGAGAGGAAAATATGGTTGTAGAAATTTTCATGTTATTAAAATGCCTCTCTATGTGCTGAAATTTTTGAAGCTATACTTGTTTTATCTTCCTATGCTTGTTACTTTGCTCTTCATGAACTTGTTTATTTACAAGATTCCTATGCATATGAAGCATGTTAGACTTAAATGTGTTTTGAATTTGCCTCTTGATGCTCTCTTTTTGCTTCAAATACTATTTCTTGTGAGTGCATCATTAAAACTGCTGAGCCCATCTTAATGGCTATAAAGAAAGAACTTCTTGGGAGATAACCCATGTGTTTATTTTGCTACAGTATTTTATTTTATATTTGTGTCTTGGAAGTTGTTTACTACTGTAGCAACCTCTCCTTATCTTAGTTTTGTGTTTTGTTGTGCCAAGTAAAGTCTTTGATAGCAAGGTTGATACTAGATTTGGATTACTGCGCAGAAACAGATTTCTTTGCTGTCACGAATCTGGGCCAAATTCTCTGTAGGTAGCTCAGAAAATTATGCCAATTTACGTGAGTGATCCTCAGATATGTACGCAACTTTCATTCAATTTGAGCATTTTCATTTGAGCAAGTATGGTGCCTCAATAAAATTCGTCTTTACGGACTGTTCTGTTTTGACAGATTCTGCCTTTTATTTCGCATTGCTTCTTTTGCTATGTGGGATGGATTTCTTTGTTCCATTAACTTCTAGTAGCTTTGGGCAATGTCCAGAAGTGTTAAGAATGATTGTGTCACCTCTGAACATGTGAGTTTTTGATTATGCACTAACCCTCTAATGAGTTGTTTTGAGTTTGGTGTGGAGGAAGTTTTCAAGGGTCAAGAGAGGAGGATGATATACTACGATCAAGAAGAGTGAAAAGTCTAAGCTTGGGGATGCCCCGGTGGTTCACCCCTGCATATATTAAGAAGAATCAAGCGTCTAAGCTTGGGGATGCCCAAGGCATCCCCTTCTTCATCGACAAATTATCAGGTTCCTTCTCTTGAAACTATATTTTTATTCGGCCACATCTTATGTACTTTACTTGGAGCGTCTGTATGTGTTTGTTTTTATTTTTGTTTGAATAAATGCTTGTGTGGGAGAGAGACACGCTCCGCTGGTTCATATGAACACATGTGTTCTTAGCTTTTAATGTTCATGGTGAAGGTTGAAACTGCTTCGTTAATTGTTATATGGTTGGAATTGGGAAATGCTACATGTAGTAATTGCTAAAATGTCTTGGATAATGTGATACTTGGCCATTGTTGTGCTCATGTTTAAGCTCTTGCATCACATGCTTTGCACCTATTAATGAAGAAATACATAGAGCTTGCTAAAATTTGGTTTGCACAATTGGTCTCTCTAAGGTCTAGATAATTTCTAGTATTGGGTTGAACGACAAGGAAGACGGTGTAGAGTCTTATAATGTTTACAATATGTCTTTTATGTGAGTTTTGCTGCACCGCTTCATCCTTGTGTTTGTTTCAAACAACCTTGCTAGCCTAAGCCTTGTATCGAGAGGGAATACTTCTCATGCATCCAAAATACTTGAGCCAACCACTATGCCATTTGTGTCCACCATACCTACCTACTACATGGTATTTCTCCGCCATTCCAAAGTAAATTGCTTGAGTGCTACCTTTAAATTTCTATCCTTCACCTTTGCAATATATAGCTCATGGGACAAATAGCCTAAAAACTATTGTGGTATTGAATATGTACTTATGCACTTTATCTCTTATTAAGTTGCTTGTTGTGCGATAACCATGTTCCTGGGGACGCCATCAACTACTCTTTGTTGAATATCATGTGAGTTGCTATGCATGTCCGTCTTGTCTGAAGTAAGGGAGATTTACCACCTATAATGGTTAGAGCGTGCATATTGTTAGAGAAGAACATTGGGCCGCTAACTAAATCCATGAATCATGGTGGAAGTTTCAGTTTTGGACATATATCCTCAATCTCATATGAGAAAGTTAATTGTTGCTACATGCTTACGCATTAAAGAGGAGTCCATTATCTGTTGTCTATGTTGTCCCGGTATGGATGTCTAAGTTGAGAATAATCAATAGCGAGAAATCCAATGCGAGCTTTCTCCTTAGACCTTTGTACAGGCGGCATAGAGGTACCCCTTTGTGACACTTGGTTAAAACATGTGCATTGCGATAATCCCGGTAATCCAAGCTAATTAGGACAAGGTGCGGGCACTATTAGTATACTATGCACGAGGCTTGCAACTTGTAAGATATAATTTACATAACACATATGCTTTATTACTACCGTTGACAAAATTGTTTCTTGTTTTCAAAATCAAAGCTCTAGCACAAATATAGCAATCGATGCTTTCCTCTTTGAAGGACCTTTCTTTTACTTTTATGTTGAGTCAGTTCACCTATTTCTCTCCACCTCAAGAAACAAACACTTGTGTGAACTGTGCATTGATTCCTACATACTTGCATATTGCACTTGTTATATTACTCTATGTTGACATTATCCATGAGATACACATGTTACAAGTTGAAAGCAACCGTTGAAACTTCATCTTCCTTTGTGTTGTTTCAATGCCTCTACTTTGAATTATTGCTTTATGAGTTAACTCTTATGCAAGACTTATTGATGCTTGTCTTGAAGTACTATTCATGAAAAGTCTTTGCTTTATGATTCATTTGTTTACTCATGTCATTTACAATGATTTGATCGCTGCATTCATTACATATGCTTTACAATAGTATGATCAAGGTTATGATGGCATGTCACTCCAGAAATTATCTTTGTTATCGTTTACCTGCTCGGGACGAGCAGGAACTAAGCTTGGGGATGCTGATACGTCTCCGACGTATCGATAATTTCTTATGTTCCATGCCACATTATTGATGATATCTACATGTTTTATGCACACTTTATGTCATAATTATGCGTTTTCTAGAACTAACCTATTGACGAGATGCCGAAGGGCAGTTCTGTTTCTATTTGTTTTTGGTTTTGAAATCCTAGTAAGGAAATATTCTCGGAATCGGACGAAATCAACGCCCGACATCCTATTTTTCCACGAAGCTTCCGAACACCCGAGAGTCGCCAGAGGGGAGCCCTGGTGGGCCCAGGAGGTAGGCCGGCGCGGCCCAGGCCCTGGCCGCGCCGCCTTACCCTCTCACCGCCTCTTCGACCCTCTGACGCCGCCTCTTCGCCTATAAGAAGCCCCTCGACCTAAAACCTCGAGACGGAAAAAAGCCACGGTACGAGAAACCTTCCAGGGCCGCCGCCATCGCGAAGCCAAGATCTGGGGGACAGGAGTCTCTGTTCCGGCACGCCGCCGGGACGGGGAAGTGCCCCCGGAAGGCTCCTCCATCGACACCACCACCATCTTCATCACCGCTGCTGTCTCCCATGAGGAGGGAGTAGTTCTCCATCGAGGCTCGGGGCTGTACCGGTAGCTATGTGGTTCATCTCTCTCCCTATGTACTTCAATACAATAATCTCATGAGCTGCCTTACATGATTGAGATTCATATGATGATGCTTGTAATCTAGATGTCATTATGCTAGTCAAGTGGATTTTACTTATGTGATCTCCGGAGACTCCTTGTCCCACGTGTGTAAAGGTGACAGTGTGTGCACCGTGTGGGTCTCTTAGGCTATATTTCACAGAATACTTATTCACTGTTATGAATGGCATAGTGAAGTGCTTATTTATATCTCTTTATGATTGCAATGTGTTTTGTATCACAATTTATCTGTGTACTACTCTAGTGATGTTATTAAAGTAGTTTATTCCTCCTGCACGGTGTAATGGTGACAGTGTGTGCATCGTGTTAGTACTTGGCGTAGGCTATGATTGTGATCTCTTGTAGATTATGAAGTTAACTATTGCTATGATGGTATTGATGTGATCTATGCCTCCTTTCGTAGTGTGAAGGTGACAGTGTGCATGCTATGTTAGTACTTGGTTTGGTTATGTTGATTTGTCATGCACTTTAAGGTTATTTAAATATGAACATCGAATATTGTGGAGCTTGTTAACTCCGGCATTGAGGGTTCGTGTAATCCTACACAGTTAGTGGTGTTCATCATCCAACAAGAGAGTGTAGAGTCTAGCATCTATCTATTTATTCTGTTATGTGATCAATGTTGAGAGTGTCCACTAGTGAAAGTATGATCCCTAGGCCTTGTTCCTAAATACTGCTATCGCTGCTTGATTACTGTTTTACTGCGTTTCTATTGCCTGCAATATTACCACCATCAACTACACGATAGCAAGCACTTTTCTGGTGCCATTGCTACTGCTCATATTTATTCATACCACATGTATTTCACTATCTCTTCGCCGAACTAGTGCACCTATTAGGTGTGTTGGGGACACAAGAGACTTCTTGCTTTGTGGTTGCAGGGTTGCATGAGAGGGATATCTTTGACCTCTTCCTCCCTGAGTTCGATAAACCTTGGGTGATCCACTTAAGGGAAACTTGCTGCTGTTCTACAAACCTCTGCTTTTGGAGGCCCAACACTGTCTACAAGAATATAAGCACCCGTAGACATCAAGCCTGTTGTTGAACCTCAGCGTCGTCTAATTCCTAAGATGAAGGACGTGGTAAGAAATGAGGTATTAAGACTTCTTGAAGCTGGTATTATATATCCTATTGCTGATAGTAGATGGGTTAGTCCTGTGCATTGTGTTCCTAAGAAAGGAGGAATGACTGTTGTGCCTAATGATAATGATGAGCTCATACCTCAAAGAGTAGTTGTAGGGTATAGAATGTGCATTGATTATCGGAAAGTTAATAAGGTAACTAAAAAAGATCATTACCCTTTGCCTTTTATTGATCAAATGTTAGAAAGGTTATCTAAAAACACTCATTTTTGTTTTCTTGATGGTTATTCTGGGTTTTCGCAAATTGCTGTTAAAACTAAGGATCAAGAGAAAACCACTTTCACTTGTCCCTATGGAACTTATGCTTATAGACGTATGCCTTTTGGTTTATGTAATGCTCCTGCTACTTTTCAAAGATGCATGTCTGCTATTTTTCATGGCTTTTGCGAGAGTATTGTAGAGGTATTCATGGATGTTTTTTCTGTCTATGGGAATTCTTTTGATAATTGCTTGCGGAACCTTGATAAAGTTTTGCAGAGATGTGAAGAAACTAACCTTGTTCTTAATTGGGAGAAATGCCACTTTATGGTAAATGAAGGAATTGTATTGGGACATAAAATTTCCGAGAGAGGTATTGAAGTTGATAGAGCTAAAGTTGAAGCAATTGAGAAGATGCCCTATCCTAGGGATGTTAAAGGTATTCGTAGTGTTTTTGGTCATCTTTGGGTTTTATAGGAGGTTTATTAAAGACTTCTCCAAGATTTCAAAGCCTCTTACTAATCTTCTTCAAAAAGATGTACCTTTTGTTTTTGATGATGATTGTAAGGAAGCTTTTGAAACTCTAAAGAAGGCCTTAACAACTGCTCCTATAGTTGAACCCCCTGATTGGAATTTACCATTTGAAATTATGTATGATGCTAGTGATTTTGCTGTAGGCGCTGTTCTTGGACAGCGGGTAAACAAAAAATTGAATGTTATTCATTATGCTAGTAAAACTCTTGATGCTGCTCAAAGAAATTATGCTACTACTGAAAAAGAATTGTTAGCTGTAGTCTTTGCTTGTGATAAGTTTAGATCTTATATTGTTGATTCAAAAGTTACTATACATCGATCATGCCGCAATCGGATACCTTATGCAAAAGAAAGATGCTAAGCCAAGGCTTATTAGATGGGTACTTCTGTTGCAAGAATTTGATTTACATATTGTAGATAGGAAAGGTGCTGATAATCCTGTTGCTGATAATTTGTCTAGATTGGAAAATATTGCTGATGATCCTGTTCCTGTTAATGATAGTTTTCCAAATGAACAATTGGCTGCAATAAAGGTGAGCTCACGAGACAGTCCTTGGTATGCTGATTATGCTAACTTTATTGTTTCCAAGTATTTGCCTCCAACCTTTTCAGCTCAGCAAAGGAGGAAATTCTTTTATGACTTGAGGCATTATTTCTGGGATGACCCACACCTATATAAAGAAGGAGTGGATGGTATTCTGCGAAGATGTGTTCCCGAATATGAACAACAAGAGATATTGAGTAAATGTCATGGTAGTGCTTATGGAGGACATCACGCCGAAGAAAGAACCGCGCAAAAGGTTCTGCAATCAGGTTTTTATTGGCCAACTCTCTTCAAAGATGCAAGAAAGTTTATTTTATCTTGTGATGAATGCCAAAGGGTTGGTAATATCTCCAGACGCAATGAAATGCCTATGAATTATACTCTTGTTATTGAACCGTTCGATTGTTGGGGATTTGACTTCATGGGACCTTTTCCCTCTTCAGAAGGTAACACTCATATACTTGTTGCTGTTGATTATGTTACTAAATGGGTGGAAGCCATACCTACAAAAAGTGCTGATGGTGAGACCTCTTTAAGAATGCTTTTAGATATTATTTTTCCTAGATTTGGAGTTCCTAGATATATCATGACTGATAGAGGTTCTCATTTTATTCATGGTGGTTTTAGAAAAACTCTTGCTAAATATGGTATTAATCATAGAATTGCTTCCGCTTATCATCCTCAAACTAGTGGGCAAGTAGAATTATCAAATAGAGAGATTAAATCTATCTTGGAAAAGACTGTTAATAAAACTATAAAGAATTGGGCTAGTAAATTGAAGGATGCACTATGGGCTTATAGAACTGCTTATAAAAATCCCATGGGAATGTCACCTTATAAAATGGTTTATGGAAAAGCTTGTCATTTACCTTTAGAACTAGAGCACAAAGCTTATTGGGCAGTTAGAGAATTAAATAAAGATCCTAAACTTGCCGGTAATAAGAGGTTGTTGCAATTGAGTTCTCTAGATGAATGGAGAAGTGAAGCTTATGAAAATGCTAAACTCTTTAAAGAGAAAGTTAAAAAATGGCATGATAGAAGGATTATCAAAAGAGAATTTAATATTGGGGATAAAGTCCTATTGTATCGGTCTCGTCTCAGATTCTTTGCAGGGAAATTACTCTCGAAGTGGGAAGGACCATATGTTGTTGAGGAGGTGTATCATTCAGGAGCAATTAAAATTAGCTCTCTCCAAGGCAATGCCACACAAGTGGTGAATGGACAAAGACTCAAGCATTATTTCTCAGGTGATTCATATAATGTAGATGTTGATATTATTCGAGTGGAAACACCGGAGGCCTTCATCAAAGGACAAATCGACAGTCCGCCAGAACTCGACTTTGAATAGGTAACAGTACTGGTAATGAAAAGTTCGCAATTTACTTTCCGAACAATATTTTTGCTGTTTTTGGAAAATATGAAAAATTACGAGATCGAAACGGAGTGGAGGAGACGCACGAGGGCGTGCCGCCATAGGCCGGCGCGGGCCCCAGCTAGGCCGAGCCGCCCTATGTGCTGGCCGCCTCGTCGCCCCTTTCCGACTCTGGTTGGACCTGGTACTTTCCTTTTGTCGTGAATTTTTTTGCTATATAATCCCCCGGACCCCTGGAGGTCCGTATATCGTTTTCTCGACGTGTTTTGTTTTGAGCTGTTTCTGCCAGGATCTGTTTTCAGTCTAGAAGCACCATGGTCTCCAAGAACAAGGGCAAGGAGCTTTCGGATGAAGATATTCAAGATCCTGAGTGGAAAGAGGTGGACAAGATCGTCAAGGAAGAGGATGAAGAAGAGGTGGAGGAAGACTCGCGTGCACACCCGCGTGCTACCATTGCAAGCGTCAAGGTGGTGGACAACCCTTTTAGTGCAAACAAGAGCGCAAGAATTCGCACCGGAGGAGGGGTCCACGTCATTACCTAGCTCCGAAGACATCTTTCTCAGGCACTCACCATCCCTTCCGCAATCTAATTTTCAATAATCAAATTGAAAGGACTCCCAGGGCAGCATTGCCTAGCAATTGGGATATAGATCGTTCTAACACTGCAGGAAGGATGAAGCCTGAAGGTGAAGAGTGGGGAAATAACTCCAAGAGTTGGGACTCGCCGTCGGACATACTTCTTAACCGCGTCGAGCACAATTCGGAGATGATTCGCAACCTCACGTACAAGATTGATGAGCTTCAAGAGCTTGTTGAGAAGCTTGTCAGGAATTCATCACCACCATCGCCAAAGGAGTAATTCATCATCGGTATTGGCATCCCCTTGGTTTGTTCCAAGCTTGGGGGAGTGCCGCGGTATCACATCATCACTATCTTTTACTTTTTACTGTCAAGTAGTGTCATATCATGAGTAGGGAAGCTATCATATAAGATGGGTTGCAGTTTGGAAGTATCTCTCCTTTAGTTGGTTGTCTATGTATCCCTTGGTGTGAGTTATCGTTATGGAATATTAATGAGAAGTTTTATCATTTACATATTGCACATCTTATTTTAGTTTGCAATCTCTACTGTATGATTTACCTTGTTGTTAGTATTGGTATCACTGTGGGAGCATTGAATAAATCAATTTGGTTTTGGCAAACTTAGCATTGGTCAATAGCAACAACACTTTGAGGTTTAAATAGAAAAGAGAAATACATGTAGCTGTTTCATTGTCTTTCTTTCTTGTTAGCTCATAGCTTATTATTCTGAAGTTAAAACTGTTTGTGCTTATAAGGAAGATGCATGATTATTTCTATCACATGTATATTTGTTTGTTTCCTTCAACTCTTATGCTTGCTAATTAACCTTGCTAGCCAAAGACACATCTTGAGAGGGAATACTTCTCGTGCATCCAAACCTTAACCCAAACCTATGCCATTTGTGTCCACCATATCTACCTACTACATGGTATTTCCTGCCATTCCAAGTAAATACTTCGTGTGCTACCTTTAAACAATTCAAAATTTACTATCTCTTATTTGTGTCAATGTTTTATAGCTCATGAGGAAGTATGTGGTGTTTTATCTTTCAATCTTGTTGGGCAACTTTCACCAATGGACTAGTGGCTTCATCCGCTTATCCAATAATTTTGCAAAAAGAGCTGGCAATGGGATTCCCAGTCCCGAATTAATTAAACTAAATAGACACTCCTCCATGGTATGTGATTGATGGACGGCACCCGAAGGATTCGGTTAGCCATGGCTTGTGTAAGCAAAGATTGGGGGGAGTGTCATCATAATAAAACTAAAATAAAAAGGCACTCCTTCATGGTATGAGATTGTTGGCAGGCACCCGAGGATTCGGTTAGCCATGGTTTGTGAAAGAAAGGTTGGAAGGAGTGCCATACAAAATAAAAATAAAATGGGAGCCGCTCTTTGAAGGTTTGTCTGGCAAGGGGGTTAGAGTACCCGCTACCAGTCGTTGACAACAACAAACACCTCTCAAAATGTTACTTTTATTCTCTTTATATGATTTCAAAACTGAAAAAGCTCTAGCACATGATTTAATCCCTGCTTCCCTCTGCGAAGGGCCTGTCTTTTACTTTATGTTGAGTCAGTAAACCTATTTCCCTCCATCTCAAGCAAGCATTTGAGTAGTTGTGATCAACCCATTATACTGTGATTTACTACATCATGTCTTTTATTTTTCCTTGTTTATGTACAAGTTTTATCTGAATGAATATAGCTTTGCAAGTTATCAATGATCATGAGGAGACTATTATGATTGAGTATGCAAGTTGTGCCATATAAACTTTAACATGAGAACGCTGCTCAATGAGATAAGTATAATCTGTTAATTGTTCTCTGACCAAGAACGAAGTTTGCCATCACCAACTATGATTTCTTATGCACCTTTATTTGTGATTACCTTATACTTGTTTCAAGTTGAGTTATATGAGGAAGTTGTTTACTAGAATGTCTTGTGTGAATGAATATGATGCTTCTTGTCCGTATTTTATTGATCGACTCTTCACTCCATAAACATGTGGTCCTGTTTACCGAGTTCAGTTTCGCTTGGGGACAAGCGAAGTCTAAGCTTGGGGGGTTGATACGTCCAATTTGCATCACTATTTTATATCATAATTTTCTGTTATTCATTGATATATTTCATATTTGGACATAATACTTATGTTATTTCATCTATTTTGCATGTTTCATGATTATTGGAGGATCGAGCACCGGAGCCAGGATTCTGCTGGAAAAAGCACCGTCAGAATGCAATATTTCGGAAGATCAACAGTTGAAGGAAATTATACCAAAAATCCTATTTTTCCAGATGATGAAGGAAGCCAGAAGGGGGAGCCGAGGGGACCCGAGGTGGGCCCAGACCATAGGCCGGCGCGGCCCATGGCCTGGCCGCGCCGCCCAGTGAGGAGGGGGGCCCACAGCCCCTCTCGCCTCCTTTTCTTCGCGAAATCCTTCGTCCCGAAGACCTAAGCCACAGAAGGTACCTCGTGAAGAGTTACAGCCGCCTCTGCGGGGCGGAGAACACCAGAGAGAAAAGAGCTCTCCGGCGGGCTGAGATCCGCCGGGGAAATTCCCTCCGGGAGGGGGAAATCGACGCCATCGTCACTGTCATCGAGCTGGACATCATCTCCATCACCATCATCATCATCTCCACCATCATCACCGCCGTCTCCACCGCTGGACATCGTCACCGCCGTAGCAATTTGGGTTTGATCTTGATTGTTTGATAGGGGAAACTCTCCCGGTATTGATTTCTACTTGTTATTGATGCTATTGAGTGAAACCGTTGAACCAAGGTTTATGTTCAGATTGTTATTTGTCATCATATCACCTCTGATCATGTTCCATATGATGTCTCGTGAGTAGTTTGTTTAGTTCTTGAGGACATGGGTGAAGTCTAAATGTTAGTAGTGAAGTATGGTTGAGTAATATTCAATGTTATGATATTTAAGTTGTGGTGTTATTCTTCTAGTGGTGTCGTGTGAACGTCGACTACACGACACTTCACCTTTATGGGCCTAGGGGAATGCATCTTGTACTCGTTTTCCAATTGCGGGGTTGCCGGAGTGACAGAAACCTAAGCCCCCGTTGGTATATCGATGCAGGAGGGATAGCAGGATCTCAGAGTTTAAGGCTGTGGTTAGATTTATTCTTAATTACTTTCTTGTAGTTGCGGATGCTTGCAAGGGGTATAATCACAAGTATGTATTAGTCCTAGGAAGGGCGGTACATTAGCACAGGTTCACCCACACAACACTTATCAAAACAATGAAGATTAATTAGCCGTATGTAGCGAAAGCACTAGACTAAAATCCCGTGTGTCCTCGAGAACGTTTGGTCATTATAAGTAAACAAACCGGCTTGTCCTTTGTGCTAAAAAGGATTGGGCCACTCGCTGCAATTGTTACTCTCGCACTTTACTTACTCGTACTTTATTCATCTGTTACATCAAAACCCCCTGAATACTTGTCTGTGAGCATTTACAGTGAATCCTTCATCGAAACTGCTTGTCAACACCTTCTGCTCCTCGTTGGGTTCGACACTCTTTCTTATCGAAGATACTACGATACACCCCCTATACTTGTGGGTCATCAACGGTGTCATTTGTGACAAAGTGCCTCTATTATGTGACAATGAAAGTGCTATCAAGATTGCCTATAATCCGGTGCAACATTCAAGAACGAAGCATATCGAGATCCGGAATCATTTCATTAGGGATCATGTTGCCCGGGGTGATATTGAGCTTATCTATGTTCCTACCAAAGATCAACTTGCTGATATATTCACGAAGCCTCTTGATGAAGCAAGGTTCACTTATTTGAGGAATGAGCTAAATATCATTGATTCAAGGAGTATAGCTTGACCATCTTGCAAACACACCTCCGTCTCAAAACTTTATTTGGTTTAGATGTAGGCATGGAAATAGGGGGAGTGCGGTTTAAATTATTGAGCTATCCCTCCCCCATAATGCCAACATTAAAGATTTCATTCTCGTTATATCATATGTTGATATGTGAGCTTAAATGATGAGTATTGGTTTGGACCCAAGATATATCTTCGCGGTGCCATACCTTAACACTCATATATGGTGGCCTAGGCCACCACACTCGCTCTTCTTTGTGAAGAGTTGGAGTAATTTGGATCTTCATTGGATTTTATTGACATCTCCTTGTTCTTATGGGAATTGGCTCAATGTTTGGCTTTCTCTTGTGTTGATCCTTGCAAACTTGAGTTCATAGTACCATACCCCTCTTTGTGTCCATCCTATGCCATTCTCTCATCTCTAAAAACTTTCTATGTCTTGCACAAGCTCGTTTCAAACAAAATTTTTTTTTTGCATACCAAAACTCATGTTTATCATTGACCAAATTGTGTTTTTTTAAAAAAAAACAGGGGTGTTTAAAAAAAAAGGAGGAGGCTGGCCGACCCGGGCCTAACCAGGCCGGTAGTACCGCCTGGGGCCTGGCCGGTACTACCGCCGGCCTCGGGCCGGTACCTCCAAGGAGGTCGGGTCGAGCCCCCGCTCTCCATCTCCTCCCCACTCGCCCCTCCCTCTCCAAACCGCTAGCCGCCCAGCCGCCCCAGCCGCCCTGCCGCCTCCCCCGCTCCCCTGGCCACTCTCCGGCCCCCTCCGGTCGGATCGGCTCCGTGGGAGCCTTCCCCCACCCCTCCTCCTCCATGGCTCCCGGTATTAGCCTCTCCCTCCGTGTATTTTGCTCGTATTTTGGCTCACATGTTTGTTGGTTGTCGGTTCTACATGCTTCAATTTTTGGCTAAATCTTACACTAAGAGGTTGTATCTATTGCTGATTTATGTCCTCTAGTATGTAGCACCGTTAACCTCTACTATGTAGCCTTTTTTTTACCCATTGTGTGTGGCCATTTTTTTTTATCATGCATGTGTATTTTGGGTCAAAATTTTGTTTAGTTGAGATGAGCTTGTGCCCTTATCCCATATTTCCCTCGGCTCTGTTCGTCTATTTCACAGGTGCTAGTCGGAAGAGGCGAGGGGATCCGACCCTTGAGGATGATCTTGTTGAACAAGATGAAGTGTTACCCCGTGCCACTACTGCGCGTGGTGCTTCTTTGGCAAATAAAAAGAAAGGGAAAAAGGCTACTGAGTCCTATGGCAGCGTCCGCCTTCATGAATACATGGCTATTCGCACCGCTAACCCCTATTTGGGGCCTCGGTCTTCTCGCACTCGCAACCGCCACTTCTACACCGAGGTTCAAGAGCGCATATTCAATGAAGTCTATCCTCCCAAGATGAAGGTTGTTGATCAACGGTATATCAACATTGACCATTTGAAGAAGAATGCCTACTTTCATGAAGCTCTTGGGATTTGCGAGGAGTTTGGTTTGCTTCCCATCATGACTTTCCAATGCAACTATGATCCGTACCTTGTGACTCAGTTCTTTGCCACAGTCTATTTTCATGAGGATAAAGCTCGCTCCATTACTTGGATGACTCGTGATGAGGTACTCACTACCACTTGGAGCAACTTTGGACGGATTCTTGGTTATCCTATTCCATAAAATTGTGAAGATGACCGTTCTAGTGGTTGGAGGTTTCACGAGGAGTCTAATGCAAGCACCAAAGATGTTCTTGCGCCGCTCTATATGCCCGGTCGATGCAAGCTTGGATTCACTTCCGTTCTCCAACCCGTATATGATATTATGCTTCGCATCTACCGTGAGACCGTTGCCGTCAGAGTTGGTAATGTTGATGAGATCCATTCTTTTGTCATTGACTTGATGCTTCAAACTCATCTCCGGAAGGGCAAAGGTAAGAAGATGGATGTCATGGATTGCCTCTGGAACCAGATCTTCGGGCGTATGGTGGAGAAGAGGTCTCCTTCCTTTGCTCCCTTCATCATGAAGCTTATTTCTGAGGTGTGGCGTCAAAAATTTGAGGGCGCTATTCTGGAACCATACTCACCCCTCATTGAGCATCGTCGCAAGAACATTCTTATCAAAGATCATGGGCTCCCAGCTCCTACCTCTGCCTCAGCAGCTCCTTCTGCCTCAGCAGCTCCTTCAGCAGGTCCTGCAGATCCTTCCACTGATCGCCGGTTTGCTGGCCTCAGACTCATTGATGGTTTTACTCCTCATATGGCCCTTGGGGGGCCTCCGGCTCACTCCGCATATGATCCCATGCTCGAGCCCTCTTGGTACACCAAACTCAAGATCAAGGTAAAGAAGACCTTCTGCCTCCAGCTGGATATTCAGGAGCGTATGTATGATGCCTATGTGGCAGAGAAGAAAGCTCGACGCCGTCAGAAGAGCATCATGGCAAAGCTTGGTGTGGAAGTGTCTCCTCCAGGATCTGAAGAGAATATCCTTCCGAAGCCTCAGTGGATTTCTGCTCATAGCCAGTGGTCTGATGGCGAGGATGGACCCTCCTATGATGTCGACTCCGATATTGCCGGGGACTTCCTTGATGGCTAGGGACGATAGCATCGCTCTTCAACCTTTTTGGCATCTTGATGTCAAAGGGGGAGAAGAGTTCTATTAGGTTCGGGATTTGCATGGGAAGTCACAAGCTTGCGTTTTCTTTGACTCTTTATGCTTGTGACTTATGGTTATCTATTGTTGAGAACTACTTATTATGCTTTATGAACCTTATCTATGTGTGTGAGTCATAGGGGCTATCTATTTATGTATGAGACATTATCTATCTATCTATCTATCTATGGTAAAGACTAAGTGAACTTCATGTGGTATGATCTCTAAACTCAACACTTGTCTTTACTCACATATGGTTGTCTCTTCTCTATACAAGTGATGAATTTATTTGCCTACTCGGTATCCTTGCACTTGTTGGTGAATCATATTTACTTGAGTATTTTGATCCTAGATTATGTGCCTTTTATTCAAATGTTAATTCTATTGGATGCACATGTCTAGGGGGAGCTTATTATATTGTCTTATATTTTCTTTGCTCAAATACTCACATCTTATGCAAATCTTATGTTGTCATCAAGAAACCAAAAAGGGGGAGATTGAAAGAACATATCTCATTTTATATATAGTTTTGGTGTTGATGACAATGATGATATATGAACATTCCAATATATAAGATTTGTAGGGTACTACATTCTCTAGATGCCCAAGGTGTGAAGAGCGTGCAAGATATCGGAAGAGAAAAGAAGAAAGGAAGAAATAAGAAGAAGAAGAGAAAAACAAAGAGAAGAAGGAGCCGGAGGCTTGGGCGGTACCGCCGGCCTGGCCACGGCCGGAGGCTCCGGCCTTGGTACCGCCCAAGGTACCGGATGGGGCGGGCGGCTCAGTACACAAGCCAGGGAGGTTGGAGCCCCGGCGGTACCTCGGCCGGTACCCCGGCCGGAGGCTCCGGCCTCCCTTCCCGGCCCGAGCTCCCCTGGCCACGTGGCCTCCTCCTGTTGGCCGCGCTCGTCGCCTAGGAGCGGTAGTACCGGCCGAACCTGGCCGGTACTACCGGCCACCCCTCCCCAACGGCTCCAACGGCTGGATCGGCAGCTACTATTTAAAGTCTTCTTCTCCAAAGTGCTAGGGTTGCTCACTTTCTCCCCAAAAAGACATACACCATTGTTGAGCCACCAAGAACACCAAATCCATTGGATCTCCTCCCTCAACCACCCAAATCCCTTGTGCTTTGGAGAATCGAAGGAGAAGACCCCGATCTACATCTTCACCGAAGCAATTGCATTTCCCCCTCATTTTGTTGAGGGCCCCCTTGCTAGTGTTCCTATTTGGTTCCCTAGTTGATTTGTGTTGATGTATTGTTGTTGATTGTTGTGTTGTAACAGATTTGGGAGCCTCCAATTCGGTTGTGGATGTGTGCCCCAAGAACCTTGTAAAGGCCCGGTTTCCGCCTCGAGGAAATCCCTTAGTGGAAGTGGGCTAGGCCTTCGTGGCGTTGCTCACCGGAGATCTGAGTGAAGCCTTCGTGGCTGTTGGTTTGGCTTTCGTAGCAACCACACTCCTCCAAACGTAGACGTACCTTCTTGCAAAGGAAGGGAACTACGGGAATCATCTCCGTGTCATCGCGTGCTCCACTCTCGGTTACCTCTATCCTATTCTATCTCTTATATTGCTTAGATATATCTTGCTTAGTTGTTAGCCTTGTCATATAGGTAAATTCACTTAGTTGCATATCTAGAGAATTTACCTTTTGTGTCAAGCCTAAATTGAAAAAGAACTAAAAATTGGTTAGCACCTATTCACCCCCCCTCTAGGTGCGGCATACGATCCTTTCAGCCCCCTCGTCAGCCCTCCGACTCCGCCCTTCCGCCTACTTAAAGTCTTCGTCGCGAATACCCCAGTACCGAGAGCCACGATACGGAAAACCTTCCAGAGACGCCGCCGCCAATCCCATCTCGGGGGATTCAGGAGATCGCCTCCGGCACCCTGCCGGAGAGGGGAATCATCTCCCGGAGGACTCTTCACCGCCATGGTCGCCTCCGGAGTGATGTGTGAGTAGTTCACCCCTGGACTATGGGTCCATAACAGTAGCTAGATGGTCGTCTTCTCCTCATTGTGCTATCATTGTTAGATCTTGTGAGCTGCCTAACATGATCAAGATCATCTATTTGTAATGCTACATGTTGCGTTTGTTGGGATCCGATGAATAATGAATGCTATGTTATGTTGATTATCAATCTATCATCTATGTGTTGTTTATGATCTTGCATGCTCTCCGTTATTAGTAGAGGCTCTGGCCAAGTCATTACTTGTAACTCCAAGAGGGAGTATTTATGCTCGATAGTGGGTTCATGCCTCCATTAAATCTAGGACAGTGACAGAAAGTTCTAAGGTTGTGGATGTGCTGTTGCCACTAGGGATAAAACATCAATGCTATGTCTAAGGATGTATTTGTTGATTACATTACGCACCATACTTAATGCAATTGTCTGTTGTTTGCAACTTAATACTGGAAGGGGTTCGGAAGATAACCTGAAGGTGGACTTTTTAGGCATAGATGCATGCTGGATAGCGGTATATGTACTTTGTCGTAATGCCCAATTAAATCTCACACTACTCATCATAACATGTATGTGCATTGTCATGCTATCTTTATTTGTCAATTGCCCAGCTGTAATTTGTTCACCCAACATGCTATTTCTTATGGGAGAGACACCACTAGTGAACTGTGGACCTCGGTCCATTCTTTTACATCGAATACAATCTACTGCAATACTCGTTCTACTATTTTCTGCAAACATCATCATCCACACTATACATCTAATCCTTTGTTACAGCAAGCCGGTGAGATTGACAACCTCACTATTAAGTTGGGGCAAAGTATCTTGGTTGTGTTGTGCAGGTTCCACGTTGGCGCCGGAATCCCTGGTGTTGCGCCGCACTACACTCCGCCGCCATCAACCTTCAACGTGCTTCTTGGCTCCTACTGGTTCGATAAACCTTGGTTTCTTACTGAGGGAAAACTTGCCGCTGTACGCATCATACCTTCCTCTTGGGGTTCCCAACAGACGCGTGCTTTACCGTTACAAGCAGCAACTGGCAATTTTTGAAATGATCAGGGAGACAAAGAAAGTGAGGAGATGGGCTCTGATGGTGCTCCGGAGATGGCGCCAGACAATCTTGGTGGCGGTTGTTGTGGAAGCGGTTGGGAAACTCCAAGAAAAGGTGTGATGAGCACAGCATCAAGTTTTCCCTCAGTACGAAACCAAGGTTTAATCGGCCAGTAGGAGAAAGGCATGACTTCTAAAGGTGTTGCTAGCTGAGGGCGCACTACCAGCGTCAGCAACAATGCGGAACCTGCACACAACACAATTACTTTGCCCCAACTTGCAGTGAGGTTGTCAATCTCACCAGTTTGCTGAACACAAAGGATTATACGTATCGAGTGGAAAGAGATGTTTGCAGTAATTAAAGAGAACATGAATTGCAGTAAGTAAATAGAACAGAATTGTAGTAGACGAATTTATCATTGTAAAGCAAAGAACCAGGGTCCACAGTTCACTAGAGGTGTCTCTCTGTAAAGATAAATAGCATGTTGGGTGAACAAATTACAACTGGGCAAATGACAGAATATCGACCATACATGACAAGATGATTACTATGAGATTCGTTTGGGCATTACAACATAATACATAGACTGTAATCCAACTGCGTCTATGACTAATAATCCACCATCTGGTTATAGTCCGAACCCCTTCCAGTATTAAGTTGCAAGCAACAGATTATCACATTAAGCAATGTGTGTAAAGTAAACAATATAATTACCCTTGTACAAAACATTGTTGTTTTCTCCCTAGTAGCAATAACACATCTACAATCTTAGAAGTTATTGTCACTCTTCCAGAAAACTAGAGGCATGGACCTACTATCGAGCCTAAATACCCACTCTTGGAGTCACAAGCACCTACTTGGCCAGGGTATCTACTAGCAATGGAGAGCATGCAAGATCACAAATAACATATGACATGAATATATAATCGACCTCAACATATTATACAATATTGATCGGATCCCATCAAACACAACATGTAGGATTACATAAGGATGATCTAGATCATGTAGGGAAGCTCACAAGATCTACACATGAAGCATAAATTGGAGAAGACAACCATCTAGCTACTGCTATGGACCCATAGTCCAGCAATGTAGATGCCTCCGGCGATGATTTCCCCCTCCGGCAGGGTGTCGAGAAGAGCTTCAGAACCCCCTGAGATGGGTTCTGCAATGGTGGCCACGATGGAACTTTTCGTGGATGGAGGCTTGGGTATCCAGGGTTTTCCCGAGATCGTGAATAAATAGGCGGAGGGCAATGTCGCTGGAGGCCAAGGGGTCCACACCACCCCTAGGTGCTGTAGGGATTCGTAGCATAGAAAACAAAAAAAATTCCTACCGCGAGAACGCAATCCAAGCCAAGATGCAATCTAGAAGATGGGAGCAACGAGGGGATGAACGAGACTAACCCTTGAAGATTTCCAAAGCCTACAAGAGGAGGCTCTCGTTGCTGCGGTAGACGATCACTTGCCGCTTTCAAAAGCGCGTAGAAGATCTTGATGGTGCCACAATCGGGCAGCACCTCCGTACTCGGTCACACGTTCGGTGTTGATGACGACGTCCTTCTCCCCGTTCCAGCGGGTAGCGGAAGTAGTAAATCCTCCTCGGAATCCCGGCAGCACGACGGCGTGGTGGCGGTGGTGGTGGAGAACTCCGGTAGGGCTTCGCCTATGCGCTGCGGGAGTATTATGTGGAGGAGGAGAGGCTAGGGTTTGGGGAGAGGGGGTGGCTAGGGCGCCAGACATGGGCAGCCCTAGGTGGTGCGGCCAAGAGTGGCTGCCCCCCTCCCTCTCCTCCTCATTATATAGGTGGAAATCCCCAAGAGTTGTAGTCCAAGTCTTCGAATAAGACCCCAACAACAAAACCTCCCATAGGTGGGAAACCTACTCAAGGGGGGAGTCCTACCCAAGGTGGGACTCCCACCTTTCGCTTAGGTGGGGTGGCCGGCCACCTATGGTGGAGTCCACCTGGGACTCCACCCTTTAGGGTTTGGCTGGCCATGCAAGGTGGAGTCCCTCCGGGACTCCACTTTCCATGGTGATTTCTTCCGGACTTTTCTAGAACCTTCTAGAACCTGCCATAAATGCACCGGATCATTTCCAAACTTAGAATATGACTTCCTATATATGAATCTTATTCTCCGAACCATTCCAGACCTCCTCGTGATGTCCTGAATCCCATCCGAGACTCTGAACAAAACTTCGAACTCCATTCCATATTCCATATCTACTTAAACGACAACAAACCTTAAGTGTGTCACCCTACGGTTCGTGAACTATGCAGACATGGTTGAGACTTCTCTCCGACCAATAACCAATAGCGGGATCTGGAGATCCATAATGACTCCTACATATTCAACGATGACTTTAGTGATCGAATGAACCATACACATACGATACCGATTCCCTTTGTCACGCGATATTTTACTTGTCCGAGGTTTGATCATCGGTATCTCTATACCTTGTTCAACCTCGTCTCCTGACAAGTATTCTTTTCTCGTACCGTGGTATGTGGTCTCTTTATGAACCATTCATATGCTTGCAAGCTAATTAGACGACATTCCACCGAGAGGGCCCAGAGTATATCTATCCGTCATCGGGATGGACAAATCTCACTGTTGATACATATGTCTCAACTCATACTTTCCAGATAATTAATCCCACCTTTATAACCACTCATTTACGCAGTTGTGTTTGATGTAATCAAAGTACCCTTCTGGTATAAGTGATTTATATGATCTCATGATCGAAGGACTAGGTAACTATGTATCGAAAGCTTATAGCAAATAACTTAATGACGTGATCTTATGCTACGCTTAATTGGGTGTGTCCATTACATCATTCACATAATGACATAACCTTGTTATTAATAACATCCAATGTTCATGATAATGAAACTATGATCATCTATTAATCAACAAGCTAGTTATACAAGAGGCTTACTAGGGACTCCTTGTTGTTCACATAACACACATGTATCAATGTTTCGGTTAATACAATTATAACATGGTATGTAAACATTATCATAAACACAAAGATATATTATAATAACCATTTTATTATTTCCTCTTGGGCATATCTCCAACAGTCTCCCACTTGCACTAGAGTCAATAATCTAGTTTACATTTGTAAAGATATAACACCTTGGCCTTCCGGTGCTTTATCATGTTTTGCTCACGGGAGAAGTTTTAGTCAACGGATCTGACATGCTCAGAAACGTATGTATTTTGCAATTCATTTGCGTCTTAACGCATCACTCATTTTCCAAATGAGTCGGCATTAAATATGTTTGGTCTTCTGGTGGAACCTTAAATCCGCGGTCTGAAATATGTCGCTAATATTGTCACATACAATATAGCTTCAAAGTTCTGACACTATCGGAACTACACCAAGTTCTCAAAGAACTCTTCGATTTAAACATCCTCAGTCATTGTCAAAACAATGACATACTCTGCCTTCGTTTGTAGAATCCGTCACAATATTTTGAACTCTTCTAAATCTATCATTGTGCTACCTTTTAAACAACACTTAGCCTAATTGAGATTTGAATTTCATTTTATATGTGATCAAACAAATATCGGTGTAACATCTTACAGCGATTTGTTTGTCATTACCCCATATAAAACTATATATATGTATCCTTGGTTCTTCTAAAGCACACAGGGATATTCTTACTGTTTGTCCAATGATCATCACATGAATCATTCTGGTATATGCTCCTAACTTTTCAGAGCATAGGACATCTGATTTTGTACATATTATTCGTGATCTATAATCACTCATGTGTTTTTACTCATTGAGTGTCAGATACACTCAAGTCTTGTTAAACCTTCACATGACAAGAACATTTTCTTAATATTTCTATATTGAACCACTTCAATATCCATTCTATGTACTTTGACTTAAACTTATTATGTGTTTCAATCTATCTTCATAGATCTTGACACTAAATTTGTCTCAGTCCATATCCTTTCATTGAAGTTAATTTCTCAACGAAACCTTTTAATCAAGTATATAATTACATCATTTATAACCAACTATATGTCATCTACATAAAGCATTATAAATATGTCTCAGCGCTCCCACTTAATTTCTTGAAAATGCAAGCCTCTTCATCGTCTCTGATGAAATCAAAAACTCTTTGACTATTTCATCTGGTGAAGATTCCAACTCCGCGATACTTACTTCATCCAATTGAAGTTTGTATACCTATCTAGTATTCCACGGACTAGCAAAACTTTTGGTTGTATCTTGTATACACCTTTAATACACTCTTCTGATAAGAAATGTATTTTGCCATCCTACTAGCATATCTCATAAAAGAAATATGTAGCGATTACTAGAATAATCCACATAGACTATAAGCATTGCTACGGAAGATCTAATCTTATCGTAGTCAACTCTTTGAACTTTGTCGTAAACAACTTTTCAACAAGTCAAGCTTCTTCAAGGATATTCCATCCAAGTCCATCAATTTTATAGATCCATTTACTTTCAAAAAATATTCATCTATCTTGGATTTCATGGCGTATAGCCATTTTAACGGAGTCAGGGCCCATCATAACTTCTTTGTATGTAGTTGATTTATCATTGTTCAAAAACAATCATTTGTCCACAAATCATTTATTTGATCACAAAGTAAATCATACCTACAAGGTTCAATAGGTACTTTGATCTCCATGGCTAAAATATTTTGTAGTCATGGGAGCCATGATCGTCGTGGCCGCTTCCAGAACTAATTCCGATGCTGCGCTACTCTGATCATTATGCTCAGGTTCATAAACCTTATCAAGTTCTATTGTCCTCCCACTCAAATACTTCACTAGAAACAATTTCTCGGAAATAAGAAACATTGACAAACACTTTTATCTTTGTCTCGTGGGAAGAATTCCCAATAAAATCTCTGGGATAACCAACAAAGACATTCATCTGATTTTGGTTGTAAACTTATTTACTTATGCTATGCATACCAAAATTTAAGAAAGGACTATCAGGGTTCATACCCATGCCATAACTCGTATGATGTCATTTCAATGGATCATGATGATGCTCTATTCAGTGTAAAAGCGGTAGTCACTAAAGCATAATCCACAAAAATATAATGGCATCATATTATTTTTATCTCATCATTAACCCAACAAGGTTTGGATACATCTCTCGGATACTATATCATCACTATGATATTCCAAGAAATGTGAGTTGTAGAACAATTTCATAACTCTCTTAGATGTTTGCTAAAACTCGTAATTCAAATATTTTCCAAATGATCCAATCATAGATATTTGACTTTTCTATTACGATGATTTTCACTTCATGCTGAAATTTATTTGAATCCATTCAAATGTTTCAAACTTCTTTCTTATCGAATATATCCACATATATATACTCAATTCATTGTTGGAAGTTTTCATGAAGTAGAAGAATCTCCCGCACACAACTATGCCCAGTGAACCACATATATCATCATGTATGTTTTCACTAAGTTAGTTGCCCGTTCAACTCTTGGCCTATGAACGGTATTTTAGTCATTCTCTTTAGAAAAGATTTGCAAGCGCCAAACGATTCAAAAATCAAATGACTCCAAAAATCCATTTGCATGGAGTTCCTTCATGCGTTCCTTTCTAACATGACCTAAATGGCGGTTCCACAAATAAGTGGAATTCAAATCATTTGCCTTATGGCATTTTAGCGTCAGTATTATGTGTGTGTGTTTCACCATTAAGATTTATAATAACTTATCCATCGTACATGGAGTAATGTCATAATTTAAACAACTCATTGTCTTCATTTGACCAGAGAAAAATAACAATTATTAAGTTCTTTATTATAAATTCTAAGGGCTAGGTAGAATGCCAACGACAAACATGATAACACTTTATTATGTTCCAGACGTGCATTATTACCACATTCCTTATTAGTCACTTAGGCCATCGTATTCTTGTATTGCGTTGTATTGTATGACATCTCATACCAACCAACCTGGTACTTCTACCCAAGAAATTTCATTATGTGACCAAATAAGGAATACATCCATAACATGTATATCATTTATATACACCTGAGCTAGACTTTCTAGTCTTTTCTTTCTTTCTGCCAATAATCTTTTGTAGTTTCTCTTTTAGCTTTCCTCATTATTCAGAAAATCACTTCAACATCAATAACTTCTAGATTTGTTGGTCAAATACCAATAACCTTGAGGTTCTTACTTTTGAAGTTGATCATCATATGACAAGTGTTCCGGATTTCACTATTAGTAACATTTTAATATGATGAACAATTTCACTCATAATTTTATCCATCATATCATGACGACTTTTCGAGACCATGTATGTACATGCTAGGCTCGTAAAGTTTAACCTCAGTATTCGCATGTGCAAATCTGGCTTGCACCCATTGTATGCACACGTAGAATCTATAACAACCGATCATCACGTGATGCTTCAAAACTACGAGTCTTAGCAACGGTGCATACTAAGGACGATCACTTCATGGATATGCGAATATCGTTAGTGCCCCAATAGTTGGAGGATTGGGATGCCTATCATCTTCAACCTTCATACATTCCCATAAAACTTATGAGTTTATGTAGTCTCACCAAATTATATTCTATCACCTTGCAACAAGGTCTTAGATATCACATATATCTTATACCTCGCTTATTTCTGAAAACAAAATTTTCAGCTCCTTACTTTTCAAACAGATTTGAACTTCAAGTTTCACGAAGACAAGATGACTTTAGGTACTAATTGAAACCATAGCTCCTTGAATCAACAATGTGAGGTTTACTAAAAGTTTGCAATAGGACTTAATCATTTCTTGATTCTTTAACAATACGGTACTAATCCGTAAAGTTTCTTGTCAGATTTTAACAGTATTTCTATCTCAATTACAAGACTAGCGCATGGTAGAAAAACGGATGCCAATACTACAAAATTAATTCAAAATACTACTCAAACTATGTTTATGATAATTAGTTCATGTTTTAATCTAATTACTAATGAACTCCCACTTAATACAACATCCCTCATAGTTGTTAAGTGGTACACGATCCAAATCCACTACACCAAAACCGATCATCACGTGAGATGATGTAGCTTCAATGGTGAACATCAACATGTTGATCATATCATCCATATGACTTGTGTTCAACCTTTCGGTTTCCGTTGTCCCGAGGCCATGTCTGTACATGCTAGGCTCGTCAAGCAAACCCAAGTATTCCGCGTGTGCAACATGGCTTACACCCGTTGTATGTGAACGTTGAGTCTATCACATCCGATCATCACGAGATGCTTCGAAACGACGAACTATATCAACGGTGCATACGAGGGGAGAACACTTTATTATCTTGATATTAATGTGAGGGATCATCTTATAATGCTACCGTCGCGTTCTAAGAAAAATAAGATGCATAAAGGATTAACATCACATGCAATTCATATGTGATATGATATGGCCCTTTAGTCTTTGCGCCTTCGATCTTCATCTCCAAAGCACGGACATGATCTCCATCATCAACGGGCATGATCTCCATCATCGTCGGCGTAGTGTCAAGGTTCATGGCGCCGTCTTCATGGTTGTTCACTTCATGTAGCAACTATTACAACTACTTTGAAAAACTACTCAACATGAAATTTAAAGACAACCATAAGGCTCCTGCCGGTTGCCACAATACAATAATGATCATCTCATACATATTCATCATCACATCATGGCCATATCACATCACCAAACCCTGCAAAAACAAGTTAGACGTCTCTAATTTGGTTTGCATATTTTACGTGGTTTAGGGTTTTCGAGTGAGATCCAATCTACCTACGAACATGAACCACAACGGTGATACTAATGTTGTCAATAGAAAGAGTAAATTGAATCTTCACTATGGTGGGAGAGACAGACACCCATGAAGCCACTTATGCAATACAAGTTGCATGTCGAGCGTGGAGCAAGTCTCATGAACGCGATCATGTAAAGTTATGTAATGTCCCAGGTTTAGAGACGATCGAGGGGTAGATTTTAGAAAGGGATGTGCATTGCATGGTAAATTCTGGGGAAATTTCGCGCTTTTAAACAAAAACTGCATCGAAGGGGGACAAGTTTCTCTCTCGACACCTTACAGGGTTAGGGTTTCGAGAGTGTGACAAACTTGCATCTCACTTAACTAGTTTAGGGTTTTGAGAAGAGAGGGGAGAGTTTGCATCAAACTTAAGTTGCATGATTGAATTCTAAATTAAGTGACATGGTTGAATTCAAACGAAAGTTGAATTTGAATTTCAAACTCAAACATTAAATAATTACCCTAAATAATGAATTGTGAGGAAATTCATTAAGTAAATTATAAATAATAAACAATATGAGCCATTAAAATAAAGTAAAGCTCATTAGGGAAAACTTTGAGCTTTATTGATCATTACACAATTTACATTGTCATTACAATATTCAAAAGAGAAATAAATGAATAATACAACACATTACAAGAATTGCTCAAATAAGAAAAAGAAGATTACAATCAGTGACCTATCCTAAATTACAAGTCTAGTTTCATAAGATGCTTGGATCTGATGATCTTCATCTTCACTTGGTTACCCTTTTGATTCCCTGCACACAACAAAGCAAGACAAGAATTATGCCAAATGGCATTGCCACTTGGCAGGTTAGAAGAATAATGGAAATAAGAGGATATGGTTCAGCTCTGCCGAGCTGATCCTCTCACATCCAAGTGCAAAGCATCAGGTACACACACACACAGGCAGCTTACAGTGCATGTGTGCATGCTGAACAGCACACCAGCACTGGGAGGAGTCACCAAATGAAATCACCACTGCTGTCGACCAGAGAGAGCAAGGGAGAGGCATATATAACCTTTTTTGAGCCAAACCCTAGCTCATTCATCGACAGGCAACTTGGTAAGTCATCAGATAGCAAGAACACTAGAACAGGAAGAACACATAGCCAGAACCCTCATCCAGGAGCAGCTCTAGCAAAGAACTGTTCCCTGTCGAGAAGCAAACCATGGAGTAGATCAAGCACAAGTCACAAGGAGGAGCAGGGCAAGTCAAACCAACCACCAGAAGCAAAACCTCTACACCAACACACTATTTCTAGGAGCTGGAGTGAGGTATACACATCAACATGAACAAACCAGATGGTTTTGTTCATAAATTGCACAGGCATGATCTCAAGCACACCACAAGGGTAGAAACCCTATATGTGAGTCATCATATGGCTACTGGCCAAATTGGTGCAAGTGAACAAGAGGGAAACAAATAGGAAAGCACCCTGGGAACATTGGCTATGCCAAACCAGTGACATAATCAAAGAAATCCAGCAAGGAACTAATTCCTATTTAGCTACCCAGATTCACCTAGCAACACACAAATAGCAAAGCCATCGTAATCATGGACAGATATTCATCCAAAGAAGATTTCAACATCAAATAACCTGGCAGCCTATAAAGGACTACCAAGATTAGTGCACAGAAGCATCCATGAGGTAGGAGCAACCATTTCTAAGCAGACAGAACCTGCTAGGGTCACAATAGCTACCTATCCACATAGGAAATTCACCAAAGCATCACATCATTATCCAGTAGGATTCAGTATGAGCTAGGGTACCCAACCAGTGGTTGGCATCCCTCTAGCTACATCAAATTCATCCATATGATCATTACTAATAATCAGTTCACATCATTTATCTATATAGTAAAGCAAGGAATTACAGATAAATGAAACAGTTAAGTAACTAAAGCACCAACATCTTGCCAGTGACCCAATGGTTCACTGCAAGCATCAGATGATGCTTGAGCAAGCTTTAACACACACCAGCACAGGTATAAGTGTCACACAGACACTAGGAGAAGCACCAGTAAGGCACAGGCCACAAGCAAGTGATGATCATTTGATCACCAGAGCCTGCTAGAGCATGCCAAGGCATGCTAGAGTCAATCACCAGTATCACACATGAATTCTATGAATTAAACAGCCACAGATCATCAACAATTAGATCACAGATTAGCACATAAACCATTTTTATGATTGTATCCAGAAGCATATCATCAAGGAATTGATGTATATGGACAACAATTAAGCCAAGCCAAACCTACCGTGAGCCAGAACTCAATAATCATCACACAAATAACACTGACTCTTGCTAAACAGCAAGAATTAACCACAGTAATAAACCAGAGGAGCTAGAGCTTATCACAGCACAAGTAAGCAAGCAATAGCAGTGGCTAGTGATGCTCAGATAAGCATCTAGTCAGAGGATAGTATGTATAACCTCAAGGGTGAGCAGGGACAAGAATCAAAGGAAGCACACATCACAGCAGGATTTGCACAAACACATAGACTAGAACAAGCATGGCAGTAGCAGTAGCGCAGCAGCATGCCTAGCCCAGCACAACGCAGTAGCTAGCACAGCACCAGGGCTGGCAAAGCACAAGACCACAGAAGTGTAGCAGCAGCAGCACTTCGTCAAGGCAAGCATCTCCACAGGGAGAAGTCGGCCAGTGGCCGAGCTAGACGAAGAAGAGGAGAAGAGAAGAAGGTAGAACAGGTAACAGAGGAGGAAAGAGGAGGAGAAACTTACAGGCGAAGCAGATGAGCACGACCGCGGCGGCACGGCGGCACACGCCGGGCGATGGCGGCGCCAGGCCAAGCCAAGCCTGGTCGCCACATCACCGCAACGCCGGCATCTCCACGGCATCACCACGGCGCCAGGGACGCCGATGAACGGCGGACCTTCACGGATCTGTGCGGCCGAGGCGCATGCGCGTTGGAGGAGAGTCGAGGTGGACACGAGCGTCAGATCGACGCGGACCACCATGTCCGCCGTCGAGAGGCGGTCCAGATCCGCACCAGTTCGTCGCCGATGATGGCCGAAGGCGGCCGGAGCAAGGCGGCGACGGCGGAGGCGATTTTGGTGTCGCGGGAGCCCGAAAGGGGATTAGGGTTACGGGGAGGAGGACGACGAAGCGGATCGGGTCGGTTGGACCGAGCCCACCGGGCTGGTCCAACCTAACCGGTCCGGCCGCTCGACAAATTGGGCAGGGGGTATTTTGGACATTTCCAAAATACCCATTTAAATGAAAATTTCCAAGAATTTTATAAATTAAGATACAGCTCTAAAAAAATAATTAAAAATATGAAAATTGGTCAACATAAAATTCTCTACCTGAATAAAATATCAAAAAGAATTTTTGAAGACAACTAAGAATAAGACCTCATTTGATGATTTAAATAATCATTTAAATCACACATATAATTTTCTATAATAAAAATAAGTCCATTAATGTATTTGGACTTTAAAAACACCTTGACAACATTTCAAGGTTGTATTTTACTTTAAATCGAGTATCCCCAAATTATTCTTAGTATCAACCTCTTACATGAAATAATAACGACATCGGAAGGGGGAACAAACCCTAAAAATGGAATCATGCATAATTGCCTTTTTAACCATTGCCCTTATCGGACAATGATGCTATTTTTCAGAAACAGAGGACAAGGGTCAGTCCACACCTTCCAACTGCAAAACTTTGCAGTGTTCAGGCAAGTTCATCACTTGCTCATGTCATTTGAGTATTTTTATCAAATTACTTGCAAAATATTATGGTTATCACTATTGCACAAAAATCAAAACCACTACTTTCATAACTATGAATATGACTATGTGGTGGGCAATGGAACCATGGATTGTGTTGATATGGTGGAGGTTCCATTGCACGGGTTTATATCCATCTAGGATTAAACAACAAATGTCGCCAGTGATTCTTGTCCCGTAATACCCGTGTTAACCATAAGATCCGGAGTGGGACGGAATAGTCAAAAGTGTTTCCACCTCTCGTTCATCAACGGATGCTCATTACCGGGTGCTCATGATCTTGCGAGACTTGATGCAGGGGTGGGAACCCGTAGAAGTCCCAACGGTAATGAGGTCTATGATGGGTTGCATCTGCCGGCGTAGGAATGTATGGTAGAGCCCTGCATTGACGTCGTGGTCGGAGTCCACCCTGAAATATATGGGAATAATGGGGCCGGCGTGGACCCAGGGTCGGAGTATGCAACAAAGGGTGGGTGTTCGAGGTAGCGGAGGAACATGATTGGCTAGACCTTATACCGGGCCTCACACCTAAGGAAGTGTGGACGGGAAAGCTGCCCGGTTGGCACCAAGGTTAAGATCTCTTATGGGTAAAGCAACACACCTCTGCAGAGTGTAAAGAACTGTGACCTGTCACTCCCTGTTCCGGGATAAGGAACTGCGAACGCGGCCGGAAAGGAGCTCCATGAAGTTCTAGTAAACCGGTGAAGGCTGACGGACATAGCTCTTTGAAATAAAAGCAATCTCTTGAAGAAATGTTTATCAAAACTTGCATTGGTATTAGATTTTCTGATCTAATATCGTAGCTAGTGCATTAAACACCTCTTATCTATAATGAACTTGTTGAGTACGCTCGTACTCATACCACTCTTAAATCCCATGCTTAGATTGTCTGAATCGTCTGGAGGAGGACTACGACAGCAATGAAGGAGCCGAGATTATCGGCTACGAGGAACCAGACCTCTCGGGAGGGGTTGAAGGCGTAGACTATCTCATAGTCTACGGATCCGGGGAGGCTTCCGGAGGAGATCAAGCCTAGAGATATCCGATAATAGTAGTAACCGAGCAGCCCGAACTCTTAGTATTTAGCTGCTCGATGAAATAAATGTTTAGTTTAATGAGACTCTTGTATTGTAAGTTAAGTTGGGTTCGCCTCGAACCCAGGAGTATTCCTCTTTGGACCCAAGAGGAGCTCCAAGATGACATGTGTATGTTAATTGTAATAATAAGTGAATGAGTTATGGACCCTGCTATGTTCTGTTGTACTACTCTGAGGGATGTAATATTTGCGGAATGGTACTTCGTGAATGTTATATCAACGACTGGCATACTACAACATGCAGTGGTATGCAGGGTCACCACAGTTGGTATCAGAGCAAAAGCTTTGACCTTAGGTTGGAACCTAGTAAATGGGACCAAACGTTAGGAGTCAAATAGGACTAATAAAGAATTCTCTAAAAATATGGTGTATATTCAATTGAGAATACAACAATCATATCTTTTAGTGCGATAATTCTTTATTATCTCTATTATGATGCATTATTACTAATCTTATAATCTTTCTATTTCTACAGCCAACATGGCAAGTTCACGACCGGGAAGAAACGTGAAAGTTATGGATTCCACACTAAGTGAATACCAAGGAGGACTTGCAGATATCTTACGAGCCATGTTACTTGAATTTGGGTGCGATCCCCAAATTCCAGTAAAGAAATACATGTTCTATGATGGTCCGGTATTGGCCAAGTGCAGGGTAGGACTGCGACTTCCCGAATCTTTGGGAATGAGCGTAGTCATGCCAGCAGGAGAAGCTAGGACAACCAACACAGCCTATCATATAGCTGTTATGAGAGCCATAACCGACATACGGGAACATAAGATGAAGGAGCTTATGGATTCCGAGTTCTCCCATATTCCTCATAATCAGGAGGAAGAAGATCCCATGCTCAACCACTACAAATATGCCAAACGCAAACCTATAGCAGCGGCAAAATATATGGATAATAGCCGCAACTTCATATCATTACTCTTTCAGTTGAACCATCATCTGATAGGAGCAATTGATACGATGCTTGAGGAATTTACCGAACCCAAGGAGGAGAGTAGGGGGAAAGAACCTATGGAGAATGTGGTGCACACACCAGTTTACTCAGCTGGTGACTACATCAGTATTGATCCACTTGAGCGTGAACCTACACCTGTTACTCCTGGGAACTATCTAGGTAGTTCCTATGGGGGATACGAGGGCGGAGAGGAATCCGGAAACAACCAGCGTTCCGAGACTCCTATCGAGAATTCCACGGGTTGGCGTTGGGGATCGGATACTGGAACTCATAGTACTTCTGTGTATTATGATGGGGAGATGAATGATGATGCAACAACCCAGAACCAGAGCTATCCTAGTAATGAAGGAGTGGATGGAGGGTATCCGACACATGTTGAGTCGGGTATGAGTTTTGGTAACCCTTATGGTGGGGGCTACAGGGGAGTACACCCGATGGGTGGACTATGATGCACTCAACGATCAGTTTGTGAACACTGATTTTTCCCTAGGATCATCATCTGATTCGGATTACAAGCCAACGGGGAGACCTTATGTTTCGGGGTCTATCAGGAGGACGACACGTTCGACCGGATGGAAGCCTGGAATGTACCGGGAGTGAAGATCGACTAGAGTCCACCAAGGGAGGCGAGGCTATAATACACAAGTACCACGTGTATTATAGTATGTAATATTTGTATAAATTTGTACATATACTTTAATAAGTGAGTTTGCATACTCACATCGACTTGAGTATTGTAATAAGACCACTTAAGTATGTATATACAGGGTATATGTTTTGTATGATTTGGATTTGCTTCTTGATTTCCATTGCGTGACTAGTTCTGTGCACAAAGTTGAGCTCAGAAAACTTGTGCATGGAGTAATTATGAGTATCATCTTGTGTTGCAGAACTAGGGGGTTATGTCGGGAACGCTAGGAGACGAGACCGAAGCGCAGCGCATGGAGCGCGAAGCAAAACAAAAGGAAGAGGCTGAGGGTGCAGCCAGAGATCAGTTTCCACCACCACCACCACCCATGACGCAGCAAAACTTTATCCAGTACATGCAGCTGGTAGAGGAGAGACAGCGTGTAACACTGGAGCAGCAGAACAAATTCTTTCAGGATTTGTTGCAGCAAAACAGGGTGGAGAGACCTGAGAACCCGGGAGTCACATTAGCAGACTTCCAAAACACTAAGCCTATATCTTTCGCATACGCGCCCGAGCCAATGGACGCGGAAGATTGGCTGATGGATACTGAGCGAAAGCTCAACACCGTTGGATGTAACGACCAAGAGAAGGTTCGTTATGCCACCCATCTGCTGTGTGGACCTGCCGCATCATGGTGGGACAATATTGTAGCCGTTTATCCGGCTGGAAAGGTATTTACCTGGGAGGAATTCACGAGGAAGTTCAGGGAATCCAATGTCCCTGAAAGTATTGTGGAGCTGAAGCGTCGAGAATTTGAAAGTCTCGAGCAGAAGGACAAGGCAATCCTGACCTATGTCAGGGAGTTCTCTAAACTGTCCCGGTACGCTGTTGAAGAAGTCAATACCGAGGACAAGAAGAAAAAGAGATTTCTGAGGGGGTTAAGTCCCCAGTTCAAAGTACAGCTCCGTATGATGAGAGCGACGGAGTTTCAAGAGTTGGTGGATGCAGCCATCACTCTGGAAGATGATTTCAAGCAGTTGCAGGAGGAGAAGCGGAAAAAGGCCAAGTTTGAGCCTAAGAGGTTTGTTAGTAACAAGCCTAATACCAGCTTGAGTTTCAAGCCCAGATACATGTCACATCCCAATTTTTTTTTAAATTTCAAAATATAAAATAAAAATGAATTTAATGCTTGAGTTGTTTGTCTTGATTGAAATTCAGAAGGAATAAAAAATTTGTGGTTATTAAATAGTTTTTTTTTTCAAAATATATTTTTTTATAAACTTTTGGTTTCGAAGTTTTTCAAACAAAACCTATTGTAGTTTTAAGATTTGAAACCATAAGATTTTGTTTGACTTTGGAAAATATTGTCCAAGTAGCCACCTAGGCTGAAGTGCATAAGATTTTTTTTCTGAAATGGACAAGAAATGGGTTCCTTAATGTCCTAAAATTTTGTCTTTAAAATTATACAAAATTTTCAGAATTTGTTTGAATCCATTTGGATCCCTAGATCAAAAGGTAAAATAAAATAAAAAAAAGGAAACTGAACAAGCCCCAACCGAACTGACTAATTCCTATCCATAGCCCGGCCAGCGCTCGCTCGTCGTGCACACACTAGAGCTGCACGGTTTTAATCTCCATGGCTGCACCTCTCCGCTCCTCTACCCCTTCTAATTCCAACTATTCTAGTGATGTTTTAACATTGCATTCAGCACGACAATTACTCACATTCAAACACTGATCCATTCTGAGAATTAAAACCCAATTTCAGCGCACCTTAAAATCACTACTAATGGCCATCATGGCCATTACGGAGCAGTCCGATCCCCTTCCGTGCCCCATCGTCTGGCTCCCTTCCCTCGCTACAAAATAAAATAAGTGCCAGGGAACCCCTCACATTATACCACCCTCCACATCGTCTCGCCCAAGCTCTGCCAATCTCTCCACGGATTTCCGCATCGCTGTCGAGACCATGATCGATCGACACACGTTCAGAGGATCTAGGCCTCGTTAACTTGCTCCTTTTCTTCCTATCGTTCTTGTGCCCCTGTGATAGCTTTTCCATTATGTTCTGTTCGCAGTCAGTAGCGCCTCCACACCCATAACCAAGACGCCACCAGGCTGCCAATTTCTCAAGCCGAAACTTGGCAATACCGCCGCTGTATGAGAACGATTCCGGCGAAACTAGAGGTTATCTCGACCCGTTTTGTTTACCCATCAAGTTTCCTTGATCTGGCCATCATTTGAGAGCCCTTGTGTTCGACTTGTGCAGCAAGTCGTCATCTCCATCTACGATGCCAGGTCATCGTCTTCGCCATCCGGAGCCGGCCGCCGCTCCAGCCAACAGCGGTCAACCATGCCTTGCCACTGTAAGCCACTCCACGTTCTTGGATGATTCTATTTGTTCAGTTTAGATCAAGTCAGGCAGTGCACCTTAGTCTGTTCCATCTAGATCTAAGGTTTTCCATTAGGCCACTTAACTGAAACATGCATCGTGTGTGATCGATCGATCCTTGTGTGCTAGCTCATACCTTATGCCAAACTTTGAAATTCCATAACAATAGATTTATAGCTCCGTTTTAGATGTTAGTTTTTGCGTTGATTTTGTAATATATTTCTCTACAACTTTCGTGTAGAAAATTTTTTCATCCGAGAAACTTTTTCTGATAACTTTTCGTACAACATTAAATTTTAACCGCGACATGTTTAATCTTGTAAATTTTTTATAGAAAAACAATTACAAGCCCAAAATTAGAACAGGGTATACCCCTGAAACTCAAAAGGTGTAGAATACAAATGTAAAATAAAATTTGACTTTTGATTAATTTTTTTTTAATATTCAAATTTGAATATGTAAATTTGAGTATTTGACATAACTCAAATTCTATAAACCCAAATCAAGTGATTATTTTTACAAATAGATCATATTGATGCCCTCTGTCCACTTGCACAAACACCAAAAATAGTTAAACCCTTTTTCAAGTATTCAAATTCAAATATGAGGATTTGAATATTGTCACATAGAAATATCTCTATAACTCTTTTGGGCACAATTCTTATTGTCAAAGTGCTTACGCTCATCACCATCTACCAAAACTAATTATACTTTCTTTTCCATGATTTCAAGATCATACATATCTCAATTATCCATGCTTTTGTAGCCTATCTATTCATTCCCATATATCTAGATGGTCCATTTCTGAGTATTCGACTTTATCCATTCAATCTCTCAAAGTCATACCTTGCAAGCCAAACCTCATTCCACACCTTAGTACCATAGAGAAACTTTCGATTGTTGCCTTGTTTGATTATGTTGCTATGAATGGTGTGTTTATTTTGTGTTGTTTCTATCTTATAGTTGTACGAAGAGCGACGTGTTTTGTTGAAAGAAAAGAGAACGCACTTCGACTACCAAAAAGGCAAGTGACACACACCAAAAGTCCCAGTTTTAATTCTTGCACCGTAGTCTTTTTATAGTAGACATGTCTAGGGTTTATGCTTTTTGCTTGCTATTAAATCCTAGTAGTTTAGCTACACCACTCCTAGACTCCCTTAGCCGCCATTAAATTTAGTTGTTACCTGCTATGCCATGGAAAATGTTTTGATAGAGGTTAAGGAAAAACAACTAAGTTTAATGAACTACCTGGGTGAATGGTGGAGTTATGGAGAGGGTGGCTGTATCAGGGGGCAAGACCCTGGTGCTAGTGCACACTTGCGGAAAGTCACCCAGGCTTAAAGAGATTGTAGACAAACCTTGCTCATTAGCTTCCCGTACAACCACATGCTACTATGGCTCTGGCTTGACAAAGTATGTTGTATGAACCCGGATCCTAGGGGCCAGGTGGTGGTAGAGGGATACTGTAGGTGTAACGTGGCCCTTAGGGAATGGTTCGAGTGATTACACACAGAAGGTCTCGGCCACGGTCTGCACCTGTCCTTTGAGCAAAATGTGCATCGAGGTAGAAGGATTGACCTGGCCATGTGGGTAAAGGTGTACAACCTCTCGAGAGTGTAAATCTAAGTACTTAGCCGTGTCCCCGGTTATGGACAACTTGAGCGAACTGACAAGTCTTTGTTCGAAGATCTCCTCATCCCAATTTCTTAAATAAAATTTGAATGGGTGAACAAGGGTAGGAAGGTACATTGGGGCTTTACCAATGCTACTGTTAATTTGGTACATTGGGGCTTTACCAATGTTACTGCTAATTAGATTGGGAAAAATGTTTTGATAAATGATAGGGAAAAATTGGCTTTATGCAAAAATGAACCTGAGCTCTACCAGCCAAATGTACACTTAAGTGTTAGGTTGCCATTTGAGTCCACCATAGTGTCATCTTGCCAATACATTCAAAGTATTGACCATTCGTGACTGTAACGTTTCATGTTGCAGATGTTTTGAAAGACGAGTGAGTAAGGGAACGTTAGGGGTTACGAGTCTATCCTCAACATGCTCGCCTGTGGCACATGAAGACGAAGGACTCCATGCTGTCTATGTTTATTCGTTGTGAAACTCTGATGTTATGCTAGCCTTGTGCTATGCAATTTGTAATCCTTTATGTAAATTCTGGATCATACGATGTAATAAAGACCTTTGTTTCTTGGTATTACATCTTGTACTGTGTGTGCTAGCGATTGATCCAGGGACTAGCACAGATACACACAGAGATCGGCACCTTAAAAGGTGAGGTCGCTACAATACAACAACAACAACAATAACAACAACAGCAACTACTACGGTAGTAGGAAGAACCAAGCATTCCAAACTGCAAATCAAATAGTTTGCAGAAGCTGTGGAGGTACGGGGCATTTCTCCAAGGACTGTAAGAAACCCAGGATCATATGCTTCGGGTGCCGTGAGGAAGGACACATGCTTAGGGATTGCCCTAAGAATAGGAATAAAGGAGGACAGTCTGGAGGAGGTGGAGGTCGAGGAGGAAACACCGGAGGCAACTGGAAGAATAAGAAGCCCTTCGGCAAGCTGAACTGTACCAGTCTGGAGGAGGTGGTCAATTCTGACCAGGCGGTGATAGGTACGCTCCAGATACTCACTCATCCTGGCAAAGTACTTTTTGATACTGGTGCAACTACATCATTCATTTCTCAACAATTCATCATCAAACATGGGATTAGTTGCACTAAGTTAGATACACCCATAACCATACTTTCTGCGGGGGGAACGATAGTAGTAACCCATACCAAACAAAAACAAGTCATCATGATCAATAAGTGCGCGTTTGACGCGGACCTGTTCATTTTACCGATGAAGGACATTGATGTCATTCTTGGTATGAACTGGTTGAAAGCTAATGGAGCATTGATCGACTGTGTAAACAAGACGGTGTCTTTGAAAAGCCCCGATGGAAGCAGAATGATCTACCAAGGCGACAAACATACACAGATTGAAGTTGAGCTACAACGAACAAAGATGAAGGAGGTGAAGTTAGAAGATATACCTGTAGTAAATGAATTCCAGGATGTGTTTCCTGCGGAATTACCTGGTATGCCACCAGATAGGGAGATAGAATTCACTATCGACCTAATCCCAGGAACATCTCCGATTGCCAAAGCACCATATAAGATGGGGCCCAAGGAATTGAAAGAACTTAAGGAGCAACTAGAGGACTTGGAACAAAAGGGATTCATTCAAGAGAGTGTTTCACCATGGGGATCACCTGTGATCTTCGTGGATAAAAGAGATGGAGGAAGAAGGATGTGCGGAGACTACAGGAATCTGAACAACGTCACAATCAAGAACAAGTATCCACTTTCAAGAATACAAGATCTATTTGATCAAGTAAGAGGCGCGGGAGTCTTTTCCAAGATTGATCTAAGATCCGGTTATCACCAGATAAAGATCAAGAAGGAAGACGTTCCAAAAACTGCCTTTGTCTCAAGGTATGGACACCATGAATACCTTGTAGTACCTTTTGGATTGACCAATGCCCCAGCAATATTCATGAATCTCATGAATAAAATCTTCATGCCATATCTAGACAAGTTTGTCATCATATTTATCGATGATATTCTGATATATTCCAAGAACAAGGCTGAACATGCTGAACATTTGAGGTTAGTGTTGCAAACACTAAGGGAACATCAACTCTATGCCAAGCTTAGTAAGTGTGAATTTTGGCTAGATCAAGTGGAATTTCTTGGTCATGTCATTAGTAAAGATGGAATAGCTGTTAACCCGAGTAAGGTAGCAGCAGTTCTAGAATGGGAAGCACCCAAGACTGTCAAGGAAATCCGAGGATTCCTAGGAATGGCAGGATATTATCGGAGATTCATTGAAGGATTCTCTAAGATAGCAGGACCTATGACAAAGCTGTTAAGGAAAAACACACCATTCGTGTGGTCAGAGGAGTGTGAGAAGAGTTTCCAAACCCTGAAGGAGAAACTCACCACAGCACCGGTGTTAGCAGTTCCGGAAGTTGGCAAGGATTACACCGTGTACTGTGACCCATCCAAACATGGATTGGGTTGCGTACTCATGCAAGATAGGAAAGTGATATCCTATGGATCGAGGCAACTCAGACCTCATGAAGTGAATTATCCAACACATGACTTGGAATTAGCAGCAGTTGTATTTGCACTTAAAACGTGGAGACATTTTCTCTATGGAGCTAAGTGTGAGCTCTATACAGACCATAAAAGCCTCAAATATTTCTTCACTCAGAAGGAACTTAACATGAGGCAGAAAAGATGGCTAGAATTGATCAAGGATTATGACCTGACAATCAATTACACACCAGGGAAGGCTAATGTTGTAGCAGATGCCCTGAGTAGGAAGAGCACCGGAGGAGTGGAACAAGAAATATCACCGGAATTGAGGAAGGAAATAAGTCAAGCCCAAATACAACTTTGGGAGAAGGAAGCCCATGAAGGATTATCGGCGTTGCAAGTAGCCGATGAGTTGAATGTCAACTTGAAGAATGAAATAATGATGGGTCAGTTGGACGATCCATTCATCGTTGAGGAGATGAGAAGAATAGATGAAGGAAGACCATCAGAGTTTCATCGCGGAGAATCTGGATCATTATGGTTCCAGAAGAGAATTTGCGTTCCGGATACTGCTGAAATTAAGGAAGTAATACTCCGGGAAGCTCATCAAACACCATATTCCATACATCCGGGAAGTACAAAGATGTACATGGACTTAAAGGAACTATTCTGGTGGA
Source organism: Lolium perenne (assembly GCF_019359855.2). NCBI lineage: Eukaryota > Viridiplantae > Streptophyta > Magnoliopsida > Poales > Poaceae > Lolium > Lolium perenne. The sequence continues at coordinate 3,543,677 of NC_067250.2, read as the reverse complement.
ATAACATGAAGAGGGAGATAGCACAATATGTGGCAGAATGCCATACCTGCCAGAGAGTGAAGGCTGAACACCAGAGTCCGGCAGGGAAGTTACAACCTTTACCTATTCCAGAGTGGAAATGGGAGGAGATAGGGATGGATTTCATCACCGGACTACCCATGACTAATAAAAAGAAGGACATGATATGGGTAATCGTGGACCGGTTGACGAAGAGTGCTCACTTCTTAGCGGTAAATCAGCAGGATAAAGGAGAGAAACTCATCGATCTTTACATCAAAGAAATCGTGAGTAAACATGGAGTGCCTAAGAAGATCGTGTCGGATCGAGGATCCGTGTTCACATCAGCATTCTGGAAGCAACTACACGAAGCTTTAGGATCCAAGTTGGACTATAGTACCGCTTATCATCCCCAGACCGGTGGACAAACCGAGAGAACCAACCAGATCTTAGAGGATATGCTTAGGGCTTGTGCCCTAGACTTCGGAGGATCATGGGAAGAGCACTTACCACTAGCAGAGTTTTCATATAACAATAGCTACCAAAGCAGCATCAAGATGGCACCATTTGAAGCTCTGTATGGAAGGAAGTGTAGATCACCGATATGTTGGTACGAAGCCGGAGCAAGCAAAGAGTTCAACCCTGATTATGTCAAGGAAAAACAACAAATCATTGACATTATCAGAGACAGGCTGAAAATAGCCCAAAGTCGGCAAAAGAGTTATGCCGATCAGAAGAGGAGGACATGGGAGCCACGAGTTGGAGACATGGTTTATCTTAAGGTAAGCCCGATGAAAGGACTCCAGAGGTTTGGAGTAAAAGGAAAGCTCAGTCCTAGATATATAGGACCTTTCAAGATACTGAGTCAGAACCGAGGTTTAGCCTTTGAATTGGATCTACCGGGAAGGCTAGCTCAAGTTCACAATGTATTCCATGTGTCACAACTCCGAAAATGCTTAAAGACCCCAGATGAACCAGTATCACATGAAGAGCTCGAGTTACAACCAGACTTGACTTACATCGAGAAGCCAGCCAAGATTCTCGAGGAGAGCTGGAAACAACTCAGAAATAAAGCTATCAAGTATTGCAAGATACAGTGGAAGCATCACCCCGAGAGGGAAGCTACCTGGGAAAAGGAGGAAGACCTGAGGAAAACATACCCCGAGCTGTTCAGGTATTACAACCACAACTTCGGGACGAAGTTTTCTTTAAGGGGGAAAGGCTGTAATGTTCCAGGTTTAGAGACGATCGAGGGGTAGATTTTAGAAAGGGATGTGCATTGCATGGTAAATTCTGGGGAAATTTCGCGCTTTTAAACAAAAACTGCATCGAAGGGGGACAAGTTTCTCTCTCGACACCTTACAGGGTTAGGGTTTCGAGAGTGTGACAAACTTGCATCTCACTTAACTAGTTTAGGGTTTTGAGAAGAGAGGGGAGAGTTTGCATCAAACTTAAGTTGCATGATTGAATTCTAAATTAAGTGACATGGTTGAATTCAAACGAAAGTTGAATTTGAATTTCAAACTCAAACATTAAATAATTACCCTAAATAATGAATTGTGAGGAAATTCATTAAGTAAATTATAAATAATAAACAATATGAGCCATTAAAATAAAGTAAAGCTCATTAGGGAAAACTTTGAGCTTTATTGATCATTACACAATTTACATTGTCATTACAATATTCAAAAGAGAAATAAATGAATAATACAACACATTACAAGAATTGCTCAAATAAGAAAAAGAAGATTACAATCAGTGACCTATCCTAAATTACAAGTCTAGTTTCATAAGATGCTTGGATCTGATGATCTTCATCTTCACTTGGTTACCCTTTTGATTCCCTGCACACAACAAAGCAAGACAAGAATTATGCCAAATGGCATTGCCACTTGGCAGGTTAGAAGAATAATGGAAATAAGAGGATATGGTTCAGCTCTGCCGAGCTGATCCTCTCACATCCAAGTGCAAAGCATCAGGTACACACACACAGGCAGCTTACAGTGCATGTGTGCATGCTGAACAAAGACACACCAAAGATCGGGAGGAGTCACCAAATGAAATCACCACTGCTGTCGACCAGAGAGAGCAAGGGAGAGGCATATATAACCTTTTTTGAGCCAAACCCTAGCTCATTCATCGACAGGCAACTTGGTAAGTCATCAGATAGCAAGAACACTAGAACAGGAAGAACACATAGCCAGAACCCTCATCCAGGAGCAGCTCTAGCAAAGAACTGTTCCCTGTCGAGAAGCAAACCATGGAGTAGATCAAGCACAAGTCACAAGGAGGAGCAGGGCAAGTCAAACCAACCACCAGAAGCAAAACCTCTACACCAACACACTATTTCTAGGAGCTGGAGTGAGGTATACACATCAACATGAACAAACCAGATGGTTTTGTTCATAAATTGCACAGGCATGATCTCAAGCACACCACAAGGGTAGAAACCCTATATGTGAGTCATCATATGGCTACTGGCCAAATTGGTGCAAGTGAACAAGAGGGAAACAAATAGGAAAGCACCCTGGGAACATTGGCTATGCCAAACCAGTGACATAATCAAAGAAATCCAGCAAGGAACTAATTCCTATTTAGCTACCCAGATTCACCTAGCAACACACAGCTAGCAAAGCCATCAGAATCATGGACAGATATCTCATTCAAAGAAGATTTCAACATCAAATAACACAGCAGCCTATAAAGGACTACCAAGATTAGTGCACAGAAGCATCCATGAGGTAGGAGCAACCATTTCTAAGGCATGAACCTGCTAGGGTCACAACAGCTACCTATCCACATAGGAAATTCACCAAAGCATCACATCATTATCCAGTAGGATTCAGTATGAGCTAGGGTACCCAACCAGTGGTTGGCATCCCTCTAGCTACATCAAATTCATCCATATGATCATTACTAATAATCAGTTCACATCATTTATCTATATAGTAAAGCAAGGAATTACAGATAAATGAAACAGTTAAGTAACTAAAGCACCAACATCTTGCCAGTGACCCAATGGTTCACTGCAAGCATCAGATGATGCTTGAGCAAGCTTTAACACACACCAGCACAGGTATAAGTGTCACACAGACACTAGGAGAAGCACCAAGAAGGCACAAAGCCACAAGCAAGTGATGATCATTTGATCACCAGAGTTTCGCTAGAGCATGCCAAGGCATGCTAGAGTCAATCACCAAGTATCACACCTGAATTCTATGAATTAAACAGCCACAGATCATCAACAATTAGATCACAGATTAGCACATAAACCATTTTTATGATTGTATCCAGAAGCATATCATCAAGGAATTGATGTATATGGACAACAATTAAGCCAAGCCAAACCTACCGTGAGCCAGAACTCAATAATCATCACACAAATAACACTGACTCTTGCTAAACAAAGAAGAATTAACCACAAGAATAAACCGGAGGAGCTAGAGCTTATCACAAAGACAAGTAAGCAAGCAATAGCAGTGGCTAGTGATGCTCAGATAAGCATCTAGTCAGAGGATAGTATGTATAACCTCAAGGGTGAGCAGGGACAAGAATCAAAGGAAGCACACATCACAGCAGGATTTGCACAAGCACATAGACTAGAACAAGCATGGCAAGAGCGATAGCGCAAAGAAGATGCCTAGCCCAAAGACAACGCAAAGTAGCTAGCACAAAGCACTGTGGCTGGCAAAGCACAAGACCACGAAGTGTAGCAAGAGCGGCACTTCGTCAAGGCAAGCATCTCCATTGGGGAGAAGTCGGCCGGTGGCCGAGCTAGACGAAGAAGAGGAGAAGAGAAGAAGGTAGAACAGGTAATGAGGAGGAAAGAGGAGGAGAAACTTACAGGCGAAGCAGATGAGCACGACCGCGGCGGCACGGCGGCACACGCCGGGCGATGGCGGCGCCAGGCCAAGCCAAGCCTGGTCGCCACATCACCGCAACGCCGGCATCTCCACGGCATCACCACGGCGCCAGGGACGCCGATGAACGGCGGACCTTCACGGATCTGTGCGGCCGAGGCGCAGGCGCGTTGGAGGAGAGTCGAGGTGGACACGAGCGTCAGATCGACGCGGACCACCATGTCCGCCGTCGAGAGGCGGTCCAGATCCGCACCAGTTCGTCGCCGATGATGGCCGAAGGCGGCCGGAGCAAGGCGGCGACGGCGGAGGCGATTTTGGTGTCGCGGGAGCCCGAAAGGGGATTAGGGTTACGGGGAGGAGGACGACGAAGCGGCGGGTTTGGTTGGACCGAGCCCACTGGGCTGGTCCAACCTAACCAGTTCGGCCGCCTGACAGGTGGGCCCGAGGGGTATTTTGGACATTTCCAAAATACCCATTTAAATGAAAATTTCCAAGAATTTTATAAATTAAGATACAGCTCTAAAAAAATAATTAAAAATATGAAAATTGGTCAACATAAAATTCTCTACCTGAATAAAATATCAAAAAGAATTTTTGAAGACAACTAAGAATAAGACCTCATTTGATGATTTAAATAATCATTTAAATCACACATATAATTTTCTATAATAAAAATAAGTCCATTAATGTATTTGGACTTTAAAAACACCTTGACAACATTTCAAGGTTGTATTTTACTTTAAATCGAGTATCCCCAAATTATTCTTAGTATCAACCTCTTACATGAAATAATAACGACATCGGAAGGGGGGAACAAACCCTAAAAATGGAATCATGCATAATTGCCTTTTTAACCATTGCCCTTATCGGACAATGATGCTATTTTTCAGAAACAGAGGACAAGGGTCAGTCCACACCTTCCAACTGCAAAACTTTGCAGTGTTCAGGCAAGTTCATCACTTGCTCATGTCATTTGAGTATTTTTATCAAATTACTTGCAAAATATTATGGTTATCACTATTGCACAAAAATCAAAACCACTACTTTCATAACTATGAATATGACTATGTGGTGGGCAATGGAACCATGGATTGTGTTGATATGGTGGAGGTTCCATTGCACGGGTTTATATCCATCTAGGATTAAACAACAAATGTCGCCAGTGATTCTTGTCCCGTAATACCCGTGTTAACCATAAGATCCGGAGTGGGACGGAATAGTCAAAAGTGTTTCCACCTCTCGTTCATCAACGGATGCTCATTACCGGGTGCTCATGATCTTGCGAGACTTGATGCAGGGGTGGGAACCCGTAGAAGTCCCAACGGTAATGAGGTCTATGATGGGTTGCATCTGCCGGCGTAGGAATGTATGGTAGAGCCCTGCATTGACGTCGTGGTCGGAGTCCACCCTGAAATATATGGGAATAATGGGGCCGGCGTGGACCCAGGGTCGGAGTATGCAACAAAGGGTGGGTGTTCGAGGTAGCGGAGGAACATGATTGGCTAGACCTTATACCGGGCCTCACACCTAAGGAAGTGTGGACGGGAAAGCTGCCCGGTTGGCACCAAGGTTAAGATCTCTTATGGGTAAAGCAACACACCTCTGCAGAGTGTAAAGAACTGTGACCTGTCACTCCCTGTTCCGGGATAAGGAACTGCGAACGCGGCCGGAAAGGAGCTCCATGAAGTTCTAGTAAACCGGTGAAGGCTGATGGACATAGCTCTTTGAAATAAAAGCAATCTCTTGAAGAAATGTTTATCAAAACTTGCATTGGTATTAGATTTTCTGATCTAATATCGTAGCTAGTGCATTAAATACCTCTTATCTATAATGAACTTGTTGAGTACGCTCGTACTCATACCACTCTTAAATCCCATGCTTAGATTGTCTGAATCGTCTGGAGGAGGACTACGACAGCAATGAAGGAGCCGAGATTATCGGCTACGAGGAACCAGACCTCTCGGGAGGGGTTGAAGGCGTAGACTATCTCATAGTCTACGGATCCGGGGAGGCTTCCGGAGGAGATCAAGCCTAGAGATATCCGATAATAGTAGTAACCGAGCAGCCCGAACTCTTAGTATTTAGCTGCTCGATGAAATAAATGTTTAGTTTAATGAGACTCTTGTATTGTAAGTTAAGTTGGGTTCGCCTCGAACCCAGGAGTATTCCTCTTTGGACCCAAGAGGAGCTCCAAGATGACATGTGTATGTTAATTGTAATAATAAGTGAATGAGTTATGGACCCTGCTATGTTCTGTTGTACTACTCTGAGGGATGTAATATTTGCGGAATGGTACTTCGTGAATGTTATATCAACGACTGGCATACTACAACATGCAGTGGTATGCAGGGTCACCACAAGTTAGCCCGGGCCGCTTCATCCCACCATGCCGCAAGATGCAAAGTACACGAACTAAAGACAACAAAGCATCAACACCCACAAAACAATTGTGTTCTACTCGTGCAACCATCTATGCATAGACACGGCTCTGATACCACTGTAGGGATTCGTAGCATAGAAAACAAAAAAAATTCCTACCGCGAGAACGCAATCCAAGCCAAGATGCAATCTAGAAGACGGGAGAAACGAGGGGATGAACGAGACTAACCCTTGAAGATTTCCAAAGCCTACAAGAGGAGGCTCTCGTTGCTGCGGTAGACGATCACTTGCCGCTTTCAAAAGCGCGTAGAAGATCTTGATGGTGCCACAATTGGGCAGCACCTTCGTACTCGGCCACACGTTCGGTGTTGATGACGACGTCCTTCTCCCCGTTCCAGCGGACAGCGGAAGTAGTAGATCCTCCTCAGAATCCCGGCAGCACGACGGCGTGGTGGCGGTGGTGGTTGAGAACTCCGGCAGGGCTTCGCCTATGCGCTGCGGGAGTATTATGTGGAGGAGGAGAGGCTAGGGTTTGGGGAGAGGGGGTGGCTAGGGTGCCGGCCATGGGCACTAGGTGGTGCGGCCAAGAGTGGCTGCCCCTCCCTCTCCTCCTCATTATATAGGTGGAAATCCCCAAGAGTTGTAGTCCAAGTCTTCGAATAAGACCCCAACAACAAAACCTCCCATAGGTGGGAAACCTACTCAAGGGGGGAGTCCTACCCAAGGTGGGACTCCCACCTTTCCCTTAGGTGGGGTGGCCGGCAACCTATGGTGGAGTCCACCTGGGACTCCACCCTTTAGGGTTTGGCTGGCCATGCAAGGTGGAGTCCCTCCGGGACTCCACTTTCCATGGTGATTTCTTCCGGACTTTTCTAGAACCTTCTAGAACCTGCCATAAATGCACCGGATCATTTCCAAACTTGGAATATGACTTCCTATATATGAATCTTATTCTCCGAACCATTCCGGACCTCCTTGTGATGTCCTGGATCCCATCCGAGACTCCGAACAAAACTTCGAACTCCATTCCATATTCCATATCTACTTAAACGACATCAAACCTTAAGTGTGTCACCCTACGGTTCGTGAACTATGCAGACATGGTTGAGACTTCTCTCCGACCAATAACCAATAGCGGGATCTGGAGATCGATAATGACTCCTACATATTCAACGATGACTTTAGTGATCGAATGAACCATACACATACGATACCGATTCCCTTTGTCACGCGATATTTTACTTGTCCGAGGTTTGATCATCGGTATCTCTATACCTTGTTCAACCTCGTCTCCTGACAAGTATTCTTTTCTCGTACCGTGGTATGTTGTCTCTTTATGAACCATTCATATGCTTGCAAGCTAATTAGATGACATTCCACCGAGAGGGCCCAGAGTATATCTATCCGTCATCGGGATGGACAAATCTCACTGTTGATCCATATGCCTCAACTCATACTTTCCAGATACTTAATCCCACCTTTATAACCACCCATTTACGCAGTGGCGTTTGATGTAATCAAAGTACCCTTCCGGTATAAGTGATTTATATGATCTCATGATCGAAGGACTAGGTAACTATGTATCGAAAGCTTATAGCAAATAACTTAATGACGTGATCTTATGCTACGCTTAATTGGGTGTGTCCATTACATCATTCACATAATGACATAACCTTGTTATTAATAACATTCAATGTTCATGATCATGAAACTATGATCATCTATTAATCAACAAGCTAGTTATACAAGAGGCTTACTAGGGACTCCTTGTTGTTCACATAACACACATGTATCAATGTTTCGGTTAATACAATTATAGCATGGTATGTAAACATTATCATAAACACAAAGATATATTATAATGACCATTTTATTATTGCCTCTTGGGCATATCTCCAACAGGTGCGGGCCAGGGCCATGCCGCGCCTAGGGCAAGTGTGGCCACACTGCTGCCCCCTTCGACTCCCCTCTGGACTCTGTCTTCGTTATGGTAAAATATTGACTTCGGCTTTTTTTTCGTCCAATTCTGAGAATATTTCCTATACAACTTTTCTGAAATACAAAAACAGCAGAAAACAGGGAACTAGCACTGTGGTATATTGTTAATAGGTTAGTGCCGAAAAGTGTATAAAAGTGCAATGAAGTATGACCAAAACATATATGAATTGGTGTAAAACAAGCATGGAGCCTAAAAAATTATAGATACGTTTTAGATGTATCAAGCATCCCCAAGCTTAACTCCTGCTCGTCCTCGAGTAGGTAAGTGATAACAAAATAATTTTTGAGGTGACATTCAGCGAACACAATCTTGATCAATCATTGTAAAGCATTGTGAGCTGGGATCTAAGTACTCCAGACATAGGCATGATAGATATAATTCAATATAGCTTAGCAACTATGTTATAACATGAGAAGTAACTCAAACAAAGGATCATGAATAATAGTGCATAGAAAGCAACTGTTTGTTTATGAGCATAGAGTAAACATAACAAAGTGGTACTCAACATGTCCTTTATGGAGTAGCAAAAAACATAAATGCTAGGACACCTTTAAAGTTGAAAGGGTGACTAGATACAAGTAATTTAAGAACAAGCAATAGCACAATCATTAATCAATCAATAATAATTTTCGGACTATGCACATTGCACTAAGAATGACAACTATGGTCTCTTAATTGGTGCATAAAGAAGAAAGTGAAGACTCAACATCAAAGTAAAAGAAAGACTTTTTGTAGAGTAAGCAATATAAACAAGTTATATAAACTTTCCAAAAAGTATGGTACTTATTCGCTTTGAGCCCTCATTGCTCCTATCATAAGCATCTTGAATGGTTAAAATTAATGTGAATCAAATATGAGCTATATGCTTGCAAATCACAAGTTGAAAATCTCATGCCCCTTGAATGCGAGTACCTAAACCTCATGCTATTCAACTTAGGTCTCAAATAAGTTCTTGTCATTGTAAGTATACATGTATCATCGAGAACCGACAATCGGATACCTCTTGCCCGATGATATGGAAGTACACTCTTGTAGGAGCAGTCCCATGCCAAAATGACAAGACAAACAGACAATGAGCATCTCAGCAATTTTATATTTACTATGAGTATAACTTTTTATTGCAAATGCTTCATAGAATGCTCACTATGGTTTCGCTGTAAATTTCCACCATGAATGATGCATGGCTTAGATTAGCGGCCCAGGCGTTTCACTAACTCATATACAAACTCCATGGACTTACAAGTTTCCATTTTATTTCGCACCGCTAGGCATACATAAACAAAAGAACATGGCATCAACTAAATATAAGTGAAATGTCGAAAGTGTTCCCCATGAAAGAATGGTTATACTAACTCCCAACTTGCAATTTGCAAACATATAAACTTCATAATATAGGCACAATTATCAAGTTTATTAAGTGCAAGAAAGTAAATGTGCCATCAAGTTCGTGAGAGCTTTACTGACTAATTTTCTCATGCCAAAATTTAATTTGAAAGATAAATAAAAACATGATGACTATACTTGGAATAGCAATAATGTTACTAGGTGGATATGGTGTAAACAATTAGCAAACTTTGGTTATTGGTGGTTGGATGCACGAGTAGAGTTCATACTCAGCACAAGTGAAGTCTAGCAGAAGACTGGGAGCGACCAACTAAGAGAGCAATAATGGCCATAATCGTTCATAGCGACAAAACATTATCAATTAAAGCATAAATTGATATTACAAGTCAAAAACTAATTGATCATAGAGGGTTTAGTTGACTGGTTGTAGTCATAACATGGTATAAGCATGTGCCAAGTCAACCCAATAAAGCATCAAAGGGAATACCACAATATTATGCTTTGTATGATGGAAACAACACATGATTCTTTCAATGACACATTATGCACTCTCAGCCATTTGAGACAAGTCATGCTACAACAATAAATACTAAGCATATGACAAGAATAACATCCAACATGACATGCCAAAGTCTATGCCACAATCTAGACAAGCTTCCTTTTGCATCACTATAGGCATTAATTATTTTACTCGTATCCAACACCAATCAACTTATTTGAAATAACTCCCACATATGAAATACATTATAGACTATAGAGTTAATCATACACAAATAAAGAATACTAACAAGCTCTGAACAAAATTTAAGTGAAAGAACAAGAGCTAAACACGGTACTAGAAAAATAGAACACTCGCAGAACAATAAGAGCGAAAACTAGAGCGTTCTATGCAATAAAAAACGGAGCCGTTCTTTCTCCAAAAAAATATGTCGGGATCCAACATATGCTACAACAAACAAAAAAAAACAAAACAAAAATAAAGACACTCCAAGAATATCACATAGCGTATGAAGCAATAAAAATATAACGCATAGAAAGATGACATGTTGTTTTGTTCATGAAGAGGGGATGCCTTGGGCATCCCCAAGCTCTGACGCTTGTACCTCTTGAATATTTCTTGGGGTGCAGGGCATCGCCAAGCTTGAGATTTTGTCCATTCTTCATCTCATCACATCATTCTTCTCTTCCTACACTTGAAAACTTCCTTCATACAAAACTTCACATAATTCTTTATTAGCAGCATTAGTACAATCAAAATAAAAAAAATCCACTTGGGTTCAGTACTAACATATATCAAGCATCTATTAAAGCATTAGCTACTGTAGCAACCTTTGAAAAATCTCTTTGATCAAAATAACTAAAAAAAGATTTAAGAGGTAAATGCAAATAGTGTAGAAATTTGTCAAAACTGAACAACAGGTAAAGATCGATTTTTTCAAAAATATTTTGTTGCTCATCTTGAAAAGTGGTCAACTAACAAAAGTTATATAATAACCTGGGGAATATGCATAAAAAATAACAGCTCAAAATTCAGCTATGGCTATTTTTACAAAGCTTTATGGTAACATCACAGAATCTGTTTACAGGACTGCAACTTCTCCAAATCTTACTTTCTTCCTATTAGAGGCTATTCTTGGCACAAAAACGAAATAAAAATGATAATAAGAGGTTATTACAAAGATAATAACTTTCAAAACTCAACAAAAAGAAAAATTACAGTAAATAAACATGGGTTATCTCCCAAGAGTGTTTTTCTTTAACGCCTTTCAGCTAGGCGCAGAAAAAGAGGAAGCATCAGCCATCAAGTATTATCGAGTGAAGAAGCATCAACATCATAATTTGTTCTAATAATAGAGTCATAAGGTGACTTATTTCTCTTTCTAGGGAAGTGTTCCATACCTTTCTTAAGTGGGAATTGATATTTAATAATCCCATCTCTTATATCAATAGCAGCACCAACTGTTCTAAGAAATGGTCTCCCCAAAATAATTGGACAAGAAGCATTGCATTTAGTATCCAAGACAACAAAATCAACGGGTACAAGGTTATTGTTAACCATAATAAGAACATTATTAACTCTCCCAAAGGTTTCTTTGCAGCAATATCAACAAGATGAACATCCAAATAACATTGTTCCAACGGTGGCAATTCAAGCATATCATAGATTTTTCTAGGCATAACAGAAATACTTGCACCAAGATAACATAAAGCATTGCAATCAAAGCCATATACTTTCATCTTAATGATGGGCTCCCAGCCATCTTATATCTTTTTAGGAATAGAGGCTTCACGTTTTAATTTTTCCTCTCTAATTTGCATAAGAGCATTTGTAATGTGCTTTGTAAACGCCATATTTATAGCACTAGCATTAGGACTTCTAGCAAACTTTTGTAAGAACTTAATTACTTCAGAGATATTGCAATCATTAAAATCAAATTCATTTTTATCAAAGGTAAAAGGACTCTTATCTCCCGTACTCCGAATTTTTTTAGCACACATATCAGGAGCAGTTTCATTGGTTCTAGGTAATTTTGTAGAAGGAGCGGAGACTTTCCTACACCAATTGTTTTACCATTAATAGTAGGAGAGTGGCTAGCATTTGAAACTTCATTACTACTGGTGGTGGTGATGGTATAAACTTTAGTCAAATTATTGTTTCTAGCAATTTCATCTTCTCTTTCCCACCTAGCATGCAATTCCGCCAACATCGTAACATTTTCGTAAATTCTAATTAAATGGCATTGAAAGTTTTACTTTATTTAACATCATGAGGCAACACTTATAATTTAAGAAAATCAACATCATGAGCAAGGTTATCAACTTTAGAAGCAAGAATATCAATTTTGCCAAGCTTTTCCTCAACAGTTTTACTGAAAGCAGTTTGTTTACTAATAAAATCCATAAGCATGACTTCAAGATCAGAGGGTGCATTTTTATTATTGAGAAATATGAATTACCATAAGAATTGCCAAAAGCATTACCATTATTATAAGGATATGGCCTATAATTTTTGCTACCAAAATTATTACTATAAGCATTATTGTTGAAATTGTTGTTTTTAATGAAGTTCGCATCAACATGCTCTTCTTGAACAACGAAAGAAGCTAATGGAATATTATTTGGATCAACATGAGTTTTACCATTAACAAGCATAGACATAATAGTATGAATTTAATCACTCAAAGAGGAGGATTCTTCGACAGAATTTACCTTCTTACCTTGTGGAGCTCTCTCGGTGTGCCATTCAGAATAATTTATCATCATATCATCAAGTAGTTTTGTTGCAGCCCCCAAAGTAATGGACATAAAGGTACCTCTAGCAGCTGAATCCATGAGTTTTCTTGAAGAAAAATTTAGTCCTGCATAGAAAGTTTGGATGGTCATCCAAGTAGTCAGTCCATTAGTGGGACAATTCTTTACCAAAGATTTCATTCTTTCCCAAGCTTGAGCAACATGTTCATTATCAAATTTTCTAAATTTCATTATGTCAATTCTAAACGATATAATCTTAGCATGAGGATAATATTTTCCAATAAAAACATCTTTGCATTTAACCCAAGAATCAAGACTATTTCTAGGCAAAGATAGCAATCAATCTTTAGCTCTACCTCTCAAAGAGAAAGGAAACAATTTCAGTTTTATAATGTCACCATCTACATCCTTATATTTTTGCATCTCACAAAGTTCAATAGGTGCAAGTAATTTCATAGAAGCCAGCTTCGGGAGCAAGTGGAGCAATAGGTGTACGAATAAAATCATTGTTGTTGGTGCTAGTAAAGTCACACAACTTAGTATTTTAAGCAGAACCCATTTTAGAAAAATTAAAAGTAAGCAACAGAAATAACAACTATAATAGAAACTAACTTTTTTGTGTTTTTGATATAAAGACAACTATAAACGAAACTATTTTTTGTGTTTTTGATATAATAAAGCAAAGAAAATAAAGTAAAGTAAACTAAGCAAAACAATAACACAATAAAGAGATTGGAGATGAGAGACTCCCCTTGCAGAAATTCTCTTTCCCCCGGCAACAGAGCCAGAAAATCTTGATGGTGCTCCGATGATAGCGCCAGACAATCTTGGTGGCGGTTGTTGTGGAAGCGGTTGGTGAAAGTTCAGAGATGGTAAACCTAGAGGGGGTGAATAGATTTCTACAAATTTTAATTCTTTCTCTGCAATGTTAGGCTTTGCGGAATATGAAGATGAGCCTAATGCAAACTAGGTGAAGCACCCTATATGATGATACAAGTAACTCGAGCACGAAGGCTCTCACAGGTAGTTATATCACAAGTAAAGAGTTCAGTTAGGGATAACCGATAGCACGTGGAGACAAAGGTTTATTCCCGTGTTCGCTTCCTTTGCAAGAAGATACGTCACGTTTGGAGAGGTGGGGGTCCCACGAAGGATTTCCCAATGCCACGAAGGCTCACCTTCTTCTCCGGAGCCTATCCCACGAAGGAATAGCTCACTCACTTGTGATAGACTTTGAGGTAGCCTCCAAACCTTCACAATCTTGCCAGGAGCAACTCCATAGCTCGGATGCTTCTGGACCTCTTTTGCCCACCTAGGGTTTCCAAGAAACCCTAGAGAGCAAGTCTTGATGAATACAAGGGGGAAAAAGATTTGGATCGGTGGAACTATAGATCAGGGCCTCCTCTAGCTTTTCCCCGGAGGGATTTGAGTTTGGGTGGAGGAGGAGGGAGATCTGAAGGTTTTGGAGCTCAACAATGGAGTATGAGAGAGAGAGAGAAATGTCTTGAGCTTTTTGCACTAGTCTCCTTACCCCTTCAAGGAAGAAGAAGGGGTTTATATAGTCCTCCCGAGAAAAGATCCGTTTGAGTCATCAAAGTCGAAGCAACTGGTAGCTGATCCGGCAGTACCGGGCCACATACCGGACTACCCAGCAGCAGACCTGGAACACCGGGCTGTGTGTTGAGCCGCCCGGCAGCAGCACTCGGTCTGCCGGGTTGCATGCCGATTTTCCCTGGAGCTTCAGTTCTTCTCTTTTTGGCCAACCCGGTAGCATCACCCGATATGCCGGGCTGAGTGCCGAGCTGCCCGGCAGCAGCACTCGGTCTGCCGGGTGATACGTCTCCGACGTATCGATAATTTCTTATGTTACATGCCACATTATTGATGATATCTACATGTTTTATGCATACTTTATGCCATTATTATGCGTTTTCCGGAACTAACCTATTGACGAGATGCCGAAGGGCCAGTTGCTGTTTTCTGCTGTTTTTGGTTTCAGAAATTCTAGTAAGGAAATATTCTCGGAATCGGACGAAATCAACGCCCAGCATCTTAGAATCTCCGGAAGCATCCAGAACACCCGAGAGTCGCCAGAGGGGGGCCACAGGCCCACCAGGAGGTAGGCCGGCGCGGCCTGGGGGTGGCCCGCGCCCCCTATCATCTCACCGCATCTTCGACCCTCTGACGCCGCCTCTTCGCCTATAAGAAGCCCCTCGACCTAAAACCTCGAGACGAAAAAGCCACGGTACGAGAAACCTTCCAGAGCCGCCGCCATCGCGAAGCCAAGATCTGGGGGACAGGAGTCTCTGTTCCGGCACGCTGCCGGGATGGGGAAGTGCCCCCGGAAGGCTTCTCCATCGACACCACCGCCATCTTCATCAACGCTGCTGTCTCCCATGAGGAGGGAGTAGTTCTCCATCGAGGCTCGGGGCTGTACCAGTAGCTATGTGGTTAATCTCTCTCCTATGTACTTCAATACAATGATCTCATGAGCTGCCTTACATGATTGAGATTCATATGAGTTTTGTATCACAATTCATCTATGTGCTACTCTAGTGATGTTATTAAAGTATTCTATTCCTCCTGCATGATGTAAAGTGGACAGTGTGTGCATCATGTAGTACTTGGCGTAGTTTATGATTGTGATCTCTTGTAGATTATGAAGTTAACTATTACTATGATGGTATTGATGTGATCTATTTGGTTATGTTGATCTATCTTGCACTCTAAGGTTATTTAAATATGAACATTGAATATTGTGGAGCTTGTTAACTCCGGCATTGAGGGTTCGTGTAATCCTACGCAATGTTGTTCATCATCCAACAAGAGGGTGTAGAGTCTAGCATTTATCTATTCTGTTATGTGATCAATGTTGAGAGTGTCCACTAGTGAAAGTATGATCCCTAGGCCTTGTTCCTAAATACTGCTATCGCTGCTTGTTTACTGTTCTACTGCATTTGTACTGTCCGCAATATTACCACCATCAACCACACACCAGTCCTGGACAGCAAAGCACTTTTCTGGTGCTGTTGCTACTGCTCATACTTATTCATACCACCTATATTTCACTATCTCTTCGCCGAACTAGTGCACCTATTAGGTGTGTTGGGGACACAAGAGACTTCTTGCTTTGTGGTTGCAGGGTTGCATGAGAGGGATATCTTTGACCTCTTCCTCCCTGGGATCGATAAACCTTGGGTGATCCACTTAAGGGAAACTTGCTGCTGTTCTACAAACCTCTGCTCTTGGAGGCCCAACACTGTCTACAAGAATAGAAGCTCCCGTAGACATCAAGCACTTTTCTGGCGCCGTTGCCGAGGAGGAAAGGTAAAAGGCACTCATACTCCGGTTCCAGGTAACAGTACTTTTCTGGCGCCATTGTGTTTGTGCTCGAAGCTATTTCCTTTAGATCCTGCAATTGCATCTTTTTGTTTCTTGTTTACACTAGTTAGGCATAATGGAAAACAACAAAAATATGAGAGATCTTTATGAACTTTATCTTGAATTAGGACATGATGTGTTTGAAGAGAGAATTAAAAAACCCATGGAACTTTATATGCATGCTAATGGGAATGTTATTAATATGAATGCTTTGAACACCATTGTTGCTAATGCTATGGAAAATTCTAAGCTTGGGGAGGTCAGTTTTGATGAAAATGATCTCTTTAGCCCTCCGGGTATTGAGGAGAAAGTTTATGTTGATTATGATATGCCTCCCATATATGATGATTATAATAATAGTAGTCTTTTGGTGCCGCCTGTTATGGAGGATAAATTTGATTACGATTACAATATGCCTCCTATATTTGATGATAGCTACTTTGTTGAATTTGCTCCCACTACAACTAATAAAATTGATTATGCTTATGTTGAGAGTAATAATTTTATGCATGAGACTCATGATAAGAATGCTTTATGTGATAGTTATATTGTTGAGTTTGCTCATGTTGCTACTGAAAGTTATTATGAGAGAGGAAAATATGGTTGTAGAAATTTTCATGTTACTAAAACACCTCTCTATATGCTGAAAATCTTGAAGCTACACTTGTTCTATCTTCCTATGCTTGTTACTTTGCTCTTCATGAACTTGTTTATTTACAAGATTCCTATGCATAGGAAGCATGTTAGACTTAAATTTGTTTTGAATTTGCCTCTTGATGCTCTCTTTTGCTTCAAATACTATTTCTTGCGAGTGCATCATTAAAACTGTTGAGCCCATCTTAACGGCTATAAAGAAAGAACTTCTTGGGAGATAACCCATGTGTTTATTTTGCTACAGTAATTTTGTTTTATATTTGTGTCTTGGAAATTGTTACTACTGTAGCAACCTCTCCTTATCTTTGTGTTTTGTTGTGCCAAGTAAAGTCTTTGATAGCAAGGTTGATACTAGATTTGGATTACTGCGCAGAAACAGATTTCTTTGCTGTCACGAATCTGGGCAAAATTCTCTGTAGGAAACTCAGAAAATTATGCCAATTTACATGAGTGATCCTCAGATATGTACGCAACTTTCATTCAATTTGAGCATTTTCATTTGAGCAAGTCTGGTGCCCCAATAAAATTGGTCTTTACGGACTGTTCTGTTTTGACAGATTCTGCCTTTTATTTCGCATTGCTTCTTTTGCTATGTGGGATGGATTTCTTTGTTTCATTGACTTCCAGTAGCTTTGAGCAATGTCCAGAAGTGTTAAAAATGATTGTGTCACCTCTGAACATGTGAATTTTTGATTATGCACTAATCCTCTAATGAGTTTGTTTCGAGTTTGGCGTGAAGGAAGTTTTCAAGGGTCAAGAGAGGAGGATGATATACTATGATCAAGGAGAGTGAAAGCTCTAAGCTTGGGGATGCCCCGGTGGTTCACCCCTGCATGTTTCAAGAAGACTCAAGCGTCTAAGCTTGGGGATGCCCAAGGCATCCCCTTCTTCATCGACAACATTATCAGGTTCCTCCCCTGAAACTATATTTTTATTCGGTCACATCTTATGTACTTTACTTGGAGCGTCTATGTGTTTTTGTTTTTGCTTTTGTTTGAATAAATGATTGTGTGGGAGAGAGACACGCTCCGCTGGCTCATATGAACACATGTGTTCTTAGCTTTTAATTTTCATGGCGAAGGTTGAAACTGCTTCGTTAATTGTTATATGGTTGGATACGGAAAATGCTACATGTAGTAATTGGTAAAATGTCTTGGATAATGTGATACTTGGCAATTGTTGTGCTCATGTTTAAGCTCTTGCATCATATACTTTGCACCTATTAATGAAGAAATACATAGAGCATGCTAAAATTTGGTTTGCATATTTGGTCTCTCTAAGGTCTAGATAATTTCTAGTATTGAGTTTGAACAACAAGGAAGACGGTGTAGAGTCTTATAATGTTTACAATATGTCTTTTATGTGAGTTTTGCTGCACCGCTTCATCCTTGTGTTTGTTTCAAATAACTTTGCTAGCCTAAACCTTGTATCGAGAGGGAATACTTCTCATGCATCCAAAATACTTGAGCCAACCACTATGCCATTTGTGTCCACCATACCTACCTACTACATGGTATTTCTCCGCCATTCCAAAGTAAATTGCTTGAGTGCTACCTTTAAACAATTCAAAATTTATCACCTCTGATTTGTGTCAATGTTTTATAGCTCATGAGGAAGTATGTGGTGTTTATCTTTCAATCTTGTTCGGCAACTTTCACCAATGGACTAGTGGCTTCATCCGCTTAACCAATAATTTTGCAAAAAGAGCTGGCAATGGGATTCCCAGTCCCAAATTAATTAACTTAAATAGACACTCCTCCATGGTATGTGATTGTTGGACGGCACCCGAAGGATTTAGGTAGCCATGGCTTGAGAAAGCAAAGGTGGGGAGGAGTGTCATCATAATAAAACTAAAATAAAAAAGGCACTCCTTCATGGTATGAGATTGTTGGCAGGCACCCGAGGATTCGGTTGGCCATGGTTTGTGAAAGAAAGGTTGGAAGGAGTGCCACACAAAAATAAAAATAATTCATGGGAGCCGCTCTTTGAAGGTTTGTCTAGCAAGGGGGTTAGAGTACCCACTACCATTCGTTGACAACAACAAACACCTCTCAAAACTTTACTTTTATACTCTCTTGATGTTTTCAAAATAAAAGCTCTAGCACAAATATAGCAATCGATGCTTCCCTCTGCGAAGGGCCCTTTCTTTTACTTTTTATGTTGAGTCAGTTCACCTATTTCTCTCCACCTCAAGAAGCAAACACTTGTTTGAACTGTGCATTAATTCCTACATACTTGCATATTGCACTTGTTATATTACTCTATGTTGACAACTATCCATGAGATATACATGTTACAAGTTGAAAGCAACCGCTGAAACTTAATCTTCCTTTATGTTGCTTCAATGCCTATACTATGAATTATTGCTTTATGAGTTAACTCTTATGCAAGACTTATTGATGCTTGTCTTGAAGTACTATTCATGAAAAGTCTTTGCTATATGGTTCATTTGTTTACTCATGTCATTTACCATTGTCTTGATCGCTGCATTCATTACATGTGCTTACAATAGTATGATCAAGGTTATGATGGCATGTCACTCCAGAAATTATCTTTGTTATTATTTACCTGCTCGGGACGAGCAGAAACTAAGCTTGGGGATGCTGATACGTCTCCGACGTATCGATAATTTCTTATGTTCCATGCCACATTATTGATGATATCTACATGTTTTATGCATACTTTATGCCATTATTATGCGTTTTCCGGAACTAACCTATTGACGAGATGCCGAAGGGCCAGTTGCTGTTTTCTGCTGTTTTTGGTTTCAGAAATTCTAGTAAGGAAATATTCTCGGAATCGGACGAAATCAACGCCCAGCATCTTAGAATCTCCGGAAGCATCCAGAACACCCGAGAGTCGCCAGAGGGGGGCCACAGGCCCACCAGGAGGTAGGCTGGCGCGGCCTGGGGGTGGCCCGCGCCCCCTATCATCTCACCGCCTCTTCGACCCTCTGACGCCGCCTCTTCGCCTATAAGAAGCCCCTCGACCTAAAACCTCGAGACGAAAAAGCCACGGTACGAGAAACCTTCCAGAGCCACCGCCATCGCGAAGCCAAGATCTAGGGGACAGGAGTCTCTGTTCCGGCACGCTGCCGGGACGGGAAAGTGCCCCCGGAAGGCTTCTCCATCGACACCACCGCCATCTTCATCAACGCTGCTATCTCCCATGAGGAGGGAGTAGTTCTCCATCGAGGCTCGGGGCTGTACCGGTAGCTATGTGGTTAATCTCTCTCCTATGTACTTCAATACAATGATCTCATGAGCTGCCTTACATGATTGAGATTCATATGAGTTTTGTATCACAATTCATCTATGTGCTACTCTAGTGATGTTATTAAAGTATTCTATTCCTCCTGCATGATGTAAAGTGGACAGTGTGTGCATCATGTAGTACTTGGCGTAGTTTATGATTGTGATCTCTTGTAGATTATGAAGTTAACTATTACTATGATGGTATTGATGTGATCTATTTGGTTATGTTGATCTATCTTGCACTCTAAGGTTATTTAAATATGAACATTGAATATTGTGGAGCTTGTTAACTCCGGCATTGAGGGTTCATGTAATCCTACGCAATGGTGTTCATCATCCAACAAGAGGGTGTAGAGTCTAGCATTTATCTATTCTGTTATGTGATCAATGTTGAGAGTGTCCACTAGTGAAAGTATGATCCCTAGGCCTTGTTCCTAAATACTGCTATCGCTGCTTGTTTACTGTTCTACTGCATTTGTACTGTCCGCAATATTACCACCATCAACCACACACCAGTCCTGGACAGCAAAGCACTTTTCTGGTGCTGTTGCTACTGCTCATACTTATTCATACCACCTGTATTTCACTATCTCTTCGCCGAACTAGTGCACCTATTAGGTGTGTTGGGGACACAAGAGACTTCTTGCTTTGTGGTTGCAGGGTTGCATGAGAGGGATATCTTTGACCTCTTCCTCCCTGAGATCGATAAACCTTGGGTGATCCACTTAAGGGAAACTTGCTGCTATTCTACAAACCTCTGCTCTTGGAGGCCCAACACTGTCTACAAGAATAGAAGCTCCCGTAGACATCACCGGGCTGTATGCCGAGTTGCCTGGAGCTTCCGTTCTTCCTCCCTTCTCGGAACAATTCTTCCTCTCGTCATTTTTGGTGTGAAGATTATGTGGTAGGATGTGTATATGTGGCTTTGACAGCATCCTCTTTTAGAGAAGAGAGACAAAACACTATCACTAGTTGAGAACATCAATTGGGGGTATCTCATCACCTTGCATCCTCGTATGTCGACTGGAAACCTTTCTGACCACCTTGCCACCTCATACGTGGACTAAAAACATGTGTATACACTTATAGAACCATTAGTCCACACAATAGCTCCGGTGTCATTGTTAACCAAAATAATGGTAAAGGGTAAAATACCTTACAATCTCCCCCTTTCTGGTTAATGATGACAAACCGAGGTAGAGTCATACAAATATATTATGATGAACTTTAAACAAAAGTTTCCATAAAAGATATTAGACAAGCTCCCCATAATGTATGCACTTGGAGATTTTTGCGTTTGAATGCAAAGTGCAACAATAGGATATATGAGAAGCTCCCCAATATCTTTAGGGAACAAGCATGGCATATACAAGATAAAGCTAGGATATCTAAGTCATAGAGATATAACAGAGCATAGATAGATATCCAAGATACATATCATAATACATACTTATCCATCACACAAATTAAAGCATATTTTACCAACTAAAGATAGCAAATAGTAGCAGAAGCCAATAAGAACCAAATGAAATAGCAAGGCTTGTGCATACGGAGAACCCCGAAAACCCCCGGCAAGGAACCCGTAGACCTAAGACTCTACTCCCTTCTCCCCCTTTGGCATGGGGACACCAAAAAGGGATACATAGTGAGATGAGTACTAGCGCTTCCCAAAGAAATAGCAGCTGCGTCCTTGAACAAGGCGATGACTAGGACTCCTCGGAATTCTCCTCCTCTTCTTCAATGCCACCTCCACTATATCCGGCAAACATGGCATCATCAAGGGATGACATATGGTAGTTGAGGTGAGCAATAGGGGCCATCTCAGGAGGATTCTCGGGAATCTCGAGCCCGCGAGCACGAAAGTCCTCTCGAATGAGTTCACGGTTGCTTTGAGCCAACCGAAGAGCCTAGGAGTTCACATCATAGGACTGCTTGCACATAGTAAAGAGAGTCTTGAAGAACTTGGCAGCCCCTTCTTGGGCTTCACAGAGGTGGAGCTAGAGGCCATCAAGTGGTCATGACAGCGCTTGATGACAGGCTCCGAGGAAGCTGTAGCTGGACGCATAGATGGCAACTCAGGAGAGTCACATCGAAGAGGCAACTCAATAAAGACATGCCGCTCACGACGTCCTACCAATGTGGTGGCATGGACGACCGTAGAGAGCAAAAACTGCACATAAGAAGAATAGTTAGGATCCATCCTTTTCTCCACTGCCCTCTTCATCTCAAGATAGATATAGTCTGGCACATCAATCTTTGGCTGGTGATCTGGGTGAGTATAGAACATGGGGTTCTTGGCATACCGACGACAACCCTGAAAATCACCTGCCTTGCTGACAATAGTGCAACGATAAATCCTGGCCATGGTGTTGTAGAAGTAGTGCATAGCAGTAATCTAAGGAATCGGATGTTGTGGAGCGACCGAGGGGTAGCAAAAGGCAATAGAGGCCTCATGCATAGACCATTCACTATGAATGCGAAAGCCACCGCGCAAAGCTCCTGCGTACCCAAGGGCAGACTGAAACTGGTCATAGTCAATAGTGATTTGATCTCCGCCCAACATCCAAGAAATGTGCCTCTGAGGTGTGTTGTGGAAGTAGGTTGTGCAGAAGAACTGGCTGACAAGCTCCGGCAGATAATCTTCCTCAAAGGTGATAAGCGGCCACAGATTCATCTTGTTCAAGGCAATGCCAATATACTTGAAATCATCATGCTTATGCATATCGTGAAATGCAACGTTAAGGCATCTGGGCTTCACAGAGGGTTCTGGCCTAATTGTTCCCACATGGCAAATTGGGCTCTTGTCCAAAAGCGCATGTCTTATGTGAATGGTGGGTCAGTAGTCCTATATGGGTCTTCCTGCCGCAGGTTGGTCCAAATGTACAGCTCACATGTCTTCAGATCAACATTGGGAACATATTTGGGATCATGATGCTCAATGTCTCGAGAGAAATCGTCATACTCACGTTCCTCATCATCCCCGGAACTAGGTCTAGGAGCTGGGGCTTTCTTTCTCTTGGCCTTGTGCTTGATACGGTCACCTCCTTGACTTCCACCAGTCTCAAACATGTGATATTTGCCCCGACGAGATTTTGGAGGAATAAATTCTGAGTCAGATGCCTCGTCACCTGTGAAAAAGAGAGCATAGATGAGCAGCAAAGATAAGTGTACATGCCCGAAAAACGGGGGCCAAAACGGAGAAATTTTTGCAAAAGTGAACTTTTGGAGGAAACAGAAACAACTCGGTATTGGGCCCAGCAGACCGGATCAGAGACCGGGTTACCCGGTAGCAGCACCCGGCATGCCGGGTGAGCTGCCGAGTAACTCGGCAGGTAGTCTGGTCCACTGGGTCGCATACCGAAAATTTCGAGAGCAAAATTCCCAAATTGTCTTTCCTCTTGTTTGCTCCAAAAATTGCTCACAAACTTTTGCAAAACTAACTATGATGAAGTGAGAGTCATGAATAGAAGTGGTTGACTCCCTAATGGCACAAGCTCTAACCCTAAATCCCCAAGTTCATATGTTGGGTAACAAAAAGAAGAACACTTGAGGAGGGGGTGAAGACAAGTTGAAGTTACCCGAAGACATGCTCTCCTTGCCCTAACTTGGTGGAGAAGAGCTTATAATGGAGGAAGTTTTGGTGGGTGGAAATCCAAAATTCCTCCCAAACAACTTGAACAATCTTGAATCCCTTTGGTGGAGATGCTCCAAATGATGAGGGGAGCAAGGGGAGGGGATGGATCTGGAGTTCCAAGGGTTGAATCAACCTTCTTGAAGATGAGGGAGGTGTGGTAATGGTGGCTATGGTGGAGAGATGAGATGGGGAAGAAAGGGGATCCAATGGGTATCCCTAACTTCCTAGGGAGTAAATACCCCTCTGCCCCGCATGAACCCGGTACCCAGCCCGGTACCACCGGATCATGTGCCGACCAGCCCGGCACCCAGCTTGGCAGTCCAGGCCAGGCACTGTAAGCCCGGTAGCAGCACCCGACAGACTGGGCTGGCTGCTGAAAATTCCGGTAGCAACACTCGATCGACCGGGTCAGATACCAAAAATCCAAGATGACCTCATTTTGCTAGAATTTCAAGACATGCATGCACATATATAGATGAAGGATAGAGTAGGTTTGATTAGAGAAAGTTTAGATTCTATACATGCCCGTTGGTAGAAAAATAAAATCAAATTGCAACAATGAGCATGGTTTCGAATTAAGCATAAATCAAAGAGATAGGATATGTTATTTAAGATCATGTGGCCTCAAAAGATGAGTAGGCTAAGATGCATAAGAGGCAAATAAAAGGGCGGGGGATTTCTCCCCTTTATGTGAAAGCGCAAATTTCATGAGACCTTGTAGAGACATGCTTGGTTCCATATTTTGACATTGGTTCTATTAATGTTTCACACATAGGTATGCATCATACCAAGACATGGTAAGATGAGTATCCCCATATATGATGCACAACTAAGCTAGATAGCAAGATAAATGCAAGAATATAGTGCAAGAAGTTGTTCAATCTAAGTTGTTAGGATCAAGAATACCAAGTTCTCCTCTCAAGCTTACAAACCGGGCTTCATCCAAAGGCTTAGTGAAAATATCCGCCAATTGGTAAGTTGTTCCCACATGAGTGAGCTCAATGTCCCCATTGGCAACATGATCACATAGGAAGTGATGACGAATGTCAATATGTTTTGTGCGACAATGTTGAACTGGGTTATTGGCGATCA
Organism: Lolium perenne; assembly: GCF_019359855.2. Lineage (NCBI taxonomy): Eukaryota > Viridiplantae > Streptophyta > Magnoliopsida > Poales > Poaceae > Lolium > Lolium perenne. The sequence continues at coordinate 3,518,831 of NC_067250.2, read as the reverse complement.
TTATTGCACTTTCGTTGTCACATAGAAGAGGCACCGTACCAAGAGACATACCATAGTATTTCAAGGTTTGCTTCATCCACAACAATGAGTGCAACAAGATGTCGCGGATATGTATTCGGCTCCAGCAGTGGATAAGGAAGTGGAGTTTTGTTTCTTGGATGACTAACTCACCAATGATCGGCCAATGATTTGGCAAGCTCCAGAGGTAGACTTCCGGTCAACCTTATCACCAGCCCAATCGGAATCCGAATAGCCTATGAGTTCAAAGGTTGAACCCTTTGGATACCATAGCCCGAGAGTAGGAGTGAGAACAAGATATCTTAGAATCCGTTTGACCGCCACCAAGTGGCTCTCCTTAGGAGCAGATTCAAAACGAGCACACATCCCTACACTTAGCATGATATCTGACCTAGAAGCACAAAGGTAGAGCAGGGATCCAATCATGGAACGACATACCTTTTGGTCCACATCCTTCTCATCATCACATGAGCCAAGCTGCCCCTTTATGGGCATGGGTGTCTTCATTGTACTTGCTTTGGCCATGTCAAACTTCTTGAGCATGTCCCTTACATATTTTACTTGAGAGATGAAGGTGCCTTTTGCAAGTTGCTTCACTTGGAAGCCTAGAAAGAACTTCAACTCCCCCATCATGGACATCTCAAATTTCCTAGTCATCAATAGCTCAAAAGATTTGTTATGATTAGGGTTAGTTCCACCAAATATAATATCATCAACATATATTTGACATAGAAATAGGCCATCCCCTTTAACCCGCTTGGTGAAAAGGGCGGAATCGACTGTACCCATGATAAACCCATCCTTGAGTAAGAAATTCCTAAGGTACACATACCAAGCACATGGAGCTTTCTTGAGACCGTAGAGTGCCTTATGGAGTAAGTACACATGGTTGGGACGGCATGTGTCTTCGAAACCCGGGGGTTGAGCCGTGATACGTCTCCGACGTATCGATAATTTCTTATGTTCCATGCCACATTATTGATGATATCTACATGTTTTATGCATACTTTATGTCATATTTATGCATTTTCCGGCACTAACCTATTAACGAGATGCCGAAGAGCCAGTTGCTGTTTTCTGCTGTTTTTGGTTTCAGAAATCCTAGTAAGGAAATATTCTCGGAATTGGACGAAATCAACGCCCAGGGGCCTATTTAGCCACGAAGCTTCCAGAAGACCGAAGAGGAGACGAAGTGGGGCCACGAGGCGGCCAGACACTAGGGCGGCGCGGCCCAGGTCTTGGCCGCGCCGGCCTGTCGTCTGGGCCCCTCGTGACGCCCCATGACCTGCCCTTCCGCCTACAAATAGCCTTCGTCGCGAAACCCCTAGTACCGAGAGCCACGATACGGAAAACCTTCCAGAGACGCCGCCGCCGCCAATCCCATCTCGGGGGATTCAGGAGATCGCCTCCGGCACCCTGCCGGAGAGGGGATTCATCTCCCGGAGGACTCTACACCGCCATGGTCGCCTCCGGAGTGATGAGTGAGTAGTTCACCCCTGGACTATGGGTCCATAGCAGTAGCTAGATGGTTGTCTTCTCCTTATGTGCTTCATTGTCGGATCTTGTGAGCTGCCGAACATGATCAAGATCATCTATCTGTAATGCTATAAGTTGTGTTTGTTGGGATCCGATGAATAGAGAATACTATGTTATGTTGATTATCAATTTATATCTATGTGTTGTTTATGATCTTGCATGCTCTCCGTTATTAGTTGTAATGTCCCAGGTTTAGAGACGATCGAGGGGTAGATTTTAGAAAGGGATGTGCATTGCATAGTAAATTCTGGGGAAATTTCGCGCTTTTAAACAAAAACTGCATCGAAGGGGGACAAGTTTCTCTCTCGACACCATAGTTGTCAGAATCATGATTCTACTATGCGATTCTACGACTTTACGACCCAAAATGAGTGGATCGATTCAACGATTCTACTAAGTAGAATCTAAGATTTTACGATTCTTAAAGTAAAGATCTTACGGTCTACGATCCTACCATTGAGGTTTCGATCCGATTCAGAATCACGATTCTGACAACATTGCTCGACACCTTACAGGGTTAGGGTTTCGAGAGTGCGACAAACTTGCATCTCACTTCACTAGTTTAGGGTTTTGAGAAGAGAGGGGAGAGTTTGCATGATTGGATTCTAAATGAAGTGACATGGTTGAATTCAAACCAATGTTGAATTTGAATTCCAAATTCAAACATTAATTAATTACCCTAAATAATTCAATTGAGGAAATTCATTAAGTAAACAATCAATAATAAACAAGATGAACAATTATAATAAAGTAAAGCTCATTAGAGAAAACTTTGAGCTTTATTGATCATCACACAATATACATTGTCATTACAATATTCATAAGAGAAAATAAAATGAATTACAACACATTACAAGAATTGTTGAAATTGAAAAATACAAGAAAATGAAAAGAAAAATACAAGTAAGAACCTAGTCTAAATTCTACAAGATCATCTTCACTTGATCTTGGATTTGATGAACTCCCTGTCCAATGTGATCAATTGATAATTCCTGTACATAAACACAACAAATAGAAGTTATGCCAAGTGGCATAGCCACTTGGCAGGTTAAAAAGAAATGGAAAATTATGGATATGGATCAGCTCTGCCGAGCTGATCATCTCCAAACCAAGTTCAGAGTATCAGGTGCACACACACACAGCCACATCAAGCTTGTGCAGGCAGTGTGCATGCTCAACAGCACACACAGCCTGGGAGAGTCACCAAAGTGACCAGGCCAAGCTGTCAACCAGAGAGAGCAAGAGGGCATCATATATAACCTTTTTGAGCCAAACCCTAGCTCATTCATCGGCAGGCATCTTGGTAAGTCATCAGCAAACAAGAACACTTAGAACAGGAAGAACACATAGCCAGAATTTCATCCAGGAACAGCTCAAGCAAAGAACTGTTTCCTGTTGAGAAGTAAACCATGGAGTAGATCAAGCACAAGCCACAAGGAGGAGCAGGGCAAGCCAAGAAAGCAGCACAGAAGCAAAACCTCTACACCAACACACCATTTTCTAGGAGCTGGAGTGAGGTATAAACAGATCAACCTGAGCAAAACCAAGTTTTGCTCATAAATAAGCATACAATGCATCACAGGAACACAGAAGGGTAGAATACCCAGATTGTATCATCATCTGGCTACCAAGTCAGTTGGTGCAAGCAAAAAATGGGTGAAGCCAATAGGAAATCACCAAGGGAACACTGGCTAGACCAAAACAGTGGCATAACCAAGGCAATCCAGCAAGGAAATGATCCTATCTATTCAACCAAAGCCACTTAGCACCTAAAACCTAGCATACCATCAGATAGATAGACAATATGTGTCTATTCTTGTTTGTCAACATCAAAGATCACTGAAAATCCAACAAGGAATTACCCAGTGATGCATTCACTAAGCCATAGCAAGCCAACAAGGGTGGGAGCTACCTAAACAAAGAATGAATTGCCGTCAAGGTCACCTCAACCACCGAACCAGCCCAAATTAATAAGCCATGCACGCTTATCATCACCAGATGGGTTCAAAAGGAGGGCTAGGGTACCCAACCAAGTGGTGGCATCCATCTAGCCCTGCCAAACTCAATGAAATGATCATTACCGTGCAAGCTCACATCATTTTTCCATTTTAGTAAGATTCAGGCAAATACAGATAAGTGAACTAAGCAAATAAATCAAAACACCAGAGCTTTGTAGTGATCCAATGGATCACTGCAAGCAACAGCAGTTGCTTAAGTCAGCAATAGTACACACCAGGCTAAGCCTGTATGAAGCACAAACAGCACTGGTGAGCACCAGTGAATCACAGAGAGAAGCACACACTTGCTCACAGGCAAGTAATGCTCAATTGATCATCAAAGCATCACTTGCTCTTGCTACAGATCACTATAGCCAAGCATAGTATCATCACAAGGCCCAGACAGTTAAGCTAACCATATAATTGAACAATTGCATCACAGATAAGTGAATAGAGCATATCAATTGTATCCAGAAGCACTCCATCAAGGGATGGAGTTGATAATGCAAATGCTTAGGCTCAACTGAGCATATCCATGAACTAGAGCACAAATAATAGCACATCATAAGCATTGGCACTTGCCAATGGCAAGGATCATCATAGAATGATCAAGCCAAGAGCAATTCATGGCATTCACAGGAGAGGAATATTATACAGAGAATCAGCAGGAGCTACTAAATTACACAGAGCACCACAGCATGCTCATGAGCAATAGTTCATGAGTTGCAACAGCAAGCAATTGAGCAAGAACAAAGACAAAGACAACAAACTGGAACCATGACAGATGCACAAAGAAGAAGAAGCAAGCGGCACAAAGAACATAGCACAAAGAAAGCATACGCGTAAGCTAGCAAGGCGCAGTAGCTAGCACAGCACATCGGCACAGCGTGCATCCCCACAGGGAGAAGCAGGCCAGTGGCCAAGCTAGACGAAGGGAAGGGGAAGCAGTAGAACAAGTAGCAGAGAAGGACGGAGGAGATGAGCACTTACTGGTAAGCGGAGAGGAGATCGACCATGGCGGCACGGCGGCACACGCCGGGCGAACGGCGGCGCCAGGCCAAGCCTAGCCAGGCACTACTCGCCGCAACGCCAGCATCACCACGGCGAGGCACACGGCCTCGACACCAGGAGCGTCGGCGGCGACGAACTCGCCGCAGCACACCACGGTAGACGAGCAGAGGCGAAGGGGACGCGTCGAGGAAGCGGCGAAACACAGATCGACGTGGTGGATCTGAATCGCCGTCGAGTGGCGGTTCAGATGCGCCACATCTCACCGCCGGCGATGGCCGGAATCGGCCGGAGAAAATCGGCGAAGGCGGCGGCGACGCGGGTGTCGCCAGAGCTCAGAGGGTTAGGGTTAGCGCGTGCGCGAGAGGAAGGGGACGGGTGCGTCCGACCGAGCCGGACGAGCGGCCCGGGTTAGGGTTAACCACTGGGCCACCCTGACAGGTGGGCCCAGGGGCAAAAAGGACCTTTTACAATTTAATAAAAATATGAAACTTTGAAATTCAATCGAAAATTATTAAAAGCTCTTAAAAATAACTTAAAAATATGAAAAATGATCAGCATAAAATTCTCTATTTAAATAAAATATCAAAGAGAAATTTGAAAGACAATTAAGAATAGTCCTATTTTGATGATTTAAATAATCATTTAAATCACACACCTAATTTTCTATAAATGAAATTAAGTCCATTAATGTATTTGGACTTTAAAAACACCTTGACAACATTTCAAGGTTGTATTTTACTTTAAATCGAGTATCCTCAAATTATTCTTAGTAGCAACTTCTTACATGAAATAATAACGGCATCAGAAGGGGGGAACAAACCCTAAAAATGGAATCATGCATAATTGCTTCTTTAACCATTGCCCTTATCGGACAATGATGCTATTTTTCAGAACAAGAGGACAAGGGTCAGTCCACACCTTCCAACTGCAAAACTTTGCAGTGTTCAGGCAAGTTCATCACTTGCTCATGTCATTTGAGTATTTCTATCAAATTACTTGCAAAATATTATGGTTATCACTATTGCATAAAAACCAAAACCACTATTTTCATAACTATGAATATGACTATGTGGTGGGCAATGGAACCATGGATTGTGTTGATATGGTGGAGCTTCCATTGCAAAGGTTAATATCCATCTAGGATTAAACAACAAATGTCGCCAGTGATTCTTGTGCCGTAATACCCGTGTTAACCATAAGATCTGGAGTGGGACAGAGTAGTCAAAAGTGTTTCCACCTCTCGTACATCAACGGATGCGCTATCGTAGACACTTGACCCAGGTTGGGCAAGCGGTGGGGTGGGGATCCCATTCTAATTCCCCACGGTAAGTGGTCTATGATGGGTTGCGACTACGGCGAAGGAGTTTGGTTAACGAGTCCCAAACTGTTGTCGTGGTCGGGGTCCATCCTTAAGTGGTATAAGAGGACCGACGAGGACCCAGGGTCGGGGTATGCAACAAAGGGTGGGTGTGCGAGGTAGCGGAGGAACATGATTGGCTAGATCTTATACCGGGCCTCACACCGAAGGAAGTGTGGACGGGAAAGCTGCCCGGTTGGCACCAAGGTTAAGATCTCTTATGGGTAAAGCAACACACCTCTGCAGAGTGTAAAGAACTGTGACCTGTCACTCCCTGTTCCGGGATAAGGAACTGCGAACGCGGCCGGAAAGGAGCTCCATGAAGTTCTAGTAAACCGGTGAAGGCTGACGGACATAGCTCTTTGAAATAAAAGCAATCTCTTGAAGAAATGTTTGTCAAAACTTGCATTGGTATTAGACTTTCTGGTCTAATATCGTAGCTAGTGCATTAAACACCTCTTATCTATAATGAACTTGTTGAGTACGCTCGTACTCATACCACTCTTAAATCCCATGCTTAGATTGTCTGAACCGTCTGGAGGAGGACTACGACAACAATGAAGGAGCTGAAATTATTGGCTATGATGAACCTGACCTCTCAGGAGGAGTTGAAGGCGTAGACTACATCATCGTCTACGGATCCGGGGAGGCTTCTGGAGGAGAACAAGCCTAGATATATCCGATAGTAGTAGTAACCGAGCAGCCCGAACTCTTAGTATTTAGCTGCTCGAGGAAATAAATGTTTAGCTTAATGAGACACTTATATTGTAAGTTAAGTTGGGTTCGCCTCGAACCCAGGAGTATTCCTCTTAGGACCCAGGAGGAGCTCCGAGAAGACATGTGTATATTAATTGTAATAATATGTGAATGAGGTATGGACCCTGCTATGTTCTGTTGTACTACTCTGAGGGATGTAATATTTGCGGAATGGTACTTCGTGAATGTTATATCAACGACTGGCATACTACAACATGCAGTGGTATGCAGGGTCACCACAGTTGGTATCAGAGCAAAAGCTTTGACCTTAGGTTGGAACCTAGTAAATGGGACCAAACGTTAGGAGTCAAATAGGATTAGTAAAGAATTCTCTAAAAATATGGTGTATATTCAATTGAGAATACAACAATCATATCTTTTAGTGCGATAATTCTTTATTATCTCTATTATGATGCATTATTACTAATCTTATAATCTTTCTATTTCTACAGCCAACATGGCAAGTTCACGACCAGGAAGAAACGTAAAAGTTATGGATTCCACACTGAACGAATACCAAGGAGGACTTGCAGACATCCTACGAGCCATGTTATTGGAATTTGGGTGCGATCCCCAGATTCCAGTAAAGAAGTACATGTTCTATGATGGACCGGTGTTGGCCAAGTGCAGGGTAGGACTGCGACTTCCCGAATCTTTGGGAATGAGCGTAGTCATGCCAGCTGGGGAAGCTAGGACAACCAACACAGCCTACCATATAGCGGTTATGAGAGCCATAACCGACATACGGGAGCATAAGACAAAAGAGCTTATGGATTCCGAGTTCTCCCATATTCCTCATAATCAGGAGGAAGAAGATCCCATGCTCAACCACTACAAATACGCCAAACGCAAACCCATAGCAGCGGCAAAATATATGGATAATAGCCGTAACTTCATATCATTACTCTTTCAGCTGAATCATCATCTGATAGGAGCAATTGATACGATGCTTGAGGAATTCACTGAACCCAAGGAGAAGAGTAGGGGGAAAGAACCTATGGAGAATGTGGTGCACACACCAGTTTATTCAGCTGGTGACTACATCAGCATTGATCCACTTGCACGTGAAACCACACCTGCTACACCTGGGAACTATCTGGGTAGTTCCTATGGGGGATACGAAGGCGGAGAGGAATCCGGAAACAACCAGCGTTCCGAGACTCCTATCGAGAATTCCAGGGGTTGGCGTTGGGGATCGGATACTGGAACTCATAGTACTTCTGTGTATTATGATGGAGAGATGAATGATGACGCAACAACCCAGAACCAGAGCTATCCTAGTAATGAAGGAGTGGATGGAGGATATCCGACTCAAGTTGAGTCGGGTATGAGTTTTGGTAACCCTTATGGTGGGGCTACAGGAGAGTACACCCGATGGGTGGACTATGATGCACTCAACGATCAGTTTGTGAATACTGATTTCTCCCTAGGATCATCATCGGATTCGGATTACCAGCCAACGGGGAGACCTTATGTTCCAGGGTCTATCAGGAGGACGACACGTTCGACCGGATGGAAGCCTGGGATGTACCGGGAGTGAAGATCGACTAGAGTCCACCAAGGGAGGCGTGGCTATAATACACAAGTACCACGTGTATTATAGTTTGTAATATTTGTATAAATTTGTACATATACTTTAATAAGTGAGTTTGCATACTCACCTCGACTTGAGTAATGTAATATGACCACTTATGTATGTATATACAGGGTATATGTTTTGTATGATTTGGATTTGCTTCTTGATTTCCATTGCGTGACTAGTTCTGTGCACAAAGTTGAGCTTAGAAAACTTGCGCATGGAGTAATTATGAGTATCATCTTGTGTTGCAGAACTAGGGGGATTATGTCGAGAACGTTAGGAAACGAGACTGAAGCGCACCGCATGGAGCGCGAAGCAAAAGAAAAGGAAGAGGCTGAGGGTGCAGCCAGAGATCAGTTTCCACCACCACCACCACCCATGACTCAGCAAAACTTTATCCAGTACATGCAGTTGGTGGAAGAGAGGCAGCGTGTAACGCTGGAGCAGCAGAATAAATTCTTTCAAGAGTTGCTGCAACAGAACAGGGTGGAGAGACCTGAGAACCCGGGAGTCACATTAGCAGACTTCCAAAACACCAAGCCGATATCTTTCGCATACGCGCCCGAGCCAATGGACGCGGAAGATTGGCTGATGGATACTGAGCGCAAGCTCAACACCGTTGGATGTAACGACCAAGAGAAGGTTCGATATGCTACCCATCTGCTATGTGGACCTGCCGCATCATGGTGGGATAATATTGTAGCCGTTTATCCGGCTGGAAAGGTATTTACCTGGGAGGAATTCGCAAGGAAGTTCAGGGAATCCAATGTCCCTGCAAGTATTGTGGAACTGAAGCGTCGAGAATTCGAGAGTCTCGAGCAGAAGGACAAGGCAATCTTGACCTATGTCCGGGAGTTCTCTAAACTGTCCCGGTACGCTGTTGAAGAAGTCAACACCGAGGACAAGAAGAAAAAGAGATTTCTGAGGGGGTTAAGTCCCCAGTTCAAGGTACAGCTACGGATGATGAGAGCAACGGAATTCCAAGAGTTGGTGGATGCAGCCATCACTCTTGAAGATGACTTCAAACAACTGCAAGAAGAGAAGAGGAAAAAGGCCAAATTTGAGCCTAAGAGGTTTGTTAGTAACAAGCCCAATACCAGCTTGAGTTTCAAGCCACGATACAACAACAACAACAACAACAACAACAACAGCAATCAGAGGAGGAACCAAGGATATCAGTCTGCAAACCAGATTATATGCCATTCCTGTGGATTCAAAGGACATGTCGCGAAAGATTGTAAGAAGCCAAAGATTATATGCTTTGGTTGTCGCCAGGAGGGGCACATGCTGAAGGACTGCCCCAAGAAGAATAGTGGAGGAGGTCAGTCAGGAGGAGGAGGAAACCGAGGAGGAAACACCGGAGGCAACTGGAAGAATAAGAAGCCCTTCGGCAAGCTGAACTGTACTGGGCCTGGAGGAGGTGGTCAACTCGACCAGCGGTGATAGGTACGCTCCGTATACTCACTCATCCTGGCAAAGTACTTTTTGATACTGGTGCAACTACATCATTCATTTCTCAACAATTCATCATCAAACATGGGATTAGTTGCACTAAGTTAGATACACCCATAACCATACTTTCTGCGGGGGGAACGATAGTAGTAACCCATGCCAAACAAAAACAAGTCATTATGATCAATAAGTGCGCGTTTGACGCGGACCTGTTCATTTTACCGATGAAGGACATTGATGTCATTCTTGGTATGAACTGGTTAGAAGCTAATGGAGCATTGATCGACTGTGTAAACAAGACGGTGTCATTGAAAAGTCCCGACGGAAGTAGAATGATCTACCAAGGCGACAAACATACACAGATTGAAGTTGAGTTACAGCTTAACAGCATGAAGGAGGTGAAGTTAGAAGATATACCTGTAGTAAATGAATTCCAGGATGTGTTTCTGTGAATTACCTGGTATGCCACCAGATAGGGAGATAGAATTCACTATCGACCTAATTCCAGGAACAGCTCCGATTGCCAAAGCACCATATAAGATGGGGCCTAAGGAATTGAAAGAGCTTAAGGAGCAACTGGATGACTTGGAACAAAAGGGATTCATTCAGGAGAGTGTTTCACCATGGGGATCACCTGTGATCTTCGTGGATAAAAGAGATGGAGGAAGAAGGATGTGCGGAGACTACAGGAATTTGAACAATGTGACCATCAAGAACAAGTATCCACTTCCAAGAATACAAGATCTATTCGATCAAGTAAGAGGCGCGGGAGTCTTTTCCAAAATTGATCTAAGATCCGGTTATCACCAGATAAAGATCAAGAAGGAAGATGTTCCGAAAACTGCCTTTGTCTCAAGGTATGGACATCATGAATACCTTGTAGTACCTTTTGGATTAACCAATGCCCCAGCAATATTCATGAATCTCATGAATAAGATCTTCATGCCATATCTAGACAAGTTTGTCATCGTATTCATCAATGATATCTTGATATATTCCAAGAACAAAGCCGAACATGCTGAACATTTGAGGTTAGTGTTGCAAACACTAAGAGAACATCAACTCTATGCCAAACTTAGTAAGTGTGAATTCTGGCTAGATCAAGTGGAATTTCTTGGTCATGTTATCAGTAAAGATGGAATAGATTTTAACCCGAGTAAGGTAGCAGCAGTTCTAGAATGGGAAGCACCCAAGACTGTCAAGGAAATCCGAGGATTCCTAGGAATGGCAGGATACTATCGAAGATTCATTGAAGGATTCTCTAAGATAGCAGGACCAATGACAAAGTTGCTAAGGAAGAACACACCATTCGTGTGGTCAGAGGAGTGTGAGAAGAGTTTTCAAACTCTAAAGGAGAAACTCACCACGGCACCGGTGTTAGCAGTTCCAGAAGTTGGCAAGGACTACACCGTGTTCTGTGACGCATCCAAACATGGATTGGGTTGTGTACTCATGCAAGATCGGAAAGTGATATCTTATGGATCAAGGCAACTCAGACCTCATGAAGTGAATTATCCAACACATGACTTGGAATTAGCAGCTGTCGTATTTGCACTAAAAACTTGGAGACATTTTCTCTATGGAGCGAAGTGTGAGCTCTATACAGATCATAAAAGCCTCAAATATTTCTTCACTCAGAAGGAACTCAACATGAGACAGAAAAGATGGCTAGAATTGATCAAGGATTATGACCTGACAATCAATTACACACCAGGGAAGGCTAATGTAGTAGCAGACGCCCTGAGTAGGAAGAGTACCGGAGGAGTGCAACAAGAAATATCACCGGAGTTGAGAAAGGAAATAAGCCAAGCCCAAATACAACTTTGGGAGAAGGAAGCCCATGAAGGATTATCGGCGTTGCAAGTAGCCGATGAGCTTAATGTCAACTTGAAGAATGAAATAATGATGGGTCAGTTGGACGATCCATTTATTGTAGAAGAGATGAGAAGAATAGATGAGGGAAGACCATCAGAATTTCACCGAGGAGAATCTGGATCATTATGGTTCCAGAAAAGAATTTGCGTTCCGGATATTGCCGAAATTAAGGAAGTAATACTCCGGGAAGCTCATCAAACCCCATATTCCATACATCCGGGAAGTACAAAGATGTACATGGACCTAAAGGAACTATTCTGGTGGAATAACATGAAGAGGGAGATAGCACAATATGTGGCAGAATGCCATACATGCCAGAGAGTGAAGGCTGAACACCAGAGTCCGGCAGGAAAGTTACAACCTTTACCTATTCCAGAGTGGAAATGGGAGGAAATAGGGATGGATTTCATCACCGGACTACCCATGACCAATAAAAAGAAGGACATGATATGGGTAATCGTGGACCGGTTGACGAAAAGTGCACACTTCTTAGCGGTAAACTAGCAGGATAAAGGAGAGAAACTTATCGATCTTTACATCAAAGAGATCGTGAGTAAGCATGGAGTGCCAAAGAAGATAGTATCGGATCGAGGATCCGTGTTTACATCAGCATTCTGGAGGCAACTTCACGAAGCTTTAGGATCCAAATTGGATTATAGTACCGCTTATCATCCCCAGACCGGTGGACAAACCGAGAGAACCAACCAAATTTTAGAAGATATGCTTAGGGCTTGTGCCCTAGACTTCGGAGGATCATGGGAAGAACACTTACCATTAGCAGAGTTTTCATACAACAATAGTTATCAAAGCAGCATCAAGATGGCACCATTTGAAGCTCTGTATGGAAGGAAGTGTAGATCACCAATATGTTGGTATGAAGCTGGAGCAAGCAAAGAGTTTAACCCTGATTATGTCAAGGAAAAACAACAAATCATTGACATTATCAGAGACAGGCTCAAGATAGCTCAAAGTCGGCAAAAGAGTTATGCCGATCAGAAGAGAAGAACATGGGAGCCACGAGTTGGAGACATGGTTTATCTTAAGGTAAGCCCGATGAAAGGACTCCAGAGGTTTGGAGTAAAAGGAAAACTCAGTCCTAGATATATAGGACCTTTCAAGATACTAAGTCAGAACAGAGGTTTAGCCTTTGAGTTGGATTTACCGGGAAGGCTAGCTCAAGTTCACAACGTGTTCCATGTGTCACAACTGCGGAAATGTTTGAAGACCCCAGATGAACCAATAGCACATGATGAGCTCGAGATACAACCAGACTTAACCTACATCGAGAAGCCAGCCAAGATTCTCGAGGAGAGCTGGAAACAACTCAGAAATAAAGCTATCAAGTATTGCAAGATACAATGGAAGCATCATCCCGAGAGGGAAGCCACCTGGGAAAAAGAGGAAGACCTGAGGAAAACATACCCCGAGCTGTTCAGGTATTACAACCACAACTTCGGGACGAAGTTTTCTTTAAGGGGGAAAGGCTGTAATGTCCCAGGTTTAGAGACGATCGAGGGGTAGATTTTAGAAAGGGATGTGCATTGCATAGTAAATTCTGGGGAAATTTTGCGCTTTTAAACAAAAACTGCATCGAAGGGGGACAAGTTTCTCTCTCGACACCTTACAGGGTTAGGGTTTCGAGAGTGCGACAAACTTGCATCTCACTTCACTAGTTTAGGTTTTTGAGAAGAGAGGGGAGAGTTTGCATGATTGGATTCTAAATGAAGTGACATGGTTGAATTCAAACCAATGTTGAATTTGAATTCCAAATTCAAACATTAATTAATTACCCTAAATAATTCAATTGAGGAAATTCATTAAGTAAACAATCAATAATAAACAAGATGAACAATTATAATAAAGTAAAGCTCATTAGAGAAAACTTTGAGCTTTATTGATCATCACACAGTATACATTGTCATTACAATATTCATAAGAGAAAATAAAATGAATTACAACACATTACAAGAATTGTTGAAATTGAAAAATACAAGAAAATGAAAAGAAAAATACAAGTAAGAACCTAGTCTAAATTCTACAAGATCATCTTCACTTGATCTTGGATTTGATGAACTCCCTGTCCAATGTGATCAATTGATAATTCCTGTACATAAACACAACAAATAGAAGTTATGCCAAGTGGCATAGCCACTTGGCAGGTTAAAAAGAAATGGAAAATTATGGATATGGATCAGCTCTGCCGAGCTGATCATCTCCAAACCAAGTTCAGAGTATCAGGTGCACACACACACAGCCACACTGCTTACCAGGCAGTGTGCATGCTCAACAAAGACACACACACTGGAGAGTCACCAAAGTGACCAGGCCAAGTCACAACCGAGAGAGCAAGAGGGCATCATATATAACCTTTTTGAGCCAAACCCTAGCTCATTCATCAGCAGGCATCTTGGTAAGTCATCAGCAAACAAGAACACTTAGAACAGGGGAAGAACACATAGCCGAATTTCATCCAGAACAGCTCAAGCAAAGAACTGTTTCTGTTGAGAAGTAAACCATGGAGTAGATCAAGCACAAGCCACAAGGAGGAGCAGGGCAAGCCAAGAAAGCAAAGAAGCAAAACCTCTACACCAACACACCATTTTCTAGGAGCTGGAGTGAGGTATAAACAGATCAACCCGAGCAAAACCAAGTTTTGCTCATAAATAAGCATACAATGCATCACAGAACACAGAAGGGTAGAATACCCGCATTGTATCATCATCTCGGCTACCAAGTCGGTTGGTGCAAGCAAAAAATGGGGAAGCCAATAGGAAATCACCAAGGGAACATCTGGCTAGACCAAAATAGTGGCATAACCAAGGCAATCCAAAGAAGGAAATGATCCTATCTATTCAACCAAAGCCACTTAGCACCTAAAACCTAGCATACCATCAGATAGATAGACAATATGTGTCTATTCTTGTTTGTCAACATCAAAGATCACTGAAAATCCAACAAGGAATTACCCAGTGATGCATTCACTAAGCCATAGCAAGCCAACAAGGGTGGGAGCTACCTAAACAGCAATGAATTGCTGTCAAGGTCACCTCAACCACCGAACCAGCCCAAATTAATAAGCCATGCACGCTTATCATCACCCAGATGGGTTCAAAAGGAGGGCTAGGGTACCCAACCAAGTGGTGGCATCCATCTAGCCCTGCCAAACTCAATGAAATGATCATTACTGCAAGCAGTTCACATCATTTTTCCATTTTAGTAAGATTCAGGCAAATACAGATAAGTGAACTAAGCAAATAAATCAAAACACCAGAGCTTTGTAGTGATCCAATGGATCACTGCAAGCAACAGCAGTTGCTTAAGTCAGCAATAGTACACACCAGGCTAAGCCTGTATGAAGCACAAACAGCACTGGTGAGCACCAGTGAATCACAGAGAGAAGCACACACTTGCTCACAGGCAAGTAATGCTCAATTGATCATCAAAGCATCACTTGCTCTTGCTACAGATCACTATAGCCAAGCATAGTATCATCACAAGGCCCAGACAGTTAAGCTAACCATATAATTGAACAATTGCATCACAGATAAGTGAATAGAGCATATCAATTGTATCCAGAAGCACTCCATCAAGGGATGGAGTTGATAATGCAACAGTTAGGCTCAACTGAGCATATCCATGAACTAGAGCACAAATAATAGCACATCATAAGCATTGGCACTTGCCAATGGCAAGGATCATCACAGAATGATCAAGCCAAGAGCAATTCATGGCATTCACAGGAGAGGAATATTATACAGAGAATCAGCAGGAGCTACTAAATTACACAGAGCACCACAGCATGCTCATGAGCAATAGTTCATGAGTTGCAACAGCAAGCAATTGAGCAAGAACAGCACAAAGACAACAAATCGGAACTATGACAGATGCACAAGAAGAAGCGGCTGCACAAAGAACATAGCACAAAGAAGCATACGCGTAAGCTAGCAAGGCGCGATGGCTAGCACAAAGACATCGGCACAGCGTGCATCCCCACAGGGAGAAGCAGGCCAGTGGCCAAGCTAGACGAAGGGAAGGGGAAGCAGTAGAACAAGTAGCAGAGAAGGACGGAGGAGATGAGCACTTACTGGTGAGCGGAGAGGAGATCGACCATGGCGGCACGGCAGCACACGCCGGGCGAACGGCGGCGCCAGGCCAAGCCTAGCCAGGCACTACTCGCCGCAACGCCAGCATCACCACGGCAAGGCACACGG
Organism: Lolium perenne; assembly: GCF_019359855.2. Lineage (NCBI taxonomy): Eukaryota > Viridiplantae > Streptophyta > Magnoliopsida > Poales > Poaceae > Lolium > Lolium perenne. The sequence goes on along the minus strand of NC_067250.2, from coordinate 3,503,039 downwards.
CCTCGACACCAGGAGCGTCGGCGGCGACGAACTCGCCGCAGCACACCACGGTAGACGAGCAGAGGTGAAGGGGACACGTCGAGGAAGCGGCGAAACACAGATCGACGCAGTGGATCTGAATCGCCGTCGAGTGGCGGTTCAGATGCGCCACATCTCATCGTCGGCGATGGCCGGAATCGGCCGGAGAAAATCGGCGAAGGCGGCGGCGACGCGGGTGTCGCCAGAGCTCAGAGGGTTAGGGTTAGCGCGTGCGCGAGAGGAAGGGGACGGGTGCGTCCGACCGAGCCGGACGAGCGGCCCGGGTTAGGGTTAACCACTGGGCCACCCTGACAGGTGGGCCCAGGGGCAAAAAGGACCTTTTACAATTTAATAAAAATATGAAACTTTGAAATTCAATAGAAAATTATTAAAAGCTCTTAAAAATAACTTAAAAATATGAAAAATGATCAGCATAAAATTCTCTATTTAAATAAAATATCAAAGAGAAATTTGAAAGATAATTAAGAATAGTCCTATTTTGATGATTTAAATAATCATTTAAATCACACACCTAATTTTCTATAAATGAAATTAAGTCCATTAATGTATTTGGACTTTAAAAACACCTTGACAACATTTCAAGGTTGTATTTTACTTTAAATCGAGTATCCTCAAATTATTCTTAGTAGCAACTTCTTACATGAAATAATAACGGCATCGGAAGGGGGGAACAAACCCTAAAAATGGAATCATGCATAATTGCTTCTTTAACCATTGCCCTTATCGGACAATGATGCTATTTTTCAGAACAAGAGGACAAGGGTCAGTCCACACCTTCCAACTGCAAAACTTTGCAGTGTTCAGGCAAGTTCATCACTTGCTCATGTCATTTGAGTATTTCTATCAAATTACTTGCAAAATATTATGGTTATCACTATTGCATAAAAACCAAAACCACTATTTTCATAACTATGAATATGACTATGTGGTGGGCAATGGAACCATGGATTGTGTTGATATGGTGGAGGTTCCATTGCAAAGGTTAATATCCATCTAGGATTAAACAACAAATGTCGCCAGTGATTCTTGTGCCGTAATACCCGTGTTAACCATAAGATCTGGAGTGGGACAGAGTAGTCAAAAGTGTTTCCACCTCTCGTACATCAACGGATGCGCTTACCGTAGACACTTGACCCAGGTTGGGCAAGCGGTGGGGTGGGGATCCCATTCTAATTCCCCACGGTAAGTGGTCTATGATGGGTTGCAGCTACCGGCGAAGGAGTTTGGTTAACGAGTCCCAAACTGTTGTCGTGGTCGGGGTCCATCCTTAAGTGGTATAAGAGGACCGACGAGGACCCAGGGTCGGGGTATGCAACAAAGGGTGGGTGTGCGAGGTAGCGGAGGAACATGATTGGCTAGACCTTATACCGGGCCTCACACCGAAGGAAGTGTGGACGGGAAAGCTGCCCGGTTGGCACCAAGGTTAAGATCTCTTATGGGTAAAGCAACACACCTCTGCAGAGTGTAAAGAACTGTGACCTGTCACTCCCTGTTCCGGGATAAGGAACTGCGAACGCGGCCGGAAAGGAGCTCCATGAAGTTCTAGTAAACCGGTGAAGGCTGACGAACATAGATCTTTGAAATAAAAGCAATCTCTTGAAGAAATGTTTGTCAAAACTTGCATTGGTATTAGACTTTCTGGTCTAATATCGTAGCTAGTGCATTAAACACCTCTTATCTATAATGAACTTGTTGAGTACGCTCGTACTCATACCACTCTTAAATCCCATGCTTAGATTGTCTGAACCGTCTGGAGGAGGACTACGACAACAATGAAGGAGCTGAAATTATTGGCTATGATGAACCTGACCTCTCAGGAGGAGTTGAAGGCGTAGACTACATCATCGTCTACGGATCCGGGGAGGCTTCCGGAGGAGAACAAGCCTAGATATATCCGATAGTAGTAGTAACCGAGCAGCCCGAACTCTTAGTATTTAGCTGCTCGAGGAAATAAATGTTTAGCTTAATGAGACACTTATATTGTAAGTTAAGTTGGGTTCGCCTCGAACCCAGGAGTATTCCTCTTAGGACCCAGGAGGAGCTCCGAGAAGACATGTGTATATTAATTGTAATAATATGTGAATGAGGTATGGACCCTGCTATGTTCTGTTGTACTACTCTGAGGGATGTAATATTTGCGGAATGGTACTTCGTGAATGTTATATCAACGACTGGCATACTACAACATGCAGTGGTATGCAGGGTCACCACATTAGTAGAGGCTCTGGCCAAGTTTTAACTCTTAACTCCAAGAGGGAGTATTTATGCTCTATAGTGGGTTCATGTCTCCGTGAATCTGGGGGAGTGACAGAAACCTCTAAGGTTATGGATGTGCTGTTGCCACTAGGGATAAAACATTGATGCTATATCCGAGGATGTAGTTATTGATTACATTACGCACCATACTTAATGCAATTGTCTGTTGTTTGCAACTTAATACTGGAAGGGGTTCGGATGATAACCTGAAGGTGGACTTTTTAGGCATAGATGCATGCTGGATAGCGGTCTATGTACTTTGTCGTAATGCCCAATTAAATCTCACAATACTCATCATATCATGTATGTGCATGGTCATGCCCTCTCTATTTGTCAATTGCCCAACTATAATTTGTTCACCCAACATGCTATTTATCTTATGGGAGAGACACCACTAGTGAACCGTGGACCCTGGTCCATTCTTTTATATCGAATATAATCTACTGCAATACTTGTTCTTTACTGTTCTCTGCAAACAATCATCATCCACACTATACATCTAATCCTTTGTTACAGCAAGCCGGTGAGATTGACAACCTCACTGTTTCGTTGGGGCAAAGTACTTGGGTTGTGTTGTGCAGGTTCCACGTTGGCGCCGGAATCCCTGGTGTTGCGCCGCACTACATCTCGCCGCCATCAACCTTCAACGTGCTTCTTGGCTCCTACTGGTTCGATAAACCTTGGTTTCTTACTGAGGGAAAACTTGTCGCTGTACGCATCACACCTTCCTCTTGGGGTTCCCAACGGACGCGTGCTGTACGCGTATCAAGCTCTTTTTCTGGCACCGTTGCCGGGGATCTGAAGAAAAGTTACACCACAAAGATCTCTAACTCCCACGTCAACTACACGCCAGCAGCTCTTTTTCTGGCGCCGTTGCCGGGGAGATCAAGACACGCTGCAAGGGGAGTCTCCACATCGCAATCTCTTTACTTTGTTTTTGTCTTGCTTTATTTTATTTACTACTTTGTTTGCTGCATTATATCAAAATACAAAAAAAAATTAGTTGCTAGTTTTATTTTATTTGCTATCTTGTTTGCTATATCAAAAACACAAAAAAATTAGATACTTGCATTTACTTTATCTAGTTTGCTTTATTTACTATTGCTAAAATGGGTACTCCTGAAAATACTAAGTTGTGTGACTTCACAACCACAAATAATAATGATTTCTTATGCACACCTATTGCTCCACCTGCTACTACAGCAGAATTCTTTGAAATTAAACCTGCTTTACTGAATCTTGTTATGCGAGAGCAATTTTCTGGTGTTAGTTCTGATGATGCTGCTGCCCATCTCAATAATTTTGTTGAATTATGTGAAATGCAAAAGTATAAAGATGTAGATGGTGATATTATAAAATTAAAATTGTTCCCTTTCTCATTAAGAGGAAGAGCTAAAGATTGGTTGCTATCTCTGCCTAAGAATAGTATTGATTCATGGACTAAATGCAAGGATGCTTTTATTGGTAGATATTATCCCCCTGCTAAAATTATATCTTTGAGGAGTAGCATAATGAATTTTAAACAATTGGATAATGAGCATGTTGCCCAAGCTTGGGAAAGAATGAAATCTTTGGTTAAAAATTGCCCAACCCATGGACTGACTACTTGGATGATCATCCAAACCTTTTATGCAGGACTGGATTTTTCTTCGCGGAACCTATTGGATTCAGCTGCTGGAGGTACCTTTATGTCCATCACTCTTGGTGAAGCAACAAAGCTTCTTGATAATATGATGATTAATTACTCTCAATGGCACACGGAAAGAGCTCCACAAGGTAAGAAGGTAAATTCTGTCGAAGAAACCTCTTCCTTGAGTGATAAGATTGATGCTATTATGTCTATGCTTGTGAATGATAGGACAAATATTGATCCTAATAATGTTCCGTTAGCTTCATTGGTTGCCCAAGAAGAACATGTTGATGTAAACTTCATTAAAAATAATAATTTCAACAACAATGCTTACCGGAACAATTCTAGTAACAACTATAGGCCATATCCTTATAATAATGGCAACGGCTATGGTAATTCTTATGGGAATTCTTACAACAATAATAGGAACACACCCCCTGGACTTGAAGCTATGCTTAAAGAATTTATTAGTACACAAACTGCTTTTAACAAATCTGTTGAAGAAAAGCTTGGGAAAATTGATATACTTGCTTCTAAAGTCGATAGTCTTGCTGCTGATGTTGATCTTTTGAAATCGAAAGTTATGCCTCATGAAAATCATAATAATAAAATTGTTACTACAGCAAATGCCATCCAAGTTAGAATTAATGAGAATATAAGATTGATGGCCGAATTGCGTGCTAGGTGGGAGAAAGAAGAAAATGAAAAAGAAGATAATATAGCTAAAGTTTGGACTATTACCACCACTAGCAATGCTAATGCTACACATGTTGCTGCACCTCCTACTAATAATGGTAAAAGAATTGGTGTTAGCAATGTTTCCACTTCAAATGCAAAGCGCGAAAAACTACCCGAAACTGCTAAAACTGCTGAAACTGCCTGTGATAAAACTGCTGAATTTTTTTCCAATATTGGGGATGATGATCCCATTGCTTTAGATTATAATGGTTTAAATTTTGATAATTGCCACATCTCTGAAGTTATAAAGTTCTTACAAAAACTTGCTAAGAGTCCTAATGCTAGTGCTATAAATTTGGCTTTCACGAAACATATTACAAATGCTCTCATAAAAGCTAGAGAAGAGAAACTAGAACGCGAAGCTTCTATTCCTAGGAAGCTAGAGGATGGTTGGGAGCCCATCATTAAGATGAAGGTCAATGACTTTGATTGTAATGCTTTATGTGATCTTGGTGCAAGTATTTCTGTTATGCCTAAGAAGATTTATAATATGCTTGACTTGCCACCATTGAAAAATTGTTATTTGTATGTTAATCTTGCTGATCATTCTACAAAGAAACCTTTGGGAAAAGTTGATAATGTTCGCATTACCGTTAAGAATAACCTTGTCCCCATTAATTTTGTTGTCTTGGATATTGAATGCAATGCATCTTGTCCCATTATATTGGGAAGACCTTTTCTTCGAACTGTTGGTGCTATCATTGATATGAAGGAAGGTAATATTAAATATCAATTTCCTCTCAAGAAAGGTATGTAACACTTCCCTAGAAAGAGAATGAAGTTACCTTTTGATTCTATTATTAGAACAAATTATGATGTTGACACTTCGTCTCTTGATAACACTTGATACACACTTTCTGCGCCTAGCTGAAAGGCGTTAAAGAAAAGCGCTTATGGGAGACAACCCATGTTTTTTACTACAGTACCTTTATTTTATATTTGAGTCTTGGAAGTTGTTTACTACTGTATCAACCTCTTCTTATCTTAGTTTTGTGCATTGTTGTGCCAAGTGAAGTCGTTGATAGTAAGGTTCATACTAGATTTGGATTACTGCGCAGAAACAGATATTTTTGCTGTCACAAATCTGGGCCTAATTCTCTGTAGGTAACTCAGAAAATTATGCCAATTTACGTGAGTGATCCTCAGATATGTATGCAACTTTCATTAAATTTGAGCATTTTCATTTGAGCAAGTCTGGTGCCTCAATAAAATTCGTCTTTACGAACTGTTCTGTTTTGACAGATTCTGCCTTTTATTTCGCATTGCCTGTTTTGCTATGCTCGATGGATTTTTCGATTCCATTAACTTTCAGTAGCTTTGTGCATATGTCCAGAAGTGTTAAGAATGATTATGTCACCTCTGAACATGTAAATTTTAGTTGTGCACTAACCCTCTAATGAGTTGTTTTGAGTTTGGTGTGGAGGAAGTTTTCAAGGATCAAGAGAGGAAGATGATACAACATGATCAAGGAGAGTGAAAGCTCTAAGCTTGGGGATGCCCCGGTGGTTCACCCCTGCATATATCAAGAAGACTCAAGCGTCTAAGCTTGGGGATGCCCAAGGCATCCCCTTCTTCATCGACAACATTATCAGGTTTCTCCCCTGAAACTATATTTTTATTCCATCACATCTTATGTACTTTGCTTGGAGCGTCTGTTTGTTTTTGTTTTTGTTTTGTTTGAATAAAATGGATTCTTTGTGTGGGAGAGAGACACGCTCCGCTGTTGCATATGGACAAATATGTCCTTAGGCTTTACTCATAATATTCATGGCGAAGTTTCTTCTTCGTTAAATTGTTATATGGTTGGAATTGGAAAATGATACATGTAGTAATTGCTATAATGTCTTGGATAATGTGATACTTGGCAATTGTTGTGCTCATGTTTAAGCTCTTGCATCATATACTTTGCACCCATTAATGAAGAAATACATAGAGCATGCTAAAATTTGGTTTGCATAATTGGTCTCTCTAAGGTCTAGATAATTTCTAGTATTGAGTTTGAACAACAAGGAAGACGGTGTAGAGTCTTATAATGTTTACAATGTGTCTTTTATGTGAGTTTTGCTGCACCGGTTCATCCTTGTGTTTGTTTCAAATAGCCTTGCTAGCCTAAACCTTGTATCGAGAGGGAATACTTCTCAGGCATCCAAAATCCTTGAGCCAACCACTATGCCATTTGTGTCCACCATACCTACCTACTACATGGTATTTCTCCGCCATTCCAAAGTAAATTGCTTGAGTGCTACCTTTAAAATTTCCATTCTTCACCTTTACAATATATAGCTCATGTGACAAATAGCCTAAAAACTATTGTGGTATTGAATATGTACTTATGCACTTTATCTCTTATTAAGTTGCTTGTTGTGCGATAACCATGTTCCTGGGGACGCCATCAACTACTCTTTGTTGAATATCATGTGAGTTTCTATGCATGTCCGTCTTGTCTGAAGTAAGGGAGATTTACCGCTAGAATGGTTAGAGCATTGCATAATGCTAGAGAAGAACATTGGGCCGCTAACTAAATCCATGATCCATGGTGGAAGTTTCAGTTTTGGACAAATATCCTCAATCTCATATGAGAAAATTAATTGTTGCTATATGCTTATGCATAAAAGAGGAGTCCATTATCTGTTGTCTATGTTGTCCCGGTATGGATGTCTAAGTTGAGAATAATCAATAGCGAGAAATCCGATGCGAGCTTTCTCCTTAGACCTTTGTACAGGCGGCATAGAGGTACCCCTTTGTGACACTTGGTTAAAACATGTGCATTGCGATGATAATCCAGGTAATCCGAGCTAATTAGGACAAGGTGCGGGCACTATTAGTATACTATGCATGAGGCTTGCAACTTGTAAGATATAATTTACATGACACATATGCTTTATTACTACCGTTGACAAAATTGTTTCTTGTTTTCAAAATCAAAGCTCTAGCACAAATATAGCAATCGATGCTTTCCTCTTTGAAGGACCTTTCTTTTACTTTTATTGTTGAGTCAGTTCACCTATCTCTCTCCACCTCAAGAAGCAAACACTTTTGTGAACTGTGCATTGATTCCTACATACTTACATATTGCACTTGTTATATTACTTTACATTGACAACTATCCATGAGATATACATGTTATAAGTTGAAAGCAACCGCTGAAACTTCATCTTCCTTTGTGTTGCTTCAATACCTTTACTTTGAATTATTGCTTTATGAGTTAACTTTTATGCAAGACTTATTGATGCTTGTCTTGAAGTACTATTCATGAAAAGTCTTTGCTATATGATTCATTTGTTTACTCATGTCATTTACATTGTTTGGATCACTGCATTCATTACATATGCTTACAATAGTACGATCAAGGTTATGATGGCATGTCACTCCAGAAATTATCTTTGTTATCGTTTACCTGCTCGGGACGAGCAGAAACTAAGCTTGGGGATGCTGATACGTCTCCGACGTATCGATAATTTCTTATGTTCCATGCCACATTATTGATGATATCTACATGTTTTATGCATACTTTATGTCATATTTATGCATTTTCCGGCACTAACCTATTAACGAGATGCCGAAGAGCCGATTCTTTGTTTTCTGCTGTTTTTGGTTTCAGAAATCCTAGTAAGGAAATATTCTCGGAATTGGACGAAATCAACGCCCAGGGGCCTATTTTGCCACGAAGCTTCCAGAAGACCGAAGAGGAGACGAAGTGGGGCCACGAGGCGGCCAAACACTAGGGCGGCGCGGCCCAGGTCTTGGCCGCGCCGGCCTGTCGTCTGGGCCCCTCGTGACGCCCCCTGACCTGCCCTTCCGCCTACAAATAGCCTTCGTCGCGAAACCCCCAGTACCGAGAGCCACGATACGGAAAACCTTCCAGAGACGCCGCCGCCGCCAATCCCATCTCGGGGGATTCAGGAGATCGCCTCCGGCACCCTGCCGGAGAGGGGATTCATCTCCCGGAGGACTCTACACCGCCATGGTCGCCTCCGGAGTGATGAGTGAGTAGTTCACCCCTGGACTATGGGTCCATAGCAGTAGCTAGATGGTTGTCTTCTCCTTATGTGCTTCATTGTCGGATCTTGTGAGCTGCCGAACATGATCAAGATCATCTATCTGTAATGCTATAAGTTGTGTTTGTTGGGATCCGATGAATAGAGAATACTATGTTATGTTGATTATCAATTTATATCTATGTGTTGTTTATGATCTTGCATGCTCTCCGTTATTAGTAGAGGCTCTGGCCAAGTTTTTACTCTTAACTCCAAGAGGGAGTATTTATGCTCGATAGTGGGTTCATGTCTCCGTGAATCTGGGGGAGTGACAGAAACCTCTAAGGTTATGGATGTGCTGTTGCCACTAGGGATAAAACATTGATGCTATGTCCGAGGATGTAGTTATTGATTACATTACGCACCATACTTAATGCAATTGTCTGTTGTTTGCAACTTAATACTGGAAGGGGTTCGGATGATAACCCGAAGGTGGACTTTTTAGGCATAGATGCATGCTGGATAGCGGTCTATGTACTTTGTCGTAATGCCCAATTAAATCTCACAATACTCATCATATCATGTATGTGCATGGTCATGCCCTCTCTATTTGTCAATTGCCCAACTGTAATTTGTTCACCCAACATGCTATTTATCTTATGGGAGAGACACCACTAGTGAACTGTGGACCCCGGTCCATTCTTTTATATCGAATACAATCTACTGTAATACTTGTTCTTTACTGTTCTCTGCAAACAATCATCATCCACACTATACATCTAATCCTTTGTTACAGCAAGCCGGTGAGATTGACAACCTCACTGTTTCGTTGGGGCAAAGTACTTGGGTTGTGTTGTGCAGGTTCCACGTTGGCGCCGGAATCCCTGGTGTTGCGCCGCACTACATATCGCCGCCATCAACCTTCAACGTGCTTCTTGGCTCCTACTGGTTCGATAAACCTTGGTTTCTTACTGAGGGAAAACTTGCCGCTGTACGCATCACACCTTCCTCTTGGGGTTCCCAACGGACGCGTGCTGTACGCGTATCAAGCCGCATATGCAGTTTCTTTTAGGAGACCATTCAAAAATGCACTTTTCACATCCATTTGATATAGCTTGAAATTATAAAAGGATGCAAATGCAAGCAAAATACGAATAGCTTCAAGATGGACAACCAGCGCAAATGTGTCCTCATAATCCATACCTTCTATTTGGGAAAACCCTTGCGCCACTAACCTTGCTTTATTTCTTATGACAATGTCATTCTCATCTTGCTTGTTCTTGACCACCCACTTGGTCCCAATTACATTGATGCGATGATCCTTGGGTCTCTCAACTAGAGACCATATTTCATTGCGGGTGAAACATTCCAATTCTTCTTGCATGACAATTACCCAATCCGGATCAACCAAGGCTTCATGTACCTTGAGTGGCTCAAAACTAGACACAAAAGCATGATGTTGACAGTAAGTGATAAGTAATGCATGTTGTCTACGAGTTACCACTCTTAATGAGATGCTACCAAGTACTTGATCTACTTTCATGTCGCTTGTCTTTGAAGCAGCCTTGATTTTTTTCGAATTTTCGGAAGCAGTTTGGGCCAAACCAGGCACAACGTGCCAAACGGCCCAATCAAGCCGGCATTTCGACCCATGGGTACGTCTGCCCATGGGCACCCGACCCGAATGGGTAGGGTATGGGTCTCGATGTTCGCCCATGGAAACGATCCATGGGCAACCCGATTAGTCGTGGGTCGGGCATGGGTATCAGTCTATGCTCACGGGTTGCCCGATGGGTCACCCGATTAATATAACTAATTAAAACAGTTTAATTATTTTGTATGGTACGTGGGCTATGATACACGTACATTATACATGTAGACAGTATACATCGTTTACACACAAAGCTCTTGTATCCAGAAACCAAACATGTGCATATTAGCACTACTTGCAGTCACAAAGCCATGAACGGGAACACACCACTCTTCGTCTTGGTAGCCCAACAATGTGCCGATGTGTTCTAAATATTTGGTTGCGTCAAACTCTCCATTTTTTGTACCCGATGGGTTGCCCGATAGGTTCGGGTTGCCCGATGGGTTTGGGCATGGGTCTCATTCCTTACCCATGAGTAGGGTCATGGGTCACAGGTGTGCCCGATAAGGGTGATGGGCATGGGTCTAGTTTAGGTTGACCTGACCAAACCTGACCCATTGCCAGCTCTTAGGCCCAACAATGCTAATGTGCCGCGGGCCGGCACGATAAGCAAAGGGGTTGTGTCCGGGCCTGTATGTCAAGCCCACGTGCCGACACGACACGACCCGTTATCTTAGCGTCCCCTGGTGGGCCGTGCTATGCCGTGCCAAGCACCTTAACTCCTTATCGGGCCGTGTTGGCCAAGTTTGGATGGAACACTTTATCCAGGTATCCAAACAATCTGCACTTCTGTAAGTATCACTACCTAAATACCAACCTTTCTAGAGGGAATCGAACTAAGGAACAAGCAACACGTGTCAGCGCTGGAGAACCTTCGCGCGTGCGGTATGACCCACGTCCGCGCGTACGCAGCGACTCAACCTGCGGCCAAATCACATGCGCGTGCAAGGAAGCTCGCGCAAGTACGGCCCAGTTCTTTTGAGCTACGGCTTGTGCATAAGCCACTCTGGCTTGAGCTGTCCATAAAACGGTTGTAAAAATAAGCTCAGCAGAAACTAGCCTCCAGTTCTTTTGGGCTTTCATTGTCTCGGCTTATTATCTAAGTTGTCTGGTAAAAGTTCTGTAATGCCCCTGAATATTTTGTACTATTAGCCTAAAACTATAGGGGAAAATTGAACACTCCAAAAACAAACAAAAAAATCTCAATTGCATACATCTGATGCGTAAATACAAATGCTGGTTTTCATACAATAGTTGAACAGATCATCACAACATGAGCCGTGCGTACATACAACTACAACCTAAGCTGAATTTATCCAATTCTGGCATGTTGCTTGACCCTGCTCGATCGGTGGTGGATGTGCGCGTTCCTGGTGGACCTTTACCTTGTGTCCGCCGGAGTGGAGAGAAGGACGGACGGAGGAGGTAGCGCTGGTGGACAACATCAGTACATCGCCACCTGGCCGACGAGCTCGACCTCGCCTGGATCCGGGCCAACGAGGTGAGGCAGGACTCTGTCTTGAGGAGGACGGACGAGGGAGCAGCAGCGAGGGGCCGGAGTCGCAGCGCCGGTCCTAGGCTGCAGCGGAGGGAGGGTCGGCCGGCGAGCTCGAGCTCCGCTCGATGGGCCGAAGAACGCGCAAGGGGTTGCCGCAGGATAACTCCGCTCCATGAAATGGATGCGGGGAGAGATGGGGATCTACTTGGCAACGGACGGCGTGCGGAGGCGGCAGGCCGGAGCAGCCAGGTCCGGTGGCGGTGGAGATGCGTGGGAGGCTGTCGCGAGCGGGAGGTCGATGGGGTGTGCGGTCCTGCGCGGTTTGGATGGATACAGAGATAAATATAACCTTTCGCTACAGCGTGGTGGTATTTTGACGTAAATAGAGTAGCAAATAGGGGTATACTCATATAACGATTCTATGGAGCTCGGGAAGCTGTGAAAATCTAGGTAGGGTGGCTTCCCCCCACTACACAGGAATGGCCAAGCCGGCTGCCCCCACAACGGCTTAAAATCGAGTTCTTTTGGGTTTTAGCTTATTTTCACGTCTAAGCCATTAAGAAGCTAAAAAAAAAAAAAAACTGGGCCTACGTCCCGCGGCTGAAAATCGCTAGCTCGTACCTAGGCTGCTGGCTCCTACCTAGACTATGCCGCTAAATCGTATGGCATTGAAGTGGCAATCCATTGAGTATATGCCTACATGCACGTAAGCGGACCGAGTACATTTTAGGAAAACTTCGAGTACAATCATGTACAAACATACATATAAATCTGACTATAAAGGAGGACGAGTACAACTCAGTGTACACTCAAGTACAGTAGCTTACAAAGCACAAGTACATTTACATACAGAGCACAAGTACAATTGCACACATAAACAGGTACAAGTAGAACTGCATATACGAGTGAGTACCGTATAGAAGTATATATGTACACACGAGCGAGTACAGGTATAGAAGTAAAGTCGCGCACACGGGCAAGTACAAGTACAGAAGTACATGTACAAGTCGCATACACGAGCAAGTGACCGAGTAAATGGAAAACTGCATCAAATACACTAAAAACAGAAGTACTTATCAGTTGAAGCACGAATACAGTTAGTTACACACCACGAGTACAATCACACTAGTATTGGAAGTACGAAAAAAAAGTATCTCGAAACCTATCAACATGGGATCTAGTTTTGAAGATCTCGACGCGAGGATCTCAAAAGTGAAAACGGTTCGTAATTTTGACTTACGGTTCCCAAAATATTTCATTTAAAAAAAACGAATCTACAAAATAAAGGGAAAATTAGACATCCCCTATCATTCTCTCTCCTTTCCTATCCCATCTTGCTCCCCTTTGCGAGACTTGGCGAGTAGAGGACCACTTCCCACCAAAAATTCTGGCACCACAACACGCCACGTGTCGCATGCGAAGAGACTTTTGGACCTTCGCGAAGACCGGCCTTTTTTTAGAGTTTTCGTATTTCTGTTTGAACCGATGTAACACAGGATATCAAACACTGGGCCGAATATGCCCCGTGACCCGTTCACGACGCGCAGGGCTCCCGTCTGACTGTGCCACTGGTGCAGAAATCCTCAGCTTACCAAACGCGCTCGACGCCTTTTCTCATAGCACGTGACTATAGATATATCTAGATACATTTTAAGTGTAGATACATCTATTTTTGTGGCAAATGATATGGATGGGAAGAACATTGGTCGTAATATTTTACTGCAGTACTATCTTATTCGAATTCTTGGTTATTCCAGTAATAATTAACAAAATAGTTAGTGCTAGATAGGATGTCCGCGCGCTCCAGGAGCCGACCAGACCGGCGGGTCAGGCGATGCCGGCGGTGAGCCCGAGCGCGACGGTGGCCAAGCGGCCGTACTCCCGGTCGTGCTCGGTGGCGACGGCGGGGACATTCCGCTGCTCCTCCTCCCCCTTCCACGCGTCCTCGCACCGCTCCGCCGCCCCCAGCGCCGCCGCGATCTGCTCCACGGCCCGCCCGTACACGCGCGCCCGGATGTTGTCCAGCGCGTCCCGCAGCACGTCGGTGGCGGCGCCGTACACCTCCAGGCAGTGCCCCAGCCTGGCCCGCGCGCGCGGGGACTCCTCCGCCTCGCCCAGCCCGTCGAACCTCGCCTCCGTCGCCGCCGCGTGCTCGATCGCCATCCGCGTCGCCGCCGCCGCCAGCGCGTGCATGTCCGCCGCGTCCCGCCGGCTCTGCGGGTCCGACGACAGGGACGAGACGCAGTGGGCGTAGTCCACGGCCGAGTCCCGGCTCACCGCGCCCCGGCACGCCTCCTCGATCCCCGCCCGCGCCGTCGTCGCCAGGAGGAGGACGAGCGCCGCCGCCGCCGCCATGAAGGTGCGGTTGAGTTCCTGATGCGTGGCCATGCTTCCCCGGTCGTGCTGCGGGAGCGTGCGCTCGCGCCATGGTATTTATGTATGAGCTCGTGAGGTGAGGATTCGTCAATGGAGGACGACCAGGTGGCGCGCATGCCAAGACAGGTTAATTCTGTCGTTGAATCATTCAGAATTCCAGATGGAGGTCGTTCGTCATTGCTAATTTTGTCTTTTTTTTTCGAGAGTACACCAAAGGCGTATTATCAAAACCAGCGGTTCGTCGAGGCTCCTATATATAGTAGATAGATCCGGCACCACAAGGAATTCAGTAACTGATCATAATATTCATCAACCAGGGGCGCCATTGTTAAGGCAGATTCAGCAGGAGCAATCCACTATGGTACAATGTCATTTTCAAGAGTAAACGCAGACAAGAGGCAACCCATGGGATGGCTGCTAATCGGAGCCTGGAAGATCATCATACATGGCGGTGTGTCAATCTGGATCAGGTTCTCTTAAGTCTTAACAGATATGTACAGATCAGAGTCACACTCTCTCCTGCTGCTCTGCCACGTCTCCCTGACCAGCTGCTACCTGCACGGGCACCGGCTTCACCGGAGCCGCCGAGGCTGCGGCGGCAGCTTCCTCCCTCTTGCCCCACAGGACAAGGTAGAGCCCCATGATCACCAGCACTGACCCCAGCACACTACAACATCATTCATATCATCAAGTCAACACCAAATCAACACTGATGGAGCTCACTGCCTGCTGCAATGTAGACACAGCATTCTGACGAGAAATAGCAATGTTCTGAATGGCTGGCTGACCTTCCGAGGTAGAGTGGCTCATGGAGGAAGAAAAGGTCGATGCCGGCGACAAACATCTGGGACAGCGGGCTGAAGGCCGCGGTGAACACCGGGCCCCTCTTCTCCACGCAGTACGTCAGCAAGAGGTACCCGATCCCAGAAGCCACCACGCCGCAGTACACGGCAGCGGCGATCTCCACGGTGCCCCTGAGCTTCCACATCTCCACGGTGATCCGCTGCGTTGACAGCGCCAGAGCCCCCGCCTGTACGAAGCTGAGCAGGGACATGACAGCTGTGGCAGAGTACACCGCAGGGTACCTTCGCATGAGCAGACGCTGCAGCAGCAGCCACACCGCGAAGCCGACGACGTTGGCCAGCATCGACACTGAGCCCAGCACCCATCGCACCGCGCTGGCGTGCCCATGGTCGTTAACGTCGCTGGACACGACCACTGGGGTGCTGGGTGGAGAGGATGCTAAATGGTGGTGGTGGGTGAGGGATGTGCCCTTGTAGAAGGTGAGCAGCATGGCTCCGGTGAGGGACACCAGAGTGCCTGACATCTTGGCGCTTCCCGACTTGCTCCTCACCTCTAGGGCCTCATACCTACAAAATTTTAGATTAAATTATTTCCTTGCTGTTCTAATTATGTTCATGGCTCATGAGTGTGCAATGCAACTAGCTTATGAAAAAAATCATGGTTCTGAAAATATGTGTTTAACAATTTATGCTCATGTACGAGAAGCCGATCAATTTTCTACTCCCTTCGTCTCATAATATAAGATACTGTTACATCCAATATACATCTTATATCATGGGACGGAAGGAGTATATATATATAGTAGGATTCAAGCCGCTTCATAAAGTTGAGGTTTTTCCCTTTTTGTGTTGGTCCATTTCAAGATGCTGCCATGTGAAAACACATATAAAAGTATTGACACAGAATCAAACTAGCTATTAGGATCTTATAGTCGTTTATTTCAAGATGATGCTCTACTAGTTTAATTAATGAAAATACAGTTGAAATTATTCAGATAGCATCAATTGAACTTCCAAAGTAGACATGTAGTACATAGAAGTATATGAAACTTTGCACCTCACCTACAAGAAAGAAACCTTCTTTTCACAGAAGTGTCTTTTTGGCACCAAAAAAAAGAAGGAACATTACCCGAAAGCGAGTGATATCAAGAAGGTAACCACTGGGAGCAGATTCGAGAAAGTTGCAGCAAATGTTGCTGTTGTGTACTCCAATCCGACGAAGAGCGTGTACTGAAGCAGCACCGGACCGAGGATTCCACTAAGGAACATGTACACAAAGACCTCAGCAGTGAACTTTGGTCTTCTCTTTCTGAAAGAAGAAGAAAAAAAGGCAGTGCATGTGCATGATCAGCAGCAGTGCAATACCAGCGACAACTACTGGTACGAGTAGGCTTTATCACGATGATTTATTTGCCTTTGCTTTTTGATAGTAATGACGGTACCTTTCCTTGAAGTAGGCAATGGGGCCAAGGAATACAGTGGCCAGCATCTGCCTGAAAGTGATGAGGACCAGCCGGTTCATCCCCTGGTTCAGCGCCTGCTTGAGAAGCGCAGTCATGACGGCAATCACGATGTTCGTGACCACCATCGCTGCTGTTGGCATCCATTGCTCCATGCATCCTGCACTCCACATTCTCGGTCTGTCTGCGTTGATGATCTGATGTGCAATTTGTTTTGGGTTATGCCATGGCTTTTATAAGGGTTGTGACTGATGAGGTCCTGAAAATTGGCATCTGCAGGCATGTTTCCGATTGCGGCTTTGCTTTCGCACACGTGACCGAGAACTAAAACATGGCCCAAGAGGAAGGAGGACAATGGTTGTGTCCTGACATCAGAATGTCTGAATAATTGTGGAAATTTCTCGAGCAAATTGCACAACCAGCTGAATCGAATAGCTGCCTTTATTACACAGTGCAGCGGAACAAAGTAAAGCTCTGTCCCTCTTTTTTCCAGTTTCTAGCAAGCAAAATATAACCTGTGATCCTTCCTGCATGGCCTTCTTCTACTGTAGAGCATTAGATGCTGTCTTAGCACTGAAAATTGTAGCATGAGCCCATTTTAGGGTCTACAAAGAACAATGTAGAGAAACACCTTCCCATGGGAAAGTTCCAAGATCCAATGCCCACTGCCTCTTCTTTGATGAGCAAAAGATATCTTTGTGGCCTAATCAAATCACAAAGCATTGATTCGATAGCGGCCCTCAAAGGACGGTGGGGCAGTCGTACGAATAGAAGTGTGGAGAATATTTCCTTTCCTTTTCTTTTATTTTCTTTCTTGTCATGTTCAATGTGACAGATCAAGATGTTCTAACGTGTTGAGATGTGGGCAGCTTATGCCGCCACTTCCATCGCCTGCAGAATCTGGGGCTAAATTCAGGCATATTGCCATGGAAATTAGTCCGACATATCGCTTCGTAGTGTGAGGAAAAACACATCCGACAACTGCACTAATGGTAGTACTGTATACTATTACTCTTGGTTATACCATATAGGTTTTAGGAAACTAAGGAGGAATCTATGCGGCAGTTTGACAACCAAACAATGGCATAGTTTGGTCCTCATGATTGGGTTTGCTTCTCCTTATCCTCTTCCTCTTCCTCTTCCTCTTCTTTGACAGATGCTACTGTCACTGAGGCATCCCTGTTCTTTCCCCACAGCAGAATATAGAGGCCCATGATCATCAGTATGGATCCCAGTACACTGAAATGATATAACAAAAATACAAAAGATGATGCCATTTAGACCAGCCATTGCAATTCTGGAAGTGTAAATTTACGATAACTCGCTCAGAAACTTAAAAGGTTAGCACGATTTCAGTAACATGGTACCATCTTGATTTAACAACTGAGGCAAGTAAGGTTCACCTTCCAAGGTAGATGTTCTCATGGAGAAAGAAGAAATCAATTATGGCAACCATGATCTGGATGATAGGGATGAAGGATGAAGTGAACACCGGCCCTCTTTTTTCGACACACCATGTCATTATTACATATCCTACTCCAGACCCCAAAATTCCCTGTAACATATGAAAAAGTGGTTTTGTTTTGTTCAGTCAATTCTCTGCAGAGTTTTCTTAACTAACTTTAATGAATTGTAACGGGATGATCTTACTGTATATAGAACAGTAACAATTTCCACTGTCTGTTTGAGGACCCACACCGATTTCCGCCTCTGTATCGCCACCGTCAGGCCCCCGCCCTGCATGGAGCTGATGAGGAACATGTATGCAGTGCTGGAATAGAGTGCTGGGTACTTCTTAGTGAGCTTGGACTGCAGCAGGAGCCAGAAGGAGAAGCACAGGCAGTTTGCCAGTAATGCTAGAGTGCCCAGCGTCCAGCTTTTCTTGCCAGATTCTGTTGTTGCTTCTGCATGCTGGCCTGAAAGCACAGATTGGTCACCTTGGTGTGTCAAGGCCACACCCTTGTAGAGGGTAAGAAGCATGACGCCGGCGAACGACATGAGTGTCCCGCTGATCTTCGCTACTCCTGCCTTGCTCTTCATGTTCAGTGATTCCACCCTGCATCCATGAGTAGCATTCCAAAAGGTTTTCAGATAACATTAGGAAGAACAAGGTGCATGAAAGTTACCAGGAAAATTTTGAAATTTGGCACACCTTAGCAAGACAGCAATGATGAAAGTGAGCACAGGAGCTAAGTTTGTAAAAGTTATGGCAAATGTTGCTGTTGTGTATTGCAACCCATAGAAAAAGGTATACTGAGAGAGAGCCGCGCTAAATGGGAGGAAAAACACAAGAAAAGGAAATGATGAGTTAACTTTTAAGTAGAATCATATCTGGGAGGACATTAGCCAGGTCACTGTACAAATATGAGGAAGTGACATTTGTGAAGTTATGTTTGAAACCATACCCTAGCGCTGCGCTAAAGAAGAGGTATATGAGGATCTCCAGTGTGAGCTTAGGCCTTGTGGTCCTGAGAAAACAACGGTAATGTCAATTTATAGCCTAATTCTGAAATCTTATCATATGCTTTGAATTAAATTTATGTACCGTTCTTTGAAAAATGCAATCGGAGAAAGGAAGACTGTGGCCACCAGTTGTCGCAGCGTGATGAGTACTAGACGGTCAAGCCCCTCCTCGAGGGCCTTCTTGATCAAGGCCGTTGTCACGGCAGAGATGAGGTCAAAGACCAGCATTGCGATCACCGGTTTCCACTCAGCAATGTGCGCCATCCCCCACATTGGTGCAGCTGAATCTTTCACACCCTTCACTTATATTGCCATGACAATGCTCTTGTCATGGACTACTTATAGGCAATATTCTACTATGTGGAGACCCTTCTGAAACTTAAAGAGATCTCGTGGAGGATACTCGACAATGACCCTTTTACCCTCCGAAAGAGGTTCCAATGCTCTTCTCATCGAGTACTTATTGGCATGAAACAGTCCATCCTCACATGAACTTTTTTCGCAGTGCCATAAGATGATACTGACATGAATTGTCAAGATATTTCCTCTATTGCGGAGCTGGCGGTGGCAGTGGAAGCAGCAGCCAGAAAGATACCACTGTTTGCACACTTTGGTGAGTTTGGCAGGTTCCTGTTTGGACTACAAACTTGACCCTATTCTTATCATGGTAAGGGTGCAAAGCTGTTCAGTTGTGCAAAAAAGGCGGCACCATCCCATCCGATCCAATCCAAAGGAAAAGCAGGATGGTGAGTTGTAAGTGGAGTGATCACCTAGTATGAAAGCTCCCCGTCTCATCCATGTCCCTTGAAAATTGGAGCAACAGCAAGACCGAGGGCCGAGCTCAGCTCCCAATTGCAGCGAAGGAACAACGAAAGCAGGTTGTCGCAATGTGGCATTGCCCATGGTGGAACTGCACTTGGCTGCAACAGCATTTTTACTTCATGATCAGGAAATGGCC
The DNA here is from genome assembly GCF_019359855.2 of Lolium perenne. Lineage (NCBI taxonomy): Eukaryota > Viridiplantae > Streptophyta > Magnoliopsida > Poales > Poaceae > Lolium > Lolium perenne. The sequence continues at coordinate 3,483,190 of NC_067250.2, read as the reverse complement.
AGCGAGCCAGAGCTAGCCCCTAGATGTAGCAGGGAAGAATAATCTCCATCGCCGACAACCTCTAGTAGATCCAGACCGGTGCGGTGACACCAAATTCATCAGATGTAGTCTACGCACATTATGCGGCGAGCATCAACCCACTTGTCACTTTCAGTTGAGACGACGTTACCGCCACTTGTCCACTTGTTTTTACTGCAGGGGGTGGATTCAGACAAGCTGCTGAATTATGCACATCCAAAGTATAGCATGACTGTTCAGGTAACTAATTCACATACAACTAGCTACTCTGTTCAGGCACCAGTATGGTAAAATTCATGAGAGTTTAATGAACATTCTTGTATGAACTGATTTGCAGATCACAATCTAAGCCACACATGCAGCCATATCCCTTTTAAGGCTTTAGCTTCTTGCAAGGACAGATAGATGGAACTGTGTGGTGTTGTCCCAATCACAGTACATGCCCTAACCTAAGAAAGCACGTTAAGCAGCAAAGAAAAAGAAAGCACTGGCTTTATCCATAGGCCTATGGTTGAGCAAAGTGCTGAGCCTCCTCTATGCTGAAATAAAAGGTAGCTTTAACCTGCCACAAAAGTTTTCAAAAAAGAAAAGAGAAGGATTTGCATTTGTGCTTTTGGAGAAAAAGAAAAGCAAAATGATTGTATATATCAGAGCAGCATCTTAAAAAGAGAGGTTTAACTAGTATGACTGGGCTAGTGCCCAATGTAATCTAGCACAGATTTGATGCTGACCTTAAATATCTGATATATTAGTGTAGTGTCAGTCAGTCTCATGGTTAACCTTAATCAGATGCCAAATTTAGTGGTTAATTTGTCTTTTTGTATTGAGAAGTCAGACAGTAAAAGCAGCAAAGGAGAACAAGTATATTTTTTCCAAGTGTTTTTAATATTTTCACATGCAGAATAAAGGAGCCCAATTTGTGCTGTCTTGTTTGGGCAAAATGAGCATGTGATGACTGTACCAGTACTACTGGGCTTTTTGGGCCTGATGCTGGCTGTAAATTTTGGGCCTACTCTTGAAGATGATCCGCTGTGCGGGTACTCCTGTTCGCATGGACAACGGGCCGTCTCTTGAGTCTGCAAATTCCTGTTCTGTATTTTTACGTACTCCTAGGTGTATTTGAATCTGAGAGGGAGGGAAGGAAGTATGTGCTGCTCCGTTATTCAACATGTACATCTCCTGGACACGTACGCACTCGTGTTTACAAAGCTGTTATGTATAATTATTTTAAAGAACATAAAACTGGTACATGTGAACATTTTTCCAAAAGCCAACAATATTTTGTCAAGCTCAGTAACATTTTTTTTTGGATCGATGAACACAATTTTTGAAACCTTTTTTTTTAACGGGTGAACCTTTTGTGGCAACAAAACCGAAAGCACCATCTTGATTCTCGTTTATAAAAGAAGCATCAAAATTGACCTTTGCATAACCAGGTGGCGGTAACTCCCACTTGCACATGGACATTTGTATGGTGATAGTCTCCTTATGCTCAGGTGTGAATTCACGGACATGTTTATTCACAAGGAAGCACAGGGTCATCCGTCGATTTTCTGGCCTCACCTGCATTAGTTTTATTCCTGCATGTCCACCAATCCCATAGAAGCACATCGATCTTCAGTGTCCATACATGCTGAAGTACTTCCCGAGCATTTGAGCAGTGCAGAAGTTCCAGTCTGATATGTTCAAGGTCCAGCTGCCTCCAGACATGTTTTACATACTTACATCTGAGGAAAATATGCACCCCATCCTCATCCAGCCTGTGACAGATCGGGCAACGAGTGTCTAACTCCACACCTTTTCTCTAAATGTTCATACGCGTTGGCAGACTGTTGTGGGAAAAACGTCAGAGGAAAATCTTGACCTTCCCAGGCACATCCAGATTCCAGATTCCAGATGTTATTCCATTCCTTCACTGGAGTTTGAATAGCAGCCGTAGAAGTGCCCGCGTTTCTGTTAGCTTTCACGTCCCGAATACTGACAGCCAGCTAGTACGCAGATTTAACACTGAAAACACCCTTGCTATCATAGTGCCAGACTATCCAATCCTCCATGCCAGGCCGAACTGGGATAGATAGGATGTCTCGAGTATCTTCAGCCGTGAAATTATCACGAATCAGCTCCTCGTCCTATTGCTCAGTGATTGGATTGATCAGCTCGCTCACTGTAGAGATGATGGATAAACCCCTCGTCGCTACTAGCCTCCTGGTCGTACCCCGTGGAATCCATGGTTCCAACCATGCATTGATATGCTCCCCGTCGCCCACTCTCCAGACCGCACCTTCCTTCAAAAGTTGCACACCTCGCAAAATACTGCGCCATGAATAGGACATCCCCGGCTGTGGTTGGGCCTGTAAAACTGATCCATTCGGAAAATACTTCGACTTCAAAACAATAGCGCAAAGGGAATAAGGGACCTGGAGTATTCGCCAACCTTGGCGTGCCAGCATTGTAATGTTAAAAAGATGGAGATCCTGAAACCTAGTCCACCGGAAATTTTGGCCCTAGTCATCCGTTTCCAGCCTATCCAATGGCATTTGTCCTTCCCATCCTGCTGGCTCCACCAGTATCTGTTGATCATGCTACTGATTTCATCACATAATTTCTTTGTGAGGTCAAAACATGACATGGCGTAAGTGGGAATCGCCTGTGCAACTGCCTTAATCAATATCTTCTTCCCGGCCTTTGAAAGTAGCCTTTCTTTCCATCCTTGTATACGCCGCCACACCTTCTCCTTAAGATACTCAAACTCCTTGAACATATTTTCTCTAACCAGTGAACAATTTTTGAACCCGTCAACTTTATTTTATACGTAGTCTCATTAAAACCCGTGAATATTATTTTTAAAGTCCGAACATTTTCGTTGAATGCGTGAACATTTTTTTGAACATGTGAAAAGATTATAAATTTGTAAAGATTCTTTTTTACATATGTGGATTTTAACACATGAACAATTTGTTGAACCTCATGATTATTATTTAATATTCAAAACCAATTTTTTTGTATGAAAACATTTGAAACGTCGTGAACATTTTTCAAAAAATATGTGAATTTTTTAATATGAAAGTAACATAAAAAGTAAAGAAATAAGAAAAAGGAAAATATAAATGAAAATAGAAAATTGAATATAAATATAAAATATAAAAGGAAAAAATAAAAAGCGCAAAGATAAAATAAAGAAGGAAAACATAAATAAAAAATCCGGTAAAGATCGAAAAGAGAGAGCGAAAACCAGAAAAAAGCCAAGCAAAAAAACTGAGCAGCCCGACCAATCCACGCTCGAGAAAGGAACATGTAGACAGTAGCGATCAAATGGGCCCGGCCCATCGCCGAATCTCAGCGCTTGCAATGGACAGAATTCAACTAGTAAGTTGTACAACCCCTCAAAAAAAAAAACTAGTAAGTTGTACAACCCCTCAAAAAAAAAACTAGTAAGTTGTACATTATTTTAATATCTAGTTTTCATTTTTTATTTCTTTTGTATGCTATTTTACTTTTTCCTGTTTTTATATTAACTAGTTGAAATTATAAAGCGTTACAAGCATTTCTTTCGACCTACATTAATATTCTAACTACACATGACATAATTTAAAAAAAGTTTTGGTAATTCTTTCCGGTCAATTTTTTTATGGAAGCTAATCGTGCATGAGCATTTTCTTAGACGATGTAACATATGTTCAGAAAATTCTTTTATATAATTTTGTGCAAGCAAATTTACAAATATCCAAATATCATAAACTGCAGCCACACATTGCCCTTGGGGCGGCTCTCCCCTTTCTTAATATGGATCCAAGCTCCCAGCATGCTTTTTTAGTGTCATTCTTTTGCATCTCAGTTTCGTACCATGACTTGGATGAAGAAGTAGTGGAACACTAAATTTGTACAAATTTGAACCAACCTCGAAGGTTACAAAAGCAGATTGAGCCACTTAATAGCATAAAACCGCCGCTTGTAAATTGAAATTTATCAAAGATCAGCACTTTATGTTTGCGGAACATACCACCACATTTTTCCAAGTTTTAGCAAAATATCACCACGTTTTTTTTAAGAATTGACGCGGTTTTGACCCATTTGGTAGGGCTAATTTGCTAATGTTGAATGGAAACTATTTATCAATCCAATTAAGAAAAATAATAAAACCCCCTTTTATCTCCTATCTCTCTCCCGGTTAACCCACTAGTCACTGCCGATTCGCCAACGAAGTCGCTGCCATCTCTTAGGCCCCGTGGCTCCAATCTCTGTCGAGGGTGTCAGACGTGGCGAGGAGCATGTGTCTAAAACTCCACAGTGGTCGTGTCTCCAATCTCCTTCCTTTCTCAGCTTAGTCCAAAAGTATGATGTGGACGTCTTCGAGTCGCCACCCTAGCTCAGCCCTCCTCCCGGACTTCTCCATTTTCCTTGAGTTCGCCCTCCCCCTACCGAAGCTCATTCGACTGCCAATTTCGTGAAGGACCGATGGCGGTATTGAGTTCTTCGTCGATTTCCTCCAACCGCTGTAGTTCCCCGTAGAGAACCAAGCTCCGCCTCCCTAGACTGAAATATAGGGTCCATGTCTAAGGGTATTTTACCCTTAAACCTTTATGTTGGCTAATGATGACACCAGAGCTGAGGTGTGGACTAATGTTACCTGTGAGTGTCTACCCAGGTTTAAGTTTGCAAGTGTTGTTGGAAGGTGGTGGAAGTCCCCCCATTTTCTATACAAGAGAAGCGCCAGTGTTTTGGCTTTTACTTCCCTTGATTTATATTTGACTTAATCGCAAACATCGCATTATTAAGAGGGGTGGCATCGGATTCTCGGGGATGTTGTCAAATCCATATACAGACATCCTACCACAATATACATCCATCGCACTCTTTAGGTGGTTTTAGTTTTTGGAGAAATTTCTATTTGTGAAGGTTTTGGCAAAACCGCCGCAGAAATCCCCGCCGGAATGTTTCGTCCCGTACCGAACTGCTTCGGTATATATATGCCAAGGCGCTGACGAAGGGATCTCCACCTTCTCCAACGTCTTTCACATCAACACCATGATGAAGAGGGAGTAGTCCACCCCTGGACTATTGGTTTGTGGGAGTAGTTTGATCTATTTATCTCTTGTGATTCATAGATCTTAGTACCATATGAGCTACCCAACATAATTATGATCATATATGTAATTCATATGTGGTGGATCTTTATTCTATGATATTGTGATACTGGAATCTATTATGTGTAAGATATATTAATAGATGTATATTATGTACCCAGTTCTTAAGTATGGTTCTGATCCAACTTGTATACAAGAACATGTGTGGAGAGATGTGTGTACTAGATGTAGTAGCATGGTTTTAATGATTGAATAGTGACAACAAATTCATGATGTATTATGGTTTTTACTTTTTCTTTGCTACCTCGCTAGGGATAAAGTGAATGCATGTGCTATGTTTATCACGTGACAAAAGTGATAATCTTGTTTGTTCAAGGTAGCATATTTGATATTAAAATATCATGTTAAAATACATATGGCTATGCTCTGTTAATTCTTAATACAAGATTGCATGGAGTTTTTCCTTTCTTGTGGAGTGTAAGAGAGATGTGTTGTATCATTTTTATGTTAGGACGTGATGCCCATATGAATGCTTATCAAATACATATTGAAGTTCCACTAGTATTATCTCATTAGTGGATTGTTATTATCCACTAAAAAATTAAAAAAGATCGGATGAACCTTGGTGATCACATGTATAGGTGAGCACGCTATGCCTACTCTATGCCGTTCACTGCCGCGTTAAGGATGTCTCCGACGCTTATCACCACCAGCAACCATAAGATGGGCCCCCATTGTTAAGTTTTTTTCCCCTCAAAACCGCTCCTCACCTTATAACTTCCACGTTGACTGAAGAGCCGAATCCTTCGGATTGCTATGTTTATCTTAGGCCAACAAAGCTATAGCCACGCTCTCCCAGTTTCCTCGATGCTACGCTCGTGTGGCAGCCTGGACACGCCCACGACAGCAGCAGCGCACGCGCACGACCACCTCCATGCCACCGGATTTGGGCGTGGTAGGACAAATTAGTGCTTCCCCGCGTCCGTGACAGACCCGCTCTTCCGCAGCTACTCCGCCGCCCTCCGTCGAGATGACCATGGCGGCCGACCGCGTCGAAGAGCCGTGCTTCTTGAGGAAGAGCTCCCACCGTTGCTGCTCTCCAATTGATGGGTGGATCCGTGCGAGGCGAGTCCGGACACGGTCGCCCCGTTCAGGTGACGCCGGAGCGCCATGGAGTTGGAGTGTGCCTCTTGACTCCCTAGCACGCCGGCGCGACCCTAGACGAGCCGCCCCTACTCTGCTCTCGTTCGAACTTGCTAGGTCTGCAGTTTTGGTGGGGCCCACGACATGGACATGACTACAATTTCCCGAGAGTTCGATACAAATCCTCAGGTCACCATCGTGGACGAAAATTATTTGCTGACTACAACACTATGCTCTGGAGTCCCAATGTCACCAAGGCAATCAATCCATTGTGAGTTTCCATGAAGGCATTTCCTGACGCCGTTGACGGGGAGTTTCCAAAGCATCTCACAACTGCATCCTTATCGAGCTGGGAGTACAACAATTCCCACCGTGACTGCAAGACATTTTCTGGCGATGTCGTCTTCATCGAGCTAAGTGAGCACATCCTCTCGCAACTTCATCACCAACGGTGGCTGCATGAGACGTTATCTGACGAAGCTGATCGGACGGTCCCCATCGACTCGATCGGACGGTTCCCATCGACTCGATCGGACGGCTAACGATCTAGGGTTCGAAAATTTGATCCTCGGGAGACGCTCAACGCTGTCTATCTCTTTTTTTTTTTTTTTTTTTTTTTTTTTTTTTTTGCTTTGAACGGTGTTCCTTTCTTTTTCTGAGTGGGACGTGCCACCCGGCTGGCAGTAGCGCGAGCGAGGGACAAGAGGGTGTCGGGTCCATGGGCAGTCCCATTCTGCCTGCCGCCTTGTCGGGTAGTCGGTCCAGGCCCATCAACGCATGCCGGGCTGTGGGGCCCATTCGAACCTTCACCAATCACGCCCTATCTCTTTTTCCTCGGCCGATCCAGATTTGTGCACTGCACACAGGCTTGGCGTATGTGCTAGACGGGATGTACCTAGCTGCTAGTACTTCCGTGTCCCTCAAAAAGAAGAGAAAAAACTGCTACTTCCGTGTATGCAGAGCTGTGCAGATCAACAACTTTGAAGTGCACAAAGAAGCGAGAACCACAAACTCTATGAACCCTAAGGGCATCTCCAGTGGGGAGATACATTTCGGATGCCCAAAATGTCCACGCGTGTTCGTTTGCGTCGGTCTAAATGGTCGAAATCGACCGCACGTCCGTTTGCGTTGGGTGGCTCCAGCGGCACGACGCATTTTCTTTCGATTTTGCATTTTTTTCAACATAAAAACTTAATTTACATAGTAAAAGAAAGGAAAATGAGGTGACCCTGCATACCACTGCATGTTGTAGTATGCCAGTCGTTGATATAACATTCACGAAGTACCAATCCGCAAATGTTACATCCCTCAGAGTAGTACAACAGAACATAGCAGGTCCATAACTCATTCACATAATATTACAATTAACATACACATATCGTCTCGGAGCTCCTCTTGGGTCCTAAGAGGATTACTCCTGGGTTCGAGACGAACCCAACTTAACTTACAATACCAGAGTCTCATTAAACTAAACATTATTTCATCAAGCAGTTAAATCCTAAGAGTTCGGGCTGCTCGGTTACTACTGCTTATCAGATATCTCTATGCTTGTTCTCCTCCGGAAGCCTCTCCGGATCCGTAGACAATGAGTTAGTCTACGCCTTCAACACCTCCTGAGAGGTCTGGTTCTTCGTAGCCGATGATCTCGGCTCCTTCATTGTTGTTGTAGTCCTCCTCCAGGTGATTCAGACAATCTAAGCATGGGATTTAAGAGTGGTATGAGTACGAGCGTACTCAACAAGTTCATTATAGAAAAGAGGTGTTTAATGCTCTAGCTACGATATTAGACCAGAAAGTCTAATACCAATGCAGGTTTTGATAAACATTTCTTCAAGAGATTGCTTTTATTTCAAAGAGCTATGTCCGTCAGCCTTCACCGGTTTACTAGAACTTCATGGAGGTCCTTTCCGGCGTTGTCAGCTTCCTCAATCCCGAATGTGGAGTGACAGTCATGATTCTTTACACTCTGCAGAGGTGTGTTGCTTTACCCATAAGAGATCTTAACCTTGGTGCCAACCGGGCAGCTTTCCCGTCCACACTACCTATGGTGTGAGGCCCGGTATAAGGTCTAGCCAATCATGTTCCTCCGCTACCTCGAACACCCACCCTTTGTTGCATGCGCCGACCCTGGGTCCACGTCGGTCCCATTATTCCCGTAATTTCAGGGTGGACCCCGACCACGACAACAGTGCTGGGCTCTACCATACACTCCTACGCCGGTGGCTGCAACCCATCATAGACCGCAATACCGTGGGGACTTAAGGCTTCCCCAACCTACCGCTTGTTCTTCGAACGACAAGTGTCTACGGACTGTGCCGTGGGGACTTAAGGCTTCCCCAGCCTACCGCTTGCCGCCGACAGATACAAGTGTCTACGGTAAAGCGCATCCGTTGATGAACGAGAGGTGGAAACACTTTTGACTACTCCGTCCCACTCCGGATCTTATGGTTAACACGGATATTACGGCACAAGAATCACTGGCGACATTTGTTGTTTAATCCTAGATGGATATAAACCCGTGCAATGGAACCTCCACCATATCAACACAATCCATGGTTCCATTGCCCACCACATAGTCATATTCATAGTTATGAAAGTAGTGGTTTTGATTTTTGTGCAATAGTGATAACCATAATACTTTGCAAGTAATTTGATAAAAATACTCAAATGACATGAGCAAGTGATGAACTTGCCTGAACACTGCAAAGTTTTGCAGTTGGAAGGTATGGACTGACCCTTGTCCTCTTGTTCTGAAAAATAGCATCATTGTCCAATAAGGGCAATGGTTAAAGAAGCAATTATGCATGATTCCATTTTTAGGATTTGTTCCCCCCTTCCGATGTCGTTATTATTTCATGTAAGAGGTTAATACTAAGAATGATTTGGGGATACTTGATTTAGGAGTAAAATACTACCTTGAAATGTTGTCAAGGTGTTTTTGAAGTCCAAATGCATTAATGGACTTATTTTCATTATTGAAAATAATATGTGTGATTTAAATCATTATTTAAATCATCAAATTAAGATTCATTCTTAATTGTCTTCAAAAATTCTCTTTGATATTTTATTTAGTTAGAGAATTTTATGTTGATCTATTTTCATATTTTTAATTATTTTTTTAGAGCTATTAATAATTTTCTATGATTATTCAAAGTTTCAGCATTTTTATTTGTTTGTGAAAAGACAAAAACACTTCAGGCCACACTGTCGGTGCAACCCAATGGGTTAGGTCTAACCGACCGGCCCGGTCCGGCTCGACCAGCCCCACTCCTCTCTCTTCTCCTCACGCGCGAACGAACCCTAACCCTAACCTGCTCTGGCGACCCGTGTCGCCTCCGCCGTCGCCGCTCGATTCCGGCGAGATTCGCCGGACTTGGCCCCCGCCATGATGCGCAATCAACGCGCCACACGATGGCGGTCAATCCTATCCGCGTCGATCTGACGCGGGCGACCTGCTGCTCTCGGTCTCATCCCCGTCTGGTGCTAGGGTTACGGGATCCGCTCGATCCCGCCGTTCCTGGCGCTCCTGGTGCTTGGACTCCGCTCTGGCTTCGCCGCCGTGGTGCGGGTGGTGCCGTGGTGTCGCCATGGCCTGGCTTGGCTTGGCGCCGCCGCGCTCTGGCGTGTGCCGCCGTGGCCGCCATGGCCGTGCCTATCTGCTCGACCACGGTAAGTGTTCCGCCACCCTCTTTCTCCTGTGCCTCTCTTCTTCCTCCTCCAGTATCCCTGGCCATGGCTTCCCTCCTTGTGGAGGTGCTGGCCTACTGATGTTGGTGCTCTGCTGTGCTTGGCTTGCTGCTGTCGCCATAGATCCTAGCTTCTTGTCTTTGGCCGTTCTTGCTCAATTGCTCACCGTGCTTCCTAGCTATTTCGTTTATTGTAATCTCTGTCGTGGTCCTCCTGTGATTGCTCATGAGCATCCAGTGATGCTCATGGCCTACTGGCATGCTCCTATTCTTTTTACTGTCACTAGGGCATACTGTGTGTGCTTAATCTTGTCCCTGGCTTGATTGTGGTGGTTAATCCTTGCATACTTGCAAGTGCCAGTGCCTCTGGACTAGTTCATTTAGTTCAGATTCATGATTATGCTCAATTGAGCATTACTGTTGGCTTAGCAGTGTGATCCAATGATGAATTGATATGTGCTTTTCTTGTGTATTATGATCCTTTGGTTCATCAAGCCTTTGATGTGCTTCTGGATACAATTATAAAGCCTGATGCCCTTATCTGTGATGCAATTGTTCAGTTATTTAATTATCTGTTCATGTGTTAATTGCTTAGAATGAGTTCTAGCATGCGGTAGCATGCTCTAACAAGCTTCGGTGTTCATATGATCACCAGTTGCTTATGTAACACTGCCCTTTGGTGTCTGTGCCTCACTTTGTTGCTCATCGGTGTATCACAGGCCTGGCACGATGTGTCGTTGCTTGCTTAAGCATCAATTGATGCTGTCATGATCCATTTGATCATTTGCAAGACCCTGGTGCATCCATTGCTTGTCTGTTTTATTTATCTCGTTTATCCTTGCTTGATTAAATGGATAAATAATGTGAACCGAGATTCATGATGATCATTTCAATGAATTTGTTAGGGCTAGCAGGATGCCAACCATCGGTTGTGTACCCTAGCCCTCCTTACGAACCCTACCGGGTGATGATATCGTGCATGGTTTCTTTGTTGGAATTGGTTAAGTGGTTGAGGTGATCCTGGCGGTATTCATGTGTCGCCCGGGATGGCTCCCCTGTTTGGTGGCTTTCTGTGATGGATAAATGCTCACTGGCTAGTCACTTAGTGAATTTCCAGTAGCTTTGATGTTGATAATTAGGATAGGCACATGTTGCCTGTCAATCTGATGGTTTAGCTAGGTCAATAGGTGCTTTGTGATTCTGATTGGCTGCAAGGAATAAATCCATGCTGGATTTCTCTGGCTTTGACACTGTGTGGTCATAACCAGTGTTCCCTGGTTTATTTTCCTTTTAGCCTTGGTTGTACTTGCTGGCACCAATTGGTTTAGTAACCAAATGATGATACACCCAGGGTTTTCTACCCTTCTTTGCTCCTGTGATGCAAGCATGCTTAATTATGAGCAAGATATGATCTTGCTCAGGCTCTTGTGTGGTATACCTCACTCCAGCTCCTAGAATTAAGTGTTGTTGTAGAGGATTGCTTCTGTGATGCTTGGTTTGCTTGCCCTTCTCCTCCTTACAAGCTTGTGGTGCTTTACTCCATCTGGTACTTGCTCACAGCTGACAGTTCTTGGGGAAACTGTCCCTGTATGATTTCTGGTGGCTTGTTGTTCTTCCTGTTCTAAGTGTTCTTGGTGTTCTTGGTGAACTTACCACTGCTGCTTGTCGATGACTGAACAAATGGCTAGGGTTTGGTTCTGAAAAGGTTATATATGATGCTCCTCTTCTCTCCCTGGTCGACAGCTTGGGTATGTGCACTTGGTGACTCACTGATGATGTGTGTGTGTGCTGTGCCACATGCACACCCAGTGGCTTGGTGTTGAGCATGCACACCTGCTGTGTGTGCTGCTTGTGTGTGTGTGTGTACCAGATCCTGTGAACTTGGCTTTGGAGAGGATCAGCTCGGCAGCCTGATCATATCCCCTCCATTTGCTTTATTTGTTAACCTGCCAAGTGGCAAGCCACTTGGCTTAATTCTGTTTTTTGGCTTTGATTTGTGCAGGGATCATCAATTGAGCAAAATGGACATGGAATTCATCATATACAAGATCAAGTGAAGATGATCTTGTAGAATTTAGACTAGGATATTAACTTGTAATTTTTCTTTATTTTCCTTTCTTCTATTCTGCCCATTTATGTAATGTGTTGTATTATTCTTTTATTTCACTTATGAATATTGTAATGACATTGTAATGTGTGTGATGATCAATAAAGCTCAAAGTTTTCTCTAATGAGCTTTACTTTAATATAATTGTTCTTCTTGTTTATTATTGATTATAAACTTAATGAATTTCCTCAATTGAATTATTTAAGGTAATTATTTAATGTTTGAATTTGAAATTCAAATTCAACATTGGTTTAAATTCAACCATGTCACTTATCAAGAATTCAATCATGCACTTTCCCCTCTCTTCTTAAAACTCTAAACTAATGAAGTGAGATCCAAGTTTGTCGCACTCTCGAAACCCTAACCCTGTAAGGTGTCGAGAGAGAAACTTGTCCCCCTTTGATGAATTTTTTTGTTTAAAAGCGCGAAATTTTCCCAGAATTTACCATGCAATGCACATCCCTTTCTAAAATCTACCCCTCGATCGTCTCTAAACCTGGGACATTACAGAAAATAAAATAAAAAAACCTAAGAACGGTTGCGCCTACTGGTCGTCGTCATTGCCGCCGATCACGACGAGCTCCAGTACCGGCCACGACTTGTTGGAAGCGGCGGAACATACGTCAGTGCCGTCGGCGGTGGTGGAGGTGGAACCCACGCCGGTGGTGGCGGTTGAGCAGCCTAGGCCGGTGGTGGAGGTTGAGCAGCCCACTCCGGTGGTGGAGGTTAAGCAGCCCACGCCGGTGGTGTAGGTGGAGGCCCCCACGGGTTGTACGACGGAGGTGGAGGCGGCAGTTGCACCGGTTGCGTGGCCGAGTCCTCGAGCGCCCGTCGTAGGGCCACTTCCTCCGTGAGGCCCGGCGGCATGATGCCGGTGGCGTACCGGGGTAGTGACGGTTGCACCGGTCAGTCCACCTCCGAGACGAGGACGCCGAGCCTCGCGATCTCGTCGTCTGTCATCGTCTTCGGGTACTCGAACTTCCGGCTCTCCGCCATGGCCAACTGCCATTCCTGGAAATGCAGGCGACGTAGTCGTCGCTGTCATCCTTGGCCTCCTCGTTGTGGTAGGCCAGCGTGTCGCTGTAGTCGTCGTCGTCCTGTGCAGGCGCCGGCGACTTCCGTGTTCGACGACGAGGCGGCGGTGGATGGTCAAACGGGAGTCCATGTCATCGAGGAAGCCCGCCCTCCTCCTCGGATCCTTCTCGATCTCACACCAGGTGCGCCAAGTGTCGGAGTTGATGGCGTAGGCGGGATCGGCGTGGAGGTCTGGCGATAGGTAACACCGCCTGCGCCAGAACTTAGCGCTCCTCTCTGGCTCACGCGGAGGCACGGGCGGGACATGCACCCGGAGGTAGCTGAGCCGCCAAGCATGTGCACGCCCCCACCTGTCGCACGGCGTCCAGTTCGTGTGCATGAGCCGCGCCACGTTGACTGGCAGCGACACCCTGTGCGTCCGGTCCGCCTTCTTGGTGCCGCTGCTGGATGCCTCGAAGTCGTTGATGTCTACGTTCCCCCTCCTTTCCTGTAGACAGTGTTGGGCCTCCAAGAGCAGAGGTTTGTAGAACAGCAGCAAGTTTTCCCTTAAGTGGATCACCCAAGGTTTATCGAACTCAGGGAGGAAGAGGTCAAAGATATCCCTCTCATGCAACCCTGCAACCACAAAGCAAGAAGTCTCTTGTGTCCCCAACACACCCAATAGGTGCACTAGTTCGGCGAAGAGATAGTGAAATACAGGTGGTATGAATAAGTATGAGCAGTAGCAACGGTGCCAGAAAATAACTTGCTGGCGTGTAGTTGATGGTGGTAGTATTGCAGCAGTAGTAACACAGTGAAACAGTAAACAAGCAGTAGTAACGCAGCAGTATTTAGGAACAAGGCCTAGGGATTAGACTTTCACTAGTGGACACTCTCAACATTGATCACATAACAGAATAGATAAATGCATACTCTACACTCTTGTTGGATGATGAACGCATTGCGTAGGATTACACGAACCCTCAATGCCGGAGTTAACAAGCTCCACAATTTGTTCATATTTTAGTAACCTTATAGTGTAAGATAGATCAACAGATTAAACCAAGTACTAACATAGCATGCACACTGTCACCTTCATGCATATGTAGGAGGAATAGATCACATCAATATTATCATAGCAATAGTTAACTTCGCAATCTACAAGAGATCATGATCATAGCATAAACCAAGTACTAACACGGTGCACACACTGTCACCTTTACACACGTGCAGGAGGAATAGAACTACTTTAATAACTTTGCTAGAGTAGCACATAGATAGTAGTGATACAAAACTCATATGAATCTCAATCATGTAAAGCAGCTCATGAGATTATTGTATTGAGGTACATGGAAGAGAGATGAACCACATAGCTACCGGTACAGCCCCGAGCCTCGATGGAGAACTACTCCCTCCTCATGGGAGCAGCAGCGGTGATGAAGATGGCGGTGAAGTTGGCTGCGGTGTAGATGGAGAAGCCTTCCGGGGCACTTCCCGCTCCGGCAGCGTGCGGAACAGAGACTCCTGTCCCCCGGATCTTGGCTTCGCGATGGCGGCGGCTCGGAAGGTTTACGTGGGTTTCGTCGAACGCATCGGGGTTTTCGCGACGGAGGCTTTTTATAGGCGAAGAGGCGGCGCAGAGGGCTTACGGGGGCCCACACCATAGGGCGGCGCGGCCCCCTCTCGGCCGCGCCGGGGTGTGGTGTGGGGCCCCCGGGGCTCCCCTACGGCGGCTCTCGGGTGTTACGGATGGTTCCGGGAAAAATAGGAACACAGGCGTTGATTTCGTCCGATTCCGAGAATATTTCGTTACTAGGATTTACGAAACCAAAAGCAGAAAACAGAACGGCACTTCGGCATCTTGTTAATAGGTTAGTTCCAGAAAATGCACAAATATGACATGAAGTGTGCATAAAACATGTAGATAACATCAATAATGTGGCATGGAACATAAGAAATTATCGATACGTCGGAGACGTATCAGCATCCCCAAGCTTAGTTCTGCTCGTCCCGATCAGGTAAAACGATAACAAAGATAATTTCTGAAGTGACATGCCATCATAAACTTGATCATACTATTTGTAAAGCATATGTAGTGAATGCAGCGATCAAAACAATGTATATGACATGAGTAAACAAGTGAATCATATAGCAAATACTTTTCATGAATAGCACTTCAAGACAAGCATCAATAAGTCTTGCATAAGAGTTAACTCATAAAGCAATAATTCATAGTAAAAGCATTGAAGCAACACAAAGGAAGATTAAGTTTCAGCGATTGCTTTCAACTTGTAACATGTATATCTCATGGATATTGTCAACATAGAGTAATATAATAAGTGCAATAAGCAAATATGTAGGAATCAATGCATAGTTCACACAAGTGTTTGCTTCTTGAGGTGGAGAGAAATAGGTGAACTGACTCAACATTGAAAAGTAGAAGAATGGTCCTCATAGAGGAAAAAGCATCGATTGCTATATTTGTGCTAGAGCTTTGATTTTGAAAACATGAAACAATTTTGTCAACGGTAGTAATAAAGCATATGCATCATGTAAATTATATCTTATAAGTTGCAAGCCTCATGCATAGTATACTAATAGTGCCCGCACCTTGTCCTAATTAGCTTGGACTACCGGATCATCACAATGCACTGTTTTTACCAAGTGTCACAAAGGGGTACCTCTATGCCGCCTGTACAAAGGTCTAAGGAGAAAGCTCGCATTGGATTTCTCGCTATTGATTATTCTTCAACTTAGACATCCATACCGGGACAACATAGACAACAGATAATGGACTCCTCTTTTATGCATAAGCATGTAACAACAATTAATAATTTTCTCATTTGAGATTGAGGATATATGTCCAAAACTGAAACTTCCACCATGGATCATGGCTTTAGTTAGCGGCCCAATGTTCTTCTCTAACATATGCATGCTTAACCATAAGGTGGTAGATCTCTCTTACTTCAGACAAGACGAACATGCATAGCAACTCACATGAAATTCAACAATGACTAGTTGATGGCGTCCCCAGAAACATGGTTATCGCACAACAAGCAACTTAATAAGAGATAAAGTGCATAATTACATATTCAATACCACAATAGTTTTTTAAGCTATTTGTCCCATGAGCTATATATTGCAAAGGTGAAGAATGGAATTTTAAAGGTAGCACTCAAGCAATTTACTTTGGAATGGCGGAAAATACCATGTAGTAGGTAGGTATGGTGGACACAAATGGCATAGTGGTTGGCTCAAGTATTTTGGATGCATGAGAAGTATTCCCTCTCGATACAAGGTTTAGGCTAGCAAGGTTTATTTGAAACAAACACAAGGATGAACCGGTGCAGCAAAACTCACATAAAAGACATATTGAAAATATTATAAGAATCTACATCGTATTCCTTGTTGTTCAAACTCAATACTAGAAATTATCTAGACCTTAGAGAAATCAAATATGCAAACCGAATTTAAGCATGCTCTATGTATTTCTTCATTAATGGGTGCAAAGCATATGATGCAAGAGCTTAATCATGAGCACAACAATTGCCAAGTATCACATTACCCAAGACATTTATAGCAATTACTACATGTATCATTTTCCAATTCCAACCATATAACAATTTAACGAAGGAGAAACTTCGCCATGAATACTATGAGCTAAGAACACATGTGTTCATACGAACCAGCGGAGCGTGTCTCTCTCCCACACAAGCATGATGTAATCCAATTTATTCAAACACAAACAAAAACAAAAACAAACAGACGCTCCAAGTAAAGCACATAAGATGTGACCGAATAAAAATATAGTTTCAAGAGAAGGAACCTGATAATTTGTCGATGAAGAAGGGGATGCCTTGGGCATCCCCAAGCTTAGACGCTTGAGTCTTCTTGAAATATGCAGGGATGAACCACCGGGGCATCCCCAAGCTTAGACTTTTCACTCTTCTTGATCATAGTATATCATCCTCCTCTCTTGACCCTTGAAAACTTCCTCCACACCAAACTCGAAACAAACTCATTAGAGGGTTAGTGCATAATCAAAAACTCACATGTTCAGAGGTGACACAATCATTCTTAACACTTCTGGACATTGCTCAAAGCTACTGGAAGGTAATGGAACAAAGAAATCCACCCAACACAGCGAAAGAAGCAATGCGAGATAAAAGGCAGAATCTGTCAAAACAGAACAGTCCGTAAAGACGAATTTTAAAATGGCACCAGACTTGCTCAGATGAAAATGCTCAAATTGAATGAAAGTTGCGTACATATCTGAGGATCACTCACGTAAATTGGCATAATTTTCTGAGTTACCTACAGAGAATTTTTCCCAGATTCGTGACAGCAAGAAAACAGTTTCTGCGCAGTAATCCAAATCTAGTATTGACTTTACTATCAAAGACTTTACTTGGCACAACAAAACACAAAACTAAGATAAGGAGAGGTTGCTACAGTAGTAAACAACTTCCAAGACACAAATATAAAACAAAGTACTGTAGCAAAATAACACATGGGTCATCTCCCAAGAAGTTCTTTCTTTATAGCCATTAAGATGGGCTCAGTAGTTTTAATGATGCACTCGCAAGAAATAGTAGTTGAGGCAAAAGAGAGCATCAAGAGGCAAATTCAAAACACATTTAAGTCTAACATGCTTCCTATGCATAGGAATCTTGTAAATAAACAAGTTCATGAAAAGCAAAGTAACAAGCATAGGAAGATAAAACAAGTATAGCTTCAAAAATTTCAGCACATAGAGAGGTGTTTTAGTAACATGAAAATTTCTACAACCATATTTTCCTCTCTCATAATAACTTTCAGTAGTGTCATGAGCAAACTCAACAATATAACTATCACATAAAGCATTCTTATCATGAGTCTCATGCATAAAATTATTACTACTCCCAACATAAGCATAATCAATTTTATTAGTTGTAGTGGGAGCAAATTCAACAAAGTAGCTATCATATATAGGAGGTATATTGTAATCATAATCAAATTTATCCTCCATAACAGGTGGTACCAAAAGACTACTATCATTATAATCATCATAAATAGGAGGTAGAGTATCATCAAAGTAAATTTTCTCCTCAATGCTTGCGGGACTAAAAAGATCATGCTCATCAAAACCAGCTTCCCCAAGCTTAGAATTTTCCATATCATTAGCAACAATGGTGTTCAAAGTGTTCATATTAATATGTTCCATGGGTTTTTTAATTTTCGGATCAAACCATCCATGTCTTAAATCAGGAAATAGAGTAAAAAGCTCATTGTTGTCCATTATGCCAAACTAGTGTAAACAAGAAACAAAAAGATGCAATTGCAGGATCTAAAGGAAATAGCTTTGAGTACTTACAACGCCGGAAAATAGCTTAGTAGCCGAGATACAGAGTGTGAGTACCTTTTACCTTTCCTCCCCGGCAACGGCGCCAGAAAATAGCTTGATGTCTACGTTCCCCCTCCTTTCCTCAGAGACGGTGTTGGGCCTCCAAGAGCAGAGGTTTGTAGAACAACAGCAAGTTTTCCCTTAAGTGGATCACCCAAGGTTTATCGAACTCAGGGAGGAAGAGGTCAAAGATATCCCTCTCATGCAACCCTGCAACCACAAAGCAAGAAGTCTCTTGTGTCCCCAACACACCCAATAGGTGCACTAGTTCGGCGAAGAGATAGTGAAATACAGGTGGTATGAATAAGTATGAGCAGTAGCAACGGTGCCAGAAAATAACTTGCTGGCGTGTAGTTGATGGTGGTAGTATTGCAGCAGTAGTAACACAGTGAAACAGTAAACAAGCAGTAGTAACGCAGCAGTATTTAGGAACAAGGCCTAGGGATTAGACTTTCACTAGTGGACACTCTCAACATTGATCACATAACAGAATAGATAAATGCATACTCTACACTCTTGTTGGATGATGAACGCATTGCGTAGGATTACACGAACCCTCAATGCCGGAGTTAACAAGCTCCACAATTTGTTCATATTTTAGTAACCTTATAGTGTAAGATAGATCAACAGATTAAACCAAGTACTAACATAGCATGCACACTGTCACCTTCATGCATATGTAGGAGGAATCGATCACATCAATATTATCATAGCAATAGTTAACTTCGCAATCTACAAGAGATCATGATCATAGCATAAACCAAGTACTAACACGGTGCACACACTGTCACCTTTACACACGTGCAGGAGGAATAGAACTACTTTAATAACTTTGCTAGAGTAGCACATAGATAGTAGTGATACAAAACTCATATGAATCTCAATCATGTAAAGCAGCTCATGAGATTATTGTATTGAGGTACATGGAAGAGAGATGAACCACATAGCTACCGGTACAGCCCCGAGCCTCGATGGAGAACTACTCCCTCCTCATGGGAGCAGCAGCGGTGATGAAGATGGCGGTGAAGATGGCAGCGGTGTCGATGGAGAAGCCTTCCGGGGGCACTTCCCCGCTCCGGCAGCGTGCGAACAGAGACTCTGTCCCCAGGATCTTGGCTTCGCGATGGCGGCGGCTCACGGAAGGTTTACGTGGGTTTCGTCGAACGCATCGGGGTTTTCGCGACGGAGGCTTTTTATAGGCGAAGAGGCGGCGCAGAGGGCTTACGGGGGCCCACACCATAGGGCGGCGCGGCCCCCTGGCGCGCCGGGGTGTGTGGTGTGGGCCCCCCAGGGCTCCCCTCTGGCGGCTCTCGGGTGTTCTGGATGGTTCCGGGAAAAATAGGAACCTGGGCGTTGATTTCGTCCGATTCCGAGAATATTTCGTTACTAGGATTTCTGAAACCAAAAACAGCAGAAAACAGGAACTGGCACTTCGGCATCTTGTTAATAGGTTAGTTCCAGAAAATGCACAAATATGACATGAAGTGTGCATAAAACATGTAGATAACATCAATAATGTGGCATGGAACATAAGAAATTATCGATACGTCGGAGACGTATCAGTCGTTCTTCTTCTTCCCCATCGTGCCGTGGTGGCGCACGGCGGTGGTGGGAGTGGAGGTGTCCGTGGTGAGGGCGATGCTAGGGACGATGCCGGTCGACTTTTAAGGCCGGCCACGCGTGGGACACGATGCCATTGAAGGCGGCACAGAAGCCCAGCCAACGCCCGCGAGTGCGCGCGTAGAAAAGGCAGCCGCGACATTGATAGCTAAGGCTACGGCAGACGCGAAAGCGATGCCCTCGATACAGCCCTATGGCTCGCTGCCAGGCTGGCCCAGTGGAAAAGCGAGTGGTCACTTGGGGCGTTGAAAGTGCATGGAGCCCCCATGTGTGGTTTTGGTAATTAATGACAATCCCTATGGACTAATGTTTGCATTGATTTATATTTGTAGGAGTTGTCCATAGGCAATTCTTGAACCATATGTTGGCTTCAAGGTTGCAATAAGAAGAAATTGATGAAGTATATCAAGTGTCAAGTATGTCTTGAAGATGAAGATGAAGTGTGCCCTCAAGTTACTTCAAGACATCAACATGATGAAGAATGGAGAAATGAAGTGCTAGTTCAAGATGAGCCATCTCGAAGAGATCCTTTGATTGACTCTTGTCATCCATATGGTGATCATGGATATGTGAAGTTGCGCCGAAGAAGAAGCTCTCCCATGGTGGTTTATGGGGGAGCAATCTACAAGACTTCGTCTAGAAAGCACAAGCAAGAAAGGCGCTCCATATTGTTGCGGTCAAGATCGTCATCATCGAGCTCAAGTGGAATGCGCAAGTTTAAGGTTTGCTCTTGATAGGGTTTCTTTCTCACCGGTCTCATAAGTGTAGTTGGAGACCGGTTTATAGTTTAGCTGCCGTACTATCAAGAGGGCTCTCGAGTGAGTAACTCGATCGTATCATTCGGAGAGAGCTCAAACCTTTGCATCCTTGCATCATCTTTCTTGGTTGTTATTTGGATCTTATCCATGTGATGTTTTAGAGCTTGTGCTTATTCTCATGACAAGCTCTAGTTCATCGAAAACGGATTTCGTATAGATCACTTGTTGCGTTTTCGAGTTTGGTTCATCATCATATTTCTTGGTTGTTATTTGGATCTTATCCATATGGTGATGTAGAGCTTGTGGTTACTTCCATAGCAAGCTCTAGTTCATCGAAAACGGATTCCGCATGAATCACTTGTTGCGTTTTCGATATTGGAGTTTTTCTCGGTTTCTCGTATTGAGAGGTTTCACTCTAAAATACATAGAAAAACCTACCCCACTTGTTCTTAAGCTTTTCACTCTTTGTTGGGTAGCTCTTGTCATACCCTTTACAACAAAATTGGTTTCACCTAAATCCGAGTTTCCTAACTCAACTTGTTGCATTTTCGAGGTTGGAGGTTTTACCGGTATGTCTTTTTTAGACAGGTCAAACCTTTTGTCTTTTATTTCTATCCTACCTTACTGGACTATGATGGTTCCCTGCATGATCTTGTAGAGCTTGTTACTAGCTTCGAAACGAGCCCAAGATCATCAAAATCGGAGTCCGGATGCAAAAGTTCTTAAAGTTTTCGTATCGGGTGTTTGGGCAAAAACTGGGGGGCCGGAACTGCCGCCGGAACTGCCGCCGGGAGCACCCCGGCACTGCCGGTGGCGCAAGGCCTGCACTGCCGGCCACCCCGGCACTGCCGGTGGAAAATGGCCAGCACTGCCGGCCACCCGCACTGCCGGTGGCACAAGGCCGGCACTGCCGGCCTGTCGCGATTTTTGCCCCAACGGGCAGAAATCTGAGGCCCCTATTTAAGGCCTTCTTCCTCCTCTTCCTCCTTACTTCTTCTTCCTCCTTTGGCTCTCCACCATTGCTGACCTTGAGAGCTTTCCACATCCCTCTACTTCTCCAATGATTCTTGAATCCATTTGAGGGAAAAGGAAGAGGAGATCTAGATCTACATTTCTACCAATCAAATCCATCTCTTTGTGAGTGGAACTCTCTAGATCTTGATCTTGGTGTTCTTTGTGAATTCCTTTGTTCTTCCTCTCTTATTCCCCAATAGCTTTTGTAGCTTTGTTGGAATTTGAGAGAGAAGGACTTGAGCATCTTTGTGGTGTTCTTGCCATTGCATTTGGTGCATCGGTTTGAGTTCTCCACGGTGATTCGTGGAGGTGAAAGCAAGAAAGTTGTTACTCTTGGGTTCTTGGAACCCTAGATGGATTCTAGGCCTTTGTGGCGATTTGTTGGGAGCCTCCAATTAAGTTGTGGATGTGTGCCCCAATCTTTGTGTAAGGCCCGGTTTCCGCCTCGAAGGAAATCCCTTAGTGGAACCGTGACCTAGGCCTTTGTGGCGAGGGTCACCGGAGATTTAGGTGAGGCGCCTTCGTGGCGTTCGGTGTGTGGTGTGAGTACCGCATCTTGGGGTGAGGCCTTTGTGGCGTTGGTGTGCATCGAGCAACCACACCTCAAGGTGAGCCTCTTGTGGCGTTCGGGAGCACTAAGCAACCGCACCTCTCCACCGGAGATTAGCACTCGCAAGAGTGTGAACTCCGGGATAAATCATCGTCTCCCGCGTGCCTCGGTTATCTCTATACCCGAGCTCTTTACTTATGCACTTTACCTTGTGATAGCCATCGTGCTTGAAGTTATATATATCTTGCTATCACATACTTGCTTGTATTGCTTAGCATAAGTTGTCGGTGCACATAGGTGAACCATTGCTTAGAATAAGTTGTTGGTGCACATAGGTGAACAATAGTATATAGGCTTTGGGCTTGACAAAGTAAACGCTAGTTTTATTCCGCATTTGTTAAGCCCATCTCGTAAAAGTTTTAAATCGCCTATTCACCCCTCTAGGCGACATCCGTGTCCTTTCAATTGGTATCAGAGCAAGGTCTCTCATTCTTAGGCTTCACCGCCTTGAGAGTAAAGATGTCGGCTAGAGGATTAGTGCACGATAACACTCTTATATTAGATGGCACAAATTTTGATGTTTGGAAAATTTGCATGCTTAGTCATTTTCGGGACATTGACCCTCATATGGAGAAAATTGTAGATATAGGTTTTTCTCCTCCTATGGATTCACAAAATCTATCTTTAGAGGATGAGAAAAAATTATATCTCAATTCTCAAGCTTCTTATGTTCTTATGAATGCTTTGCGAGATGTAGGTCTTTTTCCATACTTGCCTTTTTGGAGCGCTCATGAGTTATGGACAAAAATTCAAGATAAATATGATGTGTCCAATATTATTAAGGATGATTGCATTGCTTCCATTTCCGGCCGTGATGAGTTCTCATCTTCATCCACTTCACCAAAGTGTGTCAAGACACAAGGTAATGATATGGTGAGTGGTGATGAAAATTGCAATGTTGATATTGAGCTTTCTATTGATGATTCTTCATCTCTATCTCATTGCAATGCTTCATCTACGGACTCAAACACATCTAGCACTAGAAATGATTTACATGCTTGTGTTGATAGTCCTTGCATATCATGTGTAAGTTGCTTGAAAAAATCTAATGATGATATGCTTGCATTGTCTTGTGGCCATGATAAAAATGCTTCTATTTCCTCTAGTTGTTGTGTGTCTAACAATGTAGAGGAAACCAAAGATTCTATTGTTCAAGACAAGATCTTGAAAGGAGCCTCAAGTAACTCCTCATCTTTATCTCACGGTCCTCATATATGCCTTATGGCCAAGGGTTCCACGGTACCTCCTACCATGGAACCTAATATGTCTCGTGGTGATAAGGATGAGGATGAATATGAAGAAGAGGATTGGGTTGTCTCTCTACGCGATAAGGGTAAGAGCGTATTCAAGGTTATTTGCAAAGATAAAATTGCTAGCACTCACTTCTTTGAAATCTTGACTACCGCTATTGAGAGCCAAAAACTTATTTGGATGCATGAGAACACCATTGATAAAAAGGGTGCTCTTGAACGAGAGTATGCCAATGATGTAGCATCCCTAAAGAATGATCTTGAAGAAGAACAAGAGACCGTAGCCTCTCTTGAAGAGCAACTTGAAACCCTTGAAGTGTCTCAAAGTGAAATAGTTTCTAAACTCACTAAGGAAAGAGACCATGCTAAAGCTCAAGTAAAAATTCTTAAAAAGGAAAATTCCAAAGTTGGTGTTGGTCATGATAAACTTGTTAAGGATCTAGATGATCTAGACAAGGCCCACAAGGTCTTGGAGAGCGAACACTCTATCCTCACCAAGTCCCATGAGCAACTTCAAGCTTCCTATTTAAAAGAGCATGCCAACTTGCCTTCTCCCATTGCTATTAATAATGATGCTTGTGCTACTAACTCTACTTCTTGTGAAGCATCTATCTTGAAGGAGAATGTTGAGCTAAGGGCTCAACTTGAATTGCTAACTAGCAATTATGGGAAATTGGAAGAAAATCATGGAAAGCTTTCTAGCTCCCATGAGGATCTTCTAGCTTCTCATGATAGGCTAAAGTTAGCTCATGAGGCTATCATATCAAAGGCAACACCTTGTGAGCCTCATGTGAATACTAGCACTACTACTCAAAATGCTATATTGCCATGTGCTAGTCCTAGTAATTCATCCACTCATAGTATTGCTAAATCTTGTGATGAATTATCTTCCTTGCCTTGTTGTTCTAACAATGTAGGTTCTACTTCCTCTAGTACTTGTGTTGTTACTAACCATGTAGAGGAAATCAAAGAGCTCAAGGCCCAAGTCTCTTCTTTGAAGAACGACTTGGTAAAGAGTCATGAAGGGAAATGCAAACTTGACAAGATGTTGAGTGTGCAACAATCCCCCAATGATAAGAGTGGACTTGGATTCAACTCCAACAACAAGAACAAGTCCAAGAACAACAATATTAAGAAGGGCCAATTACAAGTCAAAGACCCGGCCAAGATTGTTTGCTTCAAGTGCAAAATTGAAGGGCATCATGTTAGATCTTGCCCTTTGAAGAAGAAGCAAAAAGGGAAGCGGCCTCAAGCTCAAACTCATATTCAACCTCAAGTTGAAGAAATGCCACTTCCCAAGAAGAATCAAGCCAATGCTCCCATTGTGGAGAAATCTAGTGAGAAGAAGGAGAAGAAAAGAACTTGCTACATATGCCGTGAGAAGGGTCACATCTCCTCCTTTTGCACTATTGGTACCTCATCCAACTCTATCACCATTGATGATGTTTATTCTCTTCGTAAGGATGAGGGTGGCAATGTGTTTGCCAAATTTGTTGGTGCTCAAAGTGGTGTCAAGAAAAGAACCATTTGGGTTGCCAAGCCTATTGTGACTAACCTCTTAGGACCCAACTTAGTTGGGGACCAACGATCCAAAACTTGATCAATAGGTGCTTGTTGGAGGGCATTGGAGACTTGGCTACATCATGAAGAATTAAGGGGTCTTCATCATTTATATTATCTCAAGCCAAGTCTTTTATTTATCTTGCTTCTATCATATATTCAATGTTCCTCCTTGCGGTAACATGTTCTCAACTCATTTATATTGAAAGTTACTCGCCCCTTTGCATGTGTTAGTTTTGTTCCTAACATGTGTTTGTATATGTTGTGCTTCCTACTTGCTTTTCTTGAGAAATCAAGTCTATGTATGTTAGGTTGCACACCATGTATTTGTGCTTGTGTTGGAGCCTCTTTGCATCTTGTTGTATCTTATATGGCTCTTATGAGAGATTAATGGACTATCCCATTTTGGGGGAGTGATATTCCTTTGGGAATTTCATGATCCTAAACAATGTGTGTACATGAGGAATATCACTTAGAATTGATATTGCAAGATTATCTAGTCTCTATGTGGTATGTCATCTTCATGAGAAATTCAAATTCTAATGTCTATTAATATCTCTAGTTGGATCTTATTTGCCTCTTGTGAAAATAAATTCTTTATCACATTATGGGGGAGTAATAAGCTTTGTGCATATTACAAGCCTAGAAAATGTGAACATTTGAGGTTGTGTCACATAGAATTGATACCATAAATTATCTCTCTCCTATGTGGCATGTTTGCTCAAACAAGTTCCAATTTGCTTAAATGGCTTCATTGCTAATACCTTTGTGGATCTTATTTGTGAAAGTTGTTCTTGGCATGGTCTTTCACAACTTGTCCCTCAATACATTTTTGGAAAACCATGTGCTTCAAGTCATACTATTAATTGCTTTGCATGTTGGTATGAATACTATTAATTGCTTTGCATGTTGGTATGAATACTATTAATTGCTTTGCATGTTGGTATGAATACTATTAATTGCTTTGCATGTTGGTATGACTAAATGAAGCTATCAAGAAACTATCTTTGCATGATGGTTAACTCTTATCTTTTACCATATGCTTTATTCATTGTAAATATGATCTCATGAATTCTTACAAACTACCACCGGGAAATATTTCCTAATACCTCTTGTCCTAGGACAATTGGTAATCTTTATGAGGTAGATTTTTATTGATCATATTTACATTGGCTCTTGTGTTCGAATTGCCTTATTTATTGCCATGAATTTGTTGTGCTTTGACCCCCATGTGTCTTCCTTGCATCTTATGGATCTAATTTGTCTATTCAAACTTTCTTAGCATTTCTAGTAGATATAGGTAGTGTGATGATCCTAGTTTTGTGCATTTTGTATCCATATTCTAAATCCTAGATAATGCACTAATCTTGGGGGAGCTCTCCTATATTTGTTATAATGCTTAAACTTCTCTTGATCATTATCAAAAATTTGGTTTTGGGAGACATAAAATTTTCTTTATGGTACTTTGTGCCATCATAAAAAGTTTCGAGGGTTTGGTTTACTTGTTGGAACCTTGCTCTCTTGGGGAGTTGGTTATCTCATTCCTTTGTGTTTAGGGTTAATTAGCTTCTTATAATGAGATAAGTCTTTGGAGTCAATCTTGTGTTGATTTGATTCTTTGATCCAATTTGGGCAACCATTGTCTCTTGATTTATTTGGTGTTTTGTCCAAATTGTATCTCCTTTTGGCTCTTGAAAGTATTGTGCATGCATATTTAATATATGTATATCTTATGTCATGTGTCACTTTCTTTGATCCAATATATAGGGTAAACTCCATCAAATCCTAATTTGGCTAAGATGTGCATGAAATTCAATTTCATATCTATATGCACATAGAATTGTGGAGTTTGTCCTATATGTTGTAGTGTGTCTAACTACTTCGGACCCAATTAGTTTGGGGACCTTTTTGTACTTACCTTTGTGTTAGGTACAATGGATATGCATTAGATGCTTGTCTCACTCTTGGGAATAAGTGGTGACTCAATGGTAACTTGAGGCAAGCTAGGATGGTCAACGAACACATATCTACTACATCCACACCAATGCTATCTTGGTAACAAGTATCTTCTCATGCATACTTTTCTTGTATCCAACCTTATGGTTGCATCTTGGCATGAATTTCTTGATTTGCAAATATTGTGCTTTTTGGCAAAAGTCTTAATGAATCCTCTTTATTGTGAATGTGAGTAATTTGAGATGAGTGCATTTGTTGGGAAGTATACTAAATCATGCTCATGATTCATCCATCCCAACTATGCCTATCTAGCAATTTTATTGCATATCAATTCCTCAAGGCTCACACATGTGCAATATCGATGAAAGTGCAAATTGAGTTATTTGTTGTGGTATCCTTTCTTGTGATACTTGTTGCTCCTCTCAAAGTATCTCAACTATCTTCTTTCCCTTGTTGATATTTGTGATATCTTTGATGTGTTTGTGGTTGAAGTTCATGAATGTACAATAAGATAAAATTGAGCCTTTGGCCATGCTATTAAGCAAAAATTCTTATTGGTATATTGCATGACTTCGTCTTGGATATCATGCTATATTTCTTGCGTATCTATTTTGTGGGTGCATGTTTCTTTGTGGATAAATATCTTTGTGATATTGCCCACTTAGTGAAACTTATACACATAAGAGATGATACATCTCCTTTTGATATTTTATTTCTTTATTGCGTGTTGATTGGTCATGCTAAGCAATATAATTCATTGAAGACTATGATGATGCTTTTTGCTCATCCTTGTAATAGTCTTATAATATGCTTTATCATGCCTTTCACATATCCTCTTGGTTGAGCCTTTTATTATGGTGCCTCTTACTTGTTGCTCAACTATTTGTTTGTTGCAAGTGTTAAGCTTATTTTTCTATCTATGATCTATTACAAATGTTTGTGTTTCAAATGAGGGAGTGAGGATTCCATGTTATGCATATTGTATTCAAATACAACATTTTAATTTATGCATGTACCTTGGGGAGCTTCCTCATTTGATTTAGAGCACTATCTTGTGGTGATCATTAGAGTTTGATTCACTTGGTATCTTTTGTTTTTGAATGATATTACGGGAGTGATGATTCCATGTTTGTGCACTTTATACTCCAATGCAAATTGTCTAGTTTTGTGCACAAACCTTGGGGAGCTTCCTCATATTATTTAGAGCAATCTTCTTGATCTTATCATAATATCTATCTTTCTTTTGGTATCCTCTTTGTGGTTCATTTGGTTGCTTGCTTCATTTGTTGAAGCTTCTTGACTTTGTTATCTTTTTGCAATCTTTGATCCTATCTATAGTGTGATTCCTTCCGAATATTCGTCATTGGATATGTGCATTTGATTCCACTCAAATTATGAGAAATGCACACGCTATGGAGGAACTCTCACTATATTGGCCTTCTAAATTTTTCACCCATTTCGGCAATTGGTGCCAATGGGGGAGAAGTTTGGAGGGTTTAAGGGAATTTGGTTATGTCTTTGCTTTGTGCTTAAGCATGTGCCTTTATTGCATTGCATCTTGTTGCTTTGCATAGTTGAATATTTAGAGGAAACTCCACTAGGCTTTGAATGCCAATATATGCAATGAAAGTCAAGATCATTCACACATGCATATATTATGGGGGAGTTTGCTCTATATATTCAACTTATTTGTTACTTAAATTCCTTATATAAACCCTCTCAAAGAGATTGTCATCAATTACCAAAATGGGGGAGATTGAAAGTACATGGAGCCCCCATGTGTGGTTTTGGTAATTAATGACAATCCCTATGGACTAATGTTTGCATTGAGTTATATTTGTAGGAGTTGTCCATAGGCAATTCTTGAACCATATGTTGGCTTCAAGGTTGCAATAAGAAGAAATTGATGAAGTATATCAAGTGTCAAGTATGTCTTGAAGATGAAGATGAAGTGTGCCCTCAAGTTACTTCAAGACATCAACATGATGAAGAATGGAGAAATGAAGTGCTAGTTCAAGATGAGCCATCTCGAAGAGATCCTTTGATTGACTCTTGTCATCCATATGGTGATCATGGATATGTGAAGTTGCGCCGAAGAAGAAGCTCTCCCATGGTGGTTTATGGGGGAGCAATCTACAAGACTTCGTCTAGAAAGCACAAGCAAGAAAGGCGCTCCATCTTGTTGCGGTCAAGATCGTCATCATCGAGCTCAAGTGGAATGCGCAAGTTTAAGGTTTGCTCTTGATAGGGTTTCTTTCTCACCGGTCTCATAAGTGTAGTTGGAGACCGGTTTATAGTTTAGCTGCCGTACTATCAAGAGGGCTCTCGAGTGAGTAACTCGATCGTATCATTCGGAGAGAGCTCAAACCTTTGCATCCTTGCATCATCTTTCTTGGTTGTTATTTGGATCTTATCCATGTGATGTTTTAGAGCTTGTGCTTATTCTCATGACAAGCTCTAGTTCATCGAAAACGGATTTCGTATAGATCACTTGTTGCGTTTTCGAGTTTGGTTCATCATCATATTTCTTGGTTGTTATTTGGATCTTATCCATATGGTGATGTAGAGCTTGTGGTTACTTCCATAGCAAGCTCTAGTTCATCGAAAACGGATTCCGCATGAATCACTTGTTGCGTTTTCGATATTGGAGTTTTTCTCGGTTTCTCGTATTGAGAGGTTTCACTCTAAAATACATAGAAAAACCTACCCCACTTGTTCTTAAGCTTTTCACTCTTTGTTGGGTAGCTCTTGTCATACCCTTTACAACAAAATTGGTTTCACCTAAATCCGAGTTTCCTAACTCAACTTGTTGCATTTTCGAGGTTGGAGGTTTTACCGGTATGTCTTTTTTAGACAGGTCAAACCTTTCGTCTTTTATTTCTATCCTACCTTACTGGACTATGATGGTTCCCTGCATGATCTTGTAGAGCTTGTTACTAGCTTCGAAACGAGCCCAAGATCATCAAAATCGGAGTCCGGATGCAAAAGTTCTTAAAGTTTTCGTATCGGGTGTTTGGGCAAAAACTGGGGGCCGGAACTGCTGCCGGAACTGCCGCGGGAGCACCCCGGCACTGCCGGTGGCGCAAGGCCTGCACTGCCGGCCACCCCGGCACTGCCGGTGGAAAATGGCCAGCACTGCCGGCCACCCCGGCACTGCCGGTGGCACAAGGCCGGCACTGCCGGCCTGTCGCGATTTTTGCCCCAACGGGCAGAAATCTGAGGCCCCTATTTAAGGCCTTCTTCCTCCTCTTCCTCCTTACTTCTTCTTCCTCCGTTGGCTCTCCACCATTGCTGACCTTGAGAGCTTTCCACATCCCTCTACTTCTCCAATGATTCTTGAATCCATTTGAGGGAAAAGGAAGAGGAGATCTAGATCTACATTTCTACCAATCAAATCCATCTCTTTGTGAGTGGAACTCTCTAGATCTTGATCTTGGTGTTCTTTGTGAATTCCTTTGTTCTTCCTCTCTTATTCCCCCAATAGCTTTTGTAGCTTTGTTGGAATTTGAGAGAGAAGGACTTGAGCATCTTTGTGGTGTTCTTGCCATTGCATTTGGTGCATCGGTTTGAGTTCTCCACGGTGATTCGTGGAGGTGAAAGCAAGAAAGTTGTTACTCTTGGGTTCTTGGAACCCTAGACGGATTCTAGGCCTTTGTGGTAATTTGTTGGGAGCCTCCAATTAAGTTGTGGATGTGTGCCCCAATCTTTGTGTAAGGCCCGGTTTCCGCCTCGAAGGAAATCCCTTAGTGGAACCGTGACCTAGGCCTTTGTGGCGAGGGTCACCGGAGATTTAGGTGAGGCGCCTTCGTGGCGTTCGGTGTGTGGTGTGAGTACCGCATCTTGGGGTGAGGCCTTTGTGGCGTTGGTGTGCATCGAGCAACCACACCTCAAGGTGAGCCTCTTGTGGCGTTCGGGAGCACTAAGCAACCGCACCTCTCCACCGGAGATTAGCACTCGCAAGAGTGTGAACTCCGGGATAAATCATCGTCTCCCGCGTGCCTCGGTTATCTCTATACCCGAGCTCTTTACTTATGCACTTTACCTTGTGATAGCCATCGTGCTTGAAGTTATATATATCTTGCTATCACATACTTGCTTGTATTGCTTAGCATAAGTTGTCGGTGCACATAGGTGAACCATTGCTTAGAATAAGTTGTTGGTGCACATAGGTGAACAATAGTATATAGGCTTTGGGCTTGACAAAGTAAACGCTAGTTTTATTCCGCATTTGTTAAGCCCATCTCGTAAAAGTTTTAAATCGCCTATTCACCCCCCCCTCTAGGCGACATCCGTGTCCTTTCAGGCGTCCGCACAGCGTTCGCCACGACGCATCCTAGACGCAAATATGCGCCGCGTTTGCGTCGCTGCGGACGGCCCGGCACTATGCGTCGTCCCGCTGGAGCGGGTTCTAGATGCATTTTCGGTCCGGGCGCAAACAGTCGCTCAGCGTCCGTTGGAGATGCCCTTAGGGCATCTCAAGTGGGCCGACACATTTTGGACGCCCAAAATGTCCGCGGGCGTCCGTTGCGTCGGCATGCGGACGTGAAAATGGTCAAGCGTCTGTTTTCATCGGGGGTGGCTCCAGCGGCCCGACACATTTCGGGCGCGGGCCATTTTTGGTTCACAAATTTCAGAAAACAGGTAAAACAATCAAATTGCACGAAATTATAGCTATCATATTGGCTCAAATTGAGGTCTCAAATAAGTTTATCATATTTTGCACATGGTATGGTGAAAAATGGAGTCCAAAAGGGACACTAATCTAGTCCAAAAGGAGGCCATGGTTCTTGACATTGGCGCGCAGATCAGGCGTCTCGCGTACGGATTTCGGCGCGCTTCTTCAGGCCCTGGTGTCGTCGTCCATGCTACTCAAGTCAGCCAACATGATCATTGTGTCCTCTGCGCGGGCAATTTGGCCTCGACGTCTGCCTTTTTGGTCTCGACGTCCATCCTTTGGACCTCAATGACCTCTTTGGTGAGGTTGAGGTAGATGGCAGTTGCGGCATCTTTTCCAGACGCTTCTTCTCGTCCCTCTTCTCCATGGCGGCTTGATTCTCGGCCATCATCTTCTCCAAGGTCTGTGTGAACGCAAGGGCTGCTGCCTCCCGAGCTAGATCGGTCTTGGTAGCCTTATGGCCCCGAGGACGAGGTGGAAGGGCTTTCTGCCCATGATCGTCGTCTTTGCCGTCGACGCCAACCGTTGTTGTCCCATTCTTGAAAGTTTCATCGTAGGCTGCAAAGCTTGTATGCCACTTTTACGCGCCCTTCAGCTTGTCCCAGCAATGGACCATATGGAAGCCCTTCTTATGTGTTGCCTTGAACCTCTCCAAGGCGTGAGATACCTGCAATTGGTAAAGGCCGGATCATGGTTTGCGAATGATGTACATAGAATATAATGATGATGCTCATTTGTTTACCACTAAAATAACGCTAGCGCCGCTCATGGGGTTGTTCACAACATGTTCGACGGTGGAGCAGAACTTGCTTGTCTCTTGTTTGATGTGGCTCCATCTTTTTCTGATGGACTCTTCCGTGCTAGGGCTTTTCATCTCGTAGGGCGTGTGACACTTTCTCTCATGGTACTCCTGCACCACCTTGGCCCAGTACACCTTGCCCTTTTGCTGGGCGCCATTAATGCAGTCATGGCTCGTCGACAGCCACACCTCGCACAAATACTTGTCCTCGTCATTGTTGAAGCCGCAGGTCCTGTGGCTCTCCCCCTTATTCTTGGTACCATCATCCATTGTGAGGACAGGCCCTGTTGGCGCCTCCTCATAGTCGTCGACGCAAACGATTGTTGCCTGTGTGGGCTGGGTGGAGAACAGCCGCGCGCCATCGATGTCCACCCCATCCTGCTTCTATGGCCACTAATCATGCGACCCTATCCCAGCACCGACGTCGCCAATGAAGCCGCCGACGTAGATCATGTACTTGATGTTGCTGTCACTGCGTCCCTTCCAATAGGCCTACGAATCACCAGACGTCAGACGCATGACACACGGCAGACCCACACGGTGAGAGAGCTTACGTACCGGGTCGTCCATCATTGGGGAAGATGGTGCCATTTCGTCAGATGGGCTGCGGGGCATTGGCATGCTCTCCTCCGGCACCTGACGTGTCTTCTGTGTCGCGCCCGGGCACGAGTCACCGCTTCTCGGCGTCCGGTTCAGGTCGGGAACCGGCACCCCGTTGAACTGCACCGGCGCGACGCCGGAGGCAAACTGCAACGCCGCTTGGACCTGCAAGGGAGCAGACGTTCCGGGACGCACCTGGGAACTTACCGGGCTCACTGACGAAGCCGGGGGAGCGGCACCGATAATCCCCTCTCGCTTGATGAGGAGCATGGCCTCCGCTAAGCTCTGATGGAGGCCCCTACTTGCGTCACGCCGGCTTTCAGCTGCATCTGCCACGCTACGTGCAGGGTGGCCTCCATGGTGGCGGCCGCTGCAGTCCTCTCCTCCAGATTCTTGCGCCAACAGCGATGCATTGCAGCCTCGACGCCTTTCTCCTCCTTGGAGAACACCTTCTTTGCCGCCTTCGGCTTAGCGTCCCGGCCGCCGGTGGCGGCACGCTTTGCTTCCGTCGGAGATGCGGCCTCCATTGGGGCTATGGTGGTGGATATGGGGGAGTCCAGGGCGGTGGTGGGTGCGAGGGTTCCCTCGGGTTCCACGGTGGCCACGGCGATGTGGACGTCCATCCCTATGGCCTGGAGTGCTGGCGCCGGTCTGCTTTGATTTTTCGCGCGGGGAATGGCCACTGGCGGGAATGTTATCGACCTCCCAAACGCTGACGCGCAGGTCCTACGCAAGTTTCGGCGGTCATTCGGCGCGTCCGTGCAGCGTCCGCCGAGACGCAAACTCGACACATATTTGGCCTGGTTTGCGTCGCTGCAGACGACCCGGTCACTATGCGTCGCCCCGCTAGAGCAGGGCCTAGATGCATTTTTTGTCCGCACAGACGCAAACGGTCGCTCAACGTTCGTTTGCGTCGCCAAGTTGGAGATGCCCTAATTATGGTAAATCTGTTACTCCCTCTCTCCATAAAAATGTGTCTCGACTTTGTCTAAATTTACATTTTTTATAAAGGGAATATATTAATATTGAAATATACCAATTACACCCAGAATATGCAACATCGCAATACCCTAATGGTACTACGGATGCACACATCCAAAAAAGAAAAAGGTAACTAAGAAAAGAAAAGTCCCGCTACGGTATTTCAGCTCTAGTAGCAACAGTACATCCACCACCAAGACAACACATGAACTCCAAGCTCTCCAAAAGTGACTCCTCCAAGAAGAGAACAGTGCACAAGCGTCGTCATCACTCGATCAAAATATCTTAGGTTTTCACCCTGAAGATAGTCCCACTCTCAAAACAATGCCTTCAACAAAGCTATTGCCAAGCACAAGAAATTAAGGTCAGACCTTGGATTTTCACCCTGAAAGGTGAGACTATGAATTTCACCTGTGTTGTCGCCCCCACTTGCATATTGCTGCTGTAAAACCCAGAATACCAAGCAAATCCCTCAACAACACAGAGACTCGAACCTCCATCGCTAGTCCTCCAATTTGGCCTTCATCATATTCTCCACCTATGATTTCACCATGGACTAGAATGTCACCTGATGGTAACACAGAACAGAGCTTCCCGCTCCCTCCAGAACTAAACAGTTGGAATAAAATCATAGGTGCGCATGACCGAATACCACCCGATCCAGAAAACTCCAGGCATAAGGTGCACTATTACATTTGCCGGCGGAGCCTTCCGAAACTCATCACTCCAGCCAAATCCAGAAGGACATGCATCAAGTAGATCTTCGTCTTGGCGCGAGAGGAACCCTAGGACCGCCACCATTATTCAAACCACGCGAGCAACCCCCACACCACCCACCGACAACATGCAAGCTGCCAAACCAAACCCAACCAGCGGCCCAAACGCAAGGCCAACAATGAGAATGGTGATGGCAGAGCAGGGTCGATCCTTGCCGGATCCGGCCCTACCACGCAGTGTAGATGATCGGGGAGGTAGCACGGGAGAACCCAAAATCGAGATCTAGGGTTTCAACCACCACCCAGCCTGGCCATGAACCTCCACCGCCGGTCGCGCCGCCGGAGAGGACCTCCACCACCTCCCCGACCATGGACGCTGCCAAGATCGCTGCACGGCGACGCATCCGCCATCGCCACCCTAGCAGCCATTGCAGCCATCCCCGGCAACCCACCATCCTAGACCAACCATTCGGCGACTAGGGCCGCCACCACCGCGGCGAGGGCCGGCGGCAGCGGTGGCGTGAAGGGTAGCGGTAGGGGGAGCTTTGGCGGCGGCGCAAGGAAACGCCACTGGTGTCACCCTAGGGAGCGACAAGCAAGGGTACCGGTTCGTTTTTGTCGTCTAAATTTACATGTATCTAAATATGTTTTAGGGCATAGATACATACAAGAGTATATCTAGACTAAATAGAGACATTATTTTATAGAGGGAGTATTATGTACCCCGATTGACCAGTGACCACTCACCTCCTACGAGAGGAGCTAGGAGCCTGGCCGGTGTTGCATCCCATCTCCTAGTGCTGTATTTTGATCTATAGATGTTGCCCCTCCTCGCCCCTCGTGGCGTCGCTACTGGTTGTTGCAAAGCTTGATGATAGGGGTGGCCATAGTCGGGGCCATGTATTTTGACCTCACATCTATGCACATCATCTAAATTTAGAGGCCTCACCAAGCCTCCCAACGACGAGCCAGGATCACAACCAGCAAGACCCTCAACATGCATCATATGCGCACTGCTACAGAATCCACCGCCATCTTTTGCAAAGTCATATCCAGGAGGGATCAACACATTGGCATTGACAAACCTGTCGTTGAAGCCACCACTAAGCTAGACAATGCCACTGCCCTGCGCCTATCCCTCATCATGCATCCGCCGTCGAGACCTATTGCCGTCGATGCGGTAGATGCCACACAGCTCCACCTTTCTAACCATTCAACTTGCTGCTCCAAAAATGATGCCCCACATGAGGGAGAACGGTGCCGAACGTCACCATTGTCTGATCTGGGAGAACCAGATGTAGGGTTCCCCTAAAGCAACTTGAGCGAGGAGATGATCAGCCACACCTTCCCTTCCTTGTTGCTGACAATCGACATACCAGATCGGGCCGGACCCAGCTGAAGCAGACACAACGCCATAGCACCTCCATAGCCAACCAGATTCTCAACGAGCAATAATGGGGGGGAGGGGCGACCCACCCCATAGCGGTGAGCCGATGGAGGAGCACGAGCCGCCAAGGTGCTGCAACCAAGGCCACTAATCGCGGTTGGAGGAGCACCTAAGCCGTGCCGCCGGGCCGAGTCATCCCCACCAAGATCTTCATGACCCATAGGGCGCAAGCTGCTCGAAGGAAAGCCTTGCCGCCGCCATCATCCAATTGGGCTTCGCCAGACGACGTCAGGAGGCGGGCTGTGCGGATCGAGGAAAACCAATGGAGGCGATCTAGGTTTCCCACTGCCCACGGCTGAGGCGATGCTAGCTGCATGCATCGATCGATGCACATTTGTGAACACGACTCCTATCGTTGTGGGTATAGTTTTGGAATAAAAGGACGACAAAAATTATGAAAATGAGCGACCAATTGTTATCAACTGCTTTGCACATGCCCTACGTATCGGCTGATCAATATTTAGGGAGCTCGTTTCGTTTATTTGTCCCGTTGCGCGAGCTTAATTAGCTAGCTCGAATCGTACGGGTGAGGATTAGTGGTGGCCAATTTGTCTTGCAATGATCTGGCAACCGTGCTAGTTAATCAGTCGGTCCACACATGGGCGTGCCGGCCATGCCATTGCCATGCCATGGACAAGAACAAGGTACGTACGTGGCCGTCCAGTGCATGTGAGTAGCTCCACACCATAGGTTGTCGTGGCGCGCCTGCATGTCCCCGACAAGAGATCATGCACGTCGGTATATCCCAGCTAGCTGATTGCTCCCCGGCCGGTGCATCGCATCCGATTGCGTCCACATGGCATGTCTACTCCAGCTCTCTTTTCTCCAGCGCCGACGCATTTTGATGTCCGCGAGCGTTCGTTTGCGTCGCGTTGCGGACGCAAAAATGACCGTTTTTGTTCGCACGTCCGTTTGCGTCTGGGGTCTGCTCCAGCGGGGCGACGTATTTAATTTTTTTTCCTTTCTTCCCTCTTCTCCATTTAAACATAGTTTCAAATATAACATTTTAAAACATGATTTTACACAAACTAACACATAGTTAGGCACATGGTTTACACAAACTAACACATAGTTTGAACCATGGTTGACAGTTTGACACAAATATAAAATTTAAAAAAATAGAAGCCAGTTGTGTTGATTTCCGTATGTTCGCTGCCAAGGAAGAACATTCGAGGGCACACCCAATCACCCAAACTGGAAAATCCAGCGGGAGGAGACGGTGCCCTTGTTGGTTCTACCGAGGAAGAACAGACAGGGACCTTCACTACTGGCTTCGTCTGGCCTATAGCCAGATTCGCTGCAAAGAAAGAACACTCGACGTTCTAACTATCGGTGTCGGAGCCGGAGTCATCGGTGTGGTAGTGCCTGCGGCAGGCTGTGTCGTCGAACACCTTGACGATCATCTCGCCGTCCCCCTCGTAGAGGAAGGTGAGCTGGCAGCCGGGCTCGAGGTCGAGGTCACGGGCGAACTTGTCCCACCCCGTGTGCAGGTACATCTTGCCCTTCCCGTCGAACAGGACCTCCACGGTCCAGCGGCGGTTGCGGTACCGGCCTCCCGTAGCTGCAAGTGCGCCGGTTCGACGCCGTCGACGAACTCGGCGAACTTGTCCGGTAGCCGCTTGATGGCGAGTGGGTCGTCGTCGATGCGGAGGAGGAACTCGAAGCAGCGCTCCTACTGCAAGGACGAGGAGGGCGCAGGCGACGGCGAGCGTGGGGCCGTAGCTGCTCCACCACGGCGGCCCCTGCCCCGGCCACGGGGGCGCCCAGGGCCGCGGCCTCGACCGCCTCGCCGGCCACCAGGACCGGCCATGGACTTCCTCGCAGGCTTGGCTGCGTCGCAGGAACACCTAGGCGGCGTTACGGTCGAGCTTTGTGGCGGCTAGCTAGGGTTTCTTTGGAGGAGTGGATGAGGAAGAAGAATGCGCGCCCCCTTTATATAGGCCGGCGGCATGCGGTGGCCGCGGGACGCGTGGCGTCGCCATTAACCTGGTTGGCGGAGGTGGGCGGCCGCTCGGCAGCCGAGGCATCGTCGCCATTAGTGGCGCAGTATGCCGAAGCGATGCAGCGACGCAGCTTTGCAGTCGCTGGCGCGTTTGAGAAGACGCATCGACGCAGGGTCGCTGCCAGGCGGGCCAGCCGAAACGATGCAGCGACGCAGCTTTGCAGTCGCTGGCGCGTTTGAGAAGACGCATCGACGCAGGGTCGCTGCCAGGCGGGCCAGCCGAAACATCCGCCAGACACGAGCGGACGTTTCCGGACGTCCGCCGAGACGCAAACCTGGCGCATATTTGGGCCAGGTTTGCGTCT
This sequence comes from Lolium perenne, assembly GCF_019359855.2. Lineage (NCBI taxonomy): Eukaryota > Viridiplantae > Streptophyta > Magnoliopsida > Poales > Poaceae > Lolium > Lolium perenne. The sequence goes on along the minus strand of NC_067250.2, from coordinate 3,444,462 downwards.
CCGCGGACGGCCCGGTCACTTTGCGTCGCCCCGCTGGAACAGGCCCCAGACGCATTTCCGGTCACGGCGGACGAAAACGGTCGCTCAGCGTCCGTTTGCGTCGCACCGCTGGAGATGCCCTTACAAATCACAAGTCACAAGTCGTAAGAGCATCTCCACTCGATTTGCCCTCCCCACGCCGAAATCCGGGGAAATTTACGTCCGGATCGGACGTAAATTTAGCGTGGGGAGGAGTAGTTTCCCAGCCGCGATCTCAGGCGAAGACGGCGATCTAAATTTGAAAAACAGAAACTTGACAAACTACGGCATAAAACGGTCGAATTTAGACTAAATTTAATGATATTTACTATATAGAGGGCGAAGTTCATACATAGAGACCGAATTCGACTATATTTCGAATTCGGCTAGGGGAATATAACTGTAAATATAAAAACACGGCGCTCTAAATGCCGAAATGGCGGTAGAACACCGTGTAGTCGCCGCCATCGTCGTCGGAGCCGTCGTCGTCGAACTGCGGCGGCGCCGAAGCCGCCTGGCTGCTGCCTTGGCCGGTGTCTCCCCACCGGCCACTGGTGCGAGGCGGGGACGGCGATAGCTTGTACAGGTCGTCGTCGGAGGCTTCGAGGTCGACGACGGGGACGGCGGTGCCGGATGGAGGAGTCGCAGGCCGCCGGTAGCGAGCGACGTCCTGGAGGAGCCTCGCCTGCCGCTCCGCCTCCTCCTTCTCCCACTGCTCCCTCGACCAGGCGCAGGCCTGGTCGAGCGGCATGGCGTTGTCGGCGGGGACGAGGTCCTGGAGGGACCTCGCGATGACGGCCTCGAGGATGGCGGCGTCCTTGGCGCTTTCGGCCTCCTCCACCTTCACCTTCGCCGGCTTGCGCTTCCGCTCGCCGGAGGTGTCATGTTCGCGCTTGGGGCGGCGCCGTCCTTGTGCCGTCGATGGCTCGCGGATGACGATGCCGCCGCCGCACGTGCGGTGGCTCGGCGGGGAAGCCGGCTCCTTTTTCACCGGCGCCAAGGATGGCGCCGACCTGGAGATCGACCTCGCCGCCGAACCATACGACGAGGAACTGGCAGCCATGTGCCGTGGCTGCCAGCTATTTCCCCGGCGGCGGCTGGTCGATGCCCTCGATGGAGGGGGCATCGTGAGCACCGGGGAGTTGCCGCCCTCGATGTGCTCGAGGACGTTATAGAGGGTCCTATTCGGCGCGCTCCACCAACGCCGGTGACCCGCGGCGTTGTTGCGCGGAGGCGGAGGTGGCGGGCCGTCGTAGGACGCCAGTTCGCGCTCCCACCGCCGGAGGAAGAAGGAGTTCCACCGCGTGTAGTTCTCGGGGTGGTGGCGCGGGTCGGCGCATTCTTCCTCCGTCATCGCCACCCGCGCCTCCTCGATGGCGACATCGAGGGCGTGGCCCTGGGGCGGCGGCGGGATTGGCACGCCACCAGCACTGAGCCGCCACCCGCTGCCGGGAGGCCTCGTGTCCGGCGGGCAGGGGTACCCCTCCTGGTGGAGGAGGTGTCCCTCCCACGCGTGGAGCGACCGGCGGGGGAAGCAGTTGTTGGCTGCGCCATTGTCGTCGTAGAACACCATCGGGAGAGTGGAGGGAGAGTGGAGGGAGCAGGGGTATGCGTCGCGGCGAGCGGAGCGGCGTATATAGGCGCGGCTGGCGCCGGCGATCAATGCCGCGTGGAATGCGACGCGTCCGCGGCGAACTGACCGGCTACTGCGCGCGGAAGACGATGCGTGCGCGGAAGACGATGCGACGACATTAACTCGCCGCGTGGAAGCTACGCGGCCGGCGAATGCTGACCGGCGGCAGGCTTTTACAGCGCGCGGAAGACGATGCGATGAGGACGACGATCGGTGTCTCGCCGACAAGTTGGGGCCACCAGTCGCGCGGGAAGTTTCCTCGGCGTTTCCCGCGCTTTCGTTTCGTCCGGACTCCCCGAGCGCTCCCCGGGGGGCCGGGGATGGTGTGGGATCGCCGGATGAATTTAAGCCCAAATCCGGACGAAATCGAGGAACCGGAGGCGCGACTGGGCCGAATTTCGCTGTCCGGATGATAAAACGCGGTCCTGAAGGCCTCGTCGGGAGACGAGTGGAGATGCTCTAACCCTCTAAGTCACAACTACTTCGGCCCGCGGCTGCTAATCACCTTCTCATGGAGAGCGAACGGTCTGAGACAATGTCCCTCTCTTCGTGGCCGCCTTTTTTTTGTTGCCATTTTACATCTCTTAGTGTTGGCACTCGGAAGGTGTGCTTGGTTTAATGGCTCTTGGTTGGCTAGGGATAGTCACATTTTTGGTGGTTGCTCTATGTTTGGTTTAAGGACGAGAAAGGTTGGGATAGCCAGAGATTCCCAGAATGCTTCCCTAAAAATTGGTTAAGCTGGTTCGGCAAAAAGTGGCAGATGAGGGCAGCCACTACATGGTCACTCACCTATGAAAAGTTTTTGCTCGTCCATCCCTACGGAAAAACACCGCTGCCGAACCTTATCCCATCCGTCTCCCGTCCTCAATGAAGTTAGTGGCAGATCAAGCGACGACAAGAGGCGCTTCTAGGCGGCGGCGGCGGCGGTGGGTTCCTAGACGGGGGCCATTCCTTTCCTATCTCCTCTCAGCTCGCTCCCTGCATCTCCCACGCTGGCATCCCGGATAGCCGAATTTCGTCTGCACACATGAAACCCTCCTCCTACCCAACCAAACAAGAAAATGGCTATCCATAGCCAGGTTCAAGTCTGTTCTATGTTGACATCAAGTAATATTTTGGTCCATGGTGAAATCAGAAGAAGAGAATATCATGAAGGCCGGAAGTCTAGCTAATGGAGATTCAAGTCTCAACGCTGTTGTGGGACTTGCTTGGTGTTCCAGATTTCGCAGCAGTGGTATGAAAGTGAGATCGGCAACACAGGTGAAGTTCAGAGTCCTACCTTTCAGGGTGAAAACCCAAGGTCTGGCCTTAACTGGTTGTGCCTGGCAATGATCTTGTTGGAGGCATTGTTTTGAGAGCAAGGACTATCTTCAGGGTGAAAACCTAAGATCTTTGGTCGGGCAACGATGGTGCTGGTGCACTGTTTCCTTCTTGGAGGCTTCGCTTTTGGAGAGTCTGTATTTCAGGTGTTGTCTTGGTGGTGGATGTATTGCCGTTGCTAGGCCTAGAATACTGTAGCGGGACTTTTGTTTCTTAGTTTTCTTTCTCTTTTTTAGCTGTGTGCATCCGTACTGCCATTAGGGTGTTGCGTTGTTGCAGAGGCTAGGTGTAATTGGTATCTTTTAATATTAATATATTCCCTTTATCGAAAAAAACGCTCCATTTCTTATCTTTAATTTCTTACTCCCTCCATACCGGATTAATGGGCAATTACGCATTTTGAGAAACAAGTTTAACTGTAAATTTGGTCAATAAAATATGAGATATATGCCACAAAAATTATACCATTGGATTTGTATTCAAAAAAGGTTTCCAATAATATAATTTTTGTGATATATATCTTATGTTTCGTTGACCAAATTAGTAGTCAAACTTGTTTCTCAAAGTGCGCATTTGCCCTTAATCCGATATGGAGGGAGTATCTTCCATCTTACTTCTTCTCAAGCCTTTACCGCCATCTCTTTCTCGATGCTCCTTGGTTCGCCTCCCCGACTCTTCTACTTCCTCCTCGCCTCGCAGTGTGCGGTGCTCGTTGTGTGTACTAACTCGCTAACGGCCACACTTTAGATTTCACTGCCTTGTGTGCATCACCGTACACGGACACAGATCAGGTGACATGGACCTTCTGCATGTCACCGTATGACATGCGGTCTAAATTCAAATTTAATCATTGCGAAAAAATCTGAAAAAAATCATGCATGTTCACAACACATATTAAGATAAACCCTAAAAATTTCAGATCAAAATTCGAAACATACATCGAGAAACAAAAAAGAGAAACTCAGATGTGAATAGTTTACATAGAAACTCAGATTTGAATTCGGGAACTATTCATGACAGATTTCTCTTATTTCTCTCGATGTATATTTCGAATTTTGATCTGAAATTTTTAGGGGTTATTTTAATATGTGATGTGAACATGCATGATTTTTTTTAAGTTTTTTCATAATATTTAAATTAAATTTGAATTTAGGTCGCATATCACACGGTGACATGCAAAAGGTGCATGGCACCTGATCTGTACACATGCGCATGGCATGGGCGTTACAAAATAATTTTCTTACATTTGTACGGCCTGGCCAGCTTGGCCAATGCGGAGGCGTGCAACTCAGCTGAGCCGGCCGGCCAGTCGACAGGCGCACCTGACCTGTCCCTCCCGCCGGACACACAACACATGCGCTAGCTCACGCACCACAGCTCCATCGATCGACGTACCCACTCCACCAATAATCAATCATTAACCATTAATCTCCACACATAATCGTGTTAGAGCTACTTAAGAGCAAGTACAATAGAGTCCAATCAGCTGACTATAAGATATTAAATAATATATTTTAGATGAGTTGGAGGAGAGAGAAGAGAAGAGAGAAGGGAGGTGGGCTACTATGCAATAGCTAGCTCTTGCACGTGCTCCTAGACACTTTGTGAGAGTGAAAGATGGGTCATATATTAGTAAATTAAGTACTACATTCTTATAGCCAAATATTATACATGTTAGCTATATAATGACTATAAATGATATGACATCTTCTTATAGGCAGCAGTTGGCTATACTATTGGAATTGCTCTAACTAAGTACACTATGTACACTGTAGCTGTACCTGGATCTCTCTCCTTGTCTCTATCGTCATCCTGCAACCCCCATCACTCGCCCAATGAGCTATAGCTAGCTGTTCCTCTCCTACCTTCTTCTTCTTACCTGCACCAGCCGCAAGCTCTAGCTCTTTTCCTTATAAAGGCCAGAGCTTTGTGAATTCCCTCCCTGGCCTCCTACCTCACTTCTTCTTCTTTCCATCCTGCGACAGATATATATACTACCAGTTCGAGCAATGGGGTTTCCGGTGGTGTACTCGGAGATGCCGAGGCTGCTGCTCCACCTCCTCTTCCTGCTCGGCCACCTCCGCCGCCTCTCCTCCTGGCTGCTCCGCCTCGCCGGAGCCGATGTCGTCGACTACTACCAAACCACCACCTTCGATGCCTTCGCCGACGACAACCACTACCTCCACTACCACGAGCCTGCAGCCAGCTGCCAAGGCGGCCTGGAGCTGGAGGAGCACTCCCCGGCCGTGCGCTTCGACGAGCTCCCCTCCGGCGTCGCCGACACGCCGCTGCCGGAGGGCTGCGCGGTGTGCCTCGGCGACTTCCACGGCGCCGCCAGTGTGCGCCGGCCGCGCGGGTGCCGCCACGTCTTCCACCGCGGCTGCCTCGACCGCTGGGCCGCGCACGGCCATCGCACCTGCCCGCTCTGCCGGGCGCCGCTCCTCCCGCCAGAGCAGCCAGCACCGGCGTCTCTGCTTGGTCCCGTTCTCCTGCCCATGCCGATGCCGCTCCCGGCGTCGTGATTTGTTCCCACTCCGAGCAAGTTCGTTCATGCATGGTGCTGCTTGCATAATTCCGCGGTTGGTTCTTGCAAATCCTGAGGAGAGGGTTTCGAATCTACCGCTCCGGTTTGGGCGCGCTCTTACGGAAAAGAGCTCCGGGAAGAAGATCACACAGAAGTGACAGGCCAAGGAGAGGTTTCGAAGTATTTTCCGATTGCCCCCTCGCTTGAAGAAATTATAGAAGGACAGTCCCTAGGGAAGGGGACTAGTTCATGGTTTAAGATTTGGTTAATTCAGATTACACTCAATTGCTTTTGCTCTCTAAAGCAAAATCAATACGAGAAGAAGAGAATGCCCTATACAGGTTTACTTTAGGGAAGTAAATAGATGACTTTTTGTTAAGATGTTACTAGTACTTTTTTTTCTTGTGAAATTTCCTATGTCAATGGGTTAGAGCATCTCTAACACACCCCCTAAACAACCGAAAACCGAATAACAACCGCTACTTTACGGGTTCGGTTTGAAAAGCAGCGCAGATCAGTCGTCATAATGAGCCAAAACCGATTTTTTTTCCAAGCCAAGCCCGAAAACCTAACTCGGCCTGTATTTGTAGGGCTCCAACAAGCTAGCGAACCGAACACGACCCAAAAGTAACCTCTAGTTTGCGCGCAACGGAAATTTCACCTCCTCGCCACCGCCTTCGTCGATCTGCGCGCCCTCATCGTTCTCTGGGCCGCCGTCGCCCGATCTCGGCGGCATGATCGAGTCTCGAGTCGACCCCGTCGGCCGTCGGAGCTAGCTCGCAGCCCCCGCCACCCTCTCATGTGGTCACTGGAGCTCCCGCCACCCCCGCCACCCCCGTCAACGTTGTGAACCTGGCTGCGTCCACGAGCTTCCTCAAGCGGCGACGCGCGGGAACGCACATGGTCCCGCAAGCAGGTGTTGCAGCCACCGGTGTTGTCCCGGCGGTCCCCGGCCAGGCCAAAGGGGCTGCCGCAGCCAAGTCGACGATGGCACCGAAGACATCCCGCGCCAAATCGGAGTCTTTGGCGCCGAAGAGGACAAAGTCGAAGACCACGATGAGCCGTGGTGGCCCGGCCCCGCTCCCAGCCCCGTCGACGGCGGCAGGTGCCAACGCGAACGACACCCAACACGTGCTCGACAACTCGGAGTCTTTGGCGTCTAATTCGGTTGAAGAAGAAAGAGGTGAAGCTTGCAAAGGTTAAAGCCATCTGAGAGGAAGCAAGGAACAAGGCTAAGTTGGAGGAGATGAAGATCAATGTGAAGAAAGCCAAAGCTATGAAGCAGCTGTTGACCAAAGAGAAGGAGATCATGATGATATCCACAAAGGACATGAATGAACAACAAATGGAGTGGTGAAAGGAGGCCTCGGTAGAGATCATGGAGAGACGATGAGTAGCTCGTGAAGGGGCAAGTGGTGGTGCATCGGCTACGCATGGAGGTGGAGATGATGAAGGTGTCGACGGTCCTATCTCCGTTTGATGCAGGTGGTGAGAGGAGATGGTGAGGAGAGGCAATAACTTTTTGCTATGAACTATGCACGATATGCTATGATTGTGTCGTGGCGATTTGATGCGATTTGATGTAAACTATGAAGTATGTATCACTTATCACTTGTTTGCACTGGTAGTTTGATATGCCGATTCTGTGAAAAACCCCGCGTTTACGGGTTCGAAATATTCAGTTTTACAGTTTTGGATTACGGGCTTTGTTCCGCGCCACCTCTTTTTCGATCCATAAATACGAGTTCGGTGAACTGAACTCGCCCTTTCCAGTTCGCGTGTTTACTAGCATAGTTCATTTGTTGCTCTAGCTCTTGTCGTATTTTGAAGTATGTGTTTTGACTTTTGACTCTCTCAAAGAAGCAAAAAAGAGCTTCTCTGAAACATGTTTATGTGAGGTTGTCATTCCCGCTTATTGGAATATTTGAAAATGAACAAATTTTATATTTGAAGAAATTTGATCCAGATTCTCTGCTTGGAAGGCTGGCTTCACTGCAGACATCACTCTTCTTCAGTATAGACTATATGGCCCAATTCTGCAAAAACTTTGTTGACGAAAATTTGTAAATGTTGTAGTTGTAGTTGTACGTAGCTCTAAACATTTTTCTTTGTAGATGTTGCTTTAATACTCTTACTCATTACCAGTACCATCAATCAGAAGCCCTATTTTTCAGATCCTTTCATTCAGGTTTGAAAATAATAAGGTAGTAAGAGATTCAAACAATTAGCAAGTAGTACCAAGTTGAGCAGATAAAGTGATGGATAGCATGGATTCTTGGATGGATACTGCCTATAACTTTGAGAATGGAAGTTCAGGTCTGTCATTCCATTGCAGCTAACATTTTTGTTGTACTTATGTCTTACCATTTGGTAGAGTTTTCGTTGATAGTTAAAAGTTTGTCTTCATCATTACTTTAATCAGCCATAGTAAAGAAAATTCTCTAGTTACTTGAATAAAATTGGATTTTCTTCACAGTGACATGAAAAACACGGAATCGAGTGAGTAGGGTGGATTTACATGGCTGCTCCGGATTTGACAAGTGATTTCATAAGTAAATGATTCGGAGATGAACACTAAGAATGCGATGGAAGAGAAGAATTTGCACAAAATTTTCGCAACCCTACAGCTTTGATTATTTCAGCATATGCATTGCTTAGTCTATTAGTAAAAGTATCACCGTCAAGTTAAAGTATCCACTGGTTGCTTGATTGGCTTCTGTACATGCTTGCCTAGAGCATAATTAGATAGCCAACACAATTATCCTCAAGCTGTATAGTGTCACCAGCTGAATGTTTCATTTCACTTAGAACGTTTCATGTCGAAGCTATCCAGAAGTACTCTTCAGCAGTGGTTTTGGTTTTGCATCCTAAGCCTGATACTTTGCAGACGGTACGTATGTGAGTTTATCGAAGAAAGCATAATATGACAATCTTTGTAAAAAATCAAAAATTCCTATCATGCATGAACATTCATGTCTTGAAAACATTTTCACCTAAAATCACCTCAAATCATTTTATAGGTGTTTCTTGGCATGGAGTCCTTTTTTGGACAAGTTTTTTTTTTTAAACGGGGGCAAGAGTAGAGAGTTTTATAAGAACGTAAAAGTTATTATTATTACATGGGATTACTCTCCCGGCATAATGTTGCCCAAATGCCTAGCACCCACGGTCAGCGTGTCAAGGTGGGATCCCCATGGGATGTCATTTTGTACTATGTAGTTCAAATTTTGATGTCAAAATTTGTACTAAAAAAGTCAAATTATACTACAAGTGGGACAAAAGTGGGATCCCACCTGACACCCTTACCCACGGTAACCGGGCTTCACACTTAACTCTATCTAGAACAATATGTAAAGGGTGCTTGTTTGTAGCAGAAAACTCTCGCGTTACGCTCATTCCATAACTCCCAAGTGACCAACTAGGCAAGCGAGGAGATGGCTTTCGTATCCGGCGAGGTGCCACCCACAAGCATGTTCCACCAAGCATAGATAAAGAGACCCATCCATTGCCTCAGACAAATGGTAGGGATGCCAATCCACCCTTAGGGTCCAAAAGGTGAATAGAAAACCGATAATGGGTGAAGAGATGATGAGTGGTCGGAAGAATTTGCTTGCAAAGCGGGCACCGATCACAATTAGTCCACAACCACATTTTTGCAAGAGATCCGTCATCTAAATCCTATTTTGCGTAACGATCCAAGTGAAAAATTTAATTTTTAGTGGTGCCCAAGCCTTCCTCCTCGAAATAGGCATTCGCCCGCTTTATAAATAAAGCCGCAACGGCTGAACCGATACATGGTGGAGAGGAGAACCTCTTACAAAGAAGATCAAAGGATAAACAAAAAAGAACAAGGAAAACCAAAACTAGTGACGACATTGGAACAGACCGAGTCGAGTCGGGGCTCCACAACGACGCCCCCAAGAGGGTAACGACGCATTACGCCGCCGTCGTCGAGACCGCGAGGTCTAGGGTTTTCACCCGGAGCCGTACCGCGGGGAGGGTACCCACAACGACGCCCCCAAGAGGGTTGCGACACCCACGGGCATCGCCGTCGTTGGCGCCTCGGCGCTGAGCTTTCGCCCGGAAGTAGCCTCACACCACGCCCGAGAACTCAGCCGCCCGCTGCCCCCTAGGAAGGTTCCCAAACCACGATCTGGGAGCTGCCACAGCCGAGTGCTGCCAACACCAGGATCTCCCGCCGTCCGCTCCACGCCATCCTCATGGCCGAAGAGTGAGACCACCACCACCGCAACGTTGCCCGCCGTAGAGCCAACCGCGCAGTCCACCTTCCAGGGCCGCCGCCCCGGCATCCCACTAACTCGAGCCCATGGCCTAGCCACAACACCGCAAGGCCGGCGGATTGGACAGGGCAGGCCGACACATAGCCAACAGCCATCAGGCCAACGGCAGCCAGGGGAGGGGATCCGCCCTCCGCCACGCGAGGTGACCGTCGTCCGGACGCAGTAGCACTACCAATTAGGCCAAGATCATGCCCAGCCGCCTGCTAGGTCTCGATCAAGTCCCATTAGGCGTGCCGCCACACTGCTACACCCATGCCGCCTAAGCCATCTATCTGCAGCTCTGTCCCAAACCTAGCCAAGTCGCCCCCAACCTAACCGCAATGTGTTAGCCAGGTACCATGCGCAGCGTCCCCGCGACCTCACTTCCCGCAAGACAGCCATGGCCAAGGCCGCACACCGCCGCAAAGAAGCACCCTCGCCGCAACGCCCGGGGACATCACCGCGCCGTTACCAACACCGCCACGCCGCCGATCGAGCCGGTCACTTTGTCGGCATCCAAGATCTCGCCTTTGAATGGCAGCAAGGCATCCCAACGACCTTCCCGGACGAGAGAGGGGTCGGACGCCGCGCTGCCAGGGCCACCGGATGCAGGCCCGCACGGCCCAGACCTAGCACGAGCAGCGGTGCAACAAGGGGACCGCCCCGGCTGGCCGTCTCGAGACCCTCCCCGGCCCTGGACAAGGCCCGCGGTGCCCGGATCGGAGCCCAATCGGCCCCAATCCGGCCGCGCCACCAAGCAGCCCCGTCCGCCGTCGCCCTCCGCTGCCGCCCATGGCCACGCACCACGCCCGCCACCGTCTCCGCTTTGGGACCGCCGCCGTCACGCCCTGCCACCACCGCCGGACCGAGCTCTTGAAGCCCCGAGGAGCACCGCCGCCAGCCGAGCCTGCCCCGCGCAGACTCCCTCGCGCGCGGGTGAGAGAGAACCCACAGCCGCCGGCACCGCGCGGGCTTTGCCCGGGGGCGCTCGTCGCCGGCGGCAGGGGAGGAGGGGAGGAAGAGGGGTGGCGGCGCGGTTGGGGCTAGGGTTCACCCCGGTCGCCCGCGGGGGACGACGCGGAGCGATACCGTTTCGCGTGGTCCTTAACTTGGGGGTAAAACAGTGGGAGAGTTTCCCACTGCATCGTGCCCAAGCCTTCCACATCATTTTATCCATATTGGAGGCGATAGAACCCAAGAATGGGCCAGACCAAGATCGTAGCGTGTGCTCTGTTTCCTCTGTTTCCCCTGTCTTGTGTCCTCGCCACCGCCAGAGTGTAGAAGCTAGCTGCCCGTCTGTGTCCACCAGAAAGAGTGAGAGGACAGCAGCAGCTCGGGTCCTTACTTCTTCTTGTAGGACATGTTGTGATGTTGCCCCAGCTGTTTATTTTCTTGTTCGTGAATTCGGGTCTTTACACAGTTCATACTCATTCACATAAGAATCTGAAAGAACAATGAGAGAAATGAGGACAGTTTCAGACGAGACCCACTTCTTCGTGCAAGGTTTGCTTCCGAATCATGGTGAGCGCTGCCTCTTCGAGCAGAGGCCTGATGCTTCCTCCAAAGCCACTGCTTTCCTGAGCAGAACGCGGTGCGTGAGGTCCAACACGTCGACGAGCCGTGCCGCCTCTTTGGCCTCCGACGTCCACCGCATCGTCTGAGCGCCTACGACGCTGTCAGTCACCACCCATCATCCCCAGGTGTCCCTCGTCATCAACAAATTGAGCTCAAGCCTGACGCTGATGAACGCATCGCCGCATTCATGGTCTACCTCCACATCGAAAGGGTGTCGTCGAACGCACGCTTGTGGTGGAGCGGCAGCTCGGCCGGTGCTGCTCCGCAGGCTCTAAAACCGTTCGGCTGTGATGACCGCTACTCGGCCAGGTCGCCATGGTCACCAGCGTGCCTCCCAGGCGCCGGCTTCCATCCAACAAATACAACAAAAGTTGATCTGCCAGTGTAATACAAGGACTTCCATTTTTTCAAATGCCAATATCCCGACTAGAGAGTTACTAAAAGATTGGTCATACAGTAACAGCACTGCAGAAATATTGCATCACTAATTACGAAGATCCATGGCACAACAGAACTCAAGAAAATTTAGAGAATTCTGGCTAATTGGTCTGAGGCAAAAATCACATATCTGCAGAAGAAAGAGTTTCAGATTCAGGAATTTAGAAATGTTGCATAGCTAATGGTGAAGTAGCTTAGTAATGAGATCAAACAAATTCAGAGAATACTGACTACTAGACGTGAGGCACATATCTTCAAGAAGCAAAAGTTTCAGACTCAGATTCATCAGTCATAAATGTGCCTCCAGAAGATAACACAACAGAAGTACATGACACTTATAAAGAAGGCCATCCTTCCATTTCCTCTCAATTTCAAAATTTGAATGAAAAGTAGCAATGGAAAATAAATGAACTTGGTTACAAGCAACGGACGTGATCTGTCCAGTTGAGATCAATGTTCCAGAAACAAAAAAACGTTTGGAAACCATGTATATGATCTGAATTAAAAAAATCTATTCTTCCTCAACTGCTTCTTCGCCTCCAGAATTTCCTTTGGGCAATCTTGCGGCCACAGGTATGAAATTCCCAGGCAATTTAAACAGGGGGCGTTGGTCTCCATCGAACTCACGCTGCTGGTAAGCCTGTGCAAGGGAATAGCCCAGAGCCCTAGCAACAGGGATAGCAACAGCGTTTCCAACTTGGATGTATCTGCATTAAAAATACATGCGCATCGCAAATGAATCAGGTTCATAATAAACAAGGTTTAGAGAATGGTTCAGAGAATTTGTTTCATCTAGAACTACAGTACTACAGTTGATGTCAAGTTAGATCAACCTACTTCTGTTTTATGGGGCCATACAGCTTGTAGTAATCCGGGAAGCCCTGCAGCCTTGCGTTTTCGCGGACAGTCAAAACTCTGTCCTGCTTGGGATGCAATATAGCCTGCATGCAAAAGTTCCCGTCAAACAAAATATATTTTCAGGTTATTAAAGAATAATATAAGCACCAGAAGTTTTATCAAGATATTACTTGGTTGTGAGGTTCGGCTCTCGTCACAACGGTTGACACAGTTTCATCCAACCACAGGCGTCCAAATGGTCTGCAAAGCAAGACAACAAGGATTATCGGTGGAGTTCTACGAATATTAGATGAGGATATTCAGTCAGTATACGTACTTAACCGACTTCCCCTTCATGAAGGTCATTGCATAATTAGGGACCTAGAAGAGAAGCAAGGATGAATACAACATGGGAATAAACATTATTAAAGCTGGTTGAACCACACAAACTGATTTTAAATACCAATGGCTTCCCGGAAGACAGATATACACGAGGAATATCTGGATCAAACTCAACTTTCTTGTTTTTCCCGACCCGTACACCTTTCAGATCACGGAAGTTGGCCCCCTGGCATAAAACTATTGCTTATAATTGCAGGATAGATGATCTAAAAAAAGGAATTACAGGATAGGGCAAAAAGGAGAAAGAGAATGACACATGTTCTGCCTTAACTTGCCTTTTTCTTGGGAATGCGCCGCACACGTTCATAATCATCCTTATTCAACTGAAGCGGCTGATGATCAAATAGCTGAACTTTCTTATGAGTGGCATCTCCAAGCGAGTCATCCATAATGCCTTAAAGTGAATAACAGAGCCAAGTAACTCAGCATGTCACGAAGTAACTCACAGTAGCACATAATCAAGAAGTCACTCGAAACACAAAAAATGATGGAAACTATGGCAAGGTGACATCGTTGAACCACCAACATAACTCAAAATACAAGAAAAACATGACTATGCCACATGCAAAGAACGGGATAAGAAGTGAACAATATGACTGAAATAAAGAAAAAACATGACTCTGCAGATACAATGAAAGAGATAAGAAATGAACAGAAAAATCATTACAAAAACATAAAACTACTTGTTCATATTAATTTTTAACATCAACATGTCACAATATGTGGGTTTACCTTTACGGTTGAGCCGGATATAGCGCTGGAATTGAGATATGGGCCTACTATTATATGGCATCGCATCATTAGGTTGATCGTTTCCAACCTACAGAAAAACAATGTAATTTATAGCAAGAGAGAAGTCCACAAATGTACAGGCAATACTCAAAAAAACTGTTGAGTATGCAAGGAGGTCAATCAGTGCTAACCTTTGGTAAATCCGACAACGCATCTCTCAGCACAAGAGCTTTCTCCACGTTCTTAGCTTCAGTTTCATCACATGCAACTAGACATTGCTGAAAACAGAACATCATTTTAGCAAGATATAATAATAATAATAATAATAACATGGTGTTAATAATGTGTTCTCGTACCGAAAATTTAGTTGGCACTTGTTGTCCTCGATTAATGGCATCATGGGTAGGAAGCGGAAACTTCGGAAGTACCTATATACAAACCTTCTTAGTAAGAGTGTTACAAGGTAAAAAAGAGCATAGAAAAGAGAGATACCACTAAAGGAAGGGCTCCCCATAGAAAGGCTCGCATTCTGAACTGTGGTAGCCCATAACATCCTGCAACCATCATCCCAAGTCTAGCTTGGTAATTCATGGCGACAAGCCGACTCAATGCATAACGCCCGAGAAACCCATCTGCAAATTTCAAAATATCTACGACGTTCTCCATAAGAACATATTTGGGTCTAAGGTAGTTTACAATGTCCATAAACACAACTAGCTGTTTGTTTCTTTCATCTGTCAGCGGATCTTTGTGCTTCCTATGTCTATTTAGTCCACTGACTCCTTGACACGGAGGACCTCCACAGATAACATCCACACAGCCCTTTGGAATTAGAAATACATTAATAGGTGGCACTAGAACAAGATCCCAATGTTAGAGTAGATATGTGTGTATTATATTTTGCCCATATGTTAGGGGCCCTTTTGCATATTGCACCTGTACATTGTACTATATATTGTGGCCTTTTGGCCCCCAGTAATACAACACAGATTATTCTCCTATCATGGTATCAGAGCCGTAAGGCTTCTTTTTTCGCATCGCAGCCGCCGCCGCCGCCCGCCTTGGCATCTCGCCGCCGCGCCCGGTCGCCGCCGCCGCCTCTCCTTCACCAGCTCCGGCCGCCCGCCCTCCAGGCCGCCGCCTCCAGGCCGCCCGTCCGCTTGTTTCTGGCCTCCCGCCGGCTGTTCTCGCCGTTCCGGCCGCCTCCCGTCGGCCGCCGCTTCGCGCCGCTGCTCGCCGGCCGGCTGCTCGGCCGCCGCCGGCTGCTCGCCGGCGGCTGCTCGGCCGCCCGCCCTCCAGGCCGCCCGTCCGCCTCCAGCCGCCGGCCGTCCGTCCGCCTCCGGGCCGCCCGGCTGCTCGTCCTCCAGGCCGCCGTATGAGCTTCGCTCCCGATCGATTTGGAGATCGATCCGATCTCGGCTCGGCTCGGCTCGGCTCGGCTCGGCTCGGCTCGGCTCGGCTCGGCTCGGCTCGGCTCGGCTCGGCTCGGCTCGGCTCCGTCGGTTAGTAAAAAAAAAAAAAAAGCAAAAAAAAAAAAAAAAAAAAAAAAAGACAGAGCTATGTCTTCCTCGTCGGGTTATGTTGCGATTCCTCGCTGCCCGGTGACTTTTGATGGCGCGAATTATCCTGATTTCGCTGCCTTTATGCGCGTCCACATGCGCGGTCTTCGTCTTTGGGGTGTGCTTTCTGGCGAGGTCCCTTGTCCGTCGCGCCCCGTTGCTCCTACGGCGCCTACTGCACCGACGCCCGTTTCCCTTGCCCCCGATGCTTCTCAGGAGGACAAGGATGCAGCCAAGAGTGCCGCTGATACTGCTCTGGCTGATTATGACCGGAAGGTTGAGGAGTATTCTACTGCTGTTGCGACCTACCGGCTGGATCTGACTGACTACACTCAGTGGATCGATGATGATGCTCGTCTTCTGCTGTTCTCACTTCCGGTGTTACGCCTCGATAGTGCCGAGTTCATGAGTCTTCCCACCGCCGCTCGGTGGGCTTTTCTTCGTCGGCGCTATCAGCCGTCTGGGGATGCTCTTTATCTGTACGTGGTTCGTCGGGAGCATGATCTTCAGCAGGTGATTCTACTATTGACGAGTTCTATACTCGAGTGCTGCTATTTGGCGTCGCCTTGATTCTCTTCGTACCGTGTGTGGCACTGTCCTCGCTGTTCGACTGTGCGCGCGGATCTGGAGTTTCAGCGCGTTTTTGAGTTCTTGTCGCGGCTCCGCACGGAGTTTGAGCCGCGTCGTGCCCAGCTGCTTGCCCGTGGTCGTGTTCCGCTCTCTGAGGTACTCGCTGAGCTGCGCGCAGAGGAGACTCGTCTTCGTGGTGCTGGTCTTCTTGCGGTTCCCTCTGCACTTGCTGCTCGTGGTCCTCCTGTGCCGTCTGCTCGTGGTTCTCCTGTGCCGTCCCCTTCGTTGCGGTCTCCAGCACCGCCGTTACTCTCTCCTCCGCCGGTCCAGGGCCAGAGTCAGTCTCAGCAGCCTCGTGGTCCTCGTCCTCCCTGCGCCTTCTGTGGCAAGGCTGGCCACGACGTCTGCAGCTGCTCGGAGGAGGGACCCCAGCTTACGTCAGCAGTACCTTGATAAGCTTGCTCGTCGGCAGGCTGGTTCTTCAGGCTCGTCTGCTGTTGCGCTGTCTGATCAGGACATTATCCGTGGTCTTCGTGGTCTGCTCGCTGCTACAGGCTCTTCTTCGACGAATGCTGCTGGTTACGTATGCAGCTCTTACGGCACCGCGCGACCACCACCTTCTACACGATCAGTACGTCATCCCCGTGGTATCTGGATTCTGGAGCTTCTTTTCATATGACTTCTGCGTCTTCTATCCTTTCCGCTCTTCGCTCTCTTCTTTCTCCTGTCCGTGTTATCACGGCTGATGGTTCCTCTCTTCCTGTTTCCAGTCGAGGCACCCTTTCTACTTCATCTTTCTCTGTTCCTGATGTTTCTCATGTTCCTAGCCTTAAGATGAACCTGTTTTACGCTAGTCACCTTCGATTACGGTTGTCGCGTCATTCTTGACGCTGATTCTTGTGCTTTGTTCGGGACCGCCGTACACAGGCCCTGGTTGGAGCTGGCCCTCGCAGCCTTGAGTCCCGGGCCTCTGGGAGTTAGGCGGCTTCGCGTTCCTTCCGCCGACACTTCATCTGCCGGCTCTCTGCGATTCTTTCATCCTTTGGTTCTTTTCAGCGGTGGCATCATCGGCTGGGTCACCTTTGTGGCTCCCGTTTATCGTCATTAGTTCGTCGTGGTCTTCTGGGGTCTGTCTCAGGAGATGTGTCTTTACATTCGTGTCAGGGTTGTAGGTTAGGCAAACAGATTCAGCTTCCCTATCCTACCAGTGCGTCTGTATCTCAGCGACCGTTTGATTTAGTTCATTCGGATGTTTGGGGTCCGGCTCCCTTTGCTTCCAAAGGGGGCCATCGATCCTATATTTTGGTTATTGTTGCCGTTTCCCGGTACCCCTGGGTGTTTTTTATGCGCTCTCGCGATGAGGTGCTTTCTATTTATCGGCGCTTTGTGGCCATGGTTCGTACTCGGTATTCCACTCCCATTCGTGTGTTTCGTGCGACTACTGCAGGAGAGTATATCTCCCGGCACTGCGTGGTGTCCTTCTTTGAGCAGGGCACGCTTGCCCGATTCTCGTGTCCGGCGCTCATGCTCAAAATGGTGTCGCCGAGCGTAAGCATCGTCATATTCTTGAGACTACCCGTGCTATGATGATTGCTTCCTCTCTTCCGCCGCATTTCTGGGCGGACGCTATCTCTACGTCCACTTATCTTATTAACATTCAGCCTTCTGCTGCTCTTCAAGGTGGCATTCCTCTCGAGCGTCTCTCTGGCAGCTTGCCAGACTACTCGACTCTTCGTTTATTTGGTTGCGTTTGCTATGTTCTTCTCCCTCCTCGCGAACGCACCAAACTGACTGCTCAGTCTGTTGAGTGTGTTTTTCTCGGATACAGTGATGAGCATAAGGGCTATCGCTGTTGGGACCCCGTTGGTCGTCGGATGCGCATCTCTCGTGACGTCACGTTTGATGAGACGCGTCCTTTCTATCCTCGTCCCACCTCGGGTACATACCCGGTGGATGATCTCTCTTTTCTTCTCCTTCACGATGCACCACCCTCTTGTCCCTCCTGTTTCTCCTCTGATGCGCCCTCCGACTCCGGTGCCATCGTCGCCTCCTAGTTCTCCTTCCTCTTCTTCTTCGATTCCTTTGGTCCTCCTTCTCCCTTGTCTCCTTTTCCCTTCCACTATTCTCGGCGTTCTACGATTCCGGACTCTTCGCGATGATCCTTCTCCCTCCTCTTCCGATGAGTTGTCTTCTTCGATGATTCTCCTAGTTCTCCACCTCTTCCGCTTTGTTCGTCGGCGTCGTGCTCCTAACCGTTTCTCTCCCGGTCGATACGGTCTCTCTGTCGTCTCCGAGCCGACTTCTTATCGGGATGCTAAGTGCCATCCTGAATGGCAGCTTGCCATGGCTGAGGAGATCGCTGCGCTTGAGCGCACCGGCACTGGGATCTTGTTTCTCCTCCTCCCGGTGTTCGTCCTATCACGTGTAAGTGGGTCTATAAAATTAAGACCCGCTCGATGGATCTCTTGAGCGCTATAAAGCGCGTCTTGTGGCACGTGGCTTTCAGCAGGAGCACGGCCGTGATTATGATGAGACTTTTGCTCTGTGGCTCATATGACCACCGTGCGTACTCTTCTTGCTTTGTTGCTTACATTCGACGCTGGTCCGTCTCTCGGCTTGATGTTCGAACGCTTTTCTTAATGGCGAGTTGAGTGAGGAGGTTTACATGCAACCTCCTCCTGGTATTCTGTTCCCGATGGGATGGTTTGTCGTCTTCGACGTTCTCTTTATGGCCTGAAACAGGCCCCTCGTGCCTGGTTTGAGCGCTTTGCCTCTGTGGTGACCGCTGCTGGTTTCTCTCCTAGTTTTCATGATCCGGCGCTATTTGTTCACACTTCTCCTCGTGGACGCACTCTTCTCCTTCTCTATGTTGATGATATGATCATTGCGGTGATGATCCCGAGTATATTGCCTTTGTCAAGGCTCGTCTTCGCGATCGGTTTCTTATGACCGATCTTGGTCCTCTTCGCTATTTTCTTGGGATTGAGATTTCCTCCACTTACGATGGTTTTTATATCTCCCGGGAAAAGTATATTCACGATCTCCTTACTCGTGCTTTGCTCTTGTGGATGAGCGCCTTGTTGAGACTCCTATGGAGCTTAATGTTAAGCTTCGTCCCATCGATGGTGATCCTCTTCTCGATCCCACACGCTATCGCCATCTTGTTGGGAGTCTTGTTTATCTTGCTGTCACTCGTCCTGATATCTCTTATCCTGTTCATATTCTGAGTCAGTTTGTCTCAGCTCCTACCACCGTTCACTACAGTCATCTCCTTCGTGTCCTCCGTTATCTCCGTGGCACGATTACTCGTCGCCTTTTCTTTCCTAGTTCCAGTTCTCTCCAGCTCCAGTGCTACTCGGATGCTACTTGGGCGAGTGATCCTACGGATCGTCGTTCACTTTCTGCTTACTGTGTGTTTCTTGGTGGTTCGCTTGTTGCTTGGAAGACGAAGAAACAGGTAGCGGTTTCCCGTTCGAGTGTTGAGGCTGAGCTGCGGGCTATGGCTTCGTTGATTGCTGAGGTGACCTGGTTACGGTGGTTGCTTGCAGATTTTGGGGTCTCTGTTACGACACCCACTCCACTTTTGTGTGACAAAGACAGTGCTATCAGTATTGCACGTGATCCGGTCAAGCATGAGCTGACCAAGCATATTGGTGTTGATGCCTTTTATACACGTGCTCAGGTGCATGATCAGGTTGTTGCGCTTCATTATGTGCCTTCAGATTTACAGTTGGCGGATTTCTTTACAAAGGCACAGACTCGCGCGCAACATGACTTCTTACTCTCCAAACTCAGTGTTGTGGATCCACCCTGAGTTTGAGGGGGGGTGTTAGAGTAGATATGTGTGTATTATATTTTGCCCATATGTTAGGGGCCCTTTTGCATATTGCACCTGTACATTGTACTATATATTGTGGCCTTTTGGCCCCCAGTAATACAACACAGATTATTCTCCTATCACCCAAAACGACAAGGGGGGATGTACTTACAGGCAAGGGTAAAATGGATTCCCTATATCCAGTCTCAACGAATTCTTTAATACATTCCGGGGAATCTCTGGAATGTTAACTAGGGTAAGATACTATTGACAAAACAAAATAAAGAGCAATGTAATGAAGCAGATACCAACCTAAGACCATCAAGTGGCTCCCAGGTATCATGACTAGAATCATATGTTTTCCACCGTACCTATATAAATAATATATATCTTCAACTAAACTTTGCTTACAAATATTCTAAATTAATGAGTACATCATTAAACATACAAGAGAAAGAATAAAGGTAACCCTGAAATACAAAAGAATTGCACAAATAAGAACTTTGAACAATCGAGTCTGCAGTACCTTAAAACACAAGCTATCTTTTCCAGTGCTATTTGGATCACCATAGCATATATCAACAAACTTCTCTACCTCAAATGTACCCTCTGAGAGAGGTACATTTTCGTCAACTTCATCATCGTTCATAGTCTGTGGTAAAAAATTGCTATTATAGACGTCATATGCCTTGCAAAGTGCTTCCCACTCCTGAAGGAGGGACAGATAATTCTCGGCCTTCTCATTTCGTACCTACAATTAGAGATAAAATAATACAAGTATGACAGGTTAATAAAACAGGGAATGCTATTCAGTGCTAATTGTAGTTACTACCTACCTCTGTACGTGGGTGGTTATGCTTTAGACTGCTGCAAGCATATGGGTTCATGTCTACAGCCCATTTCTGCACAAGACATTGATATTTAGATTGACAATTGAAGTACCTTAAGGACCAGTGGAAGTCCTAACACATCCTAAATTAGAAAACTTACTGTATTGAATTTTAAGCCAAACAATGCTGCACCCATGGAAAGACCGGTTGACATTGCACCACATCCAGAGTATAGGTCCAGCAGTGTTGCTGTTCCCATTAGTGCATCAGGTGGTGCCGCAAAGTCAGCAACCAGTTTTTCCTTAGAAGAGAAAACATCATCACAAGAAATATCTGATGTTGTTTCACTGCCTGTTGCGCCAATATTTTCTACAAAAGAATTAACTCATCAACAAACATTACTGTATTTCAGGGATCTATCAAAATCATTACTGTATTGTACCATTTTTAGTATCATGGTACACACTATTTATGAATTTTTAGTTTTCCAATTGTACTTCAGGGATATATCAAAATCATTACGTATTGTACAATTTTAATAAAAAAATATAATCAGACCATACAAGTCTTTGGTGATTACCTGGTGGCATATTGGAAAATGTGGAATATGCTTCCGAATAAGACATGTCATAATACAAATCTGACTTTGCTATAAGATGAGCTTTGTCCTGTGGTGCCACCTGTAGTTGTTTCACCATAAAGCAACATGCAGAGATCAGCAAAACATTAGTATGTGGTTCAAATTCATTAACTTGAAAGAATGAGCGAAGCACTTACATTTGGGCCAACATAAGTAATATTTACTTTCGAAATGATAGACTCAATCAGGTTATCATCCTTTTCCTCTGAAAGAAAAACCCGCTTCGGATCATGCTCATGGTCATCAACTTTTAGAAACTTCGCAGTGATGACCTGCAATTTTTTCTTAGACACGTGCTGAATTGCGTCAGAAGAAGAAGAAGAAAACAGCCCGCTTAACACCTACCGTATCAGCCACACGGAAAAACCAGCGGCAAGAGAAATAAGACCCATGGTCCTCTCCTTGAAAAAATTCTGTAATCCTGCCAATGTAATCTTTCTCGCCAGGGGCAGCCTGCAGCCACTCAAAAAGCAATAATATGATTACATATATGTTAATTTATTCTTTTGGTGCAAACTAGAAACCCTGTTGCAAAAAGGGCTAGAGCAGACAAAACTGTAGTCCAAGTGTACTAGATGAAACATACATGTGCCCTTGATGGTTCAGTTATGCAGAACTTGATTTACATACATATATCTTCATTATCATGATCAAACACAGTTTAGAAAACTAAATCCAGCCCTGTATATTACAGTGTTAAATTGGTACAGGAGAACTGCTAGTTTACATGCAAGCATCAGGTGAGCATGTTCTAATTAAATGTCCGGCGGAAGTTAGCAAAAGCCAGAAACACAAAAGAGCATGTGGATTTTTTTTAGAAAAATATCGTAACAGAAACAACTCAAAAAAATAAATCATCATAACAAATACAAAAGAAGCCTGGTGACCGGGTGTATACGTGAGCACGCATCCGTTGGTTGACACGTATCACATCTAGCAATTCCCTGTTACCATCATTGTTGGGTTAGCAAACCACATCAACACTAACAACACTTCCAAATCCCCCGCTAAAGCTTTCGCTAATGATTGGCGCTACAAATCATTGAAACGCGGGACCCGCAGCCCACGACAAGTACGCTTAGCGATGGATAAGACAGCGTCAATGCAACAGATCCAACTGACGAGAACCGGATCTCAAAGCAGATCGTGCGGCATCTAGAGGGTGCTCACGTATACACCTAGTCACCAATTTCCCTCTCAAATACCTAACAAATATGGCAGCCCAAATTTAACTGTACTAGATAGGCATCTGTTTCAGTATGCTACGAGCATGGATCTAGAAACGCTCTAGCAAAAGGAAAACCATGGCAATCAATCAATGCTAATACACACTGCAAGTGAAAGTAGCTAGGTGATCACGGCTGGTTACCCGGACATAGACATCGTCACCAAGGTCAAAATCCACATTGTCCACACGAGCAGATGTGAAGTGGCACAAGGCGGCGCTCTTTTCCTCCTCCCCATCCGACCTGCAGAGACATATATGTCGGTTTACGTACGTGTTAAAGCGATCGTATCCAATGAATCTTGAGCTCCCTTAATTACAGTACAACAAGGTGAAGGACACGTGCAGCAACAAGCAGCCATACCGCTGGGTAACTTGTGGATCGTGAGAGTCCTGGTGCAAAACAAGAGGTTGAAGGATGTTTCATCAGTCATCGCAATTGCCAAACATGATGCCTAGGATCTATGTGCTGAGGCTGAGATGGACTCCGCCGTATTACCTCGGATTTGTACCTCTCCGGCCACCGTCGCCGCGCCTCGTCATCTGGCATCGGGTCGCCCACGAAGTGGTCCTCCGACTCCGAGGCGTCCGCCTGCTCCTGCGTGGTGCTCGGCCGCGCCGCCGCCCTCCTCTTCTTGGCTCCAAGCTTCTGCGCATTGGCCAGCTCCTCCGCGTCGAGCGCGGCGGCCTCCTCCTCCTCTTCGTCCAGCCGCATCTGCTCCTCGTCCGGCTCCGACGCGCAGACGTCGTCGTCGTCGTCGATCGCGCCACCCGCGTCCACCATCATCGCCGGCGCGGCCGCGGGCTGTTTCTGCTTGCCCTTCCCACGCGTACCCGCCTTCCCCGCCGCCCTGCGCCGGCGCTTGCCGCCGCGTTCGATCTCGGCGTCGGCATTGGACGGTTTCGTGCGCGGCCGCCGCGTGGAGCGCCTCGGCTCGGTCGCCGGCGGTTCCATTGACGCGGACGTGATGGGAGGTCGGAAAATGGGCTGCGGTGGCTAGGGTTTTTGGCAGGGTGGTGGCAGGGTGTTGTGCTTGGGCGGGCGGAGACGAGCGAGATCGGCGAGGCGGTTGAGTATTTGAGCCTTTGAGGAGGCCGGGCTGCGTCGGGTGGTTTTGGAAAATGGCGGAATGGGCGGGAATGCGCAACGGGCAGGGGCTGCTTTCCTTCCGAGGATTTAGACCGATTTGAATTTTCGCTGCGAGGTTTGAATTTTCGAAATCCCTCCTCTGGATGGATGATTGGGCATAGACCGATTCTCACTTACCATTTGGGCCGGCCTCATTATGGCTCCAGCGATTTGTTGCCATCTGTGTCGATGAGGTTATAAAAGAAGTAAATTATGCAGAAGAAACAACAACAACAATTTATTGTTTAAGGCAAACAGAGCTTGGCTCTGGTGGTTAGGTCCCTTGTGGTGGAACCAGCCCACCCAGGTTCAAGTCCTAGATTTGGCATGGGTGTTTGCATTTACCTGGATTTATTTCAGGATTTAACCGGCGCTATGCTTTCAGTGGTAGGTGACGTGCCCGTCAACAGCGAGGCGCCAGTGGTGACTTCGTCAACCTCAAGATATGCCGGCTCAGTCCCTCGGAGGTGCTCATAGGGGTAGGGTGTGCGTGCGTGCGTTCATAGGGGTGTTTGTACGTGCGTGTTTGTGAGCGTCTGCGTTGTACTGTGTTCTCAAAAAAAAAACAATTTATTGTTTAAGAAAAAAACATAATTAAGGCCCTAGGGTTTTAAAACACTATCGTGGATTTTTTTTTTAGATGAAAAGGGCCTCGCCCCGGTTCCATTGCACGAAACCACACGACATCATTCAAGTTCACACACACACCGCACACCGGCGGGAACTTAATGTATCTCTTACAAAAGCACACATCCACCCACTTCAACAGACACATCGATTACGTTTTTTCCCCTGATCATCAAGCAACTACCATAAACACCTTCTTTTTTGCGGCGACGGGGAAGCTAAACTCTGTCCACGACCTTGAAGTGCTCTCCATCAACCACAAGCATCAAGGCATTGGCCGCCAGAGTTCTCGATAGATCAGAAGTTGTAATCTTGATACCCTCGCTCCCAAAGCCGCTTTGGTTAATCGACTCCACTTCAGCAGATGTCATCATCTTCTTCACCGGAATCAGCCGAGATCCATGGAGCATGAGCTAAAGCCTCCAAGGAAATCACCTTCATCTTCATATTTTCTTTTTCTGCTCCGTGAAGCAGAATGCTCCATTGAGCAACAAAGTAGGCCATCTTTCGTTGGATGACATGTAAACCCATCCATGGGGTACGATTAAAGCATAGATCATTCCTAGTGAGCCCGTGGTCTCCCGGCGGGCGTCGTTGGTGTTAGGACTGAAAGCTTTCGACTATATGTAAGACCTCAGAATTTCCGGTAAGGCCGAAGAGATGATGCCTCGATACTAGGGTGAAATATTTTGACTTACATTGCACATCCTCACTATCGACGCCGAGGGCGATATGCCGCAACTCGGGTCGAAGGAGGCGTGCGATACGCAACACAATCCAGCTAGCACTTTTGAGACCCAAAGCCCCGGTTCCTCGGGAGGGACCTCGTCGGAGGTTCTGGCAACTATGAGCTAAAATTGGCCGAATTTGACCGCTCCAAGCTCGGTTATCGATCTGAGGGAAAATCTATGCGAAATTACATTCGTCTGTCACCTCTTACATTTATATGAGGCGGCTAGACTTTCCATGCAAGTTTTTTTACAACACTTCACACTTTCGTACACGAAATGGACTTCT
The DNA here is from genome assembly GCF_019359855.2 of Lolium perenne. NCBI lineage: Eukaryota > Viridiplantae > Streptophyta > Magnoliopsida > Poales > Poaceae > Lolium > Lolium perenne. The sequence continues at coordinate 3,419,289 of NC_067250.2, read as the reverse complement.
AATTTTCGTCCAAATACCCTATACCTACCCTCCGGACACAACTGCGCTTTTGTCCTGCTTCTTGTATTGGTTCTGGATATTGCCTCGTAATTCGGATGAAAATACGCCAAAAAAAAAAACTAGTGCATGTCGAAGAGACGAACAACTCTCCTGTTGATCACTTTTCCATATAAGGCCGTCCTGATGCATCTCAACCCATCTTCAACTTTGGGTCGGATCCATCAGGCGGAAGGCTAGCCGAATCTTGTCAAGTCTTTGTGAGCCCCATTGTAAGTCAGATCGAGATAAATCCAAAAGAAAAGTTGTACATTCGATGATACGAATATACAACTTTTTTATTGTGCATTTTTTTCATATAAGGTCATTTTGAGGACATTTCGTTTAACTTCTTCATACGTTGTTGCCCGGGTGTCTCCAACCTCTCTCTGAGCCAAAAGACCCAAATTGGCCAAATTTTGACTTAAATCATTTAGGCTTCATCCTCCACACGAGCATTAGCTGACGGATCCACAATAAATCCGCTTAAGGACTAATGTAGATACTGATCTGGCTAAGTAACGAGGGTGACCATGGATCCACTAGTGAAATAGTCACGGGTCTACCTTGAAAGCTAAAATGGCCATAGATCCACCTTAGAACCAAAGTTATCAACCGCCTAAGGACTAAGGTAGCTACAAATCCAACTAACTCATCCAGTTTCTTTAGCTTCAAAAGTTTCGACTTGCTATGGTCAACATGAGAATGAAAAAAAACGCAATTAAATGCGGCCGAGGTGGCGTGCCCTCTTGTGTGGAGGTGGAGTAAGTCGCCGGCGTCGACGTGCTTGAGAGAGACCAGAGGACAACATTGAGATAGATGTACAGGTGAAGCTATCGCAGACGGTGCCACGGTGGGCATGCGGAGCCCTCATCGGCGGTGTACTGCAGAAAGGAGGGGCCTACCGAGCGGTAATTCCCTGTTTTTTGTTTTGACTTTTGACAATAAGCGGTAATTCCATTTTTTTTTTTGAGAAAAGGTAATTCCATGTGCAGGGCATTGAAATGATGGTGCATGTAACCAGGCCCATGTAGTGTTTTCGAGGCCTTCTTCTATGGCAAAAGGCCCATCTATTTATTACTAGTCCAGCGACCGCCTCTGCCTCCGGGAATCAGCGCCGCCGCACATTTAACTCCGGCTCGATCCTTCGAAGCTGATCGCTCCCCCAATATTCACCACAAAGAAGTTGCTTCCGCCGCCATCGCCGTCGCCTGCGCCGGCCTAGCTCCATGCACCGCTCGCGGCAGCGCGCTCAGTTGGATCCCAGCCTTCTCACAGCAATGTCTCCTCAGTGGGACTCGAGCCTATCCCCTCATCCTGCTCCTACTCTGTTCACAACTAGCCTCTGGACGCTGGCCACTGCCACCCACGCAGAGCACGCCAACCTCAGGTGGTCTTCTTGATCCTCGGAGACGACTCGTTGTTGCACGCCGGTGACTGAGGGGTTTTCTGTCTGAAATTTGTGAGTTGATTAATCTCTCTTCTTGGCACACTATGTTCATCTTCTGGATTGTACAAACAGTGGCCACGTAGTCCCATTCTCTCTCTTACTGCTCGGTCTTGAGAACTTTACAGTGAGTAGTGTGAGCCAGTCTCGAACAACATTACAACAATGATCTTCGTGAGTAGTGGTGCATAAGGGTCAGTGTGAGCTTGCATTCACATGGTCGAGCTGATTACCCTGCTGTTTGCTGTCAGCACCTACCCTGTTCCTTGAGGTCTTGGCCGACCCTTCCCCATGCGAATTTCCACCAGGCTCGCTTGTCGCAAGCAGCCGGTGGCTCAATGTCGACTCTTCACACTCATTGGTAAACTAATTGGTTTGTGCATTTGACTTCGTGCTACCAAAAATCTGGGCCAACCGTCCACCACTTGTTCACCCAATCACCCTGCTGGTTTAGATAAGAAATTAGAGGACCAATTCTACTACAGCGACTGAGCACAGACTCACAACCACAAAGCTTCCGTTCTGGCGTCGTCGTCTCTGATTGCTGCTCGGCAGAACTCCGGTCAAGCTATTGCAGCCGATTTGCCTCAAAAGTTTCGCCCGTCTCCCGGCACAGGCTCTGACAGGTCAGTACAAAATAGCATCAAGTTTGCTGTTTATCATCCTCTGTACAACATGGGCTGGTTCTCTGAACAGCATGGCCTGTTTCTTCCAGGCTCCTCCAGCTCTGAAAAGTGAAAAACATCAATGGTGGTGCAAGGTGTTGCATGGGGCTTATCTGTCGCAGGCTGGATCATGTCGCCTATCGTCTCCAAGCTTCTTGACAAAGTCTTGTCCTACTGCAAATTCGACAAAGCGGAGACGCTTCGTCACCTGTTGACGGACGTTCTCCCTCGACTGGCGCTTACTCTTGAAGCAGCAGAGGCCATAAATCATAGGAGACTCTTCGAGGAGATGGTGAGGGGCCTCAAATCTGCTTTCTATGACATGGAAGACATCCTTGATGAACTGGAGTACATCCGTCACCAAAAGAAACTGGACAAACAGAAAAATCTCCATCAAAAAAGAGAGAAGAAAAGGCCCAAAGTTACTTCTGATGATGAAGCTGGCTCCTCAAACCAGGTCCCTTACTTGCAATGCTCATTTTCGAGCTATATAAATTTACACATACTCATTCTGCAGTTACCTTTTTTTTTTTGACCCTTGACTGTGAGGCAAAAAAGCCCCACAGTTAACCTTTTATTAATAAAGAAAGAACAAAAGAGTGTAACCAGAGATTACAAAGCAGAACTTACCTAAAAGGAAAACTATACATGCTAGGGTAAGCTATGAATCCAAGCCATAAGACTGTCTCTATGTTTAGACTTAATCCTATGTTGTAATAAGGAGATATCATGAATAAAATTACATTTCCACTTTGCAAAAGTGGGTCTCTCATGTCTGAAGATTTTCCCATTTTGCACCTTCCAAATATGCCAACAAGCCAAAATCATCACTTCCATGAAGAAAGACTTTTTAAAATCTTTCTTAGCCGCCGCCACAGCCGACTGAGTATCATCACCCACTGACCAGTCAATCTGCAGATAGTTCCATATTCGGCAACTAAAATTACATGTGAAGAAAAGGTGCAACCTGTCCTCATATGACCTGGTAGGGCAGAGCTTACAGAAATTATCCTCTGCCACCTTCCAATTTCGCCTGACCAGTAGATCCTTAGTATTTAATCTATCATTTAGCAACAACCAAGCAAAGACTTTGGTGTTCATCATACATGCAGATTTCCAAATCCATTTGAACACTTGTGGAACCAGAAGATGAGCATGCAAACTTGCATAATATCTAGATGGGAGAAATTTATCCCCCCCGTCATATATCCAAACATCAGGGCCACTGACAGAGGGAAATCTATCATACCTTGCTGTACCACCATAAACTCCTGGTAAGCTTGAGCTGATAGAGGCAAATAGAATGACTGAGACATATTTGGTGCAGCATACACCTCAGCAGCCGACAAGTCCTTATCCAACACAAAAGAGAAAAGCCAGGGAAAACGAGAAGATAACGGTTCAGATGAGTCCATGAATCTCCATTTATCAGTCCAAAAGGCAAAAGTATCCCCCAAACCAGGCTTGACAGAAGAGACCCTTGCAAAATTGGGCGCTAAATGCATAATATCCCGCCACCAAAAAGATCCACAAGAACGTGCAGTATGTGGAACAGAGTCAGAATAATAACTACTCCAAATCAGCTGCACCCATGGTGTCTCCACCTTGTTATAAAATCTATCCAAGTGTTTTAGCAACAGGGCTTCATTCTTCTTGTGAAAATTCACAATTCCTAAACCACCATTGTCCTTAGGCTTACACACCATTTCCCAAGCAGCAAGTGATGGTTTTGGCTGATCCTTATCCCTCCATAGGCATTGCCTTAGAATCCTATCCAACTGGTTTATTATCAATCAAGGATACGTCATGGATAGACGTATCGGTTTCATAGAAGAAAAGGCCAGAAGGCCAACGTTACAACACACTCTAGGCACAGGCGCCATGGAGTGCAACCCCACACTACCGCCAGGCAGCACACACACGCTAAGGGACTACTCGCGGCACCTCCACTTATCCACTACTGCGAGGGCGTCCCTGAACAACCCAGCCGCTCTCCAGAGCTCAACCTCGTCCGTGATCCGTGCTAGCGCTGCCCCTTTGGAGGGGGACGCGCCTTCGAAGACCACGTCGTTCCGGTGGCGCCAGCATACAAGCGTGATCCCCGTCCAGAGATCTCGGTCCTTCCCCGAGCCACCCCGCTTGCCTTGCAACCATGGGACAAAGCACGTGTCTGCTTGTGGCATCCACCCGAGTTTCCCCCACCAGCGCAGGCAAGCGGACCAGACCTCTCGCGCCAAGACGCATCCCACTAGCAGATGATCTAGGGTCTCCTATGCCTGATCACACAGAAAGGGCACGCTGTCGGGTGCGGAAGGCCCCGTCTGCTCAACCTGTCGGCTGTCCAGCATCTGTTTCTTGCAGCTAACTAGAGGAAAACCCTGCAGTTCGGCGGGGCGCGTGAACGCCAGATCTGCAAAGATCCGGCCATCTCTATCCTGGCGCTAAACATCACACGATAGCACGATCGTGCTGAGTAGGAGTAACTGTTATCCCATCCCCATCGAAAGCTGTCCTCCACACCCTCTGAGAGGGCAACATCTGCCAGACGGTCTGCCACTTGAAACAGCTCTCTGATTGCTGGCGCCTCTAGGTCCGGGGAGATGTCGTCCAGCCATCCTCCCAACAGTCCGTCATGGACTCTCCGCAGCCTAAGGGCACGCTTGGGCACTGCCGCGAACAGATTCGGCGCAATGTCCCGCAACCGTCCATCGGGTAACCACTTATCAGTCCAGAAGAAAGTGGACTTCCCGTCCCCAATCACGGAGTAGGTTGCCCCCTCAAAGATCTGTCGAACCATAGAGGGAACCTGGATGTTGAACTCACTCCACGACCTGGTGTTATCAACTCGCTGCAGCCAAAGCCACCTAGTTCGTAGGGCCAAGTTCATCATCCTAAGGTTGGGTATGCCAAGGCCACCCCACTCCTTGGGTGCACACACTTTGTTCCACGCCACTAAGCAGTGGCCACCCTTGACGTCCTTCCTTCCCTTCCAAAGGAATCCCCTGATAATCTTCTCAATTGCTACCAAAGTCTTAACCTGGAGGTCAAGGGACATCATGGCGAAGATTGGCATTGCCGAGAGGGTTGCCCGAACCAGCTCAAACCTTCCACCTTTGTCTAGCAGCGAGGCTATCCACCCTGGTAACTTATTGGCCACGCTATCCACGAGGTATTGCAGCTGTCTTGCGCTTGGCTTCCTCTATGTGAGGGGAAGACCCAAGTACCGCAAGGGGAAAGGGACCACCGGGCATTGTAGCTCCTGGTCTATGATGATCCTGTCAGCATAAGAGCATCGGATGAGGTTGGCAGAACACTTGTCCATGTTGGTACGGAGACCTGACGCTGTTGCAAAATCTTCCACCACTGGTTTAGGAGATAAGCTGTAACCTGGCTCCTTGAGATAAAAATATGGAAGTGGCAGTAAGTCTCCTGTCAAGGCCATGAACAATTGGCATCAGATCTTGAATAGATGGTCTAGTGGTGCCCAATGGTAAGCCCAAATATGGAAATGGCAAAGATCCAATTTGACAACCCAAAGTAGATGCAAGCAGAGCTGTGGTATCAGGTTCAACATAAGTGATTTCTGAAAATTGACCTTCAGGCCAGTAGATATACCAAACTTGTGCAAAATCTCCTTTAGAGCAATAATTTGATCTAGCTCAGCAGATATAACAAGTATTGTGTCATCAGCATATTGCACTACAGGGAATTGAGGATCAATTGTGATAATTGGCAGCCTAAGCACTCCACTTTGCAGACTGTCATTGATTACAGACTGTAATAGATCACCACCACAAACATACAACGGTGGAGAGAGTGGATCTCCTTGTCTGACTGCAGTTACCTTTATTGTAGTCAAACTGAGAATGGATCATGTCAATGGCCTATCAGGATAGTATTTTTGATATAAAGAAGACATTTGCCCAAAGTAATTCAAAGGTGGATGTAACAGTATTCTAAAATGTAAAAAAAAACTAAATAATTAAGCATCTATATCTCTGATTTCATCTTGTGCTTGTAAATTTGTGATTAAAATATTAGTTTTGTATCTTATACATATGGAAGTTTGATGCTTAGTATTTCTCCACTTAAAAGTACACAATGAAGCTGATAAGGGGTGCGGCATGTTACAAGTTGGAAGACTCATAGCAAATATATAGCGGGTTATTGTATAATTCGTACGCAAGCTAAGAACTTTAATAAAGTGGCCGTTACATGTTAATATTAAATGATAAAGTATTGACACAATTTATAGGCATAAAGTGTGTATACACTTACATAAGTACGTTAGTGGTATGTTTTTAGAATAAATTTTAATTTGCAATAGGCTTGAGTTAATAATCGATAAGTCACAACTTGCACCAAAGTTCTCAGTAATAATTATACTGCACTAGAATTTTCTCAAGATTATCGAAATATACCATATCTACCACTTTTATCCCCCATCCTGACAGAATGTATCGACCTGTCGGGCTAATGTTCCAAAAATGTAGGTACTGGACTTGTTGTTGAATTTACAAATGTTGGTTGCTTTTGCAGGATATTTGTATCCAGCCGAGTTTCATTCTCCCAACATCTTTAAATGTTCGTTTGAAGCATAACATGGCCACCATAGAAAAACTCATTGTTGCAGCTCAGGGTATTATTGCACTGGCAAAGCCAGCAAGCAAGGGCTATGCTGTTACTGCGAAAAATATACATACACGCACTACTTCAGCTCCAACAGTAGTGGTAACTGGCCGAGATGAGGATCGTGACTGGATAACAGAAATGCTCCGTAATACAAAAGATGATGTCAATCCAAGCTCAAGTAACACTAAATGTTTCTCTGTAATTGGCATTTATGGCATTTCAGGGTCTGGGAAGACAACCCTCGCACAACATGTTTGCAAGTATGAGGAAAATAACGACTATTTCGACCTTGTTATGTGGGTTCATGTTTCTAAGAACTATAGTGTCAGTGACATTTTCAAGGAGATGTTTGAGTCAGCTTCAGTGGATAAGGACAAAGCATGCCCTACTTACAATAGCCTTGATGTCCTGGAAAAGGAATTGGAGAATAAACTAGATGGCAAACGATTTCTCTTGGTACTGGATGATATCTGGTGCAATAAGGATGCGAGTGAGCAGCAGCTACCTAAGTTACTTTCTCCTTTGAAGGTTGGGAAGAGAGGAAGCAAGATCTTAGCAACAAGTCGCAATAAAGATGCATTTTCAGACCTAGGCCCTGGTGTGGCACGCACTGTTTTGCCAATACCTGCCTTTGATGAACAAGTCTTCTTGGAACTGTTTATGTATTATGCCCTTGAAGGTGTAAATGTAGATGATCCAGATCAAATAGAACTCAGAGTTATCGGTTCTGAAATTGCAAAGAAGCTGAAAGGATCACCTCTGGCAGCCAGCACAGTGGGAGGGCATCTACGTAAAAGACAAAATGATGTTGACTTTTGGAGAGAAGTCCGAGATCGGGATCTTCTGAATGAGACGACGGGGGCCCTGTGGTGGAGTTACCAGCATCTTGATGAGCAGGTCAGGCGATGCTTTGCTTACTGCAGTATTTTCCCAAGGAGACATCGTTTGAACCGTGATGAGTTAGTCAAACTGTGGGTGGCAGAGGGGTTCATACAGACTACTAATGCAGAGCAGGACATGGAAGCAGTTGGTCGGGATTACTTTTATGAGTTGTTGGCTACCTCATTTGTGCAACCAGGAGGATACTACCTAGGCAATTCTTACTATTTAGTCCATGATCTTATGTACTACCTCCGTTTCAAGGAATAAGGCGCACGCGCATTCCAAGACGAACTTTGATCATAAAAATTGAGCAACACAATTTGGATTATATTACATGTAATTAGTATCGTTGGATTCATATTGAAAAGCACTTTTTAATGATATTAATTCCATACAAACAATATTTATCTATTTGAAGTAATTCTTGGTCAAACAAAAAACTCGTAAAACGAGGGCGCCTTATTCCTTGAAACGGAGGTAGTATGATTTAGCCGAGCAGGCAGCGGGGGAGTGATTGCTTCAGTATCGAGAATGGCTCAAGAAAAGAAGTTCCTCATGATGTTCGCCATCTTAATGTGGCAAATGCAGCAATGGTTAATGAGGAGATTTTTAAATTGAAAAACTTGCGCACCCTCATTATTGAATATGATTATGAGCAGTTGCTTGCAACAGTAAACAAAGGTTTCTTTGAGAAAGTGTTTGAGAAGCTACGGAAATTGCGGGTACTGGCCGTAAAAATCTCATGGATTGGAATCAGGGGTGGAGGAGTGCTCAAAATCCCAGAAGCTATTGGGCATTTAAAGCATCTACGCTATCTTGCTTTAATGATGCTCGAACAAAAGCTAATTTTACCAATAACATTTACCAATCTTTACCATCTGCAGACTGTAAAGTTTAATAATTACAGTGTATTAGAAGTTTCCTCTGCCATGGATATGGGTAACCTCACTAACTTGCAGCATATCATCGGCGAGATAGAAGTCCTTTTTCCGAATATTGGCTGGTTAACATCACTACAAACACTAGAATCATTTGGAGTATGGACGAAACAGGGGTATGAGTTAAAACAGCTGGAGCGGCTAAACAAGCTTCGGGGCAGTCTGGCAATCCTAAATCTTCATAATGTTAAAAGCAAGAATGAAGCACAAGATGCAAAGCTGGCTGATAAGAAAGGACTGGCAGAATTGCGACTGTCCTGGGTTAATCATTTTTATACAAACGCAACACCAGAAGTTGAAGCAGAGGTACTTGAAGGTCTTTGCCCACCCAATGATCTCAAAATTCTGGAAATCTGGGACTACCACGGTCTGAGGTGCCCAATTTGGATGGTGAGCAAGCAGAACGGCGAACCAAAATACCTTCGTAAACTTTGGCTCGAAGGATGCAGTCGACTGGGACCTGCCCCTGAAATTTTTGAGGTTTTCATCCATCTCCGTGAGCTCATTATTACAAGCTGCATCAACTGGGACCACTTGCCAGACAATGTGAAGGACCTTAGGTGCCTCAAGAGACTAGCAATTATTCGTTGCTCGTATTTTAAATCGATTCCAGAACTTCCTCGGTTCTTCAGGAGTTTGAAATAGAGGCCTGCGATGAAGTGTTCATGAGGTCGTGCAAACAAGAAGGTGATCCAAACTGGCAAAAGCTTCAGCACGTCAAGGTGAAGAAAATTGGTGGTATTTGAACCTGCTCTCCCATTGACAATGACATGTTGAGAGGTATGTACATCTATAAAGTCCTTTGATGCCTCCTTTTTCAAGATAAAAATCTTTTATAATTTTTGCTTATGTTTTACAATGCATTTTCTAACGCATGAAAAATACCCAGGCTTCATACTATAGATGTGGACGAGCTGAAGAAGAGGCATCCGTACGAATTGACCGTGTAGCGATTTCTGGTTCTCTGTATGGCCTTGTCGCTAGGTGTTATATACTCGTACTATCGCGTGTTACAGACGGTGTGACATGTTTGGCATGTTTTGTAAGTAACGTCAAGTTGTTGAACACCGGGTTACTGGTTTTATTTGCTTCCTATGGTTTGTAGTATCGTGGAATGAAGAACACACATGGGTTTGTTTGTTCTTTGATTGAGCTGAGATGGTTGCTGAGAGTGGGAGTGATTGTTGCGTAGTTCACCATTTATACCAATGCAGGTCATACAGCCGAGTTTCAGACTCGAAGAACAAGTGTGTTAACAGGCAACGTTCTTGATGTCGTCCTCAACAATCTGCATCCGAAATACTTCATATTTTACAGATGGTATGACGATTTCTATAATTCTGCGATCATCTTCTTGTCTGTTTCCTGCCCTGCTATCTGTATGCAAACAAGCCAGTTTAACCGGGCATCTGATTCTATATGTACCTGGCAGCTCTAGGAGGAACTTGTACGCTATCTGTCAGCAAAAAGTATTTTGGCCCATGTACTTCGTTATTGTAGTCTGTCAGTTGTTACGCTACGCATGTAACGCATCACATTATCCAGATCCATGCCAAGAAACAACTGGAAGATCAATCAAATCGTCTCTGGATTCTTTCCGTGAATCCCTTCTGGGATCACACGATTTACACCTTCATGTGAAATCTTGTGTGCAATACCTGGAGCGAAAAAAGTTTGAAGAAACAAAATGGAGTCCAAAATTCATCGAGTATTAAGATTGGACAGAAATTCAGAATTATTGTCTAACTACTCACCGAGTCCAAAACACTAGATACAGGAACTGAATGCTGTTTTGGCCCCAAAAAAGGGAAAATTCAACTATGCCTAGCTAATAGGCAGCTTCATTTATCTCAATTTCCTCCCGTTCATATTGTCTGTTCACTCTATTGTCATCAAGAATCACAAGATAAAATCATTTTGTGACAAACATACAAAACTCTGCTGCTTGAGCTGACATAGTTAAAACAGACGGTAAATCAATACACATTCCAAATGAACATGCGCAATTTTAACCAAATAATTTAGCAATAAAGCACCTTGAGACTCTCTGTCATGTTTTTTTTAAAAAGAAATAGCTGCAGCCAAACATCTTTAGGCGCAGATAACGATGGTACCCATTCTCAGAGTAACAGGGATAACGATAACATGTTCCATTGCACATTCTACTTAAGTCACTACAAAATTCAGTCTAAGAAAATTCAAAATTGCAGCACATAGATACTGAGACACAGCAGCACTGAAACTGCGGTTCTTGACAACAGTCCCCAAAATGGTTTTAACTATTGTCTATGCCTGGAATGGAGCTCCCTACTCCTCCTTGATTGCACCCTTGTCGCTGACGTAGATACCATCCAAGAACTTCCTGATATCCTTCTTCTTCACATGGCATTTCTGTGAACCAACGAGAAAAAGAACTGTATAAGTAACATTAATCAAATAGATGAGCACATACTACAACGGGAAAGTCCATTTCCACCAAAGTTTTTACAAAAAGCAAACATGGAGACTTCTGACTGAGTCAAGCATTTGGATGCTCTAGTTCACTAAACCTTTACCAATGATACAGTTACCGACACGACAAATGTATTTGTGCATAACAAACTTGGCAATACAGTTCGTAAGGACCTGTGAACTAGACTATAATTTAACTACCACTTAATAACACCGGAATATCCACAGGTTGGCCACTGAACAAAATGACAAATGATGGCATTTAAACACAGAGCACAACGTCCAGCAAACTGCAAAAGCAGGCACATTTGCAGCAGCATGTTGAAGAGCACAAGCAGGAATATATGCATCACAGCAAACAACACCCGATATCTTGCATCTAAAACATCGCAATGCAGCACAGGTAACACTATGCCAAGCATTATGATAAAAAACAATCAAACTATTAAGGTATATCACCGTGGACAAATAATTCATGCATCACCATCATTTACATAGGAAATAAAGGGGCTGAATCCAGTTGATTCACCTGGTTAATGAGGGCAGCGGAGCGAGAGACGAGCTCGATGTCGTTGCCGTCGAGGACGATCTCATCCTTCACCTTCTCGGACCGCAGGATGGTCACTCCGTCGAGCATGTCCACCTTCCTCACCTGCACTCAGCACATCAGAAAACCAACCGATCAGCCCCAGCAAGAACACATCTCACACCCCAAATCTACGCGTTAATCTGAGGCGACGACGACCGATCTACAGTGGCAGCAAGTAATATACCTTCTTCTCGCCGAGGAAATTCCTGATCTCGATGCCCTTGTTGCCGGAGTTGATGGAGGCGTTGATGGGGAAGTGAGCATACACAAACCGCATCTTGTAGCGGAAGCCCTTGGTGACGCCGGTGATGAGGTTCTGGACGTGCGAGATGGCGGTGCGGATGGCGGCCATGGTGCGGCGGGTGCCGAACCAGGCGTCAACCTTGAGCTTCCGGCCGCCCTCCTGCAGCTGGAAGTCGAGGTTGAGGTGCTTGAAGTTGCGGGTGAGCGTCCCGCGGGGGCCCGTCACCGACACCATCTTGGCGGACACCTTCACCGTCACCTCCTCCGGGATCTCCATCGTCTCCGACGCCAGGATCGTCTTCATCTTCGCTCGCCGGGGTTGGCGGCTGGTCTCCTCGCGCGGTGGTGGTGGCGGCGGCGGAGGAGGGTTTGTATCGAGGGGTTGGAGGTCGAGAGTGAGGGTGCTGTGTTTATAGACTGGGTTGGGCTGGGCCGGGCTTATGTGCTCATGGCAACAAATATGACGGCCTTTACTCAAAGAAATCTCCATCTCCATCGTTCACAAGTTTTTTTCCCTAAATTTTTTTTTTTTGTATAAGTAGTTCAAACAAATATAATGCAGAGATAAATAATTCATAGAAAGTTGTACTAAAACAGAAACAATTAGTATTGATCGGAGGGAGTACCTTTTTTCTGACAATGCAGATTTAAACTAAGTAGTATTATCACACATTTAAAAAAATAGAATCTATAACACCTATAAAATTCATCCACACTAAGATGCATTAATTGTTTGCAAGTTCACCCCAGTGTTACATATCCATTAGATTTTAAATATATGGTTTTTAGTTATGTGTCGTTGCCCTTAGGGCTTCCCAAGTCTTACAATGCCAGTCCCATCTCTCGAAAAAAGGAAAAAAATGGTATCTTCCCTCTCGAAGAATTAGTTAGTTTTCCCCAGGTTGCATTTCTCAATCTTATTATCTGCTCTTTAGTGTGATGTCCTCCTACCACACATTTAGTTACTCGTACTTCATGAAGAAAAATTCCATATGTGTAAAGGCGAGTTGCAACAGCCGGAAACACATGTGCTTGAGGTTCCAGTAGTTGTTATTGCAATTAATTCCAACAGCTTCTATAATTCACTGGCTATCCTTTAGCCTTCCCATTTCCTACTTCCTTTGTCCTCGAAAGAGTGAATGTTTTAGTTTTTCAATAGAGATTCAAAATTTTGCATTGAAAAGATGCAACTCATCATTTATTCTGGGGAAAAAGCTACATGATGATGTCTACGCACGCTTCTTTTCCTGTAGACAGTGTTGGGCCTCCAAGAGCAGAGGTTTGTAGAACAGCAGCAAGTTTCCCTTAAGTGAATCACCCAAGGTTTATCGAACTCATGGAGGTAGAGGTCAAAGATATCCCTCTCAAGCAACCCTGTAATTACGATACAAGAAGTCTCTTGTGTCCCCAACACACCTAATACACTTGTCAGATGTATAGGTGCACTAGTTCGGCGAAGAGATAGTAAAATGCAAGTGATATGGATGAATATGAGTGGTAATAACAATCTGAAATAAATATGGCAGCAAGTAAACATGTAGCAGAACTTGTTAGAAACGGTGTTTCAATGCTTAGAAACAAGGCCTAGGGATCATACTTTCACTAGTGGACACTCTCAACATTGATCACATAACTGAATAAATAAATGCTACTTTCTCTACACTCTCTTGTTGGATGACAAACACCATTCATTGTGTAGGGCTACAAGAGCTCCCTCAAGCCGGAGTTAACAAGCTCCACAACATTCGGAGTTCATATTTAAGTAACCTTAGAGTGCATAATAGATCATTGCAATTATACCGAGTACTAACATAGCATGCACACTGTCACCATCAGACTATGAAAGGGGGAATAGATCGCATCAATACTATCATAGTAATAGTTAACTCCATAATCTACAAGAGATTACAATCATAACCTATGCCAAGTACTACATGATGCACACACTGTCAACATTACATCATGGAGGAGGAATAGACTACTTTAATAACATCACTAGAGTAGCACATAGATGATATTCAACTAGATCACAAAGAGAGATGAACCACATAGCTACGGTAGAGCCCTCAGCCTCAGGGGAGAACTACTCCCTTCTCATCATGGGAGACAGCGATGGCGATGAAGATGGCGGTGGATTCGATGGAGATGGCTCCGGGGGCAATTCCCCGTCCCGGCGGCGTGTCGGAACAGAGACTTCTGTCCCCCGAATCTTGGCTTCGTGCGGCGGCTCTGGAAGGTTTTCCGTATCGTGGCTTATTGGTATCGAAGTTTTAGGTCACGAGGACTTATATAGGCGAAGAGGCGGAGTCGGAAGGGCCACAGGGGACCCACACAGTAGGGGGCCCCCCTTGGCCGCGCCGCCTTGTGGGGTGGGGCCCCCTGGCTCCCCTCTGGCCCCTCTTCGGTGCTCTGGAAGCTTCCGTGGAAAATAGGACCCTGGGCGTTGATTTCGTCCAATTCCGAGAATATTTCCTTTGTAGGATTTCTGAAACCAAAAACAGCGGAAAACAAGAACTGGCTCTTCGGCATCTCGTCAATAGGTTAGTTCCGGAAAATGCATATAAATGATGTAAAGTGTGTATAAAACATGTGAGTATCATCATAAAAGTAGCATGGAACATAAGAAATTATAGATACGTTGGAGACGTATCAGCATCCCCAAGTTTAGTTCCTACTCGCCCTCGAGTAGGTAAACGATAACAAAGATAATTTCTGAAGTGACATGCTGTTGCCTGCCAAAACCCACCGGCGAGCAGCGACAAGCAACACGAAGAGCCGGGAGGCTCCCAGAACTGCTGGTGGGCCCTGGTCCCTCGGGCAACGGCCCGCAAAACTCCGGCACACGTCCTGGTTGTTGCAAGGGTGTGCCACCTGACCTATACCTGGTCAGGAAGGTGACGGATTGCTTCGATTAGTTTCCTGCATGGTAGACACGTAAACATTAAATCCGAGCCTCGATCGGCTCTCAGGTTACCCTGTGAATCGGCTCAAGGAGCCGATCGACTCATGATTCGTATTGGATCTACGATAACATGGGGGTCCTGCTTGATCAATACTAAGTTAAATCAATCTACGACAGTCTAGGGTTTTCACCGCATAACTGGAACGTCCTACACGTAGTTGAGCCTGGCAGATACGAAAGATAACAGAAAGCTAGCCCTAGAAAAGGCCTAAAAACCAACATAGAGTTGATTCCCGGAACAACTCCTCTAGGATCGGCAAACCATACCTTACGCACTACTGGATCATTCAACCCGTTTGCAAGGCCTAACCATGCGGATATCAAACTAATCCTTGGAGAACAAGGAACAACCATAACAGATCGAATCTACTAAATAAAGACTAAGCAAGATGCTGCCCTTACACCTAAGATAGGTGCAAGGGCAGCTAGATATCTAGGGGCAGCATAACTAAGCATACATACTAGAAAAGTAGCAATATTAGCCCCAAAACATCCATGATAACAGTATTACTCGCCATCAAAAAGGCTTCAGCACGAGCAATACAAAACAACGAATAAACTGATACTGCCTAGATCGCAAGATGCGATCTGGGCAGCATGGCGCTTACCCGGAAGAAAACCTCGAAACAAGGGGTGGCGATGCGCCTAGATTGGTTTGTTGTGAACGTGATCGTCCTCCTTTCTCAATAACCCTAGGTACATATTTATAGTCCGTGGACTTTCTATCTTGGGAATAAACCTAACTGTGTACGACTAAACTCTATCTCTTAGTTCTAAACTTAAACGTGATCTACCATAATGTACAGATACACGGGTAATCTAGCTCAAACTCTCATACAAGGCCGATTCAGAAACATTTTACGGGCATATCCTCTAAGCCCATCTCAATCACGGCCCATCTCCTTATTTGGTTAAAAACCGGTGATAACACATGCCCCCTGGTTTTGGCAATAATAATTCCAAAACCACTTCGTTTTTTTCCTTCACCGGTTTACGTGTTGCAGAGCAGAACCGCTACAGTGCCCTTCCATCACGATGCCTTGTCTTCTCAACTTCTCCGTAGTGCACGATTTGACAGTTTTGGCACCGCATCCTCGAAAACTGCCACAACATTGGATCATCTCCACTATATCCCCTTTATTTAATCGCATCCGAGCAGTTCGCCTCCTCATCCTCTTGCTCCACATTAGCAATCGAAGCCCCCATCTCTGCAACCATGGCCTCCTCCTCCTCTGCCTCTTCGGGTCTCTCCTTCCAATCTTCTTCCTCCCGTGAGCCGACGCCGGAGTACGACCCGATAGCGGCGTACGAGGCCCTCGCTCCAGAGCATTGGGACGAGGCGGATTGGGACTTCACCGTCGGGTCAGGGGATGAAGAACCCTTGACCTTCATCGGGTCAGAGGATGACAAACCCCTGACCGACGGGGAGGACGACCTCCAGTTCCTCGTTGACGGGGAGTTGGAGGAAGAGAGCGAGGACGATGCCTTCTCCTGGGGCGACGAGACCTCCTCCGACGAGGAGGGTGAAGCGGAGGAGGACACCTCCTCCGACGAGTACCCGCCGGCGAAGCGCTTCCGCGCCGGGTCGGAGGACGACGACGAGGAGGAAGAAGAAGCCCCTGCCGACGGTTTCGGCAGCAGCGACGAGGACCTCGCCGGCAGCAGCGCCAATGGCAGCGAGGACAGCGACGACGAGGGCAGCGACGGCCCCTAGATTAGGGACTACTAGAATAGGACTAGTAGTAGTAGATTAGGCAGCAGATCTTCCTTTTGTGAGCAATCGGCTCTTCTTGTAAAAAACCCTCTTTATCAATGAAGAAAGCTTCCATGTCAATTTTGCTGATTGTCAAAGCAGGTCAACGCAAAAAGAGCCGATGGCAACGCATCGGACTTTTACCATAAAACGCTAGTAAGGCCAAACTTCAAACGGTAACCTACAACCCTCGTCCAAAGGGCCAAACTCAGATCCCCAATTTCCCATCGCACAGATTCAAGTCGCGGCAGCGCGAATCCCAGATCCCCAACCGCGCAGATTCATCTCCGCCAGCGAATCAGATGGCGGAATCATCCAATGCCAAAGCAACGGTCTCTGGCCTGAAGGTAATCCTTAACTGCTCCTCGCCATCCGAGCATAGTGTTAGAATTAATAGCAAACATCTGAATTAATGTCTTATTTCACTATTAATTTTAGGTATCAGACATTCTGTTGCCGCATCCTTCTCTTCCAAATTCTCATTGTCTTGGCCCCCGTTCTGTCGAGAATCCTGCCCATTTGATTTCTTGCGAGGCCAATAGGATTCCCTTCGTGAACCAGAACTTAGATCTAACTTCTTGGGCCGACTGCTTACGAGCCTGGCCTAACCCTCCTGAAGATTGGGTTTCCTGGTACAGTAGAGTATCCAAAACTCACCAATCCAAATGGGAAACCACATGAATAGCCGATGCTCTGTCCTTATCACTGTCTCCCCTTGAGAAGCATGAAAATCTTCTAAAAACCATCGGCTACTTCTGGTCTGATGCCTTTGAAGCTGTTTCATGTTTGGCCATGGCCCCATGACACCAACTCTGCTAGATGTGGCAATGATCACTGGCCTAGACATTACATCCCCCAGCCCTTCTGCTTTTATGCTGCCAAAGGTCCCTTTCAAACTCTCCTCCAAAACAGAGTGCACAAACTGGGGTGCCTACCTTAGACGCCACATGAAAAACAAAGGCCCTGTAACAGAGAAAGAACACACGGCCTTCCTAAATTTCTGGCTGGAACACTTCATATTTTGTGGCCCTTCACTTGCTCCAACCAAGAACTATCTTTCTTTGGCTTATGAACTCGCCAGAGGTACCCAGCTTGGTATCGGCAAACTGTTCCTTGGAGAGGTCTATCGATATCTCCAACTAATGTCTGTCAATTTGTTTTCCCAAAAGACAGTCAAAACAGGAGGCCCCTGGTGGTTTATTCAGCTATGGGCTCAGCTGTACTTCCAGAACCACATCCCAAACTTCCCACTTTTGGCCACTTGTACCTTTCCAGATACTAACGGGAAGCAGATCCGATGCACTAGCTACGGCCAAGCTTTATATAGCCTTCCAGGTAGTAAGCTGATCCCCAAGGAAGCATCAAAGTGGTTCAGCATTTTCTTCCAAGGCCTGGACAATCCTATCTTCTTTCCTTATACGGAGTCTGAAAATTTTGAAAATCCAGCCTCCTTCAGGCTAGACAGCTTTGCCGATGACACCAGCACCCGGCAATTGTACTCCATCATGATCCGTCCCTGCTTCCTTCCAGTTGGCATGAGCACCTCAAACAGGATAATCAAACCTGGTTATGAGTCTTATCAGCCGGTCGTAGCAGCCCGGCAGTTTGGTCGTAGCAGCCCGGCAAGTGTCTCCCCACTTCTTCCTCCACCACTTAACAGAGAGCAGAGCTTATTTGCCCGATGTCCTCACCGGTCAGAGGTGTTATTCCTTCTTTGATGCTCTAGCCATCCCAGTCCCTAACAACCTCTCTTTCACATCATCAACCGATGGTTTTGAGACCTGGTGGTCAATGTGGAAAACTCATGCCTTCAGGAGAGCTCTGGGACCGTTGCTGAAACAACTTGATGCTGAATATGATATCCCTGCAGAACAGGTACCACTACTCGCAAATTTTCTTGAAGTGGCTTACTATGATTTTTTATAACCTTGCCCTGTCTCCTTGCAGCAACAAGATGGTCCAGAACCTGCACATGATGACGGCTCCCCCTTTGAATTCCTCCCACCAGCTCCAGTGGTCCTCTTCTGCAAAAACTCGCCACCCTTGAAAAAGGTTGTGATGCAGAGCCAGCCGATTTCGGTGAAATCGGCTTCCAAGAGCAAAGTTTCTTCTGTGCCAGCTGCCCCCCGAGCCCCAATCAAGGCGAGAACGGCAGTGAGGAAAGTAGCTGCCAGGAAAACTTTGAAGCGCCGGATCCCTTCTCCTGATCAAGAGAGCTTGCACGTATGTTGATCCATGCTTTGACTGATTTCATCTACCCTTATAGGCTTCTGCAAACATGATTGTGCTTACTAACTCTTCTTTTATAGGCCTCCACTGAAGACAACTCCAGCGAGAAAACACAATTCAGTCGAGGGGATTCGAGCTCGGGCAACTCTGGGAAAACCACCACGCAGAGCCAGCCAGATTTGCCACCATCGGCTTCCAAGAAAAGGTCAGTTCCTGAACCTGCTGCTTCCCAAGCTCCAACCAAAGCGGGGCAGGGTGGACTACTGCTGGCGTGTAGTTGACGTGGGAGTTAGAAATCTTTGTGGTGTAGCTTTTCTTCAGGTCCCCGGCAACGGCGCCAGAAATTTTGCTTGATGCGCGTGGTTGACGTATTGTCTTTCCGTTCGACACGCATCCGTTGGGAACCCCAAGAGGAAGGTGTGATGCGCACAGCGGCAAGTTTCCCTCAGTAAGAAACCAAGGTTTATCGAACCAGTAGGAGTCAAGAAGCACGTTGAAGGTTGATGGCGGCGAGATGTAGTGCGGCGCAACACCAGGGATTCCGGCGCCAACGTGGAACCTGCACAACACAAACCAAGTACTTTGCCCCAACGAAACAGCGAGGTTGTCAATCTCACCGGCTTGCTGTAACAAAGGATTAGATGTATAGTGAAGAAGATGATTGTTTGCAGAAAACAGTAGAACAAGTATTGCAGTAGATTGTATTTCAGTATAGAGAATTGGACCGGGGTCCACAGTTCACTAGAGGTGTCTCTCCCATAAGATAAACAGCATGTTGGGTGAACAAATTACAGTTGGGCAATTGACAAATAGAGAGGGCATGACCATGCACATACATATTATGATGAGTATTGTGAGATTTAATTGGGCATTACGACAAAGTACATAGACCGCTATCCAACATGCATCTATGCCTAAAAAGTCCACCTTCAGGTTATCATCCGAACCCCCTCCAGTATTAAGTTGCTAACAACAGACAATTGCATTAAGTATTGCGCGTAATGTAATCAATAACTACATCCTCGGACATAGCATCAATGTTTTATCCCTAGTGGCAACAGCACATCCATAACCTTAGAGGTTTCTGTCACTCCCCCAGATTCACGGAGACATGAACCCACTATCGAGCATAAATACTCCCTCTTGGAGTTACAAGCATCAACTTGGCCAGAGCATCTACTAGTAACGGAGAGCATGCAAGATCATAAACAACACATAGACATAAATTGATAATCAACATAACATGGTATTCTCTATTCATCGGATCCCAACAAACACAACATATAGAATTACAGATAGATGATCTTGATCATGTTCGGCAGCTCACAAGACCCGACAATTAAGCACAATGAGGAGAAGACAACCATCTAGCTACTGCTATGGACCCATAGTCCAGGGGTAGACTACTCACTCATCACTCCGGAGGCGACCATGGCGGCGTAGAGTCCTCCGGGAGATGATTCCCCTCTCCGGCAGGGTGCCGGAGGCGATCTCCTGAATCCCCCGAGATGGGATTGGCGGCGGCGTCTCTGGAAGGTTTTCCGTATCGTGGCTCTCGGTACTGGGGGTTTCGCGACGAAGGCTATTTGTAGGCGGAAGTGTAGGTCAGGGGGCGTCGCGAGGGGCCCAGGAGACAGGTCGGCGCAGCCAAGGGTGGGGCCACACCGGCCACCCTCCTGGCCACCTCGTGGCCCCACTTCGTTGACTCTTCGGTCTTCTGGAAGCTTCGTGGCAAAATAGGACCCTGGGCGTTGATTTCGTCCAATTCTGAGAATATTTCCTTACTAGGATTTCTGAAACCAAAAACAGCAGAAAACAGCAACTGGCACTTCGGCATCTTGTTAATAGGTTAGTTCCAGAAAATGCACAAATATGATGTAAAGTATGCATAAAACATGTAGATATCATCAATAATGTGGCATGGAACATAAGAAATTATCGATACGTCGGAGACGTATCAACTACGCACAAAGAGCCTATGCATCAAGAGAGCCCGAAAGGAACCTCAAGCACCTTCATCAAACCAAGAGGCTTCAAATGTAATTACCCTCCAACTCTCCCCGGCTCATCTTTCATACTAATCCATTGCTTTTCATATCGGCTCACCACCTCCTTTGTAGACTGATGACACCTCTAGTGGGGAAGTCGAGGAAATACTGATGCCCTCCGCAAACCTGGATCCAGTAATCCCTGAAGGTTTCGTTGACGAGGTCGCCAATTTGGTCAAGCCCCCAGCAGCAACACAAGAGCCGACTACCTCGTCATCGGCTGTCTCCCTGGTCTTAGGAGAGGTATACTCCTTCCGTTTGGCTTACCCTTCCCTTCTGCTGCATACTGACGCTGCTTCTATTCGTCAGGGTTGTGACCTCTCGGGTTTGCTATCGTTCGATCATGAATCCATCGAACCAGCTCCTTCTATGGCATGCGATGAACCAGGACCCAGTGCTATCCGTGGTCAATTCCAGCGTCTCAAAGTCCTGCTTTCCTCCTCGATCGAGACGTTGGTCGAAGACCCCGAGGAAGTGAAGAGCATTCTTGAAGAAATTCAGCCCCACCTCCCGGTCACGTTGCAGGTGAAACTCTGGCCAGTTGTGACTCTGTCTGCCTACAGGTCAAGGGTGAAGTTGGCTCGTCAGGGAATCGACCTACGCCACGCCCAACTTCCGTTGAAAGCCGATATTGCAGACAAATGTCAGCAGCTCAATGAGAAAAAGGCGGCCTTAGATGCCAAAACTAACACCTCTGTCAGCACTGCCGAACTTGAGACCTTGCGAAAGGAATTGGAGGACCTTGAAGGGAGAGTCCGGGCAACCAAACAGCTTATTTCTGATAAGGAAGCTCTGATTGCCCGCTCCCAAGAGGAAGCAGAAGGCCTCAAAGCTCAACTGAAAACTGATCTGGCAGAAATACGAGACCTGAACAAACAACTGGTGATGGGCAAGGACGAAGATGACGAGGCCGAGATCGCCGAGGTGGATCGTGTCCGTGCTGACGCCCTCCGAGCCTTCGAGGCATTCCTTCAGTAGAGCCTATCTATGTAATCTGATAACTACTCGTAACTGTTTGTACCTCTAGAGTCGATGGCTGTGCATTGGCTTTTTAGTCTAAAGTCGATGTCTGTGCATCGGCTGTACCTTGTGTCCTGTTGCTTTGCATATTTTCTAAAGTCGATGTCTGTGCATCGGCTGTGCTTTGTATGTATATTTTTTTTTCTTACTGGCCGATTTCATGCATCGGCCCCCATATTTCACTGTTCGTCATCCCACATACTTGGGAAATATTTCTTGAGATGCTGACCATTGACAGCCACTGGGAATTTCACACCGTTCAGCTCCTCGAGCATGTACGCGTTACCCTTTAAAACTTGGTCGACCCTGTACGACCCGTGCCAATTTGGAGACCATTTACCATACACTGCATCCTTAGTCCCCAATGGCAACACAGCTTCCCATACCAGATCACCAACGTGGAACTCCTTTGGTCTCACCTTCTTATTGTATGCGCGAGCTACCTTGGCTTTGTTCTCTTTAATTTTCTCAAGCGACCAAAGTCTGAGTTCTGTTAGATCCTCAATGCTATCACTCATCAGGGCTGCATATTCAGTTGTTAAATCATTCTGAAACGTAATACATCTCGACCCAGCCGTAATTTCCCAGGGCAATACGGCTTCTTGTCCATAGACTAGATGGTATGGCGAGGTTTTTATTACTCCATGGCATGACATGCGATAAGCCCACAAAGCCTCTGACAATACCTCGTGCCAGCGTCTAGGGTGCTCGTCGACTTTCCTCTTGATCAGCTTGATAAGGCTCTGGTTGGACGCTTCAGCTTGCCCATTTGCTTGAGCATAGTATGGAGACGATCGGATCAACTTAATTCCCATGTCCTCGCAGAACTTTCTAAACTCTTTGGAAATGAAGACCGAACCTCCATCGGTCGTGATAGTCTGGGGAATCCCGAATCTATGAATGACATGTTCTTTCACAAAATTGATAACATCTTCCGATTTCACTGACTTCATAGGGACGGCTTCCACCCATTTAGTGAAATAATCTATAATGGCCAAAATCCACACATGGCCTTTGCTCGATGGAGGATTGATTTTGCCGATCATATCCATGCCCCAACCTCGAAATGGCCAAGGCTTGATGATAGGGTTCATTGCTGATGCGGGTACCGTCTGAATTTTCCCAAACCTCTGACATGCTTGACACCCTTTATAGTACTTGAAACAATCCTCAAGCATGGTGGGCCAATAAAACCCCGATCGCCTGAACAACCATTTCATCTTATGAGCCGATTGGTGAGTTCCACAGGCGCCTTCGTGTACCTCGTGTAAGAGCCGATTTGACTCGGTTGGTCCCAGACATTTGAGAAGTAACCCTTCCAAAGTCCTGTAGAACATGTCATCCCCGATAAGGACATACTTCATGGCCTTGTATCTTATCCGTTTAGGTGCCCCCCGAGCCGAATCTTTCAAGTAATTGAAGATATCGGCTCTCCAGTCATCCGGTTCCAGGAACTGTACCTGAACATCGGCTCCTTCTGCTACGTCCTTGTAGCCTGACACCATCTGTGCGAGATCGTTCGCCTCGGTATTTTGCGACCTCGGGATCCCATTGAAGTTTATGTACCTAAATTGTGCCATCAACTCACGGCATTGCATCCATAATGGGAAGAGCGACTCGCTCTCACACTTGTATTCCTCCGTGAGTTGGGAAATCACCAATTTTGAATCTCCAAAAAGTTCCAATGCTTCCGCCCCGGCTTCTATAAGCAACTCCATTCCCTTGCGTATTGCTTCATACTCAGCGACGTTGTTGGTGCAAGGGGTAGGTAGCCTGATGGAGAAGGAATATGTTGCCCCCCGGGGTGACACGAGTAGAATGCCGATGCCGCAACCATCGTCACAAGCCGATCCATCGAAAAACATGGCCCATGCACGTACCGACGTCTTTGCTATATCAGTGTTGATTCGTTCAGCAATAAGATCGGCCAACGCTTGTCCCTTGACTGCTTTCGCAGGCTGATACCGGAGATCAAATTCCGATAATGCAAACATCCACTTACCGAGTCGGCCTTTCAATACAGGAGCCGACAGCATATGTTTGATGACATCTGATTTGCATATGATGACAATTTCCGCTGACAGCAAGACGTGATGAAGCTTGGTGCAGGTAAAAAATAGGCAGAGGCACAACTTCTCAATCTCAAGGTACCTGGTCTCTGCATCCAACATCCTTCTGCTGAGGTAAAAAACGACTCTCTCCAGACCATCGTAAACTTGCACCACCACTGAGGCGATGGAAGTGTCAGGTACTGACAAGTAAATATAGAATGGTCTGTCTTGCTGGGGCGGAACTAACACAGGTGGCTTCGTTAGATACTCTTTAATCTCGTCAAACACCTGTTGTTGCTCTGCCCCCCAGCGAAACTCCTCATCAGATTTAATTTTTACCAATCCCATGAACGGCTCGATTCGCCCTGACAGGTTGGAGATGAATCTTCTGACGAAGTTGATTTTGCCGATGAGAGACTGGAGTTCTTTCTTCGTGGTAGGTGGCTGCATTGTTCGTACTGCCTCCTGGCTTTTCAGGCCGATCTCAATTCCGCGTTCATGAACCAAGAAACCCAGGAATTGACCAGCCGTTACACCAAAAGCACACTTCTTTGGGTTCATTCTTAGTCCGAATTTTCTAGTTCGGTCCAGGATGCGTCGCAAGTCCTCCAAGTGTCCTTCTAGTGAAACAGACTTGACTACCACGTCATCGATGTAAATCTCCACCAACTTGCCGATCAGATCATGAAAGATGTAGTTCATGGCCCTTTGGTACGTTGCGCTGGCATTTTTCAGTCCAAATATCATGACTACATATTCAAACAAACCAACCGAACCTGGCACTCTGAATGCAGTCTTGTGTATATCTTCTGGAGCCATAAAAATTTGGTTGTAGCCGGCATTGCCATCCATGAAACTTAAAACCTTATGACCAGCAGCTGCATTGATCAATGTCTCTGCTACCGGCATGGGATATTCATCCTTCGGAGTGGCTCTATTGAGATCCCGAAAATCTATGGCGACGCGCCATCGGCCATCCTTTTTCTGTACAGGTACGGTACTAGAAATCCATTCAGCATACCTGCATGGCCTGATGAACCCGGCGTTCAACATTTTCTCGATCTCTTTCTTGACTTCTTCTAAAATTTTGGCCTTCATCTGTCGTGCTCGCTGCTGGAACGGTCGAAATCCTTTCTTGAGAGGGAGCCGATGCTCAATGATGCTCCTGTCTAACCCGGGCATCTCTGTGTAATCCCAAGCAAAACAATCCGGGTATTCTTTCAACAAAGCTATCATCAGGCCCCTCAGATGCGGATCTAACTTTTTGCTGATAAATGTTGGTCGTGGCTTATCCCCAGGACCAATGTCAATCTCTTCTAGCTCATCAGCCGATGTAAACCCATATCCTAGCTTTCCGTCGCCTGCTAGATTGATGCTGAACACAGGCAAAACGTATGGTGAGGATAATTTGGGCCGATTGCCGGAATCGGCCCCCTTTTTGATTGCATTGCTCAATGAAGGTTTACAACTTATTTGTGCTCTACTACGGGAGGGAGTCTCCCTACTACGACTACGTGACATGCTTGAGGTGAGATCATTGCTTTTTATTTTTTGGGGCCGATCGCAGGGATCGGCCTTGCCACGTACGTCCATTGACTTTGCTCTTGCTACTCTGTCAGGCCGGTGGATAAGACCAGCCTCACCCCGTTTTTGTAGCTTCGATGCGCTCACAGCCGTCCAAACTGACTCCAGAGAGCGGCTCTTGGTCTTCCGCGTCCCAAATATTCATGCCAGATATTGAGATCTCAATCGAGTCATCTGCATGAACGACCTCCACTTCATCTCCATCCCACTGTATCAGGCATTGGTGCATTGTGGATGGAATGCAGCAGTTGGCATGAATCCAATCCCTCCCTAGCAGGACAGCGTAGGTACTTTTGCTGTCGACGATGAAGAATGATATAGGGATGGTTTTTCGGCCTACGGTTAGATCCATGTTCAAAACGCCTTGCGTTTCTGATGCTTGGCCGTTGAAGTCGCTTAGTGTGACGTTGGTTTTGATCAGATCTTCTTTAGAGCGTCCCAAACGACGTAGCATGGAGTACGGCATTATATTGACTGTCGCTCCCGTGTCAACCAACATCTTACTGACAGGCTGCCCATTGATATAACCTCTCAGGTATAGGGCCTTCAAATGTTTGTAGCTCTTCTCTCGTGGCTTTTCAAAGATAACTGGCCGTGGGCCGCAGTCAAACTGTGCCACCGGCACTTCTTCAGTTCCTGGAGCACAAAACTCCGACGGAAGTATGAACACCATATTTGTGCCAGCCGATGCCTTCTCATCGGCTTTCATTTGTTTGGGGCGCCATTCTTTCTTCTATGGACAAATCTCTGCGTCCAAAGTTTGCTGAATTTTCACGGCCAGATCGGGCCGCGCTTTCCTCAACGTGTGCAGGTATTGCGCCTCGGCTTCCTCCAAGCTACGTAGCCGCTGAACCCTACGCTTTTGGGAGTGACTGAGTCCATCGGGGCACCACCTCGGCCGGTGGTATCTATCCTCTTCTTCATCTTCTGACTCTTCGAAATCTTCCTCCCGAGATGATTCAGCTCGCCTGTTCTGAGATGGGAGAGGTGAAGGAGATATGCCCTAGAGGCAATAATAAAATGGTTATTATTTATATCTTTATGTTTATGATAAATGTTTATATATCATGCTAGAATTGTATTAACCGAAACATTAGTACATGTGTGATATGTAGGCAAACAAGAAGTCCCTAGTATGCCTCTTAAACTAGCTTGTTGATTAATGGATGATTAGTTTCATAATCATGAACATTGGATGTTATTAATAACAAGGTTATGTCATTGTGTGAATGATGTAATGGACACACCCAATTAAGCGTAGCATAAGATCTCGTCATTAAGTTATTTGCTATAAGCTTTCGATACATAGTTACCTAGTCCTTATGACCATGAGATCATGTAAATCACTTATACCGGAAAGGTACTTTGATTACACCAAACACCACTGCGTAAATGGGTGGTTATAAAGGTGGGATTAAGTATCCAGAAAGTATGAGTTGAGGCATATGGATCAACAGTGGGATTTGTCCATCCCGATGACGGATAGATATACTCTGGGCCCTCTCGGTGGAATGTCGTCTAATGTCTTGCAAGCATATGAATAAGTTCATAAGAGACCACATACCACGGTACGAGTAAAGAGTACTTGTCAGGAGACGAGGTTGAACAAGGTATAGAGTGATACCGAAGATCAAACCTCGGACAAGTAAAATATCGCGAGACAAAGGGAATTGGTAATATATGTGAATGGTTCATTCGATCACTAAAGTCATCGTTGAATATGTGGGAGCCATTATGGATCTCCAGATCCCGCTATTGGTTATTGGTCGGAGTGAGTACTCAACCATGTCCGCATAGTTCACGAACCGTAGGGTGACACACTTAAAGTTGGATGTTGAAATGGTAGTACTTGAATATGGAATGGAGTTCGAATATTTGTTCGGAGTCCCGGATGAGATCCCGGACATCACGAGGAGTTCCGAATGGTGGGAGAATAAGATTCATATATAGGATGTCATTTTATGTGAAATAAAATGTCGCGGAAGGTTCTATGGAAGGTTCTAGAAGGTTCTAGAAAAGTCCGGAAGAAACCACCAAGGAAGGTGGAGTCCACATGGGACTCCACCTCCATGGCCGGCCAGCCCTAGATGGGGTGGAGTCCCAAGTGGACTCCACCATAGGGGGCCGCCACCCCACATGGGAGGTGGAAATCCCACCTTTGGGTGGGAGTCCTAGTTGGGCTAGGTTTCCCCCTCTTATGGAAGGTTTTGGTTTCGGGTCTTATTCGAAGACTTGGACACCAACACTTGGGATCCACCTATATAATGAGGGGCCAAGGGAGGGGGCCGGCCAACCCCAAGACCACAAGCTGGCCGCCCCCCATAGAGTGGCCGGCCACCCCTCCCAAACCCTAGCCGCCCCCCTCTCCTCCATATTGCCCGCGTAGCTTAGCGAAGCTCCGCCGGACTTCTTCACCGCCACCGACACCACGCCGTCGTGCTGTCGGATTCAAGAGGAGCTACTACTTCCGCTGCCCGCTGGAACGGGGAGGTGGACGTCGTCTTCATCAACAACCGAACGTGTGACCGAGTACGGAGGTGCTGCCCGTTCGTGGCGCCGGAACCGATCGTGATCAAGATCTTCTACGCGCTTTTGCAAGCGGCAAGTGTACATCTACCGCAGCAACAAGAGCCTCATCTTGTAGGCTTTGGAATCTCTTCAAGGGTGAGACTCGATAATCCCCTCGTTGCTACCGTCTTCTAGATTGCATCTTGGCTTGGATTTCGTGTTTGCGGTAGGAAAATTTTTGTTTTCTATGCAACGTTATCCTACAGTGGTATCAGAGCCGTGTCTATGCATAGATGGTTGCACGAGTAGAACACAATGGTTTGTGGGCGTTGATGCTCTTGTTATCTTTAGTTTGAGTACTTTGCATCTTTGTGGCATAGTGGGATGAAGCGGCTCGGACTAACTTTACATGACCGCGTTCATGAGACTTGTTCCTCGTTCGACATGCAACATGTATTGCATAAGAGGCTTTGCGGGTGTCTGTCTCTCCTACTATAGTGAAGATTCAATTTACTCTTCTATTGAAAACATTAGTATCAACGTTGTGGTTCATGTTCGTAGGTAGATTAGATCTCTCTCGAAAACCCTAAACCACGTAAAATATGCAAACCAAATTAGAGACGTCTAACTTGTTTTTGCAGGGTTTGGTGATGTGATATGGCCATAATGTGATGATGAATATGTATGAGATGATCATTATTGTATTGTGGCAACCGGCAGGAGCCTTATGGTTGTCTTTAAATTTCATGTTGAGTAGTATTTCAAAGTAGTTGTAATAGTTGCTACATGGAGAACAATCATGAAGACGGCGCCATTGACCTTGACGCTACGCCGACGATGATGGAGATCATGCCCGAAGATGATGGAGATCATGTCCGTGCTTTGGAGATAAAGATCAAAGGCGCAAAGACAAAAGGGCCATATCATATCACATATGAACTGCATGTGATGTTAATCCTTTTATGCATCTTATTTTGCTTAGATCGCGACGGTAGCATTATAAGATGATCCCTCACTAAAATCTCAAGATAATAAAGTGTTCATCCTTAGTAGCACCGTTATCAAGTCTTGTCGTTTCGAAGCATCTCGTGATGATCGGGTGTGATAGATTCAATAAGTACATACAACGGGTGCAAGACAGTTTTGCACATGCGGATACTAAGGTGGCCTTGACGAGCCTAGCATGTACAGACATGGTCTCGGAACACGTGATACCGAAAGGTAGAGCATGAATCATATGGTTGATATGATGAACACTTTGAATGTTCGCCATTGAAATCACACCTTTTCTCGTGATGATCGGGTTTAGGTGCGGTGGATTTGGTTCGTGTGATCACTAAGACAATGCGAGGGATATTGTTTTGAGTGGGAGTTCACTTAATTTTTTAATTATGTTGAATTAAAATTTGAACTCAATTTGTCATAAACTTAGTCTAAACTATTGCAAATATATGTTGTAGAGATGGCGTCCTCAATCAATTTTAATCAGTTCCTAGAGAAAGAGAAACTTAAGAGCAACGGTAGCAACTTCACCGACTGGTTCCGTCATGTGAGGATCTTCCTCTCTGGCGGAAATCTGCAATACGTGCTTGATGCACCGCTAGGTGACCCTCCAGCAGAAACAGAAACCGATGAAGTAAAAAAATGTTTACGCGACTCGGAAAACTCGGTACTCTCAAGTTCAGTGTGCCATCCTATGCAGTCTGGAATCCGATCTTCAAAAGCGTTTTGAGCACCACGATCCTCATGAGTTGATGAAAGAGTTAAAGACTATTTTTGAAACTCATGCGGCCGTGGAATGCTATGAAGCATCGAAACAATTTTTCAGCTGCATGATGGAAGAAGGTAGCTCCGTTAGTGAGCACATGCTCGCCATGACCGGGCATGCGAAGAAACTCAGTGACTTGGAAATAGTTATTCCTAACAGACTGGGGATTAATCGTATCCTTCAATCACTGCCACCTAGTTACAAGAACTTTGTGATGAACTACAATATGCAGAACATGAACAAAGAGTTACCTGAACTCTTTGCCATGCTTAAAGCTGCTGAGATTGAGATCAAGAAAGAGCACCAAGTGTTGATGGTCAACAAGACCACCAGTTTAAAGAAACAGGGCAAGTCTAAGGGAAAATTCAAGAAGGGTGGCAAGAAAGCTGCCACGCCTCCTATGAAACCTAAGAACGGCCCTAAGCCTGATGCTGAGTGCTATTCTCGCAAGGAGAAGGGACACCGGAAGCGTAATTGCTCCAAGTATCTGGCTGATCTGAAGAGCGGCCTTGTCAAGAAGAAGAAAGAAGGTATATCTGATATACATGTTATAGATGTTCATTTCACTGGTTCTCGTTCTAGTACCTGGGTATTTGATACTGGTTCGGTTGCTCATATTTGTAACTCGAAACAGGAACTAAAGAATAAACGACAACTGCTGAAAGATGAAGTGACGATGCGCGTTGGAAACGGATCCAAGGTCAATGTGATCGCAGTCGGCACACTTCCTCTACATCTACCTTCGGGATTAGTTTTAAGCCTAAATAATTGCTATTATGTACTGCGTTGAGCATGAACATTATATCTGGAACTTGTTTAATGCAAGAAGGTTATTAATTCAAGACTGAGAATAATGGTTGTTCTATTTTTATGAATAATATCTTTTATGGTCGAGCACCACAAAAGAATGGCTTATTTATGTTAGATCTCTATAGTAGTGATACGCATATACATAACATTGATGCTAAGCGAATTAAACTTAATGATAATTCTACTTATATGTGGCACTGCTGCCTTGGTCATATTGGAGTGAAACGCATGAAGAAACTCCATACTGATGGATTACTTGAATCACTTGACTTTGAGTCACTTGATAGATGCGAAGCATGTCTAATGGGAAAAATGACAAAGACTCCATTTTCTGGTATAATGGAGCGAGCTACTGACTTATTGGAAATCATACATACCGATGTATGTGGACCAATGAGCGTAGCATCGCGCGGTGGTTATCGTTATGTTCTAACCTTCACAGATGATCTGAGTAGATATGGGTATATCTATTTCATGAAACATAAATCCGAAACTTTTGAGAAGTTTAAGGAATTTCAAAGTGAAGTAGAAAATCAACGTAACAAGAAGATTAAATTTCTACGATCTGATCGTGGAGGTGAATATCTGAGTTATAAGTTTGGCATGCATTTAAAGAAATGCGGAATACTTTCACAATTGACTCCGCCGGGAACACCTCAACGAAACGGTGTGTCCGAACGTCGTAATCGAACTCTCTTAGATATGGTTCGTTCTATGATGTCTCTTACTGATTTGCCGTTATCATTTTGGAGTTATGCATTAGAGACAGCCGCATTCACTTTAAATAGAGCACCATCAAAATCCGTAGAAACGACACCGTATGAATTATGGTTTAATAAGAAACCTAAGCTGTCGTTCCTGAAAGTTTGGGGTTGCGAAGCCTATGTAAAGAAGTTACAACCGGACAAGCTAGAACCCAAAGCGGAGAAATGCGTCTTCATAGGATACCCTAAGGAAACTATAGGGTACACTTTCTATCACAGATCCGAAGGCAAAATCTTTGTTGCTAAGAACGGAACCTTTCTTGAGAAAGAATTTCTCACTAAAGAAGTGACTGGAAGAAAAGTAGAACTCGATGAGATTGATGAATCTATACTCGTTGATCAGAGTAGCGCGATCGGGAAGTTGTACCTGTACCGCCTACACCGGTAACAGAGGAAGCTAATGATAATGATCATGAAACTTCGAACGAGGAAACTACTGAACCTCGCAGATCGACAAGGGAACGTGCCACTCCTGATTGGTATGATCCTTGTCTAAATGTCATGATTGTGGATAACAATGATGAGGATCCTGCGACGTATGAAGAAGCGATGATGAGCCCAGATTCCAACAAATGGCAAGAAGCCATGAAATCCGAAATGGGATCCATGTATGATAACAAAGTATGGACTTTGGTAGACTTACCTGATAGCCGAAAGGCTGTCGAGAATAAATGGATCTTCAAGAGAAAAACAGATGCTGATGGTAATATTACTGTCTATAAAGCTCGACTTGTCGCAAAGGGTTTTCGACAAATTCAAGGAGTTGACTACGATGAGACTTTCTCACCTGTAGCGAAGCTAAAATCTGTGAGGATTTTGTTAGCAATAGCTGCATTTTTCGATTATGAGATTTGGCAGATGGATGTCAAAACGGCGTTCCTTAATGGAGACATTGAGGAAGAGTTGTATATGGTACAACCCAAAGGTTTTGTCGATCCTAAAAATGCTGACAAAGTATGCAAACTTCAGCGTTCAATCTATGGACCGAAGCAAGCATCAAGAAGTTGGAACCGACGCTTTGATAAGGTGATCAAAGACTTCGGGTTTATACAGTGTCATGGAGAGGCCTGTATTTACAAGAAAGTGAGTGGGAGCTCTGTAGCATTCCTGATATTATATGTAGATGACATATTATTGATCGGGAATGATATAGAAATATTAAGCAGTGTTAAGGGTTATTTGAATAATAGTTTTTTCAATGAAAGACCTTGGTGAAGCATCATATATATTAGGCATCAAGATTTATAGAGATAGATCAAGACGCCTAATAGGGCTATCACAGAGTACATATCTGGAAAAGATTCTAAAGAAGTTTAGAATGGACGAAAGTAAGAAAGGGTTCTTACCTATGTTACTGTGCAAGGTATTGAGTAAGACTCAAGGACCGGCTACGGCAGAAGAAAGAGAAAGGATGAGTAACATCCCCTATGCCTCGGCAGTAGGATCTATCATGTATGCCATGCTATGTACTAGACCGGATATAGCACATGCTGTTAGTTTGACTAGCAGATATCAAAGTGATCCAGGAATGGAACACTGGACAGCGGTCAAGAATATCCTGAAGTACTTGAAAAGAACTAAGGATATGTTTCTTTGTTATGGAGGTGACCAAGAGCTCGTTGTAACAAGTTACACCGATGCAAGTTGGAACACCGATCCCGATGACTCTAAGTCACGATCTGGGTACGTGTTTATATTGAATGGTGCCGCGATGAAGCTGGGCAAGCTCGAAGCGGTGCACGGTGGTGAAGTCTTCAACGAGAATCGAGTACATAGCGGCTTCGGAGGCTTCATCGAAGCGGTATGGATGAAGAGGTTCATTGTAGAGCTCGGTGTGGTTCCTAGTGCATTGGACCCATTAATCATTTACTGTGATAACATGGGTGCCATCGCCAATGCACAAGAGCCAAGGTCACACAAGAGGCTGAAGCATATCAAGCTGCGTTATCACTCGATTCGCGAGTACATCGAAGATGGAGAAGTAAAGATTTGCAAAGTACACACTGATCTGAATGTAGCAGATCCGTTGACTAAAGCTCTCCCTAGGGCAAAGCATGACCAACACCAGAATGCCATGGGTGTTAGGTATATTACAATGTAATCTAGATTATTGACTCTAGTGCAAGTGGGAGACTGAAGGAGATATGCCCTAGAGGCAATAATAAAATGGTTATTATTTATATCTTTATGTTTATGATAAATGTTTATATATCATGCTAGAATTGTATTAACCGAAACATTAGTACATGTGTGATATGTAGACAAACAAGAAGTCCCTAGTATGCCTCTTAAACTAGCTTGTTGATTAATGGATGATTAGTTTCATAATCATGAACATTGGATGTTATTAATAACAAGGTTATGTCATTGTGTGAATGATGTAATGGACACACCCAATTAAGCGTAGCATAAGATCTCGTCATTAAGTTATTTGCTATAAGCTTTCGATACATAGTTACCTAGTCCTTATGACCATGAGATCATGTAAATCACTTATACCGGAAAGGTACTTTGATTACACCAAACACCACTGCGTAAATGGGTGGTTATAAAGGTGGGATTAAGTATCCGGAAAGTATGAGTTGAGGCATATGGATCAACAGTGGGATTTGTCCATCCCGATGACGGATAGATATACTGGGCCCTCTCGGTGGAATGTCGTCTAATGTCTTGCAAGCATATGAATAAGTTCATAAGAGACCACATACCACGGTACGAGTAAAGAGTACTTGTCAGGAGACGAGGTTGAACAAGGTATAGAGTGATACCGAAGATCAAACCTCGGACAAGTAAAATATCGCGAGACAAAGGGAATTGGTAATATATGTGAATGGTTCATTCGATCACTAAAGTCATCGTTGAATATGTGGGAGCCATTATGGATCTCCGGATCCCGCTATTGGTTATTGGTCGGAGTGAGTACTCAACCATGTCCGCATAGTTCACGAACCGTAGGGTGACACACTTAAAGTTGGATGTTGAAATGGTAGTACTTGAATATGGAATGGAGTTCGAATATTTGTTCGGAGTCCCGGATGAGATCCCGGACATCACGAGGAGTTCCGAAATGGTCCGGAGAATAAGATTCATATATAGGATGTCATTTTATGTGAAATAAAATGTCGCGGAAGGTTCTATGGAAGGTTCTAGAAGGTTCTAGAAAAGTCCGGAAGAAACCACCAAGGAAGGTGGAGTCCACATGGGACTCCACCTCCATGGCCGGCCAGCCCTAGATGGGGAGGAGTCCCAAGTGGACTCCACCATAGGGGGCCGGCCACCCCCCACATGGGAGGTGGAAATCCCACCTTTGGGTGGGAGTCCTAGTTGGGCTAGGTTTCCCCCTCTTATGGAAGGTTTTGGTTTCGGGTCTTATTCGAAGACTTGGACACCAACACTTGGGATCCACCTATATAATGAGGGGCCAAGGGAGGGGGCCGGCCAACCCCAAGACCACAAGCTGGCCGCCCCCCATAGAGTGGCCGGCCACCCCTCCCAAACCCTAGCCGCCCCCCTCTCCTCCATATTGCCCGCGTAGCTTAGCGAAGCTCCGCCGGACTTCTTCACCGCCACCGACACCACGCCGTCGTGCTGTCGGATTCAAGAGGAGCTACTACTTCCGCTGCCCGCTGGAACGGGGAGGTGGACGTCGTCTTCATCAACAACCGAACGTGTGACCGAGTACGGAGGTGCTGCCCGTTCGTGGCGCCGGAACCGATCGTGATCAAGATCTTCTACGCGCTTTTGCAAGCGGCAAGTGTACATCTACCGCAGCAACAAGAGCCTCATCTTGTAGGCTTTGGAATCTCTTCAAGGGTGAGACTCGATAATCCCCTCGTTGCTACCGTCTTCTAGATTGCATCTTGGCTTGGATTTCGTGTTTGCGGTAGGAAAATTTTTGTTTTCTATGCAACGTTATCCTACAAGAGGCCCTAGACGCTTGAACACTGAAACCTCACCTGCGTCCTCCTTCTGCTGTCTACATTCTGGGCAGTTGTCGATTGTAGGCAATCGGCTCATTCCTGAATCCCAGCAGTGCTTAAAGAAAGGACAATCCCAGTGTCTGTCCATATCTTCCTGCTCCCTTGACTTCCCCTCAGCGCGGCGTTCATATCCTTCATCGTCTCTATCATACCGACGATAATTGCTTTTGTCTACGTCAGACCAACGATATCTCTCGTCATCTGTGTCGTACCGCCGGCGTCGGTCGTACTGACGCTCATATTTGTTAAGGAGATGCGCGGAGAGTGGTCGTTGATACCGCACGTTCCTCACTTGTTCCTCGGTGACGTACCGTCTGTCATCATATGGGGGCCGGTCGTGTGAGCCGGCCTCCTCTTTTTCCTTGCCACGGGAGTGACCGGTTTCTTCCTTATCCCTGCCATGGTGGTATACAGGCCCTGCCATGTTAACACCGAATGAGAAATCTAGCTGACGCCTTGCGGAGTGATTGTGTTCCACCATGTTGATGCTAGGAAACGGTTGCGTGTCCACTTTCATGGCAAACTGACCAAAGATTAAACGGCCTTGTTCTATCGCCATTTGGATCTGCCGACGCAACTCTTTGCAGTCATTGGTGACATGGGTGAACGAGTGATGCCACTTGCAGTATGGTCTCCCGTTCATTTCTTGCGCCGTAGGGATTTTATGGCCTTCGGGTAACTTCAGCTGTTTTTCCTTAAGCAACAAATCGAATATCTGCTCAGCTTTGCTTACATCGAAGTCAAACCCTTTTGCAGGCCCTTGTTGTTTCACCCATTTGCATGACACGGGATCTGCCCCCGAGCCCATTCAGCCACGGCTACTTCCTGGTCTTCTGCAAAGTCTCCAACTTCTTCTGTCTCGACCAGGCCTATCGGGCGTTTGAACTTGTCTTGGTACACTTCCGGGTGGCGCTGCTCATACAATGTTAATTTCTGAGCCATGTGCGCCAGTGAATTGTATTCCACTTGGAAAGCCAGATCCTTGATCGGCGCCGCGAGGCCCAACACTGCAAGTTCGATCGCTTCTTTCTCAATCAAACGAGCCGAATAGCATCGGTTCTTGACAGTCCTGAAACGTTGAATGTATTCCGACACCGTTTCGCCCCGCTTCTGCCGCACCTGCGCCAGATCGGCAATGCCAGCCTCATTAGCTTCTGAGTGATATTGCATGTGAAACTGCTCTTCCAGTTGCTTCCACGTCCGGACTGAATCTGGTGGCAACGAGGTGTACCACCCAAAAGCTGGTCCTGTGAGAGATTGTGCGAAAAACCTCACACGCAACGGGTCTGATGCTGAAATCATGCCCAACTGTGCCAAATACCGACTCACATGCTCAATTGAGCTAGACCCTTCTGATCCATTGAACTTTGAGAACTCAGGGAGCCGATACTTGGGCGGCAGCGGAATCAGATCATATTCGTTGGGGTATGGCTTGGAATAGCCGATTGTTCTCCTCTTTGGCACGATGCCGAACTGGTCTCTCAAGATTGTACTGATTTGTTCCACAGTTTGAGCTGCAGGGGCTGAGCTCTCATGACTTGTTCCAGTGGCATATTTAGCTAGCCACGCCTGTTTATCGGCGTCCGCTCCAGGAATCCCTCCGGCTGCAATCTGGTTCGTGCGAGCCAAGTTATTGCAGTCCGGCACGTATGTGCACACGTATCCATGTGGGATTTCTTTAGGCGGCTCATGCAGGAATTGGTAGTCGCCAGGATCGCCTCCAATCTTGTAGACGACGTATGCTGGTGAACCCGGTGGCTCTGGAGCTGCAAGCGCGAATGGCAGCTGCGGCCTGGTCTGGAACGGTAGTTCTCCCTGGTGAGTCCCTAGGGCAGGCCCTGACAGAGAGTACTGATGCTTCATGATTTCCTGAACCACACGAACCGCAATGCACTCGAAAGCATTCACCAGGCTCTCAGAATGACGGTGTAGCGAATGAGCCACCATGTAATTAACTTCCTGGCGCAGAGCTCTGGTGCGTTCCTCTGAAGGGATAGACATGTCTACTTCATCGAGAGTGCCTTCAGGTGAGAACCCTTTCCACCTAATGCCATGTTTACGGGTCCTCTCGAAAGAGCCAATGAGATCGGCTTCGAAGAGAGCTTTAAGCTCATCATACTTCTTCTTGTGCTCCTCAGGCAGCTCTTCGTATGTGATTGGTGCTTCCGCCATCTCAACTGCAGATGTTGACGCAGTTGCTGTAGATGTTGATGCAGTTGTTGTAGAATGTCCCACTGGGCGTGCCAGAATGTGTTGCCTGCCAAAACCCACCGGCGAGCAGCGACGAGCAACACGAAGAGCCGGGAGGCTCCCAGAACTGCTGGTGGGCCCTGGTCCCTCGGGCAACGGCCCGCAAAACTCCGGCACACGTCCTGGCTGTTGCAAGGGCGTGCCACCTGACCTATACCTGGTCAGGAAGGTGACGAATTGCTTCGATTAGTTTCCTGCATGGCAGACACGTAAACATTAAATCCGAGCCTCGATCGGCTCTCAGGTTACCCTGTGAATCGGCTCAAGGAGCCGATCGACTCATGATTCGTATTGGATCTACGATAACATGGGGGTCCTGCTTGATCAATACTAAGTTAAATCAATCTACGACAGTCTAGGGTTTTCACCGCATAACTGGAACGTCCTACACGTAGTTGAGCCTGGCAGATACGAAAGATAACAGAAAGCTAGCCCTAGAAAAGGCCTAAAAACCAACATAGAGTTGATTCCCGGAACAACTCCTCTAGGATCGGCAAACCATACCTTACGCACTACTGGATCATTCAACCCGTTTGCAAGGCCTAACCATGCGGATATCAAACTAATCCTTGGAGAACAAGGAACAACCATAACAGATCGAATCTACTAAATAAAGACTAAGCAAGATGCTGCCCTTACACCTAAGATAGGTGCAAGGGCAGCTAGATATCTAGGGGCAGCATAACTAAGCATACATACTAGAAAAGTAGCAATATTAGCCCAAAAACATCCATGATAATAGTATAACTCGCCATCAAAAAGGCTTCAGCACGAGCAATACAAAACAACGAATAAACTGATACTGCCTAGATCGCAAGATGCCATCTGGGCAGCATGGCGCTTACTGATACGTCTCCGACGTAGTGATAATTTCTTATGTTCCATGCCACATTATTGATGATATCTACATGTTTTATGCATACTTTATGTCATATTTATGCATTTTCCGGCACTAACCTATTAACGAGATGCCGAAGAGCCAGTTGCTGTTTTCTGCTGTTTTTGGTTTCAGAAATCCTAGTAAGGAAATATTCTCGGAATTGGACGAAATCAATGCCCAGGGGCCTATTTTGCCACGAAGCTTCCAGAAGACTTAAGGGAAGACGAAGTGGGGCCATGGGGCGCCGCCACACTAGGGCGGCGCGGCCCAGGGGGGCCCGTGCGGCCCTAGCGTGTGGGGCCCCCGTGTGGCCCCTGACCTGCCCTTCCGCCTACATATAGTCTTCGTCGCGAAACCCCCAGTACCGAGAGCCACGATACGGAAAACCTTCCAGAGACGCCGCCGCCGCCAATCCCATCTCGGGGGATTCAGGAGATCGCCTCCGGTACCCTGCCGGAGAGGGGAATCATCTCCCGGAGGACTCTTCACCGCCATGGTCGCCTCCGGAGTGATGAGTGAGTAGTTCACCCCTGGACTATGGGTCCATAGCAGTAGCTAGATGGTTGTCTTCTCCTAATTATGCTTCATTGTCGGGTCTTGTGACCTGCCTAACATGATCAAGATCATCTATCTGTAATGCTATATGTTGTGTTTGTTGGGATCCGATGGATAGAGAATACTATGTTATGTTGATTATCAATCTATTACCTATGTGTTGTTTATGATCTTGCATGCTCTCCGTTATTAGTAGAGGCCCTGGCCAAGTTTTTACTCTTAACTCCAAGAGGGAGTATTTATGCTCGATAGTGGGTTCATGCCTCCATTAAATCTGGGACAAAGGATGAGAAAGTTCTAAGGTTGTGGATGTGCTGTTGCCACTAGGGATAAAACAT
This sequence comes from Lolium perenne, assembly GCF_019359855.2. Classification (NCBI taxonomy): domain Eukaryota; kingdom Viridiplantae; phylum Streptophyta; class Magnoliopsida; order Poales; family Poaceae; genus Lolium; species Lolium perenne. The sequence goes on along the minus strand of NC_067250.2, from coordinate 3,379,906 downwards.
TGATGCTATGTCCGAGGATGTAGTTATTGATTACATTACGCACCATACTTAATGCAATTGTCTGTTGTTTTCAACTTAATACTGGAAGGGGTTCGGATGATAACCTGAAGGTGGACTTTTTAGGCATAGATGCATGCTGGATAGCGGTCTATGTACTTTGTCGTAATGCCCAATTAAATCTCACAATACTCATCATATCATGTATGTGCATTGCCATGCCCTCTCTATTTGTCAATTGCCCAATTGTAATTTGTTCACCCAACATGCTATTTATCTTATGGAAGAGACACCTCTAGTGAACTGTGGACCCCGGTCCATTCTTTTACATCGATACAATCTACTGCAATACTTGTTCTACTGTTTTCTGCAAACAATCATCATCCACACTATACATCTAATCCTTTGTTACAGCAAGCCGGTGAGATTGACAACCTCACTGTTTCGTTGGGGCAAAGTACTTTGGTTGTGTTGTGCAGGTTCCACGTTGCCGCCGGAATCCCTGGTGTTGCGCCGCACTACATCTCGCCGCCATCAACCTTCAACGTGCTTCTTGACTCCTACTGGTTCGATAAACCTTGGTTTCTTACTGAGGAAAAACTTGCCGCTGTACGCATCACACCTTCCTCTTTGGGTTCCCAACGGACGCGTGTTGTACGCGTATCAAGCTCTTTTTCTGGCGCCGTTGCCGGGGAGATCAAGACACGCTGCAAGGGGAGTCTCCACTTCCCAATCTCTTTACTTTGTTTTTGTCTTGCTTTATTTTATTTAGTACTTTGTTTGCTGCACTAAATCAAAATACAAAAAAAATTAGTTGCTAGTCTTACTTTATTTGTTATCTTGTTTGCTATAATTAAAACACAAAAAATTAGTTACTTGTATTTACTTTATCTAGTTTGCTTTATTTACTATTTCTAAAATGGGTACTCCTGAAAATACTAAGTTGTGTGACTTCACAACCACAAATAATAATGATTTCTTATGCACACCTATTGCTCCACCTGCTACTACAGCAGAATTCTTTGAAATTAAACCTGCTTTACTGAATCTTGTTATGCGAGAGCAATTTTCTGGTGTTAGTTCTGATGATGTTGCTGCCCATCTCAATAATTTTGTTGAACTTTGTGAAATGCAAAAGTATAAGGATGTAGATGGTGACATTATAAAATTAAAATTGTTTCCTTTCTCATTAAGAGGAAGAGCTAAAGATTGGTTGCTATCTTTGCCTAAGAATAGTATTGATTCATGGACTAAATGCAAGGATGCTTTTATTGGTAGATATTATCCCCCTGCTAAAATTATATATTTGAGGAGTAGCATAATGAATTTTAAACAATTGGATACTGAGCATGTTGCACAAGCATGGGAAAGAATGAAATCTTTGGTTAAAAATTGCCCAACCCATGGACTGACTACTTGGATGATCATCCAAACCTTTTATGCAGGACTGAATTTTTCTTCGCGGAACCTATTGGATTCAGCTGCTGGAGGTACCTTTATGTCCATCACTCTTGGTGAAGCAACGAAGCTTCTTGATAATATGATGATTAATTACTCTGAATGGCACACAGAAAGAGCTCCACAAGGTAAGAAGGTAAATTCTGTCGAAGAAACCTCTTCCTTGAGTGATAAGATTGATGCTATTATGTCTATGCTTGTGAATGATAGGACAAATATTGATCCTAATAATGTTCCGTTAGCTTCATTGGTTGCTCAATAAGAACATGTTGATGTAAACTTCATCAAAAATAATAATTTCAACAACAATGCTTATCGGAACAATTCTAGTAACAACTATAGGCCATATCCTTATAATAATGGCAACGGCTATGGTAATTCTTATGGGAATTCTTACAACAATAATAGGAATTGACCCCCTGGACTTGAAGCTATGCTTAAAGAATTTATTAGTATACAAACTGCTTTTAACAAATCTGTTGAAGAAAAGCTTTGGAAAATTGATATACTTGCTTCTAAAGTCGATAGTCTTGCTGCTGATGTTGATCTTTTGAAATCGAAAGTTATGCCTCATGAAAATCATAATAATAAAATTGTTACTACAGCAAATGCCATCCAAGTTAGAATTAATGAGAATATAAGATTGATGGCCGAATTGCGTGCTAGGTGGGAGAAAGAAGAAAATGAAAAAGAAGATAATATAGCTAAAGTTTGGACTATTACCACCACTAGCAATGCTAATGCTACACATGTTGCTGCACCTCCTAATAATAATGGTAAAAGAATTGGTGTTGGCAATGTTTCCACTTCTAATGCAAAGCGTGAAAAACTGCCTGAAACTGCTAAAACTATTTGAAATCGCTCGTGATAAAAATGCTGAATTTTTTTCCAACATTGGGGATAATGATCCTCATTGCTTTAGATTATAATGGTTTAGATTTTGATGATTGCCATATCTCTGAAGTTATAAAGTTCTTACAAAAACTTGCTAAGAGTCCTAATGCTAGTGCTATAAATTTGGTTTTCACGAAACATATTACAAATGATCTCATAAAAGCTAGAGAAGAGAAACTAAATCGCGAAACTTCTATTCCTAGGAAGCTAGAAGATGGTTGGGAGCCCATCATTAAGATGAAGGTCAATGACTTTGATTGTAATGCTTTATGTGATCTTGGTGCAAGTATTTCCGTTATGCCTAGAAAGATCTATAATATGCTTGACTTGCCACCATTGAAAAATTGTTATTTGGATGTTAATCTTGCTGATAATTCTACAAAGAAACCTTTGGGGAGAGTTGATAATGTTCGCATTACCGTTAACAATAACCTTGTCCCCGTTGATTTTGTTATCTTGGATATTGAATGCAATGCATCTTGTCCCATTATATTGGGAAGACCTTTTCTTGAATCGGTGCTATCATTGATATGAAGGAAGGTAATATTAAATATCAATTTCCTCTCAAAAAAGGTATGGAACACTTCCCTAGAAAGAGAATGAAGCTACCTTTTGATTCTATTATTAGAACAAATTATGATGTTGACACTTCGTCTCTTGATAACACTTGATATACACTTTCTGCGCCTAGCTGAAAGGCGTTAAAGAAAAGCGCTTATGGGAGACAACCCATGTTTTTACTACAGTACTTTTATTTTATATTTGAGTCTTGGAAGTTGTTAATACTGTAGCAACCTCTCCTTATCCTAGTTTTGTGCATTGTTGTGCCAAGTAAAGTCGTTGATAGTAAGGTTCATACTAGATTTGGATTACTGCGCAGAAACAGATTTCTTTGCTGTCACGAATATGGGAAAAATTCTCTGTAGGTAACTCAGAAAATTATGCCAATTTACGTGAGTGATCCACAGATATGTACGCAACTTTCATTCAATTTGAGCATTTTCATTTGAGCAAGTATGGTGCCTCAATAAAATTTGTCTTTACGAACTGTTCTGTTTTGACAGATTCTGCCTTTTATTTCGCATTGCCTGTTTTGCTATGCTTGATAGATTTTTCGATTCCGTTAACTTTCAGTAGCTTTGTGCAATGTCCAGAAGTGTTAAGAATGATTATGTCACCTCTGAACATGTAAATTTTGATTGTGCACTAACCCTCTAATGAGTTGTTTTAAGTTTGGTGTGGAGGAAGTTTTCAAGGATCAAGAGAGGGAGATGATACAACATGATCAAGGAGAGTGAAAGCTCTAAGCTTGGGGATGCCCCGGTGGTTCACCCCTGCATATTTCAAGAATACTCAAGCGTCTAAGCTTGGGGATGCCCAAGGCATCCCCTTCTTCATCGACAACATTATCAGGTTCCTCTAGTGAAACTATATTTTTATTCCATCACATCTTATGTACTTTGCTTGGAGCGTCGGTTTGTTTTTGTTTTTGTTTTGTTTGAATAAAATGGATCCTAGCATTCATTGTGTGGGAGAGAGACACGCTCCGCTGTTGCATATGGACAAATATGTCCTTAGGCTTTACTCATAATATTCATGGCGAAAGTTTCTTCTTCGTTAAATTGTTATATGGTTGGAAACGGAAAATGATACATGTAGTAATTGCTACAATATCTTGGATAATGTGATACTTGGCAATTGTTGTGCTCATGTTTAAGCTCTTGCATCATATACTTTGCACCTATTAATGAAGAAATACATAGAGCTTGCTAAATTTGGTTTGCATAATTGGTCTCTCTAAGGTCTAGATAATTTCTAGTATTGAGTTTGAACAACAAGGAAGACGGTGTAGAGTCTTATAGTGTTTACAATATGTCTTTTATGTGAGTTTTGCTGCACCGGTTCATCCTTGTGTTTGTTTCAAATAACCTTGCTAGCCTAAACCTTGTATCGAGAGGGAATACTTCTCATGCATCCAAATACTTGAGCCAACCACTATGCCATTTGTGTCCACCATACCTACCTACTACATGGTATTTCTCCGCCATTCCAAAGCAAATTGCTTGAGTGCTACCTTTAAAATTTCTATCCTCTACCTTTGCAATATATAGCTCATGGGACAAATAGCCTAAAAACTATTGTGGTATTGAATATGTACTTATGCACTTTATCTCTTATTAAGTTGCTTGTTGTGCGATAACCATGTTCCTGGGGACGCCATCAACTACTCTTTGTTGAATATCATGTGAGTTGCTATGCATGTCCGTCTTGTCTGAAGTAAGGAAGATTTACCACTAAAATGGTTAGAGCATGCATAATGTTAGAGAAGAACATTGGGCCGCTAACTAAAGCCATGATCCATGGTGGAAGTTTCAGTTTTGGACAAATATCCTCAATCTCATATGAGAAAATTAATTGTTGTTGAATGCTTATGCATAAAAGAGGAGTCCATTATCTATTGTCTATGTTGTCCCGGTATGGATGTCTAAGTTGAGAATAATCAATAGCGAGAAATCCGATGCGAGCTTTCTCCTTAGACCTTTGTACAGGCGGCATAGAGGTACCCCTTTGTGACACTTGGTTAAAACATATGCATTGCGATGATAATCCAGGTAATCCGAGCTAATTAGGACAAGGTGCGGGCACTATTAGTATACTATGCATGAGGCTTGCAACTTGTAAGATATAATTTACATAACACATATGCTTTATTACTACCGTTGACAAAATTGTTTCTTGTTTTCAAAATCAAAGCTCTAGCACAAATATAGCAATCAATGCTTCCCTCTGTGAAGGGCCTTTCTTTTACTTTTGTTGTTGAGTCAGTTCACCTATTTCTCTCCACCTCAAGAACTCAAGAAGCAAACACTTGTGTGAACTGTGCATTGATTCCTACATACTTGCATATTGCACTTGTTATATTACTTTACATTGACAATATCTATGAGATATACATGTTACAAGTTGAAAGCAACCGCTGAAACTTAATCTTCCTTTGTGTTGCTTCAATACCTTTACTTTGAATTATTGCTTTATGAGTTAACTCTTATGCAAGACTTATTGATGCTTGTCTTGAAGCACTATTCATGAAAAGTCTTTGCTATATGATTCATTTGTTTACTCATGTCATTTACATTGTTTTGATCGCTGCATTCATTACATATGCTTACAATAGTATGATCAAGGTTATGATGGCATGTCACTCCAGAAATTATCTTTGTTATCGTTTACCTGCTCGGGACGAGCAGAAACTAAGCTTGGGGATGCTGATACGTCTCCGACGTATCGATAATTTCTTATGTTCCATGCCACATTATTGATGATATCTACATGTTTTATGCATACTTTATGTCATATTTATGCATTTTCCGGCACTAACCTATTAACGAGATGCCGAAGAGCCGATTCTTGTCGTTTTCATTGTTTTTGGTTTCAGAAATCCTAGTAAGGAAATATTCTCGGAATTGGACGAAATCAACGCCCAGGGGCCTATTTTGCCACGAAGCTTACAGAAGACTTAAGGGAAGACGAAGTGGGGCCATGGGGCGCCGCCACACTAGGGCGGCGCGGCCCTGGGGGGGCCGTGCGGCCCTAGCGTGTGGGGCCCCCGTGTGGCCCCCTGACCTGCCCTTCCGGCTACATATAGTCTTCGTCACGAAACCCCCAGTACCGAGAGCCACGATACGGAAAACCTTCCAGAGACGCCGCCGCCGCCCATCCCATCTCGGGGGATTCAGGAGATCGCCTCCGGCACCCTGCCGGAGAGGGGAATCATCTCCCGGAGGACTCTTCACCGCCATGGTCGCCTCCGGAGTGATGAGTGAGTAGTTCACCCCTGGACTATGGGTCCATAGCAGTAGCTAGATGGTTGTCTTCTCCTAATTATGCTTCATTGTCGGGTCTTGTGAGCTGCCTAACATGATCAAGATCATCTATCTGTAATGCTATATGTTGTGTTTGTTGGGATCCGATGGATAGAGAATACTATGTTATGTTGATTATCAATCTATTACCTATGTGTTGTTTATGATCTTGCATGCTCTCCGTTATTAGTAGAGGCCCTGGCCAAGTTTTTACTCTTAACTCCAAGAGGGAGTATTTATGCTCGATAGTGGGTTCATGCCTCCATTAAATCTGGGACGATGTGAGAAAGTTCTAAGGTTGTGGATGTGCTGTTGCCACTAGGGATAAAACATTGATGCTATGTCCGAGGATGTAGTTATTGATTACATTACGCACCATACTTAATGCAATTGTCTGTTGTTTTCAACTTAATACTGGAAGGGGTTCGGATGATAACCTGAAGGTGGACTTTTTAGGCATAGATGCATGCTGGATAGCGGTCTATGTACTTTGTCGTAATGCCCAATTAAATCTCACAATACTCATCATATCATGTATGTGCATTGCCATGCCCTCTCTATTTGTCAATTGCCCAACTGTAATTTGTTCACCCAACATGCTATTTATCTTATGGGAGAGACACCTCTAGTGAACTGTGGACCCCGGTCCATTCTTTTACATCGATACAATCTACTGCAATACTTGTTCTACTGTTTTCTGCAAACAATCATCATCCACACTATACATCTAATCCTTTGTTACAGCAAGCCGGTGAGATTGACAACCTCACTGTTTCGTTGGGGCAAAGTACTTTGGTTGTGTTGTGCAGGTTCCACGTTGGCGCCGGAATCCCTGGTGTTGCGCCGCACTACATCTCGCCGCCATCAACCTTCAACGTGCTTCTTGACTCCTACTGGTTCGATAAACCTTGGTTTCTTACTGAGGGAAAACTTGCCGCTGTACGCATCACACCTTCCTCTTGGGGTTCCCAACGGACGCGTGCTGTACGCGTATCACTTACCCGGAAGAAACCCTCGAAACAAGGGGTGGCGATGCGCCTAGATTGGTTTGTTGTGAACGTGATCGTCCTCCTTTCTCAATAACCCTAGGTACATATTTATAGTCTGTGGACTTTCTATCTTGGGAATAAACCTAACTGTGTACGACTAAACTCTATCTCTTAGTTCTAAACTTAAACGTGATCTACCATAATGTAAAGATACACGGGTAATCTAGCCCAAACTCTCGTACAAGGCCGATTCAGAAACTTTTTACGGGCATATCCTCTAAGCCCATCTCAATCACGGCCCATCTCCTTATTTGGTTTAAAACCGGTGATAACACATGCTACCAACATAATCTTGATCCAATAATGATGTAAAGCATATGAACCGAGATCAAATCATTCAAAGCAAATGTCTATATTGATATAAGAGATGATAATGCAAGAGTTAAACAAGCTGAATGGATCGTAGCGAACAAGAGGGGGGGTGAATGGCGCTACGGCAAGTTTTAGTCTTTTTCAATTTTTATGCAACGGAAGGTAAAGGTGTGACTTTTAGCAATGGGGGTGATCCTACAATGAATATCGGACGAGTGCAACAAATAAATGAATCAACAAGATAACGAGAGTAAGGAGCGAGACAACCGGGGGGCGTGAGGCGAGTCGAGGTTTGTTTCCCGCAGTTCCTTCCACTAAAGGAAGTACGTCTGCGTTGAGGAGGTGCTAGTCTCACACAAGAGACTAGGCGGCCACACCACGGAGGAAGGCCTCACCCTCTTCCTCGAGAGAGCTCCACGAAGGTGCTCTCCCTCTTCCACTAAGGCACCGGTCGAGGCGGTGATTCCTTCACAAGGTTGGGGCGAGCTCCACACACAAGGATGCTCCCAACACCCTATGGATCTAGTACATCACCAAGCTAGACTCCATAGCTGCACACATCCAATGCTCCACCATAGGAACCCATCACCAATGCTCCACCATAGGAACTCTTCCAATGCTCCACCAAAGGAACTCTTCTCCAAGATCCACCAAAGGAACCCTACCAATGCTCCACCAAAGGAACTCTTCTCCAAGATCCACCAAAGGAACCCTACCACCAAGATCCACTAAGGAATAGCTAGTATTTGTGAAATCTCTCTTGGTAGAACTATAGATCGGGGTCTCCTCCACCTATCCTCAAAGTTTGGGCAAGATTGGTTGGAGGGGGAAGGAGATCCACAAGGATTAAGCTCAGCAACAATGGAGGAGAGAGAGGGGGAAGAGATAAAATCGTGTTGGGGAAGAAGGGGCCCTTAAATAGGCTCCTCCAAATCCAACCGTTATGTCCAGATTTGGCCTAAACGGTACTACCGCTTTGGGGTAAGCGGTACTACCACTCTGAGTTCAAATTTGATCCAGATCTGGTCAAAGGACGCAGAGCGGTACTACCGCCCGAGGTACCGCTCGAGGTACCGCAATAGGGTCCAGACCTTACTGGATCCAGAGCGGTACCAGGGCGGTACCGGAGCGGTACGACCGTAACTCGGTTACGGTACCTAAGCGGTACCTTGAGCGGTACTACCGCTCGTGAGCGGTACTACCGCTCCAGGTACTGCAGGGGTATCGCAGCGTGTTTCTGGACGACGAATCAGCGCAGACTCAGAGCGGTACCGACATCGGTACCTATAGGGGTAGCGGTACTACCGCTACAGGTACCGGTAGTACCGGCCTAGCTAAATCTGGTTTTCTTCCCTTTTTCTCTCCAACTTTGTTACCTCGCTAAACACACACAAAACCAGAAAACCTATCAACTATGCTTCAGTCTTCCGATCTTGACGCGTCCGGCGAGGTCACCGTGTACTTGCAAATCTAACAATGATACTCAAGGCACACGGTGAGATTACTCAAGTGTTGTCATCAAACACACAAAACTTGGGGTGTGAATTTTGCTCTTACAATCTCCCCCTTTTTGGTGTTTGATGACAACACAAGAGTTGACAATAACAAAGGATATTATGATGAGAACATTAGATTTGCAAAAACTCGACGGAGCTCCCCCTACACATGTGCATATCATGAATATGTATTTGAATACAAATACACATGTTATAGAGACATCACTCCCCCTAGTTTTTACAAACCAAGCACATATGCAACATAGATAGATGACATGTTCAAGAGGCATATGCACAATATGGAGGCAACATAAGATCATATACGGAGATTTGGGTGAAGTTGTCATACCATAGCCTTGAGAATACCCAAACTCACAATAGGATGCCTCCATAGGGTTGTTGATGTAGCCGTAAGACAAGATAAGCAACTAGAACCAAACGGCTACAAACAACAAAGGTCTCCATCCACCTAGGAACTTCTCCCCCTTTGGCATCGGAACACCAAAAAGGAGGGTAACGAAACTAGAGAGATGGAGAAAAAGAACATACAACCAAGCTTGCAAAAATCACGAGAAAACAAGCTTGATGGAGGTTCTTAAAACAAGAAGAAGAAAGCAAAGAAGAAAGACAAAACAAGGTCATGAAGAACCGAAAAACCCTCAAAGAGGGGGTGTTGGTGGCCGAAGCCACCGTGTAAGAGTATAGTAGTTGTGAGGTCGCGTAGATGTATCTAGGACTCACGGACTACAACTCAACATGAAGCTCATAAGTCACTTAATTGACAAATAGCAAATGTTTTGGATTTCTTTATGCATTATGGGGGGAGTGATAGCTCAATGGATTTAAACCGCACTCCCCCTATGTCCATGCGTGCCTTTCATCTAGATATGACAGTAAGATTGGTATGTGCGCACGACGGTCAAGCAAAGTTTGACGGATCAATGATATTTAGCTCATGCCTCAACTCAATAAAGCGCTTCTCATCCAAGGGCTTCGTGAAGATGTCCGCCAATTGCTCCTTGGTGCCAATATAGGATAGTACAATATCTCCGCGAGCAATGTGGTCCCGGATGAAGTGGTTCCGTATCTCAATGTGCTTCGTCTTGCCATGAAGAACCGGATTGTAGGCGATCTTGATTGCGCTCTCATTGTCACACAAAAGAGGCACCTTGCTATACTCGAGTCCATAATCCCGCAAGGTTTGCTTCATCCATAAGATTTGAGCACAACTACTTGCCGCGGCAATATACTCGGCTTCCGCGGTGGAGACGGAGACACAACTTTGCTTCTTCGAGGACCAACACACCAAAGATCTTCCAAGAAAGTGACATGCTCCGGAGGTAGACTTCCTATCAATCTTGTCACCCGCCCAATCGGAGTCGGTGAAACCAACCAAAGCAAAATCCGTGTCCCTTGGGTACCATAGTCCGAAGTGTGGGGTATCAACTAAATATCGAAAGATCCTCTTGACCGCCACAAGGTGGTTTTCCTTCGGACTTGCTTGAAACCGTGCACACATACCAACGCTCAACATTATATCCGGGCGAGAGGCACAAAGGTAGAGAAGCGAACCTATCATCGAACGGTAGAGCTTGGTATCCACCGCCTTGCCGCCCTCGTCAAGAGTGAGTTGACACTTGAGTTGCATTGGAGTTCCAATCCCCTTGGCATCCTTCATATCAAAGCGCTTGAGCATGTCTTGGAGGTACTTTGCTTGATTGATGAAGGTGCCTTGTCGCATTTGCTTGATCTCGAACCCAAGAAAGTACTTGAGTTCACCCATCATTGACATCTCAAACCTATTTGTCATCAACATAGCAAACTCATCATTGAATTTTGTGTTAGTAGAGCCAAATATGATGTCATCTACATAGAGTTGGCATACGAAAAGCTCCCCATTGACCTTCTTAGTAAAAAGAGTGGGATCGATTTTCCCCACTTCGAAACCACGGTCTTCAAGCAACTCCTTAAGATGCTCATACCAAGCTCTAGGAGCTTGTTTGAGACCATATAGGGCCTTTTTGAGCTTGAAGACATGGTCCGGGAAATGGGGATCCTCGAACCCCGGGGGTTGCTTCACATATACTTCCTCATGTAGAGGACCATTAAGAAAAGCACTCTTAACATCCATTTGTTGCAACTTAAAGCCATGATGTGAGGCAAAGGCCAAAAGGATACGGATGGACTCGAGCCTTGCAACGGGTGCAAAGGTTTCACCAAAGTCCACGCCTTCGACTTGAGAATAGCCTTGTGCCACCAATCTTGCTTTGTTGCGGATGACCATGCCACTTTCATCTTGCTTGTTCTTGAAGATCCACTTGGTGCCGATAACATTGCGGCAATGATCGGGTCGCTTCATGAGAGTCCATACATCATTCCTCTTGAAGTTGTTGAGTTCCTCTTGCATTGCATTCAACCAATCAGGATCGTTGAGAGCATCATCAACTTTGAGTGGTTCCACCCTAGAGACAAAGGCATGGTGCGCACAAAAGTTTGCAAGTTGCCTCCGAGTGGTGACATTTCTCTTTAGATCACCAATGATGTTTTGCAAGGAATGAGACTTGAGACGCAAGTGTCTTGTAGTAGGATCTTCACGGCGAGTGTCGGCTTGAGGAGATGGTTCTTATGAGTCCTCTTGGCCTTCATCACGGTTTAGGTCCTCGCCTTGACCTCCATTGTCATTGAAAGAGGCAACATTGTCATGAGATCCGGATGGCTCGGGGGTATAGGGAGTATTATTGTCCATGAAGACTCTCCCCGAACCACTCAGAGAAGAACTTGAAGCTTGACCTTGGTCACTTGATGTTGGGTGTTGAGGTAGACGAGCTTGCGGTGTATGTTGTTCTTGAGCTTGTTGAGGTGAACTTGGACTTGATTGTTGTTGTAGATGTCGAGGTTGATCTTGAGGTTGAGGTTGAACTTGAGGTTGTTGTAGAGGTTGACTTGCATTTGTTAGATCAACGGAAGAAGCTTGGCCTTGTGGTGTAGATGGCTCCACTTGGGTGGAACTTGGTCCTTCCCCGGTAATCATAGAAGGTAGCGTTTGAGGTAGGCGAATTCCAACACCCATCCTTCCTATGGTATCTAGGGGAATTGCATCTCCTTTCTCACAAGAAGCACTTCGCTCCTCCAAAGATCTATCATCTTCATCGAACGTCACATCACAAGATTCTACAACACGTCCACTTGACTTGTTGAAGACTCTATAGGCGTGAGAATCCGTAGCATAGCCAACAAAAATTCCTTCTTGAGCTCTTGAATCAAACTTGGATAGGCGTGTGTCCTTGATAAGTATGTAGCATTTGCATCCGAAGACCTTGAAGTATGACACATTAGGCTTGTTGCCGGTGAGGATCTCATATGGTGTCTTCTCAAGACCTTTGCGAAGGTAGAGGAGATTAGTAGCATGGCAAGCGGTAGAGATAGCTTCCGCCCAAAAATTGTAGTTGGACCTGTATTCCATCATCATGGTTCGAGCGGCTTCGATCAAGGTTCGATTCTTCCTTTCGGCGATCCCATTTTGTTGGGGAGTATATGGCGTGGAGTATTGGTGTTCGATTCCTTCCTCGCCGAGGAAGTTATCCAATGTGTAGTTTTTGAACTCCGTTCCATTGTCGCTCCTTATTGCGAGAATCTTGTTGTCGTACTTGCGTTGAACTTGGTTGGCAAACTCCATCATGGTCCGTTGAGTCTCACTCTTGTACTTGAAGAAGAATACCCAACAATAGCGTGAATAGTCATCAACGATGACGAGGCAATACTTCTTTCCTCCAAGACTTTCATGAGAAGGTGGACCAAAGAGATCAACATGTAGGAGCTCCAAGCATCTTGTGGTAGAGATGATAGTCTTGGCCTTGTGAGGAGCTCCATGCATTTTCCTTGTACGCAAGCCCTACAAACACGATCCTTGCAAAAAGAGACATCTTCTTTTAGTCCGAGAATGTGGCCACCCTTGTGGAGACTTTGCAAAGTCCTCATGTTGACATGGGCTAGTCGGCGATGCCATAACCAACCCTTGTCACCTTTGGAGAATAAGCAAAGAGCGGAAGATGTTGTCTTTCCGGAGAAATCGACAACATACAAACCGTTCTCTACATATCCAACAAAAGCTACATTGAGTGTCTTGCTCCACAAGAGGATCACCATATGTTCATCAAAGAATGTGCATAATCCCATACGAGCAATTTGATGAACGGAGAGTAAGTTGTAACCAAGGGTCTCGACAAGGAGGACATTCACAAGTGAGATGTCGGGTGTTACCACCACCTTGCCAAGACCCAATACCTTAGAGCACGTGTTGTCGCCATATGAAACGGTAGAGAGAGAAGGCATGAGGTCGACAACAATATCCTTGCTTCCGGTCATATGACTTGTGGCTCCACTATCAACCACACATTTAGCGCCACCGGAAGCATAGTCCTACAAGGAATCAAGTCTTGGATTTAGGTACCCATTTTTCAATGGGTCCTAGCATGTTAGTAACAAGGGGTTTGGGAACCCAAATAGTCCAATCAACATTGTCCTTTTGAGGACCAATAAAGCGAGCACGAATATGTCCATATTAATCAACAAAAAGAACATGAGAAGGGTTGTTAGAGCCGGCGAAACCCATCGAGGCGGAGTTGGGTACTCCATCCCTTCTTGAGCTAGCATTGCTCCCTTCACGGTTGGTCTCCATGTTCTTCTTGTCCCTCTTCTTCTTGGTCCTCCTCTTCCTCTTTCTCTTTGGCTTGGTAGCCACTCCTCCTTCATTGCACGAGCCCTCTTTGGCTCCATCTTTAGCTTCAATGACTCCTTCCAAGTACTTGGCTTGAACTTGGAGTCTATCAACCTTGGCCTTCAAGCGATTGACTTCATCTTCATGCTCCGGGTGTGGATGGCAAATATCAAACACTTGGACCTCCTTTGCCTTGTTCACCCGGAAGTGTTCCATCAAAGCTTCTTCTTGGAGAGCGTTCAACTTCATGAGCAAGTGCTTGTCATTTTCCATCTTGGCAATGTCGCTCTCATGAGTGCAACATGCACGGTCCTTGCTCAAAGGAAAGTACTCCTTCAATGTTTCTTCTTGCATGGAGTTGATCTCCATGAGCTTGGCTTCCCTTCTCTTCAAGGCGGCTATTTGCTCCTCATGATCACAACACGTATCCTTCTCCTTGCTCATGCGGAGACACTCCACCAACGACTCTTCTTGCTTGCTACTCAAACTCAATAGCTTGGCCTTGGTGATCTCAAGAGCGGCAATTTCTTCTTCATGGTTGCAACATGAGGTCTTCTCTTTGAACAAGCGGTAGTACTCATCCAAGGCTTCTTCTTGAAGAGCATTGACTTCCAAGAGGAGAGCATTGTGCCTCCTCAAGGAAGTAACTTGATCCACAAGCTCATCATGGGAAGAATCGGGGTCTTCATCGTCTTTTGCTTTGTTGGCTTCCTCGAGCGAGAGCATCTTCTTCTTGAGGTCACCAACCAACTCAAGAGCATGGTCTCGATCCTTGGTGAGACATGAAACAATAGCTTCATTCTTGTCTTCAAGCACAATGACACTAGCTTCAAGAGACATGCGAAGATTCCTTTCATCATCAAGCTCCTCCTTGAGATTGGCAAGCTCAAAGGCCGTTTCCCTTTCCAACTTCTCCCTCTTCTCGATAAGATCTTGTGTCGCACCAAGTTGGGCTAGGAGAGCCCCAACATGAATCTTGGTGTCCCCCTTCATGTTAGTGAGAAAAGAATCCAAGGAATCCAAACCCATAATCTCACGTTTAACGGTGAGACTAGTGACATCATCAATATATGAGGCATTAGTCGAAGAGGATGGTTTGGAAGGGGATTTTACCTCCGTGGATACCTTTGCCATGAGACACCGTGCATTGTTGGTGACGAGGTTCTCATTTGGAGAGTCGAAGTGGGAGGTAGAGGGAGTGGAAATGGCGATGGCGGCCACTCCCTCTCCTTCCTTGTTGGAGCGCTTGTCCTCATGCTCCCCATCTTCATCGGAGGTGTACTCTTCACGGATGATGAAGGCTCTAGGCTTCTTGTTGGAGGAGACCTTGTCGTCATCGGACCTTGGGGAGAACTTGGAGAATCCTTTGGAGAGTGGCTTGTACCTATCCTTTGGGATAAGCTTTCCACCATGATCTTCTCTTCTCTCAAACATACAATCCGCGACAAAATGATTCTTGTCACCGCAATTGTAGCATGTTCTTCCCCTTGTCCCTTCTCTTGGGCTCTTGGAGGGTCTTCTTGAAGAATCACGTGATCTTCTTGGTCTTGTGTTTCGGGACATGTTTCCATCCCAAAACTTCTTGGCGGCAAGAGCCATGTGCTCATGGTAGTTGAGCTTGAGATCATCCGAACCCCACTCAACGGGATCCTCATCACTTTCACTAGCTTCATGCACCTTCATCTTCAATGCAAGATTGGGCTTGCGGGAGTTGTGGGCGCGAGCAACAAGATCCTCCGCATTCTTCTTGGAGATGTCCAAAGCGATGACTTCGCTAAGGACTTCATCGGATGTCATAGCACGGAAGGAGGCGCTTTGGCGGATGGCCGTCAACTTCACTTCCTCATAAGGGAGGAGAGCGTTGTAGAACTTGCGCTTGATCCAATGGTCATCCACGAACGTTGCTCCAAGATCTTGCATTTGCACGGCAAGAGCGATGAGGCGTCGATACATCTCTTCGGGGGTCTCTCCTTCAATCATGACGAAGTTGTCGGTCATGTTGTTCACTTCATCAAAACGAGAGCTTTGGATGCTTGCATTGCCGAGGAAGAGCTTCTCAAGTTTGTCCCATGCTTCCTTGGCGGTCTTGAGCGAGCGGATATGAGCGTGGTCCTTGGGGGAGATGGCCATATGAATCATGTTGATGGCGGTGGCGTTGAGTTGGTCATCCACCACATCTCTTCTTGTCATTTTCTTGGGATCTCGTGGTGAATAGCCCTCCTCAATGATACGCCAAAGCTCGGTAGAAGCGCTGCGCACATGTGAACGCATTAAGAATTGCCAATTCTCAAAGTTGTTTGACTCGAGTAACGGCGGTGAACCATGCGACAAGATATGCGGCATCGGTATCGGAACGTTAATGGTGTAATAATTTGGTGGTGGCACCGCATGATAACTCCCTTGACGTTCCTCAACCGGTGTGTCATCATCCTCCCTTTTTTTGAAGTGCCAGTATCCCCAAGCCCTTCCTTTTGTGTATCTTTTGTCGCTTCCGCGACAAAATCAACAAGAGGAAGGGTGTTAGCTTTTGGTGGCGGATCCTCGGCACTTGCTTTTGGTGGAGGGTTTGGTTTTTGTACCACCAACTCCATCATCATCGCCTTCATTTGGGCAACGATGGATGACTCCAATTTCTTGAGGTCATCCAACGTAGCCGTCGTGGAATCGATGGGCGATGATGGAGCGGGTGGCACAAGGGAAGGTGACCCATTCTTATCCGCCTCTTGTTCGGCCATTTCTTAGGCGGTAAAGCCCGAGCAAGAACACCTTGCTCTGATACCACTTGAATGGATCGTAGCGAACAAGAGGGGGGGGGGGGTGAATGGCGCTACGGCAAGTTTTAGTCCTTTTCAATTTTTATGCAACAGAAGGTAAAGGTGTGACTTTTAGCAATGGGGGTGATCCTACAATGAATATCGGACGAGTGCAACAAGTAAAGGAATCAACAAGATAACGAGAGTAAGGAGCGAGACAACCGGGGGGCGCGAGGCGAGTCGAGGTTTGTTTCCCGCAGTTCCTTCCACTAAAGGAAGTACGTCTGCATTGAGGAGGTGCTAGTCTCACACAAGAGACTAGGCGGCCACACCACGGAGGAAGGCCTCACCCTCTTCCTCGAGAGAGCTCCACGAAGGTGCTCTCCCTCTTCCACTAAGGCACCGGTCGAGGCGGTGATTCCTTCACAAGGTTGGGGCGAGCTCCACACACAAGGATGCTCCCAACACCCTATGGATCTAGTACATCACCAAGCTAGACTCCATAGCTGCACACATCCAATGCTCCACCATAGGAACCCATCACCAATGCTCAACCATAGGAACTCTTCCAATGCTCCACCAAAGGAACTCTTCTCCAAGATCCACCAAAGGAACCCTACCAATGCTCCACCAAAGGAACTCTTCTCCAAGATCCACCAAAGGAACCCTTCCACCAAGATCCACTAAGGAATAGCAAGTATTTGTGAAATCTCTCTTGGTAGAACTATAGATCGGGGTCTCCTCCACCTATCCTCAAAGTTTGGGCAAGATTGGTTGGAGGGGGAAGGAGATCCACAAGGATTAAGCTCAGCAACAGTGGAGGAGAGAGAGGGGGAAGAGATAAAATCGTGTTGGGGAAGAAGGGGCCCTTAAATAGGCTCCTCCAAATCCAACCGTTATGTCCAGATTTAGCCTAAGCGGTACTACCGCTTTGGGGTAAGAGGTACTACCGCTCTGAGTTCAAATTCGATCTAGATCTGGTCAAAGGACGCAGAGCGGTACTACCGCCCGAGGTACCGCTCGAGGTACCGCAATAGGGTCCAGACCTTACTGGATCCAGAGCGGTACCAGGGCGGTACTGGAGCGGTACGACCGTAACTCGGTTACGGTACCTAAGCGGTACCTTGAGCGGTACTACCGCTCGTGAGCGGTACTACCGCTCCAGGTATTGCAGGGGTACCGCAGCGTGTTTCTGGACGGCGAATCATCGCAGACTCAGAGCGGTACCGACAGCGGTACCTATAGGGGTAGCGGTACTACCGCTACAGGTACCGGTAGTACCGGCCTGGCTAAATCTGGTTTTCTTCCCTTTTTCTCTCCAACTTTGTTACCTCGCTAAACACACACAAAACCATAAAACCTATCAACTACGCTTCAGTCTTCCGATCTTGATGCGTCCGGCGAGGTCACCGTGTACTTGCAAATCTAACAATGATACTCAAGGCACACGGTGAGATTACTCAAGTGTTGTCATCAAACACACAAAACTTGGGGTGTGAATTTTGCTCTTACACAAGCTAGAAGTTTTCATGAACTATTGCTTTAAAGACATGAAACCGTACAAAGTCCATTAAAGATGTTTTAAGTATCCAGCGTAGAAGTTCTATCCTTCATTCCAAGCATCAAGTAAATTTTCACAACATAGAAGGATTCAATCAAGTAAAAATAAACATGAACGTCATGAATCAACTGTTTCGAAGTCTACTCAACCGGTGAGCGCAAGCATTTGGTATTGGCACCAGGATGTTATGGCAAAAAGAACGTTAATGGGGATTTGGAAGGCCAATGAAAGAAAGTCTCACAAAGCTATGAGTGATCATTAGGCAAGAGGAAGTCTTATAATCGAAGCTATGCAAGGAGTAGTGATTGCCATGCAACGGATGCACATAGAGCTATATGTGTGTGAAAGCTCTCCAATGGAACTAGTGGGGGTGCATCCAACTTGGTTGCTCACGAAGACCTAGAGCAATTTTGAGGAAGCTCATCATTGGAATATACAACCCAAGTTCTATAGTGTAAATTCCCCACATAGTTATACTAGTAAAACATGAAAACTCTCTCATATGGAGTGTAGGTGCTAAACATGAGCACAAATGATGACTATGAATACTGCAGGTGCTAAAACATGAGCACAAGTGTGGATAAAAGATAGTGATGTTGCCCCCTTTTTCTTTTTCTTGTTCTTTCTCTTTTTTTTCTTTTTCTTTTTTCTATTTTTTCTATTTTTTCTTTTTAGGTTTCTCTTTTTGATGGCCTCCATGGCTCTTTTCACTTTTAGGGGCAACATCCTAATATGACAACACACTTTTTGGTACAAATAACTCATAATGAATAAAACATGATGTATAAAACTGTATGCCTCTGCCAGTGTAGCAGGATGTGCAATGATCTAGCGTAACATGGGTAAACCACACATCAGCTGTATAGAATCATGCAAAGCAATATGTAAAAAATAAATGACAACAAGTCATGTAATGTAAAATAGAAGTTGCATGGCAATATATCTCGGAACAGCTATGGAAATGCTGTGGTAGGTAGGTATAGTGGCTGTTTTGAGGAAGATGTATGGCTTATGTGTAGGAGAACAAGAGAAAGTCCTCCCACGGGTTTGGATGTACTGGCGAAGTATGCACAATTCTCAATGTGAGCAAAAGGCAATGCACAGTACCGAAGAGGCTAGCAAATTTGGATGGTGGAAGTGCCAAAAACCGTAGCTTAACATTAGTCAAAAAGAACTCACAAGCTTATTGCAAACAACTAGCAGGTTCAACATTAAGAGCATGATTAAAATTTACTCCAAGGAGGGCCGTTCACGGTGGCACAAGTACCCCGCTAGCTCCCTCGACCTTCAGCACAACTTATTTATTACGATGAACTCTTAGACATGGAAAGTTATCAAGTCCAACTACACCTTCAACCATTTAAGTAGAGTTTGTAGTACGACACAAGCTTAAAGACAACAATCCACTACTGATTTTAACTTATTTATCCAGCAAGCTTTACCATCTAAATACCGCAAAACGTTTGCAAAAAATCAGGTTATCAAGCTCAATGATCTACAAGATTATGCAAGTATTTCATTATACCACTACCACATGCAACATTTTCTGAACCAACCAAATAACAATGAACGAAGCAGTTTCAACCTTCGCCATGAACATTAAGAGTAAAGCTAAGAACACATGTGTTCATATGCAACAGCGGAGCGTGTCTATCTCCCACACAAGCATGAATTTATTCAGAGAATGAAAATAATAAAACGAAAATAAAACACACAGACGCTCCAAGTAAAGCACATAAGATGTGACGGAATAAAAATATAGTTTCACTAGAGGTGACCTGATAAGTTGTCAATGAAGATGGGGATGCCTTGGGCATCCCCAAGCTTAGATGCTTGAGTCTTCTTAAAATATGCAGGGATGAACCACGGGGGCATCCCCAAGCTTAGACTTTTCACTCTTCTTGATCATATTGTATCATCCTCCTCTCTTGACCCTTGAAAACTTCCTCCACACCAAACTCAAAACAAACTCATTAGAGGGTTAGTGCATAATCAAAAATTCACATGTTCAGAGGTGACACAATCATTCTTAACACTTCTGGACATTGCTCAAAGCTACTGAAAGTTAATGGAACAAAGAAATCCATCAAACATAGCAAAATATGCAATGCGAAATAAAAGGCAGAATCTGTCAAAACAGAACAGTCCGTAAAGACGAATTTTTCTGGGGCACTTAACTTGCTCAGATGAAAATGCTCAAATTGAATGAAAGTTGCGTACATATCTGAGGATCACTCACGTAAATTGGCAGATTTTTCTGAGTTACCTACAGAGAACCCTGCCCAAATTCGTGACAGCAAGAAATCTGTTTCTGCGCAGTAATCCAAATCTAGTATCAACCTTACTATCAAAGACTTTACTTGGCACAACAATGCAATAAAATAAAGATAAGGAGAGGTTGCTACAGTAGTAACAACTTCCAAGACACAACAAAATAGTAGCAAAATAAAGACATGGGTTATCTCCCAAGAAGTGCTTTCTTTATAGCCATTAAGATGGGCTCAGCAATTTAATGATGCACGCGTAAGAAATAAGAGTTGAAGCAAAAGAGAGCATCAAAAAGCAAATTCGAAACACATTTAAGTCTAACCCACTTCCTATGAAAAGGAATCTTGTACACAAATAAATTCATGAGGAGCAAAGTGACAAGCATAGGAAGATAAAACATAAGTAACTTCAAAATTTTCAGCATGTAGAGAGGTGTTTTAGTAACATGAAAATTTCTACAACCATATTTTCCTCTCTCATAATAATTTCCAATAGCATCATGAACAAACTCAACAATATAATTATCACATAAAGCATTATTATCATGAGTCTCATGCATAAAATAATTACTACTCCCAACATAAACATAGTCATTCTTATTAATTATAGTGGGAGCAAATTCAACAAAGTAGCTATCATTATTATTCTCATCACCATAATCATCAAATATAGGAGGCATATTGTAATCATAATTAATTTTCTCCTCAATAGTAGGTGGCACAATACCACTATCATTATAATCATCATAAATGGGAGGCAAAGTATCATCAAAGTAAATTTTCTCCTCCATGCTTGGGGGACTAAAAATATCATGCTCATCAAAACCAGCTTCCCCAAGCTTAGAATTGCAGGATCATTCATTGTAGGATCTAAAGGAAATAGCTTCGAGCACTCACACACCGGCAATAGTGCTAGGAAATAGCTTAGTAGTCGGAGGATGTGAATACCTTTTACCTTACCTCCCCGGCAACGGCGCTAGAAAATAGCTTGATGTCTACGCACGCTTCTTTTCCTATAGACAGTGTTGGGCCTCCAAGAGCAGAGGTTTGTAGAACAGCAGCAAGTTTTCCTTAAGTGAATCACCCAAGGTTTATCGAACTCAGGGAGGTAGAGGTCAAAGATATCCCTCTCAAGCAACCCTGCAATTACGATACAAGAAGTCTCTTCTGTCCCCAACACACCTAATACACTTGTCAGATCGATGTATAAGCACTAGTTCGGCGAAGAGATAGTAAAATGCAAGTGATATGGATGAATATGAGTGGTAATAACAATCTGAAATAAATATGGCAGCAAGTAAACATGTAGCAAAACTTGTTGGAAACGGTGTTTCAATGCTTAGAAACAAGGCCTAGGGATCATACTTTCACTAGTGGACACTCTCAACATTGATCACATAACTGAATAAATAAATGCTACTTTCTCTACACTCTCTTGTTGGATGACAAACACCATTCATTATGTAGGGCTACAAGAGCCCCCTCAAGCCGGAGTTAACAAGCTCCACAACATTCGGAGTTCATATTTAAGTAACCTTAGAGTGCATAATAGACCATTGCAATTATACCGAGTACTAACATAGCATGCACACTGTCACCATCAGGCTATGAAAGGAGGAATATATCGCATCAATACTATCATAGTAATAGTTAACTCCATAATCTACAAGAGATTACAATCATAACCTATGCCAAGTACTACATGATGCACACACTGTCAACATTACATCATGGAGGAGGAATAGACTACTTTAATAACATCACTAGAGTAGCACATAGATGATATTCAACTAGATCACAAAGAGAGATGAACCACATAGCTACGGTAGAGCCCTCAGCCTAGGGGGAGAACAACTCCCTCCTCATCATGGGAGACAGCGATGGCGATGAAGATGGTGGTGGAGTCGATGGAGATGGCTCCGGGGGCAATTCCCCGTCCCGGTGGCGTGCCGGAACAGAGACTTCTGTCCCCCGAATCTTGGCTTCACGATGGCGGCGGCTCTGGAAGGTTTTCCGTATCGTGGCTTATTGGTATCGAAGTTTTAGGTCACGAGGACTTATATAGGCGAAGAGGCGGAGTCGGAATGGCCACGGGGGACCCACACAGTAGGGGGGGGGCCCTTGGCCGCGCCGCCTTGTGGGGTGGGGCCCCCTGGCTCCCCTCTGGCCCCTCTTCGGTGCTCTGGAAGCTGACAAGGTACCAACTTGTCAATGCCTATGGATTGTAGGCTAGGGTTTAGTTGGAAGTAGAGGGCAAGTAGATCTCGAAGGTTTCAGCCGAAAAGTACTCGACGATTATGAAAACTAGGGTTTGTAAACAATGATTCGATGATTTCTGCGTCCCTCGACTCCCCCTTATATAGGAGGCGGAGACGAGGGATTCGTGCCATACAAATTACAGAGTCCGGGAAGGTTTCTAACTCATCCCGCAAGATTACAAATATGACTTTCTATTACAACTCTAACTTTCCTTAATAATATCTTGGGCTTCTGAATCTTCTTATTCTTCGGGTAGTGGGCCTTCAATAAACCCCGGGTACTATCTTCGGCAGGCCCATTTGGGATGCCTATGTCAGTAGCCCCCGAGATTTTGCTTGAATCGCAGAGTTAAGGAAAATCTCCACCGTTTATTTTTATTCGACAACTTCAACTCCTCTATATTTCTTCTCACAAACTTCTATATTGTACAGGGATAATGGTAATTGGGGATAGTTCATCTGATGGATCAGGTACTAGTTAACTGCTCTCGTGGCAATCCGCAAAAACCTACTTCAAGATCATGTCCCCGGACATGACCTCGGGATACTGGTGTAAACTTCGACAGGTGCCGCTTAAGGTCTTACCATTCTGTCGAGTCCCAGTAAAGTTTATCGGGTACCTAACGCGTCCGTTAGGATTTTTCTTCGTATCTGTTGATACGGATAAAAGTAGCAGAGCGCAGTCTTCGGCGATGCCACGCCCAGCAGAACGGATCTGGGGTCTTACCTTCGCAAATTTGCGGCATTCAGAAATTGATCGCAACTTTGGCGTTCTGAGAATATATTGTCGAGTGCTTTTTCGGCTGTTGGAATGGCACATTTTATCGAGTCAAAAATGACTTATACTGCTCTCCCGATGGGAGTATATGTAGAGTTAATTATAACTCGAAATATACTCTTTTGCTCTTCTATCTTTCTTTTTCTCTTTCTTTTCTTTCTTCTTTATAATTTCATCGGGCATGCGAGCAGCGTTCCCGATGGGAGTAGCCCCCGAGGCTACAGCCAAGGACTTGTTCTTGGTTGTAGGCTCCACGCCTCATGCCGCTATATTCTCTTTTTATCCCCCGAAGTTTTATAATTCCTCGGGTGCGCGAACAGCGCTCCCGATGGGAGTAGCCCCCGAGGCTATGAACAAATATTTGTATTTGGTCATAGGCTCACGCCATTTCTATTTTGTCTGTCTAGATCTTTTTTCCTTTTTTCCAAAGTAGCCCCCGAGCATTTGGTCAGAAACTTGTATTTGATCAAAGGCTCAGCATTATTTTTCCATGTCGCGTTTTATGAATTTGTGTAGTCGAATGTTTCCTTCTACCAAGGTGACGTTATTGCTGACGATAGCCACGATTGCTAATCAGAATTTTGCGACAAGTCTGTTCTCGCTGCCATGCGGGCCCAATTGATCCACTTTCTTGACACGTCGTGCAGGTGGGGGACACACGTCCTCCGCTTTTTCGGGCACACGCACCATAACTTCCCCAACGTTAAGTTACTTTTTTACCCTTGTTGGCACGTGGCTATCATCTGTCACACATATTCCTTATCCAACGGTTCGTCGCTTCACCGCACCCTTATATAAGATCATCGTCTTCCTCCTTGAGCACTTCCGCTCGCGCCGTCCTCCTTTTCTCATCTGCAAATTTCCCCCTGCGATCCACAATCTCCTAAGCTCCTCGCTACCAAGCTGCAAACCCTGCGCCATTGTTGATGCCACCGCATCGATTGACAAGGCACAGTACGCCGGAATCCTCCATGGCCGCCGTGGATCTTGGAGCGGCGGAGTGGGAAAGATCCAAAATTTCCACTCAAGACGTCAACATGCTGAAGAAGCTGGGGATCAGCAAGAAACCCAAGGCATTGTGCTTCCCCAGTGAGGAGAGCTACCCAACCCCTCCAATGGGGTACCGGGTAAGTTTTGTCGACCACCTCATCCGCGGTCTTTCCGCCCCTATTCATCCTTTTCTCCGCGGACTGCTTTTTGTCTACGGTTTGCAACTCCACCACCTCACGCCAAATTCAATTCTCCACATCTCCATTTTCATCACTTTGTGCGAGGCCTTCCTTGGCGTCCAGCCTAACTGGGCGCTATGGAAGCGCATTTTCTTCTGCCGCCGTAATGGCTCGCCCAATGTCGCCTATAATATAGGCGGCGTTGTAATTTCTGTTCGGCCCACTGTCGACTACTTCGACGTTAAGCTGCCTGACTCAGTTCAAGGATGGCGCAAGAAGTGGTTGTACATTCAGGAGGAGAACCATGGATGTGCGGAAGACAACATCCCTCCTTTTGATGGCGCCGAGAAAATCTTTCGCCGCCGCTCATGGGACGCGGAGGCCACCGAAGAAGAAAGGGCGTCGACAGAAACCTTGATGGCTCGTATCCACGAGTTGCAAAATACTCGCGGCAAAGAATTATCGGGTATTCAAATCACTGCATACTTCCTTAGGACTAGGGTGCAGCCGCTTCAGGCTCGCAAACATCCTCTCTGGAAATATGCCGGCGACAAGGACGTAGATCGGCTGTCGGTGAATTTGGAGGTCAAGGATTTAGAAAGACTTGTCCGAAAATTTTCATCTCTCAGCAAAAAAGATGCTGTCCCTTCTTCTTGTCGTGTGACGCCATTCAGCGCCGCCAATCCACTTCCCGAGGTAATCCTTGTCTATTGTCTTGTTGTTGCTTTGCCATCTTTTTTGTAACTTTATTTCTGATATCGCTCCCTGTTTTATTTTGCACAGAATCATCCAGACCTTGTCTCGCTTCCTCCTCTCCCTGAAGGTGGAGAAGTCGAAGAAAGGGCCATTGTCACTGATGACAATCAAGAAGCTCCATCTTTTGTGAATGAACCCGTGGATTCTCGAAAATCTGCGGGTTCTTCCGAAGGTACTGCGTCGGCACAATCTCCTCCTCCCGCTGTCTCCCCGAAAGGCAAAAGGAAGAGGAATGATGTCGAAGATTCCGGCACTTCCAAAGCCGAAGAAGTTGATCCTTCACATCAGAAGGCAGCTTACGATCCTTATCTTGAATCCCTCGTCAGCTCGTAAGTCATTTTTATTTCTCCTTATTTCTGTACTCGAAATGTTTGTCTTGTCTTGCTTTTTTATGCTGTCGATTTTTAATCACAGCGATGATGAGGAAGAAGTACCAACTGTTGACGTGGCTCCTCGGACGAGCACGTCACATACTTTACTTGCCTCGGATACGCTAGTTGAAGGAGAAGAATCCTCGCCTCCTCAACGAAACGTCGTCACCACTACTCCGCCATCAAGCCCCCTTGCTCCTTCACCAAAAAGGACAAGGATTGAAACGATCATTGAACCTGCCCCTCAATTGGGTAGCTCTTCTACTCTGCTCTTGGATGATGTAAGTTTTTTAATTTTCTTGCCAATATCTATATTTCCTCTATTTTGCTTTTTCGTGCCTTCACTCTTTTTTCATACCGATGTTTCTCTTTCTTTGTTCTTCTTTGACAGCCCATGATCAAACAGCTTATCCGCATCGGATCCCAATTCATTGGGTACCGTGAGTATGCCAATGAATCGAAGGTAATAACTTTTCTTTGTCGTTGTTTCTGACTTCTTGCTCCTGTCGTTTGTCGCAATTTTTGACCTTTCTTTTTTATTTCGACAGAGAAACTTGCAGAGGCCAACAAACGCGCCGGCGCACTTGCTCAAAAACTGGAGCAAAGTGAAGCGGCCCGCAAGAAAGCCGAACTTGTTGCTAGCGAAGCCAAAACAGAGGCTGATGAAGCCAAAGCAAAAGCTGCTAGTGTCGAGGAGCTGCAGAAGAGACTTGAGGATGCTGAGGCTGCATTGAATGAGCACAAAGCCACGCAGGCTGCTCGTGAAAAAGGAATTCTCAAGCGCCTGACTTCGCAAAGTCGGCGCTTCAAAGGTAATTTTATCGATCTCTTCTATTTTTTATAGGATCTGCTGTTTCTTGTTTTTGACCAACGTTTATTTCCTGTGGCAGGCCAAACAAACCAAGAATTTGATCTGGAGAATCCCGACAATGATCCTCTCCTTGACGCACTTTCTTATCTGGAGTTACATGGATCCGAAATTCGTGAAGGCGTGGCGAATGCTGACGCGGGACTGTCGAAGCTGTTCCCCTACTTCTTCCCGAAGAAAGAGGAGCCCAAGACTTTCCTTGCCCTTGCCCAGAGCTTCAATTCATCAGAGGACCTTGGACTGAAAATGCGCCAGGAGAACATGAAGATTGCTGTCGAGAGTACTGTTGCCTTGGTTGCTGACAGCCAGCAAACTGTTGATTGGATGAAGGTTGGCGACACCGATCAGATAGAGCAGTCAAGATGGAGGTCGTTGATTAAGGCAGCCAAGCCCAACACGAAGAAAATCTTGGCCTATCTCGGGATCAAACCAGCTTCAACTCCTAGCTCATCAAGGCCGGAGGTCTAGTTGCATGCCTCTTTGTTTTTTGCTTTCTCTGTCTCTTTTGCCCCTGTCGCCAATTTAGCTGTGGCGACCATTATCCTGGTAGTCGTTTTGGAGAAACTTCTTTTGTAATGTCTATGTAAATTTTTCTAGAAATTAATGAAATTCCCTCTGGCACTATCATTGATCCTGGCGCTTTCTTTTCCAGTTAATATTTGACAACTATTCGACCAATCCTTGCTCTGCCGATGCTTCACCTGCTTCTTCCTTCTCGAAGAAAATGCTAATCGATGATAACCCTCTCGAAGGTTCTTCAAGCAAACATTTGTTGGAAGATTTGCAAGAACTTCGACAACAACTTCAATCCATGAAGAAGCAAACTCTTGCGATGATGGAAAAATCTCGACAAGCGTCCGAGAGAGAGAAAATTGCTCTTCAACAGGCAAAAGAAGCCATCGCTGCGAAGGATGCTGCTGTTGCTGAAGCTGCTGAAGCTTCTTCTCACGAGAATTATATGCTTCAGCTAATGACTGATGCCAGTTTGGACATGATAGGTATGTTTCCCACTCGTAACCGTGTTGGATATTATTCTTCGCCATTCGTTCCTTGATTTTTTGTTTGATGTGTCAGGCTCGTTTCTGGATGCTGCTGCCGAAGACCAACGTGTTGAAGCTCGAACCAATTTGTTTCTTTGTGGTAGCTGCGCAACATGGGTCTAACTTTTGGGTTACTCCTGAGCGCACCCGCCAAATCGTCAGATTTCAAGATCGCGCGGCTCAGGTCCGCGACTTCCTTGACTTCTGTACGAAGACTTTATTCTTAGTTTATGGAACCATGTTCCCTCGGAACAAAATGCCAGAGACCCTTCCAGCTTTAATGGAAAAATTTCGAGATGCTCCTCGAATCCATGGCTTTGTGCGGGCTCAACTTTCTGCTGGCGCAAGATTTGCCATGATGATGATAAAAATTTGTCATCCAAAATTGCCCATAGATCAAATTGTTCCTACTTGCTTGGTGAAGATGGCAAAGAAAAAGAGAAATATGGGCAAGATTGACGATTTGGTGACTCCTGTTGCCGAAGATATGATGGATGAACTTCTTCGGATGGATTCTGAGTTCTTCGTGAAGGGAAGCTATGCTGAGCATAGTACTCGTCCTTCTACTGAGCGGATAACCATAGATCATGTGCTAGGTTTCCCTTGAAAACTTTTTCCTCTTCTTTGCTGTATTTCTATCATTGATACATCTTTGTGTATTTGTAAACACAATCTATATTGTAAAGCTGTATTTTTTCTATTTTTGATCACTGAGCCCCCGAGCTTTTGGCTGGAGTTTATACTGTTTTACTATCTCGAAGGTTTTCCCTCCTGTCATAATAAGATATCTCTGTTTTTTCATTGATGGGTTGGAAGCCCCCGAGTGTTGTGGTGTCGAAGTTCTATATTTTTGTTTGCGAGGTTCTTCGACCAAGGCAATAAGATTTTGACGAGTACCCTATATTCATAATTGTTAGCTTCCGATGTTTATATTTGGCGAGGTATTAGTGTACCAAGGCGAAATATTTCGGTAAGTTTAGTTTGTCTATATTGTACGTATTTTGAGACTTTGAAGGCGTTGAGCCCCCGAGTGTGTCGAAGAATAAGAAATATATCTCCACTATCTTTATTATATTGCAGCACCGCGAGCCCGCCTCATTAAAAACCTTTTCGGCCCCACTCGGTGCCCCGAAAAGGAAAAGGGTGCGTCTGAAAACTCGCGGGCGTTTCAGTACATTGTATTTTTACAGAGGAGGACTATATTTCAACTCTAGGCGTAGAACCGTCTGAGCTGTGCCACGTTCCAGGGGTTTTTCTCGGGAGCCCCTGTCTTCTTGTCCTTGATCCTATACGCTCCTCCGTCGATAACTTCTGTGACCATGTAAGGCCCCAACCATGGTGATTCGAGCTTCTCAGTACTTTTTTGATTTAACCGCAAGACTAAATCCCCAACTTGAAAAGATCTTGGTCTTAACCGTCGACTGTGGTAGTTTTTGAGGTCTTGCTGGTATTTGGTGACTCGTGAAAGTACCTCATCGCGGGCTTCGTCGAGTGCGTCCATATCATCCTCCCGAGCTTTTTGTGATGTTTCTTCGTCATACTCTGTTACCCTTGGAGAATCATGCTCTATTTCAATTGGTAGTACTGCTTCGGCTCCGTGGACGAGAAAAAACGGAGTTTCTTGTGTCGCCGTATTTGGTGTTGTTCGGATGCTCCACAAAACACTTGGCAGTTCCTCTGGCCAAGTATGTCGAGCTTTTTCAAGCGGTCCTAGCAGGCGCTTTTTGAGGCCGTTGCAGATGATACCATTGGCTTTCTCGACTTGCCCGTTAGTTTGCGGGTGCCCAACTGACGCAAAGTGCAATTTAATGCCTACTTCTGCGCAGTATTCCTTGAATTCCTTGGATGTGAGGTTTGAACCATTATCTGTAACAATGCTATGAGGCACCCCAAACCGAAAAACGAGGCCTTTCACAAACTTTATTGCCGACGCTGCATCTGGTGAATTTATTGGCTTCGCTTCTACCCACTTAGTGAATTTGTCGACAGCGACCAGCAAGTACTCATATCCTCCTGGCGAAGCTTTGTGCAACTTGCCCACCATATCAAGTCCCCATTGGGCAAAGGGCCACGACAATGGTATTGGTGTTAGTTACGCGGCTTGGAGAGTGAGGTTTTGCGGCAAACCTTTGACACGCGTCGCAAGTTCTTACTATTTCCTTGGCATCCTCGATTGCTGTCAACCAATAGAATCCTGCTCGAAAAACCTTGGCTGCAATAGCTCGACTACTTGCGTGGTGGCCACATATTCCTTCGTGTACATCCTTCAGAATTATTCTTCCCTCTTCGGGTGTTACACACCTTTGCAGGACGCCTGAAATACTTCGCTTGTATAATTCCCCTTTGATCACTGTGAAAGCTTTGGATTGTCTAATAACTCGCCTTGCCTCAACTGGATCGTCGGGTATTTCTTTCCTGAGGATGTATGATATATACGCTTGCATCCAAGGAATTTGTGCCATCATCACAAGCTCTTGGTCCTCTTCATCCTCCGTGGTTTCTTTGAGGGGCGCCGAAGTTTTCTCTTCTTTTGCTTTTTTCTGCACCTTTTTGGCTTCGTGGATCTCTCCGCTATTTCTTCCCAAAATACTCCTGGTGGGATTGGGAGGCATTGCGACCCGATGTTTGCGAGAACGTCGGCTTCATCATTGCTCAATCTACTGATGTGATTTACCTCGCATCCATCAAACAGCTTCTCGAGCTCATTGTATACCTCCTTGTATGCCATCATGCTATCATTGATTGCATCACATTGGTTCATAACTTGCTGAGCCACCAATTGTGAGTTGCCAAAGATTTTTAGTCGAGTTGCACCACAAGCTTTCGCCATCTTCATCCCGTGTATGAGGGCTTCATATTCTGCTTCATTATTGGATGCGTTAGGGAACGTCATCCGAAGGACGTATTTCAACTTGTCGCCTTCAGGTGATATAAGTACTACTCCTGCGCCAGCTCCTTCTACTCTCTTGGACCCATCGAAGTTCATGGTCCAGGTTCTCGACAAATCTGGGGGTCCCGTGTTTTGCAGCTCCATCCACTCTGCAATGAAGTCTGGCAGAACTTGCGACTTGATTGCTTTTCTTTTTTCATACGTGATGTCCCGAGGGGAAAGTTCTATTCCCCAAAGGGAGACACGCCCTGTAGCTTCTGGATTGTTCAGTATATTTGAAAGAGGTGCTTCGTTGACTACTATTATCGGGTGTGCCAAAAAATAGTGGCGCAACTTCCTTGCCGTTGCAATTACTCCATATGCTAGTTTTTGGTACTGCGGGTACCGCTGTTTGGAAGGCGACATAACTTCACTGATGAAATATACTGGCCTTTGCACTCCATGGAGTTTTCCTTCTTCTTCTCTTTCAACGACTAGCACCGTGCTAACCACTTGGGGCGTGGCTGCAATATACAGCAGGAGAGGTTCCTTTTCCTTCGGCGCCACCAAGATTGGTGGTGTCGAGATTGTGCGCTTTAAATCCTCGAAAGCTCTGTCGGCTTCTTCGTTCCACTGGAATTTCTCTCCTTGCTTTACCAGAGCGTAAAATGGTAACGCTTTTTCTCCCAGCCTGGCGACGAATCTGCTCAAAGCTGCGACTCGCCCAGTTAGCTGCTGTATTTCTTTCAACTTTGTTGGCTTCCTCATTGTTACGATAGCTTGTATTTTGTCAGGATTTGCTTCAATCCCTCTTGCTGAAACTAGAAACCCCAGGAGTTCTCCTGCTGGGACGCCAAAAGAACACTTCGTCGGGTTCAGCTTGAGGCAGAATTTGTCAAGGTTGTCAAAGGTTTCCTTGAGATCCTCGATCAGTGTTGCCCCCTTTTTTGACGTTATGACGACATCGTCGATGTATACTTGCACGTTTTTCCCAATCTGTGTCGCCAAACACTTCTGCATCATCCTTTGATATGTTGCTCCCGCGTTTTTAGACCAAAGGGCATTGTTCTGTAGCAAAACACGCCGTAAGGTGTGATGAACGCTGTTTTTTACTTCATCTTCTTCTTTCAATCTGATCTGCTTGTAACCGGAATATGCGTCCAGGAAGGAAAGACGTTCACATCCAGCCGTGGAGTCGATAATTTGATCGATCCTCGGGAGGGGAAAGTGATCCTTAGGACAATGTTTATTGAGACACGTGAAGTCGACGCACATGCGAAGGACTGTCATGTGTTTCTTCGGCACCATCACTGGGTTAGCTACCCATGTGGCTTCTGTAGATATCTCTTTGATAAAACCAGCATCCTTAAGTCGATCTATTTCTGATAGCATAGCTTTGCGGTTTGGTTCCGAAAAACGCCGCAAGGGTTGTTTGATTGGTCTCGCGAGAGGATCCAAGTTGAGGTGGTGCTCGGCAAGTTCCCTGGGTACTCCTGGCATGTCAGCTGGACACCATGCGAAGATTTTCCAGTTCTCACGGAGGAACTCGACGAGCGCGCTTTCCTATGCGAGGTCCATGTCGTTTGCGATGGACGTCGTCTTTTTCGGGTCTGTCGGGTGAATCTGCACCTCCTTAGAATTTTTCTCGGTGTTGAAAGTTGATTCTTTGTTTGGCCTTCCAACGTCTGGCAGCACGTCGTAGTCAGTCATACTCCTTGACGCCAGATACTCAGCTTGCATCCCGAAAGTTTCTGATATCCGGTGAAAATCCTTATCGCACTTATCGGCTAAGGCGAAGCTTCCTTTGACTGTGATTGGTCCCTTTGGTCCAGGCAACCTCCACAACAGGTATGTATAATGTGGCACCGCCATAAATCTAGCATATGCTGGTCTTCCCAACAGAGCGTGGTATTGTGACGGAAAATCCACGACTTCAAATTCCAGTCTCTCGATTCTATAATTCTCTCGGGTTCCAAACTGAACGTCGAGATTGATCTTCCCCAATGGATAACTTGGTTTCTCCGGTGTGATATCGTGGAACCTTGTGTCTGTTGGCTTCAAGTTTGCTAGGGATATGTTCATCTTCCTCAATGTGTCTGCATACATAAGGTTTAAGCTGCTGCCGCCGTCTATGAACACTCGAGAGACATCAAATCCCGCAATAACTGCTGGTAAAATAAGTGCTTGTTGCCCTGCTCGAGGAACATGCTGCTGATGCTGAGCTTTGGTGATGCCAATATCTTGCCATGACCAGTTAAGATACTCGACTGTTGGTGGAGGCATTTTTTCTGCCATGAACACCTGTCGTGAGATTACTTTCTGAGCTCTATTGGATGGCCTTCCCTTCTGAATCATCGACACCGCTCCGTTGGAGTTAGGATCAACGTAAGGTGGTGGTGGAGGTGCTGCCGCTATTCTGAGCTGATGTCGATTGTCTTCTGTAATCGCAGGGGGAGGTGGTAAGTGAATCTCACTCCTGGGTTCTCGAGGATTTCTCTGTGCTGCCCGAGCGTTAGCGTGCTCTGCCCACCTTAGCATTGCCTGGAAATTGCGACAATCTTTACGCAGATGTCTGTTGTCTTTTTCCGTTGCTGTCGAGGAAAAAATGCATCTGACACGGCCCATTCATCATCTCTTCAGGAGACACGAAAGGCCTCGGGAACCTAGGACCGCTATTTTGCCTGTTGTTTCGAGAATCGTCTCTATTATCGCCTCGCTGCTCATTGCTCCTCTGATAATCATCTCTGCTATTTCCTCCTGTGTTTGCCCGAAAACCTGCCGAAATTTGTCCTGGAGCGTCATAGTTCGGGTACTGCCGAGGAAATCGTCGCCTCGGTTGATAATTTCGACCACGGTCCTCCTCTGGCGACCTGTGCCGTTTGTTGTGGACAGCATCTTCTCCATCTGCCCATCTGTTTGCTATTTCCATTAACGCGGATACTGTCTTTGGGTTGGTCCTTCCCAAGTCCTCGACGAAATCTCCACGCCTGATTCCTGCGACAAACGCATCTATCGCTCTCTCGTCAGATATATTTTCTGCCGAGTTTTTGATGATGTTCCACCTTTGAATATAGTTTCTCATTGGCTCATCTGGCTTTTGTCGACATGCTCTCAACTCCTCTAACGCAGCCTTGAGTTTTGCATGTGGACCGGAAGTTCTTGACGAACACATCCTCAAAGCTTTCCCAGCTGTCGATAGATCCTGGAGGAAGTTTCTTTATCCAAGATCGTGCGGCTCCACTCAAATGCACCTGGATGCTCCACAACATTCGGAGTTCATATTTAAGTAACCTTAGAGTGCATAATAGACCATTGCAATTATACCGAGTACTAACATAGCATGCACACTGTCACCATCAGACTATGAAAGGGGGAATAGATCGCATCAATACTATCATAGTAATAGTTAACTCCATAATCTACAAGAGATTACAATCATAACCTATGCCAAGTACTACATGATGCACACACTGTCAACATTACATCATGGAGGAGGAATAGACTACTTTAATAACATCACTAGAGTAGCACATAGATGATATTCAACTAGATCACAAAGAGAGATGAACCACATAGCTACGGTAGAGCCCTCAGCCTCAGGGGAGAACTACTCCCTTCTCATCATGGGAGACAGCGATGGCGATGAAGATGGCGGTGGATTCGATGGAGATGGCTCCGGGGGCAATTCCCCGTCCCGGCGGCGTGCCGGAACAGAGACTTCTGTCCCCCGAATCTTGGCTTCGTGCGGCGGCTCTGGAAGGTTTTCCGTATCGTGGCTTATTAGTATCGAAGTTTTAGGTCACGAGGACTTATATAGGCGAAGAGGCGGAGTCGGAAGGGCCACAGGGGACCCACACAGTAGGGGGCCCCCCTTGGCCGCGCCGCCTTGTGGGGTGGGGCCCCCTGGCTCCCCTCTGGCCCCTCTTCGGTGCTCTGGAAGCTTCCGCGGAAAATAGGACCCTGGGCGTTGATTTCGTCCAATTCCGAGAATATTTCCTTTGTAGGATTTCTGAAACCAAAAACAGCAGAAAACAGGAACTGGCTCTTCGGCATCTCGTCAATAGGTTAGTTCCGGAAAATGCATATAAATGATGTAAAGTGTGTATAAAACATGTGAGTATCATCATAAAAGTAGCATGGAACATAAGAAATTATAGATACGTTGGAGACGTATCAGCATCCCCAAGTTTAGTTCCTACTCGCCCTCGAGTAGGTAAACGATAACAAAGATAATTTCTGAAGTGACATGCTGTTGCCTGCCAAAACCCACCGGCGAGCAGCGACAAGCAACACGAAGAGCCGGGAGGCTCCCAGAACTGCTGGTGGGCCCTGGTCCCTCGGGCAACGGCCCGCAAAACTCCGGCACACGTCCTGGTTGTTTCAAGGGTGTGCCACCTGACCTATACCTGGTCAGGAAGGTGACGGATTGCTTCGATTAGTTTCCTGCATGGTAGACACGTAAACATTAAATCTGAGCCTCGATCGGCTCTCAGGTTACCCTGTGAATCGGCTCAAGGAGCCGATCGACTCATGATTCGTATTGGATCTACGATAACATGGGGGTCCTGCTTGATCAATACTAAGTTAAATCAATCTACGATAGTCTAGGGTTTTCACCGCATAACTGGAACGTCCTACACGTAGTTGAGCCTGGCAGATACGAAAGATAACAGAAAGCTAGCCCTAGAAAAGGCCTAAAAACCAACATAGAGTTGATTCCCGGAACAACTCCTCTAGGATCGGCAAACCATACCTTACGCACTACTGGATCATTCAACCCGTTTGCAAGGCCTAACCATGCGGATATCAAACTAATCCTTGGAGAACAAGGAACAACCATAACAGATCGAATCTACTAAATAAAGACTAAGCAAGATGCTGCCCTTACACCTAAGATAGGTGCAAGGGCAGCTAGATATCTAGGGGCAGCATAACTAAGCATACATACTAGAAAAGTAGCAATATTAGCCCCAAAACATCCATGATAACAGTATTACTCGCCATCAAAAAGGCTTCAGCACGAGCAATACAAAACAACGAATAAACTGATATTGCCTAGATCGCAAGATGCGATCTGGGCAGCATGGCGCTTACCCGGAAGAAAACCTCGAAACAAGGGGTGGCGATGCGCCTAGATTGGTTTGTTGTGAACGTGATCGTCCTCCTTTCTCAATAACCCTAGGTACATATTTATAGTCCGTGGACTTTCTATCTTGGGAATAAACCTAACTGTGTACGACTAAACTCTATCTCTTAGTTCTAAACTTAAACGTGATCTACCATAATGTACAGATACACGGGTAATCTAGCCCAAACTCTCATACAAGGCCGATTCAGAAACATTTTACGGGCATATCCTCTAAGCCCATCTCAATCACGGCCCATCTCCTTATTTGGTTAAAAACCGGTGATAACACATGCCCCCTGGTTTTGGCAATAATAATTCCAAAACCACTTCGTTTTTTTCCTTCACCGGTTTACGTGTTGCAGAGCAGAACCGCTACAGTGCCCTTCCATCACGATGCCTTGTCTTCTCAACTTCTCCGTAGTGCACGATTTGACAGTTTTGGCACCGCATCCTCGAAAACTGCCACAACATTGAATCATCTCCACTATATCCCCTTTATTTAATCGCATCCGAGCAGTTCGCATCCTCATCCTCTTGATCCACATTAGCAATCGAAGCCCCCATCTCTGCAACCATGGCCTCCTCCTCCTCTGCCTCTTCGGGTCTCTCCTTCCAATCTTCTTCCTCCCGTGAGCCAACGCCGGAGTACGACCCGATAGCGGCGTACGAGGCCCTCGCTCCAGAGCATTGGGACGAGGCGGATTGGGACTTCACCGTCGGGTCAGGGGATGACGAACCCTTGACCTTCATCGGGTCAGAGGATGACGAACCCCTAACCGACGGGGAGGACGACCTCCAGTTCCTCGTTGACGGGGAGTTGGAGGAAGAGAGCGAGGACGACGCCTTCTCCTGGGGCGACGAGACCTCCTTCGACGAGGAGGGTGAAGCGGAGGAGGACACCTCCTCCGACGAGTACCCGCCGGCGAAGCGCTTCCGCGCCGGGTCGGAGGACGACGACGAGGAGGAAGAAGAAGCCCCTGCCGACGGCTTCGGCAACAGCGACGAGGACCTCGCCGGCAGCAGCGCCAATGGCAGCGAGGACGGCGACGACGAGGGCAGCGACGGCCCCTAGATTAGGGACTACTAGAATAGGACTAGTAGTAGTAGATTAGGCAGCAGATCTTCCTTTTGTGAGCAATCGGCTCTTCTTGTAAAAAACCCTCTTTATCAATGAAGAAAGCTTCCATGTCAATTTTGCTGATTATCAAAGCAGGTCAACGCAAAAAGAGCCGATGGCAACGCATCGGACTTTTACCATAAAACGCTAGTAAGGCCAAACTTCAAACGGTAACCTGCAACCCTCATCCAAAGGGCCAAACTCATATCCCCAATTTCCCATCGCACAGATTCAAGTCGCGGCAGCGCGAATCCCAGATCCCCAACCGCGCAGATTCATCTCCGCCAGCGAATCAGATGGCGGAATCATCCAACGCCAAAGCAACGGTCTCTGGCCTGAAGGTAATCCTTAACTGCTCCTCGCCATCCGAGCATAGTGTTAGAATTAATAGCAAACATCTGAAT
The DNA here is from genome assembly GCF_019359855.2 of Lolium perenne. Classification (NCBI taxonomy): domain Eukaryota; kingdom Viridiplantae; phylum Streptophyta; class Magnoliopsida; order Poales; family Poaceae; genus Lolium; species Lolium perenne. The sequence continues at coordinate 3,342,781 of NC_067250.2, read as the reverse complement.
TAATGTCTTATTTCACTATTAATTTTAGGTATCAGACATTCTGTTGCCGCATCCTTCTCTTCCAAATTCTCATTGTCTTGGCCCCCGTTCTGTCGAGAGTCCTGCCCATTTGATTTCTTGCGAGGCCAATAGGATTCCCTTCGTGAACCAGAACTTAGATCTAACTTCTTGGGCCGACTGCTTACGAGCCTGGCCTAACCCTCCTGAAGATTGGGTTTCCTGGTACAGTAGAGTATCCAAAACTCACCAATCCAAATGGGAAACCACATGAATAGCCGATGCTCTGTCCTTATCACTGTCTCCCCTTGAGAAGCATGAAAATCTTCTAAAAACCATCGGCTACTTCTGGTCTGATGCACTGAACTGTTTCATGTTTGGCCATGGCCCCATGACACCAACTCTGCTAGATGTGGCAATGATCACTGGCCTAGACATTACATCCCCCAGCCCTTCTGCTTTTATGCTGCCAAAGGTCCCTTTCAAACTCTCCTCCAAAACAGAGTGCACAAACTGGGGTGCCTACCTTAGACGCCACATGAAAAACAAAGGCCCTGTAACAGAGAAAGAACACACGGCCTTCCTAAATTTCTGGCTGGAACACTTCATATTTTGTGGCCCTTCACTTGCTCCAACCAAGAACTATCTTTCTTTGGCTTATGAACTCGCCAGAGGTACCCAGCTTGGTATCGGCAAACTGTTCCTTGGAGAGGTCTATCGATATCTCCAACTAATGTCTGTCAATTTGTTTTCCCAAAAGACAGTCAAAACAGGAGGCCCCTGGTGGTTTATTCAGCTATGGGCTCAGCTGTACTTCCAGAACCACATCCCAAACTTCCCACTTTTGGCCACTTGTACCTTTCCAGATACTAACGGGAAGCAGATCCGATGCACTAGCTACGGCCAAGCTTTATATAGCCTTCCAGGTAGTAAGCTGATCCCCAAGGAAGCATCAAAGTGGTTCAGCATTTTCTTCCAAGGCCTGGACAATCCTATCTTCTTTCCTTATACGGAGTCTGAAAATTTTGAAAATCCAGCCTCCTTCAGGCTAGACAGCTTTGCCGATGACACCAGCACCCGGCAATTGTACTCCATCATGATCCGTCCCTGCTTCCTTCCAGTTGGCATGAGCACCTCAAACAGGATAATCAAACCTGGTTATGAGTCTTATCAGCCGGTCGTAGCAGCCCGGCAGTTTGGTCGTAGCAGCCCGGCAAGTGTCTCCCCACTTCTTCCTCCACCACTTAACAGAGAGCAGAGCTTATTTGCCCGATGTCCTCACCGGTCAGAGGTGTTATTCCTTCTTTGATACTCTAGCCATCCCAGTCCCTAACAACCTCTCTTTCACATCATCAACCGATGGTTTTGAGACCTGGTGGTCAATGTGGAAAACTCATGCCTTCAGGAGAGCTCTGGGACCGTTGCTGAAACAACTTGATGCTGAATATGATATCCCTGCAGAACAGGTACCACTACTCGCAAATTTTCTTGAAGTGGCTTACTATGATTTTTTATAACCTTGCCCTGTCTCCTTGCAGCAACAAGATGGTCCAGAACCTGCACATGATGACGGCTCCCCCTTTGAATTCCTCCCACCAGCTCCAGTGGTCCTCTTCTGCAAAAACTCGCCACCCTTGAAAAAGGTTGTGATGCAGAGCCAGCCGATTTCGGTGAAATCGGCTTCCAAGAGCAAAGTTTCTTCTGTTCCAGCTGCCCCCCGAGCCCCAATCAAGGCGAGAACGGCAGTGAGGAAAGTAGCTGCCAGGAAAACTTTGAAGCGCCGGATCCCTTCTCCTGATCAAGAGAGCTTGCACGTATGTTGATCCATGCTTTGACTGATTTCATCTACCCTTATAGGCTTCTGCAAACATTATTGTGCTTACTAACTCTTCTTTTATAGGCCTCCACTGAAGACAACTCCAGCGAGAAAACACAATCCAGTCGAGGGGATTCGAGCTCGGGCAACTCTGGGAAAACCACCACGCAGAGCCAGCCAGATTTGCCACCATCGGCTTCCAAGAAAAGGTCAGTTCCTGAACCTGCTGCTTCCCAAGCTCCAACCAAAGCGGGGCAGGGTGGACTACTGCTGGCGTGTAGTTGACGTGGGAGTTAGAAATCTTTGTGGTGTAGCTTTTCTTCAGGTCCCCGGCAACGGCGCCAGAAATTTTGCTTGATGCGCGTGGTTGACGTATTGTCTTTCCGTTCGACACGCGTCCGTTGGGAACCCCAAGAGGAAGGTGTGATGCGCACAGCGGCAAGTTTCCCTCAGTAAGAAACCAAGGTTTATCGAACCAGTAGGAGTCAAGAAGCACGTTGAAGGTTGATGGCGGCGAGATGTAGTGCGGCGCAACACCAGGGATTCCGGCGCCAACGTGGAACCTGCACAACACAAACCAAGTACTTTGCCCCAACGAAACAGCGAGGTTGTCAATCTCACCGGCTTGCTGTAACAAAGGATTAGATGTATAGTGTGGAAGATGATTGTTTGCAGAAAACAGTAGAACAAGTATTGCAGTAGATTGTATTTCAGTATAGAGAATTGGACCGGGGTCCACAGTTCACTAGAGGTGTCTCTCCCATAAGATAAACAGCATGTTGGGTGAACAAATTACAGTTGGGCAATTGACAAATAGAGAGGGCATGACCATGCACATACATATTATGATGAGTATTGTGAGATTTAATTGGGCATTACGACAAAGTACATAGACCGCTATCCAACATGCATCTATGCCTAAAAAGTCCACCTTCAGGTTATCATCCGAACCCCCTCCAGTATTAAGTTGCTAACAACAGACAATTGCATTAAGTATTGCGCGTAATGTAATCAATAACTACATCCTCGGACATAGCATCAATGTTTTATCCCTAGTGGCAACAGCACATCCATAACCTTAGAGGTTTCTGTCACTCCCCCAGATTCACGGAGACATGAACCCACTATCGAGCATAAATACTCCCTCTTGGAGTTACAAGCATCAACTTGGCCAGAGCATCTACTAGTAACGGAGAGCATGCAAGATCATAAACAACACATAGACATAAATTGATAATCAACATAACATGGTATTCTCTATTCATCGGATCCCAACAAACACAACATATAGAATTACAGATAGATGATCTTGATCATGTTCGGCAGCTCACAAGACCCGACAATTAAGCACAATGAGGAGAAGACAACCATCTAGCTACTGCTATGGACCCATAGTCCAGGGGTAGACTACTCACTCATCACTCCGGAGGCGACCATGGCGGCGTAGAGTCCTCCGGGAGATGATTCCCCTCTCCGGCAGGGTGCCGGAGGCGATCTCCTGAATCCCCCGAGATGGGATTGGCGGCGGCGGCGTCTCTGGAAGGTTTTCCGTATCGTGGCTCTCGGTACTGGGGGTTTCGCGACGAAGGCTATTTGTAGGCGGAAGTGTAGGTCAGGGGGCGTCGCGAGGGGCCCAGGAGACACGTCGGCGCGGCCAAGGGTGGGGCCACGCCGGCCACCCTCCTGGCCACCTCGTGGCCCCACTTCGTTGACTCTTCGGTCTTCTGGAAGCTTCGTGGCAAAATAGGACCCTGGGCGTTGATTTCGTCCAATTCCGAGAATATTTCCTTACTAGGATTTCTGAAACCAAAAACAGCAATGACTTGACAAGCGGCACTTCGGCATCTTGTTAATAGGTTAGTTCCAGAAAATGCACAAATATGATGTAAAGTATGCATAAAACATGTAGATATCATCAATAATGTGGCATGGAACATAAGAAATTATCGATACGTCGGAGACGTATCAACTACGCACAAAGAGCCTATGCATCAAGAGAGCCCGAAAGGAACCGCAAGCCCCTTCATCAAACCAAGAGGCTTCAAATGTAATTACCCTCCAACTCTCCCCGGCTCATCTTTCATACTAATCCATTGCATTTCATATCGGCTCACCACCTCCTTTGCAGACTGATGACACCTCTAGTGGGGAAGTCGAGGAAATACTGATGCCCTCCGCAAACCTGGATCCAGTAATCCCTGAAGGTTTCGTTGACGAGGTCGCCAATTTGGCCAAGCCCCCAGCAGCAACACAAGAGCCGACTACCTCGTCATCGGCTGTCTCCCTGGTCTTAGGAGAGGTATACTCCTTCCGTTTGGCTTACCCTTCCCTTCTGCTGCATACTGACGCTGCTTCTATTCGTCAGGGTTGTGACCTCTCGGGTTTGCTATCGTTCGATCATGAATCCATCGAACCAGCTCCTTCTATGGCATGCGATGAACCAGGACCCAGTGCTATCCGTGGTCAATTCCAGCGTCTCAAAGTCCTGCTTTCCTCCTCGATCGAGACGTTGGTCGAAGACCCCGAGGAAGTGAAGAACATTCTTGAAGAAATTCAGCCCCACCTCCCGGTCACGTTGCAGGTGAAACTCTGGCCAGTTGTGACTCTGTCTGCCTACAGGTCAAGGGTGAAGTTGGCTCGTCAGGGAATCGAGCTACGCCACGCCCAACTTCCGTTGAAAGCCGATATTGCAGACAAATGTCAGCGGCTCAGTGAGAAAAAGGCGGCCTTAGATGCCAAAACTAACACCTCTGTCAGCACTGCCAAACTTGAGACCTTGCGAAAGGAATTGGAGGACCTTGAAGGGAGAGTCCGGGCAACCAAACAGCTTATTTCTGATAAGGAAGCTCTGATTGCCCGCTCCCAAGAGGAAGCAGAAGGCCTCAAAGCTCAACTGAAAACTGATCTGGCAGAAATACGAGACCTGAACAAACAACTGGTGATGGGCAAGGACGAAGATGACGAGGCCGAGATCGCCGAGGTGGATCGTGTCCGTGCTGATGCCCTTCGAGCCTTCGAGGCATTCCTTCAGTAGAGCCTATCTATGTAATCTGATAACTGCTCGTAACTGTTTGTACCTCTAGAGTCGATGGCTGTGCATCGGCTTTTTAGTCTAAAGTCGATGTCTGTGCATCGGCTGTACCTTGTGTCCTGTTGCTTTGCATATTTTCTAAAGTCAATGTCTGTGCATCGGCTGTGCTTTGTATGTATATTTTTTTTTCTTACTGGCCGATTTCATGCATCGGCCCCCATATTTCACTGTCCGTCATCCCACATACTTGGGAAATATTTCTTGAGATGCTGACCATTGACAGCCACTGGGAATTTCACATCGTTCTGCTCCTCGAGCATGTACGCGTTACCCTTTAAAACTTGGTCGACCCTGTACGACCCGTGCCAATTTGGAGACCATTTACCATACACTGCATCCTTAGTCCCCAATGGCAACACAGCTTCCCATACCAGATCACCAACGTGGAACTCCTTTGGTCTCACCTTCTTATTGTATGCGCGAGCTACCTTGGCTTTGTTCTCTTTAATTTTCTCAAGCGACCAAAGTCTGAGTTCTGTTAGATCCTCAATGCTATCACTCATCAGGGCTGCATATTCTTCAGTTGTTAAATCATTCTGAAACGTAATACGTCTCGACCCAGCCGTAATTTCCCAGGGCAATACGGCTTCTTGTCCATAGACTAGATGGTATGGCGAGGTTTTTATTGCTCCATGGCATGACATGCGATAAGCCCACAAAGCCTCTGACAATACCTCGTGCCAGCGTCTAGGGTGCTCGTTGACTTTCCTCTTGATCAGCTTGATAAGGCTCTGGTTGGACGCTTCAGCTTGCCCATTTGCTTGAGCATAGTATGGAGACGATCGGATCAACTTAATTCCCATGTCCTCGCAGAACTTTCTAAACTCTTTGGAAATGAAGACCGAACCTCCATTGGTCGTGATAGTCTGGGGAATCCCGAATCTATGAATGACATGTTCTTTCACAAAATTGATAACATCTTCCGATTTCACTGACTTCATAGGGACGGCTTCCACCCATTTAGTGAAATAATCTATAATGGCCAAAATCCACACATGGCCTTTGCTCGATGGAGGATTGATTTTGCCGATCATATCCATGCCCCAACCTCGAAATGGCCAAGGCTTGATGATAGGGTTCATTGCTGATGCGGGTACTGTCTGAATTTTCCCAAACCTCTGACATGCTTGACACCCTTTATAGTACTTGAAACAATCCTCAAGCATGGTGGGCCAATAAAACCCCGATCGCCTGATCAACCATTTCATCTTATGAGCCGATTGGTGGGTTCCACAGGCGCCTTCGTGTACCTCGTGTAAGAGCCGATTTGACTCGGTTGGTCCCAGACATTTGAGAAGTAACCCTTCCAAAGTCCTGTAGAACATGTCATCCCCGATAAGGACATACTTCATGGCCTTATATCTTATCCGTTTAGGTGCCCCCCGAGCCGAATCTTTCAAGTAATTGAAGATATCGGCTCTCCAGTCATCCGGTTCCAGGAACTGTACCTGAACATCGGCTCCTTCTGCTACGTCCTTGTAGACTGACGCCATCTGTGCGAGATCGTTCGCCTCGGTATTTTGCGACCTCGGGATCCCATTGAAGTTTATGTACCTAAATTGTGCCATCAACTCACGGCATTGCATCCATAATGGGAAGAGCGACTCGCTCTCACACTTGTATTCCTCCGTGAGTTGGGAAATCACCAATTTTGAATCTCCAAAAAGTTCCAATGCTTCCGCCCCGGCTTCTATAAGCAACTCCATTCCCTTGCGTATTGCTTCATACTCAGCGACGTTGTTGGTGCAAGGGGTAGGTAGCCTGATGGAGAAGGAATATGTTGCCCCCCGGGGTGACACGAGTAGAATGCCGATGCCGCAACCATCGTCACAAGCCGATCCATCGAAAAACATGGCCCATGCACGTACCGACAGTGCTGCTATATCAGTGTTGATTCGTTCAGCAATAAGATCGGCCAACGCTTGTCCCTTGACTGCTTTCGCGGGCTGATACCGGAGATCAAATTCCAATAATGCAAACATCCACTTACCGAGTCGGCCTTTCAATACAGGAGCCGACAGCATATGTTTGATGACATCTGATTTGCATATGATGACAATTTCCGCTGACAGCAAGACTTGACGAAGCTTGGTGCAGGTAAAAAATAGGCAGAGGCACAACTTCTCAATCTCAGGGTACCTGGTCTCTGCATCCAACATCCTTCTGCTGAGGTAAAAAACGACTCTCTCCAGACCATCGTAAACTTGCACCACCACTGAGGCGATGGAAGTGTCAGGTACTGACAAGTAAATATAGAATGGTCTGTCTTGCTGGGGCGGAACTAACACAGGTGGCTTCGTTAGATACTCTTTAATCTCGTCAAACACCTGTTGTTGCTCTGCCCCCCAGCGAAACTCCTCATCAGATTTAATTTTTACCAATCCCATGAACGGCTCGATTCGCCCTGACAGGTTGGAGATGAATCTTCTGACGAAGTTGATTTTGCCGATGAGAGACTGGAGTTCTTTCTTCGTGGTAGCTGGCTGCATTGTTCGTACTGCCTCCTGGCTTTTCAGGCCGATCTCAATTCCGCGTTCATGAACCAAGAAACCCAGGAATTGACCAGCCGTTACACCAAAAGCACACTTCTTTGGGTTCATTCTTAGTCCGAATTTTCTAGTTCGGTCCAGGATGCGTCGCAAGTCCTCCAAGTGTCCTTCTAGTGAAACAGACTTGACTACCACGTCATCGATGTAAATCTCCACCAAGTTGCCGATCAGATCATGAAAGATGTAGTTCATGGCCCTTTGGTACGTTGCGCTGGCATTTTTCAGTCCAAATATCATGACTACATATTCAAACAAACCAACCGAACCTGGCACTCTGAATGCAGTCTTGTGTATATCTTCTGGAGCCATAAAAATTTGGTTGTAGCCGGCATTGCCATCCATGAAACTTAAAACCTTATGACCAGCAGCTGCATTGATCAATGTCTCTGCTACCGGCATGGGATATTCATCCTTCGGAGTGGCTCTATTGAGATCCCGAAAATCTATGGCGACGCGCCATCGGCCATCCTTTTTCTGTACAGGTACGGTACTAGAAATCCATTCAGCATACCTGCATGGCCTGATGAACCCAGCGTTCAACATTTTCTCGATCTCTTTCTTGACTTCTTCTAAAATTTCGGCCTTCATCTGTCGTGCTCGCTGCTGGAACGGTCGAAATCCTTTCTTGAGAGGGAGCCGATGCTCAATGATGCTCCTGTCTAACCCGAGCATCTCTGTGTAATCCCAAGCAAAACAATCCGGGTATTCTTTCAACAAAGCTATCATCAGGCCCCTCAGATGCGGTTCTAACTTTTTGCTGATAAATGTTGGTCGTGGCTTATCCCCAGGACCAATGTCAATCTCTTCTAGCTCATCAGCCGATGTAAACCCATATCCTAGCTTTCCGTCGCCTGCTAGATTGATGCTGAACACAGGCAAAACGTATGGTGAGGATAATTTGGGCCGATTGCCGGAATCGGCCCCCTTTTTGATTGCATTGCTCAATGAAGGTTTACAACTTATTTGTGCTCTACTACGGGAGGGAGTCTCCCTACTACGACTACGTGACATGCTTGAGGTGAGATCATTGCTTTTTATTTTTTGGGGCCGATCGCAGGGATCGGCCTTGCCACGTACGTCCATTGACTTTGCTCTTGCTACTCTATCAGGCCGGTGGATAAGACCAGCCTCACCCCGTTTTTTGTAGCTTCGATGCGCTCACAGCCGTCCAAACTGACTCCAGAGAGCGGCTCTTGGTCTTCCGCGTCCCAAATATTCATGCCAGATATTGAGATCTCAATCGAGTCATCTGCATGAACGACCTCCACTTCATCTCCATCCCACTCTATCAGGCATTGGTGCATTGTGGATGGAATGCAGCAGTTGGCATGAATCCAATCCCTCCCTAGCAGGACAGCGTAGGTACTTTTGCTGTCGATGATGAAGAATGATATAGGGATGGTTTTTCGGCCTACGGTTAGATCCACGTTCAGAACGCCTTGCGTTTCTGATGCTTGGCCGTTGAAGTCGCTTAGTGTGACGTTGGTTTTGATCAGATCTTCTTTAGAGCGTCCCAAATGCCGTAGCATGGAGTACGGCATTATATTGACTGTCGCTCCCGTGTCAACCAACATCTTACTGATAGGCTGCCCATTGATATAACCTCTCAGGTACAGGGCCTTCAAATGTTTGTAGCTCTTCTCTCGTGGCTTTTCAAAGATAACTGGCCGTGGGCCGCAGTCAAACTGTGCCACCGGCACTTCTTCAGTTCCTGGAGCAGAAAACTCCGACGGAAGTATGAACACCATATTTGTGCCAGCCGATGCCTTCTCATCGGCTTTCATTTGTTTGGGGCGCCATTCTTTCTTCTGTGGACAAATCTCTGCGTCCAAAGTTTGCTGAATTTTCACGGCCAGATCGGGCCGCGCTTTCCTCAACGTGTGCAGGTATTGCGCCTCGGCTTCCTCCAAGCTACGTAGCCGCTGAACCCTATGCTTTTGGGAGTGACTGAGTCCATCGGGGCACCACCTCGGCCGGTGGTATCTATCCTCTTCTTCATCTTCTGACTCTTCGAAATCTTCCTCCCGAGATGATTCAGCTCGCCTGTTCTGAGATGGGAGAGGCCCTAGACGCTTGAACACTGAAACCTCACCTGCGTCCTCCTTCTGCTGTCTACATTCTGGGCAGTTGTCGATTGTAGGCAATCGGCTCATTCCTGAATCCCAACAGTGCTTAAAGAAAGGACAATCCCAGTGTCTGTCCATATCTTCCTGCTCCCTTGACTTCCCCTCAGCGCGGCGTTCATATCCTTCATCATCTCTATCATACCGACGATAATTGCTTTTGTCTACGTCAGACCAATGATATCTCTCGTCATCTGTGTCGTACCGCCGGCGTCGGTCGTACTGACGCTCATATTTGTTAAGGAGATGCGCGGAGAGTGGTCGTTGATACCGCACGTTCCTCACTTGTTCCTCGGTGACGTACCGTCTGTCATCATATCGGGGCCGGTCGCGTGAGCCGGCCTCCTCTTTTTCCTTGCCACGGGAGTGACCGGTTTCTTCCTTATCCCTGCCATGGTGGTATACAGGCCCTGCCATGTTAACACCGAATGAGAAATCTAGCTGACGCCTTGCGGAGTGATTGTGTTCCACCATGTTGATGCTAGGAAACGGTTGCGTGTCCACTTTCATGGCAAACTGACCAAAGATTAAACGGCCTTGTTCTATCGCCATTTGGATCTGCCGACGCAACTCTTTGCAGTCATTGGTGACATGGGTGAACGAGTGATGCCACTTGCAGTATGGTCTCCCGTTCATTCCTTGCGCCGTAGGGATTTTATGGCCTTCGGGTAACTTCAGCTGTTTTTCCTTAAGCAACAAATCGAATATCTGCTCAGCTTTGCTTACATCGAAGTCAAACCCTTTGGCAGGCCCTTGTTGTTTCACCCATTTGCATGACACGGGATCTGCCCCCCGAGCCCATTCAGCCACGGCTACTTCCTGGTCTTCTGCAAAGTCTCCAACTTCTTCTGTCTCGACCAGGCCTATCGGGCGTTTGAACTTGTCTTGGTACAATTCCGGGTGGCGCTGCTCATACAATGTTAATTTCTGAGCCATGTGCGCCAGTGAATTGTATTCCACTTGGAAAGCCAGATCCTTGATCGGCGCCGCGAGGCCCAACACTGCAAGTTCGATCGCTTCTTTCTCAATCAAACGAGCCGAATAGCATCGGTTCTTGACAGTCCTGAAACGTTGAATGTATTCCGACACCATTTCGCCCCGCTTCTGCCGCACCTGCGCCAGATCGGCAATGCCAGCCTCGTTAGCTTCTGAGTGATATTGCATGTGAAATTGCTCTTCCAGTTGCTTCCACGTCCGGACTGAATCTGGTGGCAACGAGGTGTACCACCCAAAAGCTGGTCCTGTGAGAGATTGTGCGAAAAACCTCACACGCAACGGGTCTGATGCTGAAATCATGCCCAACTGTGCCAAATACCGACTCACATGCTCAATTGAGCTAGACCCTTCTGATCCATTGAACTTTGAGAACTCAGGGAGCCGATACTTGGGCGGCAGCGGAATCAGATCATATTCGTTGGGGTACGGCTTGGAATAGCCGATTGTTCTCCTCTTTGGCACGATGCCGAACTGGTCTCTCAAGATTGTACTGATTTGTTCCACAGTTTGAGCTGCAGGGGCTGAGCTCTCATGACTTGTTCCAGTGGCATATTTAGCTAGCCACGCCTGTTTATCGGCGTCCGCTCCAGGAATCCCTCCGGCTGCAATCTGGTTCGTGCGAGCCAAGTTATTGCAGTCCGGCACGTATGTGCACACGTATCCATGTGGGATTTCTTTAGGCGGCTCATGCAGGAATTGGTAGTCGCCAGGATCGCCTCCAATCTTGTAGACGACGTATGCTGGTGAACCCGGTGGCTCTGGAGCTGCAAGCGCGAATGGCAGCTGCGGCCTGGTCTGGAACGGTAGTTCTCCCTGGTGAGCCCCTAGGGCAGGCCCTGACAGAGAGTACTGATGCTTCATGATTTCCTGAACCACACGAACCGCAATGCACTCGAAAGCATTCACCAGGCTCTCAGAATGACGGTGTAGCGAATGAGCCACCATGTAATTAACTTCCTGGCGCAGAGCTCTGGTGCGTTCCTCTGAAGGGATAGACAGGTCTACTTCATCGAGAGCGCCTTCAGGTGAGAACCCTTTCCACCTAATGCCATGTTTACGGGTCCTCTCGAAAGAGCCGATGAGATCGGCTTCGAAGAGAGCTTTAAGCTCATCATACTTCTTCTTGTGCTCCTCAGGCAGCTCTTCGTATGTGATTGGTGCTTCCGCCATCTCAACTGCAGATGTTGACGCAGTTGCTGTAGATGTTGATGCAGTTGTTGTAGAATGTCCCACTGGGCGTGCCAGAATGTGTTGCCTGCCAAAACCCACCGGCGAGCAGCGACGAGCAACACGAAGAGCCGGGAGCCTGCAGATCGGCTCTCAGGTTACCCTGTGAATCGGCTCAAGGAGCCGATCGACTCATGATTCGTATTGGATCTATGATAACATGGGGGTCCTGCTTGATCAATACTAAGTTAAATCAATCTATGACAGTCTAGGGTTTTCACCGCATAACTGGAACGTCCTACACGTAGTTGAGCCTGGCAGATACGAAAGATAACAGAAAGCTAGCCCTAGAAAAGGCCTAAAAACCAACATAGAGTTGATTCCCGGAACAACTCCTCTAGGATCGGCAAACCATACCTTACGCACTACTGGATCATTCAACCCGTTTGCAAGGCCTAACCATGCGGATATCAAACTAATCCTTGGAGAACAAGGAACAACCATAACAGATCGAATCTACTAAATAAAGACTAAGCAAGATGCTGCCCTTACACCTAAGACAGGTGCAAGGGCAGCTAGATATCTAGGGGCAGCATAACTAAGCATACATACTAGAAAAGTAGCAATATTAGCCCCAAAACATCCATGATAACAGTATTACTCGCCATCAAAAAGGCTTCAGCACGAGCAATACAAAACAACGAATAAACTGATACTGCCTAGATCGCAAGATGCGATCTGGGCAGCATGGCGCTTACTGATACGTCTCCGACGTAGTGATAATTTCTTATGTTCCATGCCACATTATTGATGATATCTACATGTTTTATGCATACTTTATGTCATATTTATGCATTTTCCGGCACTAACCTATTAACGAGATGCCGAAGAGCCGATTCTTTGTTTCTGCTGTTTTTGGTTTCAGAAATCCTAGTAAGGAAATATTCTCGGAATTGGACGAAATCAACGCCCAGGGGCCTATTTTGCCACGAAGCTTCCAGAAGACTTAAGGGAAGACGAAGTGGGGCCACGGGGCGCCGCCACACTAGGGCGGCGCGGCCCTAGCGTGTGGGGCCCCCGTGTGGCCCCCTGACCTGCCCTTCCGCCTACATATAGTCTTCGTCGCGAAACCCCTAGTACCGAGATCCACGATACGGAAAACCTTCCAGAGACGCCGCCGCCGCCAATCCCATCTCGGGGGATTCAGGAGATCGCCTCCGGCACCCTGCCGGAAAGGGGAATCATCTCCCGGAGGACTCTTCACCGCCATGGTCGCCTCCGGAGTGATGAGTGAGTAGTTCACCCCTGGACTATGGGTCCATAGCAGTAGCTAGATGGTTGTCTTCTCCTAATTATGCTTCATTGTCGGGTCTTGTGACCTGCCTAACATGATCAAGATCATCTATCTGTAATGCTATATGTTGTGTTTGTTGGGATCCGATGGATAGAGAATACTATGTTATGTTGATTATCAATCTATTACCTATGTGTTGTTTATGATCTTGCATGCTCTCCATTATTAGTAGAGGCTCTGGCCAAGTTTTTACTCTTAACTCCAAGAGGGAGTATTTATGCTCGATAGTGGGTTCATGCCTCCATTAAATGCAGGACGATGTGAGAAAGTTCTAAGGTTGTGGATGTCTTGTTGCCACTAGGGATAAAACATTGATGCTATGTCCGAGGATGTAGTTATTGATTACATTACGCACCATACTTAATGCAATTGTCTGTTGTTTTCAACTTAATACTGGAAGGGGTTTGGATGATAACCTGAAGGTGGACTTTTTAGTCATAGATGCATGCTGGATAGCGGTCTATGTACTTTGTCGTAATGCCCAATTAAATCTCACAATACTCATCATATCATGTATGTGCATTGTCATGCCCTCTCTATTTGTCAATTGCCCAATTGTAATTTGTTCACCCAACATGCTATTTATCTTATGGAAGAGACACCTCTAGTGAACTGTGGACCCCGGTCCATTCTTTTACATCGATACAATCTACTGCAATACTTGTTCTACTGTTTTCTGCAAACAATCATCATCCACACTATACATCTAATCCTTTGTTACAGCAAGCCGGTGAGATTGACAACCTCACTGTTTCGTTGGGGCAAAGTACTTTGGTTGTGTTGTGCAGGTTCCACGTTGGCGCCGGAATCCCTGGTGTTGCGCCGCACTACATCTCGCCGCCATCAACCTTCAACGTGCTTCTTGACTCCTACTGGTTCGATAAACCTTGGTTTCTTACTGAGGGAAAACTTGCCGCTGTACGCATCACACCTTCCTCTTTGGGTTCCCAACGGACGCGTGTTGTACACGTATCAAGCTCTTTTAAGGCGCCGTTGCCGGGGAGATCAAGACACGCTGCAAGGGGAGTCTCCACTTCCCAATCTCTTTACTTTGTTTTTGTCTTGCTTTATTTTATTTAGTACTTTGTTTGCTGCACTAAATCAAAATACAAAAAAAATTAGTTGCTAGTCTTACTTTATTTGTTATCTTGTTTGCTATATTAAAACCACAAAAAATTAGTTACTTGCATTTACTTTATCTAGTTTGCTTTATTTACTATTTCTAAAATGGGTACTCCTGAAAATACTAAGTTGTGTGACTTCACAACCACAAATAATAATGATTTCTTATGCACACCTATTGCTCCACCTGCTACTACAGCAGAATTCTTTGAAATTAAACACCTTTCTTGAATCTTGTTATGCGAGAGCAATTACTGCAGTGTTAGTTCTGATGATGCTGCTGCCCATCTCAATAATTTTGTTGAACTTTGTGAAATACAAAAGTATAAGGATGTAGATGGTGACATTATAAAATTAAAATTGTTTCCTTTCTCATTAAGAGGAAGAGCTAAAGATTGGTTGCTATCTTTGCCTAAGAATAGTATTGATTCATGGACTAAATGCAAGGATGCTTTTATTGGTAGATATTATCCCCCTGCTAAAATTATATATTTGAGGAGTAGCATAATGAATTTTAAACAATTGGATACTGAGCATGTTGCACAAGCATGGGAAAGAATGAAATCTTTGGTTAAAAATTGCCCAACCCATGGACTGACTACTTGGATGATCATCCAAACCTTTTATGCAGGACTGAATTTTTCTTCGCGGAACCTATTGGATTCAGCTGCTGGAGGTACCTTTATGTCCATCACTCTTGGTGAAGCAACGAAGCTTCTTGATAATATGATGATTAATTACTCTGAATGGCACACAGAAAGAGCTCCACAAGGTAAGAAGGTAAATTCTGTCGAAGAAACCTCTTCCTTGAGTGATAAGATTGATGCTATTATGTCTATGCTTGTGAATGATAGGACAAATATTGATCCTAATAATGTTCCGTTAGCTTCATTGGTTGCTCAAGAAGAACATGTTGATGTAAACTTCATCAAAAATAATAATTTCAACAACAATGCTTATCGGAACAATTCTAGTAACAACTATAGGCCATATCCTTATAATAATGGCAACGGCTATGGTAATTCTTCTGGGAATTCTTACAACAATAATAGGAATTGACCCCCTGGACTTGAAGCTATGCTTAAAGAATTTATTAGTACACAAACTGCTTTTAACAAATCTGTTGAAGAAAAGCTTTGGAAAATTGATATACTTGCTTCTAAAGTCGATAGTCTTGCTGCTGATGTTGATCTTTTGAAATCGAAAGTTATGCCTCATGAAAATCATAATAATAAAATTGTTACTATAGCAAATGCCATCCAAGTTAGAATTAATGAGAATATAAGATTGATGGCCGAATTGCGTGCTAGGTGGGAGAAAGAAGAAAATGAAAAAGAAGATAATATAGCTAAAGTTTGGACTATTACCACCACTAGCAATGCTAATGCTACACATGTTGCTGCACCTCCTACTAATAATGGTAAAAGAATTGGTGTTGGCAATGTTTCCACTTCTAATGCAAAGCGTGAAAAACTGCCTGAAACTGCTAAAACTGCTGAAACTGCCTGTGATAAAAATGCTGAATTTTTTTCCAACATTGGGGATAATGATCCTCATTGCTTTAGATTATAATGGTTTAGATTTTGATGATTGCCATATCTCTGAAGTTATAAAGTTCTTACAAAAACTTGCTAAGAGTCCTAATGCTAGTGCTATAAATTTGGTTTTCACGAAACATATTACAAATGCTCTCATAAAAGCTAGAGAAGAGAAACTAAATCGCGAAACTTCTATTCCTAGGAAGCTAGAAGATGGTTGGGAGCCCATCATTAAGATGAAGGTCAATGACTTTGATTGTAATGCTTTATGTGATCTTGGTGCAAGTATTTCCGTTATGCCTAGAAAGATCTATAATATGCTTGACTTGCCACCATTGAAAAATTGTTATTTGGATGTTAATCTTGCTGATAATTCTACAAAGAAACCTTTGGGGAGAGTTGATAATGTTCGCATTACCGTTAACAATAACCTTGTCCCCGTTGATTTTGTTATCTTGGATATTGAATGCAATGCATCGTGTCCCATTATATTGGGAAGACCTTTTCTTCGAACTGCTGGTGCTATCATTGATATGAAGGAAGGTAATATTAAATATCAATTTCCTCTCAAAAAAGGTATGGAACACTTCCCTAGAAAGAGAATGAAGCTACCTTTTGATTCTATTATTAGAACAAATTATGATGTTGACACTTCGTCTCTTGATAACACTTGATATACACTTTCTGCGCCTAGCTGAAAGGCGTTAAAGAAAAGCGCTTATGGGAGACAACCCATGTTTTTACTACAGTACTTTTATTTTATATTTGAGTCTTGGAAGTTGTTACTACTGTAGCAACCTCTCCTTATCCTAGTTTTGTGCATTGTTGTGCCAAGTAAAGTCGTTGATAGTAAGGTTCATACTAGATTTGGATTACTGCGCAGAAACAGATTTCTTTGCTGTCACGAATCTGGGAAAAATTCTCTGTAGGTAACTCAGAAAATTATGCCAATTTACGTGAGTGATCCTCAGATATGTACGCAACTTTCATTCAATTTGACCATTTTCATTTGAGCAAGTCTGGTGCCTCAATAAAATTCGTCTTTACGAACTGTTCTGTTTTGACAGATTCTGCCTTTTATTTCGCATTGCCTGTTTTGCTATGCTTGATGGATTTTTCGATTCCGTTAACTTTCAGTAGCTTTGTGCAATGTCCAGAAGTGTTAAGAATGATTATGTCACCTCTGAACATGTAAATTTTGATTGTGCACTAACCCTCTAATGAGTTGTTTTTAGTTTGGTGTGGAGGAAGTTTTCAAGGATCAAGAGAGGGAGATGATACAACATGATCAAGGAGAGTGAAAGCTCTAAGCTTGGGGATGCCCCGGTGGTTCACCCCTGCATATTTCAAGAATACTCAAGCGTCTAAGCTTGGGGATGCCCAAGGCATCCCCTTCTTCATCGACAACATTATCAGGTTCCTCTAGTGAAACTATATTTTTATTCCATCACATCTTATGTACTTTGCTTGGAGCATCGGTTTGTTTTTGTTTTTGTTTTGTTTGAATAAAATGGATCCTAGCATTCATTGTGTGGGAGAGAGACACGCTCCGCTGTTGCATATGGACAAATATGTCCTTAGGCTTTACTCATAATATTCATGGCGAAAGTTTCTTCTTCGTTAAATTGTTATATGGTTGGAAACGGAAAATGATACATGTAGTAATTGCTACAATGTCTTGGATAATGTGATACTTGGCAATCGTTGTGCTCATGTTTAAGCTCTTGCATCATATACTTTGCACCTATTAATGAAGAAATACATAGAGCTGGACAACCTCAACTCTTATGCATAATCATGGCGTCTCCCACCTCCCACCTCCCCTCCGGCGACTCCCATGGCGATCTCATCTCTCCCACCCAATAAACCCTATCTAGCCGACGAATCCCCCTCAGCCTCACCATGGATCCAGGTGATGGATCCACCCCACTTGCTCTCCGTCTGGATCTCAAGGAAGGTGATGTTTTTAGATCCAAGGTTCAACAAAGGTTCTCTACCTCGGTTTGCCCATCTTCCCCTTCCTCGGGTTTTTCTCTTGTGGTCTCTTTTGGACGTGCCAATTTCAATCTTGATGTCAATTCCGTTGGGCTTGCCCTATCTGCCTGCTTGGGTGATCCTTATAACTCCTTCCGGGTGTGCTTGATTCGTGATCGGGTTTTCCTATTTGATGTTTGTTCCAAGGCTGTTGGATTTCTCATCTGTAATCTCCGATCATATAAATGCAAAGATTTCGTCTGCTATTTTCATCTTTGGAGTAATGGTGGTCCTAATTGGCGGAGGGAAGAACAGATCTGGTATTATGAACAAGAGAAGGAATGGATCACAGTGCAGCGCAAATCATCACGATCAAATCTGAGATATGTTCGAGGTCTTAACAGACAAGAATTTCGTGTCAGGCCTCAGACCAATGCCAGGCATCTGACTTATGGCTGCAAAGATATCTACGATGCTTCAATGCAGATTCAAGGTAATTCTGTTCCACCAGCTCCATATGATTTGCCAGGTTGTGATGATCGGGGTTTACGTAGATCTCCCATGCTTAGCGGGAGTTCAAATTTGAATTCATCTTCGCCTAATGGGCCGGATTTGCCTCATAATCCAATCCCTGTGCTACTAAAACACCCAGTTAGGCCTGCACAAGATCGCTTATGTCAACAATTTGATTGCATTAGATGTTTATCCATGGGTCATCATATCGGCAATTGCACCAATCAGGTCCGATGCCGTAGTTGCTATCATTATGGACATATTGCACGCAAGTGCTTTAATCATATTAGGCAAAAAAGATATGCTTGGAGACCGATCAATTTGTGTGCCAACAGAACACCTCCCGCATCCGATAACAATCATATCTCCTCCCCACCCCGTAGCCCTAGCCTATCTCACGTATCTGAAACACCTCCATCTGGTTTTGCTGCGCCGCCGCCATATCAGAGAGCTCCTGGGACGATGGCCAACTATGCATGCGATCCCTTCCCGCATGTTCCTCCTGGTATGGCCGCTCTTCCTCCTGGACCACTGCGTACTCAGCGTGGATACGTTGTTCTTGGAGGAGACTTCCCTCTCATCTGCGACGACTGGGCTATTGCTTCTCTGGTTCCTGAGGTTGGTCAGAATCACTTTGAAATTATATCTCAAACCATCTATCATCAACTGCAAGTGTTAGGGCTTGAGGCCAGATCGATGTCACCTTGTGCAATGGGATCTGCATTTGTCCGTTTTGCATCTGTTACTGATCGTGATGCTGCTGTTAGTCTTAGCCCTATTCCTGTTGGAGATAGCATTCTCAGATTTGTAGAGCAGGACAGAGGTATTAACCGTAGATCAACTATTCTCACTCATGATGTCTGGATTATGCTGCTCAATTATCCGCATGAGTGCTGGGACTTAGATATGATAGTTAGGACTGTCTCACCATATGGCAGATTCTTGGTATGGAACAAAGATCTATCCAATAAGGCACGTATCTTAGTCAAGATCAGGGCTTACAATGTTGACACCCTTCCTATGAGTATGGTTGTCATTAGGAATCTCACAGAGGATGGGAATGCAGACTCTTGGACATGCCCTCTTGTGCTGTTGGCTACTAGGATGCTTGGTCCGATTGCTGGCGATGAAGATCCTCTCCCCCCAGATGGTGCGAATCCGCATCCCCTACCTCTTGTCCATGATGACTTCTGGCATGGTGATCATATGGTGCATAATGATGATATGGACTTGAATGAACAAGCTAATCAAGCTGCACATGCTGAACCTGGACCTGGACATGGACATGCTGCGCCTGCAGCTGAGGAACAGATTGTTGATGTTGCTCCTATGACCCCACCGCAGGTAAACACCAACAATACAGAGGAAGATATTATAGAAATAATTCAGTCTGTTGAACCTGTTTCTGCCCTGAAAGGCCTCATTAATAGCATTGTTGGCAATGCTAATGATATCTTACCTAGGCTGCATGGATATCAGATCACTGCTGCAGACTGCAATGTCATAGATCTTGATGGATCTAAGGTGGGTAAGAGGAGATGTTATCTGCAGATTGATATTGACAATCCGAACGCTATCCTGGATAATGCTGATATTTCTGAAAGCACTGAAGACACAGCTCTTACTCTAGACATCCCTACAGAAATCCCCAACACTAGAAGGAAGAAAAGAGGAAAGAACAAGGCACCAGTTGATGTCAGCTCTGTTAGGAGAAGTGACAGGATTGCTGGGTTTAAACTTGGTTTTTATGACACAAAAAGTGCTGCTGAGGCCAAACAGTCAGAGGACAATATGAACATAGACATGTCATCAACAGACGCCACTACTGTGTATAATAAGAAGGTCACTGCTATCAGGCCTAATGGAGAGATCAGGATTAACCTGGAGACTCATTTTGAAGCTGAAGTGATCAATCAAAAGGCAGCGCCACCACCACACCTTCCCATTGAGACGATCCAAACTATTGGTACATCACATTGCAAGTTACCATCTGCTATGGTGACTAAGGAGATTCTGGAAGATGGAGAATCAGATGATAGTGTGTAATCATAAGTCCTTTTTGGCCTGGTACAGGGCTCTAATCTGTACCTTTATCCCTAGTCTATCTGAACTTTCCCTTCCATATTTTATTCGTATTTTTGAGCTTGGATCTATATCCCCTATATCTCAGAACAATTTTATTATCTATATAGTTTACTCCATTTTATCAGTGGTTTCTTTGCTGCAACTTATTTGTGATGTAATAAGGGTTCACAGGATCTTATCCTGCTTTCTGGAATGCCCCCTATCACTAGATCCATTTACCTTTGAGTCTGGATGCAATATTTGCAATCCACAAAGTATCTCATATTCTGCAATCATATATGGATAGATACAGATTCTGGAAAATTTTAGACTGGAATGTCAGAGGAGTTAATTCCCAAGGAAGATGGGATGATCTCTTTAATAAAATCAATGAGAGCAACTGCAATATTGTGTGCCTGCAAGAAACTAAGAGAGAAATATTTGACAACGCTTATATAAGGAAATTTTGTCCTCGTCGATTGAATCAATTTGCTTTTGCGCCGTCTATTGGTAATTCTGGGGGTTTAATCACTATATGGAATGGTAATGCATTTAATGGATCTATCATAAGTTGCTCTGATTTTCAAATAACAGTTAAATTGATCTGCAATCTTTCGGGTGAAACATGGTATATTACTAATGTCTATGCGTCTTGTCATGAAGATGGCAGAAACGATTTTGTAAGTTGGCTACATAATCTAGACTCATCCACTTATGATCTATGGATGATACTTGGTGATTTTAACATGATCCGTAGCAGTGATGATCGGAACAGGCCAGGTGGCAATAATAACACCATGATGATGTTCAATTCACTGATTCAGACACATGATCTAGAAGAAATTCCGTTAAAAGGAAGACACTTCACTTGGAGCAATATGCAGTCATCGCCTTTATTAGAAAAGTTAGACTGGATTTTCACGTCACCAAGGTGGACCACTACATTTCCTAATACCATGGCTGTTCCCATGGCACATATTGGATCTGACCATATACCCATTTTGATTGAAGTGGGCACATATATCCCAAAATCTAATATTTTCAGAGTTGAAGATTTTTGGCTTGAATTCGATGGACTTGAGAAGGTTGTCTCTGAATATTGGTGCAATAATGGCATCTATAAGAATTCAGCTCAGGATATCACAGCTAGATTTAAATCTTTGAGATATGGCATTAAGAAATGGAGCAAAAATTTGTCTCAGCTGACTACAATTATTAACAACTGTAGTTATGTGCTGGCTATGCTAGATGGGCTTGAAGAACAGAGATTATTATCTGTAGCTGAGACAAACTTCAGGAAGATTTTAAAGAAACATCAAGGCAAGCTTTTGGAAGCTAAAAGATTATATTGGAGGAAGAGAGCTAATATCAGATGGGCAAAATTGGGTGATGAAAATACTAAGTTCTTCCATTCAGTTGCTACCAGAAATTATAGGCATAATTATATCACTGGACTAGTGGATGAGGATGTTAGGTATATCTCTGAACATCATCAAAAGGCTGCTATACTATGGAGAGCATTCAAACAGAGGCTGGGTACTACAAGTAATACAAACATGATGTTTGATTTAAATGATTTAATTCCTCATAATGATCTGTCAAGCTTGGAGGTTCCATTTTCCAATGAAGAAATTGATGAAGTTATCAAACACATGCCAAATGATAAAGTGCCAGGTCCTGATGGCTTTAATGGAAAGTTTATTAAAAAGTATTGGCATATTATCAAGGGACAGTTCTATGAGTTATGTAGGAAATTCTATGATAATGAGGTGGATATTCAGAGTCTCAACACTGCCTTTATCACCCTTATTCCAAAAGTTACAAACCCTATGACTGCTAATGATTTTCGGCCAATATCACTAGTCAGCATGGCTATCAAGGTTATCACAAAATTAATTGCCAATCGTGTGCAGAAGATTATTATTCCTATTTTGCACAAGAACCAATATGGTTTCATTAAGGGAAAAACCATACAAGATTGTCTGAATTGGTCATTCGAATATTTGCATCTGTGCCACAAGTCAAAAAAAGAGATTGTGATTATCAAGTTGGATTTTGAGAAAGCATTTGATATGGTGGACTACAAAGCTATTATTAACATGCTCAAACACTTAGGATTTGGGGAAAGATTTATCGCATGGATCAATAATATTTTGACAAGTGCCTCCACATCTATTTTATTAAATGGTGTCCCAGGGAAGAATATCAAATGTACCAGGGGTGTAAGACAAGGTGACCCACTCTCACCACTGCTTTTTGTTGCCACGGCTGAACTTTTGCAAATCATTATCAATCAGGCTTGGCATGAAGGTATATTGCAGCTGCCACTAGATTTAACATATGGTCAAGATTACCCTGTAATCCAATACGCAGATGACACATTGCTTATCATGCCGGCAATATCATCTCAGCTTGTTATCATGAAAGAAATTCTGGAGAAATTCACCATTAGTACTGGGCTTAAAATTAATTTTCATAAATCATCTATGATTCCTATTAATACAAGTCAGCAAAAAGTACAAGATCTGGCATTCTTATTTGGATGTAAAGTGGAATCATTACCTTTCACATATCTTGGTTTGCCTATGGGTACTACCAGACCTAAAATTGAGGATCTCACACCCATGATCTGCAAAGTAGACAAAAGACTGTCTGGTCTATCTCATATGATGTCATACAGTGCTAGACTGGTTACTATCAAAGCTGTTATTGCTGCTATGCCCAATCATGCTATGTGTGCCATGAAAGTCCATTTTACCCACATTGATCATGTTGAGAAAGCATGCAGGATTTTCCTATGGCAAGGAAAGGATATACATAAATCTGGTAAATGTCTTGTAAGTTGGGAGAAAGTATGCATGCCCAAGAAGGCTGGGGGACTTGGTGTCTTGGATCTGCGTTAACAGAATAAGGCATTACAAATGAAAAATCTATATAAGTTTTATAACAGACAAGATATTCCATGGGTCAGTTTAATATGGGCTGCTTATTATCAACATGGAAAATTACCCGAAAATAACCATCAAAAAGGATCATTTTGGTGGAAGGATTGTACTTCTCTGATAGCTACTTTCAAGGATTTGTTTTCTTGTCAAATTGGGGATGGACAGACAATTTATTTGTGGCATGACAAATGGCAGCAGCAGAGTCTTAAGGATAGATTTCCTCATTTGTTCTCTTTCGCTAAAGACAAATTGGTGACGGTAAAGGATGCCAAGAATATAGCCATGGGAAATATATTTGATTTATTCAATATTCCATTATCAAACATTGCATCTCAGCAATGCAATGAGCTCGGACAAAGTATGATGTCAATCAGAAATAATGAGAATGCAAATGATAAATGGACTTTGGGACAAAATGGAAAGTCTTATTCTACTAAGAAGGTATATAATGCCTTATCTATTCATCCTGTGGCGCCATTACCTTTTAAATGGATATGGTCATCTGCTGCCCTGCCGAAGCAAAAGTTCTTCTTCTGGTTATTAGTTCAGGACAGATTAAATACCAAGGATATGATGGAGAGGAAATCTTTTTATGTCCAATGCAACAGATGTGTTCTATGTGATGATCGCTCTATTGAAACGATGGCACACCTTTTCTTTCATTGTGATTTCAGCAGAAACTTTTGGTGGAAGATTGGTATGGAGTGGAATGAGGATATGGATCATATCAATATGATGATAGATGGGGAGAAGAGATCTAATAATATTTTCTTCAAGGAGGCATTGATTTCTGGCTGCTGGAGCATTTGGATCCATAGAAATAACATCATATTTGATTCTCACAGTAGAGATATTTTAGCATGCTTTGCACATTTTAAAGATAGCTTTGGCTCTATTAGACATAGAATTAAGCCTAGTCTCAAGGATGGTATGCTGGATTGGTTGGATCTTTTGTGAAGATATGTTATAAGTACCCATTGTACATATGTGATTATATTAAATGAAAAATGACACAGTGGGGACCTTCCCCACTGTATTTGTGTCAAAAAAAAGAAATACATAGAGCTTGCTAAATTTGGTTTGCATAATTGGTCTCTCTAAGGTCTAGATAATTTCTAGTATTGAGTTTGAACAATAAGGAAGACGGTGTAGAGTCTTATAATGTTTACAATATGTATTTTATGTGAGTTTTGCTGCACCGGATCATCCTTGTGTTTGTTTCAAATAACCTTGCTAGCCTAAACCTTGTATCGAGAGGGAATACTTCTCATGCATCCAAATACTTGAGCCAACCACTATGCCATTTGTGTCCACCATACCTACCTACTACATGGTATTTCTCCGCCATTCCAAAGTAAATTGCTTGAGTGCTACCTTTAAAATTTCTATCCTCTACCTTTGCAATATATAGCTCATGGGACAAATAGCCTAAAAACTATTGTGGTATTGAATATGTACTTATGCACTTTATCTCTTATTAAGTTTCTTGTTGTGCGATAACCATGTTCCTGGGGACGCCATCAACTACTCTTTGTTGAATATCATGTGAGTTGCTATGCATGTCCGTCTTGTCTGAAGTAAGGGAGATTTACCACTAAAATGGTTAGAGCATGCATAATGTTAGAGAAGAACATTGGGCCGCTAACTAAAGCCATGATCCATGGTGGAAGTTTCAGTTTTGGACAAATATCCTCAATCTCATATGAGAAAATTAATTGTTGTTGAATGCTTATGCATAAAAGAGGAGTCCATTATCTGTTGTCTATGTTGTCCCGGTATGGATGTCTAAGTTGAGAATAATCAATAGCGAGAAATCCGATGCGAGCTTTCTCCTTAGACCTTTGTACATGCGGCATAGAGGTACCCCTTTGTGACACTTGGTTAAAACATATGCATTGCGATGATAATCCAGGTAATCCGAGCTAATTAGGACAAGGTGCGGGCACTATTAGTATACTATGCATGAGGCTTGCAACTTGTAAGATATAATTTACATAACACATATGCTTTATTACTACCGTTGACAAAATTGTTTCTTGTTTTCAAAATCAAAGCTCTAGCACAAATATAGCAATCAATGCTTCCCTCTGTGAAGGGCCTTTCTTTTACTTTTGTTGTTGAGTCAGTTCACCTATTTCTCTCCACCTCAAGAACTCAAGAAGCAAACACTTGTGTGAACTGTGCATTGATTCCTACATACTTGCATATTGCACTTGTTATATTACTTTACATTGACAATATCTATGAGATATACATGTTACAAGTTGAAAGCAACCGCTGAAACTTAATCTTCCTTTGTGTTGCTTCAATACCTTTACTTTGAATTATTGCTTTATGAGTTAACTCTTATGCAAGACTTATTGATGCTTGTCTTGAAGCACTATTCATGAAAAGTCTTTGCTATATGATTCATTTGTTTACTCATGTCATTTACATTGTTTTGATCGCTGCATTCATTACATATGCTTACAATAGTATGATCAAGGTTATGATGGCATGTCACTCCAGAAATTATCTTTGTTATCGTTTACCTGCTCGGGACGAGCAGAAACTAAGCTTGGGGATGCTGATACGTCTCCGACGTATCGATAATTTCTTATGTTCCATGCCACATTATTGATGATATCCACATGTTTTATGCATACTTTATGTCATATTTATGCATTTTCCGGCACTAACCTATTAACGAGATGCCGAAGAGCCTGCTGTTTTTGGTTTCAGAAATCCTAGTAAGGAAATATTCTCGGAATTGGACGAAATCAACGCCCAGGGGCCTATTTTGCCACGAAGCTTCCAGAAGACTTAAGGGAAGACGAAGTGGGGCCATGGGGCGCCGCCATACTAGGGCGGCGCGGCCCTGGGGGGCCCGTGCGGCCCTAGCGTGTGGGGCCCCCGTGTGGCCCCCTGACCTGCCCTTCCGGCTACATATAGTCTTCGTCACGAAACCCCCAGTACCGAGAGCCACGATACGGAAAACCTTCCAGAGACGCCGCCGCCGCCAATCCCATCTCGGGGGATTCAGGAGATCGCCTCCGGCACCCTGCCGGAGAGGGGAATCATCTCCCGGAGGACTCTTCACCGCCATGGTCGCCTCCGGAGTGATGAGTGAGTAGTTCACCCCTGGACTATGGGTCCATAGCAGTAGCTAGATGGTTGTCTTCTCCTAATTATGCTTCATTGTCGGGTCTTGTGAGCTGCCTAACATGATCAAGATCATCTATCTGTAATGCTATATGTTGTGTTTGTTGGGATCCGATGGATAGAGAATACTATGTTATGTTGATTATCAATCTATTACCTATGTGTTGTTTATGATCTTGCATGCTCTCCGTTATTAGTAGAGGCCCTGGCCAAGTTTTTACTCTTAACTCCAAGAGGGAGTATTTATGCTCGATAGTGGGTTCATGCCTCCATTAAATCTGGGACAGTGACAGAAAGTTCTAAGGTTGTGGATGTGCTGTTGCCACTAGGGATAAAACATTGATGCTATGTCCGAGGATGTAGTTATTGATTACATTACGCACCATACTTAATGCAATTGTCTGTTGTTTTCAACTTAATACTGGAAGGGGTTCGGATGATAACCTGAAGGTGGACTTTTTAGGCATAGATGCATGCTGGATAGCGGTCTATGTACTTTGTCGTAATGCCCAATTAAATCTCACAATACTCATCATATCATGTATGTGCATTGTCATGCCCTCTCTATTTGTCAATTGCCCAACTGTAATTTGTTCACCCAACATGCTATTTATCTTATGGGAGAGACACCTCTAGTGAACTGTGGACCCCGGTCCATTCTTTTACATCGATACAATCTACTGCAATACTTGTTCTACTGTTTTCTGCAAACAATCATCATCCACACTATACATCTAATCCTTTGTTACAACAAGCCGGTGAGATTGACAACCTCACTGTTTCGTTGGGGCAAAGTACTTTGGTTGTGTTGTGCAGGTTCCACGTTGGCGCCGGAATCCCTGGTGTTGCGCCGCACTACATCTCGCCGCCATCAACCTTCAACGTGCTTCTTGACTCCTACTGGTTCGATAAACCTTGGTTTCTTACTGAGGGAAAACTTGCCGCTGTACGCATCACACCTTCCTCTTGGGGTTCCCAACAGACGCGTGCTGTACGCGTATCACTTACCCGGAAGAAACCCTCGAAACAAGGGGTGGCGATGCGCCTAGATTGGTTTGTTGTGAACGTGATCGTCCTCCTTTCTCAATAACCCTAGGTACATATTTATAGTCTGTGGACTTTCTATCTTGGGAATAAACCTAACTGTGTACGACTAAACTCTATCTCTTAGTTCTAAACTTAAACGTGATCTACCATAATGTACAGATACACGGGTAATCTAGCCCAAACTCTCGTACAAGGCCGATTCAGAAACATTTTACGGGCATATCCTCTAAGCCCATCTCAATCACGGCCCATCTCCTTATTTAGTTAAAAACCGGTGATAACACATGCTACCAACATAATCTTGATCCAATAATGATGTAAAGCATATGAACCGAGATCAAATCATTCAAACCAAATGTCTATATTGATATAAGAGATGATAATGCAAGAGTTAAACAAGCTGAATGGATCGTAGCGAACAAGAGGGGGGGGGGGGTGAATGGCGCTACGGCAACTTTTAGTCTTTTTCAATTTTTATGCAACGGAAGGTAAAGGTGTGACTTTTAGCAATGGGGGTGATCCTACAATGAATATCGGACGAGTGCAACAAATAAAGGAATCAACAAGATAACGAGAGTAAGGAGCGAGACAACCGGGGGGCGCGAGGCGAGTCGAGGTTTGTTTCCCGCAGTTCCTTCCACTAAAGGAAGTACGTCTGCGTTGAGGAGGTGCTAGTCTCACACAAGAGACTAGGCGGCCACACCACGGAGGAAGGCCTCACCCTCTTCCTCGAGAGAGCTCCACGAAGGTGCTCTCCCTCTTCCACTAAGGCACCGGTCGAGGCGGTGATTCCTTCAAAAGGTTGGGGCGAGCTCCACAAACAAGGATGCTCCCAACACCCTATGGATCTAGTACATCACCAAGCTAGACTCCATAGCTGCACACATCCAATGCTCCACCATAGGAACCCATCACCAATGCTCCACCATAGGAACTCTTCCAATGCTCCACCAAAGGAACTCTTCTCCAAGATCCACCAAAGGAACCCTACCAATGCTCCACCGAAGGAACTCTTCTCCAAGATCCACCAAAGGAACCCTACCACCAAGATCCACTAAGGAATAGCTAGTATTTGTGAAATCTCTCTTGGTAGAACTATAGATCGGGGTCTCCTCCACCTATCCTCAAAGTTTGGGCAAGATTGGTTGGAGGGGGAAGGAGATCCACAAGGATTAAGCTCAGCAACAATGGAGGAGAGAGAGGGGGAAGAGATAAAATTGTGTTGGGGAAGAAGGGGCCCTTAAATAGGCTCCTCCAAATCCAACCGTTATGTCCAGATTTGGCCTAAGCGGTACTACCGCTTTGGGGTAAGCGGTACTACCGCTCTGAGTTCAAATTTGATCCAGATCTGGTCAAAGGACGCAGAGCGGTACTGCCGCCCGAGGTACCGCTCGAGGTACCGCAATAGGGTCCAGACCTTACTGGATCCAGAGCGGTACCAGGGCGGTACCGGAGCGGTACGACCGTAACTCGGTTACGGTACCTAAGAGGTACCTTGAGCGGTACTACTGCTCCAGGTACTGCAGGGGTATCGCAGCGTGTTTCTGGACGACGAATCAACGCAGACTCAGAGCGGTACCGACAGCGGTACCTATAGGGGTAGCGGTACTACCGCTACAGGTACCGGTAGTACCGGCCTGGCTAAATCTGGTTTTCTTCCCTTTTTCTCTCCAACTTTGTTACCTCGCTAAACACACACAAAACCAGAAAACCTATCAACTATGCTTCAGTCTTCCGATCTTGACGCGTCCGGCGAGGTCACCGTGTACTTGCAAATCTAACAATGATACTCAAGGCACACGGTGAGATTACTCAAGTGTTGTCATCAAACACACAAAACTTGGGGTGTGAATTTTGCTCTTACAATCTCCCCCTTTTTGGTGTTTGATGACAACACAAGAGTTGACAATAACAAAGGGTATTATGATGAGAACATTAGATTTGCAAAAACTCGACGGAGCTCCCCCTACACATGTGCATATCATGAATATGTATTTGAATACAAATACACATGTTATAGAGACATCACTCCCCCTAGTTTTTACAAACCAAGCACATATGCAACATAGATAGATGACATGTTCAAGAGGCATATGCACAATATGGAGGCAACATAAGATCATATACGGAGATTTGGGTGAAGTTGTCATACCATAGCCTTGAGAATACCCAAACTCACAATAGGATGCCTCCATAGGGTTGTTGATGTAGCCGTAAGACAAGATAAGCAACTAGAACCAAACGGCTACAAACAACAAAGGTCTCCATCCACCTAGGAACTTCTCCCCCTTTGGCATCGGAACACCAAAAAGGAGGGTAACGAAACTAGAGAGATGGAGAAAAAGAACATACAACCAAGCTTGCAAAAATCACGAGAAAACAAGCTTGATAGAGGTTCTTAAAACAAGAAGAAGAAAGCAAAGAAGAAAGACAAAACAAGGTCATGAAGAACCGAAAAACCCTCAAAGAGGGGGTGTTGGTGGCCGAAGCCACCGTGTAAGAGTATAGTAGTTGTGAGGTCGCGTAGATGTATCTAGGACTCACGGACTACAACTCAACATGAAGCTCATAAGTCACTTAATTGACAAATAGCAAATGTTTTGGATTTCTTTATGCATTATGGGGGGAGTGATAGCTCAATGGATTTAAACCGCACTCCCCCTATGTCCATGCGTGCCTTTCATCTAGATATGACAGTAAGATTGGTATGTGCGCACGACGGTCAAGCAAAGTTTGACGGATCAATGATATTTAGCTCATGCCTCAACTCAATAAAGCGCTTCTCATCCAAGGGCTTCGTGAAGATGTCCGCCAATTGCTCCTTGGTGCCAATATAGGATAGTACAATATCTCCGCGAGCAATGTGGTCCCGGATGAAGTGGTTCCGTATCTCAATGTGCTTCGTCTTGCCATGAAGAACCGGATTGTAGGCGATCTTGATTGCGCTCTCATTGTCACACAAAAGAGGCACCTTGCTATACTCGAGTCCATAATCCCGCAAGGTTTGCTTCATCCATAAGATTTGAGCACAACTACTTGCCGCGGCAATATACTCGGCTTCCGCGGTGGAGACGGAGACACAACTTTGCTTCTTCGAGGACCAACACACCAAAGATCTTCCAAGAAAGTGACATGCTCCGGAGGTAGACTTCCTATCAATCTTGTCACCCGCCCAATCGGAGTCGGTGAAACCAACCAAAGCAAAATCCGTGTCCCTTGGGTACCATAGTCCGAAGTGTGGGGTATCAACTAAATATCGAAAGATCCTCTTGACCGCCACAAGGTGGCTTTCCTTCGGACTTGCTTGAAACCGTGCACACATACCAACGCTCAACATTATATCCGGGCGAGAGGCACAAAGGTAGAGAAGCGAACCTATCATCGAACGGTAGAGCTTGGTATCCACCGCCTTGCCGCCCTCGTCAAGAGTGAGTTGACACTTGAGTTGCATTGGAGTTCCAATCCCCTTGGCATCCTTCATATCAAAGCGCTTGAGCATGTCTTGGAGGTACTTTGCTTGATTGATGAAGGTGCCTTGTCGCATTTGCTTGATCTCGAACCCAAGAAAGTACTTGAGTTCACCCATCATTGACATCTCAAACCTATTTGTCATCAACATAGCAAACTCATCATTGAATTTTGTGTTAGTAG
The DNA here is from genome assembly GCF_019359855.2 of Lolium perenne. Taxonomy (NCBI): domain Eukaryota; kingdom Viridiplantae; phylum Streptophyta; class Magnoliopsida; order Poales; family Poaceae; genus Lolium; species Lolium perenne. The sequence continues at coordinate 3,311,693 of NC_067250.2, read as the reverse complement.
AGCCAAATATGATGTCATCTACATAGAGTTGGCATACGAAAAGCTCCCCATTGACCTTCTTAGTAAAAAGAGTGGGATCGATTTTCCCCACTTCGAAACCACGGTCTTCAAGCAACTCCTTAAGATGCTCATACCAAGCTCTAGGAGCTTGTTTGAGACCATATAGGGCCTTTTTGAGCTTGAAGACATGGTCCGGGAAATGGGGGTCCTCGAACCCCGGGGGTTGCTTCACATATACTTCCTCATGTAGAGGACCATTAAGAAAAGCACTCTTAACATCCATTTGTTGCAACTTAAAGCCATGATGTGAGGCAAAGGCCAAAAGGATACGGATGGACTCGAGCCTTGCAACGGGTGCAAAGGTTTCACCAAAGTCCACGCCTTCGACTTGAGAATAGCCTTGTGCCACCAATCTTGCTTTGTTGCGGATGACCATGCCACTTTCATCTTGCTTGTTCTTGAAGATCCACTTGGTGCCGATAACATTGCGGCAATGATCGGGTTGCTTCATGAGAGTCCATACATCATTCCTCTTGAAGTTGTTGAGTTCCTCTTGCATTGCATTCAACCAATCAGGATCGTTGAGAGCATCATCAACTTTGAGTGGTTCCACCCTAGAGACAAAGGCATGGTGCGCACAAAAGTTTGCAAGTTGCCTCCGAGTGGTGACATTTCTCTTTAGATCACCAATGATGTTTTGCAAGGAATGAGACTTGAGACGCAAGTGTCTTGTAGTAGGATCTTCACGGCGAGTGTCGGCTTGAGGAGATGGTTCTTATGAGTCCTCTTGGCCTTCATCACGGTTTAGGTCCTCGCCTTGACCTCCATTGTCGTTGAAAGAGGCAACATTGTCATGAGATCCGGATGGCTCGGGGGTATAGGGAGTATTATTGTCCATGAAGACTCTCCCCGAACCACTCGGAGAAGAACTTGAAGCTTGACCTTGGTCACTTGATGTTGGGTGTTGAGGTAGACGAGCTTGCGGTGTATGTTGTTCTTGAGCTTGTTGAGGTGAACTTGGACATGATTGTTGTTGTAGATGTCGAGGTTGATCTTGAGGTTGAGGTTGAACTTGAGGTTGTTGTAGAGGTTGACTTGCATTTGTTAGATCAACGGAAGAAGCTTGGCCTTGTGGTGTAGATGGCTCCACTTGGGTGGAACTTGGTCCTTCCCCGGTAATCATAGAAGGTAGCGTTTGAGGTAGGCGAATTCCAACACCCATCCTTCCTATGGTATCTAGGGGAATTGCATCTCCTTTCTCACAAGAAGCACTTCGCTCCTCCAAAGATCTATCATCTTCATCGAACGTCACATCACAAGATTCTACAACACGTCCACTTGACTTGTTGAAGACTCTATAGGCGTGAGAATCCGTAGCATAGCCAACAAAAATTCCTTCTTGAGCTCTTGAATCAAACTTGGATAGGCGTGTGTCCTTGATAAGTATGTAGCATTTGCATCCGAAGACCTTGAAGTATGGCACATTAGGCTTGTTGCCGGTGAGCATCTCATATGGTGTCTTCTCAAGACCTTTGCGAAGGTAGAGGAGATTAGTAGCATGGCAAGCGGTAGAGATAGCTTCCGCCCAAAAATTGTAGTTGGACATGTATTCCATCATCATGGTTCGAGCGGCTTCGATCAAGGTTCGATTCTTCCTTTCGGCGACCCCATTTTGTTGGGGAGTATATGGCGTGGAGTATTGGTGTTCGATTCCTTCCTCGCCGAGGAAGTCATCCAATGTGTAGTTTTTGAACTCCGTTCCATTGTCGCTCCTTATTGCGAGAATCTTGTTGTCGTACTTGCGTTGAACTTGGTTGGCAAACTCCATCATGGTCCGTTGAGTCTCACTCTTGTACTTGAAGAAGAATACCCAACAATAGCGTGAATAGTCATCAACGATGACGAGGCAATACTTCTTTCCTCCAAGACTTTCATGAGAAGGTGGACCAAAGAGATCAACATGTAGGAGCTCCAAGCATCTTGTGGTAGAGATGATAGTCTTGGCCTTGTGAGGAGCTCCATGCATTTTCCTTGTACGCAAGCCCTACAAACACGATCCTTGCAAAAAGAGACATCTTCTTTTAGTCCGAGAATGTGGCCACCCTTGTGGAGACTTTGCAAAGTCCTCATGTTGACATGGGCTAGTCGGCGATGCCATAACCAACCCTTGTCACCTTTGGCGAATAAGAAAAGAGCGGAAGATGTTGTCTTTCCGGAGAAATCGACAACATACAAACCATTCTCTACATATCCAACAAAAGCTACATTGAGTGTCTTGCTCCACAAGAGGACCACCATATGTTCATCAAAGAATGTGCATAATCCCATACGAGCAATTTGATGAACGGAGAGTAAGTTGTAACCAAGGGTCTCGACAAGGAGGACATTCACAAGTGAGATGTCGGGTGTTACCACCACCTTGCCAAGACCCAATACCTTAGAGCACGTGTTGTCGCCATATGAAACGGTAGAGAGAGAAGGCATGAGGTCGACAACAATAACCTTGCTTCCGGTCATATGACTTGTGGCTCCACTATCAACCACCCATTTAGCGCCACCGGAAGCATAGTCCTACAAGGAATCAAGTCTTGGATTTAGGTACCCATTTTTCAATGGGTCCTAGCATGTTAGTAACAAGGGGTTTGGGAACCCAAATAGTCCAATCAACATTGTCCTTTTGAGGACCAATAAAGCGAGCACGAATATGTCCATATTAATCAACAAAAAGAACATGAGAAGGGTTGTTAGAGCCGGTGAAACCCATCGAGGCGGAGTTGGGTACTCCATCCCTTCTTGAGCTAGCATTGCTCCCTTCACGGTTGGTCTCCATGTTCTTCTTGTCCATCTTCTTCTTGGTCCTCCTCTTCCTCTTTCTCTTTGGCTTGGTAGCCACTCCTCCTTCATTGCACGAGCCCTCTTTGGCTCCATCTTTAGCTTCAATGACTCCTTCCAAGTACTTGGCTTGAACTTGGAGTCTATCAACCTTGGCCTTCAAGCGATTGACTTCATCTTCATGCTCCGGGTGTGGATGGCAAATATCAAACACTTGGACCTCCTTTGCCTTGTTCACCCGGAAGTGTTCCATCAAAGCTTCTTCTTGGAGAGCGTTCAACTTCATGAGCAAGTGCTTGTCATTTTCCATCTTGGCAATGTCGCTCTCATGAGTGCAACATGCACGGTCCTTGCTCAAAGGAAAGTACTCCTTCAATGTTTCTTCTTGCATGGAGTTGATCTCCATGAGCTTGGCTTCCCTTCTCTTCAAGGCGGCTATTTGCTCCTCATGATCACAACACGTATCCTTCTCCTTGCTCATGCGGAGACACTCCACCAACGACTCTTCTTGCTTGCTACTCAAACTCAATAGCTTGGCCTTGGTGATCTCAAGAGCGGCAATTTCTTCTTCATGGTTGCAACATGAGGTCTTCTCTTTGAACAAGCGGTAGTACTCATCCAAGGCTTCTTCTTGAAGAGCATTGACTTCCAAGAGGAGAGCATTGTGCCTCCTCAAGGAAGTAACTTGATCCACAAGCTCATCATGGGAAGAATCGGGGTCTTCATCGTCTTTTGCTTTGTTGGCTTCCTCGAGCGAGAGCATCTTCTTCTTGAGGTCACCAACCAACTCAAGAGCATGGTCTCGATCCTTGGTGAGACGTGAAACAATAGCTTCATTCTTGTCTTCAAGCACAATGACACTAGCTTCAAGAGACATGCGAAGATTCCTTTCATCATCAAGCTCCTCCTTGAGATTGGCAAGCTCAAAGGCCGTTTCCCTTTCCAACTTCTCCCTCTTCTCGATAAGATCTTGTGTCGCACCAAGTTGGGCTAGGAGAGCCCCAACATGAATCTTGGTGTCCCCCTTCATGTTAGTGAGAAAAGAATCCAAGGAATCCAAACCCATAATCTCACGTTTAACGGTGAGACTAGTGACATCATCAATATATGAGGCATTAGTCGAAGAGGATGGTTTGGAAGGGGATTTTACCTCCGTGGATACCTTTGCCATGAGACACCGTGCATTGTTGGTGACGAGGTTCTCATTTGGAGAGTCGAAGTGGGAGGTAGAGGGAGTGGAAATGGCGATGGCGGCCACTCCCTCTCCTTCCTTGTTGGAGCGCTTGTCCTCATGCTCCCCATCTTCATCGGAGGTGTACTCTTCACGGATGATGAAGGCTCTAGGCTTCTTGTTGGAGGAGACCTTGTCGTCATCGGACCTTGGGGAGAACTTGGAGAATCCTTTGGAGAGTGGCTTGTACCTATCCTTTGGGATAAGCTTTCCACCATGATCTTCTCTTCTCTCAAACATACAATCCGCGACAAAATGATTCTTGTCACCGCAATTGTAGCATGTTCTTCCCCTTGTCCCTTCTCTTGGGCTCTTGGAGGGTCTTCTTGGAGAATCACGTGATCTTCTTGGTCTTGTGTTTCGGGACATGTTTCCATCCCAAAACTTCTTGGCGGCGAGAGCCATGTGCTCATGGTAGTTGAGCTTGAGATCATCCGAACCCCACTCAACGGGATCCTCATCACTTTCACTAGCTTCATGCACCTTCATCTTCAATGCAAGATTGGGCTTGCGGGAGTTGTGGGCGCGAGCAACAAGATCCTCCGCATTCTTCTTGGAGATGTCCAAAGCGATGACTTCGCTAAGGACTTCATCGGATGTCATAGCACGGAAGGAGGCGTTTTGGCGGATGGCCGTCAACTTCACTTCCTCATAAGGGAGGAGAGCGTTGTAGAACTTGCGCTTGATCCAATGGTCATCCACGAACATTGCTCCAAGATCTTGCATTTGCACGGCAAGAGCGATGAGGCGTCGATACATCTCTTCGGGGGTCTCTCCTTCAATCATGACGAAGTTGTCGGCCATGTTGTTCACTTCATCAAAACGAGAGCTTTGGATGCTTGCATTGCCGAGGAAGAGCTTCTCAAGTTTGTCCCATGCTTCCTTGGCGGTCTTGAGCGAGCGGATATGAGCGCGGTCCTTGGGGGAGATGGCCATATGAATCATGTTGATGGCGGTGGCATTGAGTTGGTCATCCACCACATCTCTTCTTGTCATTTTCTTGGGATCTCGTGGTGAATAGCCCTCCTCAATGATACGCCAAAGCTCGGTAGAAGCGCTGCGCACATGTGAACGCATTAAGAATTGCCAATTCTCAAAGTTGTTTGACTCGAGTAACGGCGGTGAACCATGCGACAAGATATGCGGCATCGGTATCGGAACGTTAATGGTGTAATCATTTGGTGGTGGCACCGCATGATAACTCCCTTGACGTTCCTCAACCGGTGTGTCATCATCCTCCCTTTTTTTGAAGTGCCAGTATCCCCAAGCCCTTCCTTTTGTGTATCTTTTGTCGCTTCCGCGACAAAATCAACAAGAGGAAGGGTGTTAGCTTTTGGTGGCGGATCCTCGGCACTTGCTTTTGGTGGAGGGTTTGGTTTTTGTACCACCAACTCCATCATCATCGCCTTCATTTGGGCAACGATGGATGACTCCAATTTCTTGAGGTCATCCAACGTAGCCGTCGTGGAATCGATGGGCGATGATGGAGCGGGTGGCACAAGGGAAGGTGACCCATTCTTATCTGCCTCTTGTTCGGCCATTTCTTAGGCGGTAAAGCCCGAGCAAGAAAACCTTGCTCTGATACCACTTGAATGGATCGTAGCGAACAAGAGGGGGGGGGGGGTGAATGGCGCTACGGCAAGTTTTAGTCCTTTTCAATTTTTATGCAACAGAAGGTAAAGGTGTGACTTTTAGCAATGGGGGTGATCCTACAATGAATATCGGACGAGTGCAACAAGTAAAGGAATCAACAAGATAACGAGAGTAAGGAGCGAGACAACCGGGGGGCGCGAGGCGAGTCGAGGTTTGTTTCCCGCAGTTCCTTCCACTAAAGGAAGTACGCCTGCGTTGAGGAGGTGCTAGTCTCACACAAGAGACTAGGCGGCCACACCACGGAGGAAGGCCTCACCCTCTTCCTCGAGAGAGCTCCACGAAGGTGCTCTCCCTCTTCCACTAAGGCACCGGTCGAGGCGGTGATTCCTTCACAAGGTTGGGGCGAGCTCCACACACAAGGATGCTCCCAACACCCTATGGATCTAGTACATCACCAAGCTAGACTCCATAGCTGCACACATCCAATGCTCCACCATAGGAACCCATCACCAATGCTCCACCATAGGAACTCTTCCAATGCTCCACCAAAGGAACTCTTCTCCAAGATCCACCAAAGGAACCCTACCAATGCTCCACCAAAGGAACTCTTCTCCAAGATCCACCAAAGGAACCCTACCACCAAGATCCACTAAGGAATAGCAAGTATTTGTGAAATATCTCTTGGTAGAACTATAGATCGGGGTCTCCTCCACCTATCCTCAAAGTTTGGGCAAGATTGGTTGGAGGGGGAAGGAGATCCACAAGGATTAAGCTCAGCAACAATGGAGGAGAGAGAGGGGGAAGAGATAAAATCGTGTTGGGGAAGAAGGGGCCCTTAAATAGGCTCCTCCAAATCCAACCGTTATGTCCAGATTTAGCCTAAGCGGTACTACCGCTTTGGGGTAAGAGGTACTACCGCTCTGAGTTCAAATTCGATCTAGATCTGGTCAAAGGACGCAGAGCGGTACTACCGCCCGAGGTACCGCTCGAGGTACCGCAATAGGGTCCAGACCTTACTGGATCCAGAGCGGTACCAGGGCGGTACTAGAGCGGTACGACCGTAACTCGGTTACAGTACCTAAGCGGTACCTTGAGCGGTACTACCGCTCGTGAGCGGTACTACAGCTCCAGGTATTGCAGGGGTACCGCAGCGTGTTTCTGGACGGCGAATCAGCGCAGACTCAGAGCGGTACCGACAGCGGTACCTATAGGGGTAGCGGTACTACCGCTACAGGTACTGGTAGTACCAGCCTGGCTAAATCTGGTTTTCTTCCCTTTTTCTCTCCAACTTTTTTACCTCGCTAAACACACACAAAACCATAAAACCTATCAACTACGCTTCAGTCTTCCGATCTTGATGCGTCCGGCGAGGTCACCGTGTACTTGCAAATCTAACAATGATACTCAAGGCACACGGTGAGATTACTCAAGTGTTGTCATCAAACACACAAAACTTGGGGTGTGAATTTTGCTCTTACACAAGCTAGAAGTTTTCATGAACTATTGCTTTAAAGACATGAAACCGTACAAAGTCCATTAAAGATGTTTTAAGTATCCAGCGTAGAAGTTCTATCCTTCATTCCAAGCATCAAGTAAATTTTCACAACATAGAAGGATCCAATCAAGTAAAAATAAACATGAACGTCATGAATCAACTGTTTCGAAGTCTACTCAACCGGTGAGGGCAAGCATTTGGTATTGGCACCAGGATGTTATGGCAAAAAGAACGTTAATGGGGATTTGGAAGGCCAATGAAAGAAAGTCTCACAAAGCTATGAGTGATCATTAGGCAAGAGGAAGTCTTATAATCGAAGCTATGCAAGGAGTAGTGATTGCCATGCAACGGATGCACATAGAGCTATATGTGTGTGAAAGCTCTCCAATGGAACTAGTGGGGGTGCATCCAACTTGGTTGCTCACGAAGACCTAGAGCAATTTTGAGGAAGCTCATCATTGGAATATACAACCCAAGTTCTATAGTGTAAATTCCCCACATAGTTATACTAGTAAAACATGAAAACTCTCTCATATGGAGTGTAGGTGCTAAACATGAGCACAAATGATGACTATGAATACTGCAGGTGCTAAAACATGAGCACAAGTGTGGATAAAAGATAGTGATGTTGCCCCCTTTTTCTTTTTCTTTTTCTTTCTCTTTTTTTTTCTTTTTCTTTTTTCTATTTTTTCTATTTTTTCTTTTTCGGTTTCTCTTTTTGATGGCCTCCATGGCTCTTTTCACTTTTAGGGGCAACATCCTAATATGACAACACACTTTTTGGTACAAATAACTCATAATGAATAAAACATGATGTATAAAACTGTATGCCTCTGCCAGTGTAGCAGGATGTGCAATGATCTAGCGTAACATGGGTAAACCACACATCAGCTGTATAGAATCATGCAAAGCAATATGTAAAAAATAAATGACAACAAGTCATGTAATGTAAAATAGAAGTTGCATGGCAATATATCTCGGAACAGCTATGGAAATGCTGTGGTAGGTAGGTATAGTGGCTGTTTTGAGGAAGATGTATGGCTTATGTGTAGGAGAACAAGAGAAAGTCCTCCCACGGGTTTGGATGTACTGGCGAAGTATGCATAATTCTCAATGTGAGCAAAAGGCAATGCACAGTACCAAAGAGGCTAGCAAATTTGGATGGTGGAAGTGCCAAAAACCGTAGCTTAACATTAGTCAAAAAGAACTCACAAGCTTATTGCAAACAACTAGCAGGTTCAACATTAAGAGCATGATTAAAATTTACTCCAAGGAGGGCCGTTCACGGTGGCACAAGTACCCCGCTAGCTCCCTCGACCTTCAGCACAACTTATTTATTACGATGAACTCTTAGACATGGAAAGTTATCAAGTCCAACTACACCTTCAACCATTTAAGTAGAGTTTGTAGTACGACACAAGCTTAAAGACAACAATCCACTACTGATTTTAACTTATTTATCCAGCAAGCTTTACCATCTAAATACCGCAAAACGTTTGCAAAAAATCAGGTTATCAAGCTCAATGATCTACAAGATTATGCAAGTATTTCATTATACCACTACCACATGCAACATTTTCTGAACCAACCAAATAACAATGAACGAAGCAGTTTCAATCTTCGCCATGAACATTAAGAGTAAAGCTAAGAACACATGTGTTCATATGCAACAGCGGAGCGTGTCTATCTCCCACACAAGCATGAATTTATTCAGAGAATGAAAATAATAAAACGAAAATAAAACACACAGACGCTCCAAGTAAAGCACATAAGATGTGACGGAATAAAAATATAGTTTCACTAGAGGTGACCTGATAAGTTGTCGATGAAGATGGGGATGCCTTGGGCATCCCCAAGCTTAGATGCTTGAGTCTTCTTAAAATATGCAGGGATGAACCACGGGGGCATCCCCAAGCTTAGACTTTTCACTCTTCTTGATCATATTGTATCATCCTCCTCTCTTGACCCTTGAAAACTTCCTCCACACCAAACTCAAAACAAACTCATTAGAGGGTTAGTGCATAATCAAAAATTCACATGTTCAGAGGTGACACAATCATTCTTAACACTTCTGGACATTGCTCAAAGCTACTGGAAGTTAATGGAACAAAGAAATCCATCAAACATAGCAAAATATGCAATGCGAAATAAAAGGCAGAATCTGTCAAAACAGAACAGTCCGTAAAGACAAATTTTTCTGGGGCACTTAACTTGCTCAGATGAAAATGCTCAAATTGAATGAAAGTTGCGTACATATCTGAGGATCACTCACGTAAATTGGCAGATTTTTCTGAGTTACCTACAGAGAACCCTGCCCAAATTCGTGACAGCAAGAAATCTGTTTCTGCGCAGTAATCCAAATCTAGTATCAACCTTACTATCAAAGACTTTACTTGGCAGAACAATGCAATAAAATAAAGATAAGGAGAGGTTGCTACAGTAGTAACAACTTCCAAGACACAACAAAGTAGTAGCAAAATAAAGACATGGGTTATCTCCCAAGAAGTGCTTTCTTTATAGCCATTAAGATGGGCTCAGCAATTTAATGATGCACGCGTAAGAAATAAGAGTTGAAGCAAAAGAGAGCATCAAAAAGCAAATTCGAAACACATTTAAATCTAACCCACTTCCTATGAAAAGGAATCTTGTACACAAATAAATTCATGAGGAGCAAAGTGACAAGCATAGGAAGATAAAACATAAGTAACTTCAAAATTTTCAGCATGTAGAGAGGTGTTTTAGTAACATGAAAATTTCTACAACCATATTTTCCTCTCTCATAATAATTTCCAATAGCATCATGAACAAACTCAACAATATAATTATCACATAAAGCATTATTATCATGAGTCTCATGCATAAAATAATTACTACTCCCAACATAAACATAGTCATTCTTATTAATTATAGTGGGAGCAAATTCAACAAAGTAGCTATCATTATTATTCTCATCACCATAATCATCAAATATAGGAGGCATATTGTAATCATAATTAATTTTCTCCTCAATAGTAGGTGGCACAATACCACTATCATTATAATCATCATAAATGGGAGGCAAAGTATCATCAAAGTAAATTTTCTCCTCCATGCTTGGGGGACTAAAAATATCATGCTCATCAAAACCAGCTTCCCCAAGCTTAGAATTGCAGGATCATTCATTGTAGGATCTAAAGGAAATAGCTTCGAGCACTCACACACCGGCAATAGTGCTAGGAAATAGCTTAGTAGTCGGAGGATGTGAATACCTTTTACCTTACCTCCTCGGCAACGGCGCCAGAAAATAGCTTGATGTCTACGCACGCTTCTTTTCCTATAGACAGTGTTGGGCCTCCAAGAGCAGAGGTTTGTAGAACAGCAGCAAGTTTTCCTTAAGTGAATCACCCAAGGTTTATCGAACTCAGGGAGGTAGAGGTCAAAGATATCCCTCTCAAGCAACCCTGCAATTACGATACAAGAAGTCTCTTCTGTCCCCAACACACCTAATACACTTGTCAGATCGATGTATAAGCACTAGTTCGGCGAAGAGATAGTAAAATGCAAGTGATATGGATGAATATGAGTGGTAATAACAATCTGAAATAAATATGGCAGCAAGTAAACATGTAGCAGAACTTGTTGGAAACGGTGTTTCAATGCTTAGAAACAAGGCCTAGGGATCATACTTTCACTAGTGGACACTCTCAACATTGATCACATAACTGAATAAATAAATGCTACTTTCTCTACACTCTCTTGTTGGATGACAAACACCATTCATTATGTAGGGCTACAAGAGCTCCCTCAAGCCGGAGTTAACAAGCTCCACAACATTCGGAGTTCATATTTAAGTAACCTTAGAGTGCATAATAGACCATTGCAGTTATACCGAGTACTAACATAGCATGCACACTGTCACCATCAGGCTATGAAAGGAGGAATATATCGCATCAATACTATCATAGTAATAGTTAACTCCATAATCTACAAGAGATTACAATCATAACCTATGCCAAGTACTACATGATGCACACACTGTCAACATTACATCATGGAGGAGGAATAGACTACTTTAATAACATCACTAGAGTAGCACATAGATGATATTCAACTAGATCACAAAGAGAGATGAACCACATAGCTACGGTAGAGCCCTCAGCCTAGGGGGAGAACAACTCCCTCCTCATCATGGGAGACAGCGATGGCGATGAAGATGGCGGTGGAGTCGATGGAGATGGCTCCGGGGGCAATTCCCCGTCCCGGTGGCATGCCGGAACAGAGACTTCTGTCCCCCGAATCTTGGCTTCACGATGGCGGCGGCTCTGGAAGGTTTTCCGTATCGTGGCTTATTGGTATCGAAGTTTTAGGTCACGAGGACTTATATAGGCGAAGAGGCGGAGTCGGAATGGCCACGGGGGACCCACACAGTAGGGGGGGGGGGCCCTTGGCCGCGCCGCCTTGTGGGGTGGGGCCCCCTGGCTCCCCTCTGGCCCCTCTTCGGTGCTCTGGAAGCTGACAAGGTATCAACTTGTCAATGCCTATGATTGTAGGCTAGGGTTTAGTTGGAAGTAGAGGGCAAGTAGATCTCGAAGGTTTCAGCCGAAAAGTACTCGACGATTATGAAAACTAGGGTTTGTAAACAATGATTCCATGATTTCTACGTCCCTCGACTCCCCCTTATATAGGAGGCGGAGCCGAGGGATTCGTGCCGTACAAATTACAGAGTCCGGGAAGGTTTCTAACTCATCCCGCAAGATTACAAATAAGACTTTCTATTACAACTCTAACTTTCCTTAATAATATCTTGGGCTTCTGAATCTTCTTATTCTTCGGGTAGTGGGCCTTCAATAAACCCCGGGTACTATCTTCGGCAGGCCCATTTGGGATGCCTATGTCAGTAGCCCCCGAGATTTTGCTTGAATCGCAGAGTTAAGGAAAATCTCCACCGTTTATTTTTATTCGACAACTTCAACTCCTCTATATTTCTTCTCATAAACTTCTATATTGTACAGGGATAATGGTAATTGGGGCTAGTTCATCTGACGGATCAGGTACTAGTTAACTGCTCTCGTGGCAATCCGCAAAAACCTACTTCAAGATCACGTCCCCGGACATGACCTCGGGATACTGGTGTAAACTTCGACAGGTGCCGCTTAAGGTCTTACCATTCTGTCGAGTCCCAGTAAAGTTTATCGGGTACCTAACGCGTCCGTTAGGATTTTTCTTCGTATCTGTTGATACGGATAAAAGTAGCGTAGCGATCTTCGGCGATGCCACGCCCAAAGAGAACGGATCTGGGGTCTTACCTTCGCAAATTTGCGGCATTCAGAAATTGATCGCAACTTTGGCGTTCTGAGAATATATTGTCGAGTGCTTTTTCGGCTGTTGGAATGGCACATTTTATCGAGTCAAAAATGACTTATACTGCTCTCCCGATGGGAGTATATGTAGAGTTAATTATAACTCGAAATATACTCTTTTGCTCTTCTATCTTTCTTTTTCTCTTTCTTTTCTTTCTTCTTTATAATTTCATCGGGCACGCGAGCAGCGTTCCCGATGGGAGTAGCCCCCGAGGCTACAGCCAAGGACTTGTTCTTGGTTGTAGGCTCCACGCCTCATGCCGCTATATTCTCTTTTTATCCCCCGAAGTTTTATAATTCCTCGGGTGCGCGAACAGCGCTCCCGATGGGAGTAGCCCCCGAGGCTATGAACAAATATTTGTATTTGGTCATAGGCTCACGCCATTTCTATTTTGTCTGTCTAGATCTTTTTTCCTTTTTTCCAAAGTAGCCCCCGAGCATTTGGTCAGAAACTTGTATTTGATCAAAGGCTCAGCATTATTTTTCCATGTCGCGTTTTATGAATTTGTGTAGTCGAATGTTTCCTTCTGCCAAGGTGACGTTATTGCTGACGATAGCCACGATTGCTAATCAGAATTTTGCGACAAGTCTGTTCTCGCTGCCATGCGGGCCCAATTGATCCACTTTCTTGACACGTCGTGCAGGTGGGGGACACACGTCCTCCGCTTTTTCGGGCACACGCACCGTAACTTCCCCAACGTTAAGTTAATTTTTTACCCTTGTTGCCACGTGGCTATCATCTGTCACACATATTCCTTATCCAACGGTTCGTCGCTTCGCCGCACCCTTATATAAGATCATCGTCTTCCTCCTTGAGCACTTCCGCTCGCGCCGTCCTCCTTTTCTCATCTGCAAATTTCCCCCTGCGATCCACAATCTCCTAAGCTCCTCGCTACCAAGCTGCAAACCCTGCGCCATTGTTGATGCCACCGCGTCGATTGACAAGGCACAGTACGCCGGAATCCTCCATGGCCGCCGTGGATCTTGGAGCGGCGGAGTGGGAAAGATCCAAAATTTCCACTCAAGACGTCAACATGCTGAAGAAGCTGGGGATCAGCAAGAAACCCAAGGCATTGTGCTTCCCCAGTGAGGAGAGCTACCCAACCCCTCCAATGGGGTACCGGGTAAGTTTTGTCGACCACCTCATCCGCGGTCTTTCCGCCCCTATTCATCCTTTTCTCCGCGGACTGCTTTTTGTCTACGGTTTGCAACTCCACCACCTCACGCCAAATTCAATTCTCCACATCTCCATTTTCATCACTTTGTGCGAGGCCTTCCTTGGCGTCCAGCCTAACTGGGCGCTATGGAAGCGCATTTTCTTCTGCCGCCGTAATGGCTCGCCCAATGTCGCCTATAATATAGGCGGCGTTGTAATTTCTGTTCGGCCCACTGTCGACTACTTCGACGTCAAGCTGCATGACTCAGTTCAAGGATGGCGCAAGAAGTGGTTGTACATTTAGGAGGAGAACCATGGATGTGCGGAAGACAACATCCCTCCTTTTGATGGCGCCGAGAAAATCTTTCGCCGCCGCTCATGGGACGCGGAGGCCACCGAAGAAGAAAGGGCGTCGACAGAAACCTTGATGGCTCGTATCCACGAGTTGCAAAATACTCGCGGCAAAGAATTATCGGGTATTCAAATCACTGCATACTTTCTTAGGACTAGGGTGCAGCCGCTTCAGGCTCGCAAACATCCTCTCTGGAAATATGCCGGCGACAAGGACGTAGATCGGCTGTCGGTGAATTTGGAGGTCAAGGATTTAGAAAGACTTGTCCGAAAAATTTCATCTCTCAGCAAAAAAGATGCTGTCCCTTCTTCTTGTCGTGTGACGCCATTCAGCGCCGCCAATCCACTTCCCGAGGTAATCCTTGTCTATTGTCTTGTTGTTGCTTTGCCATCTTTTTTGTAACTTTATTTCTGATATCGCTCCCTGTTTTATTTTGCACAGAATCATCCAGACCTTGTCTCGCTTCCTCCTCTCCCTGAAGGTGGAGAAGTCGAAGAAAGGGCCATTGTCACTGATGACAATCAGGAAGCTCCATCTTTTGTGAATGAACCCGTGGATTCTCGAAAATCTGCGGGTTCTTCCGAAGGTACTGCGTCGGCACAATCTCCTCCTCCCGCTGTCTCCCCGAAAGGCAAAAGGAAGAGGAATGATGTCGAAGATTCCGGCACTTCCAAAGCTGAAGAAGTTGATCCTTCACATCAGAAGGCAGCTTACGATCCTTATCTTGAATCCCTCGTCAGCTCGTAAGTCATTTTTATTTCTCCTTATTTCTGTACTCGAAATGTTTGTCTTGTCTTGCTTTTTTATGCTATCGATTTTTAATCACAGCGATGATGAGGAAGAAGTACCAACTGTTGACGTGGCTCCTCGGACGAGCACGTCACATACTTTACTTGCCTCGGATACGCTAGTTGAAGGAGAAGAATCCTCGCCTCCTCAACGAAACGTCGTCACCACTACTCCGCCATCAAGCCCCCTTGCTCCTTCACCAAAAAGGACAAGGATTGAAACGATCATTGAACCTGCCCCTCAATTGGGTAGCTCTTCTACTCTGCTCTTGGATGATGTAAGTTTTTTAATTTTCTTGCCAATATCTATATTTCCTCTATTTTTCTTTTTCGTGCCTTCACTCTTTTTTCATACCGATGTTTCTCTTTCTTTGTTCTTCTTTGACAGCCCATGATCAAAGAGCTTATCCGCATCGGATCCCAATTCATTGGGTACCGTGAGTATGCCAGCAGAACTGAAGGTAATAACTTTTTTGCTGTCGTTGTTTCTGACTTATTGCTCCTGTCGTTTGTCGCAATTTTTGACCTTTCTTTTTTATTTCGACAGAGAAACTTGCAGAGGCCAACAAACGCGCCGGCGCACTTGCTCAAAAACTGGAGCAAAGTGAAGCGGCCCGCAAGAAAGCCGAACTTGTTGCTAGCGAAGCCAAAACAGAGGCTGATGAAGCCAAAGCAAAAGCTGCTAGTGTCGAGGAGCTGCAGAAGAGACTTGAGGATGCTGAGGCTGCATTGAATGAGCACAAAGCCGCGCAGGCTGCTCGTGAAAAAGGAATTCTCAAGCGCCTGACTTCGCAAAGTCGGCGCTTCAAAGTTAATTTTATCGATCTCTTCTATTTTTTATAGGATCTGCTGTTTCTTGTTTTTGACCAACGTTTATTTCCTGTGGCAGGCCAAACAAACCAAGAATTTGATCTGGAGAATCCCGACAATGATCCTCTCCTTGACGCACTTTCTTATCTGGAGTTACATGGATCCGAAATTCGTGAAGGCGTGGCGAATGCTGACGCGGGACTGTCGAAGCTGTTCCCCTACTTCTTCCCGAAGAAAGAGGAGCCCAAGACTTTCCTTGCCCTTGCCCAGAGCTTCAATTCATCAGAGGACCTTGGACTGAAAATGCGCCAGGAGAACATGAAGATTGCTGTCGAGAGTACTGTTGCCTTGGTCGCTGACAGCCAGCAAACTGTTGATTGGATGAAGGTTGGCGACACCGATCAGATAGAGCAGTCAAGATGGAGGTCGTTGATTAAGGCAGCCAAGCCCAACACGAAGAAAATCCTGGCCTATCTCGGGATCAAACCAGCTTCAACTCCTAGCTCATCAAGGCCGGAGGTCTAGTTGCATGCCTCTTTGTTTTTTGCTTTCTCTGTCTCTTTTGCCCCTGTCGCCAATTTAGCTGTGGCGACCATTATCCTGGTAGTCCTTTTGGAGAAACTTCTTTTGTAATGTCTATGTAAATTTTTCTAGAAATTAATGAAATTCCCTCTGGCACTATCATTGATCCTGGCGCTTTCTTTTCCAGTTAATATTTGACAACTATTCGACCAATCCTTGCTCTGCCGATGCTTCACCTGCTTCTTCCTTCTCGAAGAAAATGCTAATCGATGATAACCCTCTCGAAGGTTCTTCAAGCAAACATTTGTCGGAAGATTTGCAAGAACTTCGACAACAACTTCAATCCATGAAGAAGCAAACTCTTGCGATGATGGAAAAATCTCGACAAGCGTCCGAGAGAGAGAAAATTGCTCTTCAACAGGCAAAAGAAGCCATCGCTGCGAAGGATGCTGCTGTTGCTGAAGCTGCTGAAGCTTCTTCTCGCGAGAATTATATGCTTCAGCTAATGACTGATGCCAGTTTGGACATGACAGGTATGTTTCCCGCTCGTAACCGTGTTGGATATTATTCTTTGCCATTCGTTCCTTGATTTTTTTGTTTGATGTGTCAGGCTCGTTTCTGGATGCTGCTGCCGAAGACCAACGTGTTGAAGCTCGAACCACTGTTTTGCTGAGACTGGCTGCGCAACATGGGTCTAACTTTTGGGTTACTCCTGAGCGCACCCGCCAAATCGTCAGATTTCAAGATCGCGCGGCTCAGGTCCGCGACTTCCTTGACTTCTGTACGAAGACTTTATTCTTAGTTTATGGAACCATGTTCCCTCGGAACAAAATGCCAGAGACCCTTCCAGCTTTAATGGAAAAATTTCGAGATACTCCTCGAATCCATGGCTTTGTGCGGGCTCAACTTTCTGCTGGCGCAAGATTTGCCATGATGATGATAAAAATTTGTCATCCAAAATTGCCCATAGATCAAATTGTTCCTACTTGCTTGGCGAAGATGGCAAAGAAAAAGAGAAATATGGGCAAGATTGACGATTTGGTGACTCCTGTTGCCGAAGATATGATGGATGAACTTCTTCGGATGGATTCTGAGTTCTTCGTGAAGGGAAGCTATGCTGAGCATAGTACTCGTCCTTCTACTGAGCGGATAACCATAGATCATGTGCTAGGTTTCCCTTGAAAACTTTTTCCTCTTCTTTGCTGTATTTCTATCATTGATACATCTTTGTGTATTTGTAAACACAATCTATATTGTAAAGCTGTATTTTTTCTATTTTTGATCACTGAGCCCCCGAGCTTTTGGCAGGAGTTTATACTGTTTTACTATCTCGAAGGTTTTCCCTCCTGTCATAATAAGATATCTCTGTTTTTTCATTGATGGGTTGGAAGCCCCCGAGTGTTGTGGTGTCGAAGTTCTATATTTTTGTTTGTGAGGTTCTTGGACCAAGGCAATAAGATTTTGACGAGTACCCTATATTCATAATTGTTAGCTTCCGATGTTTATATTTGGTGAGGTATTAGTGTACCAAGGCGAAATATTTCGGTAAGTTTAGTTTGTCTATATTGTACGTATTTTGAGACTTTAAAGGCGTTGAGCCCCCGAGTGTGTCGAAGAATAAGAAATATATCTCCACTATCTTTATTATATTGCAGCACCGCGAGCCCGCCTCATTAAAAACCTTTCCGGCCCCACTCGGTGCCCCGAAAAGGAAAAGAGTGCGTCTGAAAACTCGCGGGCGTTTCAGTACATTGTATTTTTACAGAGGAGGACTATATTTCAACTCTAGGCGTAGAACCGTCTGAGCTGTGCCACGTTCCAGGGGTTTTTCTCGGGAGCCCCTGTCTTCTTGTCCTTGATCCTGTACGCTCCTCCGTCGATAACTTCTGTGACCACGTAAGGCCCCAACCATGGTGATTCGAGCTTCTCAGTACTTTTTTGATTTAACCGCAAGACCAAATCCCCAACTTGAAAAGATCTTGGTCTTAACCGTCGACTGTGGTAGTTTTTGAGGTCTTGCTGGTATTTGGTGACTCGTGAAAGTACCTCATCGCGGGCTTCGTCGAGTGCGTCCATATCATCCTCCCGAGCTTTTTGTGATGTTTCTTCGTCATACTCTGTTACCCTTGGAGAATCATGCTCTATTTCAATTGGTAGTACTGCTTCGGCTCCGTGGACGAGAAAAAACGGAGTTTCTTGTGTCGCCGTATTTGGTGTTGTTCGGATGCTCCACAAAACACTTGGCAGTTCCTCTGGCCAAGTATGTCGAGCTTTTCAAGCGGTCCTAGCAGGCGCTTTTTGAGGCCGTTGCAGATGATACCATTGGCTTTCTCGACTTGTCCGTTAGTTTGCGGGTGCCCAACTGACACAAAGTGCAATTTAATGCCTACTTCTGCGCAGTATTCCTTGAATTCCTTGGATGTGAAGTTTGAACCATTATCTGTAACAATGCTATGAGGCACCTCAAACCGAAAAACGAGGCCTTTCACAAACTTTATTGCCGACGCTGCATCTGGTGAATTTATTGGCTTCGCTTCTACCCACTTAGTGAATTTGTCGACAGCGACCAGCAAGTACTCATATCCTCCTGGCGAAGCTTTGTGCAACTTGCCCACCATATCAAGTCCCCATTGGGCAAAGGGCCACGACAATGGTATTGGTGTTAGTTCTGCCGCTGGAGAGTGAGGTTTTGCGGCAAACCTTTGACACGCGTCGCAAGTTCTTACTATTTCCTTGGCATCCTCGATTGCTGTCAACCAATAGAATCCTGCTCGAAAAACCTTGGCTGCAATAGCTCGACTACTTGCGTGGTGGCCACATATTCCTTCGTGTACATCCTTCAGAATTATTCTTCCCTCTTCGGGTGTTACACACCTTTGCAGGACGCCTGAAATATTTCGCTTGTATAATTCCCCTTTGATCACTGTGAAAGCTTTGGATCGTCTAATAACTCGCCTTGCCTCAACTGGATCATCGGGTATTTCTTTCCTGAGGATGTATGATATATACGCTTGCATCCAAGGAATTTGTACCATCATCACAAGCTCTTGGTCCTCTTCATCCTCCGTTGTTTCTTTGAGGGGCGCCGAAGTTTTCTCTTCTTTTGCTTTTTTCTGCACCTTTTTTGGCTTCGTGGATCTCTCCGCTATTTCTTCCCAAAATACTCCTGGTGGGATTGGGAGGCATTGCGACCCGATGTTTGCGAGAACGTCGGCTTCATCATTGCTCAATCTACTGATGTGATTTACCTCGCATCCATCAAACAGCTTCTCGAGCTCATTGTATACCTCCTTGTATGCCATCATGCTATCATTGATTGCATCACATTGGTTCATAACTTGCTGAGCCACCAATTGTGAGTCGCCAAAGATTTTTAGTCAAGTTGCACCGCAAGCTTTCGCCATCTTCATCCCGTGTATGAGGGCTTCATATTCTGCTTCATTATTGGATGCGTTAGAGAACGTCATCCGAAGGACGTATTTCAACTTGTCGCCTTCAGGTGATATAAGTACTACTCCTGCGCCAGCTCCTTCTACTCTCTTGGACCCATCAAAGTTCATGGTCCAGGTTCTCGACAAATCTAGGGGTCCCGTGTTTTGCAGCTCCATCCACTCTGCAATGAAGTCTGGCAGAACTTGCGACTTGATTGCTTTTCTTTTTTCATACGTGATGTCCCGAGGGGAAAGTTCTATTCCCCAAAGGGAGACACGCCCTGTAGCTTCTGGATTGTTCAGTATATTTGAAAGAGGTGCTTCGTTGACTACTATTATCGGGTGTGCCGAAAAATAGTGGCGCAACTTCCTTGCCGTTGCAATTACTCCATATGCTAGTTTTTGGTACTGCGGGTACCGCTGTTTGGAAGGCGACAGAACTTCACTGATGAAATATACTGGCCTTTGCACTCCATGGAGTTTTCCTTCTTCTTCTCTTTCAACGACTAGCACCGTGCTAACCACTTGGGGCGTGGCTGCAATATACAGCAGGAGAGGTTCCTTTTCCTTCGGCGCCACCAAGATTGGTGGTGTCGAGATTGTGCGCTTTAAATCCTCGAAAGCTCTGTCGGCTTCTTCGTTCCACTGGAATTTCTCTCCTTGCTTTATCAGAGCGTAAAATGGTAACGCTTTTTCTCCCAGCCTGGCGATGAATCTGCTCAAAGCTGCGACTCGCCCAGTTAGCTGCTGTATTTCTTTCAACTTTGTTGGCTTCCTCATTGTTACGATAGCTTGTATTTTGTCGGGATTTGCTTCAATCCCTCTTGCTGAAACTAGAAACCCCAGGAGTTCTCCTGCTGGGACGCCAAAAGAACACTTCGTCGGGTTCAGCTTGAGGCAGAATTTGTCAAGGTTGTCAAAGGTTTCCTTGAGATCCTCGATCAGTGTTGCCCCCTTTTTTTGACGTTATGACGACATCGTCGATGTATACTTGCACGTTTTTCCCAATCTGTGTCGCCAAACACTTCTGCATCATCCTTTGATATGTTGCTCCCGCGTTTTTTAGACCAAAGGGCATTGTTCTGTAGCAAAACACGCCGTAAGGTGTGATGAACGCTGTTTTTACTTCATCTTCTTCTTTCAATCTGATCTGGTTGTAACCGGAATATGCGTCCAGGAAGGAAAGACGTTCACATCCAGCCGTGGAGTCGATAATTTGATCGATCCTCGGGAGGGGAAAGTGATCCTTAGGACAATGTTTATTGAGACACGTGAAGTCGACGCACATGCGAAGGACTGTCGTGTGTTTCTTCGGCACCATCACTGGGTTAGCTACCCATGTGGCTTCTATAGATATCTCTTTGATAAAACCAGCATCCTTAAGTCGATCTATTTCTGATAGCATAGCTTTGCGGTTTGGTTCCGAAAAACGCCGCAAGGGTTGTTTGATTGGTCTCGCGAGAGGATCCAAGTTGAGGTGGTGCTCGGCAAGTTCCCTGGGTACTCCTGGCATGTCAGCTGGACACCATGCGAAGATTTTCCAGTTCTCATGGAGGAACTCGACGAGCGCGCTTTCCTATGCGAGGTCCATGTCGTTTGCGATGGACGTCGTCTTTTTCGGGTCTGTCGGGTGAATCTGCACCTCCTTAGAATTTTTCTCGGTGTTGAAAGTTGATTCTTTGTTTGGCCTTCCAACGTCTGGCAGCACGTCGTAGTCAGTCATACTCCTTGACGCCAGATACTCAGCTTGCATCCCGGAAGTTTCTGATATCCGGTGAAAATCCTTATCGCACTTATCGGCTAAGGCGAAGCTTCCTTTGACTGTGATTGGTCCCTTTGGTCCAGGCAACCTCCACAACAGGTATGTATAATGTGGCACCGCCATAAATCTAGCATATGCTGGTCTTCCCAACAGAGCGTGGTATTGTGACGGAAAATCCACGACTTCAAATTCCAGTCTCTCGATTCTATAATTCTCTCGGGTTCCAAACTGAACGTCGAGATTGATCTTCCCCAATGGATAACTTGGTTTCTCCGGTGTGATACCGTGGAACCTTGTGTCTGTTGGCTTCAAGTTTGCTAGGGATATGTTCATCTTTCTCAATGTGTCTGCATACATAAGGTTTAAGCTGCTGCCGCCGTCTATGAACACTCGAGAGACATCAAATCCCGCAATAACTGCTGGTAAAATAAGTGCTGACTGCCCTGGTCGAGGAACTTGCTGCGGATGATCTGCTATGGTGAAGCCAATATCTTGCCCTGACCAATTAAGATACTCGACCGTTGGTGGAGGCATTTTTTCTGCCATGAACACCTGTCGTGAGATTACTTTCTGAGCTCTATTGGATGGCCTTCCCTTCTGAATCATCGACACCGCTCCGTTGGAGTTAGGATCAACGTAAGGTGGTGGTGGAGGTGCTGCCGCTATTCTGAGCTGATGTCGATTGTCTTCTGTAATCGCAGGGGGAGGTGGTAAGTGAATCTCACCCCTGGGTTCTCGAGGATTTCTCTGTGCTGCCCGAGCGTTAGTGTGCTCTGCCCACCTTAGCATTGCCTGGAAATTGCGACAATCTTTCTGCAGATGTCCTGACTGTCTTTTTCCGTTGCTGTCGAGGAAAAAATGCATCTGACACGGCCCATTCATCATCTCTTCAAGAGACACGAAAGGCCTCGGGAACCTAGGACCGCTATTTTGCCTGTTGTTTCGAGAATCGTCTCTATTATCGCCTCGCTGCTCATTGCTCCTCTGATAATCATCTCTGCTATTTCCTCCTGTGTTTGCCCGAAAACCTGCCGAAATTTATCCTGGAGCGTCATAGTTCGGGTACTGCCGAGGAAATCGTCGCCTCGGTTGATAATTTCGACCACGGTCCTCCTCTGGCGACCTGTGCCGTTTGTTGTGGACAGCATCTTCTCCATCTGCCCATCTGTTTGCTATTTCCATTAACGCAGATACTGTCTTTGGGTTGGTCCTTCCCAAGTCCTCGACGAAATCTCCACGCCTCATTCCTGCGACAAACGCATCTATCGCTCTCTCGTCAGATATATTTTCTGCCGAGTTTTTGATGATGTTCCACCTTTGGATATATTTTCTCATTGGCTCATCTGGCTTTTGTCGACATGCTCTCAACTCCTCTAACGACGCAGGTTTTTTGCATGTGGACCGGAAGTTCTTGACGAACACATCCTCGAAGCTTTCCCAGCTGTCGATAGATCCAGGAGGAAGTTTCTTTATCCAAGATCGTGCGGCTCCACTCAAATGCACCTGGATGCTTTGCATAGCTGTTGCCCTAGTTCCTCCTGTGAGCTTCACCGTCTCGAGATAATCAACTAGCCAGTCCTCTGGATCCTGAAGGCCGTCGAATTTCTTGAAGTTGTCAGGTAACTTGAATCCTGAAGGGACTCGAGTTTTTCGGACTCTCCTCGTGAAGCACGGCAAGCCACACATATCCTCGTCGTTAAGTTCTGGGGATTGCCGATGTTCCCTTCTGCTTTGCCGCGCTCTGTCGACCCTTGCTTGTGCTGCCGTGTCTCTTGCTCCACTTGGTCCTTCAGGGGCTGCCGCTGTTGCTGCTGCAGGTTGTGGACTATTTTGCCTTGCCACTCCTTCGGGAGGCGTTGATACAAACGCTGTCCCCATAGCTCCAACTCCTGCTATCGCCATATTGTATAGTGTTTCCCTTGGATCTCCTGGAGGTGGTTTAGATGCGAGGATAAAAGCATGTGTCGCCATATACCCAGCCTCTGGTGTCTTAGGGATAATGTTTCCTCTTGTATCTATCGACATAAAGGACATGTCGAGGTTTTGGACCAAGTGCTCTCTTTCTGCTTCGGGTATGTGTTGTAACCTCGATCTTGCTCTGTTCCGAGCCTCCCTGTGGCTATCACCCGAAGTTCTAGATTGTCGACTCAAATCTGCCCTTCTCCAGCTGGATGCAGAAGCTGCCTCATTTCTTCTGTTTAACTCAGCTGTCTGTTTTTCCAATTCTCTTGCAGCTCGTGCGAGCCTATATTGATATGCTTGAAATTCCTCTGGCGTGGCTGTGGTGGCCATTGGTTCTGAGCCGTCCATAGCTCTCGCGGCTCTATCCCACACTGCTTGCGGGAGTTGAATTCTGTGTCGCGGCTGTGGCCCGACGTACTTATTACCCAGGCCTCGTCGCAGATCGGAGGGATCGACGTATGGATTTCCCAGATCGTCGAAAGCCTCACTGTTTCCTCTTGATCATTATTTGGCTCTTCAATGGCGTAAATCTGATGATATTTTGTATTCAGATCTATGTTGGGTTTGGTGACACCATCGTTGAGATTGATGAAGACCTTGCCCACTGTAATAGATTTGTCGATGAAGTCGTAACTGTCGACACTGCTTGAGCCATCGCTTATATATGAGTCCGCAGATGACTCAAACGACATGTCGTTGAAGATCTTGGCGAGTTTCTCTCTTGCCCTGGTGCTGACGTAGCGTGTCGACGAAGTTTCTTCTTCGTCTGATTCGGTTGATGATGTATAGCTTGAAAAATCGGAATCGACCGCCGACGATCCCGACGAAATCAGAATTTCGACATGATACGATCCTTCCTTCTCGACGCGAAAGCGAAACCTTCCGAACGTCATCTCCATAGGCTCCGCCAGATACGCATATGCATCCAAACGGGAGGGTGGGTGAGGAACAAAATCGACAGGACCAGCAGCGATCTGTTTACCTCGATCCATTGCGTTGCTTGCGGTTGATGATGTCGAAGATCTTGAACGTGCCATCGAGATCAGATCCTTACGCCTCTAGTTCCCACAGACGGCGCCAATTGACACGGTATCAACTTGTCAATGCCTATGGATTGTAGGCTAGGGTTTAGTTGGAAGTAGAGGGCAAGTAGATCTCGAAGGTTTCAGCCGAAAAGTACTCGACGATTATGAAAACTAGGGTTTGTAAACAATGATTCGATGATTTCTGCGTCCCTCGACTCCCCCTTATATAGGAGGCGGAGCCGAGGGATTCGTGCCGTACAAATTACAGAGTCCGGGAAGGTTTCTAACTCATCCCGCAAGATTACAAATAAGACTTTCTATTACAACTCTAACTTTCCTTAATAATATCTTGGGCTTCTGAATCTTCTTATTCTTCGGGTAGTGGGCCTTCAATAAACCCCGGGTACTATCTTCGGCAGGCCCATTTGGGATGCCTATGTCAGAAGCTTCCGTGGAAAATAGGATCCTGGGCATGATTTCGTCCAATTCCGTGAATATTTCCTTTGTAGGATTTCTGAAACCAAAAATAGCAGAAAACAGGAACTGGCTCTTCGGCATCTCGTCAATAGGTTAGTTCCGGAAAATGCATATAAATGATGTAAAGTGTGTATAAAACATGTGAGTATCATCATAAAAGTAGCATGGAACATAAGAAATTATAGATACGTTGGAGACGTATCACATGACACCATTATTTCCTGGAGTTTGCCAAAACACACCGTCTGATTGTGTCTTTAACAAGTACCATTACAATTTATGGCACATTTGCTAGAACACTCCACCTGTCTAAAAACGAAAATTTTGTATTTTTTTAAAAACTAGTCATAGCATGGTCATCCCAATAAAAAGTGCAAAAGTTTTTGCTTTTGGACAAGTGGTGTGTTTTGGTAAATGTGCCACAAAATTGTAATGGTTCCTGACAAAGACACAATCAGACGGTATGTTTTAGCAAACGACGTAAAATTACAATGTCATGTAACAATATGTTTGCACTTCATAACAATATATGCAAAATAATTGTTTTCATAAATTGTTCATGCTATTTCTTGCATACATGAAAATCATCTCTGATGCCTGCAGCAATGTGTGGGTACCAATTAGTTTAAAATACAAACAAGGGCGAAATTGGTATTTATATACATAATTAACCATAATAAATTCTAGATTTTCAGTTGGGTGGAGAATGCACAAAATAATTTTTGAGGTGGCATGAAGCCAACACAATCTTGATCAAGCATTGTAAAGCATTGTGAGCTGGGATCTAAGTACTCTAAACATAGACATGATAGATATAATTCTAACAACAGAATTTAGCAACTATGTTATAACATGAGAAGTAACTCAAACAAATGATCATGAATAATAGTGCATTGAAAGCAACTGTTTGTTTATGAGCATAGAGAAAACGTAGCAAAGTGGTACTCAACATTTCATTTATGAAGTACCAAAACATAAATGCTAGGACACCTTTAAAGTTCAAAGGGTGACTAGATACAAGTAATTTAAGAGCAAGCAATAGCTTAATCATGAATCAATCAATAATAATTTTGGGACTATGCACATTGCACTAAGAATGACAACTATGCTCTCTTAATTGTTGCATAAAGAAGAAGATGAAGACTCAACATAAAAGTAAAGGAAAGACTCTTTGCAGAGCAAGCAAGATAAACAAGTTTTATAAACCTTCCAAAAAGTATGGCACTCATTAGCTTTGAACTCTCATTGCCCCTATCATAAGCATCTTGAATGGTTAAAGTTAATGTGATGGCAAATATGAGCTATATGCTTGACAAATCACAACTTTAAAATTTCATGCCCCTTGAATACGAGTACCTAAACCTCATGCTACTCAACTTAGGTCCCAAATAAGTTCTTGTCATTGTAAATATACATGTATCATCGAGAACCGCCAATGGGGTACCTCTTGACCCATGACATAGGAGCATTCCCATACCAAAATGACAAGACAAACAGACAATGAGCATCTCAACAAATTTTTTATTTACTATGGGTACAACTTTTTATTGAAAATGCTTCATAGAATGTTCACTATAGTTCGCTGTAAATTTCCACCATGAATGATGCATGGCTTAGTTTAGCGGCCCAGACGTTTCTCTAACACATATACAAACTCCATGGACTTACAAGTTTCCATTTTATTTCGCACCGCTAGGCATCCATAAGCAAAAGAACATGACATCAACTAAATATGAATAAGTGCAATGTTGAAATCGTTCCCCATGAAATCATGGTTGTGCTAACTCCCAACTCGCAATTTGCAAACATATAAACTTCATAAGGTAGTCACAATGATCAAGTTTATTAATTGCAAGAAAGTAAATGTGCCATCAAGTTCGTGAGAGATTTACTAACTAACTTTCTCATGCCAAGATTTAATTTGGAAGTTAAATAAAAGCATGATGAATATACTTGGAATAGCAATAATGCTAGTAGGTAGATATGATGAACACAATTGGCAAACTTTGGTTATTGGTGGTTGGATGCACGAGTAGAGTTCATACTCAGTATAAGCGAAGGCTAGCGAAAGACTGGGAGTGACCAACTAAGAGAGAAATAATAGCCATAATCATGCATAGCGACAAAACATTATCAATCAAAACATAAAGTGATATTACAAGTCAAAACCTAAATGATCATAGAGGATTTAGTTTACTGGTTATAGTCATAACATGGTATAAGCATGTGCCAAGTCAACCCAATAAAGCATCAAAGGAGAATACCACAATATTATGCTTTTATGATGGAAACAACACATAATTCTTTCAATGGCACATTATGCACTCTTAGATATTTGAGACAAGTCATGCTACAACAATAAATACTAAGCATATGACAAGAATAACATCCAACATGACATGCCAAAGTCTATGCCACAGTCTAGATAAGCTTCCTTTTGCATCATTATAGACATGAAACATTTTACT
This sequence comes from Lolium perenne, assembly GCF_019359855.2. Taxonomy (NCBI): domain Eukaryota; kingdom Viridiplantae; phylum Streptophyta; class Magnoliopsida; order Poales; family Poaceae; genus Lolium; species Lolium perenne. Next base: position 3,284,450 of record NC_067250.2, on the reverse strand, counting down.
CGTCTCCAACACCAATCAAATTATTTGAAATAGCTCTCAGAGATGAAAAAATGGACCAGAGAGCTAATCATACATAAATAAAGAAATACTAATGATCTCTGAACAAAATAAGAATCAAAAACCAAGAGGTAAACACAATACTAGAAACTAGCTAGAACACTCGCAGAACAATAAGAGTGAAAACTAGAGCGTTCTATGCAATTAAAATGGAGTGTGTACTTCTCCAAAACAAATATACCGGGATCCAACCATATGCTACAGCAAACAAAACTAAACTAAAATTAAAAAATAAAGATGCTCCAAGAACAACACATAGTGTATGAAGCAACAAAAATATAGCGCAAAGAAAGATGACCTGTTAATTTGCTGATGAAGAGGGGATGCCTTGGGCATCCCCAAGCTTTGATGCTTGTACCCTTGGATATTTATTGGGTGACATGGGCATCCCCAAACTTGAGCTTTTGTCCATTATTCATCTCATCACATCATTCTTCTCTCCCTACACTTGTAAACTTCCTTCATACAAAACTTCACATAATTCTTTATTAGCAGTATTAGTTCAATCAAAATAATAAATACACTTGGGTACAGTTCTGAAATATATCAAACAACTATTAAAGCATTAGCTACTGTAGCAACCTCTTCAAAATGTTCTTTGCTCAAAATAACTAAAAAAAAAGAGATTAAGAGGCAAATGCAAATAGTAGCACAAATTTGTCAAAACAGAACAACATGTAAAGATCGATTTGTTCGAAAATCTTATTTTGCTCATCTCGAAAAGTGGTAAACTAACGAAAGTTAGATAATAACCTGGGGCATATGCAAAAAAATTGGCAGCTCAAAATTCCGCTCTGGCTGTTCATACGAGTTTTTATGGTGACAGCACAAAATCTGTTTTCAGAACATCAACTTTCCCAAATTTTACTTTCTTCCTATTAAAGGATATTCTTGGCACAAAAACGAAATAAAAATGATAAGGAGAGGTTATTATAGAAGTAATAACTTCCAAGACTCAATAAAAGAAAAAATTATAGAAATAAAACATGGGTTATCTTTCAAGAGTGCTTTTCTTTAACCCTTTCAGCTAGGCGCAGAAAAAGAGCTAGCATCAAGTATTATCAAGTGAAGAAGCATCAACATCATAATTGACGGGAGCCTTGCGTCCACGCATCCTACATTTACTCCTTTTCTTAGGGAAATAATGAGAAGTACCTGGTGGGGAGGTGAAAGTCATGATACCTTCACCAACCTCAATCCTTGCTCCTAGGAGTTTTAGCAGGGATCGCCTAAGCGTGATTTGTCCTTTTCCTACACATTCAATGACAAGATAATCAGTGGATACCTTCATTCCTAAGATTTTTGTATGCACTCCTTCAACAATTTCAATGGGTAATATATAAGTATTATCAGTAAGAGATATTTCTTCTTCACCCTCAGAAAGTCCCCAAAGATTTAAAGACTCGTAAATATTTTTAGGCATAATACAAAACTCACACATAATATCTCAACGAGCATAAATTTTTTACCACCTATGTCAACTTTAACTAAAGGGAGCCAACTTGAGGCTTTAGAATTTATTGGAACATGATCATACTTCTCCCGAAGCGTACTATACCATTCTTTCAATCTAGTAGTACTTATCTCAAGGATAATTAATCTAGCAAAAATGCTCACAAGGGATGAATCAAAATTACTAGGTGAGCTATATGTTGCAATCAACTTTTTATGGCATTAAAAGCTTGATCCCATCACACCGAAGGAAATCTCCTCCTGCTACGGTGTCCAAAGCATATCTATAACGCAGAATAAGATCAAAATAAAAGTTACTAAGAAGCAAGCTGATACGTCTCAAACGTATCTATAATTTCTTATGTTCCATGCTACTTTTATGATGATACTCACATATTTTATACACACTTTATGTCATTATTATGCATTTTCCGACACTAACCTATTGACAAGATGCCGAAGAGCCAGTTGTTGTTTTCTGCTGTTTTTGGTTTCAGAAATCCTACAAAGGAAATATTCTCGGAATTGGACGAAATCAACGCCCAGGGTCTTATTTTTCCACGGAGCATCCAGAAGACCGAAGGGGATACGAAGTGGGGCGATGAGGCGCCCAGACCACAGGGCCGCGTGGCCAAGGGTGGGCCCGCGCCGCCCAATTGTGTGGGGCCCTCGTGCCTCCTCCGACTCTGCCCTTCCACCTATTTATTCCCTCCGCCGGGAAAACCCTATTTCCGAGAGCCACGATACGGAAAACCTTCCAGAGACGCCGCCGCCGCCAATCCCATCTCGGGGGATTCAGGAGATCGCCTCCGGCACCCTGCCGGAGAGAGGAATCATCTCCCGGAGGTCTCTTCATCACCATGATCGCCTCTGGACTGATGTGTGAGTAGTTCACCCCTGGACTATGGGTCCATAGCAGTAGCTAGATGGTTGTCTTCTCCTCTTGTGCTGTCATGTTAGATCTTGTGAGCTTCCTATCATGATCAAGATCATCTATTTGTAATGCTACATGTTGTGTTTGTTGGGATCCGATAAATATGGAATACTATGTCAAGTTGATTATCAATCTATCATATATGTGTTGTTTATGATCTTGCATGCTCTCCGTTGCTAGTAGAAGCTCTGGCCAAGTTGATACTTGTGACTCCAAGAGGGAGTATTTATGCTCGATAGTGGATTCATGCCTCCATTGAATGCAGGACAAATGAGAAAGTTCTAAGGTTGTGGATGTGCTGTTGCCACTAGGGATAAAACATCAATGCTTTATCTAAGGATATTTGTGTTGATTACATTAAACACCATACTTAATGCAATTGTCTGTTGTTTGCAACTTAATACTGGAAGGGGTGCGGATGCTAACCCGAAGGTGGACTTTTCAGGCATAGGTGCATGCTGGATAGCGGTCTATGTACTTTGTCGTAATGCCCGATTAAATCTCATAGTAGTCATCATGATATGTATGTGCATTGTTATGCCCTCTTTATTTGTCAATTGCCCAACTGTAATTTGTTCACCCAACATGCTATTTCTTATTGGAGAGACACCACTAGTGAACTGTGGACCCCGGTCCATTCTTTTACATCTGAATACAATCTACTGAAATTATTGTTCTCTACTGTTCTTCGCAAACAAACATCATTTTCCACACCATACATTTAATCCTTTGTTTACAGCAAGCCGGTGAGATTGACCAAAACCTCACTGTTAAGTTGGGACAAAGTATTTTGATTGTGTTGTGCAGGTTCCACGTTGGCGCCGGAATCCCTGGTGTTGCGCCGCACTACACTCCGTCACCAACAACCTTCACGTGTTCCTTGACTCCTACTGGTTCGATAACCTTGGTTTCTTACTGAGGGAAAACTTGCTGCTGTACGCATCACACCTTCCTCTTGGGGTTCCCAACGGGCGTGTGCTTGACGCGTCATCAAGACTGTTTTCTGGCGCCGTTGCCGGGGAACTGAAGAAAAGTTACACCACAGAGATTTCTAACTCCCACGTCAACTGCACGCCAGCACAAGCCTAGAGTCATTTTTGGTTCAGTTTTATTATAAGAATTATTAATTCTAGACAAAGCTTCCTTAAAACTCTCCTCACTCCCTTGTTTGACGGTAAAGATCATTTCCTCAGGTGACATAGTAACAGGAATAGACATAGTAAACCTATTTCCCTCAATCTCAAGCAAGCATTTGAGTTGTTGTGATCCAACCATTTATGTGTGTTGATCCATTCAATCCTCTCTTTTATTCTTCCTTGTTTAGCACAATGTGTTTATCTGAATGAATATAACTCTGGAAGCTATCTATGATTGTAAAGAGATTGTAATGACTGAGCATGTGATTTCTGTAATAAGCTCTAATATAAAGACTCTGCTCGAAAGATAAGTACAATTTGTTAATTGTTCTCTGACCAAGAACAAGGTTTGCCATCACCAATTATGATATCCTCTATGCATCTCTATTTAGTGACTCCTTACTCATTGCAAGTTGAATTATATAAGAAGAAGTTGTTGTCTATAATGACTTGTGTATTGGTAAGTATGATGCTTCTTGTCCGTATTTTGTTTATCGACACTTCACTCCATAAACCCGTGGTCTGGTTTACTAAGTTCAGTTTCGCGTGGGGACAAGCAAAGTCTAAGCTCGGGGGAGTTGATACGTCCAATTTGCATCACCATTTCATATCATAATTTACTGTTATTCATTGATATATTTCATATTTAGAGGTGATACTTATGTCATTCCATCTATTTTTGCATGTTTGGTGATTATTGGAGAATTAACCACCGGAGCCAGGATTCTGCTGGAAAAAGGACCGTCAAGATACCATATTTCTGAAGAACTACAATTCCCAGAAAATATACAAAAAATCCTATTTTGCCAGATGACGGAGGAAGCCAGAAGGGGAGGCCGAGATGGCCCAGGAGGGTGCCAGACCACCCCTAGGCGCGGGCCCATCCCAGGCCGCGCCTAGCCATGGTCTGGGCGCCCTGGCCCACTTCTGGCATCGCCCCTCACGTATTTTAACCCCCGAGAAACCTAAGACCGAGGCAGCGACCAGAGAAATATTCCACCGCCGCTATGGGGTGGAGAACCAGAGAGAAAGAAAAGCTCTCCGGCAGGCAGAATTTTACCGGGGAAATTCCCTCCCGGAGGGCGAAATCATCGCCATCGTCACCGCCATCGAGCTGGACATCATCGGGATCATCATCACCATCATCTGCACCGCCAGCACCATCATCACCGACGTCTCCACGCCATCCCACTGTAACATCTTGGGTTTGATTCTTGTCTAGTTCATAGGGGAAACTTTCCCGGTGTTGATTACTCCTTGTAGTTGATGCTATTGAGTGAAACTATTGAATTAAGGTTTATGTCCAGATTATTATTCATCATTATATCACCTCTGATTATGATCCATATGATGTCTCGTGAGTAGTTCTTTTAGTTCTTGAGGACATGGGAGAAGTCATGCTGTTAGTAGTGGAACTATGTTGAGTAATATGCAATGATTTGATATTTAAGTTGTGGTGTTATTCTTCTAGTTGTGTCATACTGTCATGTGAACATCGACTACATGATACTTCACCTTTATGGGCCTAGGAAAATGCATCGTGTATTTGGCTACTAATTGTGGGGTTGCGGGAGCGACAAAAATCCAAACCCCCATTAGGAAACCGGTGCACGAGGGAGTGTAGAATCTCAAAGTTTAAGGCTATGGTTAGATTTATCTTAATTACTTTCTTGTAGTTGAGGATGCTTGCAAGAGGTATAATCACAAGTATGTATTAGTCCAAGTATGGGGTAGTGCAGTAGCATAGGTTCACCCACACAACACTTACCAAACTATTGAAGATTATTCAGCTATGTGAAGCGAAAGCACTTGACGAAATTCCCCCGTGTCCTCAGAAACGTTTGGTCATCATAAGTAAAACAACCGGCTTGTCCTTTGCTATAAAAAGGATTGGGCCACTCGCTGCAATTATTATTACTGCATTTTATTTACCCGTACTTTATTTATTTGCAATACTAAATACCCTGCAAACCCGTTTTCTAGTGTTTACAGTGAATCCTTGATCGAAACTACTCCGCAACACCTTCTGCTCCTCGTTGGGTTCGACACTCTTATTTATCGAAAGTACCACGATACACCCCCTATACTTGTGGGTCATCAGTCCCCTTACAAATATGGGTCCCAGTGCTGTAGGCCTTGGACTCTTGTGCAGGCCAGGTCGGAAACGCAGGCGGCAGACAGAAAAGTACGCAAACAAAAGCGTGCAGATGGTGGATCGGGTGTGTCCCGCGGTCTGAAGCCCAAGTGTTGTGACACCCCCTCCCCGAGTCCGCAGTTTGGCCCTCCCACCTTCTGTGGTGCTCATTTCTGGATAATCATTGACGTTTAGAGCTCGCCCGTCACGATTTTTGGGGCCGAGCGGCCCAAAAAGCCACTAGTGACACGAAAACGCAGTACCGTCACAAAGAAAGTCATTCGTTAACGGATTTCTCAAACATCAGCCCTGTACCACCATTGATGCTCTAGCTGGTTGTAGTGAATTGGTTTCAGTGTCAGGTCAATATAGGCTCAAGTAGTTCATTTTTTATGTACAGTACCGATGTGACACAAGTTCAAATTAAGAGTTCGGGTTAGAAATAATCGTACACAATTTTACCGTAGTAAATTGTTTGAAAAACAAGAATTCGCAAATGATTTACTTATGTCTCGTGTGCTACATTTTGGTCAATCGGGCCTAACTAACGCCCACTCTTTCTGGTATAAAATAGGACATGGAATCTTACCCGGTCTTCGTCCACTCCACTCCACAACACTCTACACCCACCCCATCTTTAGATTACTACATATCTCGTCGGCGAGACGGAAACTCAATTTCGACCGGAGATCTTTGTCGAATGCCGACAAACTTCAGTGCAGCATGTTGTCCGTGAATCGCGCCAATCCACGCGTTCGGAGGCTGGGCCTACTGCTGATAAGTCCGGTCAAGCTGTCGGCTCGTCATCGACCTCTACCATGGCCACGACGGCGCGAGACTGCGCCCTCGCCCTCCCGCGGGTTTTACCTTGTTAGCTTGTGCATGTTCATCTTGTATTTGTAGCTTAGATCTACTCTAAGCCCCTGTATTTTTGGCGGCTAGATTCGATTATATTGTTTACTCCAGATTTATAATATTTGTTATATTGATGTGATATGTGTGTTTTTAGCTAATGTTTACTACAAATCTAGTACTGTGTTGGTTAGATCTACTAGCACAGATAGGTAGTTCAGTTCGTCGATTAAAATAGACTAGAGGTAGTACAATATTGTGTTGTATTGGCATATATCTGTTATCTCTAGCTTGTGTTTAATTCAGATGTACTAATATTGTGTTTCCGATTTTCATGAATATACACGGTAGAGTACATAATACTGTTTGCTACGTGCCTTCTTATCGTAAACGATTTCTGTAAATTTAGCGTGTATGGCAACATGTCCGGTAGCACACGGTTTTGGGTATCGCCCACCCTTGAGTAGCGACGGTTAGATTTATTGCATGCGACAATTCATATTAGCCATGTGCGACAATCCAATCTGTACTATAGTGTAATGTTTTGATCAAGTGCACGAGAATTTGTGTTGTGTAAACCAACAAGTAATGTTATCTAGGAAATAAGTAATTAATTATCGTCTCGGCCACGTTGACTACACCATGGGAGCTGATAGAGAAAGACGAGGTAACATAGGCAGCTAGCTAGCTTGGTGGAGTACGCAAGGTACAGCGTATATTCACAATTCATCTCAAGCTCCAGAGATGAGAACAGTGGTGACGACGTAGATTGGGTCTACCAATGCTGGCCACCCGATCTAGGAAAGAAACCTTACAACATCTCTACCCGATCCCCAAAATCTGGAGGACAAAACGTTTTCTTATACCTTAACTTTCTATATTTAGCTTTCCAAATTTTGCGCCGCAGATTCGATTCTCAATAACTTAAAAAATTAATAATAATTTTTTTTACAAATGAACCATATGAACCAAAGTTTCAATATTATAAATCAAATTAATGAACGTAATAAATTATTTTAAATCGACCAAGTGAATAAAACATAACTACTCGCCATGGAAACGGCACTAACTCAATAAGATCATCTTATAGATGAGCATGTGCATCCGGGTTCTCAATGCTTCGGTGCATTTTGAAGAACTGGTGGATCGTATTTGCGTCATGTTTAGTCTCAATCTGGTCTTCATTTGAGATGTACCTAAAGTTCTGGTATGTCTCTCTAATCTTCAATGATCATGTTATGTAATATGATGCAACATGTCATTATCTTCAATGATCATGTTATGTAATATGATGCAACATGTCATGATCAATGGAAGGAGCGCTCGTTTTTGGCAAGACGGGTGGTTAGGGAAAACCCCTCTGGCAAATCAATATCCGTCATTATATAATATTGTGCGTCACAAAAATGTAACGGTAGCTCATGTGTTAGCCCAAACCCCACTGAATATTAGTTTCAGACGGGCTTTGCTGGGGAACAGATGTACTCTATGGTTGCAGTTATGCCAAATCCTAATGACGGTAAATTTAAATGATGAGAGGGACCGTTTTGTTTGGGGATTAACGTCCAATGGTATTTTTACGGTAAAATCTATGTATGAAGATCTTATGAGCGATCATACCCCATATTTGAGAAAATATTTGTGGAAGGTTAAAGTTCCTTTGAAAATTCAAATTTTTATGTGGTTCCTTAGTAATATGGTTTTGTTAACTAAAGACAATTTAGCTAAGCGGCATTGGGACGGTTGTATGAAGTGTGTTTTTTGTGGTGCACAGGAAACTGTTGAACATCTATTCATTGAATGTCCTTTAGCTAAATTGCTATGGCGTACGGTTAATTTTACTTTCGATCTTCCACCTCCAACCAATATTACAAATATATTTGGAAATTGGTTAAATGGAGTAGATAGAAAATCTAAAGCTTTCATCCGTGTTGGGGTTTCTGCTTTATGTTGGTCTATTTGGAGGGCAAGAAATGATCTTATCTTTAACAAAAAACAATCCTTTCATTATTTGCAGGTTATTCACATGATGGCTCACTGGGTTCAGCTATGGGCTCTCCTTTCGCTGGAGGGTTTACGGGATGCCATGGTTTCTGGATGCACATGGCTCCTGACGGTCGCTCAGGATATCTTGTGCCAGCCTGGTTGGCGTCATACTAGTAGGCTACAATGATATGTAGTTTTACGCTGCTCTTTTTATTCCGCTGGTTGATTTTTGTATCAACTATTGGCGATGGTTGAGATATGTGAGATGTAAGACTTAATACTTTTTGATATTAATAAAAGGCCGTGTGCATCATCATGATGCAGAAGCCGGGGTTAAACTCCCCATTTCAAAAAAAAATCTGCTATAGGTCTTCGGTTTCCAATACTCGACTCGTCCAAGAATAATGCTATAGCGCTTCTGAAGCACACTGAAGGCTATCTCCACATCTTTCCTCCCCAATGTGAACATTGTTATCAATGGCGTCGGCCAAGCAACAATATGCAAGTACCCTCATGGCCGCTCCGCACTTCATCACCAGGCTTGCACTCATCTCTCCCGATCACTCCTCAGAAGCTTGAACAAATCATCGTGATGCTCCACAGATTTTGTTATTGTGAGGAACAAGTCCTTTTGCATCTAAAAGTGCCACCAGAGTTGCTTGTCGGTATAGATTGCACCGGGGTTGAAATAATCCCGCATGATTTGATCATGGCACTCGGCTCTGTTCCGGTTGATACACGCACAGTTAAATTGCCATCCTTGCCTCGGCCTCCGCCAATCCTTGTTCAAAATCAACATCAAAGCCATCTCTAAATTTTTGGCGTCTTCTTCCTCCTCCGACGAAGAGTCGTCGAAGATATCTCTCTCAACCTCTTCATAAGAAGAAGGTTCTCTCGATCAAGCTAGTTGCTACGAATAAAAGACAAGTCATGTAAACATTCGGTCGAATAGCATGAGTGCGGCGGAGGTGGAGTCCGCGGCCGGTACCGTCGAGCCGATCAAAAGGGCTGAGGCCTCCGCCAGGGCTGCATGACAACCGGGCTACCCTGTAGCGGTCGTAATAATCTCGCCGCCGGGCCAACGCGACGACCGGATGTCGACGACAATCGAAGCCACCGCCGGGCGTAAAGCTCATCGGGACGAGGTCTACGGCGGTTGTTGTTGGCCGATTGTGGTCCCTGGCGGTCGGTCCACACCTTCCCATGCTCCGACGACCCTTTTTCTGTGGTAGTGACTATTAAGTTCTGCCACCGCCGACGACTAGTCCAGTAGACAAATAAAGAATATGTGTATTTACGTTCAATAAAAAGAATACGTAATTCTTCAACAACAACAACATCAAAGCCTGGACACACGAGATGACCGTTGGAGCTCCTCTCTCTCGCGACGCCGTCCGGCGCGACGGCGCCTCGCTGCTCTCCAACGGCGCTCCCCGTCGATCCCCTGTGTCTGGCCACCTCCCTCCACCGCCTCCCACCCTTCCACCGGGTCTTCCCCCAACCTTGGTGGCCCTCTCAGCTACAACCTCCAGGCGCTCCGTTTCAGGATCTGCATCTGCGATGGCGGCTCCTCCACGCGCCCTCCGACCGCCGGCGTGCGGCGGATGGGCACCTCACCGGCTTCGGAGCGTGGTCGTCAGAAGCTCCCCCCTCGACGAGCCTTCACGCAAGAAGAGCGAGGCCATCTGCGCCTCCCTGTCTGCATGGCGTCGCGCAACGTCTTCGCCCATCCGGGCTTCTTCTTCCGCTCCGGTTGGGATCCTCCGCGCCCCGTCCACTGCGGGAGCTCCAACGAGACAAGGGCCACGCAAATCCGTGCGTTTCATCCTGCCTGCGCCGTCGTCTGACCGCGCCCTTGGGGCCCACCAACGCGGTTCGAACCGCCAAGACGCCTCATCTTCTACACGCCTCTCGGCACGCCAGGATCCGGCCGACACCGCCTCAGAAGATGGTTGGACGCTAGTTATGTCCCGCCGCGCGCGACGGGAAGCCCGAAGGGTCGCCGGTCCACTCAACGGCAGTCTTCGCCGCCTCGACTCCCCAACCCGTGGCACCGTCCGCCCAGCTCCCCCGTCTACAAAAGCTGTGGCCAGGGTTTGCCACCGATGCAGCTCTCCTCACCATCTGGTCGCCTCCTGTTCTCGCCCACGTTGCCGTCGCCCCCAACCTCGCCCACGTCCGTCTAGCAGGCCACGACTGAAGAGTGCTCCCCGCCCTCCTCCGACAGTCATGTCCTTCCTCGGTCATCCTTCCACGCGCGAGGAGGAGGACACCTGCTTCATCGCGACTTCATACGACCTCGACCGCGAGCGTTTGGATTGGGAGAGCACCGCCATTGTGGCATGGGTCATCGCGGCGCCGTCAGGGATGGATCGCTCCGACGTTGAGGATGTATTCCGTCGCAAGTTTCGCCTTCGCGCCTCTGAGCTGATGGTAAGCGCTCACTTCCCGGAGCAATTCCTTGTGAAGTTCTCCTCCGTCGAGATACGGGAGGAGGTCATGCGCACGGAGCGCTGCAACTTCAAGATGGATGGCCTCGACGTCCACTTTCGACCTTGGCGTGCTGTCTCTCATGCCTACAACGCCGACCTACACTTCCGCGTCCATGTGGTCGTCGACGGCCTTCCCCCTTTCGCTTGGAGGCCGGAGGTGGTGGACCAACTTGTGGGACGCAAGTGCGCCGTCCAACGCCTCGATGATGGCTTTACTACTATGGAGGACACCTCCTCCTTCGGTCTATGGGCATGGACGCCTTCTCCCCACCGCATCCCCAAGGTACTATGGTGCACGCTTGTGAACAAGGGTGAGGGCGGCCTCTCCTCCAAGGTCCGCATCGAGGAGGATCGCCCGGATCAGTGGAAGAGGGGAGTCTCTTTCCGTGTCCTTCTTCACGTGGACTGCGTCGAGGACTACACTGCCGCACCGATCCTCGACGGTGGCGAGCCGATCTCCAGCTTCAAGCCAACCGTGCACTCCTTGCCGCGTTGCCATTTGGGTACCATCGACGGTCGGCCTGTGGATGTGGGTTCGGGTTCCATCCTGCCGGCCCCCATCCCAGCCTTGGGTGAGCTCGGCCCGGCCTTCAATCAGCTGCCACGGAAGACCTCATCAGCATACGTCGCTCTCGCCCCTGGGAGGATGATAGACGTGCGCCGAGTCGCTCCCTTTCCAGGGCCAGGACACACCGTCGCTCTCGCTCTGCGGAGTCTAAGGATCGCCGCCGAAGCCACGCTCGCATGGAATCTCGCTGCGATGATAGGCAGCTGCGCAAACGCCACCACCGGGAGGACGACGACGACGAAGATCGAAGGGAACCTCGCCGCGAGTCCTCACGCCGCTCCTCTTCCCGCTCCCTCCGCGCCAAGTCTGCAGGACATCATCGTGGCAGAGAGAGGGACGCTCCTACGGGCATGGGGCCGACGGTTCTACAGGCCGTCGCGACGGCTACCGACGTCACTTCGTCAAAAAACATGGTGCCGCAGCCGAGCCCCTGGTTCGGCCGAAGCTCCCCTCCATCATCACATGCGACACGGACGGCAAGGATTGGTCTTCCACCCTCAAGGAGTTGCCGCCGGCTTTTGCCCGGGGGTTCTCGCGTCTGGCCTCGCCCCCCCCCCCCCCTCAAGTGCTGCAGCAGCCGTCCCACCCCAGCTCCTGGACGGATGATGGGCTTGACAACGCAGCGACGCCCCCTTTTTCGCCTCCCCGTCAAGCGTCCCCTTCCCCGACGCTTTCTCCGGTCGTGGTGCCGGACTCTTGGGAAGACGCTGAGGACGTCCTCCCTCAGGCTTCCGATGCCCCTGTGTTTGAAGTTGGAGCTCCTGCCGGCTCCGGCAACTTGTTTGCGCCTCCTCAAGTGCCGCTCCTTCCGTGCCCTACGCCGGCTCCGCCTCGGCGCAAGCAGCCAGAGGTCCAGCCCTCTTCTGAGTTAAGGCGCAACGCCCGTTTGAGCAACAAACCGAAGATGCATGCTTTAGATAAAGCCGTCCAAGTTCTTAACACAAAGATGGGTGTCTCCGATGCTGGTTTCCCTCTGATGGACGCTAGGAAGGCTTACATCGACAAGTTTAAAAGGCCGCTCCCGGACACGGCGATCGAGGCCCTCGCCAAGCTTTTCAAGCTTAACATCCGCAGCATGGCTGAAGCCGACGAGTCGCTCATCGCCATGGGAGGCCCAGGAGGGTGCGAGGCGGAGGCCCTTGACGTGTCTGTTTAGTTTGGTTGCTTCAGCTGCGTTTGCTTCATTCTTGTCTTCTTTTTTGGACAAGTTCCTGTTTTTCGTCTTTGTAGTGCTGCTACCCCGCCTTTTTTATCTTCACTATGATCGGTCCGGACATCTCCATCGCTGATTGGAACACCCGTGGACTTAATGATCAAGCCCGTAAAGACACTGTTCACGCCTTCCTCGCTGATACCCGCTGTCATATTGCTTGCATTCAAGAGACCAAGCTTGATCACATTGACCAACAAACGGCTTCTTATATCGGCGGATTTAGGCTTCGATCCTTCGCCCATCGGCCGGCTATTGGCACTCGAGGCGGCATCCTCTTGCTATGGGACGAAGATCATGTGGAGGTCTCCAACGTCCACCTCGGCACCTTCTTGATCTCGGCCAACATCTCCATCCGGGCCTGCGGCACCACCTTCAAGCTTACTACTGTTTATGGTCCTACAGACCACGCCGAAAAAGAAGCCTTCCTCAACGAGACCATCGCAGCCAAGCCCTCAGACGACTCCAAATGGCTCATCATTGGAGATTTCAATCTCATCTACAAAGCGGAAGATAAGAACAACAGCAACCTCAACTTCCGCCTTATGGGTCTGTTCAGAAGAGCCCTCACTACATGTCAGCTCAAGGAGCTGAAGCTACAAAACCGCAAGTTTACCTGGAGCAATGAGAGGCAATCTCCAACTCTTGTGCGCCTCGACCGGGCTTTCTGTAATACGGCATGGGACCTTATGTTCGAGAATCATGTGCTTTTTGCCCTGTCTTCGTCTCTGTCTGATCACTGCCCTCTCCTGCTGTCCAACCAGAGTGGTCCGCGGAAATCGCCTGTTTTTCGCTTTGAGTCCTTCTGGATCAAGATGCCGGGGTTTATGGAGGTCGTTAAACAAGCTTGGTCTGCGCCCTCATCTCATACTCAGCCGACCCATATCATCAGCCACAAGCTTAAGACCACGGCTCAAGGGCTCAGATCTTGGAGCAAGAGTCTCTTCTCCGACAGCAAGCTTCAACTCCTTATGGCCCTGGACGTCATCCTTCAGCTGGATGTGGCTCAAGAATCCCGTGCTCTCTCCGAAGATGAATGTTGGCTCCGTGCCAATCTGAAACGTCGGGTAAAGGGACTTGCAGCGCTTGAAAGGTCCCGCAAGCGTCAAGCTTCCAGAATTCGTTACCTCCGCGACGGCGATGCCAACATCAAGTTCTTCCATCTACGGGTCAACGCGAGGAAGCGTAAAAACCACATCGCCAGACTTAAGCATAACTCCGGGTGGGCCGTGTCTCATGAAGACAAGGCTGGGCTGATCTTCGACCACTTCTCGCGCTCTCTCGGACGGCCTCCTCCTCATTCTCTTGACTTCAACTGGGAAGTGTTGGACCCCCCAAACCACTCTCTGGAGGACCTCGGCCTACCTTTCTCTGAAGATGAAGTCAAGGCGGCTCTTGAGGACATGCCTGCCGATAAGGCCCCGGGCCCAGACGGTTTTTCCATCGCCTTCTTTCAATCCTGTTGGGATGTGGTTAAGAATGACCTTATGGCCGTGATCAACGCCTTCTCCGAGCTTTCGGCTTCTAGCTTTCACATCGTTAACACTGCCAACGTCGTGCTCCTGCCTAAGAAGGACGGTGCGGAAGCTATCTCTGACTTCAGACCCATCAGCCTCATCCACGCGGTCCCTAAGATCATTGCTAAAGCTATGGCACGCCGCCTCAGCCCGAAGATGAACGACATTGTTTCCCGAAGTCAGAGCGCTTTCATCAAGACAAGAACTATCCATGATAATTTCATGTATGTCGGGAACACCGCCCGTCGGCTGCACCGTACAAGAACTCCTTCCCTCCTCATCAAACTAGACATTGTCAAGGCTTTCGACACGGTCCGTTGGGACTATATGCTGGACCTCCTTCAACGCCTTGGTTTTCCTCAGAGGTGGAGAGCCCTGCTAGTGACTCTTTTCTCCACTGCCTCTTCTAGGATTATCCTTAACGGAATCCCTAGGAAAGACATCTTGCATGGACGTGGCCTTCGTCAGGGTGATCCTCTCTCGCCTCTCCTTTTCGACATCGCCATCGACCCTCTTCAGAGACTGCTGGATAAGGCGACAGAATCGGGCGTGCTCTCTGCTTTGCCAGGTGGCTTTCAGGGCCCCAGAGTCTCTCTCTATGCGGATGATGCTGCCATCTTCCTTTCGCCCACGAGGCACGATGTCGAAGGCTTGGCTAACATTCTGCAAAGTTTTGGGGAAGTCTCTGGCCTTGTGACCAATGTGACCAAGAGCTCCATCGCCCCCATCCAATGCGCCAGCTTAAACCTGGAGGAGGTCTTAACTGATTTCCCGGCTGCCACGACCCCCTTCCCCATCAAGTACCTAGGGTTGCCCCTCTCCCTTGGAAGACTTAGGCGGGTGGACCTCCAACCCTATATCGACAAGGCGGTTTCTCGCCTAAACCCGTGGAAGGGGAAGTTCCTAAATCGCGCCGGTTGTACGGCGCTTGTTAAGTCCGTGCTCTCCTCCATGCCAATCTTCTTGCTGACAGCTTTAAAGGCGGACAAAGGCATCCTCAAGGCCTTTGCTAAGATCAGTCGCGGCATGCTTTGGGCTTGTAAGGAGGTGGTTAGCGGAGGGAAATGCAAAGTCAACTGGCAAAAGGTCTGCCGCCCCAAGGAACTCGGCGGGTTGGGGGTTCTAGACATGGAGAAGTTCTCTCGGGCCCTTAGGCTCCGTTGGCTTTGGTATGAGTGGACGGCTCCTGAGAAACCTTGGGTGGGTACTGAAACCCCCAACGACGCTTCCGACCGGGACCTCTTCAACGCGGCTACCCGTGTCACCATCGGGAATGGGACTAAGGCCTCCTTCTGGTCCTCTTCTTGGCTTCACGGTGCCCCTCCAAAAGACCTGGCCCCCCTTATCTTCAAGGTCTCCAGGAGGAAAAATCGAACGGTCCAAGATGCCCTCACTGATTATAACTGGATCTCGGACATCGCGGTCGAGGCCTTCACTGTCGATCACCTGGACCAATATGTCCGCCTCTGGGTTCTCCTAACAGATGTTCAGCTCCACCCAGACAGGGAGGACTCCATTACTTGGTCTTTGACCCCAAACGGCTGCTACTCCGCCAGCTCCGCCTATAAGGTCCAGTTCCTTGCCTCCTTGCCATGCCAGTTCGGACACATCGTTTGGAAGACCTGGGCTCCTCCAAAGTGCCGCTTCTTCGCCTGGCTTGCTGTACAAAATCGACTTTGGACAGCTGACCGCTTGGCTAAACGAGGTTGGCCACATCACCCCACCTGCCAGCTATGCCGCAATTCCCCAGAGACAGCCAGGCACTTGCTCTTTGAATGCCGTTTCTCCAGGCGCATCTGGACAGCCGCGGCTTCCTGGCTTTCCTGTCCGGATCTTCTCAGCAGCATTGGTGTAGGACGGCCCAAAGTTCTGGACTACTGGTTGGCCGCTTCGAAGACCACCACCTCCTCCCCTAAAGGTCTACGATCTGCCATTACACTGATCGCTTGGGAGATCTGGAAGGAAAGGAATGAGAGGGTTTTCAACAATAAGTCCTCCTTGCCAGCGGTGGTCATGCACAGGATCAGAGAAGAGGGGAAAGATTGGATCCTCGCCGGAGCTTCCCACTTGGCGGATCTTTTAGGCTAATCTTTTCCTTAGGTCCGGGGGGTGGGGGCTGTTTGCCCCCGCGTTTGTTTTCCTTTTTTTATGTTTTCCATGGCTCTTGCCATAACCTTGTTTGCTTCTCCTATATCAATATAAGGCAAAAGCTTTTTTGCCCGTTTCAAAAAAAAAAAAAAAGTAAGCTGATGACGATCGTCGTCCTGTGTGCAGCTATGAGTGTTTACAGTATTTACTTGCCAACCAGGGCAGAAGCATGAGAGAATCGAAAAGGAAAGTTCAGAACAATGACACGAAACTGAACTGATCATGCGGTGAACCCCCGAAATAAAGGAGATTCCGATCTGATTTATGAATATGATCGTACGTTTCTACACGCCAGAGACGTCATTTCGACGGAGACAAGAGGAGTTAAAATAATTCAGTTAAAGAGGAGTTAGCATCGGTTCCATATGCTGCTGTCGAGACTGAACAATGAATCTTTTCCCACTGTCAACTGTGTGACCTTTTGCAATTTATATAATCTATTGGCAATGTATGATCCACCTTCAGTTGTCACTGGGATAGAAAGGAACAATTCCAAGGACTGACTGGCCGACTGATTCTCCCATGCACTTGACTGGCTATAAGCTAGGCTAGGATCGATAGGTCAGGTTTCCAATTCCTATTCATCTCGTGTCATCTCGGACAAGAAAAGATGATGGCTTTCCCCCTTTCCCTTACTATTCTTTTCTCACCTCTGATCTCAATCCACAGTTGACAGGACATGCATGCAAATAAAATTGCGCTGAAAAAAGAAATGCAATCTTTGGAAGCCAGGACGCGGGAGGCTGGGATGGAATGGGATAAAGTTTTGTTCTGTTTTTGGTGCAAATGTTTGTTAATTTCACCTCAATGTTTTTATTCTTGCCGAGTAGGTAGATTCCATTCCCTCTATCGCTTTAACCGTTTTGCCGGCCCCCAAGTACAGATGCTTCGAAGATGAGAATGTTTGTGCCATTCTTTTTTACGTCAAGAATTATTCTTCTTTTATTGCAGCATTGAACATACTACTTTTATTTTTTTTTAAATCTATGCTTATGTTAGATTATCGAGCATACTTTCAATAAGTTTAATCCACGAAAAAAACATCACAACCCACCAGCAAAATTTCTCACACTGGGCAAACTAACGAATCGAATAGATCTGCGAATGGGCAAAATGCAAATACCAACTGAAAGGACACTTTTTTTAACCTAAGTGGGCTTTGGTGAAGTTGACACTGTGATTAGAGGACTATTGGAACACACATCAATACATGTATAAGCTCTAGGCTGATGTGATGCAATGGAAAAGTGAAAGGAGCCCCCACCCCCTACACCCACCCACCCAATTCAAGAAGACGAAAAGAGATGGAAATGTTTGTTTTCGTGTATTTTATTTTTGTTTGAGCCATATGTACACGATACACTGCACTATTAAAATGGGTACTCGAAATAAACTGTATGGATGATCAATGTTTTTAGAGTTGTACAAATACACATCCATACACCTTGTACACTCAAATGAAGCTCAATGTGCATTGTCATGCACCCCGGAGAAAAGCCCAAAATTACAGAGTTTACTACTGCCTCCTACAATGTTCCAACTAAGCTCCAAGTAGGCCCCAAGCTTATCAAGTTGGTGGGGGGGGGGGGGGGGGGGTAATTCGGTGAGTTGTAGACCGGGTCCGGAACTGTTGTTAACATACGAAATGGTCAGATTTTAAGTGGACCATGTAAAATTCATCCCTTCTTCTAGGAAGTGGTAAGTTGACCAGATGTTTTCACAGCACTCAGTCCACCCTCTCTTCTTGATTGTTGGGCTCAAAATTCTTAAAGATCTAATTCCCGCGACCATACTTAAAATCCTCCGGGGAAAAGAAAGACTAGATCCTGGTCTAAGTTCCACCAAGCCAAAAGTGATTCACCCATTGATTTCATGAAGGTAATTGTTATGCTTGCATTTGTAGGAAACCCTAGGCGTGCAATGGTTTTTTTCCAAGAACTGTGAGGAAAAATCCCCACAAGAAATTATATTATTAGAAAACCAAAAAAACTAGTCTATGTATAGGGAAAATAAATAAAAAACCTACCAAAGGAGAGGAAACTAAGGCAGAGCCCTAACCCACATAAAAAACTCTTCCTTTCAGCCTTGATCCTACACTGAAGTAGGAAAATGTCATGCACAAATTGAACCTTCCACTTTGCAAAAGTTGGCCGTTCTTGACGAAAAATCTTTCCTATAGGTTGCCTCATGTTGAAGCACAAATGAAAATAGTCTAGGATACCGCTACTTCACATGTTGAGATGAATCATTCAACAACCAATTACCCAACAGTAAAGAAACATGTCCCCTTTGCCAAACTTAACCGTAGCTACAACTCAAAATTACCAACTTGCTTAATGACATTCCTCCACCAAAAGAACTAGTGAGATTTTCTACATGGGGGACCTTCCCTCTGAAATGAACATGCCACACAAGTTGCACCAATGGAACATCCATCTTATTATAAATTTATCCAAGAACTTAATCAGAAGGGATGCATTTTGCTTTTGGAAATTTATGACTCCTAAACCAACCTTGCATTACGACTCACAAATCATTTGCCACACGGCCAGAGATTGCTTGGGATCATCATGCCTCTGCCACCATAAACACTGTCTAAGGATGCGATCAAGATGCACAATCAAAACAGGCAGGAGCTGTAGAGAGCATAGAAGTGAAATGGAGTTGAAGCGAGAGCGGAATTAATGAGCTGTAATCGAGCGCCATGAGAGAGAAAGCTAGAGTTGGAGGTCAATTTGACCCCGTATGCTCTTTCGGGGCCCAGGCCTCAACATGTGTGGTTCCAGGGCCCAGGGGCTTCTCCCAGTGAAAAAATAATGCTCCAAAAATCCTAGGTCAATTTGACCCCGTATAGGTCTCTGAATGTGAAAATACACAAAACAGGGAATTCATGTTCTGCAGAGTTATAAACCAAGTAAAGGGGATCATTGGTAAATCCCCATAAATCAATGTAAAACATGGTATTATCATCATATATGTTGCAAATATATGGGAATTCAATATGATAAAGGAAACAGTTCACGTATGCATTTTACATGCATCAGGGCCCTGGCTCGGTTAAATTGTAAAGTGCCATGAAATACAAGATGTTATCCATAACCAAGCTCGGAACTTGGAAGAACTTTCGAAGGCATGAGGCCTTTTGAAACTAAATGGATCTATAAATTGACATGGATGCGATGTCCTTTAAAGAAGCTTGACTTGTCGGAAGGTTGTTTATGGCATAGTTCAAAGAGTTGACTATAATAAGATTAGATCTTCCATATCGATGCTTGTAGTCTATACAGATTATTCTAGCAATTACTACATATTTCATTTAAGAGATATGGTAGTTGGATGGAAAAATACATTCCTTAACAGAAGTATGTATTAAGGATATATACAAGATACAATCAAGAGTTTTTTAATCTGTGAATTGCTAGATAGGTATGCAAACTTGAATGAATGAAGTACGCATCACGGAGTTGGAATCTTCAGTAGATGAAATAGTCAAAGAGTTTTTATTTCATCAAGAAAGGTGAAGATGCTTGCATTTGTAAGAAATTAATTGGGAGCACTGCTTGTGACGGTAAAGCACACGTCCGTTGGGAACCCCAAGAGGAAGGTATGATGCGTACAGAAGCGAGTTTTCCCTCAGAAAGAAACCAAGGTTATCGAACCAGTAGGAGATGAAGGCCACGTGAAGGTTGTTGGTGAAGGAGTGTAGTGCGGCGCAACACCAGGGATTCCGGCGCCAACGTGGAACCTACACAACACAATCAAAGTACTTTGCCCCAACTTAACAGTGAGGTTGTCAATCTCACCGGCTTGCTGAAAACAAAGGATTAAACGTATGGTGTGGAAGATGATGTTTGCTTGCAGAAAACAAAAGAGAACAATGATTGCAGTAGGTTGTATTTCAGATGTAAAAGAATGGACCGGGATCCACAGTTCACTAGTGGTGTCTCTCCAATAAGATAAATAACATGTTGGGTGAACAAATTACAGTTGGGCAATTGACAAATAGAGAGGGCATAACAATGCACATACATATCATGATGACTACTATGAGATTTATTTAGGGCATTACGACAAAGAACATAGACCGCCATCCAGCATGCATCTATGCCTAAAAAGTCCACCTTCGGGTTAGCATCCGCACCCCTTCCAGTATTAAGTTGCAAACAACAGACAATTGCATTAAGTACTGTGCGTAATATAAACAATACAAATATCCTTAGACAAAACATTGATGTTTTATCCCTAGTGGCAACAACACATCCACAACCTTAGGGGTTGCTGTCACTCCCCCAGATTCAATGGAGACATGAACCCACTATCGAGCATAAATACTCCCTCTTGGAGTCACAAGTATCAACTTGGCCAGAGCCTCTACTAGCAACAGAGAGCATGCAAGATCATAAACAACACATATATGATAGATCAATAATCAACTTGATATAGTATTCCATATTCATCGGATCCCAACAAACACAACATGTAGCATTACAAATAGATGATCTTGATCATGATAGGCAGCTCACAAGATCTAAACATGATAGCACAAGAGGAGAAGACAACCATCTAGCTACTGCTATGGACCCGTAGTCCAAGGATGAACTACTCACGTATCAGTCCGGAGGCGGGCATGGTGATGTAGAGCCCTCCGGTGATGATTCCCCTCTCCGGCAGGGTGCCGAAGGCGATCTCCTGAACCCCCCGAGTTAGGGTTGACGGCGGCGGCGTCTCTGGAACTGTTCTGGTATTCTGGCTCTCGGTGCTAGGGTTTTCGCGTCGGGAGGATTATATAGGCGAAGGGGCAGAGTCGGGGGACGCCCGAGGGGCCCACCCCATATGGCGGCGCGGCCAGGGGTGGGGCGACGCCCCCTATGGTGTGGCCGCCTCGTGGCTCCTCTTCGTCTCTCCTTCGGTCTTCCGGAACACTCCGTGGAAAATAAGGCCGTGGGCTTTTGTTTCGTCCAATTCCGAGAATATCCGTAAACTAACTTTTCTGAAATCAAAAACAGCAGAAAACAGGAACTGGCACTGCGGCATCTTGTTAATAGGTTAGTCCCAGAAAATGCATAAAAACATTATAAAGTGTGAGTAAAACATGTAGGTATTGTCATAAAACAAGCATGGAACATAAGAAATTATAGATACATTGGAGACGTATCAAGCACTGAGACACATATATTTCTAATACTTTATGTAGATGACATATCATCAATGAGAAATGATGTATCTTCACTTGACATAATTAAAAGTTTCACTGAAAATATTTTTTGTTGAAAAGAGCTAGACTAAAACCATGTTATGCATCAAAACCTATGGAGATATATTGAGGCGCA
This sequence comes from Lolium perenne, assembly GCF_019359855.2. Taxonomy (NCBI): domain Eukaryota; kingdom Viridiplantae; phylum Streptophyta; class Magnoliopsida; order Poales; family Poaceae; genus Lolium; species Lolium perenne. The sequence continues at coordinate 3,262,634 of NC_067250.2, read as the reverse complement.
TAATAAGGTTAAGTAAGAGTACATAAAAGAAATATTGAAGTAGGTCAATATGGAAACGTCAAGAAAGTGTTCTTGTTGTGTGGAGTTTTAGCAAAAATTGAGTGTGTTTGATGCTCAATGAGTAAAAACACATGAGTGATTCGAAATCATGAATGACATGATATGTACACAATCAGATGTCCTATGCTCTAAAGTATTACGAGCATATACTAGAGTGATTCATGTGATGATCATTGGACAACAGATAGAATATCCCCGAGTGCTTTGGAAGAACTTAGGATATATGGTTTTGTATGCGATAGTGACAAACAAATTGGTATAATGTGTTGCGCCGATATTATTTTGGTTACATATACAAATGAATTCCAATCTCAATTAGGCTAAGTGTTTATTAAAAGGTATCACAATGGTCTAGAAGAAGTCTATGCTAGATTTAGATGAGTTCTTAATATTGTGACAGATTCGGCAAATGAAGTCAAAGTATATCATTGTTTTGACAATAACTGAGGGTGTTTAAGTCAAGTAGTTCTTTTTGAACTTGGTGTAGCTCCGATAGTGTCACAACTGTGAAGCTATATTGTGTGTGACAATATTGGTAATATATTTCGACCATGAAATTAAGGTTCCACTAGAAGATCAAACATATACAATGCCGACTCATTTGAAAAATGAGTGATGTGTGGAGATGCAAATGAATTGCAAAAATACATACGGTTCTGAGCATGTCAGATCCGCTGTCTGAAACCTCTTCCACGAGCAAAACATGATAAGCACCAGAAGGCCACGGTGTTAAATCTTTACAAATGTGAACTAGATTATTGACTCTAGTGCAAGTGGGCGACTGTTGGAGCTATGCCCGAGAGGCAATATTAAAGTGGTTATTATTATATCATTATGTTCATGATAAATATTTACATCCCATGCTAAAATTGTAATAGCTAGAAACATTGATACATGTGTGTTTCGCAAACAAACCAGAGTCCCTAGTAAGCCTCTCGTTTAACTAGCTTGTTGATTAATTGATGATCAAGGTTTCCTTCTCATGAACATTGGATGTTGTTAGTAACAAGATCATATAATCAGGAGAGTGATATGATGGTCACACACCCATTGTAAGCATAGCAATAAGGTCAAGTCATTAAGTTCGTTTTGCTGTAGCTCTCAAATGCATAATAACCTAATTCTTCGACCATGAGATCATGTTAATCACTAACACCGGAGGAATACTTTGATGACATCAAACACCACTTCGTAACTGGGTGGTTATAAAGGTGGCATTGGGTACTCTCAAAGTGAGAGTTGAGGCTCATGGATCAAGAGTGGGATTTGTCCATCCAAATGACGGAGATATATACTTTGGGCCCTTGCTGGCGTGCAGTTGACGTGGGAGATAGAAATCTTTGTGGTGTAACTTTTCTTCAGGTCCCCGGCAACGGCGCCAGAAAAAGAGCTTGATGGCGTGTAATACACACGTTCGTTGGGAACCCCAAGAGGAAGGTATGATGCGCACAGCAGCAGGTTTTCCCTCAGTAAGAAACCAAGGTTTATCGAACCAGTAGGAGCCAAGAAGCAGGTTGAAGGTTGTTGGTGCCGGGATGTAGTGCGGCGCAACACCAGGCATTCTGGCGCCAACGTGGAACCTGCACAACACAACCAAAGTACTTTGCCCCAACGAAACAGTGAGGTTGTCAATCTCACCGGCTTGCTGTAACAAAGGATTAGATGTATAGTGTGGATGATGATTGTTTGCAGAAAACAGTAGAACAAATATTGCAGTAGATTATATTTAATGTAAAAGAATAGGACCGGGGTCCACAGTTCACTAGAGGTGTCTCTCCCATAAGATAAATAGCATGTTGGGTGAACAAATTACAGTCGGGCAATTGACAAATAGAGAGGGCATGACAATGCACATACATGATATGATAAGTATAGTGAGATTTAATTGGGCATTACGACAAAGTACATAGACCGCTATCCAGCATGCATCTATGCCTAAAAAGTCCACCTTCAGGTTATCATCCGAACCCCTTCCAGTATTAAGTTGCAAACAACAGACAATTGCATTAAGTATGGTGCGTAATGTAATCAATAACTACATCCTCGGACATAGCATCAATGTTTTATCCCTAGTGGCAACAACACATCCACAACCTTAGAACTTTCTGTCACTGTCCCAGATTTAATGGAGGCATGAACCCACTATCGAGCATAAATACTCCCTCTTGGAGTTAAGAGCAAAAACTTGGCCAGAGCCTCTAGTAATAACGGAGAGCATGCAAGATCATAAACAACACATAGGTAATAGATTGATAATTAACATAACATAGTATTCTCTATCCATCGGATCCCGACAAACACAACATATAGCATTACAGATAGATGATCTTGACCATGTTAGGCAGCTCACAAGATCCAACAATGAAGCACATAAGGAGAAGACGACCATCTAGCTACTGCTATGGACCCATAGTCCAGGGGTGAACTACTCACTCATCACTCCGGAGGCGACCATGGCGGTGAAGAGTCCTCCGGGAGATGATTCCCCTCTCCGGCAGGGTGCCGGAGGCGATCTCCTGAATCCCCCGAGATGGGATTGGCGGCGGCGGTGTCTCAGTAAGGTTTTCCGTATCGTGGCTCTCGGTACTGGGGGTTTCGCGACGGAGGCTTTAAGTAGGCGGAAGGGCAGGTCAGGGGGCCACACGAGGGCCCCACACACTAGGGCCGCGCGGCCAAGGACTGGGCCGCGCCGCCCTGTTGTGGCGGCGCCTCGTGGCCCCACTTCGTCTCCCCTCCGGTCTTCTGGAAGCTTCGTGTAAAAATAGGCCCCTGGGCGTTGATTTCGTCCAATTCCGAGAATATTTCCTTTGTAGGATTTCTGAAACCAAAAACAGCAGAAAACAGCAACTGGCTCTTCGGCATCTTGTTAATAGGTTAGTGCCGGAAAATGCATAAATACGACATAAAGTATGCATAAAACATGTAGATATCATCAATAATGTGGCATGGAACATAAAAAATTATCGATACGTCGGAGACGTATCAGCCCTCTCGGTTAGATGGCATCAAATTAGCTTGCAAGCATGTGACTAGGTCACAAGGGATGTCGTATCACAGATCGAGATTGAACTAGGTATAGAGATACCGATGATCGAATCTCGGATAAGTAAAGTATAGCGCGACAAAGGAAATTGGTAGCGAATGCTTATGTTCCCGTTGTTGGTTATTGATCGGAGAGGTGTCTCGATCATGTTTGCATCATTCACAAACCGTAGAGTGACACACTTAAGGTTCGATGTTGTTTAAGTAGATATAGAATATGAGATGGAGACCGAATATTGTTTGGAGACTCCGATTGGATCCATGACATCACGAGGAGGTCCAGAATAGTCCGAAGAATAAGATTCATATAAGGGAAGTTGATTTTAGGGTTTCGGAAAAGTTTAGATTTTTTTTGATATTGTACCGAGTGACGAGGGAACACCTCGTCAATGCCTACATATTGTAGACTTGGGTTTCGGGAGAGATAGACGATGGAGATTCCGGGAGCGATATTAGGCACACGATGTACCCAACTTCGGGTCCCCTCGGTGGAGGATCCCTACGTGCTGCTAGCAATCCAGTATATGATCATATGTATGTTTACAAGGGGTCGCCCGTAGGCATAGCTATGTTGTCTATCAGTTGTCCCCCCTCTATCGGGTGCCCTGGCTGGCTTTATATATGCAACCAGCCTAGGGTTTTACAAGAGTCCTAGTCGACTACTTCTTCGGGTTGCCTTGTTGGGCCTTCTCCATATTGGGCCGAGCCGAGCCAGGTATCCTAATAATGGGTACCCGAAGGGTATACCCATTTCAGTAGCCCCCGAGTGTCTAGGGAAGGCGAAGACTTGCGTAGAGACTCCAAGCATAATCATCTCCGAAGTCGAAGAAATACAAGGCGAGGCCATTGATTTGGAAAATACATCAGGTCAATGTCGTAGATCATGTGTAGCGTAGATGATGTCAACGATTCTCGAAATTATTTTTCTATCGGGTGCGCAGCAGCGCTCCAGATGGGAGTAGCCCCCCAGTCTATGGGCAAGTGCTTGCACTTGGACATAGACTCAAGTTGTACTACTCGATGAAGAACTTGACTATATTTCTGGGCGCCGCCCCTTTTTTATCGACTCCTGTTCGAAGACTTAATGAAATCCATGCGCTCCCGATAGGTGTAGGCTCCACTCGAGTCGCAGAGTCGAGTTGAGTCTATAAACCTTTATATATTTACAGAATCAAATGAAATTTCCGTGCTTTTTCTCCTTTTTAAATTCTTCGAGACCGAAGAGACACTATTTTCTTCGTTAAATATATTGTACAAGGATATTGGTAAATGCGGCTGGTTCATCTGACGGATCAGGTACCAGTTAATTGCTCTAGTGGCAAATCCGGATAAACCTACTTCAAACTCGCGTCCCCGGACACGAATTCAGGATACTGGCGTAATTCAGAACGTGCCGCTTTAGGACTTACCGAAACTGAATTCCAGCAAAATTATAGGGTCCACAGCGCGTCCGCCGGGATTTTTCTTCACATCTGTTGATGTGGATAAAGTGGTAGAGCATATTCGAGTGCGATGCCATGCCACACAGGACGGATCCTGGGGTCTTACCTTCGTGACCTTTTTACGAGTCACGACATTCGAAGTTTTTACCGCGGTGGACGCGCTCCGAGAATATGTTGTCTAGTGCCTTGTTCGGCTGATGTAATGACCCATTTTTCGGGCTGCTATCTTTTGTCGAATATGATCTTGATGCTCCTTCTATATTGCCTTGCTATATTGAATTTTATTTCTTCGGAAGCGTGACCAGCGCTCCCGATGGGAGTAGCCCCCGAGGCTACAGCCGAGTGTTTGCACTTGGGTGTAGACTCAACTTTCTTTATCGACTTCCTTGAAGTATGTTTTTCCTCGAATATGCAATTGGAATAAATGACGAGTATATGGACTCGAAGATTTTTCCATTTTTTAAGTTCCTCCTTGAAGAAAATTTCGTCGGTTCCTCCTTGAAGAAAATTTCGCCGGGTCCTCCCTGAAGAAGATTTCGTCGAGTTCCTCCTTGAAGAAGATTTCACCGGGTTCCTCCCTGCAAAAGATTTCGTCGGTTTCCTCCCTGAAGAAGATTTCGTTGAGTTCCTCCTTGAAGAAAATTTCTCCGGGTTCTCTCTTGAAGACAATTTCATCGGGTTCCTCCCTGAAAAATATTTTTTCGGGTTCCTCCCTGAAGAAGATTTCGCAGGCGCAGTTCTTCTTTTGTCAACCTGAGATATACAGTGAAGAAGTATGGCGCAGCCCCCGAGTGTCGGGTGCAGCGAAAGTAAATGATAATCAACTTTGTGTAAAACAAAGGAACACTTAGCTTATTGGGCATGACGGAGTCGACGCGCGATGAAGTCTTCGAGTGCAGAGAAGAAGTCGAGCCGAAGTAGAAACCCCCAAATAGCGAACATAGATGCCGCCATATTGTTGATGAAGAAATAGCCGAGCCCCCGAGCGCTGCTAGGGTGATGTCATTATTGTTGCTTAGACGCCGTGTCATAGTTGTTACTTGGGGCGAAGTCGTTGTTGAGCCCCCGAGTGTTAATCGTGACGTCGGACGAAGTCGACGGAGTTGTGATGTCATATAAGGTGAAGCCATTTAAGATGAAATCATTGACAATAATATAATATGGATCCACTGAAAATTTACGCCATTGGAGATGAAATCGTTTGAAGAATAAACCATTTAAGATTACTTCATTAAAGATGAAGTACTGAAAATGAATCCGAGATGAAGTATTTGACATGAATCCACATCGGAGATTACACCATTAAATATGAAGCATATGAATCCATCGATATTATAGATGATGAATCCATTGACCCGAAGAAAATAAATCCAGTAATAATTATAGATGATAAATCCATTTAACCCGGAGATGCGTCGGGTAGTATTATATTAGAAGAAACCAATGATAACCCGAAGAAAACCAATCCAGTAAGCCGAAGAAAATAAATCCACCAAGCCGAACAAGATAAATTCACTAAGTTGGAGAAGATAAATCCACTAAGCCGAAGAAAATAATTCCACTGAGCCGGAGAAGATAATTTCACTGAGCCGGAAAAGATAATTCCACTAAGCGAAGAAAAGAAATTCACCAAGCAACCGAGTATATTTGCGGTAACGAAGTGATGGAACGGCCCCCAGTGTTGGGTGAATTTGCTCTAATGATGTAATGGTGCAGCCCCCGAGCATTCGGGTGTGGCGAAAGTAAATAATAATTGACTCTCGGAAGAGTAACACTTAGCTTTATATCGGTTGCGACGGAGTCGTTGCTGAAGCAGATCGTGCAATGGATACAGTAGGTGCGCGGCATCTGGCTAGGAGTAGTCGATGAAGAAGATGCAGTCGATGTGGCGGATCCACAACGGGCGAGCCCCCGAGCGTGTTGAGTCCGCGATAGAGAATAGGGCCAGAGAAGAGAAGTAGTTGAATCTGATCTGCAATGATACTACGGCGCAAAACTTCTCGCGGTCCTTGTGTCAGATGATATCGTGGCCAACAACTGAGTCAAATTTTATTCGGCTGAAGCCACCAATGATACAAAAGTTTACGTGCAAATATGAAAGTAGTAGTTATGGCTAGATAGTCCTATTGAACCGGTAATAGAGCAAAACAATACGTGTAAAATAATACGTGTAGGGTGTAGTAATACTTAGCTTTGCTTTTTTGGTAGAAATCAGTCGGATCTTCAGCCTTTGATACGCGTTGCCCGTGAGCAGATCGATCATGACGAAGAAAACATTGATCGCAAACAAGGAAACTTTACGAATCTGATGAACCAGCTACATCCCCGACCAATCCGCCCGCCAATCGCCTCGTAGCATATGTGCTTTCTTTGCTGAACTGCCGGATTTGCTATCAAACAGATTTATTCTCGATTGTCGGCCGGCCGGACGTGCAGATCGTCACGCTAATAGCCTGCTACAAGTGTATTCTGGCCGATGTGATATTTTTTTGCTCCCAGCTATTCCTAGTTCGGCCGACGCTGCACTTGATTTTTTTTCTGAAATTTGGCTAGCACTTCTCCTTTGCTTGGAACTAGATGGACCAAGCGCGTCTTGCCGCGCCATTTATTGCTATTGTCATTTAAATATTTTTTTCACTTTACTATGCGTATTGGATTTTACGTCGATCTTGTGTTAGGAGGTGCTACAAAGAACTTTTTGGTGCTAACTGGAGCTCTCCCCTTCAACAGGGATACCACCTACAGTAGCTGGGTCTAGACCGTTGTCCGTCTCCATGGATTTTGTTGTCGGTTAGTCAAGCTCCGGAGTTGCATCTTGGGAGGCGGACATGATGAATTGGAGAGAGCGGAAGGTTGCCATACAAGCCCTAATATCATGATCATTAATCATGAGATCAGGACAGCTGTTACCAATTTTACGCCGGTGTGTACTGTTCGGGCTCTCCAAAAGCAGGGTTCAAAACTACTTTCATGTATCAAAATATATCAATGGTTGCAATATGATATCTAAAAAGAAGAATGGGCGGTAACAAATATTAATATAAAATCCATTTAGTAGAAAATTATATAGTGTGAAAACACTACCAGAATATATGAGCTTATAAACACTATCATAGTTTGAGCTCACGAGCTTACAAAGGAATGTTCTATTTATAGGCTGTTAAAAGGACACAGTTATATAATTATACAAGTTCTTCTGTCATATTTTCTCCTTTTGAAAGATTGTAGGAACCATGTCAAGCAGAGAAACTTGCAAGTGTTACATAAAAAGATAAAGAGTACATCAGTATTACTAAATCAATCTTTATTAACCACATACCAAAAGTAAACCACAGTTGGTCATGTCCTTAAGCTAAAACAACAGAGGAAACAATTGTTATTCATTTGATGCCAGATGACTCCAAACACGTCATTTTGACCCTTGATTAGCGTTTGATGTATAGGAGGAAGACCTCCATATATACCAGATAATGATGATTTGATAAACAGCAAGAGGCCTCCGTGCTTGGTGCATGTAATTATATAAGGACTACATGCGCAGACGTCAGAGCACCTCGCACCCTTGTTGTTCACCTGCGGCAAGAGGAAATTAACTTTAGAATGCTTGCATTAGTTAAGCGCAATAGAGGCACATCTTCTAAGATGATCTCAATTCGGAAAAAAAAAATTCATTTCATTTTATTTGGCCAAGAAAAACAGGTATCAACTATACATGGATTTGCAGTGATCTCTGTAACCTGTGCTCCAAACCACATTTCCAAGGTATCTGAAACAAATTATAGAAAAAATAGGATTTTTTTATAGATTATTGTATAAAGAACTAACGCATAAGCGATTCTGTGACATGTACTATGTGGGTGTACCATGAGCTCAAAATGGTCTTATCGCATAACTTAATTAGCTCACACATGCTATTCTGAAACAGCTAAGAACAGTTCACATGCTATTCTGAAACAACTAAGGATAAATGATACTTCATATTTCCCTCTACTCTTGAAGAAACCATCAATAAAATAAGAGTAGATTAATAGGACAAAAGTAGGCCTGATTTCTCAAAGAACTCTTTTCTGAAAACATCTTAAAAGGATTGTATATTTTTCTGCATATAAAAAGATTGCAAGAACAACAGATAATGCTCAAAGTATACCACATCATTTCCTGCACAGCAAACACATACTTCCTCCTACCACACCCACGACGCACAGGGAAGAAACCAACAAAAGCTAAAACTACAGACGACATGCGGGCTCATCGACATATTCAGGTCAACCACAGTACGTAAACAGTGTATTCGGATGACTCATCAACAAACCAAATATCAGAGTGGGGGACCAAAACATATTCAACCAATAAAGCCCTCACCTTGCATCTAGAAATGAACACAACATGGGCTCCAAAACCAGATATATCGCTGTCATAAAATGAGACATTATAGACACAAACATCGCACAAGCTAACCACAACAAGATTTAAGTGTTTAAAACTATAAAAAAAATAAACATAATAATTTGAATACATCATTGAAACCAGTGGCTGCAGATGCACATAGTATATGCAGAGGGTATTATCCAACTTCAGATATCGATCAGAAATTTCAGTTGAATTAAAATTTGTCTAAACCCAAAGGCCAAGCGATAACTATACATGGAGAGCAAGAAACAAATATAGCTAAGAAAAGTATTTCGGGGCACGCAAAACTGTAATATTTAATGAGTTCAGACGGCATTTGCTTATTGCTAGCTTGCTGAAATGCACGAAAATCATATACCACCAGCATAAATATTTTGTGTAGATTTTACATATCCCAATTTGTGGATCATCCGTTCTCATCATTTTGTAAAATGGTGGTCTGTTCTGACTTTAGAAAGCTATAGTTCTTACAGGATGGGAGTATCCTCCAATGCTTTGGTGAAAGACGCCAGCTTGAGGTCAGAAGAGATACGAAGGAAAGCCATGGAAAATGTGGTAAAATTGATCAGGATACTAAATACTTGATTGTCCTAAGGGTGTACACAAAGTTGAGATTCTTGTTAATACTTGATTTCTTGACAATTATGCCTGCATTTGCCTTAGCAAGCACATGATTTGCAACAAATTGTATTCCAACAAAATTTCTGAAATCGAAAGCCAAAAATATAACAGTTAGTTCATTATCATAGGATGAGAGCATTGACACGTCCCAATGGACATCATAATCTATGGAAGCATGTTTGAATATTACTTTCAAATAAAATAACTACATGCTCATGAAACATAGGATGGCATAGATGCTGGTTGAACCGTCAGGATATTCCTATTCCAACTGTAACCTCCTAGCTCTCGTGAGTAAGGAATTAATTTGTACAGTCAAATATTTAATTCAAAGGTTTTAAATAAATACTATCAAAGCAGTTGTCATCTTAAGAGTTTCTTAACCCAGGGGCTGGGGTTTTTCCCGTTTACGAAAAAAGCTTAGAATTTCCTGCAGATCAATTTAATCAAGTTGATTGGGATGAATTATCTCTTCAAGCTTTTCATATGGAGCTGGAAGTAAGGAAATCTTATGCATGTGTAGCAGAAAAAACACAAAAAGATAGGAAAATTATTAGTTAACACAATGTCTAAGTTGATATCAATACAATACCTCTTACTCTTTCTTTGGAAGTGACCGCCTGAACGGCTTAGTAGTATGTTCTCGTTTAACCTGTTAAGGAATGCCAACAAATGAGGATTTAGTCTACTAAACAAACAACAATACCTAGTAAAAGCTTTTTCTTTGTCATTGCCAATTAATGTATCAAGCTCATGGGGGAGGGGCAGCCAGAGACCTTGCCACATGGATTGGAGGTCAAGAATAAGAAGCAGAGTTTCATCTCATACGCGGCCGTCGGTACCGGAGAGGCGGAGATGGTACCAGAGAGCAGGTAACATATGTTTCTCTAGTCCTCACATTGAAAACGAAATCTCAAATTTGAGCATGCATGGCCCTGGCTATTTGCTGCCGGTCCTGTTTCACTTCATTTTTATCCACTACTCTAAAACCTGGATGGCTGATTTTCGCTGAACTCCATTATTCCATTAATTGGACTTAGCATATGAATCAATCAGTCGATCAACGAGGCGCGTAGGAATCACAAGTCATAAGCAGCATCAATTTGTGACCCATCACATGATCCCAACCCACAAATGGCAAAAGAGGAAACAGAGAAAGGAAAACACCATCTGACCATCTATTTGGCTGGCACTTACAGCGAACGTGGGAGGACAGTCGACCAACACCATCCCTGTCCAAAAACTCTACCCGTTATTCCTCCACGAGCAGAGCCAGCGCCGCCGCCGATTTCTAATGGCATTGTGCGGCCATGGGTGGTGGATCCCCAATTCCTCGTCCCCAAGACTGACCCCAACGCGCCCCCGCTTGTCGTCGACTTCTGCGCCGTGCGTCCCCGGGAGTTCGCCGAGCCCGACCCTGCAGACGTGGCCCCTCCCCAGGCCCAGGCCAAGCCGCCGCCGCCGCTAAAATATGTGGTATGCGCCGCGTTCCTGGGAGCTCGAGCCCTCCCCGAAGAACAATTCGGAGTTCGTGCACTATCTCGGCCTCAACCAACACCGCCTCTACAATATCTTTGCCTGCCTCTCCAATGCGCCGCCACCGCCTCTCTCGCCTTTATCTTAGCCTCCGTCTCCTCCAACCTCCAGCACCAACACCAGGCCCAAGGAAGCAGCGGCGTTTCCGTCGGGAGAACGGATCCGGCCGGAGGGGAGGAGATTGGAAGAGAAGAGGATTTTGCTGTTGGGCGGTCACCACGGCGCCACCCAAACCCGCACGGACCGCCGCTACTCTGCCGCTGCAACAAAAGAATAGGGAAGGAAGAGAAAGACCGAAGCCTTGGTCAAAAGCATCTTAAACCGACCTCGCGAGCCCTCTCCCGGCTAACACGTCACGCACATGCGACCCCAGACGCCGAAACACAGTGACACGCAAGCGCACGAGGTGGGACCCATGAAAAGGACTTGCAGAGCGCCCAGGGACGCGGCCAACCCTGGGAGCTTAGTGCTCTTTAGAGATATGTCGCCCGTATGACCCGATCTGAGACTTTGCACCACATCAACCATCGGGTGTCCTTCTCTCTTGGAATCATCGAGGCGTGCTGATTCGTGGATCGAGGGACATCGTTTATGCGACCCGCCTTTTCCTGCTGCAGAAATCGCGTGTTGCGCCACAGATCTATTCGACACCCGTGCTTGTCCACGAAGAAGGATGTTGATGACGAACTCGATAGCTGGATCCCGCCCGGATAACAAAATCCAGTCGTCGCGATCCCCACAGACGGCGCCAATTGACGAGGGAACACCTCATCAATGCCTACGTATTGTAGACTTGGGTTTCGGGAGAGACCGACGATGGAGATTCAGGGAGCGAGATTAGGCACACGATGTACCCAGTTTCGGGTCCCCTCGGTGGAGGATCCCTACGTGCTGCTAGCAATCCAGTATATGATCATATGTATGTTTACAAGGGGTCGCCCGTAGGCGTAGCTATGTTGTCTATCAGTTGTCCCCCCTCTATCGGGTGCCCTGGCTGGCTTTATATATGCAACTAGCCTAGGGTTTTACAAGAGTCCTAGTCAACTACTTCTTCGGGAGCCCAGAATAGAAGAGATCAGATCTGAAGAAGGAGAAGACCATCCTCTATCCACCGAAGATCAATCTCATCCCGATCACCACCTCATTCATCACACCCCCTTGCATTGAGAGAGATTCATACTTGTAAGACAAGTGATTGAAACCTCTATTCTCTCTTGGTTTGTATTTGATTTGATCTTCAACTATTGTGGCATGCTACGGTAATATCAAGATGAACTCCATTTACTTTGCTATGATATCATTATGTTACTCTCCTCTCATGTGTGAGTAGCATGGGAGATGTAGGGGATTGGTGAGATGTGATGTGCCAATTTTATTCCATCTATTTGTGAATTTATGATTAGGATTATTATATATGAGTATGGATTTTTATATGCACCTAATGCTGATATCTAATTTAAGGGCCCATATAGCATGATCTTGAGAACTTGTAAACATAAACTTGTTTGCTAGCTAGTGAATCAGCGACCCCCCGAGTGACACAGCCGATATCAAAGAGGATCTAGCAATACTCGAGGACTCACAAGGAACCACCAAGCTTAAAGCTTTACTCCGGTTTAACAACCTTAATAGATGTGCTGACCATAGCTTTGGTAATAGGCAGAATTATTATTGGAGGGAGAAGAAATCTACCAAGAGAAGATTTTCTCTCTTATGGGTTGCTTTCCTTCTCAGATATATAAATAGGAAGATTCATATTCACTTATCACTTTTACTCCACCAGACACATTCACTATCACCATGAACTGAAACACCCCGGCCTACCTTTTCATCTGCAGAAAACCGTTTATTTCTTATTCGCTATTTACTTTTATGCACTCTACCTTATTGCATTATTTATACTCAAAAATCCTATCATTTACACTCACCATTTTCCATTGCAATTCTTGCAGTCAATTCACCTTAGACTTGTGACACCTTGGGTATGATAGAAACATCGTAGATAAACATCCTCCTACGCTCCTTGTTGGGATACGATATAAAAACCGGAAATAATACTTCCACAAAAATATGCACGAATGGCCCTATGTTCTTGAAGGACATCAAGCTATTTTCTGGCGCAGTTACTGGGGAGCTAAGTGATAGGTGTTTGTTTCTTGAGACTTGTAAGTTTTGATGATCTATGTTGAGGACAGATGTTCCACACGCTCATTTAGAGTTTATCTACCAAAATTTATTAATCGAGTACTAGACTCGAGACGTCTAGAAGTTATTCAAAATATAACTAATTCGCGTGCTGTAGACGTAAACAATTTAAGTACCATGATGGAAAACTTATCCATCACAGCTACGGCAACAGGGCCTAGCAAAACCTTAGGAGAAATATGGAACTCCTTAAACGTTAGTTGCAAAAAATCCTATTGTTTATCCTGATGTTAAGGGCATTGAATATGCGCTAGATCTTGAGTTACTAATTATGATGCAAGATAATATCTTTTCAGGAGAAGAACACAAAGATCCAAGCGTTCACTTAACTAGAGTGAATGATATCTGTGAGGTAGTTGGGCTGAGGAATTTTCCAAAAGATTTCTTACTTCTTAAATTATTTCTTTGGTCCTTAAAGGACAAGGCATTCCAATGGTTGCAAGCCTTACCAAGAAATACTACTGCTTGCTAGCTGGAAAGATGGCATTAAAGAAGTCATGAATAGATTTAATCCTTTTTATAAGACTATGCAGGTAAAAAGGGAGATTACAAATTTCTTTCTGGATATTGGAGAGAGCTTTGCTCAAGCTTGGGGAAGATTCTCTGGACTACTTATGAGGGTTCCCAGCCACAATTTTATGGACCATGTTATTTTACAATATTTTTGTGGTTGTCTAAATGATGAATCTAAACAAATGGTTGGTGCATGTGCTGGATGGACTCTAAATTTATTAATCTACAAAGAAGAAATGAAACTCTTCGCCAAGAGAGCCTTGAATGATGAGCAATACAATCCCTTAGGTGAGGTTGAATCGAAGAAAGATATGCTCTTTATAATCCCTGGACTTATGTGTGCAGTTAAAAAATCAATGAAAGAAAAAAGGTATACCAACTAAGCTGGCAATTGAAAGCAAGACTAATGAACTACATGCTATGGTAGTTGAGAATGATCTTGACATGGAACTGCAAAAATGTTGGTATCAACAAACTGAGTTTAAGAGCTAATGTTTAGACAATTAACACTCCACAAGAGCGATATAAATGCTTTAGCAGGAACACTAGAAGATTTGAGTCATGCTTGATACGTCTCAAACGTATCTATAATTTTTGATGCTCCATGCTTGTTTTACAACAATTCATATATGTTTTGCTCATACTTCTTTGAACTTTTATACATTTTCCGGCACTAACCTATTAACAAGATGTCACAGTGCCAGTTCCTGTTTTCTGCTGTTTTTGTATTTCAGAGAATTTGTACAGGAAATATTCTTGGAATTGGACGAAACAAAAGCCGAAGTCAATATTTTACCTAAACGAAGACGAAGTCCGAAGGGGAGACGAAGAAGAGGCTCAGGGCGGCCACACCTACCCTAGGCGCGACCTGGCCCTGACCCGCGCCTAGGGGTGGTGTGGGGCCACCAGGCCTCCACCGACCTCTCCCTTCCACCTATAAATACCTCCCAACGCAAAAACTCTAAATACACAAGCCTCCGTCCATGAAAAGTTCCATAGCTCCGCCGCCGTCGCAGACAAGATCCGGGGGACAAAAATCTCCGTTCCGGCACGCTGCCGGGATGGGGTATTGCCCCTGGAGCCATCTCCATCGACTCCACCGCCATCTCCATCGCCATCGTTGATTCTCATGATGAGGAGGGAGTAGTTCTCCCCCGGGGCTGAGGGATCTACCGGTAGCTACGTGGTTTATCTCTCTCCCACGGTGTGATCTTTATGTGACCATGAGCTTTGTAATCTAGATGTTGTTATGCTATTCATATGGATTTTACTTATGTGATCTCCAGAGACTCCTTGTCCCACGTGTGTAAAGGTGAGGGTGTGTGCATCGTGTGGGTCTCTTAGGCTATATTTCACATAATACTTGTTGACTGAATTGATTTGAGTTGGATGTCTCTATGAAATTGTGGTGTGTTAGTACCTCCTATGAATTCTCAAAGTGACGGAGTGAGTTGTTCATTAGTACTTGGGAATACATCTTTGAGGTTTGCTTTTGCAGCCCTATGCGGTGAGTTAGTGTTTGTTATCCAATTGGAGAGTAGTTCAGAATAGCATAGTGAAATGCTTATATTTATATTCCTTTATGATATCATTGTTGAGAGTGACTGATACGTCCATTTTGCATCACTATTTTATATCATAATTTACTGTTATTCATTGATATATTTCATATTTAGAGATGATACTTATGTTATTTCATCTATTTTGCATGTTTCATGATTATTGGAGAATCGCGCACCGGAGTCAGGATTCTGCTGGAAAAAGCACCGTCAGAATGCAATATTTCGGAAGATCAGCAATTGACGGAAATTATACGGAAAATCTTATTTTTCCAGAAGACGGAGACAGCCAGAAGGAGGAGCCGAGGAGGGCCGCCATGGGCCCCCCCATAGGCCGACGCGGGCCCAGGCCTGGCCGCGCCGCCTTGTGGGGAGGGGGCCCACAGCCCCCTCTGGCCTCCTCTCCTTCGCGTACTTCTTCGTCCCGAAAACCTAAGCTCGGGAGGGTAGTCGAGAAGAGTCACAGCCGCCTCTGCGGGGCGGAAAACACCAGAGAGAAAAGAGCTCTCCGGCAGGCTGAAATCTGCCGGGGAAATTCCCTCCCGGAGGGGGAAATCGACGCCATCGTCATCGTCATCGAGCTGGACATCATTGGGATCATCATCACCATCATCTCCATCATCATCACCGCCATCTCCACCGCTGCACCTCATCACCGCTGTAACAATTAGGATTGGATCTTGATTGTTTGATAGGGGAAACTCTCCAGGTATTGATTTCTACTTGTTATTGATGCTATTGAGTGAAACCATTGAACCAAGGTTTATGTTCAGATTGTTATTCATTATCATATCACCTCTGATCATGTTCCATATGATGTCTCTGAGTAGTTCGTTTAGTTCTTGAGGACATGGGTGAAGTCTAAATGTTAGTAGTGAATTATGTTGGGTAATATTCAATGTTATGATATTTAAGTTGTGGTGTTATTCTTCTAGTGGTGTCATGTGAACGTCGACTACATGATACTTCACCTTTATGGGCCTAGGGGAATACATCTTGTATTCGTTTGCTAATTGCGGGGTTGCCGGAGTGACAGAAACCTAAACCCCCGTTGGTATATCGATGCAGGAGGGATAGCAGGATCTCAGAGTTTAAGGCTGTGGTTAGATTTATCTTAATTACTTTCTTGTATTTGCGGATGCTTGCAAGGGGTATAATCACAAGTATGTATTAGTCCTAGGAAGGGCGGTGCATTAGCATAGGTTCACCCACACAACACTTATCAAAACAATGAAGATTAATCAGCTATATGAAGCGAAAGCACTAGACTAAATTCCCGTGTGTCCTCAAGAACGTTTGGTCATTATAAGTAAACAAACCGGCTTGTCCTTTGTGCTAAAAAGGATTGGGCCACTCGCTGCAACTATTTCTCTCGCATTTTACTTACTCGTACTTTATTTATTTGCTATATCAAAACCCCCTGAATACTTGTCTGTGAGCATTTACAGTGAATCCTTCATCGAAACTGCTTGTCAACACCTTCTGCTCCTCGATGGGTTCGACACTCTTATTTATCGAAAATACTACGATACACCCCCTATACTTGTGGGTCATCAAGACTATTTTCTGGCGCCGTTGCCGGGGAGTGAAGCGCTATTGGTAAGTGGAATTGGTAAGAAAAACCTTTACTGTACGTGCTGATTTTATTTCTGCCTCCTGCTATAATTCATTATGGAGAGATCTTCTCTTGAATTCCTATTTGGAAAATCTACTATTACTGCAACGGTAGTGGATGAGGCGCCAGGTGAGAAAGAGGTTCCATACAAAATACCTATGAAAATTATTGAACGTGTTGTGGATAACCGCTATGAAGGGGATGGAACTGTCCATCCTGGTGATCATTTACTGTTTTTACATGAATTATACGGGTTATTCAAATGTGCAGGTATTGCTATGGATGAAGTTAGAAAGAAACTATTCTCTATATCGCTGTCTGGTAAAGCGGCGCATTGGTATAAATTGCTGAAGAATGGTGATTCTCTTGATTGGAAGGATATTGTGCCTCTATTTTATTCTAAATTCTATCCTCCAAGTAAAATTCACAAAGACCGGAACCGCATATATAATTTCTGACCTCATGATGGAGAGAGTATTGCCCAAGCGTGGGGGAGATTGAAGTCTTTAATGCTCAAATGCCCCATTCATGAGCTTCCTGGTAATATTATTATTGATAATTTCTATGCAAGACTGTCTTTTCAAGATAAGACTTTGCTGGATACTTCTTGTTCTGGATCATTTACACGCAACAAAGAAGAGTTTAAAAGCGACCTTCTTGATCGGATCCAGGAGAATACTGAAGGATGGGAGAACGACAAAGATAGAGAGTCAGGTATAAACTATGATTATAAATGCATTGAAGTTTTTATGGAGACTGATAAATTTTGTAATATGAGTGCTACTTATGGTCTTGATTCTCAAGTCGTTGTAAACTTTTATAAAGCTTTTGCCTCTCACTTTGAATTGCCTAGGAAGAATTTTGATAAGTATCATGAACCAAACAAAGATAAAACTGATTCATCTATAAATAAGTGTGCTATAATTGAAACTGTTGATCATATTCTTCCTGAAGCTTATATTGAAAAAACTCCTTTCCCTGCTAAAATGAAGGAATACTCTGTTATAACTAGTGCGGTTAATAAAAGTGCAAAGAAACCTATAGAACTTGAAGAACAAATAAAGGTTGAACCTGCTATTGCAATAGTTAAAGATCTTGTGACTGAAAATGTAGAAGATGGTCATATTATTTTCTGTGAAGATGCTTCTAATATTGTTTCGCATCCTAATAAGTCTAGGAAAGCTAGTGTTCCTATGCTCTCTGTTAGAATTGGTGATCATTGTTATTATGGTTTATGCGACATTGGTGCAAGTATTAGTGCCATTCCTTATGAGCTTTATACGGAGATTATGCATGAAATTGGTTCTTGTGAACTTGAAGATATTGATGTGGTTATTCGGCTAGCTAATAGAGAAACTATCTCTCCTATTGGTATTGTTCGAGATGTGGAAGTTCTATGTGGTAAGATTAAATATCCTGCTGACTTTTTGGTACTTGGTTCTGCTGCTAGTAAGTCTTGTCCTATTATTTTTGGTAGACCTTTTCTAAATACTTGTGGAGCTGTTATAGATTGCAAGAAAGAAAAATTGTGACTAAATTTGCTGGTGAATCTTATGAGTTTAATTTCTCTAAATTTGCCAAAACTCCTTATAAAGCTAATTTTCCTAATAATGATTTTAGAGTTGAACAATGTGCGTCTATTGCTCTTGCTCCTAATAATCCTTTGCAGCAACATTTGGAGGATAGTGAGAGTGAAGTCTTTAGGGAAGAAAGAAATGAGCTTGATGAAATTTTCCTTCGTCAACCTATTCTTAAACATGACTTGCCGGTTGAAGATTGAGGTACAACACCACCACCAAAGGAAGATCCTGTTTTTGATTTAAAACCATTGCCTGATAATCTTAAGTATCCTCATATTGATGATAAGAAAATATATCCTGTTATTATTAGTTCTAAGCTTTCAGAATTTGAGGAAGAAAGGTTATTGGAAATATTGAAGAAACACCGAGGAGCTATTGGCTACACTCTTGATGATTTGAAGGGGATTTCTCCCTCTATTTGCCAACATGCTATCAATATGGAAGATGATGCAAAGCCTGTTGTTGAACATCAGCGTCGTCTAATTCCGAAGATGAAGGATGTGGTAAGGAATGAGGTATTAAAACTTCTTGAAGTTGGTATTATATATCCTATTGCTGATAGTAGATGGGTTAGTCCTGTGCATTGTGTTCCTAAGAAAGGAGGAATGACTGTTGTGCCTAATGCTAATGATGAGCTCATCCCTCAAAGAGTAGTTGTAGGGTATAGAATGTGCATTGATTATCGAAAAGTTAATAAGGTTACTAAGAAAGATCATTACCCTTTACCCTTTATTGATCAAATGTTAGAAAGGTTGTCTAAAAATACTCATTTTTGCTTTCTTGATGGTTATTCTGGGTTCTCACAAATTGCTGTTAAAACTAAAGATCAAGAGAAAACCACTTTCACTTGTCCCTATGGAACTTATGCTTATAGACGCATGCCTTTTGGTTTATGTGATGCTCCTGCTACTTTTCAAAGATGCATGTCTGCTATTTTTCATGGCTTTTGTGAGAATATTGTAGAGGTATTCATGGATGATTTTTCTGTCTATGGGAATTCTTTTGATAATTGCTTGTGAAACCTTGATAAAGTATTGAAGAGATGTGAAGAAACTAACCTTGTTCTTAATTGGGAGAAATGCCACTTTATGGTTAATGAAGGAATTGTATTGGGACATAAAATTTCCGAGAAGGGTATTGAAGTTGATAGAGCTAAAGTTGAAGCAATTGAGAAGATGCCCTACCCGAGGGATGTTAAAGGTATTCGTAGTGTTCTTGGTCATGCTGGGTTTTATAGGAGATTTATTAAAGATTTCTCCAAGATTTCAAAGCCTCTTACTAATCTTCTTCAAAAAGATGTACCTTTTGTTTTTGATGATGATTGTAAGGAAGCTTTTGAAACTCTAAAGAAAGCCTTAACAACTGCTCCTGTAGTTGAACCTCCTGATTGGAACTTACCTTTTGAAATTATGTGTGATGCTAGTGATTTTGCTGTAGGCGCTATCCTTGGACAGCGAGTAGATAAAAAGTTAAATGTTATTCATTATGCTAGCAAAACCCTTGATGCTGCTCAAAGAAATTATGCTACAACTAAAAAAGAATTATTAGCTGTAGTCTTTGCTTGTGATAAGTTTAGATCCTATATTGTTGATTCAAAAGTCACAATTCATACTGATCATGCTGCAATTAGATACCTTATGACGAAGAAAGATGCTAAGCCTAGGCTTATTAGATGGGTACTTCTTTTGCAAGAATTTGATTTACATATTATAGATAGGAAAGGTGATGATAATCCTGTTGCTGATAATTTATCTAGATTGGAAAATATTGCCTATGATCCTGTTCCTGTTAATGATAGTTTTCCGAATGAACAATTGGCTGTAATAAAGGTGAGCTCGCGAGATAGTCCTTGGTATGCTGATTATGCTAACTTTATTGTTTCCAAGTACTTGCCTCCAACCTTTTCAGCTCAGCAAAGGAGGAAATTCTTTTATGATTTCAGGCATTATTTTTGGGATGACCCACACTTATATAAAGAAGGAGTGGATGGTATTATGCGAAGATGTGTTCCCGAATATGAACAACAATAGATATTGAGTAAGTGTCATGGTAGTGCTTATGGAGGACATCACGCCGGAGATAGAACTGCGCAAAAGGTTCTACAATCAGGTTTCTATTGGCCAACTCTCTTCAAAGATGCAAGAAAGTTTATTTTATCTTGTGATGAATGTCAAAGGGTTGGTAATATCTCCAGACGCAATGAAATGCCTATGAATTATACTCTTGTTATTGAACCATTCGATTGTTGGGGATTTGACTTCATGGGTCCTTTCCCTTCTTCAGAATGTAACACTCATATACTTGTCGCTGTTGATTATGTTACTAAATGGGTGGAAGCCATACCCACAAAAAGTGCTGATGGTGAGACATCTTTAAAAATGCTTTTAGATATAATTTTTCCTAGATTTGGAGTACCTAGATATATTATGACTGATGGAGGTTCTCATTTTATTCATGGTGGTTTTAGAAAAACTCTTGCTAAATATGGTATTAATCATAGAATCGCTTCTGCTTATCATCCTCAAACTAGCGGGCAAGTAGAATTATCAAATAGAGAGATTAAATCTATCTTGGGAAAGACTGTTAATAAATCTAGAAAGAACTGGGCTAGTAAATTAAAGGAAGCATTATGGGCTTATAGAACTGCTTATAAAAATCCCATGGGAATGTCACCTTATAAAATGGTTTATGGGAAAGCTTGTCATTTACCTTTAGAACTAGAGCACAAAGCTTATTGGGCTGTAAGAGAACTAAATAAAGATCCTAAACTTGCTGGTAAGAAGAGATTGCTACAACTGAGTTCTCTAGATGAATGGAGAAACGAAGCATATGAAAATGCTAAACTCTTTAAGGAAAAAGTTAAGAAATGGCATGATAGAAGAATTATCAAAAGAGAATTTAATGTGGGAGGTAAAGTCCTGTTGTATCGGTCTCGTCTCAGATTTTTTGCAGGGAAATTACTCTCAAAATGGGAAGGACCATATGTCATTGTGGAGGTGTATCGTTCAGGGGCAATTAAAATTAGTTCTCTGCAAGGTGGTGCCACACAAGTAGTGAATGGACAAAGACTCAAGCACTATATCTCTGGAGATTATTATAATGAAGATGTTGATGTTATTCAAGTGGTAACTCCGGAAGCTTTCACCAAAGGGCAAATTGACAGTTCTGCAGAGTTCGACTTTGAATAGGTAACAGTACCGGTAATAAAAAGTCCGCGTTTAACTTTCCGAACTATGTTTTTGCTATT
The DNA here is from genome assembly GCF_019359855.2 of Lolium perenne. NCBI lineage: Eukaryota > Viridiplantae > Streptophyta > Magnoliopsida > Poales > Poaceae > Lolium > Lolium perenne. The sequence continues at coordinate 3,240,804 of NC_067250.2, read as the reverse complement.
TTCGGAAAATATGAAAAATTACGAGATCGAAACGGAGTGGAGGAGACGCACGAGGGCGTGCCCCCATAGGACGGCGCGGGCCCCAGCCTGGCCACGCCGCCCTATGAGGACGGCCCCTCACTGTCCCTCTCCGACTCTGGTTCGACCTGGTACTTTCCTTTTGTCGTGAAATTTTTTGCTATATAATCCCCCGGACCCCTGGAGGTCCGTATATCGTTTTCTCGTCGTGTTTTGTTTCGAGCTGTTTTCTGCCAGGATTTGTTTTGATCTAGAAGCACCATGGTCTCCAACAATAAGGACAAGGAGCCTTTGGAGGAAGATATTCAAGACCTCGAGCTGAAAGGAGAATTCAAGGAGGAAGTGAAGGAGATGTCATCAATGAAAAGGAAGCGGCAAACTGTGGGGAGTAAGCCAATCTTGGTGGGGTCGGTTAACACTGGACGTTCTTTTTCTCATAACCTGCAGGGACCTCTACCGCCTGCTCTTAGCCTCAACTCTTTCCCTTGTGTGGAGGAAGCACTACGGGTTACTGATGAGTTTTGTGATCAATACCGTGCGCTGAGAAGGAAAGTGGAGATACTTCTTGAGGAGAACCACTGACTTCGCAGAATGCTGGAATATTACTCAATTCCTATCACAAGGCTGCCACCGCCACTTTCAGATAACAATGAATCTCTTCGAGTCTTAGTGCAGAACTGCCAAACTGAGAAGCTGAAGCTGAAGGAGATCTTTAAGGATCGCTGGAACGGACCATCACCATCACCACCGAAGGAGTAATTCATCATCGGTATTGGCATCCCCTTGGTTTGTTCCAAGCTTGGGGGAGTGCCGCGGTATCACATCATCACTACCTTTTACCTTTTTATTATCAAGTAGTGTCATATCATGAGTAGGGAAGTTATCATATAAGATGTGTTGCGGTATGGAAGTATCTCTCTTTAGTTGGTTATCTATGTATCCCTTGGTGTGAGTTATCGTTATGGAATATTAATGAGAAGTCTTATCATTTACATATTGCACATCTTATTTTAGTTTGCAATCTCTATTATGTGATTGATCTTGTTGTTAGTATTGGTATCACTTTGGGAGCATTGAGTAAATCTATTTGGTTTTGGCAAACTTAGCATTGGTCAATAGCAACAACACTCTGAGTTTAAGAAGAAAAGAGGAGATACATGTAGATATGTTGTTTCATTATCTTTCTTTCTTGTTAGCCATGAGCTTAGTATTCTGAAGTTAAAATTGTTTGTGCTTACAAGGAAGATGCATGATTGTTTCTATTACATGTATATTTGTTTGCTTCCCTCAACCCTTGTGCTTGCTAATCAACCTTGCTAGCCAAAGACCTGTACTGAGAGGGAATGCTTCTCGTGCATCCAAACCCTTAGACCAAACCTATGCCATCAGTGTCCACCATAACTACCTATTATGTGGTATTTTGCGCCATTTCAAGTAAATACTTCATGTGCTACCTTTAAACAATTCAAAGGTTATCATCTCTTATTTGTGTCAATGTTTTATAGCTCATGAGGAAGTATGTGGTGTTTTATATTTCAATCTTGTTGGGCAGCTTTCACTAATGGACTAGTGGCTTCATCCACTTATCCTATAATTTTGCAAGAAGAGCTGACAACGGGGTTCCCAGCCCCAATTAATTAACTCTCATTAATAATCCTCTTCACATGTTTTGCTCTGATTCATCAGTAAGCAACTTAATTTTGCAATAGACACTCCTCCATGGTATGTGAAATGTTGGAAGGCACCCGAGGATTTGGTTAGCCATGGCTTGAGAAAGCAAAGGTTGGGAGGAGTGTCATCCTTAAATAAACTAAAGTACATGTGTAAACAAAAGAGAAGGGGGATGATCTACCTTGCTGGTAGAGATAACGTCCTTCATGGGAGCCGCTCTTTGGAAGTCTGTTTGGCAAGGGGGTTAGAGTGCCCACTACCATTCGTTGACAACAACAAACACCTCTCAAAACTTTACTTTTATGCTCTCTATATGATTTCAAAACTTGAAAAGCTCTAGCACATGATTTAATCCCTGCTTCCCTCTACGAAGGGCATATCTTTTATTTTTATTTTAATGTTGAGTCAGTAAACCTATTTCCCTCCATCTTAAGCAAGCAATTGAGTTGTTGCGATCCAACCATCTATATTGTGATCTATTTAATCATGCCTTTTATTTCTTCCTTGTTTAGTACAAGTTTTATCTGAATGAATATAGCTTTGAAGATTATCGATGATTATGAGGAGATTATTATGATTGAGTATGCAAGTTTTGCTATAAGCTTTAATATAAAAGCGCTGCTCGATAAATAAGTACAATCTGTTAAATGTTCTCTGACCAAGAACGAAGTTTGCCATCACCAATTATGATTTCCTATGCACCTTTATTTGTGATTTCCTTTTACTTGTTTCAAGTTGAATTATATGAGGAAGTTGTTCACTAGAATGTCTTGTGTGAATTAATATGATGCTTCTTGTCCGTATTTTATTTATCGACTCTTCACTCCATAAACATGTGGTCTTGTTTACTGAGTTCAGTTTCGCTTGGGGACAAGCGAAGTCTAAGCTTGGGGGGAGTTGATACGTCCATTTTGCATCACTATTTTATATCATAATTTACTGTTATTCATTGATATATTTCATATTTAGAGATGATACTTATGTTATTTCATCTATTTTGCATGTTTCATGATTATTGGAGAATCGCGCACCGGAGTCAGGATTCTGCTGGAAAAAGCACCGTTAGAATGCAATATTTCGGAAGATCAGCAATTGACGGAAATTATACGGAAAATCTTATTTTTCCAGAAGACGGAGACAGACAGAAGGAGGAGCCGAGGAGGGCCGCCATGGGCCCCCCATAGGCCGGCGCGGGCCCAGGCCTGGCCGCGCCGCCTTGTGGGGAGGGGGCCCACAACCCCCTCTGGCCTCCTCTCCTTCGCGTACTTCTTCGTCCCGAAAACCTAAGCTCGGGAGGGTAGTCGAGAAGAGTCACAGCCGCCTCTGCGGGGCGGAAAACACCAGAGAGAAAAGAGCTCTCCGGCAGGCTGAAATCTGCCGGGGAAATTCCCTCCCGGAGGGGGAAATCGACGCCATCGTCACCGTCATCGAGCTGGACATCATTGGGATCATCATCACCATCATCTCCATCATCATCACCGCCATCTCCACAGCTGCACCTCGTCACCGCTGTAACAATTAGGGTTGGATCTTGATTGTTTGATAGGGGAAACTCTCCCGGTATTGATTTCTACTTGTTATTGATGCTATTGAGTGAAACCATTGAACCAACGTTTATGTTCAGATTGTTATTCATTATTGATGTCTACGGGTGCTTCTATTCTTGTAGACAGTGTTGGGCCTCCAAGAGCAGAGGTTTGTAGAACAGCAGCAAGTTTCCCTTAAGTGGATCACCCAAGGTTTATCGAACTCAGGGAGGAAGAGGTCAAAGATATACCTCTCATGCAACCCTGCAACCACAAAGCAAGAAGTCTCTTGTGTCCCCAACACACCTAATAGGTGCACTAGTTCGGCGAAGAGATAGTGAAATACAAGTGGTATGAATGAATATGAGCAGTAGTAACGGCGCCAGAAAAGTGCTTGCTGGCGTGCAGTTGATGGTAGTAATATTGCAGGAAGTAAAGATGCAGTAAAATAGTAAACAAACAGCGATAGCAGTATTTAGGAACAAGGCCTAGGGATCATACTTTTGAAGGAGATATGCCCTAGAGGCAATAATAAAGTGGTTATTATTTATATCTTTATGTTTATGATAAATGTTTATATATCATGCTATAATTGTATTAACCGAAACATTAGTACATGTGTGATATGTAGACAAACAAAGAAGTCCCTAGTATGCCTCTTAACTAGCTTGTTGATTAATGGATGATTAGTTTCATAATCATGAACATTGGATGTTATTAATAACAAGGTTATGTCATTGTATGAATGATGTAATGGACACACCCAATTAAGCGTAGCATAAGATCTCGTCATTAAGTTATTTGCTATAAGCTTTCGATACATAGTTACCTAGTCCTTATGACCATGAGATCATGTAAATCACTTATACCGGAAAGGTACTTTGATTACACCAAACACCACTGCGTAAATGGGTGGCTATAAAGGTGGGATTAAGTATCCGGAAAGTATGAGTTGAGGCATATGGATCAACAGTGGGATTTGTCCATCCCGATGACGGATAGATATACTCTGGGCCCTCTCGGTGGAATGTCGTCTAATGTCTTGCAAGCATATGAATGAGTTCATAAGAGACCACATACCACGGTACGAGTAAAGAGTACTTGTCAGGAGACGAGGTTGAACAAGGTATAGAGTGATACCGAAGATCAAACCTCGGACAAGTAAAATATCGCGAGACAAAGGGAATTGGTAATGTATGTGAATGGTTCATTCGATCACTAAAGTCATCGTTGAATATGTGGGAGCCATTATGGATCTCCAGATCCCGCTATTGGTTATTGGTCGGAGTGAGTACTCAACCATGTCCGCATAGTTCTCGAACCGTAGGGTGACACACTTAAAGTTGGATGTTGAAATGGTAGCACTTGAATTATGGAATGGAGTTCGAATATTTGTTCGGAGTCCCGGATGAGATCCCGGACATCACGAGGAGTTCCGGAATGGTCCGGAGAATAAGATTCATATATAGGATGTCATTTTATGTGAATTAAAATGTCGCGGAAGGTTCTATGGAAGGTTCTAGAAGGTTCTAGAAAAGTCCGGAAGAAACCACCAAGGAAGGTGGAGTCCACAAGGGACTCCACCTCCATGGCCGGCCAGCCCTAGTGGGGGTGGAGTCCCAAGTGGACTCCACCATAGGGGGCCGGCCAACCCCCACATGGGAGGTGGGAATCCCACCTTTGGGTGGGAGTCCTAGTTGGGCTAGGTTTGCCCCCTCCTATGGAAGGTTTTGGTTTCGGGTCTTATTCGAAGACTTGGACACCAACACTTGGGATCCACCTATATAATGAGGGGCCAAGGGAGGGGGCCGGCCACCCCAAAGACCATAGCTTGGCCGCCCCCCTTGAGTGGCCGGCCACCCCCTCCCAAACCCTAGCTTTGCTCCTCCACTTCATATTTCCCGCGTAGCTTAGCGAAGCTCCGCCGGACTTCTACACCGCCACCGACACCACGCCGTCGTGCTGTCGGATTCAAGAGGAGCTACTACTTCCGCTGCCCGCTGGAACGGGGAGGTGGACGTTGTCTTCATCAACAACCGAACGTGTGACCGAGTACGGAGGTGCTGCCCGTTCGTGGCGCCGGAACCGATCATGATCAAGATCTTCTACGCGCTTTTGCAAGCGGCAAGTGATCGTCTACCGCAGCAACAAGAGCCTCATCTTGTAGGCTTTGGAATCTCTTCAAGGGTGAGACTCGATACCCCCTCGTTGCTACCGTCTTCTAGATTGCATCTTGGCTTGGATTGCGTGTTCGCGGTAGGAAAATTTTTGTTTTCTATGCAACGTTATCCTACAGTGGTATCAGAGCCGTGTCTATGCATAGATGGTTGCACGAGTAGAACACAATGGTTTGTGGGCGTTGATGCTCTTGTTATCTTTAGTTTGAGTACTTTGCATCTTTATGGCATAGTGGGATGAAGCGGCTCGGACTAACTTTACATGACCGCGTTCATGAGACTTGTTCCTCGTTCGACATGCAACTTGTATTGCATAAGAGGCTTTGCGGGTGTCTGTCTCTCCTACTATAGTAAAGATTCAATTTACTCTTCTATTGACAACATTAGTATCAACGTTGTGGTTCATGTTCGTAGGTAGATTAGATCTATAACGAAAACCCTAAACCACGTAAAATATGCAAACCAAATTAGAGAGCGTCTAACTTGTTTTTGCAGGGTTTGGTGATGTGATATGGCCATAATGTGATGATGAATATGTATGAGATGATCATTATTGTATTGTGGCAACCGGCAGGAGCCTTATGGTTGTCTTTAATTTTCATGTTGAGTAGTATTTCAAAGAAGTTGTAATAGTTGCTACATGAGGTGAACAACCATGAAGACGGCGCCATGAACCTTGACGCTACGCCGACGATGATGGAGATCATGCCCGTTGATGATGGAGATCATGTCCGTGCTTTAGAGATGAAGATCGAAGGCGCAAAGACAAAAGGGCCATATCATATCACATATGAACTGCATGTGATGTTAATCCTTTTATGCATCTTATTTTGCTTAGATCGCGACGGTAGCATTATAAGATGATCCCTCACATTAATACCAAGATAATAAAGTGTTCTTCCCTCGTATGCACCGTTGCATTGTTCGACGTTTTGAAGCATCTCGTGATGATCGGGTGTGATAAACTCGACATACAACGGGTGTAAGCCATGTTGCACACGCGGAATACTTGGGTTTGCTTGACGAGCCTAGCATGTACAGACATGGCCTCGGGACAACGGAAATCGAAAGGTTGAACACGAGTCATATGGATGATATGATCAACATGTTGATGTTCACCATTGAAGCTACATCATCTCACGTGATGATCGGTTTTGGTGTAGTAGATGTGGATCGTGTACCACTTAACAACTATGAGGGATGTTGTATTAAGTGGGAGTTCATTAGTAATTAGATTAAAACATGAACTAATTATCATAAACATAGTCTGAGTAGTATTTTGAATTAATTTTGTAGTATTGGCATCCGTTTACTACTATGCGCTAGTCTTGTTATTGAGATAGAAATACTGTTAAAATCTGACAAGAAACTTTACGGATTGGTACCGTATTGTTAAAGAATCAAGAATTGATTAAGTCCTATTGCAAACTTTTAGTAAACCTCACATTGTTGATTCAAAGAGCTATGGTTTCAATTAGTACCTAAAGTTATCTTGTCTCCATGAAACTTGAAAGTTCAAATATGTTTGAAAAATAAGGAGCTGAAAATTTAGTTTTCAGAAATAATCAAGGTATGAGATATATGTGATATCTAAGACCTTATTGCAAGATGATAGAATATAATTTGGTGAGACTACATAAACTCATAAGTTTTATGGGAATGTATGAAGGTTGAAGACGCAAGACGTCACAATCCTCCAGCTATTGGGGCACTAATGATATTCGCATATCCATGAAGTTATCATCCTTAATATGCACCATTGCTAAGACTCGTCGTTTCGAAGCATCACGTGATGATCGGGTGTTATAGATTCTACGTGTGCTTACAATGGGTGCAAGCCTGATTTGCACATGCGAATACTAAGGTTAAACTTTATGAGCCTAGCATGTACAGACATGGTCTCAAAAAAGTTGTCATGAATTGATGGATAAAATTATGAGTGAAATTGTTCATCATAGTTACTAATATGTGAAATCTAGAACACTTGTCATATGATGATCAACTTCAAAGTAAGAACCTCAAGGTTATTGGTATTTGACCAACAAACCTAGAAGTTATTGATGTTGAAATGTTTTTCTGAATAATGAGGAAAGCTAAAAGAGAAACTGCAAAAGATATTTTGGCAACAGAAAAGAAAAGACTAGAAAGTCTAGCTCAGGTGTATATAAATGATATACATGTTATGGTTGTATTCCTAGTTAAGTCACACAATGAAATTCTTGGGTATTAATACCATATTGGTTGGTATGAAGTGTCATACAAAACAACGCAATTCAAGAATACAATGGCCTAAGTGACTGACAAGGAATATGATAAGAATGTTCGCCTGGAACAAAAATAAAGTGTTATTATGTTCGTCGTTGGCATTCTATCTAGCCCTTAGAATTTATAATAAAGAGCTTAATAAATTGTTATTTTTGCTCTGGTCAAATGAAAACAATGAGTTGTTCAAATTATGACATTACTCCATGTATGATGGATAAGTTATTATAAATCTTAAATGGTGAAACACACATACATAACACTGACGCTAAAAATGCCATAAGGCAAATGATTTGAATTCCACTTATTTGTGGAACCGCAATTTAGGTCATGTTAGAAAGGATCGCATGAAGGAACTCCATGCAAATGGATTTTTGGAGTCATTCGATTTGTTGAATCGTTTGGCACTTGCAAAATCTTTTCTAAAAGGTAATGACTGAAATACCGTTCATAGGCCGAAGAGTTGAACGGGCAACTAACTTAGTGAAAACATACATAATGATATATGTGGTTCACTGGGCATAGTTGTGTGCGGAAGATTCTTCTACTTCATGAAAACTTTCAAACAATGAATTGAGTATATATGTGGATATATTCAATAAGGAAAAGTTTGAAACATTTGAATAGGATTCAAATAAATTTCAGCATGAAGTGGAAATCATCGTAATAGAAATCAAATATCTATGATTGGATCATGTGGAAATATTTGAATTACGAGTTTTAGAGAACATCTAAGAGAGTTATGAAATTGTTCTACAACTTACGTTTCTTGGAGTATCATAGTGATGATGAAGTATCCAAGAGATATATCCAAACTTTGTTGGATCAATGATGAGATAAAATATTGATGCCATTATATTTTTGTGGATTATGCTTTAGTGACTACCGCTTTTACACTGAATAGAGCATCATCATGATCCGTTGAAATGACACCATACAAGTTATGGCATGGGTATAAACCCTAATAGTCAACCAAAATCGGATGAATGTCTTTGTTGGTTATCCCAGAGATTTAATTGGGAATTCTTCCCACGAGACAAAGACAAAAGTGTTTGTCAATGTTTCTTATTTCCGAAAAAATTGTTTCGAGTGAAGTATTTGAGTGGGAGGACAATATAATTTGATAAGGTTTATGAACCTGAGCATAATGATCAGAGTAGCGCAGCATCGGAATTGGTTTCGGAAGCGGCCACGATTTATCATGGCTCTCATGACTACAAAATGTTTTAGCCATGGAGATCGAAGTACATATTGAACCTTGTAGGTATGGTTTACTTTGTGATCAAATAAATGATTTGTGGACAAAGGATTGATTTTGATCAATGATAAACCAACTACAAAACAAAGAAGTTATGATGGGCCCTGACTCCGTTAAAATGGCCATACGCCATGAAATCCAAAATAGATGAATACTTTTTGAAAGAAAATAGATCTATAAAATTGATGGACTTGGATGAAATATCCTTGAAGAAGCTTAACTTGTCGAAAAGTTGTTTACGACAAAGTTCAAAGAGTTGACTACGACAAGATTAGATCTTCCGTAGCAATGCTTAAAGTCTATATGGATTATTCTAGTAATCACTACATATTTCCTTTATGAGATATGTTAGTAGGATGGCAAAATACATTACTTATCAGAAGTGTGTATTAAAAGGTGTATACAAGATACAACCAAGAGTTTTGCTGATCCGTGGAATACTAGATAGGTATACAAACTTCAATTTGATGAAGTAAGTATAGCGGAGTTTGAATCTTCACTAGATGAAATAGTCAAAGAGTTTTTGATTTCATCAGAAACAATGAAGAGGCTTGCATTTGCAAGAAATTAAGTGGGAGCGCTAAGACACATTTATAATACTTTATGTAGGTGACATATAGTTGGTTATAAATGATGTAATTATATACTTGATTAAAAAGGTTTCATTGAGAATTAACTTCAATGAAAGGATATGGACTGAAACAAATTTAGTGTCAAGATCTATGAAGATAGATTGAAATACATAAATAAGTTTAAGTCAAAGTACATATGATGGATATTGAAGAAGTTCAATATAGAAATATTAAGAAAATGTTCTTGTCATGTGAAGGTTTAACAAGACTTGAGTGTATCTGACACTCAATGAGTAAAAACACATGAGTGATTATAGATCACGAATAATATGTACACAATCAGATATCATGTGCTATAAAGTGTTATGAGCATATACCAGAATGATTCATATGATGATCATTGGACGATAAAGAAGAATATCCTTGAGTACTTTAGAAGAACTAAGGATATATATATATATATTTTTATATGAAGAAATGACAAACAAATCGCTGTAAGGTGTTACACCGATATTGGTTTTGTCACATATAAAATATAATCTCAAATTAGACAAAGTATTGTTTAAAAGGTAGCACAATGAGCTAGAAGTTGTCTATGCTAGATTTAGAAGAGTTCTAAATATTGTGACGGATTCTACAAAAGAAGGCAGAGTATGTCATTGTTTTGACAATGACAAAGGATGTTAAGTCAAGAGGTTCTTTGAGAACTTGGTGTAGTTCGACAGCAGTCGTAACTTTGAAGCTATATTGTGTGTGACAATATAAGTGACATATTTCAGATAAATGCGGAATTAAGGTTCCACCAGAAGATCAAACATATATAATGCCAACTCATTTGGAAATGAGTGATGCGTTGAGACGCAAAATGAATTACAAAATACATACGTTTCGAGCGTGTCGATCCGATGACTAAAAACCTCTCCCGTGAGCAATACATGATAAAGCACCGGAAGGCCAAGGTGTTATATCTTTACAAATGTAAACTAGATTATTGACTCTAGTGCAAGTGGGAGACTGAAGGAGATATGCCCTAGAGGCAATAATAAAGTGGTTATTATTTATATCTTTATGTTTATGATAAATGTTTATATATCATGCTATAATTGTATTAACCGAAACATTAGTACATGTGTGATATGTAGACAAACAAAGAAGTCCCTAGTATGCCTCTTAACTAGCTTGTTGATTAATGGATGATTAGTTTCATAATCATGAACATTGGATGTTATTAATAACAAGGTTATGTCATTGTATGAATGATGTAATGGACACACCCAATTAAGCGTAGCATAAGATCTCGTCATTAAGTTATTTGCTATAAGCTTTCGATACATAGTTACCTAGTCCTTATGACCATGAGATCATGTAAATCACTTATACCGGAAAGGTACTTTGATTACACCAAACACCACTGCGTAAATGGGTGGCTATAAAGGTGGGATTAAGTATCTGGAAAGTATGAGTTGAGGCATATGGATCAACAAAGTGGGATTTGTCCATCCCGATGACGGATAGATATACTCCGGGCCCTCTCGGTGGAATGTCGTCTAATGTCTTGCAAGCATATGAATGAGTTCATAAGAGACCACATACCACGGTACGAGTAAAGAGTACTTGTCAGGAGACGAGGTTGAACAAGGTATAGAGTGATACCGAAGATCAAACCTCGGACAAGTAAAATATCGCGAGACAAAGGGAATTGGTAATGTATGTGAATGGTTCATTCGATCACTAAAGTCATCGTTGAATATGTGGGAGCCATTATGGATCTCCAGATCCCGCTATTGGTTATTGGTCGGAGTGAGTACTCAACCATGTCCGCATAGTTCTCGAACCGTAGGGTGACACACTTAAAGTTGGATGTTGAAATGGTAGCACTTGAATTATGGAATGGAGTTCGAATATTTGTTCGGAGTCCCGGATGAGATCCCGGACATCACGAGGAGTTCCGGAATGGTCCTGAGAATAAGATTCATATATAGGATGTCATTTTATGTGAATTAAAATGTCGCGGAAGGTTCTATGGAAGGTTCTAGAAGGTTCTAGAAAAGTCCGGAAGAAACCACCAAGGAAGGTGGAGTCCACAAGGGACTCCACCTCCATGGCCGGCCAGCCCTAGTGGGGGTGGAGTCCCAAGTGGACTCCACCATAGGGGGCCGGCCAACCCCCACATGGGAGGTGGGAATCCCACCTTTGGGTGGGAGTCCTAGTTGGGCTAGGTTTGCCCCCTCCTATGGAAGGTTTTGGTTTCGGGTCTTATTCGAAGACTTGGACACCAACACTTGGGATCCACCTATATAATGAGGGGCCAAGGGAGGGGGCCGGCCACCCCAAAGACCATAGCTTGGCCGCCCCCCTTGAGTGGCCGGCCACCCCCTCCCAAACCCTAGCTTTGCTCCTCCACTTCATATTTCCCGCGTAGCTTAGCGAAGCTCCGCCGGACTTCTACACCGCCACCGACACCACGCCGTCGTGCTGTCGGATTCAAGAGGAGCTACTACTTCCGCTGCCCGCTGGAACGGGGAGGTGGACGTTGTCTTCATCAACAACCGAACGTGTGACCGAGTACGGAGGTGCTGCCCGTTCGTGGCGCCGGAACCGATCATGATCAAGATCTTCTACGCGCTTTTGCAAGCGGCAAGTGATCGTCTACCGCAGCAACAAGAGCCTCATCTTGTAGGCTTTGGAATCTCTTCAAGGGTGAGACTCGATACCCCCTCGTTGCTACCGTCTTCTAGATTGCATCTTGGCTTGGATTGCGTGTTCGCGGTAGGAAAATTTTTGTTTTCTATGCAACGTTATCCTACAACTTTCACTAGTGGACACTCTCAACATTGATCACATAACAGAATGAATAGATAGATGCTAGACTCTACACCCTCTTGTTGGATGATGAACACCACTAACTGTGTAGGATTACACGAACCCTCAATGTCGGAGTTAACAAGCTCCACAATATTCAATGTTCATATTTAAATAACCTTAGAGTGCATAACAGATCAACATAACCAAACCAAGTACTAACATAGCATGCACACTGTCACCTTCACACTACGAAAGGAGGAATAGATCACATCAATACTATCATAGCAATAGTTAACTTCATAATCTACAAGAGATCACAATCATAGCCTACGACAAGTACTACACGATGCACACACTGTCACCATTACACCGTGCAGGAGGAACAAACTACTTTAATAACATCACTAGATTAGCACACAGATAAATTCTCATACAAAACACATTGCAATCATAAAGAGATATAAATAAGCACTTCACTATGCCATTCATAACAGTGAATAAGTATTCTGTGAAATATAGCCTAAGAGACCCACACGGTTCACACACTGTCACCTTTACACACGTGGGACAAGGAGTCTCCGGAGATCACATAAGTAAAACCCACTTGACTAGCATAATGACGTCTAGATTACAAACATCATCATATGAATCTCAATCATGTAAGGCAGCTCATGAGATTTTTGTATCGAAGCACATAGGAGAGAGATGAACCACATAGCTACCGGTACAGCCCCGAGCCTCGATGGAGAACTACTCCCTCCTCATGGGAGACAGCAGCGTTGATGAAGATGGCGGTGGTGTCGATGGAGAAGCCTTCCGGGGGCACTTCCCCGTCCCGGCGGCGTGCCGGAATAGAGACTCTGTCCCCGCATCTTGGCTTCGCGATGGCGGCGGCCTGGAAGGTTTTCTCTGGTTTCGTCCAACGTGTCAGGGTTTTCGCGACGGAGGCTTTAAGTAGGCGGAAGGGCATTGTCGGTGGAGTCACGAGGGACCCACACAACAGGGCGGCGCGGGCCCTAGCCTGGCCGCGCCGCCTTAGTGTGGCGCCACCTCGTGGCCCCACTTCGTATCTCCTCCGGTCTTCTGGAAGCTTCGTGTGAAAATAGGACCCTGGGTGTTGATTTCGTCCAATTCCGAGAATATTTCCTTACTAGGATTTCTGAAACCAAAAACAGCAGAAAACAGCAACTGGCCCTTCGGCATCTCGTCAATAGGTTAGTTCCGGAAAACGCATAATAATGACATAAAGTATGCATAAAACATGTAGATATCATCAATAATGTGGCATGGAACATAAGAAATTATCGATACGTCGGAGACGTATCAGCATCCCCAAGCTTAGTTCCTGCTCGTCCCGAAAGGTGTAAACGATAACAAAGATAATTTCTGGAGTGACATGCCATCATAACCTTGATCATACTATTGTAAGCATATGTAATGAATGCAGCGATCAAAACAATGGTAATGACATGAGTAAACAAATGAATCATAAAGCAAAGACTTTTCATGAATAGTACTTTCAAGACAAGCATCAATAAATCTTGCATAAGAGTTAACTCATAAAGCAATAAATCAAAGTAAAGGTATTGAAGCAACAAAAAGGAAGATTAAGTTTCAGCGGTTGCTTTCAACTTATAACATGTATATCTCATGGATAGTTGTCAATGCAAAGTAATATAACAAGTGCAATATGCAAGTATGTAGGAATCAATGCACAGTTCACACAAGTGTTTGCTTCTTGAGATGGAGAGAAATAGGTGAACTGACTCAACATAAAAGTAAAAGAAAGGCCCTTCGCAGAGGGAAGCATTGATTGCTATAATTGTGCTAGAGCTTTGGTTTTGAAAACAAGAAACAATTTTGTCAACGGTAGTAATAAAGCATATGTGTTATGTAAATTATATCTTACAAGTTGCAAGCCTCATGCATAGTATACTAATAGTGCCCGCACCTTGTCCTAATTAGCTTGGGTTAACACGGATTATCATTGCATAACATATGTTTCAACCAAGTGTCACAAAGGGGTACCTCTATGCCGCCTGTACAAGGGTCTAAGGAGAAAGTTCGCATTGGATTTCTCACTTTTGATCATTCTTCAACTTAGACACCCATACCGGGACAACATAGACAACAGATAATGGACTCCTCTTTTAATGCTTAAGCATTCAACAGTTAATATTCTCATAAGAGATTGAGGTTTTATGTCCAAACTGAAACTTCCACCATGATTCATGGCTTTAGTTAGCGGCCGAATGTTCTTCTCTAACATTATGCATACTCAAACCATTTGATTGTGAAAACCGCCCTTACTTCAGACAAGACGAACATGCATAGCAACTCACATGATATTCAACAAAGTGTTGATGGCGTCCCCAGGAGCATGGTTATCGCACAACAAGCAACTTAATAAGAGATAAAGTGCATAAGTACATATTCAATACCACAATAGTTTTTAAGGCTATTTTGTCCCATGAGCTATATATTGCAAAGGCGAATGATGGAAATTTAAAGGTAGCACTCAAGAAATTTACTTTGAAATGGCGGAGAAATACCATGTAGTAGGTAGGTATGGTGGACACAAATGGCATAGTGGTTGGCTCAAGGATTTTGGATGCATGAGAAGTATTCCCTCTCGATACAAGGTTTAGGCTAGCAAAGTTATTTGAAACAAACACAAGGATGAACCGGTGCAGCAAAACTTACATAAAAGACATATTGTAAACATTACAAGACTCTACACCGTCTTCGTTGTTGTTCAAAACTCAATACTAGAAATTATCTAGACTTTAGAGAGACCAATTATGCAAACCAAATTTTAGCAAGCTCTACGTATTTCTTCATTAATATGTGCAAAGTATATGATGCAAGAGCTTAAACATGAGCACAACAATTGCCAAGTATCAAATTATTCAAGACATTTTAGAATTACTACATGTAGCATTTCCCGATTCCAACCATATAAAAATTTAACGAAGAAGATTCAACCTTCGCCATGAATACTATGAGTAAAGCCTAAGGACATATTTGTCCATATGCAACAGCGGAGCGTGTCTCTCTCTCACACAAGCATTTATTCAAACAAAAACAAAAACAAAAACAAACAGATGCTCCAAGTAAAGTACATAAGATGTGACCGAATAAAAATATAGTTTCAAGAGAAGAAACCTGATAAGTTGTCGATGAAGAAGGGGATGCCTTGGGCATCCCCAAGCTTAGATGCTTCAGTCTTCTTGAAATATGCAGGGATGAACCACGGGGGCATCCTCAAGCTTAGACTCTTCACTCTTCTTGATCATAGTATATCATCCTCCTCTCTTGACCCTTGAAAACTTCCTCCACACCAAACTCGAAACAAACTCATTAGAGGGTTAGTGCATAATCAAAAATTTCACATGTTCAGAGGTGACACAATCATTCTTAACACTTCTAGACATTGAATAAAGCTACTGGAAGTCAATGGAACAAAGAAATCCATCCAACACAGCAAAAGAGGCAATGCGAAATAAAAGGCAGAATCTGTCAAAACAGAACAGTCCGTAAAGACGAATTTTAAAGTGGCACCAGACTTGCTCAGATGAAAATGCTCAAATCTAATGAAAGTTGCGTACATATCTGAGGATCACGCACGTAAATTGGCAGATTTTTCTGAGTTACCTACAGAGAATTCTGCCCAGATTCGTGACAGACAGAAATCTGTTTCTGCGCAGTAATCCAAATCTAGTATGAACCTTGCTATCAAAGACTTTACTTGGCACAACAATGCAATAAAATAAGATAAGGAGAGGTTGCTACAGTAGTAACAACTTCCAAGACACAAATATAAAACAAAAGTACTGTAGCAAAATAAACACATGGGTTATCTCCCAAGAGGTGCTTTCTTTATAGCCATTAAGATGGGCTCAGCAGTTTTAATGATGCACTCGCAAGAAATAGTATTTGAAGCAAAATAGAGCATCAAGAGGCAAATTCAAAACAAATTTAAGCCTAACATGCTTCCTATGAAAAGGAATCTTGTAAATGAACAAGTTCATGAAGAGCAAAGTAACAAGCATAGGAAGATAGAACAAGTGTAGCTTCAAAAATTTCAGCACATAGAGAGGTGTTTTAGTAACATGAAAATTTCTACAACCATATTTTCCTCTCTCATAATAACTTTCAGTAGCAACATGAGCAAACTCAACAATATAACTATCACATAAAGCATTCTTATCATGAGTCTCATGCATAAAATTATTACTCTCCACATAAGCATAATCAATTTTATTAGTTGTAGTGGGAGCAAATTCAACAAAGTAGCTATCATTATTATTCTCATCATCAAATATAGGAGGCATATTGTAATCATAATCAAATTTATCCTCCATAACAGGCGGTACTAAAAGACCAATATCATTATAATCATCATAAATAGGAGGCAAAGTATCATCAAAGTAAATTTTCTCCTCAATGCTTAGCCAGCTTCCCCAAGCTTAGAATTTTCCATATCATTAGCAACAATGGTGTTCAAAGCGTTCATACTAATATGTTCCATAGGTTTTTTAATTTTCGCATCAAACCATCCATGTCTTAAA
Source organism: Lolium perenne (assembly GCF_019359855.2). Taxonomy (NCBI): domain Eukaryota; kingdom Viridiplantae; phylum Streptophyta; class Magnoliopsida; order Poales; family Poaceae; genus Lolium; species Lolium perenne. Next base: position 3,223,944 of record NC_067250.2, on the reverse strand, counting down.
TCAGGAAATAGAATAAGAAGCTCATTGTTGTCCATTGTGCCTAACTAGTGTAAACAAGAAACAAAAAGATGCAATTGCAGGATCTAAAGGAAATAGCTTCGAGCACACACACAACGGCAACAGAAAAGTACTTTACCTGGGACCGGAGTATGAGTGCCTGATACGTCTCCGACGTATCGATAATTTCTTATGTTCCATGCCACATTATTGATGTTATCTACATGTTTTATGCACACTTTATGTCATATTCGTGCATTTTCTGGAACTAACCTATTAACAAAATGCCGAAGTGCCAGTTCCTGTTTTCTGCTGTTTTTGGTTTCAGAAATCCTAGTAACGAAATATTCTCGGAATTGGACGAAATCAACGCCCAGGTTCCTATTTTGCCCGGAAGCATCCAGAACACCCGAGAGCCACCAGGGAGGGGGCACAGGCCCACCAAACCACAGGCCGGCGCGGCCAGGGGGGGCCCGCGCCACCCTATGGTGTGGGCACCCCTTCGACCCTCCTGCGCCGCCTCTTCGCCTATTTAAAGCCTCCGTCGCGAAAACCCTGATACGTTCGACGAAACCCACAGAAACCTTCCAGAGCCGCCGCCATCGCGAGGCCAAGATCTGGGGGACAGGAGTCTCTGTTCCGGCACGCCGCCGGAACGGGGAAGTGCCCCCGGAAGGCTTCTCCATCGACACCGCTGCCATCTCCACCGCCATCTTCATCACCGCTGTTGCTCCCATGAGGAGGGAGTAGTTCTCCATCGAGGCTCGGGGCTGTACCGGTAGCTATGTGGTTCATCTCTCTCCTATGTACTTCAATACAATAATCTCATGAGCTGCCTTACATGATTGAGATTCATATGATGATGCTTGTAATCTAGATGTCATTATGCTAGTCAAGTGAGTTTTACTTATGTGATCTCCGGAGACTCCTTGTCCCACGTGTGTAAAGGTGACAGTGTGTGCACCGTGTGGGTCTCTTAGGCTATATTTCACAGAATACTTATTCACTGTTGAATGGCATAGTGAGGTGCTTATTTATATCTCTTTATGATTGCAATGTATTTGTATCACAATTTATCTATGTGCTACTCTAGCAATGTTATTAAAGTAGTTTTATTCCTCCTGCACGGTGTAATGGTGACAGTGTGTGCATCCGTGTTAGTACTTGGTTTATGCTATGATCATGATCTCTTGTAGATTGCGAAGTTAACTATTGCTATGATAGTATTGATGTGATCTATTCCTCCTACATATGCATGAAGGTGACAGTGTGCATGCTATGTTAGTACTTGGTTTAGTCGAATTGATCTATCTTACACTCTAAGGTTACTTAAATATGAACATTGAATTGTGGAGCTTGTTAACTCCGGCATTGAGGGTTCGTGTAATCCTACGCAATGTGTGCATCATCCAACAAGAGTGTAGAGTATGCATTTATCTATTCTGTTATGTGATCAATGTTGAGAGTGTCCACTAGTGAAAGTCTAATCCCTAGGCCTTGTTCCTAAATACTGCTGCGTTACTACTGCTTGTTTATCGTTTCTTGCGTTACATTATCGCTGCAATACTACCACCATCAACTACACGCCAAAGAAGCTATTTTCTGGCACCGTTGCTACTGCTCATATATATTCATACCACCTGTATTTCACTATCTCTTCGCCGAACTAGTGCACCTATTAGGTGTGTTGGGGACACAAGAGACTTCTTGCTTTGTGGTTGCAGGGTTGCATGAGAGGGATATCTTTGACCTCTTCCTCCCTGAGTTCGATAAACCTTGGGTGATCCACTTAAGGGAAAACTTGCTGCTGTTCTACAAACCTCTGCTCTTGGAGGCCCAACACTGTCTACAGGAAAAGGAGGGGGAAGCAGACATCAAGCTATTTTCTGGCGCCGTTGCCGGGGAGGAAAGGTAAAAGGTACTCACACTCCGGATCTCGGCTACTAAGCTATTTTCGCCGTTGTAAGTACTCGAAGCTATTTCCTTTAGATCCTGCAATTGCATCTTTTTGTTTCTTGTTTACACTAGTTTGGCATAATGGACAAGAATGAGCTTCTTATGCTATTTCCTGATTTAAAACATGGATTGTTTGATGCAAAAATTAAAAAACCTATGGAATCTTATTTACATGCTGGTAGTAATATTAGTATGAACGCTTTGAACACCATTGTTGATAATGATATAGAAAGTTCTAAGCTTGGGGAAGCTGGTTTACATGATCTTTTTAGTCCCCCAAGCATTGAGAAGAAAATTTTCTTTGATGATACTTTGCCTCCCATATATGATGATTATAATGATAGTGGTCTTTTGGTGCCACCTACTATGGAGAGTAAATTTTGTTGTGATTATACTATGCCTCCAACACTTGATGAGAATAATAATGATAGCTACTTTGTTGAATTTGCTCCTACTACAATTAATAAGAATAACTATGCTTATGTGGAGAGTAATAATTTTATGCATGAGACTCATGATAAGAATGCTTTATGTGATAGTTATATTGTTGAGTTTGCTCATGTTGCTACTGAAAGTTATTATGAGAGAGGAAAATATGGTTGTAGAAATTTTCATGTTACTAAAACACCTCTCTATGTGCTGAAATTTTTGAAGCTACACCTGTTTTATCTTCCTATGCTTGTTACTTTGCTCTTCATGAACTTGTTTATTTACAAGATTCCTATGCATAGGAAGCATGTTAGACTTAAATGTGTTTTGAATTTGCCTCTTGATACTCTCTTTTGCTTCAAATACTATTTCTTGCGAGTGCATCATTAAAACTGCTGAGCCCATCTTAATGGCTATAAAGAAAGAACTTCTTGGGAGATAACCCATGTGTTTATTTTGCTACAGTACCTCTATTTTATTTGTGTCTTGGAAGTTTTTTACTACTGTAGAAACCTCTCCTTATCTTAGTTTTGTGTTTTGTTGTGCCAAGTGAAGCCTCTAATCGAAGGTTGATACTAGATTTGGATTTCTGCGCAGAAACAGATTTCTATCTGTCACGAATCTGGGCTGTTTTCTCTGTAGAAAATCAGAAAAATATGCCAATTTACGTGCGTGTTCCTCAGATATGTACGCAACTTTCATTAGTTTTCAGTTTTCTGATCTGAGCAACGGAAGTATTTATTAAAAATTCGTCTTTACGGACTGTTCTGTTTTGACAGATTCTGCCTTTTATTTCGCATTGCTTCTTTCGCTGTGTTGGGTGGATTTCTTTGTTCCATTACCTTCCAGTAGCTTTGAGCAATGTCCAGAAGTGTTAAGAATGATTGTGTCACCTCTGAACATGTGAGTTTTTCATTATGTACTAACCCCTCTAATGAAGTTTATGAGAAGTTTGGTGTGAAGGAAGTTTTCAAGGGTCAAGAGAGGAGGATGATATACTATGATCAAGAAGAGTGAAAGCTCTAAGCTTGGGGATGCCCCGGTGGTTCACCCCTGCATATTCTAAGAAGACTCAAGCGTCTAAGCTTGGGGATGCCCAAGGCATCCCCTTCTTCATCGACAAATTATCAGGTTCCTTCTCTTGAAACTATATTTTTATTCGGTCACATCTTATGTGCTTCTCTTGGAGCGTCTGTATGTTTCTTATTTTTGTTTGTGTTTGAATAAATTGGATTACATCATGCTTGTGTGGGGGAGAGACATGCTCCGCTGGTTCGTATGAACACATGTGTTCTTAGCTTTTAGTATTCATGGCGAAGTTTCTTCTTCGTTAAATTGTTATATGGTTGGAATTGGAAAATGATACATGTAGTAATTACTATAAATGTCTTGGGTAATGTGATACTTGGCAATTGTTGTGCTCATGTTTAAGCTCTTGCATCATATGCTTTGCACCCATTAATGAAGAAATACATAGAGCATGCTAAAATTTGGTTTGCATAATTGGTCTCTCTAAGGTCTAGATAATTTCTAGTAAGGTGTTTGAACAACAAGGAAGACGGTGTAGAGTCTTATAATGTTTTCAATATGTCTTTTATGTGAGTTTTGCTGCACCGGTTCATCCTTGTGTTTGTTTCAAATAATCCTTGCTAGCCTAAACCTTGTATCGAGAGGGAATACTTCTCATGCATCCAAAATACTTGAGCCAACCACTATGCCATTTGTGTCCACCATACCTACCTACTACATGGTATTTTCCGCCATTCCAAAGTAAATTGCTTGAGTGCTACCTTTAAAATTCCATCATTCACCTTTGCAATATATAGCTCATGGGACAAATAGCTTAAAAACTATTGTGGTATTGAATATGTAATTATGCACTTTATCTCTTATTAAGTTGCTTGTTGTGCGATAACCATGTTCACTGGGGACGCCATCAACTACTCTTTGTTGAATTTCATGTGAGTTGCTATGCATGTTCGTCTTGTCTGAAGTAAGAGAGATCTACCACCTTATGGTTAAGCATGCATATTGTTAGAGAAGAACATTGGGCCGCTAACTAAAGCCATGATCCATGGTGGAAGTTTCAGTTTTGGACATATATCCTCAATCTCATATGAGAAAATTATTAATTGTTGTTACATGCTTATGCATAAAAGAGGAGTCCATTATCTGTTGTCTATGTTGTCCCGGTATGGATGTCTAAGTTGAGAATAATCAATAGCGAGAAATCCAATGCGAGCTTTCTCCTTAGACCTTTGTACAAAGTGACATAGAGGTACCCCTTTGTGACACTTGGTTAAAACATGTGCATTGCGATGATCCGGTAGTCCAAGCTAATTAGGACAAGGTGCGGGCACTATTAGTATACTATGCATGAGGCTTGCAACTTGTAAGATATAATTTACATGATACATATGCTTTATTACTACCGTTGACAAAATTGTTTCATGTTTTCAAAATCAAAGCTCTAGCACAAATATAGCAATCGATGCTTTTCCTCTATGGAGGACCATTCTTTTACTTTTATTGTTGAGTCAGTTCACCTATTTCTCTCCACCTCAAGAAGCAAACACTTGTGTGAACTGTGCATTGATTCCTACATACTTGCATATTGCACTTATTATATTACTCTATGTTGACAATATCCATGAGATATACATGTTACAAGTTGAAAGCAACCGCTGAAACTTAATCTTCCTTTGTGTTGCTTCAATGCCTTTACTTTGATTTATTGCTTTATGAGTTAACTCTTATGCAAGACTTATTGATGCTTGTCTTGAAGTGCTATTCATGAAAAGTCTTTGCTTTATGATTCACTTGTTTACTCATGTCATATACATTGTTTTGATCGCTGCATTCACTACATATGCTTTACAAATAGTATGATCAAGTTTATGATGGCATGTCACTCCAGAAATTATCTTTGTTATCGTTTTACCTGCTCGGGACGAGCAGAACTAAGCTTGGGGATGCTGATACGTCTCCGACGTATCGATAATTTCTTATGTTCCATGCCACATTATTGATGTTATCTACATGTTTTATGCACACTTTATGTCATATTCGTGCATTTTCTGGAACTAACCAATTAACAAGATGCCGAAGTGCCAGTTCTTATTTTTTACTGTTTTTGGTTTCAGAAATCCTAGTAACGAAATATTCTCGGAATTGGACGAAATCAACGCCCAGGTTCCTATTTTGCCCGGAAGCATCCAGAACACCCGAGAGCCACCAGGGAGGGGGCACAGGCCCACCAAACCACAGGCCGGCGTGGCCAGGGGGGGCCGCGCCACCCTATGGTGTGGGCACCCCTTCGACCCTCCTGCGCCGCCTCTTCGCCTATTTAAAGCCTCCGTCGCGAAAACCCTGATATGTTCGACGAAACCCACAGAAACCTTCCAGAGCCACCGCCATCGCGAGGCCAAGATCTGGGGGACAGGAGTCTCTGTTCCGGCACGCCGCCGGAACGGGGAAGTGCCCCCGGAAGGCTTCTCCATCGACACCGCTGCCATCTCCACCGCCATCTTCATCACCGCTGCTGCTCCCATGAGGAGGGAGTAGTTCTCCATCGAGGCTCGGGACTGTACCGGTAGCTATGTGGTTCATCTCTCTCCTATGTACTTCAATACAATAATCTCATGAGCTGCCTTACATGATTGAGATTCATATGATGATGCTTGTAATCTAGATGTCATTATGCTAGTCAAGTGAGTTTTACTTATGTGATCTCCGGAGACTCCTTGTCCCACGTGTGTAAAGGTGACAGTGTGTGCACCGTGTGGGTCTCTTAGGCTATATTTCACAGAATACTTATTCACTGTTGAATGGCATAGTGAGGTGCTTATTTATATCTCTTTATGATTGCAATGTATTTGTATCACAATTTATCTATGTGCTACTCTAGCAATGTTATTAAAGTAGTTTTATTCCTCCTGCACGGTGTAATGGTGACAGTGTGTGCATCCATGTTAGTACTTGGTTTATGCTATGATCATGATCTCTTGTAGATTGCGAAGTTAACTATTGCTATGATAGTATTGATGTGATCTATTCCTCCTACATATGCATGAAGGTGACAGTGTGCATGCTATGTTAGTACTTGGTTTAGTCGAATTGATCTATCTTACACTCTAAGGTTACTTAAATATGAACATTGAATTGTGGAGCTTGTTAACTCCGGCATTGAGGGTTCGTGTAATCCTACGCAATGTGTTCATCATCCAACAAGAGTGTAGAGTATGCATTTATCTATTCTGTTATGTGATCAATGTTGAGAGTGTCCACTAGTGAAAGTCTAATCCCTAGGCCTTGTTCCTAAATACTGCTGCGTTACTATCGCTTGTTTCATCGTTTTATCGTTACTACTGCTGCAATACTACCACCATCAACTACACGCCAGCAAGCTATTTTCTGGCACCGTTGCTACTGCTCATATATATTCATACCACCTGTATTTCACTATCTCTTCGCCGAACTAGTGCACCTATTAGGTGTGTTGGGGACACAAGAGACTTCTTGCTTTGTGGTTGCAGGGTTGCATGAGAGGGATATCTTTGACCTCTTCCTCCCTGAGTTCGATAAACCTTGGGTGATCCACTTAAGGGAAAACTTGCTGCTGTTCTACAAACCTCTGCTCTTGGAGGCCCAACACTGTCTACAGGAAAAGGAGGGGGAAGTAGACATCAGTGCCTTTTACCTTTCCTCCCCGGCAACGGCGCCAGAAATTAGCTTGATGTCTACGGGTGCTTCTATTCTTGTAGACAGTGTTGGGCCTCCAAGAGCAGAGGTTTGTAGAACAGCAGCAAGTTTCCCTTAAGTGGATCACCCAAGGTTTATCGAACTCAGGGAGGAAGAGGTCAAAGATATCCCTCTCATGCAACCCTGCAACCACAAAGCAAGAAGTCTCTTGTGTCCCCAACACACCTAATAGGTGCACTAGTTCGGCGAAGAGATAGTGAAATACAAGTGGTATGAATGAATATGAGCAGTAGTAACGGCGCGAAAAAGTGCTTGTCTGGCGTGCAGCTTGATGGTAGTAATATTGCAGAAGTAAAGATGCAAGAAATGAAACAAACAGCGATAGCAGTATTTAGGAACAAGGCCTAGGGATCATACTTTCACTAGTGGACACTCTCAACATTGATCACATAAAAGAATGAATAGATAGATGCTAGACTCTACACCCTCTTGTTGGATGATGAACACCATTAACTGTGTAGGGTTACACGAACCCTCAATGCCGGAGTTAACAAGCTCCACAATATTCAATGTTCATATTTAAATAACCTTAGAGTGCATAACAGATCAACATAACCAAACCAACTACTAACATAGCATGCACACTGTCACCTTCACACTACGAAAGGAGGAATAGATCACATCAATACTATCATAGCAATAGTTAACTTCATAATCTACAAGAGATCACAATCATAGCCTACGCTAAGTACTACACGATGCACACACTGTCACCATTACACCGTGCAGGAGGAACAAACTACTTTAATAACATCACTAGATTAGCACACAGATAAATTGTGATACAAAACACATTGCAATCATAAAGAGATATAAATAAGCACTTCACTATGCCATTCATAACAGTGAATAAGTATTCTGTGAAATATATCCTAAGAGACCCACACGGTGCACACACTGTCACCTTTACACACGTGGGACAAGGAGTCTCCGGAGATCACATAAGTAAAACCCACTTGACTAGCATAATGACATCTAGATTACAAGCATCATCATATGAATCTCAATCATGTAAGGCAGCTCATGAGATTATTGTATTGAAGCACATAGGAGAGAGATGAACCACATAGCTACCGGTACAGCCCCGAGCCTCGATGGAGAACTACTCCCTCCTCATGGGAGACAGCAGCGTTGATGAAGATGGTGGTGGTGTCGATGGAGAAGCCTTCCGGGGGCACTTCCCCGTCCCGGCGGCGTGCCGGAATAGAGACTCCTGTCCCCCAGATCTTGGCTTCGCGATGGCGGCGGCTCTGGAAGGTTTTCTCTGGTTTCGTCCAACGTGTCAGGGTTTTCGCGACGGAGGCTTTAAGTAGGCGGAAGGGCAAGGTCGGTGGAGTCACGAGGGACCCACACAACAGGGCGGCGCGGGCCGTAGCCTGGCCGCGCCACCTTAGTGTGGCGCCACCTCATGGCCCCACTTCGTATCTCCTCCGGTCTTCTGGAAGCTTCGTGTGAAAATAGGACCCTGGGCGTTGAATTCGTCCAATTCCGAGAATATTTCCTTACTAGGATTTCTGAAACCAAAAACAGCAGAAAACAGCAACTGGCCCTTCGGCATCTCGTCAATAGGTTAGTTCCGGAAAACGCATAATAATGACATAAAGTATGCATAAAACATGTAGATATCATCAATAATGTGGCATGGAACATAAGAAATTATCGATACGTCGGAGACGTATCAATTATCATATCACCTCTGATCATGTTCCATATGATGTCTCGTGAGTAGTTTGTTTAGTTCTTGAGGACATGGGTGAAGTCTAAATGTTAGTAGTGAATTATGTTGGGTAATATTCAATGTTATGATATTTAAGTTGTGGTGTTATTCTTCTAGTGGTGTCATGTGAACGTCGACTACATGATACTTCACCTTTATGGGCCTAGGGGAATACATCTTGTATTCGTTTGCTAATTGCGGGGTTGCCGGAGTGACAGAAACCTAAACCCCCGTTGGTATATCGATGCAGGAGGAATAGCAGGATCTCAGAGTTTAAGGCTGTGGTTAGATTTATCTTAATTACTTTCTTGTATTTGCGGATGCTTGCAAGGGGTATAATCACAAGTATGTATTAGTCCTAGGAAGGGCGGTGCATTAGCATAGGTTCACCCACACAACACTTATCAAAACAATGAAGATTAATCAGCTATATGAAGCGAAAGCACTAGACTAAATTCCCGTGTGTCCTCAAGAACGTTTGGTCATTATAAGTAAACAAACCGGCTTGTCCTTTGTGCTAAAAAGGATTGGGCCACTCGCTGCAATTATTTTTCTCGCATTTTACTTACTCGTACTTTATTTACCTGCTATATCAAAACCACCTGAATACTTGTCTGTGAGCATTTACAGTGAATCTTTCATCAAAACTGCTTGTCAACACCTTCTGCTCCTCGTTGGGTTCGACACTCTTATTTATCGAAAGTACTACGATACACCCCCTGTACTTGTGGGTCATCAGTGACCACTAGTGAAAGTATGATCCCTAGGCCTTGTTTCCAAACATCGAATCACCATTTATTTATTGTTTTACTGCATGTTTACTTCCTGCCATATTTATTTCAGATTGTTATTACCACTCATATTCATTCATATCACTTGCATTTTACTATCTCTTCACCGAACTAGTGCACATATTCATCTGTCAAGTGTATTGGGTGTGTTTGGGACACAAGAGACTTCTTGTATCGTAATTGCAGGGTTGCTCGAGAGTGATATCTTTGACCTCTACCTCCCTGAGTTCGATAAACCTTGGGTGATCCACTTAAGGGAAACTTGCTCCTATTCTACAAACCTTTGCACTTGGAGGCCCAACACTGCCTACAAGAATAGAAATGTGCGTAGATATCAAGCTCTTTTCTGGCGCCGTTGCCGAGGAGGTAAGGTAAAAAATACTCACATCCTGTGGCTAATAAGTCTTTTAGTTGCTGGTGAGTGCTCGAAGTTATTTCTTTAGATTCTGCTATTATACTATTTTATTTCTTGTTTTTATATTTACTAGTTAGGCTTAATGGAAAACAACAACAAAATTAGAGAGCTTTATAGTATTTATCTTGAGTTAGGACATGAGGTATTTGACGAGAAAATTTGAAAACCTATTGAACTTTACTTGCATGATAGTTGCAATGATATTAGTATGAACTCTTTGAACACCATTATTGCTAATGCTGTGGAAAATTCTAAGCTTGGGGAAGCTGGTTTTGACGAGCATGATATTTTTAGTCCTGATACGTCCCAAACGTATCTATAATTTCTTATGTTCCATGCTACTTTTATGATGATACTCACATGTTTTATACACATTATATGTCATTATTATGCATTTTCCGGCACTAACCTATTGACGAGATGCCGAAGAGCCAGTTGCTGTTTTCTGCTGTTTTTGGTTTCAGAAATCCTAGTAAGGAAATATTCTCGGAATTGGACGAAATCAACGCCCAGGGGCCTATTTTTCCACGATGCTTACAGAAGACCGAAAAGGAAACGAAGTGGGGCCACGAGGCGACGCCACACTAGGGCGGCACGACCCAAGCCCTGGCCGCGTCGGCCTGTTGTGTGGGGCCCTCGTGTGCCCCCCTGACCTGCCCTTCCGCCTACTTAAAGTCTTCGTCGCGAAACCCCCAGTATCGAGAGCCACGATACAGAAAACCTTACAGAGACGCCGCCGCCGCCAATCCCATCTCGGGGGATTCAGGAGATCGCCTCTGGCACCGTGCCGGAGAGGGGAATCATCTCCCGGAGGTCTCTTCATCGCCATGATCGCCTCCGGATCGATGTGTGAGTAGTCCACCCCTGGACTATGGGTCCATAGCAGTAGCTAGATGGTTGTCTTCTCCTCATTGTGCTATCATGTTAGATCTTGTGAGCTGCCTATCATGATCAAGATCATCTATTTGTAATGCTACATGTTGTGTTTGTTGGGATCCGATGAATATTGAATACTATGTCAAGTTGATTATCAATCTATCATATATGTTATTTATGTTCTTGCATGCTCTCCGTTGCTAGTAGAGGCTCTGGCCAAGTTGATACTTGTGACTCCAAGAGGGAGTATTTATGCTCGATAGTGGGTTCATGCCTCCATTAAATCTGGGACAGTGACAGAAAGTTCTAAGGTTGTGGATGTGCTGTTGCCACTAGGGATAAAACATCGATGCTTTGTCTAAGGATATTTGTGTTGATTACATTACGCACCATACTTAATGCAATTGTCTGTTGTTTGCAACTTAATACCGGAAGGGGTTCGGATGATAACCTGAAAGTGGACTTTTTAGGCATAGATGCATGCTGGATAGCGGTCTATGTAATTTATCGTAATGCCCTGATTGAATCTCATAGTACTCATCATGATATATGTATGTGCATTGTTATGCCTTCTTTATTTGTCAATTGACCAACTGTAATTTGTTCACCCAACATCTGTTTATCTTATGGGAGAGACACCACTAGTGATCTGTGGACCCCGGTCCTATTCTTTACATCTGAAATACAATCTACTGCAATTGTTCTTTACTGTTCTTCGCAAACAATCATCATCATCCACACTATACATCTAATCCTTTGTTTACAGCAAGCCGGTGAGATTGACAACCTCACTGTTACATTGGGGCAAAGTTCTGTGATTGTGTTGTGCAGGTTCCACGTTGGCGCCGGAATCCCTAGTGTTGCGCCGCACTACACTCCGCCGCCATCAACCTTCAACGTGCTTCTTGGCTCCTACTGGTTCGATAAACCTTGGTTTCTTTCTGAGGGAAAACTTGCTACTGTACGCATCACACCTTCCTCTTGGGGTTCCCAACGGACGTGTGTTTCACGCGCAATCAAGCATTTTTTCTGGCGCCGTTGCGGAGGAGATCAAGACACGCTGCAAGGGGAGTCTCCACTTCCAATCTCTTTACTTTGTTTTTGTCTTGCTTTACTTTATTTACTACTTTGTTTGCTGCACTAAAACAAAATACAAAAAAAATTAGTTGCTAGCTTTACTTTATTTACTGTCTTGTTCTCCATATTAAAAACACAAAAAAAAAATTAGTTACTTGCATTTACTTTATTTACCTTTTGTTTATTTCATCATGTTTCCTCCTAAGTACACTCTAAAAGACATACCGGTAGGCCGAGGGTCTGTAATTGGAAGAGATAATATAGAAGATTTTTTCACTCATGTTAGTATAGCTGAAGATTTTGAAGATAGACACTTGGTAGAACTTGCTCCTACTTATGAAATTGCTGTTGCCTCTTTAGTACACATGTTGGAGACTAAATTTGTTAATCTCAATCCTATAATTCAGCATATGTTTCTTACACTCTCTGATATGGAGGAAGGAGAAAAGAAAGATTTTGTCTTAGAAACCCTTCTTAAAGAATTTGGTGGTGTAGCAAGAGAGGCTAGAAAGGTCTTTATTAAATATAAGATGCTTGGCTCTTATACCAACTTTGCTAGTACCCTTGAAAAAATGGATATGGATAGAATATGGTACACTAATAATGTTAATGATGGAGGGGAGATTAAAGTACCGATACCTAGTAAGCTCCTAGGAATGCATGAAGCTCTAGAAAATAACTATGGTTGGCTTGTTCCTGAAAATTTGTTTGATGAGAATAGCAAGCCTAAGAGTAATGAAAAAGGAGCCTCTGAAACTTACATAGATAAGATAACATGTATAGTTGAGAAAACTCCAAACTCCTCTGTCGATGCTTCATCTCTTGATAATACTTGATTCACACTTTCTGCGTCTAGCTGAAAGGCGTTAAAGAAAAGCGCTTATTGGAGACAACCCATCATTTTACTACAGCACTTTTGTTTTATATTTGAGTTTTGTAAGTTGTTACTACTGTAGCAACCTCTCCTTATCTTTATTTTATTGCATTGTTGTGCCAAGTAAAGTCTTTGATAGTAAAGTCAATACTAGATTTGGATTACTGCGCAGAAACAGATTTCTTGCTGCCACGAATTTGGGTATGGTTCTCTGTAGGTAACTCAGAAAAATCTGCCAATTTACGTGCGTGATCCTCAGATATGTACGCAACTTTCATTCAATTTGGGCATTTTCATCTGAGCAAGTCTGGTGCCTCTTAAAAATTCGTCTTTACAGACTGTTCTGTTTTGACAGATTCTGCCTTTTATTTCGAATTGCCTGTTTTGCTATGTTTGATGGATTTCTTTGTTCCATTAACTTTCGGTAGCTTTGTGCAATGTCCAGAAGTGTTAAGAATGATTATGTCACCTCTGAATATATGAATTATGCACTGACCCTCTAATGAGTTTGTTTTGAGTTTGGTGTAGAGGAAGTTTTCAAGGGTCAAGAGAGGAGGATGATACAATATGATCAAGAAGAGTGAAAAGTCAAAGCTTGGGGATGCCCCCGTTGTTCATCCCTGCATATTTTAAGAAGACTCAAGCGTCTAAGCTTGGGGATGCCCAAGGCATCCCTTCTTCATCGGCAACTTATCAGGTTCCTCTAGTGAAACTATATTTTTATTCCGTCACATCTTATGTGCTTTACTTGGAGCGTCTGTTTGTTTTTGTTTTTATTTTCGTTTTGTTTGAATAAGATTGGATCCTAGCATTTTTTGTTTGGGAGAGAGACACGCTCCGCTGTTTCGTATGAACACATGTGTTCTTAGCTTTATTTCTAATGTTCATTGCGAAAGTTGGACTATTTCATTCATTGTTATATGGTTGGAAACGGAAAATGCCGCATGTGGTAAATGGTTTAATGTCTTGAATAATGTGATACTTGGCAATTGTTGTGCTCATATAGATCATGTTTAAGCTCTTGCATCATGTACCTTGTACTCATTAATGAATAACTACATAGAGCTTGTTAAAATTTGGTTTGCATGATTGATATCTAGAGTCTAGATATTTTCTGGTTGAGGTGTTTGAACAACAAGGAGACAATGTCAAGTCTTATAATAGTTACAATATGTTCATATGTGAGCTTTGCTGCACCTTTTATACTTGAGTTTGCTTCAAACAACCTTGCTAGCCTAGCCTTGTATTGAGAGGAATTCTTCTCATGCATCCATATCCTTGAGCCAAATACTATGCCATTTGTGTCCACCATACCTACCTACCACATGGTATTTCTCCGCCATTCCAAAGTACATTACTTGAGTGCTACCTTTAAACTTCTATTCTTTGCCTTTACAATATATAGCTCATGGGACAAATAGCCTTAAAAACTATTGTGGTGAAGAATATGTACTTATGTGCCTTATTTCTTAATAAGTTGCTTGTTGAGCGGTAACCATGTTTCTGGGGACGCCATCAACTCTTTTACCTTTGTTGAATATCATGTGAGTTGCTATGCATGTTCATCTTGTCTGAAGTAAGGGCGATTTTCATGATCAAATGGTTTGAGTATGCATACTGTTAGAGAAGAACATTGGGCCGCTAACTAAAGCCATGAATCATGGTGGAAGTTTCAGTTTGGACACAAAACCTCAATCTCTTATGAGAATATTACCTGTTGTTGAATGCTTAAGCATTAAAAGAGGAGTCCATTATCTATTGTCTATGTTGTCCCGGTATGGGTGTCTAAGTTGAGAATGATCAAAAGCGAGAAATCCAATGCGAACCTTCTCCTTAGACCCTTGTACAGGCGGCATAGAGGTACCCCTTTGTGACACTTGGTTGAAACATATGCTATGCAATGATAATCCGTGTTAATCCAAGCTAATTAGGACAAGGTGCGAGCACTATTAGTATACTATGCATGAGGCTTGCAACTTATAGGATATCTTATACATAACACATATGCTTTATTACTACCGTTGACAAAATTGTTTTTTGTTTTCAAAATGAAAAGCTCTAGCACAAAAATAGTAATCAATGCTTCCCTCTGCGAAGGGCCTATCTTTTACTTTATTGTTGAGTCAGTTTACCTACTTCTTTCTATCCCAGAAGCAAACACTTGTATCAACTGTGTGCATTGATTCTTACATGTTTACCTATTGCACTTGTTATATTACTTTGTGTTGACAATTATCCATGAGATAAATATATATGTTGAAGTTGAAAGCAACCGCTGAAACTTATATCTTCATTTGTGTTGTTTCAATGCCTTTACTTCGAACTTATTGCTTTATGAGTAACTCTTATGCAAGTCTTATTGATGCTTGTCTTGAAAGTATTATTCATGAAAAGTCTTTGCTATATGATTCATTTGTTTACTCATTATCTTCATCATTGCTTCGAATCGCTGCATTCATCTCATATGCTTACAATAGTATTGATCAAGATTATGATAGCATGTCACTTCAGAAATTATCTTTGTTATCGTTTACCTACTCGAGGGCGAGTAGGAACTAAGCTTGGGGATGCTTGATACGTCCCAAACGTATCTATAATTTCTTATGTTCCATGCTACTTTTATGATGATACTCACATGTTTTATACACATTATATGTCATTATTATGCATTTTCCGGCACTAACCTATTGACGAGATGCCGAAGAGCCAGTTGCTATTTTCTGCTGTTTTTGGTTTCAGAAATCCTAGTAAGGAAATATTCTCGGAATTGGACGAAATCAACGCCCAGGGGCCTATTTTTCCATGAAGCTTCCAGAAGACCGAAGAGGAAACGAAGTGGGGCCACGAGGCGACGCCACACTAGGGCGGCACGGCCCAAGCCCTGGCCGCGCCGGCCTGTTGTGTGGGGCCCTCGTGTGGCCCCCTGACCTGCCCTTCCGCCTACTTAAAGTCTTCGTCGCGAAACCCCCAGTACCGAGAGCCACGATACGGAAAACCTTACAGAGACGCCGCCGCCAATCCCATCTCGGGGGATTCAGGAGATCGCCTCCGGCACCCTGCCGGAGAGGGGAATCATCTCCCGGAGGTCTCTTCATCGCCATGATCACCTCCGGATCGATGTGTGAGTAGTCCACCCCTGGACTATGGGTCCATAGCAGTAGCTAGATGGTTGTCTTCTCCTCATTGTGCTATCATGTTAGATCTTGTGAGCTGCCTATCATGATCAAGATCATCTATTTGTAATGCTACATGTTGTGTTTGTTGGGATCCGATGAATATTGAATACTATGTCAAGTTGATTATCAATCTATCATATATGTTATTTATGTTCTTGCATGCTCTCCGTTGCTAGTAGAGGCTCTGGCCAAGTTGATACTTGTGACTCCAAGAGGGAGTATTTATGCTCGATAGTGGGTTCATGCCTCCATTAAATCTGGGACAGTGACAGAAAGTTCTAAGGTTGTGGATGTGTTGTTGCCACTAGGGATAAAACATCGATGCTTTGTCTAAGGATATTTGTGTTGATTACATTACGCACCATACTTAATGCAATTGTCTGTTTTTTACAACTTAATACCGGAAGGGGTTCGGATGATAACCTGAAAGTGGACTTTTTAGGCATAGATTCATGCTGGATAGCGGTCTATGTACTTTGTCGTAATGCCCTGATTGAATCTCATAGTACTCATCATGATATATGTATGTGCATTGTTATGCCTTCTTTATTTGTCAATTGCCCAACTGTAATTTGTTCACCCAACATCTGTTTATCTTATGGGAGAGACACCACTAGTGATCTGTGGACCCCGATCCTATTCTTTACATCTGAAATACAATCTACTGCAATTGTTCTTTACTGTTCTTCGCAAACAATCATCATCATCCACACTATATATCTAATCCTTTGTTTACAGCAAGCCGGTGAGATTGACAACCTCACTGTTACGTTGGGGCAAAGTTCTGTGATTGTGTTGTGCAGGTTCCATGTTGGCGCCGGAATCCCTGGTGTTGCGCCGCACTACACTCCGCCGCCATCAACCTTCAACGTGCTTCTTGGCTCCTACTGGTTCGATAAACCTTGGTTTCTTTCTGAGGGAAAACTTGCTACTGTACGCATCACACCTTCCTCTTGGGGTTCCCAACGGACGTGTGTTTCACGCGCAATCAAGTCCCCCAAGCACGGAGGAGGAAATTTACTTTGATGATAATATGCCTCCAATATATATGATGATTACAATGATGATTATGTTATTTTTAGTCCACCTACTATTGAGGAGAAAAGTAATTATGATTACAATACGCCTCCTGTATTTGATGATTATGGTGATGAGAATAATAATGATAGCTATTTTGTTGAATTTGCTCCCACTACAATTAATAAGAATGACTATGCTTATGTGGGGAGTAATAATTTTATGCATGTGGTTCATGATAAAAATGTTTTATGTGATAGTTATATTGTTGAGTTTATTCATGATGCTACTGAACGTTATTATGAGAGAGGAAAATATGGTTGTAGAAGTTTTCATGTTACTAAAACACCTCTCTATATGCTAAATTTTTTGAAGTTGCACTTGTTTTGCTTTCCTATGAGTGTTACTATGTGCTTCTTTGATTTATTTTCTTACAAGATTCCTATACATAGGAAGTGGGTTAGACTTAAATGTGTTTCATATTTGCTCCTTGATTCTCTCTTTTACTTCAATCTATATTTCTTATGTGAGCATCTTCTCAAACTACTGCGCCTAGCTGAAAGACGTTAAAAAGACACTCTTGGGAGATAACCCATGTTTTATTTCTGTAATTTTTATTTTGTTGAGTCTCGGAAGTTATTACCTATGTAATAAACACTCCTTATTATTTTTATTTCGTTTTTGTACCAAGAATAGCCTCTAATAGGAAGAAAGTAAGATTTGGGGAAGTTGCTGTCCAGAAACAGATTCTATGCTGTTACCATAAAAATTATTACAAATATCCAAAGCGGAATTTTGAGCTTTAATTTTTTATGCATATTTCCCAGATTATTATATAACTTTCGTTAGTTCATCACTTTTCGAGATGAGGAACAGAAGATTTTCTAAAAATTGATCTTTCCCTGCTGTTCTGTTTTGACAGATTTCTGCACTATTTGCATGTGCTTCTTAAATCTCTTTCTTTTTGAGTTATTTTAATCAAATAGCTTTTTGAAGAGTTTCTAAAGTAGCTAATTCTTTCATAGATGTTTGATATATGTTAGAACTGAACCCAAGTAGATTTTTTTATTTTGATTGAACTAATGCTGGTAATAAAAAATTGTGTGAAGTTTTGTATAAAGGAAATTTTCAAGTGTAGGGAGAGAAGAATGTTGTAATGAGATGAAGAATGGACAAAATCTAAAGTTTGGGGATGCCACTGCGCCCCAAGAAATATCCAACAGGTACAAGCGTCAAAGATTGGGATGCCCAAGGCATCCCCTTCTTCATCAATTAAGCATCAAGTCATCTTTCAAGACGCTATATTTTTATTGCTTCATATACTATGTGTTGTTCTTGGAGCATCTTTATTTTTATTTTTAGTTTAGTTTTTTTTTTCTGTAGCATATGGTTGGATTCTAGTATTCTTGTGTGGGAGAGAGACACGCTCCGTTTTTCATTGCATAGAACAATCTAGTTTTCGCTCTTATTGTTCTGCGAGTGTTAGTACTGCGTTTAGCTCTTGGTTTTCTATTCTTATTTTACTCAGAGCTTTTTAGTTTTCTTTTTTATGTATGATTATCTCTCTGGTCCATATTGTATTTCATCTCTGGGAGCTATTTCAAATAAGTTGATTGGTGTTGGATACGAGTAAAATGTTTCATGCCTATAGTGATGCAAAAGAAAGTTTGTCTAGACTGTGGATAGATTTTGGCATGTCATGTTGGATGTTATTCTTGTAATATGATTAGTATTTAATGTTGTAGCATGGCTTGTCTCAAATAGCTGAGAGTGCATAATGTGTCATTGCAAGAATCATGTGTTGTTTTCATCATAAAAGCATAGTATTGTGATATTCTCCTTTGATGGTTTATTGGGTTGACTTGGCACATGCATTACACCATGTTATGACTACAAACCAGTCACCGAAAGCCTTTATGATCATTTAGTTTTGGACTTGTAATATCACTTTATGCTTTGACTGATAATGTTTTGTCGCTATGCATGATTATGGCTATTACTGCTCTCTTAGTTGGTCGCTCCCAGTCTTTTGCTAGCCTTCGCCTGTGCTGAGTATGATCTCTACTCGTGCATCCAACCACCATGAAACAAAATTTGCCAATTGTGTCCACCATATCTACCTAGTAGCATTATTTCTATTCCAAGTAATTCATCATGTTTTTATCTTCCAAATTAAATTTTGGCATGAGAAAATTAGTTAGTAAAGCTCTCACGAACTTGATGGCACATTTAATTTCTTGTACTTAATAAATTTGATCATTGTGCCTATCTTATGAACTTTATATGTTTGCAATTGCGAGTTGGGAGTTAGTAGAACCATGCTTTCATGGGGAACACTTTCTACATTGCACTTATATTTAGTTGATGTCATGTTCTTTTGTTTATGAATGCCTAGCGGTGCGAAATAAAATGAAAATTTTAAGTCCATGGAGTTTGTATATGATTTAGGGAAACACCTGGGCCGCTAATCTAAGTCATGCATCATTCATGGTGGAAATTTACAGCTAAGCCATAGTGAGAATTTTATGAAGCATTTGCAATAAAAAGCTATACTCATAGTAAATAAAAATTGCTGAGATGCTCACTGTCTATTTGTCTTGTCATTTCGGCATGGGGTTGCTCTTACAAGAGTACCTCCATATCATCGGGCAAGAGATACCCCGTTGGCGGTTCTCAATGATACATGTATACTTACAACGACAAGAACTTATTTGGAACCTAAGTTGAGTAGCATGAGGTTTAGGTACTCGCATTCAAGGGGCATGAGATTTTTAACTTGTGATTTGCAAGCATATAGCTCATTTTTAACTCACATTAACTTTAACCATTCAAGATGCTTATGATAGAGGCAATGAGAGCTCAAAGCTAATAAGTACCATACTTTTTGGAAGGTTTATAAAACTTTTTTATCTTGCTTACTCTACAAAGAGTCTTTCTTTTACTTTTATGTTGAGTTTTCATCTTCTACTTATGCACAAATTAAGAGAGCATAGTTGTCATTCTTAATGCAATGTGCATAGTCCCAAAATTATTATTGATTGATTCATAATTGTGCTATTGCATGTTCTTAAATTACTTGTATCTAGTCACATTCTGAACTTTGAAGGTGTCCTAGCATTTATGTTTTGCTAATTCATAAAGGACAAGCTGAATACCACATTGTTATGCTTTTGCTATGTTCATAAACAAACAGTTGCTTTCAATGCACTATTATTCATGATCCTTTGTTTGAGTTACTTCTCATGATATAACATAGTTGCTAAGTTCTAATGCTAGAATTATATCTATCGTGCCTATGTTTAGAGTACTTTGATCCCAGCTCACAATGCTTTACATGCTTGATCAAGATTGTGTTGACCTCATGTCACCTCAAAAATTATTTTGTTATCACTTACCTACTCGAGGACGAGCAGGAGTTAAGCTTGGGGATGCTTGATACGTCTCAAACGTATCTATAATTTTTGATGCTCCATGCTTGTTTTACACCAATTCATATATGTTTTGATCATACTTCGTTGCACTTTTATACATTTTCCTGCACTAACCTATTAACAAGATGCCACAGTGCCAGTTCCCAGTTTTCTGCTATTTTTGTATTTCAGAAAAGTTGTACATGAAATATTCTCGAAATTGGACGAAACAAAATCCGAAGTAAATATTTTACCGAAACGAAGACGAAGTCTGAAGGGGAGACGAAAAGGAGGCGCAGGGCGGCCACACCTACCCTAGGCGCGGCCAGGCCCTGGCCCGCGCCTAGGGGTGGTGTGGGGCCACCAGGCCTCCACCGACCTCACCCTTCTGCATATAAATACCTCCTGACGCAAAAACCCTAAATATACAAGCCTCCATCCACGAAAAGTTTCGTAGCTCCGCCGCCGTTGCAGACAATATCTGGGGGATAGAAGTCTCTGTTCCGGCACGCTGCCGGGACGGGGAATTGGCCCCAGAGCCATCTCCATCGACTCCACAACCATCTCCATCGCCATCGCTGACTCCCATGATGAGGAGGGAGTAGTTCTCCCCCGAGGCTAAGGGCTCTACCGGTAGCTATATGGTTTATCTCTGTCTCCCACGGTGTGATCTTTATGTGACCATGATCTTTGTTATCTAGACGTTGTTATGCTATTCAAGTGGATTTTACTTATGTGATCTCCGGAGACTCCTTGTCCCATGTGTGTAAAGGTGTGGGTGTGTGCACTGTGTGGGTCTCTTAGGCTATATTTCACAGAATACTTGCTCACTGAATTATGATTTGGTTTGGATGTCTCTATGAAATTGTGGTGTGTTAGTACCTCCTATGAATGCTCAAAGTGATGGAGTGGGGTGTTCATTAGTAATTGGGAATCTTTGAGGTTTTCTTTTGCAGCCCTACGCGGTGAATTAGTGTTCGTTATCCAACCGGAGAGTGGTTCAGAATCGTATAGTGAAGTGCTTATATTTGTATTCTTTTATGATATCATTGTTGAGAGTGACCACTAGTGAAAGTATGATCCCTAGGCCTTGTTTCCAAACATCGAATCACCGTTTATTTACTATTTTACTGCATGTTTACTTGCTGCCATATTTATTTCAGATTGTTATTACCACTCATATTCATCCATATCACTTGCATGTTACTATCTCTTCGCCAAACTAGTGCACCTATACATCTGACAAGTGTATTGGGTGTGTTGGGGAAACAAGAGACTTCTTGTATCGTAATTGCAGGGTTGCCTGAGAGGGATATCTTTGACCTCTACCTCCCTGAGTTCGATAAACCTTGGGTGTTCCACTTAAGGGAAACTTGCTGCTGTTCTACAAACCTCTGCACTTGGAGACCCAACACTATCTATAAGAATAGAAGAGTGCATAGACATCAGCGTCCCCTCGCGAAAATTATCGAAACCATTTGTAGCTTTAGCGTGCAGTGGTACAGCGGGATCCGCCCATACCACATGCCCATACCGGTTTCATTCTCCGAACTTCGAAAACCCGTTTCAGGAACCAGTAACTTTAGCGGGCATCGGTACGGGTGCATATGACCGTACCGTCTACCCGTACTAGATCCGGGTAAGGGATCCTAACCAAACCGACGTATCCAATGGTGGCGACCACTGGTACGGGTGGGTTTGCCCCATACCGTCCGCCCGTACCGCGTGGACGGCTTCATCAAGACAACGGGGCTGGCATTCTTTCTCTCTTTCTCTCAAAAACTCAAACCCTAATCCCCTAGAATCATCGATACATTTCTCACCCGATTTCGTCCGTTTGAGTCGGGGATTCTTCACATCGGTACGTTTCTCACTCGATCCATGTGTTACTTGCAACAATGAACGGTTGAATCTCTCATATTGGATACCTAGATGAGTTCATATTTTTCTGAAATTTCTTGTTGATTGTACACAATCGAATTCAATGTGTGTGCATGTAACCGTTGTACAATATATACCATAGAAACCTAATGCCTATACTTTTTCTATGAATTTTTTGCAGCACAATGAGCTTTAGAGGTATGTTCCGTAGTGGCTCGGCCAGTGGAACTGGTGGCTCGAGCAGCCAACCTGACTCGCGGAAGAAGCCGCGGAGGGAGAGGGAAGTGCTCGAGACCGACTTCAACAAGGAGTACAAGCGGTTGTCCGCCCACAAAGTACCCTCGGCGAAGTGGGTTGATGAGGATTTTCTCTCCTGCCAAGGCCTCATCAGCGACAGCATGTTGGTGAAGAACGCTGGTCTGGAGATCTTCTCGTCACTCAGTTGTGACATGTACAAGTGTGCCACACTCGAGTTTCTCTCGAGCTTCCACGACGACCTCGCCGTCCTAGGGCGAGACACCACTGTGAGTATTCGGTTGAACGATACGATGTATGTTCTTACTTTTGAGGAATTTTGTGGTTGCTTCGGGTTCTCCACTGATGGATGGCTCGAGATTACTGAGGAGGTTGTCCAGGAGGCACAAGAAGCCTGGCAACGTATTTCTGTACACAGGAACTTGAACTATATGCGGAAGAAGACCGGCACCATCTAGAACCCTGCCATTCGCTACTTCGCCACATTCTTGGCGAATTCCATCTTAGGAAAGGGAGATACCGAGGCCATGGCTAGCCCTGAGATGTGTGTCATCTGCAGCGCACTCTACCCCAACATGGAGCACAGGGTGAACCTCGCCCTGCTGATTCAGCACTTCCACCCACAGAGGTCAGCAAACACAGGTGATATCCATTGGAGTGGGTTAGTTACCCAAATTGCTTACTTCCATGGTCTTACGATGCCTCCGAGCAATCTCATCATGGGAAGTAAGTATTTTGATAATAACCATATGGCTAGTACCAAGTTTTTGGGGGTGTACAAGGAGAACACCCAACTTCATGCTTATCACTTTTAGTTTGAGGCTACCCGTGAAATGGTCCAAGAGTTTTTGCCTTTTTATGGTGCTTTTGGTCTTCCAGGAAAGAACACTTGGGTGCTTTCACGGGAGGCGTACCATGCTTTGAGGGTGGTGGCTGGATGAATACAGGCCCCCGGAGGAAATGTTGCTTGGGAGCAGAAAAATGATGAAGCTGGAGATGATGACCAGTAGTGGGGAGACCAGGGGTGGGATGACTACGGTCAAGCCCACCAATATCAGTAGTACCAGCAGCCGCTGCAGCAGCCCTACATGCAGCCACAACCGGGATACGACTACGTCTCAACGGAGGAGTACGACACCTTGGTGGGTCGCGTCGGTGACGTGGAGAGCACGTTGCAAGACGTGAATGCCAACGTGATGTCTCTCACCCAGAGCTTCAGTGAGTTCACCACCAGCTTCCATTCCTACTACCCGCCACTGCAAGGTGGTGATGGTGGGCATTCATCCAAGTTAGGCCAAACACCTAAGATTGGGGAGGTTTAATTCCTCCACCTTTGCATTCATATTTTAGTTTATTCTTTCCGTTTATTTCCTTTTCTTGCTATTTGCATGTTTACTCTTATTTTGCATTAATAATTGAAAACACACAAAAAATTAATTAAATTTCCTCGTTTTTACTTGTGTGAAGCTCTCTTTATATTTATTTGAAATTTCTTTGAGTTATTCATTGCCAGTGGCCTCGTGAAGGGAATGGAAGGGAGGACGAATCGAATATAAGGCAAGCAAGCTAGATGAGGTATCATTTCTCATCTTCACTCTTGCTATAATTCCATTCTTGATCATATCATTATTTGCTTGGGTGCACTCTAGTCTCGCTCCCCACTTAGTTTGTTGTCATATAAATTTCATTCCCATGCTAGTGTCACTACTTTGGTTTTGCTTCACAATCATTGAATGAGGTATGAAAAACAATGGCAATTGGATCCAATTCCAATCCTTTTTATAACAAGAACAATCATCTCTTGATGACTTTGGTGCCATATGTTTGTCTTAAGGTTTTAATCTTGGAAGCACTCAACCACATGTCTCGATGAAATGATTTGATATCACTCATGATAGGAATTGTTGGATTGAATTGAAACCTAGTAGTGGTTGAGACACATGCCAAACTTTAATGTCGTGAACCTTAGTATGATATTGCTTTACACGTGCCAGCTAACTAAAATGTACACCTTGGGGATAAACTATCTCCCGGGGTGTTGCAAATTATTAAAAAGTCATTCATGACTCTTGCTTGGAAACTATCATTGGAGATGTTTAATTTGAAGTATCATTGTTTGAGAATGAATGAATAGTCTATTGATACTACTGCATGCTTTTAGACCTCTTGCTAGCCAAAAGAAGTGAATTCTTACACAAGCATAGACTTGTTTCCAAGCTCAACTCAAATACAATGTCTATCATACCTACCTATATAGCACTTGATATTCCAAGTATAATGTGTGTGTTTTTCCTCCAACCTTTTCAAAATATTTTTTTTGTGTAATTTAAAGCTCATAAGAAAGTAAGGTGTGGAAGGAAAATACCACTATGCATGTTGTGGGTTTGACTGATTATGAGTAATGAGCTAGACCGTAACCATGTTTACTGGGGAAGTCTTTCAACATTGCACTGTCGAGGTATTGTACCCTGCTTTGATCAGCATTTCTTTTCTTTTGTTGATGGCTATCTCTTGTGGAATGAATGGAGGTTATTTTAAGCAAGTAGGCATACATTGTTAGAGAAAATCAATGGGTCTCTAACCGAAGCCATGCTTAATTATGGTGAAACTTTCAGCAATGAGCATCCTCAATAGGAAGAGTGAAAAAGTAAGAGAAAAAGAAAAGGAAAAGAAAGAAAAATGGTATGATAAAAAGTGAGAGAGAGAGTTAGAGAGGATGTTCAACATCTGTTGTTCATGTTGTCCCGGTATGGATGGCCTATAGTTGAGGTACCCATATCCTTTGGTCCTTTGTACATGCGGCATGAAGATACCCCATTGTGATACTTGGTTGAAATATGTATGTTGAAAGGTCTTGGTGTGAAATAAGAGGTGTAGTTCTTAGAATTCAAGAAAATGAGGCAGAGGTCAAACAGATGACACATAGATATCGTCATACATGAGATACTTGGTACCCAATTTTTATTATTACTGTTGACATGAATTGCATAGCTCAAAACCATGTTTTATGCTCTCTACTTTTTAGTTTGTTGGAGGTTTAGCACATAAATTCCCTGCCTACTTTCTTGTGTTCAAGAGTCAGAAGAAATATTCATAAAAAAGAGGACAATAGTCTTCCAAGAATTCTATATGATTCTTCTAAGCATGCTTTATGATTCATATTACTTATCATTCATGTTTCTTACAATGATATTTGTTGTTATGCATGCTTTGTAGAATGTAAGAGGTATCACGTTATACTTCATATTGCTTATTGTCATTCTTTATTGACTGAACCTTGTAAGACTTTGCATGATTACATAGAAGATATGCAATAAACTCCAAAGTCCATGTTAGTTTTATAATCTTTATGCTCGTGGACGAGCATAGGTTAAGCTTGGGGATGTTGATGCATGTAAAATGCGTACATGAACTTTGCACTTTACTGCAACATATTACCACATATTTGCATGCTATATAATTTTATTACCATGTTTTATGACGTTTTAGGGGATTTTCTAAACAATCTCCCTCCTCCAGTTCTAATTCTGTTTGGCAGAAAATGCCACTTTTTAGTGTTTTTGACATTACAGGAGCTACGGGACTCCAAAAAGGGCAAGATTAGGGGCCACGCTTCAGAATTTTCGAGACGTACAAGATGGGATGAAGAGGGACACCAGGAGATCAACATGATGGGAAAGGGGCCAGGTGGCGCGCCCTCCCCCTTCGGGCGCGCCATCGATGCTCTTTCCCATGTCGAGCATCCGTTTTGCCTCATTTTTGCGAACCGACTTCTTTTGCGCTAAAAACTACTATATATACGACCCCGGGGGTTTCGTCGAGGCTACGGCGGCGCAAATCAAAAACACATGAACATAGAGTCCGCAGGCCGCCAGCAGAGATCGGAGTGGGGGAAACGCTGCTGGAATTTCCCCCGGTGGATTCCACCCCCTCCGGTGAAGGCATCAGCACCATATTCATCATCTTCATCAACATGTAGATCAACTCTTCATCACCCCCCTATAATATCTTGGAAAACATGATATATGATGCAATATATTGTTTTCCCATGATCTATTGTATCTCTATGTTGATGTTTGAGTAGCGAATTGTTAATGGCAATTGTTATATAGTGTTTTGATGGTTGCATACAAGTATTTATTATCTTCTATGATGATCTTTTGTACTGATATATGAGTGCACACATATGTTGGGGGATGCATAAGGTTTTCACCGTTGCATGTTGATAGGGAGAGGGATAGCGGGAGCGACATAAACCTTGTCCCAATTCCTAAATAGGCATGTAGTATTAATCATGATTAATCAAACTGGGGGTCCAATTATAGGGACCTTTAAACCTACAACAGTGGTTGGACTTCATGTCTTAATAATTCCTTTGTTTTCTCATACCAATGGTATTATGATCAATCACTAGGGGTGTACTTGCTCATATCCATGGCTACACCTATCTATGGCTCCTCTCTGGAAGAAACACTAAAAAGACTACAATGAGCTTCACTAATTTGACAACCACACAAATGAAATAGCAATTTTCCTAAACACTTGCTCTCTTGAGTTACTCCACTTCACTTCCCTTCATTTCAATTGCATTTTACTTTATTGCACTTTACTTTGTTTTATTTGCATTATCTTTACTACTTGCATTTTAATTTCAGCACTCATAGTCTTATTGCAAAAACCTCTACAGACATACACACTAGATCCTAGCTTTACATAAAAGGCCATATAAGTGGGTTATATGGCTTTAGAGAATATATAACTAGTTTACCTTCATCTCCTCGTGGATTCGACACTCAAATACTTATCGAATTGTACTGTGGTGATCGCCTGCACTTGGGGTTTATCAAGATATTAATGAATAATTATTGCAAAGATCGGAAAATCCTTGAGTTGAATTGTGTGATACAGAAAATCACATTTTTATGGCAAAATCTGGAGCAAAAGGGGAAGAATCACGAGTTGCCCATACTCACAAGTCAACCAGGATCGAAGAGCTAATTCTAGTGGTGCTAACGAGCACTAGTACGTGAAGGGCTCACCAGTACCACCATCCTGCACTATATGGCTCCGACTTCTCCATGTCAAACCAAGCAAATTTTGTGAAGGGCCCTGTTATCACCAGAATTTGACCGAGTCAGAGGTGGGCCGCGATCAAGATGGACTTGAAGAATATACATGGAAGAAATACGTGAATCGGCCTGTTATGCAAAGTTTGGGCTAGTTTGCCCGTGTATCTGTAATATAGTAGGATACGTGTCGGTTAGTTAGAGTTTGTCTCGTGCACGGTGGGGATTATTCCCACGTTAGAAAGTCTACGGACTATAAATATGTATCTAGGGTTTATGAAATAAACAACAATCACGTTCACCACAAATCAATCTAGGCGCATCGCCAACTCCCTTGTCTCGAGGGTTTCTTCCGGGTAAGCATCATGCTGCCTAGATCGCATCTTGCGATCTAGGCAGTACAAGTTTATTCGTTGTTCATGTGTTGCTCGTACTGAAGCCTTTTTTATGGCGAGCAACGTAGTTAGCTTAGATGTGTTAGGGTTAGCATTGTTCTTCGTATCATATGCTGTCGTAGTGCAACCCTTATACATCTAGCCGCCCTTACACCTATCTTAGGTGTAGGGGCGGCACCCGCTTGATCATTATTTAGTAGATCCGATCCGTTATGGTTGCTCCTTGTTCTTCAAGGATTAGTTTAATATCTGCATAGTTAGGCCTTACAAAGGGTTGGAGGATCCAGCGACGCGTAGGGTGTAGTTTGCTAGCCCTAGACAGGATGTTCCGGGGATCAACCTCGTGTTTGTTTTTAGGCCTTGTCTAGGATCGGCTTACGATCACCGTGTGTGACCGCGAGGCCCAATCACGAGTAGGATGATCCGATTATGCGGTGAAAACCCCAAATCGTCGTAGATCGTTTTAGCTTTATCTTGATCAAGCAGGACCACCATATATTCGCACACCTCGTGCGAATCATGGGTGGATCGGCTCCTTGAGCCGATTCACAGGACAACCTGAGAGCCGATCGAGGCTCGTATTTAATGTTTACGTGTATGCCATGCAGGAAACTAAGCGAGGCATCTCCATCACCTTCCTGACCAGGTATAGGTCAGGTGGCACGCCCTTGCACCAGCATCGGACGTGCGTGCCGGAGTCTTTGCGGGCCGTCGCTCGGAGGGACCAGGGCCAGCCGCAGCCCTAAGTTGCTCCCGGCTCTCCTGTGTTGCCCGTCGCTGCTCGCCGGTGGGTTTCTGACCGCAACACATTCTGGCACGCCCGGTGGGACAATCTTCTACATCAACCACATCGCCATCTACATCTGAGATGGCGGACGGCACCCCAGTCACGTACGAGGATCTGACCGAGGAGCTCAAGAAGAATTATGACGAGGTCAAAGCGATCCTCGAAGCCGACCTCATCGGCTCCTTTCACAGAACCCGCTCACATGGCATCAGGTGGAAAGGGTTCTCGCCTGAAGGTGCGCTCGATGGAATAGACCTATCCGCCCCATCAGAAGAACGCACCAGGTCCCTGCGTCAGGAGATTAACTACATGGTGGCTCACTCGCTGCACCGCCACTCTGAGAACCTGGTGAACACTTTGGAGCGTGTTGCTCTTCGGGTGATCCAGGAAATCATGAGGCACTAGTACTCTCCGTCAGGACCAGCTCTCGGGACATACCAAGGAGAGATGCCACTCCAGTCCCATCCACCGCTGCCATTCGCGTTGGCAGCACCAGAAGTGCCGAATTCACCGGCATTCGTCGTCTACAAGATCGGTGGTGACCCGAGCGACTACCAGTTTTTGTACGAGGCGCCTAAGGAGATCCCTCACGGATACACGTGCACATACGTGCCAGACTGCAGTAACTGGGCACTCACAAACCAGACTGCAACAGCAGGGACTTCTGGAAAAGCAGGAGGAACTTCAGCGACAGATCTTGAGAAGCAAACGTGGCTAGCTAAGTACGCCACTCCAACAAACCTCCAGAGCGCAGCTCCTGCAGTTGGCTCAGAGCTGGAAAAGCAAGCATGGCTGGCTAAGTATGCCACTCCGGCGAATCTTCAGAATTCGACTCCTGCAGCCAGCACCGCGGATCAAATCAGTACCATACTGAGAGACCAGTTCGGCATGGTGCCGAAAAGGAGGACAATCGGCTATTCCAAGCCGTAACCCAACGAGTACGAGTTGATCCCGCTACCACCCAAATATCGGCTCCCTGATTTCTCCAAGTTCAATGGATCAGATGGTTCCAGCTCCATTGAGCATGTGAGCCGATATTTGGCACAGCTGGGCACGATCTCAGCAGCAGATGAGCTACGTGTGAGGTTCTTCGCATAGTCCCTCACAGGATCGGCTTTCGGGTGGTACACTTCGTTGCCACCAGACTCGATCCGGACTTGGAAGCAGTTGGAAGAACAGTTCCACATGCAGTATCACTCAGAGGCTTCCGAGTCTGGCCTTGCCGATCTAGCACAAATACGTCAGAAGCGTGGAGAAACTGTGGCAGAATACGTCCAGCGCTTCAGAAATCTTAGGAACCGATGTTATTCGGCCTGCCCTGATCGAAAAGGAAGCGCCGAGTTGGCGTGGTGGGCCTTGCATCACAAATCAAGGATATGGCCTCCCAAGCAGACTACCCTTCACTGGCGCACATGGTTCAGAAACTGTCTTTATATGAACAGCGCCACCCGGACCTGTACCAGGACAAATTCAAGCGTGCGGTAGTCCTGGTTGAGGCAGATCAAGAAGTAGCAGTGGCTGAATGGACTCGAGGGGCGACCCCCGTGTCTTGCAAATGGGTGAAGCCACCAGGTCCGCCCAGAGGGTTTGATTTTGACGTGACTAAAACTGAGCAAATCTTCGACCTCCTACTCAAGGAGAAGCAGTTGAAGTTACCCGAAGGTCTCAAAATCCCCACGGTACAGGAGTTGAACGGAAAGCCATACTGCAAATGGCATAACTCGTTCTCCCATGCCACCAACGACTGCAGGGTGTGGCGTCAGCAGATCCAAATGGCGATAGAACAAGGACGTCTGATTTTTAACCAGTACGCCATGAAGGTCGACACCCACCCCTTCCCCGCCGTTAACATGGTGGAGTGCACTTACCCTGAAGGTTGCCAGCCAGGATTCTCGTTCAACGTCAACATGGTAGGACCTGGACACCACTCTGGCAAGGATGGAGATGAGGGCAGCTGCTCTCGTAGCAAGGACACAGAGGAGGCCGCTCCACGCGATCGGCTCCGTCATGATGGCAAGCGCTACATCACAGAGGGAGAAGTAAAGAATGTAAGATATCAGCGACCTCTCTCTGATCACCTCCTCAACAAGTATGTGAGTCAATATAGCCAACGCCGACGATCCAGCGACGATGATGATAGAGATCGTCTGGCTAGGGACGCCAGGAGACATCGTCGGCATGATCGCGATGAGGAGGAGTACGAGCGCCGTGCCAAGGAAGAATCGAGGAAGCAAGACGACGAGGATAGGCACTGGGACTGCCCCTTCTTCAGACACTGCTGGGATTCAGGAATGAGCCGATTGCCTACAATCGGTAACTGCCCAGAATGTAGACAGAAGAGGAAGGATGCAGCTAACGTGTCCGTGTTCAAACGTCTAGGGCCTCTCCCACCTCGAAGCAAACACGCTGAGTCCCCTCGGGTGGAAGATCTCGAGGATTTGGAAGACGATGATGAAGAAGAAGAAGACAGGTACCACCGGCCAAGGTGGTGCCCTGATGGACTCAGCCGTTCCCAAAAGCGTAGGGTTCAGCGACTGCGTGGCTTGGAGGAAGCCGAAAGGTTATACCTGCACACGCTAAGGAAAGCGCGGCCTGATCTGGCCGCGAAGGTCCAGCGAACCCTGGATGAAGAGGGTCGACCACAAAAAATGGAGTGGCGCCCCAAGCAAAGGAAAGCCGATGATGAAACATCGGCTGGCACAAACATGGTGTTCATCCTTCCTACGGAGTTCAGTGCTCCAGGATTAGACGAGGCACCTGTGGCACAACTTGACTGCGGCCCACGGCCGGTTATCTTTGAGAAGCCACGAGAAAGAAGCTACAGACATCTGAAGGCCATGTACTTGCGAGGTTATATCGATGGGAGGCCTGTTAACAAGATGCTGGTGGACACCGGAGCGGCAGTCAACATTATGCCATACTCTATGCTACGTCGGTTGGGACGCTCTAGCTCGGATCTGATCAAGACCAACGTAACATTGAGTGATTTCAACGGCCAAGCGTCTAACGCACAAGGTGTTCTGAACGTGGATCTGACCGTAGGAAGGAAAACCATCCCTACGACGTTCTTCATCGTCGATAGCAAGAGCACCTATGCTGTTCTGCTAGGAAGAAATTGGATCCACGCCAATTGTTGCATTCCCTCCACGATGCACCAATGCGTAATACAGTGGGATGGAGATGAGGTAGAGGTCGTCCATGCAGATGACTCAGCCGAGATTTCAACGGCTGGCATGAACGCTTGGGAAACAGCAGGCCAAGAGCCACTCTCAGGTATCAATTTGGACGACTGCGAGCGCATCGACGTGACGAAGGGCAGGGTTAGGCTGGTCTTATCCACCGGCCTGACCGTGTAGCAAGAACAAACTGATGAGCAAACATGGCGAGGCCGATCCTTGGGATCGGCCCCAAAGATCTATGAAGGAACATTACAAAACCTTCATTGAGCGATTCAATATGGAGGCCGATTCCAGCAATCGGCCAAAATTATCCTCACCACATGTTCTGCTTGTGTTCAACATCGATCTGCTGGGCAGCGGTTTTACGTCGGCTGATGAGTTAGGAAAAATCAACATTGGTCCTACTGGAGCCGACGTGCAAATACAGTGCCTTGGCTAACTACAGAGCCGATATCTGCAGTTACCTGACAGATTCGGCTCGGGGGGCACCTAATCAGATGAACATGTGCAGATTCAACATGTGTGCAGTGAAATATTGGGGGGCCGATAGAAAAATCGGCCAGTAAAAAAAAAATCAGCATCACGATATATAGCCGATGCGCGGACATCGACTTTAGAACTAAGAAACAAAGCCGATGCACAGCCATCGACTCTAGTACACTTACACAAGATCTACCGGCTGCGTGTTCAAGACACGGATTTCGACCAGGTCGGTTTTCAGTTCAGTTGTGATGCCTTCTGCTTCCTCGAGGGAGTAAACAATGAGCCGATTTTGGTACCTGAACCTTCTCTTCGAGGACTTCCAACCCTTTGCGACAGTTCAGCAGTACTGGCAGAAACGTCAGTTTTGGCACAAGGCAGCCCTTTGCTCTTTAAGCCGTTGGTACTTCATCTGCAATATCGGCTTTCGAAGGAAGAAGGGTGATCGGCTCTGATGCGTCTACAAGTTGGCTATTTTCCCAGCTACGTTCGTAGGCGTGGTTAGGACCTCTACATGGTGGCTGTCTCAATTTGCCTGAGTTCAGGGCCCTTGGATTGAACTGTGTATCCTCGCCACTGTTCTCACCTTGACTGAGGCTCGGGGGGCAGCTGATTTGATAGACACTCCGTTTTTGGGAGCCGATTGGAGTTGCATCGGCTGACCCTGCACCATAACCTTCTCCGAAAGCGGTGAGTCGTTGCAGAAGCAGGCTGCTAGAGCTACGGAGAGGAGCCTGAAAGGGAAGCCATCGTCATCTACAGGGTTTGGACCGTCCTGTTACTGCAAGAAAATGAAGGAGATTAGGTTCTCAAAACAGCCGATGAACAGCCATCGGCTGTAGGATTGCGAAATATTATGGTCAGATACCAAATCACAGTCTGAATTTGAGAAGTGCTTGACTGACGGTCTAATCGGTATCTGATCCGATACGTTGCTATCGGTCTTGGTGTGGCGAGCGGAAGGCTTGACATTGGATTAATTGAAAGTCAAATTGGAAGAACAATTCTTATTAATTCAAAGGAGCGGCTTTACAGGAAAGAGCCGATGGCTCTCAAAAGGGGGATCTGATGCCTAGTGCACTGCTACTACTAGTCCTACACTAATTTGCCCCTGTTCTAGGGGTCGTCGCTGTCCTCATCATCGCCGTTGTAGCTGCCGTCGGCGCTGCTTCCAGGGAGTTCCTCGTCACTGCTGCCCCAGCCCTCGGCCGGAGCTTCTTCTTCCTCGTCATCATCATCATCCTCGCTGTCCGCCCAAGAGCGGAAGCGCTTGGCCGGCGGATATCCGGCGGAAGAGGAGGATTCATCCTCCTCCTTTTCCTCTTCCTCCTCGTCATCATCATCGTCCTCGCTGTCCGCCCAAGCGCGGAATCGCTTTGCCGGCGGATGCTTAGCAGAGGAGGAGGAATCATCCTCCTCCTTTTCCTCTTCTTCCTCTCCTTCTTCTTCTTCCTCCTTCCCGTCGGAGGAGGTGGGTTTCACCCAGGGATGGAGGTCGTCTTCGCTTTCGCTTATCAGCTCCCCTTCGATGAGGAACTTGAGGTCGTCTTCCCCATCCGTCAGAGGCAGGTCGCCATCTGACCCGACGAGTGCTTCGGGTGGGCCGTCTGGCACATGATCAAAGTTCCACTCCGGCTCGCTCGAGGAGGAAGACTGGAGGGAGACGCCGGAGGAGACGGAGGAAGAGGAAGACATTGCTACAGGGAAAGAGGGTTTTTTCGGTGCCGATAGCTAGAACAGGGAAAGGGGATGAAGAGGGCTAATCAATCGGCACAGTTAAATAAGGAGGAGCCTAGTGGAGATTTAATGCCATTGCAGTTTCCGAGGAAGTGATGCTAAAGCTATGAAATTTTGCAGAGAAGTTGAGAAGACAAGGCATCATGATGAAGGATACTGTGACGGTTCTGCTCTGCCACGACATGACCCGGCGAAGAAAGAGCAGAGTGATTTTGGAATTATCAATTCCAAAACCAGTGGGGCATGTGTTATCACCAGAATTTGACCGAGTCAGAGGTGGGCCGTGATCAAGATGGACTTGAAGAATATACATGGAAGAAATACGTGAATCGGCCTGTTATGCAAAGTTTGGGCTAGTTTGCCCGTGTATCTGTAATATAGTAGGATACGTGTCGGTTAGTTAGAGTTTGTCTCGTGCACGGTGGGGATTATTCCCACGTTAGAAAGTCTACGGACTATAAATATGTATCTAGGGTTTATGAAATAAACAACAATCACGTTCACCACAAATCAATCTAGGCGCATCGCCAACTCCCTTGTCTTGAGGGTTTCTTCCGGGTAAGCATCATGCTGCCTAGATCGCATCTTGCGATCTAGGCAGTACAAGTTTATTCGTTGTTCATGCGTTGCTCGTACTGAAGCCTTTTTGATGGCGAGCAATGTAGTTATCTTAGATGTGTTAGGGTTAGCATTGTTCTTCGTATCATATGCTGTCGTAGTGCAACCCTTATACATCTAGCCGCCCTTACACCTATCTTAGGTGTAGGGGCGGCACCCCGCTTGATCATTATTTAGTAGATCCGATCCGTTATGGTTGCTCCTTGTTCTTCAAGGATTAGTTTAATATCTGCATAGTTAGGCCTTACAAAGGGTTGGAGTATCCAGCGACGCGTAGGGTGTAGTTTGCTAGCCCTAGACAGGATGTTCCGGGGATCAACCTCGTGTTGGTTTTTAGGCCTTGTCTAGGATCGGCTTACGATCACCGTGCGTGACCGCGAGGCCCAATCACGAGTAGGATGATCCGATTATGCGGTGAAAACCCCAAATCGTCGTAGATCGTTTTAGCTTTATCTTGATCAAGCAGGACCACCATATATTCGTACACCTCGTGCAAATCATGGGTGGATCGGCTCCTTGAGCCGATTCACAGGACAACCTGAGAGCCGATCGAGGCTCGTATTTAATGTTTACGTGTATGCCATGCAGGAAACTAAGCGAGGCATCTCCATCACCTTCCTGACCAGGTATAGGTCAGGTGGCACGCCCTTGCACCAGCATCGGACGTGCGTGCCGGAGTCTTTGCGGGCCGTCGCTCGGAGGGACCAGGGCCAGCCGCAGCCCTAAGTTGCTCCCGGCTCTCCTGTGTTGCCCGTCGCTGCTCGCCGGTGGGTTTCTGACCGCAACAGGCCCTATATATTTTGAGACTCCAGCCACCGCACAAAGAGCTGCCATTCACACATTGCATCAGAAACACACCCGAGGAAGATCCAACACTTCACCTCCACCATTGATCATCATTCCCATCTCCATCTCCATCTCATAGTCATAGCCATACCTTGTAATTGGGATCTCCTAGCGACTGGCGACCTTGTAAGGATATTTGGTATCAATCTAAGTATTTCTACACCATTTTCTTTCATTGGTCTTACTATTATGAGTGAGTAGTCCTCACCGACTGTGGGTTGAGGATTAGCCTTGCTACGATTATGTGCATCTAATACATGGGATTATTGTATGCTGATTTCAATAGAAGATTTGTATTTTCTATCTTTGTCTCTTACCTTAATCCGAGGACTTGTCAAGTGCCCAAGACATCGCGGATTGATCAAGGTTTGAGCTCGGTTGAGTGTTAAACGACGTCTACACGTGAAACCTAGTGACAATAGGGGAGTAGGGTGTTCATATAGTGCTATACTTGGAAGTAACAATAATATCATCATACTTAATTATGTGGTCTATATTTTACTTAATAATCATCCATAGCTTGGTGCTTCATTGTATAACGGTTGGACCAATAGACTATATGTTATGCATGTGGATCACAAGGGATATAGTATTTACGGATGTGCTGCCCACAAATCCTATCATGTTAGATCATTTCACACATAAATTTGCTTAACTTTATATGTATCCCATATGAATGCATAGCTGCAAGTGAAGCTTCAACCCTGGCCTCTCTCGATCCGCCGATACAACTTTGGATACAAAGCAAACTAAGAAGGGTCTGGTAAACGTAAGATAAAACAAAATAGGAAGTCTTCTAGACGTTTCCTTAACCATCAGCAAGTGTTTCCCAAGGTTCGATAACCCTAGGTATTCTAGGGTAAAAGCTATTATACTGCATCCGTAATTCGGATCGAAGGTATCACCCCTACTCTCCGAATCTAGCTTCTCAGTTCTGTGCCAAGCGGCGCAAGTCACATATACCAGAACGAAGATTGGCAAGTGTTCATGGCGGAGATACCGGCCCAACCGGCCCGGAGTATCCCGCCCCTCGGGCTACAATTTTCGGCCTCTCGGGATGGAATCCCTAGGGTTAGTGAGCCTACAACGACTAGTTTTTGAGGGGCCCTATAAATGACGCTTATTCTCAAAGAGGAGGCTCCTTCTTCCCACTCTCTCTCCTCCATTATTGACCTTGAATAGCTTGCCCTTTCTCTCGATTCCTCCTATCGTTCTTGAATCATATTGATGGAAAAGAGAGGGGAAATCTAGATCTACATTTACAAAACCAATATATCCTCTTAGGTTAGGAGAACATATTAGATATATATCTTGGAGTTTTTTGTGGATTCCTCCTTTGTTATTCCTTCCTTGTTCCTCCATAGCTCTTTATTTGTTGTGGTGGGATTTGCTCACTTCTGTTCTTGCGACTTTATTTGGTGCATCAGTTTAAGTTCTCCAAAAAGATTCGTGGAAGTAACACTGAGAAGCTTAAGTATTACTCTTCGGTGATTGTTCCTCTTCTCTTCTTGGAACCCTAAACGACTTTGTGGCTTAGAGGTGACATGGAGATTAATCATTTTGGTGTAAAGCTCGCAGTGGATTATTTGGGGCCTCTAGTTAAGTTGTTGAGATTTCCCCAAGCTTGAGGCTTTTGTGGTCATTACTTGGGGTCCACATGCCATGTGGGGGCAATAATTAGAATTGAACTTTTGAAAATTCTAGAAAAATACTGAGTACACACAAAAATAAATGAAAATTGGATTTGCATCCCAAATTATATCAGAAAGAATAATATGAGTTTTATTTTATTTTGTGTGAACTATGAAAAATTCATTAATTATTTTAATATTATAATATTATTTTAAGTAATTAAAAGAAGGTCAAATAATTAAATAAAATAGAAAAAATAGAAACCATTTCAAATCAATATTCTACAATAAAAAATTAATTAAAATTCTGAATCAATAAGAATTATAACAAAGGAAATTAAATAAGGTTTTTAGTTAAAAGAAATCCTTAAGTGTAATATTTAAAAGAAATACTTAGAAGCATGGGTAATCAAATAATCAACCAAATTTGAACTAAACCACGATACTTACTATGGATCAGGATTAGCATATTGCAATTCTTTTAACATATGTCTTTATCGGACTATGATGCTGATTTAAGAAACCGAGAGTCGAACACCAACAAAAGCATGCACATATAATATAATGTATCTATCTGTTATACTACTTTGAAGATTGTAATATCTCTTGAAAGGTATTTCAAGAGTATTATATCGACAATTCACGAACTAAAACATGCAGCGGTGTGTAGGATCACCGCAAGTACCTACATGCTACACCTAACTTGGGGTTAAATCCGACATAGAGGGGATAGCATGACACTTGGCCATGGTAAGCTGTTTGACATGGTCTAGATAGTTTTTAGACCGGTCACAATGGGAAGGTCCATACAACCGCGAAGCTACACGTGTAAATTATCCATCCAATCAGCTACCACGTCATTTGGATTCCCGAGAGAAAAAACAAACTTTGTTGGTTCCCTTTTCCAATCCACTGTGATAGATATTCTAGATTTTTAAGCTGAAAGTGGAACACACCCTCGAATGAGTTCCACAGTGTTGTGATATGCACGCTTGTGACCTACTAGTACAATACCTGTGAGATGGATGAGATGAAGGAGGCCTATGTGTTAGCACCTAGGCTGAGAGAGTAGGGCGGTGGAGCTAATATAGGTGTAGCGCCGCCGAACGTGCATGCATGGACCAAACTGCGCGCGCATGCACCATTGAGAAGGAGAAGGGGATAACACACACACAGTACTCACCATGTACACTGATACATCCTTCTCGTTGTACTACAGTCAAGAGGGGCAAAAGAAAAGACCTTTTTTGTTGCTCCCTTTGGGAAAAGATAGGTGGCTACATTGGAATCCTGGGGTACCACACAACACATGCATGCTACAGTCTCACTGCACTATCTTCTAGCTACCCTCAGGCCTCAGCCAGTGGACACCGCCTGGCCTGCTTCAGTTGTAACCGATCTAATCTTGGACGCCTTTTCTCGGCGGGCCGGGGCTGGAGAAATTAAAGAGCCGTATCTAAAACGATTCTTTGCTTCCTCACTCGGCGATCGGCATCGATCATCCGATCAAGTCGTCATCGTCTTCTTCTTCCCTCCTCTTGTTATTCTTCACACGCACAGCACATGCGAAACCGAAGCAGCAGCTGCGGCTATAAAGTCCACCTGAAACCGACCTTGCTG
The DNA here is from genome assembly GCF_019359855.2 of Lolium perenne. Taxonomy (NCBI): domain Eukaryota; kingdom Viridiplantae; phylum Streptophyta; class Magnoliopsida; order Poales; family Poaceae; genus Lolium; species Lolium perenne. Next base: position 3,184,953 of record NC_067250.2, on the reverse strand, counting down.
CTCCTAGCATATCCATATCCATCTGATTCAGTTCGTGCGTGCGTTCCTAGTTGCCGTGGCAGAGCGATAGCTGATTGATGGCGACCGGTGGGTTCTTGCCGGTGGTGGTCATGGTGGCGCTCAACGTGGCGGCGGCGGTCATGGTGTTGCTCGTCAAGGTGGCCATGGACGGCGGCCTCGACCCGCTCGTGCTCGTCACCCTCCAGCAGCTCATCGCCGCGCTCTTCCTCGGCCCCATCGCCTTCTTCAGGGAGCGCAAGTCCAGGCCCAAGATGACCATGGAGATCTTCCTGTACCTCTTCGCCAGCGCCGCGCTCGGGTACGTACCTGCAACTGCAACTCCCGCGCGCTCCACCAAATCTTGGAATTAATTCACGATCCATACATGATCTTTTTTTTTTAAAGATTTTCATTCGTTCTTCTGTTTGCATTGATGATGATTGCACCAGGGCGGCGCTGCGGCAGTACATGAACTTCGTGGCGCTGCGGTACACCACGGCGACCTTCGTCACCGCCTTCTCCAACCTGGCGCCAGTGCTCACCTTCCTCCTCGCCGCCGTCACCCGCTCCGAGAAGCTCAACCTCCGGACGGGGACGGGCCGCGCCAAGCTCGCAGGCACGCTCGTCTCGCTCGCCGGCGCCATGGTGCTCACCTTCTACAAGGGCGTGCCCCTCACCAACACCCACCTCCATCACTCAGCTTCTCCTGCTGCTCCTTCGTCGTCGCCATTATCGGCCGCCGAGTCCAGCAGGCGGTGGACGCTGGGAACGGTGGCGATCCTCGGAAACTGCGTCTGCCTCGCCTGCTGGTACCTCCTTCACGGTCGGCTCGCCAAGAAGTACCCCTACGTCTACTCCTGCAACGCCTTCATGTCCACCTTCAGCTTCCTCCAGGTCGCCGCCATCGGGCTCTGCGCCAAGCGTAACCTCGCCGCATGGCTCATCACCTCTAAGTTCCAGATCCTCACCGTCCTCTACGCCGTACGTAATTCCATCAACCACCAAAAATTCCCCGACTTCCTTAATTTGGCTTTGTTTTTGGTATGTGAACGGTCACTGATGACCAGCCTAACCAATTCAGGGGATTGTGGCGTGCGGCGTGTCCTTCGTGCTGCTGACCTGGTGCATTGAGAAGCGTGGCCCGGTGTTCGTCTCCGCATTCATCCCGGTTGTGCAGATCATCGTCGCCATCATCGACTTCTCCATCTTACACGAATCTCTATACCTTGGAAGGTAAACTCAGATTCAGAGTTTCTGGCAGACACTGATCACATCATATATTCATGATGATTGACACCTGAAAATTGTATCTGCAGTGTGCTGGGATCTGTGTTTGTGATAGGTGGGCTGTACCTACTGCTGTGGGGCAAGAGGCAGGAGGCCTTGCAGCAGCGTCCAAAAGTTTCTGAACATGACAGAGAACAGCAGCAGCAGCAAGTGCAATTGCAGCCCTGACTGAAGATTGAAAGACAGAGTCCTCCAATGGGGTGTTAATTAACAAGTGCAGCAATAAGTTCTCCAACTCTCGCTTATTTTCTTAATCTTTCTTGTTCATGTAAGGTCACTCAGGTGTAAAGCTTCAGAATATTATGACTCGTGAAGCTGGTTAGGCTCTAATCCAAACAAAACTAGGGTACATGGATAATCGTCTGAACCAAAAGTAACAGAAATATTAAAACCGAAAAGTGTATACTACAATCGCTTTGCGTGTCTTTTGGATATGTGTATTTTCGTGTGGAGGGATCATATTGGATTTGGATGTTGCCTATCTTTTCGAGATATGTAACATTTTGGAGAGAAAATCTGTTGAAAAGTTTTGAGCAGAAAGGAATAGTACTTATAGTAGTGTATGTATGGATCTTGGGAAAACCAACATGAAAAGATGTCAGAAATACACCTGTATCTACTTTATATACGTACATCTTGATCGCACGCATAGGGTGCGTACATATGCACAATAAAATGTTGGCAGTAAAAACACAAGAATCAGTAGACTTCGACATTCCATTGCTCCGACTTCTTCAGTTGCTTCCTGTAATCCAACCAATCGATTCCTGGCACCAAAAACATGCAAGATTCAGAACCACTTGCGATGACAAACAAGAAAACTTCTCAAGTTATTGAATCTAAACTATTCAAAAGCATATATGTTTATTGTTTAGTACCCTCTTTAGCAGCCAATGGGATCATAATTTCATCGATACCCTTCTCCATGCCTTTCAACCCACACATGTAGACATAGGTGTTGTCCTTCTTCAGGAGCTCCCACAACTCATCCTTGTATTCGGCCATCCTCGTCTGAATGTACATCTTTTCTCCTAGCGCATTGGTCTCCTCTCTGCTGATGGCATAGTCCACCCGGAAGTTCTCTGGCGCCTTGGCCTTCATCTTTCCAAACTCCTAATATTTACAAGTGAAAAAAAAGTGTCACACAGAAGAAGAGGTAGCACTCTGAGAGAAAAATTCTCATATAGATTACAATAGATTATCGGTATTCTCACCTCCTTGTAGAGCAGAGAGCTGCTCGTCGGAACTCCCAGGAAGAGCCATGCTAGACCTTTGAACTACACAAAAATTCAAATAAATGTTCATTCAGTTTTCTTGTTTAAAGAAGTAGTCTATTTTGTGAATTACACTACTAGGTGGGAGTGGTACAACAACATAATGATCATATACCTCGTAGTCTTCATACTTTTCAAAGAACATCTTCCACAAAAATGACCGGAATGGAGCGATACCAGTCCCTGTCGCAAGCTGCAAGTAGTAGATGTGGTCGGTGGTGAGGAAATTTCTAATTAACCATCAGCTTGTCATGGATTTATAGCGGATTTTTTAAACAAGGAATTGAAGATTACCATGATAATGGTGGCATTGGGGTCCTTAGGCATGAGCATTTCCTTGCCTACTGGTCCTGTTATGTTGACATCAGCGCCAGGCTTGAGGTCGCCTGCATTATATCCAGAGTGAGTGGCATACTACAAACGATTATATCCAGTGTGGGTAAATAGCCATCCAGATAAAATTTGTTGGATCCTGTTAAGGAACAATCAGAAAGTAACAGATTCCGATCTGCAAAGCCTGATTTGAACTAGCACTAAACACTGAACACTTGATAGCAGATTCTTCAGAGGGAAGTACATGTTGCAGTTGAAAAATAGCCGTGGAGATACTGACAACATGTAAAATCCATTGCCGATTTTATTTATTGAATCCACTGAATAATAAGAGTCTAATAAAGAAATAAGTAACCGATTTTGAATTTAAAAACCTGAACTGAACTGAAACACTCTGAAGTCTGATTTTGTTTTTCGAAAAATTGAAGTCTGAAAAATTACTAGCAGATTCTTCAGAATCAAAATCTTTAGAGCAGAGCAAGGGCAGGATAGCAGAAGCAGAGGTGGAACTCACAAAGGAAGTTGGAGCAGACTCCCTTGACGACCTCCCCCTGGTCGTTTGTGTAAACCAGGCGCTTGACGCACAGGGAAACCTGCACACAAATACAGTTAAAACTGAGCCGAAAACTAACGCAGTTCAGAGTGGAAGGTAGAATTAATCGACCAAGCTCAGCTCAGCTCAGCTGACTCACGGTCTTGGAGTCCCCGAAGTCGCCGAGCGCGCTGCTGGCGATGGAGTAGAGCCTGAGCTTGTGCGGCTTGCCGTTCTTGTCCTCCCCGTCGGCGACGATCCCGATGGACTGGCCTTCCTTGTAGGGCACCTCCCCCTCGTGGCCGAACACCATGTGCCACGTCTCCCCGGGCGCGTCGTCGGCGGTGATCTTGGTGTTGAGCAGGCACTTGCCGACGTACGGCTCCTTGGGCCGGAACTTGTTCGTCACCACCCCTTCGTCCTGCTTCTTCGACTCCTTCTTGGCCTTCACCGGCGCGGCGTCGGTGGAGACGGCCTGCGCCCGGATGACTAGGCCGCGGCGGGCGGTGGTTCTTGCGGCGGAGGGGAAGCTGCAGTGGGAGTGTGGGGTGCTGGACGGGGTGGAGGCGGTGGTGGCAGAGCGAAGGGAGACGGCCGCAGCCGTGACGGCGGCCATGGCGCCGCAACGGTGAGAGAGAGCGAGTGTGGATCAAGGTTGCAGGCAGCTAGGAGGAGGACTGAGCTTGCGGGGAGAGGTTAAGGAGGAAGAATAAGATAGAGTGGAGGGAGAGATAGTGAGATGAGTGGAAGGCAGGGGAGGTGAGGATGAAGTGGTGCTCGTGGTTTTGGAGGGAACACTGGACGAACCCCACTCGACCAGCACAATTCAGATCTCCGTCTTTGTCCCTGTCTAACATAGATTCAGATGTCCATCGAATCAAACTAGTATCTGCCTGCCTGCATTACCCTTGCTATCAGAGTTCTCTTTATATTCAAACTAATCAAGACTACTCCCTCCTTCACAGTTTATTAGGCGTGCGCGTACCCCTAGATCATCAATTTAACCTATATAATTTAAATTATATAATACAAAAATTATATCATTAGAAAATAGAACATTTGAACTTTCTAATGATATAATTTTTATAACATATAACTAATGCTAACTTGATCAAATTTGCGACCTAGGGATACGCGCGTGCCTTATAAACTGTGAGAGAGGGAGTAGCAAAAAAAAATACATATAAGAATTTGCTAGTTCTCAACTAGCCAAGAACGTGCTTAGTCAACTCTTGCACTGGACGATTGCATCATGATTCATGTATTTGTGAGTTGCAAGTTGTATTGCAACCATGGAGAAAATAGGATATTTCATCGTTTTAGCGGCGCTACAGCGTATTTAGGAGTTGAACGCTACGTTATGCATAATTTGCTCGCTACGATGCTAATCGTGTTATTAGCACGCGCTAAAAAAGTTACGGAACTAGTAATGGCACATGAGCCCCCGATTCCAACATAGCTTAACTCAAATCAGGTCGGCAACTACCTAGCTCCGTCTTTCGACTCTCCACACACTGAGGTTGGGTGGTTAGGAGGGTGGTTGTACCCCCATCCCACCAGAGTTCAAACCTTAGGTTTGACATCTGTGTGTCTCATAAAGGTAGAATATTTTTTCAGTGGGAGGCGACGTTCCTATCGACAGCGAGGCGTATTTGGTGACTTCGTCAATTTCAAGATTCGATCCACCGGCTCAGTTTTCCGGAGGTGCTCATAGGGGTAGGGTGTGCGCGTGTGCATTCATAGGGATGAATGTATGCGCGTGTATGTGAACGTCTGCGTTTATACCGTGTTTCTCAAAAAACAAATTGACTAAACAACTCTCCAAATATGCTATTAATAACTAATTATTGCAAAAATGTGCAATCAATTCTCCTTTTGTATGATGCGTAGGAAATCACGTTTTTATAGCAAATGGACCAACAATTATTGAACAAAATCTCGGCACAGGTGCAACAAAATCAACTTGGGGGTCAAATTAAGTCGGTTCTCATGACATCATCTGACTGAGAATTAGCTCAAGGGGATCCTCTAAAAGTCTATCCTATAAAATGATTCTTAAGAATCCTCAAAACGTCTTTAGCAACCGTAGAGTTCCAGACACCTCCCATCCAAGTCGCCCCCTCCACCGAAACGTCGACATGGCTCCTCCCTATTCGTGATTGGGCGGCACATGTCCATGTGCATGCCCATCACATTTCCCCGCCCACGTTCTTCGTAGCACCCCAACACAACTAGTTTTTGGCCCTCTATCCTCTATATTACATCTTGATGGGGTTAGATTGTTATTTGAAAAGGTTAGGGATATTGGATGGGATAGAGGATTTGTTAGATGTGTTTGAGGATGACCCAGCATAGGAGAGTGCCATGGACTAGGTACTATAGACCCGAGCTACTGGATATGAAGATCACATTCCTTGTATCGAAATCTTACAAAGAAAAACCTGAGGGTCAATGGAACAAAAGTTTATCGGTGCTAACTTTACAAATGAAGGATAGATATATTGCATAAATAAAACAATAGAAAATAGCACACCCCGGTTCATCCACATAAGCAAAAAAGTCTATTTCGGTGATTTTTTTAACAATCACCGCGGAGAGGCTCCCCACCTGAATATAGCACTTCACAAGTGTTACATGACCAAGCTCTTGACATTCTGTTCAGAAGGTTATTAATCAGCGAACATGACATGCGTCACCTCAAAAACATCCACACATAGTTCAGGCAGGAGTGCATCACTAACACCTTGAAAGACTATAAGTATATCTGGACCTTGCAAACTGTCGCAACAACACATGCATAACCGGTTGTAACCAAATGACATGATACTAGAGCACAAGAAAAATCGATGAGTGCCATTGACATAGATTGCAAACTCCTGCACATGGGCATGATACTGGAGCACATCCATGCCATGATATACCACCAAAGAATACGAACCTCGACTACAAGCTCTATCGTTTAGAAAACTAGATGATACCTCGCATGTTGCTACGGTAATTTGAGCAAATATTGTGTTTTAACAAAAAAAATAGATAAGCCAATAGTTAAACATTAAAAAAATTGCGTGTTTATTATCCAAAGGAAAAAAATTGTGAACATGAATTAGCCAACTATATTCAAAGTATAAAACTATGTAGCCATTTTTTGGAGTATTTGGCCAGCTAAATGATACTATCTACACATATAGAAAGCTGTTTAATTATGAAATACATGCTAAAGCCAAATAGGTAAGTTCTTCAATTTGGTTGTGATACATTGGCATACCTTCTTTAATTCCTAGAGCTGAGATATTCAATAACTTGTAGTAATAGGAAATATAATCATGGCACCACAGCCCTAACCGCCGCCGCCGCTGCCAGTAGCGCCGCCGGGGCAAAGACCCACGGGGTGTGGTGGTGGCGGGGGCCCTTCCTCGTCGACGCGTGGTGGACGGCAGACGGATCTCCCCTCCTCGACGCATGGTGGACATGCGCGGATAGGATAGGCGGCGGCGGCCTGCGCTGTGCCCCCTTCTCCCGTCGGCTCTCCCCTGGTGGACCGGCCGGCGCTGTTGGGATGGGCGGCGGCGGCCTGCGCTGCGGTCTCCCTCCTCCCGTCGGCTCTCCGCAGCACTCCGGCAGGGGCTGGTGGTGGGCGGCGGCCAGGCCCATGGCCTGCGCCAATTTCCCCCGCCTCTCGTCGGTGAGTGGAGGCGATCTCGGGCTTCACCCGCGACATGAGGTCTCCCGGGGCATCAACCTTGGGTACGATGGTGGAGGTGGCCCTCTTCTTTGCCAGAGAGGGTCGGCCTGCGGTTGGTGGTGGTGGATCTATCGATCTATCACCGCGTTTCGGCGGCGAGATGGAGAAGCATGGAAGCCAGGGTTGGAGTGGCCAGCCCGGGATGGTCGCCGACGTGGGGGTCCGACTGAATAAAGGCGCTGGTCCTAGGGTCTCTCTTGCGTGAAGAGGAAGACCTACTGGAGGCCTGGACTCGTGATATGGCCGGAGTGTTGAGTTCCGGAAGGCTCCGCCGGCGAATGTAACAGTGCTTTTTGCTTGGATTTTGCTGGATCGGTGGTATTCGGTCGTGCGCACCCATGCTTTTATTCCGATCGATTGGTTCTGGAGGGAGCGGCGTGAAGCTCTTTTCTGTGTTGACATCAAGTGACTATGGATCCATGATGAAAGACGGAAGAAGAGATTTTCGTGAAGGCCGGAGGGGAGAACTAGCTAAGGGAAGTTCAAGTCTCCGCGCTGTTGAGGGACTTGCTTGGTGTTCCGGGCTTCACAACAGCGGTATGAAAGTGGGGGCGACAACACAGGTGGAGTTCAGAGTCCCGCCTTTCAGGGTGAAAACCCAAGGTCTGGCCTTAACTGGTTGTGCCTGGCAATGACCTTGTTGGAGGCATTGTTTTGAGAGCGGGGACTGATGACCCACAAGTATAGGGGGTGTATCGTAGTATCTTCGATAAGTAAGAATGTCGATCCCAACGAGGAGCAGAAGGTGTTGACAAGCAGTTTCGATGAAGGATTCACTGTAAATGCTCACAGACAAGTATTCAGGGGGTTTTGATGTAACAGATGAATAAAGTACAAGTAAGTAAAATGCGAGAGAAATAATTGCAGCGAGTGGCCCAATCCTTTTTAGCACAAAGGACAAGCCGGTTTGTTTACTTATAATGACCAAACGTTCTCGAGGACACACGGGATTTTAGTCTAGTGCTTTCGCTACATACGGCCAAATAATCTTCATTGTTATGATAAGTGTTGTGTGGGTGAACCTATGCTAATGTACCGCCCTTCCTAGGACTAATACATACTTGTGATTATACCCCTTGCAAGCATCCGCAACTACAAGAAAGTAATTAAGAATAAATCTAACCATAGCCTTAAACTCTGAGATCCTGCTATCCCTCCTGCATCGATATACCAACGGGGGTTTAGGTTTCTGTCACTCCGGCAACCCCGCAATCGGCAAACGAGTACAAGATGCATTCCCCTAGGCCCATAAAGGTGAAGTGTCGTGTAGTCGACGTTCACACGACACCACTAGAAGAATGACACCACAACTTAAATATCATAACATTGAATATTACTCAACCATAATTCACTACTAACATTTAGACTTCACCCATGTCCTCAAGAACTAAACGAACTACTCACGAGACATCATATGGAACATGATCAGAGGTGATATGATGATGAATAACAATATGAACATAAACCTTGGTTCAATGGTTTCACTCAATAGCATCAACAACAAGTAGAAATCGATACCGGGAGAGTTTCCCCTATCAAACAATCAAGATCAAACCCAAATTGCTACGGCGGTGACGGTGTCCAGCGGTGGAGACGGCGGTGATGATGGTGGAGATGATGACGATGGTGATGGAGATGATGTCTAGCTCGATGACGGTGACGATGGCGTCGATTTCCCCCTCCGGGAGGGAATTTCCCCGGCGGATTCCTGCCCGCTGATACGTCCAATTTGCATCACTATTTTGTATCATAATTTGCTGTTATTCATTGATATATTTCATATTTGGACACAATACTTATGTTATTTCATCTATTTTGCATGTTTCATCATTATTGGAGGATCAAGCACCGGAGCCAGGATTCTGCTGGAAAAAGCACCGTCAGAACGCAATATTTCGGAAGATCAACTGTGGAAGGAAATTATACCAAAAATCCAATTTTTCAAGATGACGAAGGAAGCCAGAAGGAGGAGCTGAGAAGGAACAAGGTGGGGCCAGACCACAGGCCGGCGCAGCCCATGGCCTGGCCGCGCCACCTTGTGGTGTGGGGGCCCCACAGCCCCTTTGCCTCCTTTTCTTCGCGAAACCCTTCATCCCGAAAACCTAAGCCACAGAGGGTACCTCGCGAAGAGTTACGGCCGCCTCTGCGGGGCGGAGAACACCAGAGAGAAAAGAGCTCTCCGGCGGGCAGGAATCCGCCGGGGAAATTCCCTCCCGGAGGGGGAAATCGACGCCATCGTCACCGTCATCGAGCTGGACATCATCTCCATCACCATCATCATCATCTCCACCATCATCACCGCCGTCTCCACCGCTGGACACCGTCACCTCCGTAGCAATTTGGATTTGATCTTGATTGTTTGATAGGGGAAACTCTCCCGGTATCGATCTCTACTTGTTGTTGATGCTATTGAGTGAAACCATTGAACCAAGTTTATGTTCAGATTGTTATTCATCATCATATCACCTCTGATCATGTTCCATATGATGTCTCGTGAGTAGTTCGTTTAGTTCTTGAGGACATGGGTGAAGTCTAAATGTTAGTAGTGAACTATGGTTGAGTAATATTCAATGGTATGATATTTAAGTTGTGGTGTTATTCTTCTAGTGGTGTCATGTGAACGTCGACTACATGACACTTCACCATTTATGGGCCTAGGGGAGTGCATCTTGTACTCGTTTGCCAATTGCGGGGTTGCCGGAGTGACAGAAACCTAAACCCCCGTTGGTATATCGATGCAGGAGGGATAGCAGGATCTCAGAGTTTAAGGCTGTGGTTAGATTTATTCTTAATTACTTTCTTGTAGTTGCGGATGCTTGCAAGGGGTATAATCACAAGTATGTATTAGTCCTAGGAAGGGCGGTACATTAGCATAGGTTCACCCACACAACACTTATCATAACAATGAAGATTATTTAGTCGTATGTAGCGAAAACACTAGACTAAAATCCCGTGTGTCCTCGAGAACGTTTGGTCATTATAAGTAAACAAACCGGCTTGTCCTTTGTGCTAAAAAGGATTGGGCCACTCGCTGCAATTGTTACTCTCGCACTTTACTTACTCGTACTTTATTCAACTGTTACATCAAAACCCCCTGAATACTTGTCTGTGAGCATTTACAGTGAATCCTTCATCGAAACTGCTTGTCAACACCTTCTGCTCCTCGTTGGGATCGACATTCTTACTTATCGAAAATACTACGATACACCCCCTACACTTGTGGGTCATCAAGACTATTTTCTGGCGCCGTTGCCGGGGAGTGAAGCGCTATTGGTAAGTGGAATTGGTAAGGAAAACCTTTACTGTTTGTGCTGATTTTATTTCTGCCTGCTGCTATAAGTCATTATGGAGAGATCTTCTCTTCAATTTCTATTTGGGAAATCTACTACTACTGCAACGGTAGTGGATGAGGCGCCAGGTGAGGAAGTGATACCATATAAAATACCTATGAAAATTATTGAACGTGTTATGGATAACCGCTATGAAGGGGATGGAACTGTCCACCCTGGAGATCATTTATTGTTCTTACATGAATTATGCGGTTTATTCAAGTGTGCAGGTATTGCTATGGATGAAGTGAGGAAGAAACTATTCTCTTTATCGTTATCTGGTAAGGCGGCGCATTGGTATAAATTACTGGATAATGGGGACTCTCTTGAATGGAATGATATTGTGCCCCGGTTTTATTCTAAGTTCTATCCTCCAAGTGAAATTCACAAGGATCGGAATCGCATATATAATTTTTGGCCTCATGATGGAGAGAGTATTGCCCAAGCTTGGGGGAGATTGAAGTCTTTAATGCTCAAATGCCCCATTCATGAGCTTCCTGGTAATGTTATTATTGATAATTTCTATGCAAGACTTTCTTTTCAAGACAAGACCTTGCTGGATACTTCTTGTTCTGGATCATTTACACGCAACAAAGAAGAGTTTAAAAGGGACCTTCTTGATCGGATCCAAGAAAATACTGAAGGTTGGGAGAACGACAAGGATAGAGAATCAGGTATAATTTATGATTATAAATGCATTGAAGCTTTTATGGATACTGATAAATTTCGTAATATGAGTGCTACATATGGTCTTGATTCTCAAGTTGCTGCAAATCTTTATAAAGCTTTTGCCTCTCATTATGAATTGCCAAAGAAGAATTTTGATAAGTATCATGAACCTTATAAAGATAAAATTGATTCATCTATTAATAAATGCGTTGTAGTTGAAACTGCTGATCATGTTATTCCTGAAGCTTATATTGAAAAAACTCCTTTCCCTGCTAAAATGAAGGAGTACTCTGTTATAAATAGTGCAGTTCATAAAAGTGAAAAGAAACCTGTAGAACCTGAAGAACAAATAAAAGTTGAACCTGCTGTTGCAATAGTTAAAGATCTTGTGACTGGAAATGTGGAGGATGGTCATATTATTTTCTGTGAAGATGCTTCTAATATTGTTTCACATCCTAATAAACCCAAACAAGTTAGTGTTCCTATGCTATCTGTTAGAATTGGTGATCATTGCTATTATGGATTATGTGATATTGGTGCAAGCGTTAGTGCTATTCCTTATGAGCTTTACACGGAGATTATGCACGAAATTGATTCTTGTGAACTTGAAGATATTGATGTGGTTATTCAGCTGGCTAATAGAGAAACTATTTCTCCAATTGGTATTGTTCGAGATGTGGAAGTTCTATGTGGTAAGATTAAATATCCTGCTGACTTTTTGGTACTTGGTTCTGCTGCTAGTGATTATTGTCCTATTATTTTTGGTAGACCTTTTCTAAATACTTGTGGAGCTATTATTGATTGCAAGAAAGAGAAAATTTTGACTAAATTTGCTGGTGAATCTTATGAGTTTAACTTCTCTAAATTTACCAAAACTCCTTATAAAGATGATTTGCCTAGTGATGATTTTAAAATGGAACAGTGTGCATCTATTGTTCTTGTTCCTAACAATCCTTTGCAGCAACATTTGGAGGATAGCGAGAGTGAAGTTTTTAGGAAAGAAAGAGATGAGCTTGAGGAAATTTTTCTTCGCCAACCTATTCTTAAGCATGATTTACCGGTGGAAGATCTGGGTACAACACCGCCACCAAAGGAAGATCCTGTTTTTGATTTAAAGCCTTTGCCTGATAATCTTAAATATGCTCATATTGATGATAAGAAAATATATCATGTTATTATTAGTTCTAAGCTTTCAGAGTTTGAAGAAGAAAGGCTATTGGAAATATTGAAGAAACACCGAGGAGCTATTGGCTACACTCTTGATGATTTGAAGGGGATTTCTCCTTCTATTTGCCAACATGCTATTAATATGGAAGATGATGCAAAGCCTGTTGTTGAACATTAGCGTCGTCTAATTCCGAAGATGAAGGAAGTGGTAAGGAATGAGGTATTAAGACTTCTTGAAGCTGGTATTATATATCCTATTGCTGATAGTAGATGGGTTAGTCCTGTGCATTGTGTTCCCAAGAAAGGAGGAATGACTGTTGTGCCTAATGATAATGATGAGCTCATCCCTCAAAGAGTAGTTGTAGGGTATAGAATGTGCATTGATTTTCGAAAAGTTAATAAAGTTACTAAGAAAGATCATTACCCTTTACCATTTATTGATCAAATGCTAGAAAGATTGTCTAAAAATACTCATTTTTGCTTTCTTGATGGTTATTCGGATTTTCACAAATTTTGTTAAAACTAAAGATCAAGAGAAAACCACTTTTACTTGTCCCTATGGAACTTATGCTTATAGACGTATGCCTTTTGGTTTATGTAATGCTCCTGCTACTTTTCAAAGATGCATGTCTGCTATTTTTCATGGTTTTTGCGAGAGTATCGTAGAGGTATTCATGGATGATTTTTCCGTCTATGGGAATTCTTTTGATAGTTGCTTGCGAAACCTTGATAAAGTTTTGCAGAGATGTGAAGAAACTAACCTTGTTCTTAATTGGGAGAAATGCCACTTTATGGTTAATGAAGGAATTGTATTGGGACATAAAATTTCTGAGAAAGGTATTGAAGTTGATAGAGCTAAAGTTGAAGCAATTGAGAAGATGCCCTATCCGAGGGATGTTAAAGGTATTCGTAGTGTTCTTGGTCATGCTGGGTTTTATAGGAGATTTATTAAAGATTTCTCCAAGATTTCAAAGCCTCTTACTAATCTTCTTCAAAAAGACGTACCTTTTGTTTTTGATGATGATTGTAAGGAAGCTTTTGAAACTCTAAAGAAAGCCTTAACAACTGCTCCTGTAGTTGAACCTCCTGATTGGAATTTGCCTTTTGAAATTATGTGTGATGCTAGTGATTTTGCTGTAGGCGCTGTTCTTGGACAGCGAGTAGATAAAAAACTGAATGTTATTCATTATGCTAGTAAAACTCTTGATGCTGCTCAAAGAAATTATGCTACAACTGAAAAAGAATTATTAGCTGTAGTCTTTGCTCAAAGAAATTATGCTCCTTTTCTTCGCGAAACCCTTCGTCCCGAAAACCTAAGCCAGAGAGGATACCTCGCGAAGAGTTACGGCCGCCTCTGCGGGGCGGAGAACACCAGAGAGAAAAGAGCTCTCCGGCGGGCAGGAATCCGCCGGGGAAATTCCCTCCCGGAGGGGGAAATCGACGCCATCGTCACCGTCATCGAGCTGGACATCATCTCCATCACCATCATCATCATCTCCACCATCATCACCGCCGTCTCCACCGCTGGACACCGTCACCGCCGTAGCAATTTGGGTTTTATCTTGATTGTTTGATAGGGGAAACTCTCCCGGTATCGATCTCTACTTGTTGTTGATGCTATTGAGTGAAACCATTGAACCAAGTTTATGTTCAGATTGTTATTCATCATCATATCACCTCTGATCATGTTCCATATGATGTCTCGTGAGTAGTTCGTTTAGTTCTTGAGGACATGGGTGAAGTCTAAATGTTAGTAGTGAACTATGGTTGAGTAATATTCAATGGTATGATATTTAAGTTGTGGTGTTATTCTTCTAGTGGTGTCATGTGAACGTCGACTACATGACACTTCACCATTTATGGGCCTAGGGGAATGCATCTTGTACTCGTTTGCCAATTGCGGGGTTGCCGGAGTGACAGAAACCTAAACCCCCGTTGGTATATCGATGCAGGAGGGATAGCAGGATCTCAGAGTTTAAGGCTGTGGTTAGATTTATTCTTAATTACTTTCTTGTAGTTGCGGATGCTTGCAAGGGGTATAATCACAAGTATGTATTAGTCCTAGGAAGGGCGGTACATTAGCATAGGTTCACCCACACAACACTTATCATAACAATGAAGATTATTTAGCCGTATGTAGCGAAAACACTAGACTAAAATCCCGTGTGTCCTCGAGAACGTTTGGTCATTATAAGTAAACAAACCGGCTTGTCCTTTGTGCTAAAAAGGATTGGGCCACTCGCTGCAATTGTTACTCTCGCACTTTACTTACTCGTACTTTATTCAACTGTTACATCAAAACCCCCTAAATACTTGTCTGTGAGCATTTACAGTGAATTCTTCATCGAAACTGCTTGTCAACACCTTCTGCTCCTCGTTGGGATCGACATTCTTACTTATCGAAAATACTACGATACACCCCCTATACTTGTGGGTCATCACCCGCCGGAGAGCTCTTTTCTCTCTGGTGTTCTCCGCCCCGCAGAGGCGGCTGTGGCTCTTCGCGAGGTACCCTCTGTAGCTTAGGTTTTCGGGACGAAGGGTTTCGCGAAGAAAAGGAGGCGAAAGGGGCTGTGGGGCCCCCACACCACAGGGTGGCGCGGCCAGGCCATGGGCCGCGCCGGCCTGTGGTCTGGCCCCACCTTGGGCCTTCTCAGCTCCTCCTTCTGGCTTCCTTCGTCATCTTGAAAAATAGGATTTTTGGTATAATTTCCTTCCACAGTTGATCTTCCGAAATATTGCGTTCTGACGGTGCTTTTTCCAGCAGAATCCTGGCTCCGGTGCTTGATCCTCCAATAATGATGAAACATGCAAAATAGATGAAATAACATAAGTATTGTGTCCCAATATGAAATATATCAATGAATAACAGCAAATTATGATATAAAATAGTGATGCAAATTGGACGTATCAACTCCCCCCAAGCTTAGACTTCGCTTGTCCCCAAGCGAAACTGAACTCGGTAAACAGGACCACATGTTTATGGAGTGAAGAGTCGATAAATAAAATACGGACAAGAAGCATCATATTCATTCACACAAGACATTCTAGTAAACAACTTCCTCATATAACTCAACTTGAAACAAGTATAAAGTAATCACAAATAAAGGTGCATAAGAAATCATAGTTGGTGATGGCAAACTTCGTTCTTGGTCAGAGAACAATTAACAGATTATACTTATCTCATTGAGCAGCGCTCTCATGTTAAAGTTTATAAGGCACAACTTGCATACTCAATCATAATGGTCTCCTCATGATCATTGATAACTTGCAAAGCTATATTCATTCAGATAAAACTTGTACTAAACAAGGAAGAATAAAAGACATGATAAAGCAAATCACAATATAATAGTTTGATCACAACAACTAAAATGCTTGCTTGAGATGGAGGGAAATAGGTTTACTGACTCAACAGAAAATAAAAGACAGGCCCTTCGCAGAGGGAAGCAGGGATTAAATCATGTGCTAGAGCTTTTTCAGTTTTGAAATCATATAGAGATAATAAAAGTAACATTTTGAGAGGTGTTTGTTGTTGTCAACGACTGGTAGCGGGTACTCTAACCCCCTTGCCAGACAACCTTCAAAGAGCGGCTCCCATTTTATTTTTATTTTGTGTGGCACTCCTTCCAACCTTTCTTTCACAAACCATGGCTAACCGAATCCTCGGGTGCCTGCCAACAATCTCATACCATGAAGGAGTGTCTAATTAGTTTAATTAGTTTGGGACTGGGAATCCCATTGCCAGCTCTTTTTGCAAAATTATTGGATAAGCGGATGAAGCCACTAGTCCATTGGTGAAAGTTGCCCAACAAGATTGAAACATAAAACACCACATACTTCCTCATGAGCTATAAAACATTGACACAAATAAGAGATACTAAGTTTTGAATTGTCTAAAGGTAGCACATGAAGTATTTACTTGGAATGGCAGAAAATACCATGTAGTAGGTAGGTATGGTGGACACAAATGACATAGGTTTGGACTAAGGTTTGGACGCACGAGAAGTATTCCCTCTCAGTACAAGTCTTTGGCTAGCAAGGCTAATTAGCAAGCATAAGAGTTGAAGGAAACAAACAAATATACATGTGATAGAAACAATCATGCATCCCCCTTGTAAGGACAAACAATTTTAACTTCAGAATAATAAGCTATGAGCTAACAAGAAAGAAAGACAATGAAATAACTACATGTATTTCTCTTTTCTACTTAAACCTCAAAGTGTTGTTGCTATTGACCAATGCTAAGTTTGCCAAAACCAAATAGATTTATTCAATGCTCCCAAAGTGATACCAATACTAACAACAAGGTAAATCATATAATAGAGATTGCAAACTAAAATAAGATGTGCAATATGTAAATGATAAGACTTCTCATTAATATTCCATAACGATAACTCACACCAAGGGATACATAGATAACCAACTAAAGGGGAGATACTTCCAAACTGCAACCCATCTTATATGATAACTTCCCTACTCATGATATGACACTACTTGACAATAAAAAGTAAAAGATAGTGATGATGTGATACCGCGGCACTCCCCCAAGCTTGGAACAAACCAAGGGGATGCCAATACCGATGATGAATTACTCCTTCGGCGATGGGGGTGATGAACTCCCGTCATCAAACTTCCAAGGAAGAGGCTCTCCATCAAGAAACGACATCTTGGTCTTGGGAATCCTGAAACTAGCAGCACAGCTTATGTATTTAAACCTGTTTTCATACTCACGATTCGATTCGAACGTCATAGAGTTGTGCTTGGAGCTTGTTGGTGGTGTCGTGAAGTGAGAGGATGTCGCCCCAAAGCTTTGCAGTTTCCTTCTCATGTTCAGCAATGAGTTCAGACACAATCCTGTGGAAGATATCCACCTCACGCTCAGCCATCTTCTTGTATTTGAAAACCTCTTGTTCTAGCTTCTCCATCCTGTCTTCCAAGCTTCCTTCTCCTTTAGGACCCTGGACATCCTTGATCTGCAGTTCTCCTTCAACGAGCAGCAACTCCTTGGGGTGCATCCTCAGCTCCTCCATGTACAAGTTGCCAACATCCTTGCAGGAGCTGTCCTTCGGAGTTTCCGACGAAGACATGATGGCTCTAGATCCGAAGCAAATCTGGCAAAAAAATTTCAAACAAAACACGTCGAGAAAACGATATGCGGGCCTCCAGGGGTCCGGGGGATTATATAGCAAAAAATTTCACGACAAAAGGAAAGTACCAGATCGAACCAGGGTCGGAAAGGGGCGACGAGGCGGCCAGAGCATAGGTCGGCACGGGCCCAGGTCAGGCCGCGCCGGCCTATGGTGGCACGCCCTCGTGCGTCTTTTCCACTCCGTTTCGATCTCGTAATTTTTCATATTTTCCAAAAACAGCAAAAATATTGTTCGGAAAGTAAATTGTGAACTTTTCATTACCAGTACTGTTACCTATTCAAAGTCGAGTTCTGGCGGACTGTCAATTTGTCCTTTAATGAAAGCCTCCGGTGTTTCCACTTGAATAATATCAACATCAACATTATAAGAATCACCTGAGATATAATGCTTGAGTCTTTGTCCATTCACCACTTGCGTGGCATTGCCTTGGAGAGAGCTAATTTTAATTGCTCCTGAACGATACACCTCCTCAACAACATACGGTCCTTCCCATTTCGAGAGTAATTTCCCTGCAAAGAATCTGAGACGAGACCGATACAATAGGACTTTATCCCCAATAGTAAATTCTCTTTTGATAATCCTCCTATCATGCCATTTTTTTACTTTCTCTTTAAAGAGTTTAGCATTTTTATAGGCTTCACTTCTCCATTGATCTAGAGAACTTAATTGCAACAACCTCTTATTACCGGCAAGTTTAGGATCTTTATTTAATTCTCTAACAGCCCAATAAGCTTTGTGCTCTAGTTCTAAAGGTAAATGACAAGCTTTTCCGTAAACCATTTTAGAAGGTGACATTCCCATGGGATTTTTATAAGCAGTTCTATAAGCCCATAGTGCATCCTTCAATTTACTAGCCCAATTCTTTCTAGTTTTATTAACAGTCTTTTGCAAGATAGATTTCATCTCTCTATTTGATAATTCTACTTGCCCACTAGTTTGAGGATGATAAGCGGAAGCAATTCTATGATTAATACCATACCTAGCAAGAGTTTTTCTAAAACCTCCATGAATAAAATGAGAACCTCCATCAGTCATAATATATCTAGGCACTCCAAATCTAGGAAAAATAATGTCTAAAAGCATTCTTAAAGAGGTCTCACCATCAGCACTTTTTGTAGGTATGGCTTCCACCCATTTAGTAACATAATCAACAGCAACAAGTATATGAGTGTTACCTTCTGAAGACGGAAAAGGTCCCATGAAGTCAAATCCCCAACAATCAAATGGTTCAATAACAAGAGTATAATTCATAGGCATTTCATTACGTCTGGAGATATTACCAACCCTTTGGCATTCATCACAAGATAAAATAAACTTTCTCGCATCCTTGAAGAGAGTTGGCCAATAAAAACCTGATTGTAGAACCTTTTGCGCGGTTCTTTCTCCGGCGTGATGTCCTCCATAAGCACTACCATGAAATTACTCAATATCTCTTGTTGTTCATATTCGGGAACACACCTTCGCAGAATACCATCCACTCCTTCTTTATATAAGTGTGGGTCATCCCAGAAATAATGCCTCAAGTCATAAAATAATTTCCTCCTTTGCTGAGCTGAAAAGGTTGGAGGCAAGTACTTGGAAACAATAAAGTTAGCATAATCAGCATACCAAGGACTGTCTCGCGAGCTCACCTTTATTACAGCCAATTGTTCATTTGGAAAACTATCATTAACAGGAACAGGATCATAAGCAATATTTTCCAATCTAGACAAACTATCAGCAACAGGATTATCAGCACCTTTCCTATCTACAATATGTAAATCAAATTCTTGCAAAAGAAGTACCCATCTAATAAGCCTCGGCTTAGCATCTTTCTTTGTCATAAGGTATCTAATTGCAGCATGATCAGTATGAATCGTAACTTTTGAATCAACAGTATAAGATCTAAATTTATCACAAGCAAAGACTACAGCTAATAATTCTTTTTCAGTTGTAGCATAATTTCTTTGAGCAGCATCAAGAGTTTTACTAGCATAATGAATAACATTCAGTTTTTTATCTACTCGCTGTCCAAGAACAGTGCCTACAGCAAAATCACTAGCATCACACATAATTTCAAAAGGCAAATTCCAATCAGGAGGTTCAACTACAGGAGCAGTTGTTAAGGCTTTCTTTAGAGTTTCAAAAGCTTCCTTACAATCATCATCAAAAACAAAAGGTACGTCTTTTTGAAGAAGATTAGTAAGAGGCTTTGAAATCTTGGAGAAATCTTTAATAAATCTCCTATAAAACCCAGCATGACCAAGAACACTACGAATACCTTTAACATCCCTCGGATAGGGCATCTTCTCAATTGCTTCAACTTTAGCTCTATCAACTTCAATACCTCTCTCAGAAATTTTATGTCCCAATACAATTCTTTCATTAACCATAAAGTGGCATTTCTCCCAATTAAGAACAAGGTTAGTTTCTTCACATCTCTGCAAAACTTTATCAAGGTTTCGCAAGCAACTATCAAAAGAATTCCCATAGACGGAAAAATCATCCATGAATACTTCCACAATACTCTCACAAAAGCCATGAAAAATAGCAGACATGCATCTTTGAAAAGTAGCAGGAGCATTACATAAACCAAAAGGCATACGCCTATAAGCATAAGTTCCATAGGGACAAGTAAAAGTGGTTTTCTCTTGATCTTTAGTTTTAACAGCAATTTGTGAAAACCCAGAATAACCATCAAGAAAGCAAAAATGAGTATTTTTAGACAATCTTTCTAGCATTTGATCAATAAATGGTAGAGGGTAATGATCTTTCTTAGTGACTTTATTAACTTTTCGAAAATCAATGCACATTCTATACCCTACAACTACTCTTTGAGGGATGAGCTCATCATTATCATTAGGCACAACAGTCATTCCTCCTTTCTTGGAAACGCAATGCACAGGACTAACCCATCTACTATCAGCAATAGGATATATAATACCAGCTTCAAGAAGTTTTAATACCTCATTCCTTACCACCTCCTTCATCTTCGGAATTAGACGACGCTGATGTTCAACAACAGGCTTTGCATCATCTTCCATATTAAAAGCATGTTGGCAAATAGAAGGAGAAATCCCCTTCAAATCATCAAGAGTGTAGCCAATAGCTCCTCGGTGTTTCTTCAATATTTCCAATAACCTTTCTTCCTCAATCTCTGAAAGCTTAGAACTAATAATAACAGGATATATTTTCTTATCATCAATATGAGCATATTTAAGATTATCAGGTAAAGGCTTTAAATCAAAAACAGGATCTTCCTTTGGTGGCGGTGTTGTACCCAAATCTTCCACCGGTAAATCATGCTTGAGAATAGGTTGGCGAAGAAAAATTTCCTCAAGCTCATCTCTTTCTTTCCTAAAAACTTCACTCTCGCTATTCTCCAAATGTTGCTGCAAAGGATTATTAGGAACAAGAACAATAGATGCACACTGCTCCATTTTAAAATCATCACTAGGCAAATCAGCTTTATAAGGAGTTTTGATAAATTTAGAGAAGTTAAACTCATAAGATTCACCAGCAAATTTAGTCAAAATTTTCTCTTTCTTGCAATCTATAATAGCTCCACAAGTATTTAGAAAAGGTCTACCAAAAATGATAGGACAATAATCACTAGCAGCAGAACCAAGTACCAAAAAGTCATAGGATATTTAATCTTACCACATAGAACTTCTACATCTCGAACAATACCAATTGGAGAAATAGTTTCTCTATTAGCCAGCTGAATAACCACATCAATATCTTCAAGTTCACAAGAATCAATTTCGTGCATAATCTCCGTGTAAAGCTCATAAGGAATAGCACTAACACTTGCACCAATATCACATAAACCATAATAGCAATGATCACCAATTCTAACAGATAGCATAGGAACACTAACTTGTTTGGGTTTATTAGGATGTGAAACAATATTAGAAGCATCTTCACAGAAAATAATATGACCATCCTCCACATTTTCAGTCACAAGATCTTTAACTATTGCAACAAGAGGTTCAACTTTTATTTGTTCTTCAGGTTCTACAGTGTTTCTTTTCACTTTTATGAACCGCACTATTTATAACAGAGTACTCCTTCATTTTAGCAGGGAAAGGAGTTTTTTCAATATAAGCTTCAGGAATAACATGATCAGCAGTTTCAACTACAACGCATTTATTAATAGATGAATCAATTTTATCTTTATACGGTTCATGATACTTATCAAAATTCTTCTTAGGCAATTCATAATGAGAGGCAAAAGCTTTATAAAGATTTGCAGCAACTTGAGAATCAAGACCATATGTAGCACTCATATTACGAAATTTATCAGTATCCATAAAAGCTTCAATGCATTTATAATCATAAATTATACCTGATTCTCTATCCTTGTCGTTCTCCCAACCTTCAGTATTTTCTTGGATCCGATCAAGAAGGTCCCTTTTAAACTCTTCTTTGTTGCGTGTAAATGATCCAGAACAAGAAGTATCCAGCAAGGTCTTGTCTTGAAAAGAAAGTCTTGCATAGAAATTATCAATAGTAACATTACCAGGAAGCTCATGAATGGGGCATTTGAGCATTAAAGACTTCAATCTCCCCCAAGCTTGGGCAATACTTTCTCCATCATGAGGCCAGAAATTATATATGCGGTTACGATCTTTGTGAATTTCACTTGGAGGATAGAATTTAGAATAAAATAAAGGCACAATGTCCTCCCAATCAAGAGAATCACCATTCTTCAGCAATCTATACCAATGCGCCGCTTTACCAGACAGCGATATAGAGAATAGTTTCTTTCTAACTTCATTCATGGCAATACCTGCACATTTGAATAACCCGCATAATTCATGCAAAAATAGTAAATGATCACCGGGATGGACAGTTCCATCCCCTTCATAGCGGTTATCCATAACACGTTCAATAATTTTCATAGGTATTTTATATGGTATCACTTCCTCACCTGGCGCCTCATCCACTACCGTTGCAGTAGTAGTAGATTTCCCAAATAGAAATTGAAGAGAAGATCTCTCCATAATGACTTATAGCAGCAGGCAGAAATAAAATCAGCACAAACAGTAAAGTTTTCCTTACCAATTCCACTTAGCAATAGCGCTTCACTCCCCGGCAACGGCGCCAGAAAATAGTCTTGATGACCCACAAGTATAGGGGGTGTATCGTAGTATCTTCGATAAGTAAGAATGTCGATCCCAACGAGGAGCAGAAGGTTTTGACAAGCAGTTTCGATGAAGGATTCACTGTAAATGCTCACAGACAAGTATTCAGGGGGTTTTGATGTAACAGATGAATAAAGTACAAGTAAGTAAAATGCGAGAGAAATAATTGCAGCGAGTGGCCCAATCCTTTTTAGCACAAAGGACAAGCCGGTTTGTTTACTTATAATGACCAAACGTTCTCGAGGACACACGGGATTTTAGTCTAGTGCTTTCGCTACATACGGCTAAATAATCTTCATTGTTATGATAAGTGTTGTGTGGGTGAACCTATGCTAATGTACCGCCCTTCCTAGGACTAATACATACTTGTGATTATACCCCTTGCAAGCATCCGCAACTACAAGAAAGTAATTAAGAATAAATCTAACCACAGCCTTAAACTCTGAGATCCTGCTATCCCTCCTGCATCGATATACCAACGGGGGTTTAGGTTTCTGTCACTCCGGCAACCCCGCAATCGGCAAACGAGTACAAGATGCATTCCCCTAGGCCCATAAAGGTGAAGTGTCGTGTAGTCGACGTTCACACGACACCACTAGAAGAATGACACCACAACTTAAATATCATAACATTGAATATTACTCAACCATAATTCACTACTAACATTTAGACTTCACCCATGTCCTCAAGAACTAAACGAACTACTCACGAGACATCATATGGAACATGATCAGAGGTGATATGATGATGAATAACAATCTGAACATAAACCTTGGTTCAATGGTTTCACTCAATAGCATCAACAACAAGTAGAAATCGATACCGGGAGAGTTTCCCCTATCAAACAATCAAGGAGTTTCCCCTATCAAACAATCAAGATCAAACCCAAATTGCTACGGTGGTGACGGTGTCCAGCGGTGGAGACGGCGGTGATGATGGTGGAGATGATGATGATGGTGATGGAGATGATATCCAGCTCGATGACGGTGACGATGGCGTCGATTTCCCCCTCCGGGAGGGAATTTCCCCGGCGGATTCCTGCCCGCCGGAGAGCTCTTTTCTCTCTGGTGTTCTCCGCCCCGCAGAGGCGGCTGTGGCTCTTCGCGAGGTACCCTCTGTAGCTTAGGTTTTCGGGACGAAGGGTTTCGCGAAGAAAAGGAGGCGAAAGGGGCTGTGGGGCCCCCACACCACAAGGTGGCGCGGCCAGGCCATGGGCCGCGCCGGCCTGTGGTCTGGCCCCACCTTGGGCCTTCTCAGCTCCTCCTTCTGGCTTCCTTCGTCATCTTGAAAAATAGGATTTTTGGTATAATTTCCTTCCACAGTTGATCTTCCGAAATATTGCGTTCTGACGGTGCTTTTTCCAGCAGAATCCACGGCTCCGGTGCTTGATCCTCCAATAATGATGAAACATGCAAAATAGATGAAATAACATAAGTATTGTGTCCCAATATGAAATATATCAATGAATAACAGCAAATTATGATATAAAATAGTGATGCAAATTGGACGTATCAGGGATTATCTTCAGGGTGAAAACCTAAGATCGTTGATCGGGCGACGATGGTGTTAGAGCACTGTTCCCTTCTTGGAGGCATCGTTTTTGGAGAGTCTGTATTTCAGGTGTCTTGGCGGTGGATGTATACATCAATGGATGGCTCATCTGCATCATACAACTATATCAAACACAATCACGATCCTAAAATTAGTACCGCACGGTCTAAACGAGAAAATAGTTGCTAACCTTTTAGAACAAGTGGAAATTAGGAGGAGGAAGCTTAAGTGTGGTTCGGGCACCTTATATCATGTTTGTCTTCTGTGACCTATGGTGGCATCACTCTAACACACATTTCAACAAATACCTCTAGTGCATACGAATAAAAAAACTAGCACAAACCCACACTCCTCCCACCAGGGAAAAAACAAAAGAGAGGGGAGAGGGGGCTGCCATATATATAGGGCCAACCCATTTGTCCGGGTTTGAGGGGGAGCACATGGCTGCAGACCCCTTTAGTCCCGGTTTGTGTCTCAAACCGGGACAAAAGGTTCTAACGACCCGGGACCAAAGGGTGCCGTACACGTGAGCGGATTCGGGTCGACGTGGCCAGACATTTAGTCCCGGTCTAGACTACGACCAGACTAAAGCAGCCTGACGAAAGTCCTGTTTTCTACTAGTGTGAGACGGTTGGTTCAAAAGAAAAAAAAACTAAGTCTATATAGAAGGGGAAGGCGTGTGATGATTGATTATAAGGTGGACGCTAAGCAAGATGCCATGTCCCATTGCCCCCAACCACCCAAGTGGAGTGGCTCTGATTTGAAAACTAGGTGAATTCCTCGCGCGCGTTGCTGCGGGAATCTGGAAGAAAGTATTAAGAGTACACTATAGATGAGATTTTTCTTACAAACTACTTAACATATATAAAATGCAATATTCATTTAGGTGGAACAATTATCCTTAATCATCAAACAAATGATACCTTTCACAAATTGGTTTTAAGTGTCCTACATAAGGAAGATGAGTGAAGACAGTTATAAAATACCCGGGGATGCTATCTAAGCAAAGTAGTTATGTAGCAAAAAAAAATTTTGATATACACTGCCAAAATTGTATTCCTTCTAATGACTGAAATTTCACGTCTTATAATGAAATATTTGGAAGACCAATCTTGCATACAATATGTGAATTTGTGGCCAATCAAAGTGCAGTATTATTCAGAAGGAACATCATCCCAACGATTATACCTAGTTTGCAGGATAAGGCCAAAGTGGGGGAAATTATTTTGAAAAAGAGAACAAATAAAAAAGGAATTTTTGGTACATATGACCACATCATCCACCTTGCATTAGCATCAGAGCAGCTAGCTCACGAAGATTACCAGTATGGAAGCCGGCAGAAATGCACTTTCATGACCACTACATGTATTGTGTGTACCGGTTGAAACCCATGGCACATGACATATACGGGCACCACAATACCACATGACATGATGTTGATGATGTCCGCGCAGACATGGATGAATTAGGACCTTGTAGCCCTTGTAGTGCAACATCAACTCTAACTCATGCTAGAAAAGCTGACCTCCTAGATCATGGATCGCCACAGTTTGGTGTATCTGCTTTCTAATCTTTCGTGCATTAGACTACAACCCGCGCATGGCATTTGTGCTGAAAAGCAGAGCAGCGAGATATATAGGAGTATTAGGCAAGAGGAGTGCTTGGTCATTGGTTCTGTCAGACGTTTAGCATGGTGAGACTGGGTAGCAAATAGCCGCACCTGAAGTGATGCACATACAGAGGCGATCAGATCCCCGACGACGTACTGGCTGACAAGACTGAATCTTATTCCTGAAGAGACAGAGGTGGGGAGGGTTACCAATTGAATCAGATTTTACGGAGGCAATGTTGATTAAGGCCGCGCCGGTGGCCAGGAGGATTCTTGCTGGGAGGAAGGTATTTATCGGCACGTATGTCCCTTTGACTACCTCCACGAATTTCTTTCCGCAATCTGCGTGCATGGATGCCAGAGACAATTCTATGGCTGACATCATGAGCGGAGGAAGATGAGACGGCTGCGGTTTCTATTTAGTCTAGTCACAACTGGAACTAGTATCATGCACATGATACTAGTTTATGATACTAACCCCACAATGCGTAATATCATAAAATAGTACTCCCTCCGTCTTAGAGTGTAAGTCACAATCCTCTAATATCTTGGCCCAAGGCGTAACATGATTGGGGCAGAAATTGTGACTAATTAGACCGGACTGTGATGTTTCGTTACTGCAACAACCAATAAAAACAACCCCATAATTATTGCATGCATGGTGGAGTGAGTCTCCCGCATAGCTGCATGTGGAGAAGAGGAAGGTGAGGCTGCATGTATGCGCTAATTAACTCCAATTAATGCAAAATTGTGCCTTATTTGCCTCATATGTGGGACAATCTGAAAACGAGATTGTGACTTACACTCTAGGACGGAGGGAGTAGTATCATAGTATTATCATATTTAATGTTTTGTAGAGTGTCAATGCAAATATGTGTACTAGATGTGTTTGCCATTAAATTTTCTAGTTTTACGTTCTATGATACGGTATCATATTATGATACCACTCTCATCTCTCACCTCATTAATTGATGCGTCACATCAGATTTTTACCATAGCATGCATGATACTATTTATGATACTCTTATTGTGGCTAGTCTTAGGACTGGGGAGATGAATGAGGGAAGAGAAAGAGGTCTTTTGGTTTCTCAGACTGGTTAGCTGCGCATGGTAGCGTATTGAAAGCTGATCTTGCAGGAAATCCAGTGCGTTAATACTTGATCAAATGGCTCTGAATATTTCAGGTGAGGCTTATTGTGGATGCAGCTTGCAAACATTAAATACACTTAGCGGGGATCAACTTTATAGATATTATAGATATATTGACCATGCCACTTAATTCAAAGATATACTTCCCCGTTCTCTTTTACTCTACATTGTACTAGAAAAAATCAGACAAATTAGTAGTGCATTTATTAGTACTACTTAAATTAGTAAACAACCGATTCAAGCTACATTGAAAATAGTGACATCCAATAGATAAAAGAGGACCATTCGGTTTCCGTATTCTTGTTGACTAAAAGCTAGAATGTACTTATCTTTTTCCAGAATAAATTTAGGTCTAGAATGCAGAGTATTTTAGAACGGAGAGAGTATATCCTTAAGAAAAGAAAACTTATTGCCTCTTTTTTTTCAAGACATTCCAAATATTTTCTTGATCGTTTGAAGCAGGATCGACCTTGTGGTCATTATCTATACTGCCGAATATTTCAGTTTTTTTTTTCTATTTCTTGATCGATTTTTTCCCAGAGTAGGTAGTAGACAGTAGTACCCTAGATCGAATTGTGAGGCATTAATGCATTTGCGTATGCAATGGAAAACATACAGTAACCAGGAGCTAACTAACCACACGCAACGCAAGGCGACCGCCAGCGGCCAGCCCCCGGCAGTGCCATTGTTCGTTTCCGGCTATATATTGCGGCCTCCTCTCCCGGCGTTAGCTCGGCTCGCGTCCCAGGATTATTAGGAAAGCTCACGCACACTAACTAGTCCGGCGGGCCGGTCATGGCGGGAGGCGGCGGCGACATGGAAGCGGCGGCCGTGGCCACGGAGGCGGCGAGGGACGCGGGGAAGAGGAGGAGGAGGGCGGAGTGGGTGGCGCTGCCGGCCGGGATGGTGCTGGTGCAGGTGTTCACGGTGGTGACGATGGTGATGTCGAAGGTGGCCCTCAACGCCGGCATGCACCCGCTGGTCCTCCTCGTCTACCGCAACCTCGTCGCCGCCGCCGCCGTCGCGCCCCTCGCCCTCGTCTTCGAGAGGTACGTACGTACGCGCAAGTGGATTTTCGCCGCGTCCGTCCATCCGTGATGCAGGAACATAATTTTGTTCTTAGCTAGGTCCCAGAGTACTTCGCTACCAGACGTACGCCATGCGTACAGTCCAACAGCATAGGCGCACACGTACGTAGATAGACTGACACACGTACGTATACGAAATGAACAATTCACTCGTCAATTTGTTGCGACGAAAAACACGAACGGCGATCGACCGACAAAGTCCAGTGACGAGCGATTCCTCTTGCTTTTCATATACCGGTAGTACCCTAGTAGTTCCTCTGTTTCAAAATGAGTATGGCAGATTTACGTCTCAATTTGGGTACTTCTATCATTGGAGAGTCAGCCTATGAATAATTGGTTTATAGAGCAGACTGAAAGTCACAGTTTTTTACTTATATTTCTCCTAACTTGATGTTTATTGCTCTACATGAAAATTAGACACAGATATACAAGCTTTTGTCAAAAATAATGGATATACATTTGTACACCCATCTCTCTCTGCCTATATGCATCTATCCAGCTTCTGGTGATTCACCCAGAACGAACTCATGCAATTCTCCTGTTTCTTGGATCTCAAGATTCAAAAGTGTACTAGCGGAGATTAAGTCTTTGTAGCCTTTAGGTTTTGTTCGAAAGGATTAGGGTACTGGATTGAAGAATAGCTTAGTCTTAGACCTGAGGCTGCGTTTGGTTGATGGACTAATGTGGATGGGATGGGATGGTCTACATTCTGTGGATGGAATGAACATTATGCTGATCCCACATTTTGTTTGGTTGGTACAATCTGAGGGATGGGATGGAAAGCGGTTGGCAACGGGAATTTTTTTTTTTTGAAAGAGTGACGGGGAATACGAGGAATGAGGAGAGAATAATAGTCAGTGGTCCACCGATTAGCAAAACATGGCTGAGGAGGTTCGGCCAATTTTACCGGATCAGTTGATCTTTTTTTTGAGAAAATATTCCCTACAAGTGGATAGTACCATCCATCTCACTTACAACCAAACATAAGCAAAAGAGGGGCCGTCCCATCCCATCCCTCTTTTAATCAGCAACCAAACGCACCCTTAGGTTGGAGACGTTGAACTCTACTGTAGATCGTATATGTATCTAAACAACACAAATCTAGACAACTCTGTCAAACTTACTTTGAAACTGAGGGAGGGAGTAGTTCTCATGTTTACTGACAGCAGCAGTAGACATGCATGCGAGCACCTAGGCTAATAGAGGATCTGGCCGACGTTTGCCACGTGGCACGTAGTACCAGACAAGCATTCAGCCGCAAATGGAAACCTTGTACTACAGCAAGCTATCGGTGTTGTCTTTTTCTTTTTCTTTGACAGTTAGTTTTGCGACTGCACTAGACACTAGACACGCATGCAGTCTGCCAGCTATACGCTGGCCGATCTGGCCATGTATGCTGTCTCGATCGATCTCCATTTCTGCTAATCCAGATCATGCACAGACTTACACGCTGCAAGTGCACTGAACTCTGTCTGTCAATTTGGAAATTGTACACCTAACAAATACTCAGTCGTGTCTCTACGGTTTGTTCGTATATATCTGAATATGACCTCTCGGCCGATGCTTTCTCACCCACCCAAATTTAAGTGCTTCTACTTGCAATTTCGGTGATGTTCCATTCTGCTAACGAAAATAACTCTGGTCTCTCTCCCCAGTGGTCTAATTTATTTTTTATTATTATCAGGCGAAGGAAGTCATTTTCCATGCAATTTCATCGGAATTCACTGAATTTTTGAGTAGACCCCAGAATAATTAACTTTCTTTCAAAATATTACAGTACTATACATTAATTTAATTTCTAAAATATATTTAAATGAATGTCGAGGGAAAATTCAGCATGTTGGCCGAAATGAGTGCCGAAATAGCTGAAATTCACTTGATTTTAGTTATTTCCAACACCGGACAAAATATTTCCAAAATTGCAATTCCAAACCAAAGCTTGTGAGCTAGGTGCTTACATGAACGACAAGCGAAACAAAAAACACAACAACATTCCAAAAGAATTTCTACCAAGTTAATTCTGTTTGGAAACAACATTGTGTCTCTCATGCATCCATTTCCATGCATGCAACCTCATATGAGTACATCTTAGCTATGTAGAGGTCGGCTGAAATTGCTTCTAAAGAGTAATAAAGCGCTCATTATTAAAAAAAATGCATGCAACCTCATATCTTTCTTAATTCGGTCATTTCTCTGCACCCAAACACAACAACATCTCTTCTTACATTTGTTCCTGCATGCTGATTACTACAGGGCACTCTGGAAGAAACTGAACCTGGCGGTGCTGGGCTGGATCTTCATCAACGCCACGTTAGGGTTCGCATCGCAACCTAGAACCAAAGCATTTTAATTTTACAGTTGGTTGATCGTCAAAATTCCTCAAACATGGTGCCTGTGCGTGTGCTACGTGCAATGCACTGCATGGTGCAGAGTTCTGCTGGCGATGGGGCTCTACTACTGCGGCCTGCGCGCCACCAGCGCCGCCTACGCCGTCGACTTCCTCAACCTCATCCCGGTCGCCACATTTCTCATCGCCGTCGCGCTTCGGGCGGAGCGCCTCTCCCTCGCCGGCTGGCCGGGTAGGACCAAGCTCCTTGGCGCCGCCGCGGGCGTCGCCGGCACCATGGTCGTCAGCCTCTGCAAGGGCACCCACCTCCACCTCCCGCACCTGCGGGTATCCCACTCCCACGGCGCCAAACCTGTCACCTCCGTCCATGGCAGCCAGAACATGGTCGTCGGCACGCTGTTCCTGGTGGGCAGCTGCGTGAGCTACGCGCTCTGGTTCGTTGTCCAGGCCAGAGTCGCCGTCGTGTTCCCGTCGCGGTACTGGACCACGACCCTGACCTGCGCTGCCGGCAGCGTCCAGTCCGCCATCGCGGCCGTCGTGGTGGCCGCCCTCAGCGGCACCGGCGCCGGCGGGGCGTTGACATTGGAGGCGTGGAGGCTGCGGTGGGACGTGCAGCTGGCCACGGTGGTCTACTCCGGGGTGTTCAACACGGGGGTGACGTTCGTGCTCGTGTCCTGGGCGGTGGCTCGCCGCGGGCCCGTGTACCCGCCCATGTTCAACTCGCTCTCGCTGGTGGCAACCACCGTGGTCGACGCCCTCGTGCTCGGCACCGAGGTCTACCTTGGCGGCGTGCTCGGGGCGGCGCTCGTCGTGTTGGGGCTCTACGCCTTCCTCTGGGGCAAAGGCAAGGAGCTCGCAGCCGCCAGGGCCAAGGAGCTGGGGCGGTCGCCTGGAGACGACGACGATGGCGGCATTGCTTAGCGCGACATTGACCGAGCAAGAAAATAATTTAGCTAAAAACCTAGTTGAGGATTTAGATTGTCTCCGCTCGAGTTCAGTTACAGAATACCTCACAGAATAATTCAGTGCAAATTAGCCGGATATAGCTAAGGTAAACTAAATTTCTTCAGAATCAACTAAATGTTTCAACATGTCCTGTCCGTACGTGACTAAGCGAGTGTATGAATGGATGAAGACATATGAATTCGGAATTAGCAACATGTTAATCAATTTAATCCCCTTCTTGCTGCGATGATCTAACCAGAAAGAAATGCAACTCACTTTATACAGTCAGAAGTACTATCAGGGAGAGGGAGAGGTAGAGGTAGATGATCATCGCTACAGAGCTAGCTGCAAATCCGTAGACAGCGGCAGCTCGGCGCCGGCAAGCACGAGATCGACGCCGAACAGCCGGAAGCACCGCCCCCGCGGCGCCGGCGCCCCGACGTAGTCGTCCGAGGTCGAACAGGGCGTCGACGTGACCAAGACTCGGCAAGGAGCCGGTAAGACGGGCGTGGCCGGCGCCAATGCTACTCGGGCGCCGCGCCGCCGGCAGTCGATGAAGAGTCGGGCGCCCGCGTGGTAGAAGGAGACGGTATCGCCGGCGGCGAGGCGGCGGTCGCGCACGAAGGCGCTCCACCCTTTCGTCATGACGTAGCTCTGGCTGCTGCTCCAGTAGGAGAAGCGGAAGGCCCACGCCTTGCCGCCGCCGCGCCCGTCCTCGAACCGCAGCACGGCGCCGGCGAGCCTCGCCGCCGCGCCGTCGCCGAGCAGCCGCGGCAGGAAGTGCCGCTCGGCGAAGTGCTTGGGCACCACCAGCCGATTCAGCTTCCCAACGTCGCTGGGCGTCACCACCTTGTCGAACATGTGCTCCCGCCTCCTCTCCTCGCCGCCATTACGGCGCGCCAGCTTGACTACTCCTTGGCTTTGCTCCGCTCCCGTGCTCTCCGGCAGCGCCGCAGTCAACGCCATTGTTGGATTTGCAGCTCGATCAGACGATCTTCTCTGAATCTCTGTCCCGACAGCGTTACATGTGTACACCTATTTATACACGATCGGTGAATTTCGCGCCATGTCGTCGAGGCCTTGACTTTCCATATCCCGTTGGCTCAATCTCAGCCCTAGCTTGATTCCTGTTGTAGATCGGACGGCCTACATTCATGCACTGATCGTCTTGCATGCATGCGTGCCGACGTGTCACCTTGGAAGCAGGTGCATGTGAAACCATGAGGCGTTCAACATAACATCAACTTTCAATTACTTGCAGTAAACACAATAGAGCTGTAAGTATCAACGCGGTAATTTGCGAAAAAAGAACAATTCACGACTTCACGGTCAAGTTGAACAAATCGTGTGAGTTGTCATGCGGCCAAACAGATGGATGTGACAGATATGCATGGATAGATAATTTCCATTTGCAGATGCATTAGAGCCAGTTGATAAGCTCAAGACAAATGAGGTAATATGAAATAATTTGGGAAGTCAACTTCTACTCAAACTTGAAGAAAAGTCTTTGTAACGCATGCTGCATACATGTAGTAATTAACAATTGGGCACGGACATGACTGGATGCCAGGCATAATATTCTGAGCTAAATATGTAGTAGAGAGACATAAAGATTAATTTCACAAGTTGATTAATTAAGGTTAATATAAATAATTGGATGGGATGCAAGCTGGTGTACTATTATTGGGTTGGTATACCCGGTGCAAATTTAATTTGACTACTCTTAATTTGGGTGCAACTAGGCCAGGAGAGAGGCAATTTGGATGTAATCTAGGTTTATGCAGTGGTGGTGAGCTTGTCGTCCATCATGGTCCTATCCCAAACAACGCGTTCCTATATTAACCCTTATTATCAAGCAATTGGATGTCATATACTTTGCAGTGGCGATGATGTCATCCTTGAAAATATGTTTTGGTCACCTGCACTTTACCTGGACCTGGCCACACCCAAAGGTTCTTCCCTAGTCAACCACAATTCATTATGTATGGTTGCTAAGTAAATTATGTTTCCTGGCCAATGAAACGTTTGGTGACTAAATTAAGCATCACACTCGGTTGCTCTGTAGTGATCCAGTTGGACATATATCTGTGACCCCCATAAGCTTAAACTTTCAATTTGTCTAAACTCAACACAACTCTCAAGGGCCAAATTGACGGCCTCCATGTTCCCGTCTCAATCCACCGTTCACTATAGGTAGGGGCATTAGTTTCGTAGTAGTGCACTGCATTTGCATCAACATTATTAGTAGCCTGCATCCTTAGAGATGACGGGCGGTGGTATCTTCCTTTGCGGTGAGTCTTCTTTGGGTGTATTCAGCGTTGTTTAGGATGTGGTCCCCCTATGAGCATAATATAATAACACGCAGATCTTCTGCGGATTCTTAAAAATTGGTTAGTATTATTTTGCAGTATCATTTAGGTCCCTGACCTTCCCATAACCGCTTTTGATTTGGAGCAGCAAGCATTATTCATTGTTTGTTCTTACAAAGACCGGCAAGTTATCATTTTCATTCTTTTTAATTTTTTGCTACTGCTCACTTTATTCCTTATGACACAAATCCCTGCCTCGAGACGCAGCAGTAGCACCAACGGCGCCTGCCTCGCCACAACCTAGCGTGCATCCCTCCACACCATTTATGGGAAAATAGTTCACCTAAAAAATAAGTATGGACATGTGATCATGTAAAAATGTCTCTATACTCCCTAGATTTGTGGCTAGAGGATTGGTTTTACATGATCCTCTACATTGTTTTGCAAAGTCAGTTGGAGTGGGTTTTAAGCACTCTGGCCTCTAAATAGCTGATTCTTTTACGTGATTGGGGGTGACCAAGGGGTGTTTCATGATCTGGTGATAATAACACTTCAGAAGATTGAAACAAACATTCGGTAGATGCTCGGGTCAACATGCAGTGGATCAAGAAGAAGTTCCCTTTAGACTTTATTGATAGGGAGATCACAAGTACAATTACAAGAACAAAACAATCTAGTTTATAGAAGGAATAAACGAGATTAGATGTAGTTAGGGTTTATGCCTACGTAAACTAAATCTTCAAGGGCTTGAGGAAGACTCCAAGAGATTTTGACATCAGGGTATTTAGTATATATAGGCGTCGGTGGTAGGAGTCTCCATGCAATACCTGACATAGTGTATATTTTGCGCATCAATTGGCATTGTGATCTTCCTTGTATAGTCGTCTGAACTCGGATGTAGCACGGGATATTAGGTTGGTGGAGTTGTTGGTGTGATCCTCGTCTCCTGGTACTTCGTGGGCTGGATGGGCTGAAAGAGTGTAGGTTAAAGGGATACATGTTGGCCCCTTATATGGTTGATGTGAGTCTCCCTAGACCGATTATAGGATGCAATTGTTAATATTCCAAACATGTTACTGTATGCTTCAATCTCTTGTAATTGTAGACAAGATTGCACTTCATTTGCATGGACTTTTTACGCTGAAGAATGCCTTTCCTTTTAGCTTCCTCCCTCCGCCATCTAGTTTCCTCGAGATTATTTAACTAAAGAGAGGGTTCTCGACTGACCCATCTTATAGTCGTGACATGTTGATGCTTAGATCATGGCCTTGACTTCCCATGTTTTGTTGCCCAATGTTGCCTACAATCTTCTCTCTAGTCCCGAACGATCCTTTCACACCCTCGATGTGATCTAGTTTTGCACCATGGGAGTGCAAGTGGTTCATTCATTTTGCCATTTACGCCTAATACATTGTAAGCCCTGCTTTGTTAGAGATAAACCGTGTCACGTCTCATTTGTCTTAGAAGCGTTTAGGTTTTCCCCTTATGTTCTATCTGGTTCCAGTTTGAGCATGTCTTATCCTTTTGTGTGGGATACAAGTTACTAAGTGCGTGTATTGTCCTTGTGGGGTAGTATGATTAGATCAATCATTGTGTTTCTGTCGTGCTTGTGAGAAGCTTACATTTTGGATCAAAAAAAGGGAGAAGGCAAGGCAGGAAAGAAAAGCTATAACACAAAACACTAAAGTGCTCATCGGCTCAATTCGTGTGGGTGTTGGATCTAACAATTCTAACAAGCTTCGTCAGCGACACATCATTTGCTAGTACACAACACTCGCGAGCACGACTGTGGTCGTATGGAACTTTGTTGCGCCCCACCTCCTCCCCGCGCCCGGGTTGGGTACTCGCGGCTATTTTACATTACAAGATTGTTGAGTTGGGCTAGCTAAAACTCATGTTGTTCTTTTCGAAAATAAAAAAACAACAACTTAATCTTATGTCTATTATTATAGTATAACCAAGTATTAGAAAAATAACGGTGTAGATTAAACTAATATAAAGTTGATGAGTAGGAATGGTGGATATGCATCAATTCGGGGACCATCACGTACTTAGTCAACAACTAGCATAACCACAAGCGCACATACATGCAGTCACAGTAGTAGTACCGATAGTCACCAACCGAATGATACATCGACATGGCATCGACGCCAATCACTAGCACAAACCCCGAGTATGCAGACATGCTCTTACTATTAATAATCAGTTTTGTACTAGTGAAATGATCGAGGCCACGCTTTGCTTGCTTCTCTCCTGGATCATGAACTTTAGATTGCGACAACTTCAGTTTTGGATTCATCCCCACACAATAGGTAATCTCCATGGACTTCAGATCGCCATAACAAAAAAGTTACGGCAGAAAACATAAAAGAATGAAGTTGATATAATTAAGTGAACGCGGTAGTTAGGTGAAAATCGAAGGAAAAGGTCCTTAGTCAAGTTATACTAAGTAGTGAAGCCATCGATGCGACAAATGTGCATGGATAGACAATTAACATCTGTAGATATGTATGATAAACCCTTGAGACAAATGAGGAACGGAATAATTTAGGAGATCACATGCCAATCGGATTTGTCGTATTTGGAAGAAAAGTCTTTGTTACGGACAGTACACACATGACAGGCCCTCTGGTTGGTATGATTTCAATGACGTAGGGATATCAAAGTGGATGAGTTCCATAGATACAAACATGAATTCTTCCAAAGGATTAGATATATGTCATACTTCTCACTGAAGCAAGGAGAAATTTTTCATGAGGTTAAACTAATGAAAAACATGTCTTTCCAAAGAATCCCTACGGCTTCTAATCTTACAGATCAAAGAAGATATGCAAGACAAAGAGGAAATGCTAAGAAATTGAATTTTCCAAAATTCTTATGATATTTCGTTTGAACTAAAGGGGTTCGCAGTGATCAATTAGTGTTATATAACTAGATGGGCTGCAAGCTGGAGAACCGGCAGAAAGGCCATACAAGTCGTAGGGTAAACAGTAGTACAGTACAAGACATGGTATAGTACTTCTAATATTATTAGTACGTACCAAGTGCAAATTAAATAGTTTATAGTTGCAACAATAGGCCAGAAAAAGTACTGCTAGCTTGCATAATTCAACACGACATTATATTTTTGCCATTGCCATTTTTTTTTGCAAATTTTTATATGTGAGTTTGTGGTGGAGATAGGCTTTTTCATCATCCTTCTTCAACCATTGTTAGTACTTTAATCAAGCAATTAGGGGCTAGATGATTAAGCCGGTTAATTTAGCTTGGTGATGTCACCCTAGAAAAGGTAGAGTATGTCACCTCCACTTCACTTGGATCTGGTCAGAACCTAAGGTTGTTCCCTGGTCAAGCACAACTGTGTAAGTATTACCTGTGAAATCATGACCAAGTAAAGCTTCCTGATCAGGAGATTCTGGCCAATGGAACTTCAGGTGACTAAACTAAGCATCACCACTTGTGCTGATCTCCAACGACCTTGTTTAATTAGTTGGTCATGCATCTGAGATGCCCCCACGTATTTGCACTAATTTATTTCCTCATAAGAGGATTATACTATATGCCAGTGATGTAGCCTCAACTCGCAAGTTACTAATTGCCGGTATTAATCACTGTAGATAGGGATGTGCTATGTGTGTGCAGTCCATCTTTCCTACAAATAATTATCTGATTGGTGTTAGATCTTGTTATATCTGTATGGGCCTGGGTACGGTGTAGTACACCGACCCAGCCCGTATCTCATGTAAACACCACGGCTGGGGTTCTTCCAGCCTATATAACACGGAACCCGGGACCTCAACAGGTTACACCGGTTAAACCTAAATATTTGACATGGTATCAGAGCTCTCCTCTCCCGTGACCTAGCTGCCGCCGAGGATCTCCTCCCACGATCAATCTGATCGGAAAACCCATCGTCTATCTCCCTCACGATCGATCTGATCGGAAAAACCCAAAAACCCCAACAACACAACCGAAATCCTACGATCTGTAGATCGGAAAACCTCCAAAACCAAAAACCCACGATCTGTAGATCGGAAAACACCAAAACCCAACGTCACGATCGTTAGATCGGAAAGTTTGCCTCAAGTTCATGGCGTCCTCCTCGTCAGCTCCGGCTTTGGCCGCCTCCCTGGGGGCACCTCCCTCTCAGAAGCTCACCAGGGCCAACTACTTGTTCTGGAAAACTCTGGTGTTCCCTCCTCTGCGCGGCGCGCAAGTCCTGGACTTGCTGGACGGCACGGATGCAGCGCCGCCGACTCATCTGGAGGTAGAAGACAGTGATGGGAAGAAGAAGAAAATCCCCAACCCTGCCTATGCTACATGGGTTGCGAAGGATTCAACGGTGCTTGGGTGGATCCTCAACCCCCTCTCGCCGGAAGTACTTGCTCACACCATCGGCGTCGAGTCGACAGCCGAGGTATGGACAATCATCAACAACATCTGCGGGTCTCGCTCTCGCTCACGCATCAATCAGCTGCGCGGTGCTCTCTCTAGCACCAAGAAACTTGAGCTCTCCGCCTCGGTCTTCTTCGCCAAGATGAAGGGGTTTGCGTCGGAGCTCGCTGCCGCAGGGAAACCTGTTCCAGAAGATGAGATGATCGGCTACATTGTTGGAGGACTTGATGGATCCTACAACGATGTTGCTGCCTCTGTAAACGGTAACAATGCCATTACATTAGATGATGTCTATGATCAAATTATTGCTCATGATATGCGCCAGGAAATGCTCTCCGAAACTGGCCAAGCAGCGGGGTTCACCTCCTCTGCCAACGCTGCAAGTCGTGGTTGCGGACAGGACCGTGGTGACCGTGGTCGTGCGCGATCACCAGACCGCGGTGACCGTGGCCGTGCACGCTCACCAGACCGCAGTGACCGTGGCCGCGGGCAGCGCTAGGACGACCGGCGCCGTGATGACGGTGACCGTCGTCGTGATGATGGTGCTCGCTGGGACGACCGGCGTGATGGCGCGCGCAAGGAAGATCGTCGTCCTGCACGGCGTGATGATGGTGGCTATGAGCGCCGCCGTGATGATGGAGGATATGACCGTCGCCGACGTGGGCACGGGCGCGTTCCCACCCCCTATGTGGATGTGACGTGCCAAATTTGCACCATTCATGGCCATCGCGCCTCCGACTGCTGGTGGCGCTTCAAGAAGGATGACAGTGATGATGATGATGATTCTGGACGAGGGAAGAAGGGTGCCCATGCTGCATCCTATGGCGTCGACAGCAATTGGTACTCCGATACTGGAGCCACTAATCACATTACAAGCGAATTGAACAAGCTCAACACCTCTGAAAAGTACAAGGGCCGAGACTGCGTTCACACCGCTGATGGAAATGGTATGGCTATATCACATGTTGGTCAATCCTTGTTGAAGCGCCACCAGCAGTCGGAGGCGCGATGGCCATGAATGGTGCAAATTTGGCACGTCACATCCACATAGGGGGTGGGAACGCGCCCGTGCCCACGTCGGCGACGGTCATATCCTCCATCATCATGGCGGCGCTCATAGCCACCATCATCACGCCGTGCAGGACGGTGCATGGTATTCTCGGCTTAGCTCCAAACTGCACAGTCTTGGTTTTACACCATCAAAGGCAGATACATCATTATTTCTGTTTCAAAGGCCAGGTATCACAATGTTCTTGTTAGTTTATGTTGATGACATTATTGTTGCAAGCTCTTCAGATTTGGCTATAACTAGACTGGTTAAAAATCTCAATGATAATTTTGCAATCAAAGATCTTGGTGACTTACACTACTTCTTGGGAATAGAGGTGAAAAGAACACGGAATGGGTTACTGTTAACTCAACAGAAATATGCAACTGATCTACTTGAGAAACTTGGTATGCGTGTGTGCAAGGCAGCGCCTACTCCATTGTCAGTCTCGGATCCTTTGTCCCTCATGGATGGAGATCCTCTTGGTTCCGATGATAGCACAAATTATCGCAGCGTTGTTGGAGGCTTGCAGTATCTCACACTTACAAGGCCAGATATTGCTTTCTCTGTGAATAAAGTCTGTCAGTTCTTGCATGCTCCCACCACCGTCCATTGGACTGCTGTTAAAAGAATTCTGCGCTACGTGAAAGATACTGTTGATATTGGCATCACTTTTCAGCCATCATCATCTACACTCTTGAGTGGTTTTTCTGATGCTGATTGGGCTGGTTGCCTTGATGATAGAAGATCTACAGGAGTTTTTGCAATCTTTGTAGGACCAAACTTGGTCTCCTGGAGTGCCAGAAAACAAGCTACAGTTTCAAGGTCAAGTACAGAAGCTGAGTATAAAGCATTGGCCAATGCAACTGCGGAAATGATTTGGATAGAAGCACTGCTTAGAGAACTTGGAGTTCAATTAAAGGAAAAACCATGTTTGTGGTGTGACAACCTTGGTGCTACTTATCTTTCTGCAAATCCAGTCTTCCATGCACGTACTAAACATATTGAGATTGATTTTCATTTTGTCAGAGAACGAGTGGCGAACAAGAAGCTAAGAGTAAAGTTTGTGTCTAGCAAGGATCAAGTAGCTGATGGATTTACTAAAGCTCTTCCAGTTAAGAATCTTCATGAGTTTAGACGTAATCTAAATCTTCTTCGTAGTTTAGATTAAGGGGGGCTGTTAGATCTTGTTATATCTGTATGGGCCTGGGTACGGTGTAGTACACCGACCCAGCCCGTATCTCATGTAAACACCACGGCTGGGGTTCTTCCAGCCTATATAACACGGAACCCGGGACCTCAACAGGTTACACCGGTTAAACCTAAATATTTGACAATTGGCAGTGTCATCTAGGTTCGCAGTCCTGCCGAAAACCGCGTTGGGACTAGTTGTTTCTTTTGACCAAGATCAGGTGGGCAGTGGTTTATGGTATTGCAGTACAACCAGGGCACGCACTGTTTTGGAACTTGGTTTTCAACTCCTCCAAAGTTGGTTTTTAGAAAATGGTGAAGAAAAATGAGGTTTAGCTCTGGAAAAGGTTGGATTGTACATTTTCGCAGTGGCAGTCACTGAGAGTGCCAAGGATCTGCTAGTTTTAATGATGATCAAAGTGGAGCATTTAGTTCAAAACTCACTGCTATTGACCTGGCGAGATCCAGGCTACAGGATGGGGGAACCAGTTGAACTGTCTGGTGTTCCCGAGAAGAAGGCAAAGGTAGCTTCACCTGAAGGATGAGGAAACCATCACTGCTAGTGACTCGTCCCCCCGTCCGTCCAACTGCTCGTCGGCTCGTCCCCTCCTCTCGTATGTGCTCTTGAGAGCATGTGGCAGGCGAACAACGGAAGGTAGGCAGGCACCAGGCAGTGCGGCGCATTCTCCAGTGAGAAGCTAGGAAGCCTGGTCGAGACCGCGATGAAGCGCCCGCGCAGCTGAACGACGGGCCGGATGCCTCGGCCCTCTTGGCCACTTCGAATTAATCAGTCTGAAGATGGACAAGAAAGAGAAAGGCCAGTAACGAGAGGTACCTTATAGAACACTTTGTGTTATTTGATGATTTGTGGAAATGGAAATGTTACATAGATTTATCCAATGTTGCGTAGCAAGATTTCTCGTGGCTGGCTTAGTAACTTTGTACGCCACATGGAGCCAGGGATATTTAGAAGTCTCGATCATTGTCAAACTAAGGATGATTTTCAAAACAAAAACAAAAAGGCGGAGTCTTGCCATTACAGCATTTTGGACGGCGTTAAAGCTTCGTTATCAGTATTTCTTAGATTTGATTATATTTAAGTTTGTTCTAATTTCTGTTTTACCAAGTGATTTATGTTTAATTGTTTAGACTATTTTAGATTTTGTATCATTTCTCCCTTTTTTCCGAGTTCGTCCCACCTCAAAACTTTTTCATCCTTCGCCACTTAAAACTCTCTAAGGTTGTCTAGACGCGGTACCGTTGTGTGTCTAGAGGTCGTTAACCGCTCTTTGTAAGATTTTTCTGATTTCTTTCTATAAAATTGAACCAGAGCATGGCCCTCCTCTAAAAAACAAAGAGATTTATGGTTCATAAGAGATGGACGATCATATTTCATCAAATTCGGATCGAGGCTATCTGAGTGTAGATAACGCACGTTTAGGTTTTTGTTTATTTATTATTTGGGTTTTGCTAGCTCTTAGCTAGCTCTGGGGACTAAGTTTGTGTTCAGTTAAGTTCTACATGGTATGATTGCATCGTGACTTGTGCATATAAGTTGCAAGCATGGTTGTAAGTATCACGATAGGTATCGTAGTATCTTACGATGTTACGATACTATGGTGGCCAATCGATACGTATCATGATGATATCTCAATCTGGTAGTATCTTAGTTGTAACCCGGTACATATAGTGGTATCATTAGTCTTTTCGAAAGGGTGAACGAAGCCCTAGCCTCTAGCCTCTGCATCAAAGCAAAGCATACAACCTTTATTTGGATTTTATTCAACCAAGATCTGCCAAAGACATACATCACAAAAACCGACAACACCACTCAACACCTACCAACCTAACAATATGTGAAGAATCATGTCGTCAGGGCCTTATGCCCTTAAATCAGAAACCAACACCCCATCAACTAATTAGGCACTAGGGGCATCGCTCAGTCACCCTATGGTGAAACAAGAGCACACGACCAGTGTAGCAGACCCTCCACAATCGCTTCATGCTCTCACTTCTGAAGCTATCACCTCCACCAACCGCTGGTCCATCTTCAGGGTAGAGATCCGTAAGCCCATGGCATACATGTCGTCGACGCCGCCATGGCGCCATACAACACCTCCATCCCACACAATTCTATCACACCGCATCCATCACCGAGGCCCCGCTCGCCATGCCGCCAAGACTTGTCGTCGTCAACATGATAGAGGCACACCGCTCCACCACTTGCCGCTACCATTCAGCAGCGACACCAAAAATGATGGCCCCATGAGGTAAAAAGCGATGCCGATCTACAGCCATCGTAATCTGCATAACCAGATCTAGGGTTTTTGTCGGAGCAGCACAAGTGTGTAGACGCTGGCTGCGACATCGATGCCTTCAATAAGGTAACGTCGAGTAGACGCCGCTATCACCCTCCATGACCGGAGTCGGAGCACGGCTTTCACCGACAGCCACGCCTCCACAACTCGCTGCAAACCGGCCGACCACCTCCAGCGAAGGAGGAGACCACCGCCGCCATGCCCGGAGCACCTACCCGAGGCATCCACCTGATAAAGAATTAGCCCAGGGATGCATATGCGCGTCACCGAAGGACCATATGAACGGGAGGGACTGCACGGAAGTCTGGCCCAGCCTAGGCCCATCTAGGGCACGATCGGTCCCGGAATCCGCACCACCGCCGCCTGCCAACGCCGTAGCCTCGCTTCACCTTCGCTGCGAGAGGAGGACACGCTTGCCGCCGCGACAGTCCAATCAGCGACCGAGGATCGCCCCCGCTGCCGTAGTGCCACGCGGGCTTTGCCCGGTGACGCCCCTGACGGCGGCGGCTGGAGGGGCTGTGCGGTGAGGTGAGTTTTATGCTCGCCGCGGGGTTTCATGCTTGCCGAAGCCGGCTCCGCCCTGGACCGATTCCTCCCTTCCAGGCCCTCTCCATCCAAGGAACCGCCACCATAGGCTCCCCTACGGTCATGTCCGCGCCGCCGTCCGGCTCCACTACATGCCATGTCCTCGCCGTGGGGGCTCCCTGGTTGTCCGAGCCGGCTCCGCCCTGGACCGGTTCATGGCGTCCAGGCACTTGCCACCGATGTCTGCGTCGATTGCCTTCCAAGATCGGCCGGATTCCTACCAAGAATGTATTGTTTCAGGTGGATCTGGCGTGTAGGCTACCACGGCGGCCGGAGTGGCATGTGGCGGCGGCGGGGTTCAAAGTGGAGGTACCCTACATAAAGAAAGAGAGATGGAGGTCGGGCTTCACCAAGAAAAACGTTTTGGGATGAACCATGGGGTGGGAGACTGTGGGTTAAGTTGACCTAGGCGGTGGCAGTACCCGTAAATTTGACAGAAAACATGGGTAGTTAAAAACGGACGAAAAAATAAGAGAGAAACTTCCTTTATTACTAGATACAGTAAAGATATAATCGAAAAAAAGATTGCATACAAAGTTTAAAATCACGCGCATATATGTAATTACATATCGATGTGTAATTGCATACACATGTGCAATTACGCATCTATGTGTAATTGCATATACGCATCTATGTGTAATTGCATATATATGTGCAATTACATATCTATGTGCAAACACATAAAAAAATATCAAGAGATTTCAGTTACACATGTATACATAATTGCGCATCTACATGTAACCGTGTATAAATCATAAATTTCCAATTACATGCGTATATGTAATTATGTAACTATACGTAATTAAATATAAAAATGTCCAAAGGTAAAAAAAACCTAGCTGAAAAATGAAGACAGTAAGTAGGACTCTAGCAGCACCTAGGCCCTCCTCCAAAAAGATATCAAACCCATACTCTAGCAGCCCAACAACAAACAAAAGCTTACAAAAACACCAATGTGGGCCGACCTAGCGTCCCAGCAAAGAAACGTCGGGAGCTAACATAATTCCCGGTTAGTCGGGAATTAGCAAAAGCATATAATGAATTATTATGGAACTCTAAGACACGGAGAAGATGTAGTACATAAATCAAGGATATACATTATCAGGAGGACAACTCGGATGGACGAAATTAAAGTTGAGAACAAAACGATAAAAAAAAAGCGAGGTGGGTCGTTACAACTCCAAGTTTAAGTATAGCAAAATCAAACAAAAAGCACTAGCACGTTGATGGATCGATCGAAGTATATGACCGGATCATATCGGTGCATATATGTATATGGATCACCAGAAGTTGCTAGATCCCTGGTACGTGAGGCCGGAGGCCCAGTAGGCGGGGATGGCGTCGCCGCACACGATGGTCTTCTGCGGCGAGCTCCCGGTGGTGAGCCTGACGACGAGACCCACGCTCTTCTCCAGCCTGGTGAATGCCTGGTACGTGATCCCCCAGTTCTGCGACGCGTCGATCCAGTTGCTGCTGTCGGCCGGCCTGATGGACACGGTGGAGACGTCGCCGGCGCCGCCGAGGTTCATCACGTAGAGGAGCAGCCAGTAGTCGTTCCCAGCGACGTAGAACCTGACGCCGCCGGACCTCTGGCACGGGACGCGGCGGTACTGGATAGGGACGATGCCGGCGACCCTGGCGGCGAGCTTGTAGAACGAGGGCGGCGCCATGTCGAAGTGCTGACGCGGCGGGTTGCACCAGCCACCGTTGTCGCTGGCCTGGTACCAGTTGGGCGGGCAGAGGTTGGTCCCGGTGACGACGACGGAGGGGGACCCGGCGACGCACCACTTTGACTGGACGCACCGGATCTCGTAGCACCGCCCGCAACC
Organism: Lolium perenne; assembly: GCF_019359855.2. Classification (NCBI taxonomy): domain Eukaryota; kingdom Viridiplantae; phylum Streptophyta; class Magnoliopsida; order Poales; family Poaceae; genus Lolium; species Lolium perenne. Next base: position 3,139,980 of record NC_067250.2, on the reverse strand, counting down.
GAGGCCGTCCTGGAACAGTGGCGTGCTCAGCGCCGCCGTCCTCGTCGAGTAGAGCCCAGCGATGTTCTCGCCGCTGTACCCGCACGCGCCGCCTGCATTAATTTTGGACGCTCACGTACAAGACTTTGCGGTGCAATGGTGCATGTAGGTATATATATGCATGGAGGATCGATGTATACGTACCGAAGTCGTGGCCGAGGCCGGAGTCGTCGCCGTAGAAGGTGGCGTGGGCGTCCTGCCAGCCGGACGTCGGGAAGCCCGTCGAAGGACCGCTAGGTGCCGGAGTCGCCGGCGCCGGCGCCGGCCAGTACTGGTTAGGAAAACCGGCGCTCGCCAGCTGAGCCGCCGCAGCGATCAACACTACCACCACGATCGCCGGAATCCTCTCCATGATCGTCAAAGGGTACTTAACTCGCCGATTGACCGATTGATCGTACGCCGGAGTTGATCGGTACGTCGCCGAGGGAACGCGAGTTTATAGAGGGCTGGTTCACGAATTAACTTGGCGCGCCTGAGTACGTTGCCTCCACGTTCATCTGAAACGAGTTGGGCGCACGTAAGTACGTACAATTTTCTTTTCTAATTTTTCGTTAATTAATTATTAATTTCCTTTCTCTGACAAATAACAAAGTTCAAGGGCGCACGTCTGGCTATCTGATTGTAAACAATCCTGCCGGCATGTAGTATGGGTTTTGCACTTTTCTTTTGCTTGGAATGTGTTTTGTCAAACCTGATCAGATTAATCCAGCTTATTTGTAACCGTAGTTGCGACTTGCGAACCAACCACAGGTCAATGCCGAGTGCAATAACACAAACTCATTTTGTATATATCTTGCATAGGCTGACATGATATGCTGGGATAATGAACAAAGCCTTTTGCTATTAAATTAGAACAGTCGGCAGGTCATGGTTCATGAACACGTACCGCTCTCACAATCTATTCACCGTGAAAATGCATGTCGCTTCTCCCCTCTCAATTCAGTTGCTGCGTTTGGGCATCTCTTTGTAGCCCAACCTATTTCAGACACAAAAATATGTCCGTTTAGTTTGTTTGGGTCGGGTCGTGTACATAAAATCAGTTGTGCCGCTCCTCTTGTCCGTTGGGGTTGGGCCGTGAACACAAAGTTAACTCTGCCACCTCCCTTATCCATTTGCGTCAGGGGCTCAAAATCTCAAAATCAGCTGCCTCCGACTCATTAAAAGAAATTATATATTGCAAACTTTGTTAGACTATACATAATATGGAGTAGTATACATTATCTGTAATTGTATTGTACACATATTATGTACCCCTCTATATAATGAAATAGCCGCACCCACGTTTAGGGTGTCGAGCAGTTGCCACAAACCACGTTTTACATGGCCTCCTCGTGTGGGGTTCCCGCCTCCCCCGCGTCGTCCTCGCCTGGGCCGTCGTCGCCCGGCCCAGCATCACCCTCCGTGACGTCCCCTAGGCCGTTCTTGCCTGCCCCAGGAACCTCGCCTACGCCGTCCTCTCCCGGGTCGGCCGCCTCGTCTGCGTCACTGTCGTCTTCAACGACACGTCTCCACCACCTGCTCCAGCACCGGTTGTTCTCCATCCTCTTACCTGCAGTCAAGCTGGGATTTTTGCCTGAAAGAGCGCTCTGACGGGACGGTTGCATGGATTGCATCTTGCGTTGCACAGGCTGAGGGTGACCCCACTGCGAACCCTGGCATTTTCAGGCTGCTCTCGGTATTCCTCATTGGCGCAGTGCTATGGAACAGGAGTTTCACACACTTCAGAAGAATGATACTTGGCAGCTGGTTCCTCCTGTGTCTGGAGTCAATATTATTGATTCCAAGTGGATCTTCAAAGTCAAGAAACATGCTGATGGGTCTATTGAACGCTACAAGGCGCGGTTAGTGGCCAAGGGCTTCAAACAGAGGTATGGACTTGATTATGAGGATACATTCTATCCAGTTGTTAAACCTAATACCATTTGTTTGCTACTCTCATTGGCTGTCACATGAGGGTGGTCGTTGCGCCAGCTAGATGTTCAGAATGCTTTTCTGCATTGTGTATTGGAGGAGGAGGACTATATGCGTCAGCCCCAGGCTTTGTTGATCCTAATCGTCATCAGCATCTTTGTTGTCTTGTGAAGGCGCTCTAGAGTTTGAAACAGGCTTCTCGTGCTTGGCATGCACGCCTTGGCTCTGTTCTTCGGGCTCATGGGTTTGCCCCCTCTACAGCAGACTGATCCTTGTTTCTTCTCCAGCGCCCTGAGATCACCATGTACCTGCTGATCTATGTTGATTATATTTATTCTTATTAGCTCCTCAGATGCTGTCTTCTGCTGGATTGTCTCTTACTCAGCATATGTACTCTATGGAATTACTGCGCCGAGCTGGTGTGCTAAAGTGCAAACATGCCTCGACTCATATGTCTGCTACTGACGGATTTTCTGCTCTTGATGGGGACCTTCTCACTTTTGATGATGCCACTGACCACCGCAGTATTGTTGGTGGTCTCCAGTACTTGACTATCACCAGGCCTAACATCTCCTATGAAGTTAATCGTGTGTGTCAGTATCTTCATGCTCTCATGACTACACATTGGTCCGATGTGAAGCGTATCTTGCGCTATATCTGTCTCATTGCCCCGTACGGGTTGCATCTCTAGCCTGCATCGTCTTGTGGTCTTTCCGCATTCTCAGATGCAGATTGGGTTGGTAATCCTGATGACAGGCGATCCACGGGGGGCTATGTGGTCTTCTTTGGACCTAATTTGATCGCATGTAATGCTCGCAAGCAAGCTACAGTGTCTCGTAGTAGTATTGAAGCTGAGTACAAGGCAATTGCTAATGTCACAACCAAAATCATATATGTAAAGTCGTTATTGAGAGAGTTGGAAATCCCTCAAGCTCAGCCGCCTGTTCTTTGGTGTGATAACATCGGTGCTACATACCTTTCATCGAATCTGGTATTTCATGCCCGAACGAAACACATCGAAGTTGACTATCATTTTGTGAGGGAACGCTTTGATCAGAAGCTACTCAAAATCAAGTTCATCTCCTCCAAAGATCAACTTGCTGACATCTTCATGAACCCTCTTACACAACCTCAGTTTGTAGGATGTAGGCGCAATCTTAACCTGCTTTGTACCTCAGGACATAGTTAAGATCGAGGGAGGGTGTTAGACTGTACATAATACGAAATAGTTGTAGATTATCTGTAATTGTATTATACATATATTGTGTACCTCTCTACATAATGAAATAGCCGCACTCACGTTTAGGGTGTCGAGCAGTTGCCCCAAACCACGTTTTATGAAGATAATTCACATACCACAAGGTAAACAAAATAGAAAAATATAATTGGGCAAAAATCCTAGGCCTATCTAGTTCTCCTCGCCCTCTTTGTTGGTCATGTTGACGAACTTCAAATTTGGCCATGGCCATGGGACAATTAGTCGCACTGGAGGGGCGGGTGCAGACGCATTCCAGTAATTCGCTGGCGACCTTGGAGGGGCATGCGGCGTGGTGCTGGTGCTGGTGGTGGCGGTGGCAGTGTCGGGTCAGGTATGAACAGGCGTTGTGGGGTACCCTACGCATGCGTCAACTTGCGTATCTGCATGGCGAGACTCCGCCACTCGTTCACCTCCTGCAGCCTCAAGGCAATGATGGCTAGGCGAAGAGGTTCCACCTCGTCCACATCGGGCGGCATGACAAGGAGTTACTGCTCCATCTTAGCAGCCTTGGGCTACTCGGCCTCCTAGGAGAAGAGGCCGATGTAGTCGTCACTCATCGGTGACATCCCTGGCCTCCGTGCCCGGAATGTCTACGCCCATAAAGAGCTACACAATGGCACGCGTATGTACTTAGTTTCAAAAAGCACGACTATCGAACCACGGTGGAGTTATTTGGTAACATTTTAATTGCCCCTTGTTCTCTTCGCTCAGATAGACCAGAGATATATTCTTATTCCAAAGAAAACTAAAAATAATTAATAATATTGTTGTTGTTGAGTTTTGAACAAAGCAGTAGTAAATAAGCACAAAAATAAAATAGACAGACTACGGGTACTTAAAAACTCAGTCAGGATAAAGCGTTCTCAAGGAGTTGTAGATTCACCACTAGCATATTCATTATTTGATTAGGATATTATGAAGTCTTTGTAGCAAGATAAACGAAATTTGGGCCACTAATTCTAAGCCAACCACATCATGGTGGCAATTGGGTACTACCTCGAGCACACCCTCTGGAACAAGGAAGCCATTCGGCGCATCGTGGAGTTCGACCTACACTTCACCACAACAATGCCATAAAGAGCCTGGCTGTGGAAAATTTGGTGGTGGAGTGCACGGACACTCCGATTGTTGGGAGTCGTAGTCAAGCCATCCCGGGGATGACGATGTGGGTTGTTGGATCATGTACTTCAACAGCTCGTACGCATATGAATTTGCATGGGAGGGTGTGTTGATTGTGTCACCCTCCAATGAGCAACTCAAGTACGACATGCAAATGTGGTTCGATAAGGGATTTTCCACCAACTACACTGCAGAATATGAAGGTATGCTAGCAGGCCTTAGGGCTTCCGCCAGCCTTAGCATAAGACAGATTGTGGTCTGCGGCGACTCCCAGTTGTTGGTGAACCAAGTCAACCAGGAGTACGCCTGCCATCGGATGATGGCATATGTCGATGACGTTCGCAGGAGGTAGAGGTGTTTCAAGTTAATATACATGGAGTGGGATATGAACCTCATAGTCGATGAACTCTCGAAGCTCGCTGCCAAACGTGAGCATGTTCTCCTGGAAACCGGGGGGGGGGGGGGGGGGGCATCACATCCTCTTTAGGGGATCACGTTAATGGGAAGCCCTCAAAGGGATCAGTGCCCAACAAGAACATCCTCATGTTCATCTAAGGTATTACTCTCCCTTGGGTGAAAGACATTCTAAGAGCATCTCCAGTCGTGTCCCTCAAAAAACGTCCGGCACGAGGGCACGTTTGGAGATAGCGCCGGACAAAAAGACACTAAAAATCTATACAAAAAAGAGGCCCTTCCCAGCCGCGTCCCCCAAACAGCGTTCGGATGCATGCATTTTAATAGAGGGGACCACCCCACGTGGAAAAAGTAGGCTGCATGCATGCGTCCGGACGTTGTTTTTGTGTCCAGACGCCGGACATAAAATGAGGCACTATTTATCTTTGGGGGACACGACTGAAACACGTTTTTCTCTATTTCTTGTCCGCCGTCCCCCAAACGTCATTTGGGGACGCAACTGGAGATGCTCTAAGGTACATATGCGAGTGCACCCTGCCCAAGGATGGCAAGCAAGTTGAAGGCATCACCTGCCAAGCGATCAAAGATGTACATGTTGATAGATGGCGACCTGTAACGGTGACGTGGATATGGAAGCTTCAGTACTTCTCTCGGGAGGAAGACCGAGCATTGATGGTAGACATTCACAATGCATGTGTTCCAGCCACGTTGCCTCATGGGCGCTGGATATGAAGGCGTACCAACATGGATTCTACTAGCCATTCCATTCCACGTGGATAACATACACCAATAGGCACAAGCTCTACAAACCATCCTGCTCTCCTGGATGTTCACGGTTTAGGAGCTGGACATTGTCAGCAAGCTTCTACGAGCAGTTGGCGGTTACTAGTTTCTCATCGTATACATCGACAATTTCACGAAGTTAGTGGAGGTGGAGACAATGCGTGCCGTAACCGCCCAAGCCGCCATAAAGCTCATCAAGGGGATTGTATGCCGATTCGGTGTGCCTAAAAACATCATCACCGGTTTGGGATCGCAATTCACAAGTGGCGTCTTCTAGGCCTGCTACAACAACCTGGGCACGACAATATGATATGTGTCTGAGGCTCACTGATGACCCACAAGTATAGGAGATCGCAACAGTCTTCGAGGGAAGTAAAATCCAAATTTATTGATTCGACACAAGAGGAGGTAAATAATACTTATAAGCCTTAATAGCGAAGTTGTCAATTCAGCTGCACCTGGAAAAGCACTAGTAACATGGGTGATGTGAAATCAGCAGTAATATGAGAGAAATGGAAATAGTAACACAGCAGTAGTATCAGTATGACACGTCTCAAACGTATCTATAATTTTTGATGATCCATGCTTGTTTTACAACAATTCGTATATGTTTTACTCAGGTTTCATTGCACTTTTATACATTTTCCGGCACTAACTATTAACAAGATGCCACAGTGTTGTTTTGTATTTCAGAAAAGTTGTACAGAAAATATTATTGGAATTAGATCAAACAAAAAAGGTGAAGTCCATATTTTCCGTAACGAAGATAGAGTCTAGAGGGGAGTCGAAGGGGGGCAGCAGGGTGGCCACGCTAGCCCTAGGCGCGGCCTAGCCCTGGCCCGTGCCTAGGGGTGGTGTGGGCCACCCTGGCCTCCACCGACATTGCCCCTCTGATTATTTAATTAAGATCTCAGGAAAACTCTGAAGACCCGAGTCTGCATCCACAAAAAGTTCTATCACGGCCGCCATCGCAGAACCCATCTCAGGAGGGTTCTGAAACTCTTCCCGACCACCCTGCCGGAGGCATCTACATCACACTGCGTGAGTAGTTCATCCCTGAACTATGGGTTCATAGAAGTAGCGAGATGGTTGTCTTCTCCAATTTGTGCCTCATGTTTAGATCTTGTGAGCTGCCCTACATGAACAAGATCATCCTTATGTAATGCTACATGTTGTGTTTGCTGGGATCCGATGAATATTGTATACTATGTTGAGGTCGATTATATATTCATGTCATATGTTATTTGTGATCTTGCTTGCTCTCTGTTGCTAGTAGATACTCTGGCCAATTAGATGCTTGTGACTCCAAGAGGGGGTATTTATGCTCGATAGTAGGTTCATGCCTCTAGTTTTCTGGCAGAGTGACAATAACTTCTAAGATTGCAGATGTGATGTTGCTACTAGGGAGAAAACAACAATGTTTTATCCAAGGGTAATTCTTTGTTTACTTTACACATATTGCTTAATGTGATAATCTGTTGCTTGCAACTTAATACTGGAAGGGGTTCGGACAATAACCGGAAGGTGGATTACTAGTCATAAACGCATTTGGATTACCGTATATGTATTATGTTGTAATGCCCAAACAAATCTCATAGTAATCATCTTGTCATGTATGATCGATATTCTGTCAATTGCCCGATCCTTTCCTTTACACTGATAAATTCAACCAATGTAATCCTGCTCTATTTACTTACTGCAAGCTCTGTTTTCTTTAATTACTGAAAACATCTCTTTTCCACTCGATACGTCAAATCCTTTGTGTTTAGCAAACCAGTGAGATTGACAACCTCACTGTCAGTTGGGGCAAAGTACTTTGGTTGTGTTGTGTGCAGGTTTCACGTTGTTGCTGACGCCGGTAGTGCGCCCTGCCACTAGTAAGCTAGCAACACCTTCAGAAGTCACGCCTTTATCCTACTGGTCGATTAAACCTTGGTTTCTTACTGATGGAAAACTTGTTGTTGTGCTCATCACACCTTCCTCTTGGGGTTTCCCAACCGCTTCCACAACAACCACCACCAAGATTGTCGGGCGCCATCACCGGAGCACCATCAAAGTAACATAGATGAGATGGCACCAGAAAGTATTCCAGTGCGTAGTTGATTGTAGAGCAATGATGATGACAGAAGGACCGGGGTCCCAACTATCTACACTAGTGGTAACTCTCCAAATAACATGTGTTGTGTGAATAAATTATAGTTGGCCAATTGATAATTGTGAGGACATGACAATGCATGCTATGATAAGATACATTTTAATGTAGTATTTAATTGGGCATTACAACATAATACATAAACAGTAATCCAACTGCGTTTATGACTAATAATCCACCTTCATATTATCATCTGAACCGCTTCAAGTTTTAAGTTGCAAGCAACAGATTATTGCATTAAGACATGTGTGTAAAGTAAACAATAGAATTATCCTTAGACAAAAAATTGTTGTTTTCTCCCTAGTAGCAACAACACATCTACAATCTTAGAAGTTATTGTCACTCTTCTAGAAAACTAGAGGCATGATCCCACTATCGAGCATAAATACTCCCTCTTGGAGATACATACAACTACTTAATCAGGGTAACTACAAGTACCAGAGAGCATGCAAGATCTGAAATAACAGTATTATGATAATATGATGAACAATTTGATCACAATTCCACAATTTATCAGATCCCAACAAACACAACACCAATTACATCATATGGATCTCAATCATGTAAGGCAACTCATGAGATCATTGTATTGAAGTACATGGGGGATAGAGTAACAACTAGCTATAGCCGAGAAACCGTAGTCCATGGGGAACTACTCACGAACCATCATGGAGTCGAAGTGGAGGCGGTGGAGTCGATGGAGATGGCTCTGGGGGTCAATCTCCGTCCCGGCAGGGTGCCGAAACAGGAACTTCTGACCCCCGAAACTTGTCTGGACAATGGCGGCGGTGACGGAAATTTTCGTGGACGGAGGCTCTGGTGCTTAGGTTTTCCCAAGATCGTGAATAAATAGGCGGCAGGGCAAGGTCGGTGGCCGCTTGGGGGGCCCACACCACCCCTTGGCACGGCCAGGCCTAGGCCCGCGCCAAGGCATGGTCTGGCCACCCTATGGCCCCTCTTCATCTCTCCTCCGGACTTCGTCTTCGTTACAGAAAAATATTGACTTCGGCTTTTGTTTCGTCCAATTCTGAGAATATTTCATGTAAAACTTTTCTGAAATACAAAACAGTAGAAAACATGGAACTCGCACTGTGGCATCTTGTTAATAGGTTAGTGCCAGAAAATGTATAAAAATGCGACGAAGTGTGAGAAAATCATATATAAATTGGTGTAAAACAAGCATGGAGCATCAAAAATTATAGATACGTTTGCGACGTATCAAGCATCCCCAAGCTTAACTCCTGCTCGTCCTCGAGTAGGTAAGTGATAACAAAAATAATTTTTGAGGTGACATGAAGCCAACACAATCTCAATCAAGTTATTATAAACCATTGTGAGCTGGGATCAAAGTACTCTAAACATAGGCATGATAGATATAATTCTAAAAATCGAACTTAACAACTATGTTATAACATGAAAAGTAACTCAAACAAAGGATCATGAATAATTGTGCATTGAAACCAACTGTTTGTTTATGAGCATAGAGAAAACATAGCAAAGTGGTACTCAGCTTGTCCTTTATGAAGTAGCAAAACATAAATGCTAGGACACCTTTAAAGTTCAAAGGGTGACTAGATACAAGTAATTTAAGAAAAAGCAATAGCATAATCATGAATCAATCAATACTAATTTTGGGACTATGCACATTATACTCATAATGACAACTATGCTCTCTTAATTGGTGCATAAAGCAAGAAGATGGATACTCATCATAAAAGTAAAAGAAAGGGTCCTTCGAAGAATGAAGCAAGATTAACAAGTTTTATAAATCTTCCAAAAAGTATGGTACTCATTAGCTTTGAGCTCTCATTACCCCTATCATAAGCATCTTGAATGGTTAAAGTTAATGCTAGACCAAATATGAGTTATATGCTTGACAAATCACAAGTTGAAAATCTCGTGCCCCTTGAATACGAGTACCTAAACCTCATGCTACTCAACTTAGGTCCCAAATAAGTTCTTGTCATTGTAAGTATACATGCATCATTGAGAACGCCAACGGGGTACCTCCTGCCCCATGATATAGAAGTACTCCTTTCGATATGGGAGCAATCCCATACCAAAATCACAAGACAAACAGACAATGAACATCTCAGCAATCCTTTATTTACTATGGGCAAAGCTTTTCATTGAAGATGCATCATAAAATTCTCACTATGGTTCTCTGTAAATTTTCACCATGAACGATGCATGGCTTAAATTAGCCGCCCAAGAGTTTCTCTAACATATATACAAACTCCATGGACTTACAAGTTTCCATTTTATTTCACACCACTAGGCATCCATAAAAAAATAACATGATATCAGCTAGATAGTAATAAGTGCAATGTTGAAAGCGTGCCCCATGAAAGCATGGTTATGCTAATTCCCAACTCGTAATTTGCAAGCATATAATATTCATAAGATAATCACAATGGCTCAAGTTTATTAAGTGCAGGAAAGTAAATGTGCCATCAAGTTCGTGAGAGCTTTACTAACTAATTTTCTCATGACAAAATTTAAGTTGGAAGATAAATAAAAACATGATGAATATACTTGGAATAGAAATGATGCTAGTAGGTAGATATGGTGGACACAATTGGTAAACTTTGGTTTTTAGTGGTTGGATGCACGAGTGAGCTCATACTCAGTGCAGGCGAAGGCTAGCAAAAGACTGGGAGCAACCAACAAAGAGAGCAATAATTGCCATAATCATGCATAGTGACAAAACATTATTAATAAAAGCATAAAGTGATATTACAAGTCAAAAACTAAATGATCATAGAGGCTTTAGTTGACTGGTTGTAGTCATAACATGATGTACACATGTGCCAAGTCAACCCAATAACGCATCAAATGAGAATATACCACAATATTTATGCTTTGTATGATGGAAACAACACATGATTCTTTCAATGGCACATTAAGCACTCTCATATATTTGAGACAAGTCATGCTTCAAAGATAAAACTAAGCATATAATAAGAATAACATCCAACATAACATTCCAAAGTCTACGCCACAGTCTAGACATGCTTCCTTTTGCATCACTATAAGCATGAAACATTTTACTCGTCTTCAATACCAATCAATTTATTTGAAACAACTCTCATGAATGAAAATCAATAAGACCAGAGAGCTAATCATACATGAATAAAGAAAACTAACAAGCTCTGAACAAAGTAAGAATAGAAAACCAAGAGCTAAACGCAGTACTAGCAAACTAGAACACTCGCAGAACAATAAGAGCGAAAACTAGAGCGTTCTATGCAATTAAAACGGACCGTGTCACTCTACAAAACAAATATGCTGGGATCGAACCATATGCTACAGAAAACAAAACTAAAAAAAATAAAGACGCTCCAAGCACAACACATAGCGTATGAAGAAATAAAAATATAGCGCATAGAAAGATGACATGTTGCTTTGTTGATGAAGAGGGGATGCCTTGGGCAACCCCAAGCTTTGACGCTTGTACCACTTGGATATTTCTTGGGGTGGCAGGGGCATCCCCAAGCTTGAGCTTTTGTCCATAGTTCATCTCATTACATCATTCTTCTCTCCCTACACTTGAAAACTTCCTTCATACAAAACTTCACACAATTCTTATTAGCAGCATTAGTACAATCAAATAACAAATCCAGTTGAGTTCAATTCAAACATATATCAAACATATATTAAAGCATTAGATACTGTAGAAACTTCTTCAAAATGCTCTTTCCTCAAAAAAACTAAAAAAGAAAGAGATTAAAAGGCAAACGCAAATAGTGGCAGAAATCTGTCAAAACAAAGCATCGGGTAAAGATCTATTTGTTCTAACATCTTCTGTTGCTCAGATCGAAAAATATTAAACTAACGAAAGTTAGACCATAACCCGGGGCATATGCTAAAAAATTGTCAGCTCAAAATTACATTCTGTCTCGGAATACGAATTTTTACGGTGACAACACGGAATCTGTTTCAGGACAGCAACTTCCTCAAATCTTACTTTCTTCCTATTAGAGGCTATTCTTGGCACAAAAACGAAATAAAATGATAAGGAGAGGTTATTACAGTGGTAATAACTTACAAGACTCAATAAAAAAAATTACAGAAATAAAACAATGGGTCGTCTCCCATGAACGCTTTTCTTTAATGCCTTTTAGCTAAGCTCAGTAATTCGAGAAGATGCTCACATAAAAATATAAATTAAAGCAAATGAGAGCATAAAGGAGCAAATATGAAACACATTTAAGTCTAACCCACTTTCCATGCATAGTAATTTTGTACACAAATAAATTCACAAAGAACAAAGTGACAAGCATAGGAAGATAAAACAAGAGTAACTTCAAAACTTTTAGCATATAGAGAGGTGTTTTTGTACCATGAAAATTTCTACAACCATATTTACCACTCTCATAATAATTTTCAGTAGCTTCATGAATAAACTCAACAATATAACTATCACATAAAGCATTCTTTTCATGATCTACAAACACATAATTTTTATCAAGCTCAAAAATAGTGGGATTAAAACATTCAAACCCACTTCTAACAATTTTATAAAAAAGATGATTGATCATTCTCAAGAGGTATGTGGCTCCGAGATAAAGTCAAGACCCCTTCAGTCCCATTTTCAACAGTAGTACAATTAATATTATCAACCAATATAGGACCATCATCTAGAGCTTTATCATTAACATTTTCTAAGCAAAACTCTTTAGTACCATGCATTTTGAAATTAGGCACAAATAAAGAATTATCATAAGATTTATCAAAATAGCATTGATTATCATAGATAACAGGAGTATAATTATTATCATAAGTTTTACTCATAGTAAATATTTCAAGAGAATCCACAGGGACATAACATTCATCCTCCATTGGTAAGCATGGGGGACAATCAAATAGTGTAAGGGATAAAGAGTTATTCTCATTATAAGGTAGGCATCCGTAGCTAATCCATTCTTCCTCCTTTTGTTCATCTCTCTCCTCTTTTTCATCTAATGAGCTTTCTGGTTCAGCAATTTCTTCTTCCACAGGTTCCTGCAAATTGTGGATAAATTCTTGTGCATGACTGGGTCTCTTTTTATAATCAATGATATAATAATTAAAACTTCTTTACTAAAGTCATATTGGAATTTATGATGTTTAGTATCCTGTTCAAAGCAACAATTTATATCAGGGCGTTTAAGCAAAATTTTAGCAATTAGATTCAACTTTTGTAACACGCCTCTCATGACTTTACCCTTATATGATTTTCTATACTTTATAAATAGCTCCATAGAGGTTCTAGCATGTTCTTCCATAACAACAGTTTTTTAGATTTTCTGTTTTTCAAAATTCTATGGACTTTCGGGTATATAAAAAAACTAAAACAAGACACAAATAAACTAGACAAAAGTAAACTAAACAAAACACAACTAAACAGAAATAACTAAGCACAAATAAATTAAACAAGACAAAATAAAATAAAATAAAAATAGAGCGACAGGTAAAGTGTACTCCTCAGGTGAACTTATGAGTAGAGCTATGCCTCCCCGGCAACAGCGCCAGAAAATAGTCTTGATGAACCACAAGTATAGGGGATCTCAACAGTCTTCGAGGGAAGTAAAACCCAAATTTATTGATTCAACACAAGGGAAGGTAAAGAATACTTATAATCCTTAACAATGGAGTTGTCAATTCAGCTGCACCTGGAAAAGCACTAGTAACAGGGGTGATGTGAAAGAAGCAGTAATATGAGAACAATGGGAATAGTAACACAACAGCAGTATCAGTAACACATAGGAGATGTCACCAGAAAGTATTGTAGTGCGTAGTTGACTGTAGAGCAATGATGATGATAGAAAGACCGGGGTTCCTAGCTATCTACACTACTGGTAACTCTCCAAATAATATGTGTTGCGTGAACATATTACAGTTGGGCAATTAATAATTGTGAGGGCATGGCAATGCATGCTATGATAAGATAAAGTTTACTGTAGTATTTAATTGGGCATTACAACATAATACATAGATTGTAATCCAACTGCGTCTGTGACTAATAATCCATCTTCAGGTTATCATCCGAACCCCTTCTAGTATTAAGTTACAAGCAACAGATTATTCCATTAAGCAATGTGTGTAAAGTAAACCATAGAATTATCCTTAGATAAAATATTAGTGTTTACTCCCTAGTAGCAACAACACATCTACAATCTTAGAAGTTATTGTCACTCTTGCAGAAAACTAGAGGCATGAGCACACTATCGAGCATAAGTACTCCCTCTTGGATGCAAGATCTTAAATAACAGTAGTATGATAATATGATAAACAATCTGATCACAATTCCAGAATTTATCGGATCCCAACAAACACAACACCGATTACATCATATGGATCTCAATCATGTAAGGCAGATCATGAGATTATTGTATTGAAGTATATGGGAGAGAGAGTACAAACTAGCTACAACCAAGAACCCGTAGTCCAGGGGGGAACTACTCATGAACCATCATGGAGTCGAAGTGGAGGCGGTGGAGTCGATGAAGATGGCTTCGGGGTTCAATCTCCGTCCCGGCAGGGTGCCGGAACAGGAACTTCTGACCCCCGAAACTTGTCTGGACGATGGCGGTGGCGAGGAAACTTTTCGTGGACGGAGCCTCTAGTGTTTAGGTCTTCCCGAGATTGTGAATAAATAGGCGGAAGGGCAAGGTCGGTGGCCGCCTGGGGGCCCACACCACCCCTTGGTGCGGCCAGCCCTGGGCCCGCGCCAAGGCATGGTTTTGCCACCCTGTGGCCCTCTTCGTCTCTCCTTTGGACTTCCTCTTCATTACGAAAAAATATTTACTTTGGCTTTTGTTTCGTCCAATTTCGAGAATATTTCCTATACAACTTTTCTAGAAATACAAAATAGCAGAAAACAGGGAACTCACACTGTGGCATCGTTAATAGGTTAGTACCGCAAAATATATAAAAGTGCAACGGAGTGTGAGAAAATCATATATAAATTAGTGTAAAATAAGCATGGAGCATCAAAAATTATAGATATGTGTGCGACGTATCATTCACCCCCGAACCAATGTGCATGTGGAGCAAGAAAATATGGAGTTGTTGAGGGGCCTAACTCCCGACATTGTTGTGGTTATTGCGAACCACACCGAGTAACACCACGGGGGAATGCCTTTCTCCTTGGTGTACTTAGAAGAAGCCATGTTGCCCATGGAGCTCATGCATAGCTCCTCGAGTACGCGCATACGTTGAAGATGTGCAATAGAAGGAGAGAGTTTATGATCTACCATATGTATAGTTAGCCGCTTTTCCATCTCAGCCTTGATTTGCAAAAAAGAAAAAAGGTTACCACATAGAACAATATATTAGCTTCACATTACTAGGGACAGTATGCAAGCTGACTTACAATTGCATCTTTTACTGCAGTGGAGAAGCCATTTTTTCCAGCTAAAATGGCATTCTTTGAATGTATCCACATGATCGAGTGGGTTCCTTACATTTGTACTTGTCTCCCTGAAATTAAAAACATAAGTGAAGCTACCTTATAGGTTCCATGGAGATCTGGTCAAAAGGTTTCACATAATTCTTGTTTCGCATGCAGATAACTATTGAGAGCAGTACACCTGCAAAATTTTGTAAGCAATGATGAGAAGCAAAGTTCATACAAATAGCTACCTATCAAAACTTGAATTTAGTTCAATGGACAGATGTGCATCACATTATTAAACCAAAACCTCGATATAGTAAACAAAATAGTCAAGGAAATTCTAATATAATCTGTGTTGTTAAAGTAGATACAATGATCACATAGACTGAGCGAGGTAAGTATCAAAATGGCCACCAAATGAGCAACATCCATCACTTCTTACCAAATTATGCAAGTGCACACTTCGTAGATTCTCGACCCAATGATTCATGATATTGGATCTTAGAACTTTTTTGTATTGGCAGCACATATTTTATGCACGAATTGTAGAATTAGTAAGTGTGTACATTACGATATACAAGGCTAAAATTTTAAGTTCGGAAAGGAACTGACCACCCTTTGGAGATGCCTCTAGTGCTCCACTAGCGCCTTCCAATCCTCGTTATTCAATAGAACTGGAATTTCTTTTCGCATGTGATGGATCTGTGTCAATGTACTTCTTTTTTGGGAGATATCGACATTGCCGAAGATCTTTCGGAAGAAGGTTTCTACAATGTTTTTTACGCGAGACTTTTATGTCCATCTTAACACTTTCCTAGTGACACGAAAGAGCATGCACAAAAGAAAAATTATTAGCTTCAAATAAAGATTACAATCGGTGCAAAGGCTGTACTTAACTTAACTTCACCGAAATATTGTCTGAGAATCCTAGCGTCCCCCTTGTACTTGCTCTATTGCGAATGAACAAGCATGTATCTCCTGATTGCATTGTTGCATTCAGTTGCAATGCTTGCAGCAATTCGAGTTGACACCGACCTTGTCTTCTCTTTTGGAATGATGGCGGAGTGTCGCATCCGGATATTCTAGCAACGTGTGCCTCCTTTTCCCATGTTCTTTACTGTTTTCACAATATCATTTCCTTCCACATATGGATCAACATATAAATACCACTGTTCAGTATATCACAACATAGAGGTGTTACTCCTGCAGGAAATATACCACTAAATACATGAAATATACCTTCAACCACATGGATCAGAAAGTTCAATATCCATAAAAAGATGTAAACTAGGATCATTAAATGTGCTAGAGGGAAGAAGTTAGTACGGGTTCATCATGCAACTAACCAAAATGCAACTAAGCACTTGGTATTAGAATTTACATTGAGTAAGAGAATGTTCCAGATGTAAGGATCTGCATATCGTTGAGCTCAGATCTATTTTGCGTCATTTATATCCGTTCGTGGCACTTCACGAACTAGTTGTTTAGAATTCAACATGTGATTCCATTGATAATTATAATATGGCGTTGGGACAAGTGGAAGCTGGCAGGCCGGGAGATTATCATTTTGTTCTAGCACTAATAGGAAACTAGCTATAGGTGAAATGTTTTTTTGTCGCGCACCAAATAACCATGTGCCACTAAAATATCGGTGGCGCACCCAGACACGTGCGCCACTAAATAATGGAATTTTCTTTAGCGCACCAACTCTCCATGCGCCACAGAATTTAGCATTTCTGTGGCGCACTAACTCTCCATGCGCCACCGAAATCTGTTGGGACCCGCAGCCAAATATTGGGTTGACCAATTCTAAGTATTTATGTGACGCATGGAGCTGGATGCGCCACAGAAATGTCGCCTTTCTCTAGCGCATGTGGCCAAATGTGCCACATAAAGAAGCATTTATGTTTTTTCAACTGTCCACCCCCTGGTGGATCGCCTTTTTGGTGTTAAAAAATCACATAAAATTATAAAAACTTCAAAAAAATCCAGTGGAACTGTACTTATATTAAGTGGTATAATTGTAGTGGAAATTAAGAAATTTGAATTTTGAGTTTTTTTGTAAACAAAGTGTAGAAAAATATAAAACGGCTTTTCTGGTTGCATACGAAGTCGAAAAAATACGCATAATATATCAAAATAACCGGGAAAAAATATTACAAACAAATTTTACACCAAATGCAAAATTCGAAAATAATGAAAGTTAAGGCAAAGTCAAGATTTTTTTCCTGCAAAAATAAAAAAGTTCGAAAAAAAATCGGTAGCGCACCAAATGCGCATGCGCCACAAAATTGTTAGGCTGGAATTTGAAATCCGGTGGCACCCTTCTCCCTCTCTCTGTTCTGCTCCTCCTCTCCTCCACTTCTTCGCCAC
Source organism: Lolium perenne (assembly GCF_019359855.2). Taxonomy (NCBI): domain Eukaryota; kingdom Viridiplantae; phylum Streptophyta; class Magnoliopsida; order Poales; family Poaceae; genus Lolium; species Lolium perenne. The sequence continues at coordinate 3,122,553 of NC_067250.2, read as the reverse complement.
TTCACCTTCTCCTCCACTTCACCTTCTCCTCGACTTCCTCCCTCCTCTCCTCCACCTCCACTTCTCTCCTTCTCCTCCGGCCTCCTCCACCACTCGGCGACCTCCTCCTCCACACCCGACGACCTCCTCCTCCTCTTCCGGTGACCCCCTCCTTCCCCACCTTCGGTGACCCCCTTCAGCCGGCCTCCTCCTCCTCCACCCACCACTGATGGCCGGCCTCCTCTCCTCCTCCACCCACCCCACCCACCCACCCACCTTCGGTGACCTCCGAAAAATTTCAAAAAAAACCAGCGAAATTCCGACGGCCTCAGATCTAGTTTTGGCCGCCTTTTTAAAAATTCAAAAAAATTATGTTGTGCACCACCGATGGATGCACCACAGAAAGTTTTCTATGGCGCATGCCAGCGTGGTGCACCACACAAATGTCACTTTCTGTGGCGCATGGGTCTATGCGCCACAAAATTCACATTTGTGTAGCGTGGATTCGAAAATGGAGGGTGCGCCACAGAATTTCAAAACGATGCGTCACCGATGAGCCTTTTCCTACTAGTGTAGGCTGGATTGCGGTTCCATTTGAAGGCGTCTGGTTGGCCCTCTCGTTGTTGTTGGCAGTATGTTTCTTCGTCCCCTGATGTCTACGCACGCTTCTATTCCTGTAGACAGTGTTGGGCCTCCAAGAGCAGAGGTTTGTAGAACAGCAGCAAGTTTCCCTTAAGTGAATCACCCAAGGTTTATCGAACTCAGGGAGGTAGAGGTCAAAGATATTCCTCTCAAGCAACCCTGCAATTAAGATACAACAAGTCTCTTGTGTCCCCAACACACCTAATACACTTGTCAGATGTATAGGTGCACTAGTTCGGCGAAGAGATAGTGAAATACAAGTAATATGGATGATTGTAAGTAGTAATTGCAATCTGAAATAAAGATGGCAGCAAGCAAACATGTAGCAGAACTTGATGAAAACGGTGTTTCAATACTTAGAAGCAAGGCCTAGGGATCATACTTTCACTAGTGGACACTCTCAACATTGCAATCATAATGGAATATAAATATAAGCACTTCACTATGCTATTCTGAATTACTCTCTGGCGGGATAACGAACACTAATTCACCATGTAGGGCTGCAAAAGCAAACCTTAAAGATGCATTCCCAAGTACTAATAAACACGCCACGCTGTCACTGTGAGCATTCAAAGGAGGTACTAACACACCACAATTTCATAGAGACATCCAACTCAAATCATAACCCAGTGAACAAGTATTCTGTGAAATATAGCCTAAGAGACCCACACGGTGCACACACTGTCACCTTTACACACGTGGGACAAGGAGTCTCCGGAGATCACATAAGTAAAATCCACTTGAATAGCATAACGACATCTAGATTACAAAGCTCATCATATGGATCTCAATCATGTAAGGCAGCTCATGAGATCATTGTATTGAAGTACATGGAAGAGAGAGATTAACCACATAGCTACCGGTAAAGCCCTTAGCCTCGGGGGAGAACTACTCCCTCCTCATCATGGGAGACAGCAGCGGCGATGAAGATGGCGGTGGTGTCGATGGAGATGGCTTCCGGGGGCAATTCCCCGTCCCGGCAGCATGCCAGAATAGAGACTTCTGTCCCCCGAACTTGACTTCGCGATGGCGGCGGCTGCGTAACGTTTCTCGTATCGTGGCTTATCTTTTTAGGGTTTTCGCGAGGGAGAGTTTAAGTAGGCGGAAGGGCAGAGTCGGTGGAGGCACGGGGGCCTCACACCATAGGCCGGCGCGGGCCCCATGCTGGCCGCGCCGCCTTATGGTGAGGGCGCCTCGTGGCCCCACTTCGTATCCTCTTCGGTCTTCTAGAAGCTCCGTGGAAAAATAAGACCCTGAGCGTTAATTTTGTCCAATTCCGAGAATATTTCCTGTGTAGGATTTCTGAAACCAAAAACAGCACAAAACAGGAACTGGCGCTTCGGCATCTCGTTAATAGGTTAGTGCCGGAAAATGCATATAAATGATGTAAAGTGTGTATAAAACATGTGAGTATTGTCATAAAACTAGCATGAAACATAAGAAATTATGGATACGTTTGAGACGTATCAAGCATCCCCAAGCTTAGTTCCTACTCGCCCTCGAGTAGGTAAACGATAATAAAGATAATTTCTTAAGTGACATGCTACCAACATGATCTCGATCAATACTATTGTAAAGCATATGAGATGAATGAAGTGATTCAAAGCAATGGTAAAGATAATGATTAAACAACTGAATCATATGGCAAAGACTTTTCATGAATAGTACTTTCAAGACAAGCATCAATAAGTCTTGCATAAGAGTTAACTTGTAACATGTAAAAGGCATTGAAGCAACACAAAGGATGATTAAGTTTCAGCAATTGCTTTTAACTTGTAACATGTATATCTCATGGATAGTTGTCAACATAAAGCAATATAACAAGTGCAATAAGTAAACATGTAAGAATCAGTGTACACAGTTGACACAAGTGTTTGCTTCTAAGATAGAAAGAAGTAGGTAAACTGACTCAACATAAAGTAAAAGAAAGGCCCTTTGTAGAGTGAAGCATGGATTACTATTTTTGTGCTAGAGCTTTTATTTTGAAAACATAGAAACAATTTTGTCAACGGCAGTAATAATTCATATGTGTTATGCATAAGACATCCTATAAGTTGCAAGCCTCATGCATAGAATACCAATAGTGCTCGCACCTTGTCCTAATTAGCTTGGATTTACATGGATTATCATTGCATAACATATGTTTCAACCAAGTGTCACAAAGGGGTACCTCTATGCCGCCTGTACAAAGGTCCAAGGAGATAGATCGCAGTTGATTTCCCGTTTTTGATAGATCTCAACTAAGGACATCCATACCGGAACAACATAGAAAACAGATAATGGACTCCTCTTTAATGCATAAGCATTCAACAACAGATAATATTCTCATAAGAGATTGAGGATTAATGTCCAAACTGAAACTTCCACCATGATACATGGCTTCGGTTAACGGCCCAATGTTCTTCTCTAACAATATGCATACTCAAACCATTTGATCATGATAAATCACCCTTACTTCAGACAAGACGAACATGCATAGCAACTCACAGGATATTCAGCAAAGGTGTAAAAAGTTGATGGCGTCCCCAGAAACATGGTTACCGCTCAACAAGCAACTTATAAGAAATAAGATACATAAGCGACATATTCAATACCACAATAGTTTTTAAGCTATTTTCCCATGAGCTATGTATTGCAAAGACAAAGAATGAAATTTTAAAGGTAGCACTCAAGTAATTTACTTTGGAATGGCAGAAAAATACCACATACTAGGTAGGTCTGGTGGACACAAATGGCATAGGTTTTGGCTCAAGGTTTTGGATGCACGAGAAGAATTCCCTCTCAGTACAAGGCTTTGGCTAGCAAGGTTGTTTGAAGCAAACACAAGTATGAACCGGTACAGCAAAACTTACATAAGAACATATTGCAAGCATTATAAGACTCTACACTGTCTTCCTTGTTGTTCAAACACTTCACCAGAAAATATCTAGACTTTTAGAGAGACCAATCATGCAATCCAAATTTCAACAAGCTCTACGGTAGTTCTCCACTAATAGGTTTAAACTACATGATGCAAGAGCTTAAACATGACCTATGAGAGCTCAAAACAATTGCCAAGTATCAAATTATTCAAGACAATATACCAATTACCACATGAAGCACTTTCTGTTTCCAGCCAAATAGCAATTAACGAAGCAGTTTTCAACTCCGCCATGAACATTAAAAGTAAAACTAAGAACACCAGTGTTCATATGAAACAGCGGAGCGTGTCTCTCTCACATACAAAGAATGCTAGGATCCGAGTTTATTCAAACAAAAACAAAAATAAAAGCAAACAGACGCTCCAAGTAAAGCACATAAGATGTGACTGAATAAAAATATAGTTTCACTAGAGGTGACCTGATTAGTTGTCGATGAAGAAGGGGATGCCTTGGGCATCCCCAAGCTTAGGTGCTTGAGTCTTCTTGAAATATGCAGGGATAAACCACGGGGACATCCCCAAGCTTAGACTTTTCACTCTTCTTGATAATATTGTATCATCCTCCTCTCTTGATCCTTGAAAACTTCCTCCACACCAAACTCAAAACAAACTCATTAGAGGGTTAGTGCATAATCAAAAATTCACATATTCAGAGGTGACATAATCATTCTTAACACTTCTGGACATTGCACAAAGCTACTGAAAGTTAATGGAACAAAGAAATCCATCAAACATAGCAAAACAGGCAATGCGAAATAAAAGGCAGAATCTGTCAAAACAGAACAGTCCGTAAAGACGAATTTTTCTAGGGCACTTAACTTGCTCAGATGAAAAAGCTCAAATTGAATGAAAGTTGCGTACATATCTGAGGATCACACACGTAAATTGGCAGATTTTTCTGAGTTACCTACAGACGGGGCTCCTTAATTTCGTGACAGTAAGAAATCTGTTTCTGTGCAGTAATCCAAATCTAGTATCAACCTTACTATCAAAGACTTTACTTGGCACAACAATGCAATAAAATAAAGATAAGGAGAGGTTGCTACAGTAGTAAAAACTTCCAAGACGCAACAAAACAGTAGCAAAATAAAAACATGGGTTATCTCCCAAGAAGTGCTTTCTTTATAGCCATTAAGATGGGCTCAGTGATTTTAATGATGCTCACATAAGGATGAGAGTTGAAGCAAAGAGAGCATCAAAAACAAATAAGAAACACTTTTAAGTCTAACCCACTTCCTATGAAAAGGAATCTTGTACACAAATAAATTCATTAAGAACAAAGTGCCAAGCATAGGAAGATAAAACACGAGTAACTTCAAAATTTTCAGCATGTAGAGAGGTGTTTTAGTACCATGAAAATTTCTACAACCATATTTTTCTCTCTCATAATAACTTTCAGTAGCATCATGAACAAACTCAACAATATAACTATCACATGAAACATTCTTATCATGAGCTACATGCATAAAATTATTACTCTCCTCATAAGCATAGTCATTACTATTAATTGTAGTGGGAGCAAATTCAATAAAATAGCTATCATTATTATTCTCATCACCATAATCATCATATATAGGAGGCATATTGTAATCATAATTAATCTTCTCCTCAATAGTAGGTGGACTGAAAATATGATAGTCATCATTGTAATCATCATATATAGGAGGTAAAGTATCATCAAAGTAAGTTTTCTCCTTCATGCTTGGGGGACTAAAAATATCATGCTCCTCAAAACCAGCTTCCCCAAGCTTAGAATTTTCCATAGCATTAGCAACAATGGTGTTCAAAGCATTCATACTAATAACATTGCCATCAGCATGCATATAAAGTTCCATAGGTTTTTTAATTTTCTCTTCAAACACCTCATGTCCTAACTCAAGATAAATACTATAAAGATCTCTAATATTTTTGTTGTTTTCCATTAAGCCTAACTAGTGAAAATAAAAACAAGAAACAAAAAGATATAATTGCAGGATCTAAAGGAAATACCTTCGAGCACTCACACACCGGCAACAGTGCTAGGAAATAGCTTAGTAGTCGGAGGATGTGAATACCTTTTACCTTACCTCCCCGGCAACGGCGCCAGAAAATTGCTTGATGTCTACGCACGCTTCTATTCCTGTAGACAGTGTTGGGCCTCCAAGAGCAGAGGTTTGTAGAACAGCAGCAAGTTTCTCTTAAGTGAATCACCCAAGGTTTATCGAACTCAGGGAGGTAGAGGTCAAAGATATTCCTCTCAAGCAACCCTGCAATTAAGATACAAGAAGTCTCTTGTGTCCCCAACACACCTAATACACTTGTCAGATGTATAGGTGCACTAGTTCGGCGAAGAGATAGTGAAATACAAGTAATATGGATGATTGTAAGTAGTAATTGCAATCTGAAATAAAGATGGCAACAAGCAAACATGTAGCAGAACTTGATGGAAACGGTGTTTCAATACTTAGAAGCAAGGCCTAGGGATCATACTTTCACTAGTGGACACTCTCAACATTGCAATCATAATGGAATATAAATATAAGCACTTCACTATGCTATTCTGAATTACTCTCTGGCGGGATAACAAACACTAATTCACCGTGTAGGGCTGCAAAAGCAAACCTTAAAGATGCATTCCCAAGTACTAATAAACACCCCACGCTGTCACTGTGAGCATTCAGAGGAGGTACTAACACACCACAATTTCATAGAGACATCCAACTCAAATCATAACCCAGTGAACAAGTATTCTGTGAAATATAGCCTAAGAGACCCACACGGTGCACACACTGTCACCTTTACACACGTGGGACAAGGAGTCTCCGAAGATCACATAAGTAAAATCCACTTGAATAGCATAACGACATCTAGATTACAAAGCTCATCATATGGATCTCAATCATGTAAGGCAGCTCATGAGATCATTGTATGGAAGTACATGGGAGAGAGAGATTAACCACATAGCTACCGGTAAAGCCCTTAGCCTCGGGGGAGAACTACCCCCTCCTCATCATGGGAGACAGCAGCGGCGATGAAGATGGCGGTGGTGTCGATGGAGATGGCTTCCGGGGGCAATTCCCCGTCCCGGCAGCGTGCCGGAACAGAGACTTCTGTCCCCCGAACTTGGCTTCGCGATGGCGGCGGCTGCATAACTTTTCTCGTATCGTGGCTTATCTTTTTAGGGTTTTCACGATGGAGAGTTTAAATAGGCGGAAGGGCAGAGTTGGTGGAGGCACGGGGGCCCCACACCATAGGCTGGCGCGGGCCCCATGCTGGCCGCGCCGCCTTATGGTGAGGGCGCCTTGTGGCCCCACTTCGTATCCTCTTCGGTCTTCTGGAAGCTCCGTGGAAAAATAAGACCCTGGGGCGTTAATTTCGTCCAATTCCGAGAATATTTGCTGTGTAGGATTTCTGAAACCAAAAACAGCACAAAACATGAACTGGTGCTTCGGCATCTCCTTAATAGGTTAGTGCCGGAAAATGCATATAAATGATATAAAGTGTGTATAAAACATGTGAGTATTGTCATAAAACTAGCATGGAACATAAGAAATTATGGATACATTTGAGACGTATCATCCCCTTGTAAGAAGTAGATATGGATTGATCAACCAAGCATACCACTGATAACCCACAAGTATAGGGGATCGCAGCAGTCTTCGTGGGTAGTAAAACCCAATTTATTGATTCGACACAAGGGGAGACAAAGAATACTTGAAAGCCTTAACAACGGAGTTGTCAATTCAGCTGCACCTGGAAACAGACTTGCTCGCAAGAGTTAATCAGTAGTGATAGTTTTATAGCGTAGAGATAGTAAAATAACAAAGCAGTGATTATAGTAAACAGCGGGATTAAAATACTGTAGGCACGGGGACGGATAACGGGCGTTGCATGGATGAGAGAAACTCATGTAACAATCAAGCAGGGCATTTGCAGATAATAATAAAACGGTGTCTAAGTACAAAGCAATCAATAGGCATGTGTTCCAATTATAGTCGTACGTGCTCGCAATGAGAAACTTGCACAACATCTTTTGTCCTACCAGCCGGTGGCAGCCGGGCCTCAAGGGAATCTACTGGATATTAAGGTACTCCTTTTAATAGAGTACCGGAGCAAAGCATTAACACTCCGTGAACACATGTGATCCTCACATCACTACCATCCCCTCCGGTTGTCCCGATTTCTGTCACTTCGGGGCCATTGGTTCCGGACAGCGACATGTGTATACAACTTGCAGGTAAGACCATAAACAATGAATATCATGATGAAATAATAACATGTTCAGATCTGAGATCATGGCACTCGGGCCCTAGTGACAAGCATTAAGCATAAGAAGTTGCAACAATATCATCAAAGTACCAATTACAGACACTAGGCACTATGCCCTAACAATCTTATACTATTACATGACCAATCTCATCCAATCCCTACCATCCCCTTCAGCCTACAGCGGGGGAATTACTCACACATGGATGGGGGTAACATGGCTGGTCGATGGAGAGGTGTCGGTGGTGATGATGGCGATGATCTCCTCCAATTCCCCGTCCCGGCAGAGTGCCAGAACGGAGACTTCTGGCTCCCGAGACGGAGTTTCGCGACGTGGCGGCGTTCTGGAGGGTTTCTGGCGACTTCCACTTCTCCCCGTGCGTTTTTAGGTCGAAGGCAATAAGTAGTCCGAAAGAGGGCGTCGGGGGCCAGCCGAGGCCGCCACACACTAGGGCCGCGCGGGCCCCTCCTGGGCCACGCCGGCCTAGTGTGTGGGGCCCTCGGGCCCCCACCTGGCTTGCCCTTCTGGCTCCGTCAGTATTCTGGGAAAATAGGACCTTTCGCATAAATTCCGAGGATTTTCCTGAAAGTTGAATTTCTGCACAAAAACGAGACACCAGAACAGTTCTGCTGAAAACAGCGTTAGTCCGTGTTAGTTGCATCCAAAATACACAAATTAGAGGCAAAACAATAGCAAAAGTGTTCGGGAAAGTAGATACGTTTTGGACGTATCAACTCCCCCCAAGCTTAGCTTATTGCTTGTCCTCAAGCAATTCAGTTAACAACTGAGCGATAAAAGAACTTTCACGAACACATTCGTTCATATGATGTAAATATTCTCATGCTATGGCTAACACTTAGGCAGTTCATAATAAGATACATGCAAATAAGATCATCCAATAGCTATGTCAATCATGGAAAAGTACCAACAATTAATAATAAGCATCATGAATCATGTATATAAGCAGGATTGCAATGTTCATAAAAGAGTATGATAGAGTGGTATCTCGCTTGCCCATATTTGATCAGCAAAACATAAATGCTCAGGCACCTCTGAAGTTCATAGAAAGACTAGAAATAGTGATTGTCAAAGATAAAAGCATCAAAGTTATACCACAATTAATCATATTTTGGGACAAGCATATTATACTAAGAATGACAGTTGTGCTCTCAAGAAAGTGCTCAAAGAAAGGATGGAGACTCAATGTAAAAGTAAAAGATTGATCCTTCGCAGAGGGAAGCAGGGATTAACATGCGCTAGAGATTTCATTTGTAAAACAGGAGTAAGATTATTTTGAGAGGTGTTTGTTGTTGTCAACGAATGGTAATGGGTACACTAACTACCTCGTCAACCAGACTTTCAAGAGCGGCTCCCATGAAACTTTATTTTTGGGTGGCACTCCTTCCAACCTTGCTTTCACAAACCATGGCTAACCGAATCTTCGGGTGCCTGCCAACAATCTCATACCATGAAGGAGTGCCTTTTTATTTTAGTTTTATTTAGATGACACTCCTCCCCACCTTTGCTTTCTCAAGCCATGGCTAACCGAATCCTCGGGTGCCAACCAACAATCACATACCATGGAGGAGTGTCTATTTATAAATTTATGAAGGTTAATTAATTTGGGGCTGGGAACCCCGTTGCCAGCTCCTTTTGCAAAATTATTGGATAAGCGGATGTGCCACTAGTCCATATGAAAGTCCGTCAAGAGTAAATGACAAGGTTGAAAGATAAACACCACATACTTCCTCATGAGCTATGAAACATTAACACAAATTGAGAAGCATTTTGAAGGTTTAAAGGTAGTGCATGAGAATTTACTTGGAATGGTTTGAAATGCCATGCATAGGTATTTATGGTGGACACTTTGGAACAACTTGGTTTTCATGTGTTTGGAGGCACGAGCAGCGTTCCCGCTCAGTACAAGTGAAGGCTAGCAATAGACTAGGAAGCGGCAATCAAGAGAGCAGTAACTGTCATAATCATGCTTGCGGCAAAATAGATTAACTGAGGCATAGAAGTGATACAAGAACTCTGAGGCAATGTAAATCATTGAGGCTTAATTGACTCTTGTTCAGTCATATGCATGCGTGAGCATGTGCCAAGTTATTTCAAATGAATTATTCAGAGGAGGATACCACAATATCATACCTATTTATGAATAAAACAATGCAAGCAAACATCCATGACATGCTACTCATATTAATAAATTGGAGCTAAACATGAGAGATCATGAACTACTAGACTTTCTTAAATGACATATACCTCACATGAACCAACCAAGCATGCTCACATGGATGAGTGTATGTACAAAAATGAAAACAAATAGAGTTCATACCAGCCTCTCACCACAATCAGATTATCGTAGATCGTCATTATTGCCTTTTCACTTGTGTAGCTTGAATAATATGGAACGAAAACCACGCTCCATCCACCGAAGACCATTGAACTCATAAAGAACTTTACAAAACCAAAGAATAACAGCAAATATTTTTGGTGTTTTCGAATTTGGAAACAAGAACAAAAGGAAGCAAGCAAACAAAGCAAAATCTTTTTGGGTTTTCTTATAGCAAACTAGCAATAGCAAATAAAGCAAGATAAAATCAAGAAACTAAAATAAACAAGTGGTGAAGAGAAACAACAGAAATATTTTTGGTCTTTTTGTGTTTTAGGAAAGAAACAAAGTAAGAATAAGAAAATGAAAACTAAAAGAAACACAGAAAAGCAGGATGGCAGAAATCTGCCAAAACCTGACAGCAGTACAGAAATCGATTTTTACAAAAATCTTCCGCTGCTCAGCTCGAAAAGTGTTCAACTAATGAAAGTTAGATAACAACCTGGGGAACATGCACAAAAATTGGCAGCTCAAAATAACTTTCTGGCTGTGCGCACGAATGTTTCTAGTAACAGTTCAGAATCTGTTTTCAGGCAGCACCTCCCCAAATATCATCTTCCTTTCATTAGAAAACCACTCAAAGAAACTAAACAAGTATGTACAAGTATCCAGCAACCATAATATGCAAAGAATGAGTGATGCCGGTATACCTCCCCCCAAGCTTAGGTTTTTTGCCTAAGTGGAGATCAATCCCATGGTGCCCATGAAGTAGCACCTCCGTAGTACGAAGATGGATCATATTCCGGGTATGTGCTAGAAGAAGCACCCGGATACGTGACGGTGTAGTCGTAGGAGGGCTCGGCGTCCTCGGAGTCATGCTGCTGGTGGAAGCCTTGTATCTTCAATTGCTCATCCACCTCCTCCTTAGTGCGCGACCATGGTTTCCTGTCAATACTGAACAAATCTGGCTGCGGCAAAAGGATTTCCCTCTCTTCCCCGTCAGCAAACAATATTCTATAGACAATCTTATCTAAACTAGAGTCGGTTGTAACAAATTGATGACTCTTCATAGCAGCAATATCGATCCTCATAGGAGTTATTTTTACATCATTAGGGTCAAGAGGAAGCTCTAAATATGCTAAAACGCGTGAAGCAATAATTCCTCCAAATATAGGCCCCTTGTTAGACAAGCGGCGAGCAACAAGAGCACCAAGATGATAAGGCGTGTCCCCAGTGAGTGCAGCAATTAAGAAACCAAGGTGATAGCTAGATATGTTACTAGTGTTCTCCCTACCAAGAATGCTAGTGCCAATGTAATAAGCAAAATACTTAATGGCGGGGAGTTGGATGTTTCTTATCTTGCCACGCTGAATGGTGCGACAATCATCATTGGTGATCCCTCGATAGAGCTCCAGCAATTCCTTGGGGTTGTCCTCGATCTTCCTTGCTGTACCTACAGGGACAATACCCAATGCAGCACAAATTTTTTCCAACTTCATAGTAATAGGTTTACCATAGATCTTGAATGAAACTGTCGGGCGAAAGTGCTTATTGCTGAACTTGAAGCTCTCCACAAAGATATTAGTGAGCGTGTAGTATTGCTCACTCTCATCTCCCACATAGGTGGTTAAACCCGCCCTACCGACGAGGGTCAAGAAATCATCCAACAAACCTGCATTTCTCAAAAAGTCATAACATGGGAAGGATGAAGCATTAGGGACTCCATTGTCCTCCTCGGGTGCGAAGCTTGGTGCGATGAGATCCTCATTGTAGGATTGCCTGAATCGGGTGGATGACCTCGAGGGCCTCCCCGTGCTTGTTGTCTCCCCTTGGAACACTTCTCCAAAGTTGAAGTTGTCCATCCCCCTTTTCTGAAATTTTTCAACAAACAATATAAAATCTGATTCGGTGACATATAATTGAGGGAAACTACCATAGGAACTTGCTAGAGTACTAATCATGCATCAAAACTAGTTTCTACCACTTAGAACAAGCATGCAAGCTCACTAAACATGTTACCTACAGCAGCAAAATATTCAAGATATACTCAACCAAACAAAATTCTACTTGGATGGTTGGAGGAGTCACATACCGAAGAGCAAATGTGCCAAATTTCAGACAGAAATCTGGGCTGAGCAAAGAGATCGAGAAATCTGGAGCTCTTGAGCAAAAACGCGAGTGAGAGGAACCTGGTGCTAGTTTTTTCGGGAGAGAGAAGAATGTGGGAGGAGTGAAGTGGGGCAAAGGGGGACCCACACACCAGGGTGGCGCGCTCCCCTTGCAGGCCGCGCCGGCCTGTGGGGTGCCACCCTGGGGTGCCCCACTGGTCATCCCTGTGTGCTCCTGTGCCTCGTCGAAAAATAGGACCAACGGTATAATTTTTGTGGATTTTTGAAAACTTTGAAAAATGCACATTTCTGGGTATTAAGTTTATTATTACTGGCCAGGAATTTTTTTGAAATCTCTAACTAACTAAGGAACTTTACAAAACAAAAGTGCTACAGCAAGTAGAACAAATGGAGGAAGAAAGAGATGTTGTTTACCTCCTCTATGCATATAAAAAGTATTTGTTAACAAGGTTGATCAAGTCTTGCCACCAAATAAATTTTACATAGCATAAGAAGAAATAAACCTCAAATCAATCATGTTACCTTGAATTGTATTGATATGGATCCAATCACAAGAGTTTGATATTCTTCTTTAGGCTCATATATAGGACAATCAATGGTTCCCACTTTGATAGTTCTCACATTAGAAATTGTATTAACTCCACATGCTTTCTCAATCCTCTTGGGAAAATAAACGGTATGCTCCTTGTCATCAACATTGAAAGTAACTTTTCCTTTATTGCAATCAATAACAGCCCCTGCGGTGTTAAGAAAAGGTCTCCCAAGAATAATAGACATATTATCATCTTCAGGCATTTCCAACACAACAAAATCAGTTAATATCAAGCAGTTATTAGTAACTTGAACAGGAACATCCTCACATATACCAACAGGAATAGCAGTAGATTTATCAGCCATTTGCAAAGATATATCAGTCGGTATCAACTTATCTAAATAAAGTCTCTTATAAAGAGAGAAAGGCATAACACTAACACCCGCTCCCAAATCACATAGAGCAGTTCTAACATAATTATTCTTAATAGAACAAGGAATAGTCGGTATACCTGGGTCGCCAAGCTTCTTTGGAACCTTACCATTAAAAGAGTAATTAGCAAGCATAGTGGAAATCTCCTCATTAGGAATTTTCCTTTTGTTAGACACAATATCTTTCATATACTTTGAATAAGGAGGCAATTTAATAGCATCAGTTAAAGGGATTTGCAAGAATAAAGGTTTCATCCAATCACAAAATTTATTATAGTGTTCTTCTTCCTTTGATTTTAATTTCTTAGCAGGAAAAGGCATTTGCTTTTGCACCCAAGGTTCCCTTTCATTACCATGTTTCTTAGCAATAAAATCTTCTTTAGTATACTTCTTATTTTTAGCATGCTTTTCAGGTTATTCTTCAACCTCTTCTTTATCAGAAGCATCATTCTTATCATTATCTTTATCATGTTCATTACCACTTTCAGTTTCAGCATCGAAAATAGAAATACTATTAGGATCATTAACAGGCTCAGAGGATTCCACAACAGTTTTATGTTTCTTTTTCTTTTTCTTAGATGGAGCACTAGTTTCAGTTCGTTGAGAATCTTGTTCAATTCTTTTGGGATGCCCTTCAGGATATAGAGGATCCTGGGTAGAGACACCACCTCTAGTTGTTACTTCATAAGCATGTTTCTCTTTAGAATTATTTTTTAATAAGTCATTTTGCACTTCAGTAAGTTGATCAATTTGAGTTTGAACCATTTGAAAATGTTTAACAAGCATCTTAACATCATTGGAGGTTCTCTCTACAATACCATGCAATTCACCAATAGCTCGAGAATTTTCCATTAAGTGATTCTCTACTCTCATATTAAAATTTTCTTGCTTAACAATATAATTATCAAACTCATCTAAGCATTGCGCAGGAGGTTTTGAATACGGAATATCTTCCCTAGTAAAGCGCTGAAGGGAGTTTACCTCAATCATGGATGAAGGGGGAATTATCTCACATATGTCTTCTATGGGAGGTAGATTCTTCACATCTTCAGATTTAATACCTTTCTCCTTGAGAGACTTCTTGGCTTCCCTCATATCTTCATCATTCAATTTAATTAAACCCCTCTTCTTCAATATTGGCGTTGGAATTGGTTCAGGCGTAGTCCAATCATCATGATTCCGGCCTATTTTAGCCAATAATTCTTCAGCTTCGTCTGGAGTTCTTTTCCTGAAAACACAACCAGCACAACTATCCAAATATGCCCTAGACTCAATGGTTAGTCCACTATAAAATATATCAAGTAGATCATTCTTTTCTAAATCATGTCCAGGTCGAGCTCTGATAAGAGAACAAAATCTTGCCCAGGCCTCATGCAATTTCTCTTCATCTCCCTGGTCAAATCTATAAATTCTCTGTAAAGCAACATGTTGAGCACTAGCAGGAAAGTATTTTCGAAAGAAAACATCACGCAAATCAGTTGGACTTTTAATAGAACCAGGAGGCAAATTATTATACCAAGTTTTAGCATCATCCTTTAATGAGAAAGGAAAAAATTTAGCGACAAATAAGTACGCATCTTGACATCATCAGAAAACAAACTACTCATAGAAGAAAGTTCAATCATGTGTTCTACAGCACTTACTTTTTCAGTACCACAAAAGGGTGCTTTCTCTACAATAGCTATATGAGATAGATCAAGAGAAAAATCATAATCTTTATCCTTAATGCATATAGGAGATGTGGCAAATTTAGGATCAGGAGATAACTTATGTCTAACAGTATATTGTGTGAGAAACTTTTTAATTTTACTTGCATCAGCAGTACCATTGCATCTATTAATAAAATCATCATTAAGCTCCACATAATCTTCATCAGGATCATCACTAGAATAATCAAGTTCAGGTGAATTAACAGGTGTAGTAGCATTAGGAGTTTCAGTATTTTCAATTTGTCTAGACCTAGCAATTGTAGCATCTAGAAAAGATCCCAATGAACCACTATCATCAAGCACAGCAGAAACATTATCAATATTATGAGAGTTTTCAGATTCAGCAGAAGTACCAGCAAGTGAAGCTTGTGGCGGTGAAACAAGTCGACTTATCACAGATGGTGAATCAAGAGTAGCAGAGGTACTCAGAGTTGTACCTTTTCTTGTAGTGGATGGTAATATGGCGACTTTAGGATCGCGAGGTTTACCCATGATGGAGAATTTGCAGCGAACAATATCAATCCAAGTGAACTTCCAAATAAAGCTATGCTCCCCGGCAACGGCGCCAGAAAACAGTCTTGATAACCCACAAGTATAAGGGATCGCAGCAGTCTTCGTGGGTAGTAAAACCCAATTTATTGATTCGACACAAGGGGAGACAAAGAATACTTGAAAGCCTTAACAACGGAGTTGTCAATTCAGCTGCACCTGGAAACAGACTTGCTCGCAAGAGTTTATCAGTAGTAACAGTTTCATAGCAGTAGCAGTAGTAAAATAGCAGCAGCAGTGATTATAGTAAACAGCAGGATTAAAATACTGTAGGCACGGGGACGGATAACGGGCGTTGCATGGATGAGAGAAACTCATGTAACAATCAAGCAGGGCATTTGCAGATAATAATAAAACGGTGTCTAAGTACAAAGCAATCAATAGGCATGTGTTTCAATTATAGTCGTACGTGCTCGCAGTGAGAAACTTGCACAACATCTTTTGTCCTACCAGCCGGTGGCAGCCGGGCCTCAAGGGAATCTACTGGATATTAAGGTACTCCTTTTAATAGAGTACCGGAGAAAAGCATTAACACTCCGTGAACACATGTGATCCTCACATCACTACCATCCCCTCCGGTTGTCCCGATTTCTGTCACTTCGGGGCCATTGGTTCCGGACAGCGACATGTGTATACAACTTGCAGGTAAGACCATAAACAATGAATATCATGATGAAATAATAACATGTTCAGATCTGAGATCATGGCACTCGGGCCCTAGTGACAAGCATTAAGCATAACAAGTTGCAACAATATCATCAAAGTACCAATTACGGACACTAGGCACTATGCCCTAACAATCTTATACTATTACATGACCAATCTCATCCAATCCCTACCATCCCCTTCAGCCTACAGCGGGGGAATTACTCACACATGGATGGGGGTAACATGGCTGGTCGATGGAGAGGTGTCGGTGGTGATGATGGCGATGATCTCCTCCAATTCCCCGTCCCGGCAGAGTGCCAGAACGGAGACTTCTGGCTCCCGAGACGGAGTTTCGCGATGTGGCGGCGTTCTGGAGGGTTTCTGGCGACTTCCACTTCTCCCCGTGCGTTTTTAGGTCGAAGGCAATAAGTAGTCCGAAAGAGGGCGTCGGGGGCCAGCCGAGGCCGCCACACACTAGGGCCGCGCGGGCCCCTCCTGGGCCGCGCCGGCCTAGTGTGTGGGGCCCTCGGGCCCCCACCTGGCTTGCCCTTCTGGCTCCGTCAGTATTCTGGGAAAATAGGACCTTTCGCATAAATTCCGAGGATTTTCCTGAAAGTTGGATTTCTGCACAAAAACGAGACACCAGAACAGTTCTGCTGAAAACAGCGTTAGTCCGTGTTAGTTGCATCCAAAATACACAAATTAGAGGCAAAACAATAGCAAAAGTGTTCGGGAAAGTAGATACGTTTTGGACGTATCAACCACCAGTTAATTGGTATTCAATTTCAAATAGCATATATGATAAGGAAAGACATAATCCAACTTGCAACCGAAAAAAATCTCAGTTACAACTCAAATGCACGAATCACAATGTAAATCTAATGACGAATGACTCAATTGAGAACTAAGTTAGCTAGCAAAACCGTTTATTCAAAACACTCAATTTTAGTAAAACAAGACTGCAATAGACAAGAGAGAAACACACCCATGAAACATAGAAAATTAAGAGTCTGGTCCTGTAAACTGCTTAATTTTTTAATACAAGTAATGCATCGAGTTGATGCACTACAATTAACAGGGAGCATGTATATGGATCACCAGAAGTTATTTGATCCTTGGTAGCAGAGTCCAGTAGACCAACTTGCGGGGATGGCGTCAGCGACTATGATGGTCTGTTGCGGCGAGGAGCCACCGATGATCCTAACAGTGAGGGCCTTGGATTTGTCCATCGCGGCGTATGCCTGATATGTGATGCCCCAATTCTGCGACATCTGTACCCAGTCACCACCGGCCATCTTGACAGCCATCTCGCTAATATCACCGCCACCGGCGACATTCATGACGTGGAGTAGGAGCCAGTTGTTGTTTCCCTTGACGCAGAACCTGACTCCGCCAGACCTCTGGCAGGGGACACGGCGGAATTGGACAGGGATGATGCCGGCGACCTTGTCAGCAAGTGTTTTGAAGGATGGAGGCGCCAAATCAAAGTGTTGTCGCGGAGGATTGCACCAGCCACCATTGTCGTTAGGCTTGTTCTGGTTGGGCGGGCAGAGGTTGGTGCCTGTGATGATGATGGAAGGGGAGCCCTTAGTGCACCACTTGGACTTGACACACTGGATCTCGTAGCACCGCCCACACCCATCACCATCGGAGAACATCGGCGTGCTGAGGGCCGCCGTTCTCGTTGAATAGAGCTTCGCGATGTCACTGCCACTATACCCGCACGCACCGCCTGCATGTGCAATGTATGCAATCACGTTATCAATAATTTTAGCTTCTACAAAACACACGTGGTCATGCTTGCCTTTTGGTGGCTTCAGTTTTTGGCCTTCTCACACACTGAAAGAGGATATGTCCATAGATGAGTTTTTATCTAGTGTTAAATATGTTACTACTTATCTTCTAGACAATCCCAACAGTGACTAAGTAATCATTCTGATTAATGTCATCGGCGTCACTATGCATGAGTGCTTCAAGACAAGATCAAATTTTGATGAAAGTAACTTTACTGCCAAAAATCACCAGGTTATATATGATGATGGCCATACTAGCTTCTAGTGTTAGATTCTACTATAACGTATGGTTATATGTTATTTAGACATTTCAATATTAGTGCAGACAAAGAGAGTGTTGAAATGTTATCTTCAAGAGGTAGCATGGGAGAAAAAAATGATGCAAGTCTTAAATGGATGGTAACTAATGTTAGTAAACGAAGTGGATGTAATAACCTTTTGATAAGTATGAAACTATAGCCTAGTAATTATTGATGAAAAAATGATCAAAGCGTGACACACAAACTACGTTAAAGATCACATCGTAGCGAAGGCAACCGGAAAATGAAGTCATCAATCAGGTTACGGTTGGCACTATGGAAAAATCTGTTGTTGCCATGTGTCTACTACTTTGCAGTGCTTCAAAAATCGCGGAACATGGCAAACATAACATTTGTCGTGTTCAACATAGCTAGTTACATGGTAATAAAAAAGAACACGGTTAAAGCAATAAAAACACAGGGTACAGAAGTAAGCACAGTAAAATTCCAACAATACACCCAACAAAGAAAAATGACACGGCAAAGAGCCGCGCCACGTGTCCTCAGAAACCTCACCTAACGGGCATTGCCAGAATCTCCTGTAGTGTGGGGAGATAAAGAGTATGAAAATCCAAAACTGCCCAAATGTTTGGTAATTGGACTCATACGATGCAACGTGCATCATGCAGGTTGTATGTACGTGACACGTTCCATTCCATCTACTTGCATGCATGCAGGATCCCATGTACGTACCGAAGTCGTCGCCTTGGCCGGAGTCGTCGCCGTAGAAGGTGGCGCTGCCGTCCTGCCAACCAGACGCTTGGAAGCCCCCGTAACTGCTCGGACTTGGAGTCGACGGCGGCGGACTCGACTGGCGTGGCGGCGGACTCGCTTGGGGCAGCGGAGGCGGACTTGATTGGGGCGGCGCCGGCGGTGGACTCGGCTGAGGTGACGGGGGAGGCGGACTCGACTGGGGCGGCGGTGGCGGTGGACTCGACTGCGGTGGCGAATAGTACTGCTGAGTTAAGCTGGCGCCTGTCAGGTGAGCCGCCGCCATCAGGACCACCGCGACGACGGTCGCCCGATTCGTGGCCATGCTCCGGCCGATCGGTTTTCGTCGCCCTGGCCGTCCTGATCGCGAGCGAGCGAAAGGAAGTTTATAGCAGAGCGCTCAGATGAACCAACTCAGCTGGCGCGCATGAGTACGTCGTCTCCATGTCTAGCACATGCTCCATAGAAGATGGAGTTCGATCATGGCCGCACGACACGATTTCGTCTCCTCTATGAAGATACGGATCAAATCATCAATGCGTTGTCTTGTATGATAAACATAGCTACCTGGCATGTGTTTTGTTTTCAAACTGGATCAAATAAAGGCACTATTTAGATCAATCAAATGTTGAATTTTCCATGTAAGAAACGCTCAAAAAAACTATTTCTAGGAAATAAATGTATACTTGTCTTTTTGCTCTACACAAAAGGGGTACAAGTAGAATCTTTCCTTTTTCTATAGTTAATTACCTCCGTTCTACAATATAAGATTTTTAAGAAAGCTAGTTTCCGAACCGAGGTAGTATACTAGTATGAGTTAAAGAAGTGTATGTGATGGTGGGGATTTAGAAGTTGCGCCATGAAAATTTTGATGTGAGCCCAAACGACTTCTTTTTTGTCAAATCTGCCATCACCGTCCACTTTGATGTCTGACGTGTGTGCGTCCATGACGCGGCGATGGAACGGCCATGCTTTATGTTTTGGGAAAATGAATGTTAAATTGCAAATTTTGTTTTCAATTTGATCTTCTCTTAGTGAAAAAAAATCCTAACATGTTTATTACTCCGTCTCATGAAGGTTGTCTTAACTTTGTCTAAATTTGAATGTATATAGACATTATTTTGCATTAGATACATTTAAATTTTGATAAAGTTGAGATAAGTTTTATGAGACGGTGGGAGTAGTATACTTCCAACACTAAACCAGAACATATATGCACCCCTTTGCCAGGGCGGTTTGCAAACTGTGGTGTTTCTCAGGTTTGTTGACTATTGTCTTGGGCTGGACATGGTCCAACTGTCATCAAATGGGTTGCCAATTTGCTTTGTAACTACGTGTTGTCACCAGATTTGCACTAGTCTAAATGAATCAGCTAGCTAATGGTATAACCAAAATAAAATTAATTACCGGAAAACATGGCCACGAACTCAAACATGCATAGAAAAGATTGCAAGGGATATAGAATTAAGCAGGTATTTAAAACTGTAAGAAAAGGTCATCCTTATCTGACGAGGTGAGGATATCCTTACAGCACAAAAGATAGAACAAATCAATAATAATGCAAATTGGTATAATATCACATGTATGTGAATTTTTTATATATCAACACATCGTCTAGCCGACAAGATGAAGGGGATCACCCTGGCACGGCTTTTGCCTCTCGCCTTCCTCCTCATCTTCGCACTATGGACCTTCCCAAGATTTTTTGCATTTTCTTGAAAAGGATGGAAAACCTCTCAATCTCTGTATTGATTGATGATATTCTCTGTGTGAATTTGCATGTTAGTTCATGCATATGCAATCGAGGCGTGGTGGGCAAGTGATCAAACCAAAGGGAAAGGCATGTTAGCATCCAACTTTTCAACATGTTTGTTCAGGAGTCGCATCTCGCAACATCATGTTTCATGCACTTACTGCAACACTTACCTCCGGAACCCTCCTGGAGCACCCATGTCCAACCTGGCTGCTGGCTGATCCGTTGGATGCAAAATAACTGAGATGTCAATGAAACAAGGGTTACTTGTGTTCCTCGGAAAACAAGAAATATTTACGTTCCTATAGCTATGATGCATATGTCTCATTTTCATATCCCACTTTTCTAAAATAGTGAGGTACCTTTATTGTTGATTCCTTTTTGAAGACAATGCTACTGGAGAACATTTATCTCAACCTATATGTTGTCTAGGAAGGTGGTTCTACCAGTGTTGGTGCGCTAACTTTTCTATTTTCTATTTTTATTTTGTAATATTTTCTATCATGTTGTTGAAGAGACCAAGTGTAATTTGATACACTTTTGATATTAATGTATTGTACTTCATTTAAAAATCGTAAAAATAGTTTGGAGCTACCAGAGTGCTTATGCACACACAGGACCGGCCCGGCCCTAGGCATGTGCTACAGGTGAAACTACAATAGATGTTCCTTAGGCTAGTTGGAGCCTGTCAAAACCCTTTAATTAGCTGCCTTAAAGACATTATAATCCTTGTAGTAATCCCAAATGCAGGATATATTAAAACAAAGGGAGCATTATAACTACGGTTATAGTTTTCCTATTCCACAAAAGTCAGTGCAATTGATCATCTACTGATATAATGCGAACAATTAAGCCGAAAGAAAGGTGAAGTTATAACATGTATACCATACACAATAACACGACAAGAGTGTGTGGCATATATATCACGAACGCCGGTTATGTAGGAGTAGAATGACGCAACACAATAGTGCCTTCAAACCAGATCAGCTTTCACGGTGTCACATGAAAGGAAATATCACCATGCAAGCATATACTTGTGGCTTTCGGTGGCATGATGGACCGTCGCTTGTTAATGCTACGGTAGGTGAACTGGAGGTAGACTTTACCCCGTTGTGGATTGGACGCAACGTTCATAGTGTGTCTTATGTCGGAGACAGGTGAAGCGAACCCCGTTGACTAATCATGTCCACCTCGATGACTGGTGTGTGAGTGTGTCCCACCACTACCAAGCAAACACGTTTAGGGCTGGCGCTTCACGTCTTCTGCAATTGTACTACCTACAACTCCTAGTATTGATCTCTCCCAAACCTCACTCGACGAATATGCACGACACTCCCTTATGCTCAATCTCGCCCTGGGAGAAGGAACTGAGTCGGAGCACTCTCCTTCGATGGTCCTAGTTTGGAGCTCCACCACTCACGACGAGACCATACCGAGTTGGTAATAGGCGCCCAATCATTGACCCTTCGCAACCCCAGCTTTCTAGTGATGTTTCCTAGCTTGTCGACATCGATTTGGATCGAAATAGTGGGACATCGTAGACTTCAACTAGCCGCCGGAGAAAATATTTCTGTTTGTGTCAACCATCTCGATCATCCACCTAGTCTTTTGTCTGCATTGTATTATCAAGTCCGCCAACTAGTAAATGTAGCATGTCGTGCCTTGTCCCTTACCGTTCAAGCCCGTCGGTGAGATTCACTGCTCCTTTGTGCAAAATCTACGTTAAAAATGTTACTAGCCGACATGCATGCCCCGCTTTCAGTATATTAGACCGTTAGGCCTAACCGTTACCGTTTTCCGTTTGAGCAGAATAAACTTACCTCGAGCAGAAGCATAATTTTGGCCTTTCCTTTTTATGCAATTATTTAATAAAGATAAAAACATATTTATATAATAATTTGGCATGCCATAACTTGTTAATTCGTAATAGAATTGACATGGTTCTTTTTGCTAAAAAAATATTTCAATATTTATTGCAATTTTTCTTTCGAGATCAAGGGTTCTCGGGGTTCAGCTGTTGTTGATAATTTTCCCTGCACCTAGACTGAAACTATTGTTCATTAACTCTAGTTTGTGGCACTTGTGTCAAATATAACATTTTTTGTTTGGGAATCACATTGAAGAAGAATAAGGATGTTTTCGTACAGAAGATGATAAACTCACCTCTCCATATATATGTCACTGCTAGCACAAACGATGATTGCGGAACTCTGAAATGCTCATGATGCGCCCATTCCGTGGAGCCAAGACTCTTCTGTGGAGCAATTCTTGAAGCAGAAGTAGATCATTGGATCATGGCTCCAGTTTATGGCGGGTGGTAAATTCATTAATTTCCGTGTCCTCAAAATATTCCAGTTTATGGAGTAGTGTGTGCTGATGGGGATACACCCATAGGGGGTGGGTCGCCAGTCCCACTCGTCATGAAGATGGAGGCCTGGGTGGACCGCCAGTCGCCCAAGCGACTGGACCCTAAGGCGACTAGGCCGTGATCCCGGGGTGAAGATTGCGAGAGGGGTGGCGAATCCCGGATTAGTAGCGACTGTTATGATTCGGAGTTATCTCCATGTAACCCTAGATCAGGGTGCCTATATAAACCCCCGAGCTTAAACCCTAGAGGATACATTACTTGAGATCCAATCTCCCCCCTGTAAGCTCTTGGCGTAGCCGCCGACTGAGCCCCCCCATTGTAATTCTCCACTGAGCAATAAGATCTAGTAGGACGTAGGCCTTTTACTCTCCGGAGGGGCTGAACCTGGGTAAACCCCTTGCGTCTTGTGCACCTCGACCCGCAGATGGCCGTGTCTCCTTGCCCCCGTATCAACGAAGTGCTACCCCCCGGTACTACCTGCTGTGGTTACATCCACGACAGTGGCGCCCACCGTGGGGCATGGGGCATCAAGCCTTCGAGCTGCGGCGAGGCCCTACTCGCCTACACGTCGGCCAAACTCGCCTCCACGCCGGCCGATCGTCTCCGGCAGGATGATCGCCACGGGCAACTTCTTCCACATCCAGCCAAGCTCTTATCGGCCGGCTTCCGCAACCCTCACGCATGTGTGGATGGTGCCGGTCGGCACGATCAACCTCTTCATCGGGCTCGCCAGCGTCAGCGACCCCACTGAGCCTCGTCCGGGCCAGCTGCACGACCCCTTCGCGCCGGGACAGCTCCTCACTGCCACTCTCCCGGTCACCGGCGAAGTCTACGTCGAGGGCGAGTCAGCCCTGGAGGATGACGCCGACTCGGCGGCCACAGCGCTGGTCGCCGGGTCCCCCGCTGCAGCATCAGTCGCCGAGTCCACCGCCACAGCGTCGGTCGCTGGTTCCATCACCGCGGCGTCGGTCGATGACTCCATCTCCCCAGTCTCTCACCCGAGCGACTTCGAGGACGACTCCGTCCTCCCTCTTTTCGGCAGCGACTCCAAATCGGGCTCCGTCGACGCCCTGCATTACCAGTACCCGATCGCCGTCTTCATGGCGGGAGGTGAGGAAGTGCCTCCAAACGACCCCTTCTCCACGCCCCTCCCAGCAACCGCCAACGCGACCGAGATCGAGGCGCATCGGATGGCCCTTGAGGAGCAGAGGAAGAAGGAGCTCGCCGAGCGGCAAAAATTTCGCCTCGAGCAAGATGAAGTGAGAGCTGTGTCTCACTACCGTCAACAGCGCAATCGCCTGCGCCTAGAGCGCGCCCGCGCGCGGGATTTCCCCAACGCCCGCCTCAACTTCGACGACCCAGATGGAGAAGTCCGGGTCACCCGAGTCCAGAACCCCGACATCCCAGAATCAAGTCGGGCCGCCGCTGGCAGAGCAGCGCATGGAGCGCCGCCACCGCCACCACCACCGCCCCCACCGCCACCTGAAGCTCCCCGGGCGGAGGTCGACGCCAACGGCCTGCCTCTACACTCGTCTCCGGCCGACAATGTCGCGGCCGCTCAAGCCGTCCTTGCCAAACTCCATGAAACTGGAGACGGCGCGATCCTCGTCCAGCATGCCAAGGCCCTCGTCGCCAGGGTTCTGGATGTAATATCCCAGGTTTTGAGGCTACAAAATGAGAGAACACCGAAGTGTGCATTGCATTCATGCATAGAAAATCCGGGGAATTTTCGCGCTTTCAAATAAAACTTACCACAGTAACTGAAGTTTCACTTGACTTGCTGGAACTGAAGTAGATCATCAAGTCAAGCGCTATAAACTTCACTGTGATCTTTGCTAAAACCTTGTTTTGGGTAGAGATGATTTGATCTATGGGCTAGATCAAATGGAATTAGTTTTACAACAAACAACACCTTAAGTAAGGATTAACTACAAGATCTTATAAAGGATCTCAACATGCCATCTCTTACAACAACACATGAATAATTATTCAATCCTAAATCATAGAACACAATTAATTAAGAAACTATTCTTTACTTATCTTATCCATGTCTTCTACTAAATAAATGTTCCTACCATGAGTCACATGGTATATTTGTTCAACTACAATACTTGAATCAAGTCAAGAACATTCATATTCATTCTTCATTAACCTTGACCATTCCAACCTTGTTTCTCAATTCATACCATTAAACCTGAGAGAAAGGAGAGAACCATTCATATGCTTATAATATGCATTCAATAGAACCTAGCTTAATATTTAAAACAAATCCAAGTGAGGTACTTGTTGATACTAACCAATGATACAAGAAATATAAGTCAAGTATTAAACCCTACTTGACCTAGCTCACACTTGATGGTAAGTAAGAATTTATTCTTCTAGTAATTATAGATAGGCAAGTGTTGTGATCATTACAACTTGGTAATGATCATAAACCCTAGAGGAACTCTACCTATTCAGAAGAGCTCAACTTAAAGAGGTATACTCAAGTATATGGACCAATAATTGATCTTGGAGAGAGAACCATGAATTATTAGAAGGCCATACTTTGATCATTACAAATTGGGTGATGATTGATGCTGTCCAGGACTGGCGCGTGGTTGACGAGGGAGGAAATCCCTGTTGTGTAGCTTTCTGGTCCCCGGCAACGGCGCCAGAAAATAGCTTGATGTCTACGCCCCCTCCTTTTCCTGTAGACAGTGTTGGGCCTCCAAGAGCAGAGGTTTGTAGAACAGCAGCAAGTTTTCCCTTAAGTGGATCACCCAAGGTTTATCGAACTCAGGGAGGAAGAGGTCAAAGATATCCCTCTCATGCAACCCTGCAACCACAAAGCAAGAAGTCTCTTGTGTCCCCAACACACCTAATAGGTGCACTAGTTCGGCGAAGAGATAGTGAAATACAGGTGGTATGAATAAGTATGAGCAGTAGCAACGGTGCCAGAAAATAGCTTGCTGGCGTGTAGTTGATGGTGGTAGTATTGCAGCAGTAGTAACGCAGTAAAACAGTAAACAAGCAGCGATAGAAGTATTTAGGAACAAGGCCTAGGGATTACACTTTCACTAGTGGACACTCTCAACATTGATCACATAACAGAATAGATAAATGCATACTCTACACTCTTGTTGGATGATGAACACATTGCGTAGGATTACACGAACCCTCAATGCCGGAGTTAACAAGCTCCACAATAATGCTCATATTTTAGTAACCTTTAGTGTAAGATAGATCAAAAGACTAAACCAAGTACTAGCATAGCATGCACACTGTCACCTTCATGCATATGTAGGAGGAATAGATCACATCAATATTATCATAGCAATAGTTAACTTCGCAATCTACAAGAGATCATGATCATAGCATAAACCAAGTACTAACACGGTGCACACACTGTCACCTTTACACACGTGCAGGAGGAATAGGACTACTTTAATAACTTTGCTAGAGTAGCACATAGATAGTAGTGATACAAAACTCATATGAATCTCAATCATGTAAAGCAGCTCATGAGATTATTGTATTTAGGTACATGGGAGAGAGATGAACCACATAGCTACCGGTACAGCCCCGAGCCTCGATGGAGAACTACTCCCTCCTCATGGGAGCAGCAGCGGTGATGAAGATGGCGGTGGAGATGGCAGCGGTGTCGATGGAGAAGCCTTCCGGGGGCACTTCCCCGTTCCGGCGGCGTGCCGGAACAGAGACTCCTGTCCCCCAGATCTTGGCTTCGCGATGGCGGCGGCTCTGGAAGGTTTCTGTGGGTTTCGTCGAACGTATCAGGGTTTTCAATCCAGGGGCTTTATATAGGCGAAGAGGCGGCGCAGGAGGGTCGAAGGGGCGAAGACACCATAGGGCGGCGCGGCCAGGGCCTGGGCCGCGCCGGCCTATGGTCTGGGGGCCCAGTGCCCCCCCTCTGGTCCTTCCCGAGTGTTCTGGATGCTTCCGGTGAAAATAGGAACTTGGGCGTTGATTTCGTCCGATTCCGAGAATATTTCGTTACTAGGATTTCTGAAACCAAAAACAGCAGAAAACAGGAACTGGCACTTCGGCATCTTGTTAATAGGTTAGTTCCAGAAAATGAACGAATGTGACATAAAGTGTGCATAAAACATGTAGATATCATCAATAATGTGGCATGGAACATAAAAATTATCGATACGTCGGAGACGTATCAATGATCATAAACCCTAAGAATCCAAGTAAGTGTGTTGAGAGAAGTATTAAAGAAGAGAGATTAGTGAGGAATAAGTGGAGCATGTCTATTGCATGATTTTACTTTATAAATTGAGCTGATAAATTAAACCTATATAAGAGATGTATAGATCTCATTCTTCTCATGAAATAATAAGTAACTCATTAGTAGTTAACCAAATCAATACTCATGCCTTGTATAGAGTAGTAATGATATTGTATTTAAACTTTGCCTATCCAAACACTTGATACAAACTTAGCATTGCCTTGAAACCATAATTCCACCTAAGTGAGGAGGATAACCCTAGCCACTAAAACATAATCAAGCTTATGCTCATACCCGATCCTAGATGTGTATCACATTGGTGATCACTACTTAAACCCTAGACCACATTTGAATTTCAATCCAAGTATCACTTTGGATTATAATTAGAACCCTGCCATACCTCATGCCTATTTTATACTTCAATTAGGGAAGCATCACCAAAACCCTAAACCCTTTCACATAGGATCTATCCTAAGTAATTCAAGCTAATGATGGCTAAATGAGTTTAGTCATCATAAATTTATCCAACCATATTCTTAAATCTTTGGAAACAATTCTTCACATAAAATCATGAACCAATCCATTCTCATTATCATTTAATTTAAACTTTAGCCATAATATAAAATACTTGGGAACAATTAATATTGTTAAGTAATAACAAAACTTAATAACATGTTTACCATGTACTGGTTATAGATTTCAAATCATTCAAAATAGGTTTGGTTTCTAAATAAAAATTAATTGAGACAAACATTTAATCCATATCCATTTGAAATTAGAATACCTCCCACAACAACACAAATTTAATCAAAGACTAAATACTTGTTTGAATCCAACAACTATGCAATATGTATTTCTATTAAATTCTATTGAAAATCAAAATTGGAAAACCTGCAGAACAAAATAGAAGTCAGAATTGAATTCAAATAATAAACTAGAAAACAGAAAATAAAAACAGAAAATGAAAAGGAAAATATAGAGAGAGAGAAGCTCACCTGGTGGACCGTCGCAGCCCAACACCAGCACCAGCCCATGAACCAAGCAGCCCAGTCCAGCCCAGGTTACCTCTTCGTCGCTGGCACGAAACAAAGGGAGGGGCGTCGTCTTCTTCCTCTTCCCTGCAGGCGACACGACGCCGGCGAACCTCTGCCACCTCCTCGACGAAGATAAGGATGCCGCCGGACGTCGCAGGCCATCTCTGAACCTCGTACAAATTTCTCGCGTCCGAGCTTATCCCAATCGCGCCAAGATTCACGCCCAATCCACCTCAGTCTTCATCGAGGCATCCCGGCCACTGCCGCCGGCGAGGTGACGAGATAGACCTCGTCGTGGCCTATAAATACGCCCTGAGCTCCGCATTGAAACCCTAATGTCTCGCCGCCCAGCCATTCTTCCTCAGTCACCCTCTATCTCTCAACTTCTTCCTTCACTGTTCGCCGGCGAACTCCATGGCGCCGTCGATTGAGAGCATCCCGGAGTCCGTGGCGTAGCTCGTTGGATGCGCCCGATGCCGTAGGACCTTCTGGCGGAAGGAATCGAGAAGGGGAGCTCGGAGCAACATCAATTTCTATTTTCCCCTTTCTCCGGCCATCGCCGGAAATGGCGAAATAGGGCCAGCTCCAGTCCACCATCGACCACTCCAATTGCTTCCTGGTGAGATTACGCACCTCTAGCACCCTCCAATCCTTCTCGGCATCTCTTGTAGCTTGATTTCGAGATCTTACCGGCGTGCACCGCCGCAGAGACACTCGCCGGAGCTAGCTCCGATGACCTTTTCGTGGCGGCGTCACCACTATCATGCTCAGTATGGCGAGGCGATTCGTTTGGTATACTCCGCGTGCTCGCGGGGTGGCCAGAACGCCGTCGTCGTCGCTCACCGGCGCGTCTCCGGCGAAGTCGATGTGGCGTGTGGGGGCCACTTGTCGTTGTTGACTGGTCGTTGCCATCGTGGCAGCTGACCCAGTCAACGACCCCACATGTCAGCGTGTGTGGGTAGAAACAAACCGGTACATCTAGTATTTAGTTTAATTTCAAATTCCAGTAAATTCCTGAAACTTTGAAAAATCATAGAAATTTCATTTCAATTCAGAAAAATATAAATAATATACCAAAATGCTCACAAAAATAAACTCTGTTCAAATAAAATATAAAACAAAAATGTGTGTCAAAATAAAAATCCATTTATTTTTAACCTTATTAATTATGCCTTTTCATTTATTTAAAACACAATTTGAATTCAATAATTAATGAAGTTTCAAAAAATTAAATTTTAACTATTCAGTAACTAAATAAAATGTTAAGATTAATTTTATTTATCATATTTGCATTAACTTAACTATTAGTGGTAATTCATAAACTCTAATTTGCAAATTACCATTTACCATTTTCTTTAAATAGTAATAACTCAAGAAAATATTAAAAGCCAATATTATTTTGGTAGCACAACAATTGTTTACTTAAACATTTTTAAGTTAACAAGTTAAATACTTTAAACCTAATAAAAATTATTAAACCCTGATTCTTAATTAAACCTAAATAAGAATTACTCTAATTATTAAATCTTGTGAAGATTAATAAAATGTCAAACCATCACTAGTTTTGATTCAAAGTAATTAGTAACCACAACTCTATTACCAATTACTATTTTAGGAGTTGTACCATAACTTAGAAACCCTAGTTTCAATTTAGTAAGACTTTGATTTCATTATTTCATGTGTTCATTCATAATAGTTGCAAACCTAAAACCCTAAGGATTTAACCCATGTGATCATTACACTTTAGTAGTAACTCTAAAACCCTAGTTGCTTATCACATGTGATCATGTGAATTTCAGCTTTACTTGTAGAACCTTGATAAGTAACCAATGAATGCATAATCATGATCCATCAACCTAAAACCAATTCACATGAGCTTGTCATTTCATGTTCCTATTCTTAATTAAAACCTATATGATTCACTAGTATCACCTAGGTATAAACCCTAGCTTGTTAATATATTAGCACCACTGATTATCATACTTAGTATCACCCCATTAGAATCAACCTCAACCATCAAACCCTAGTTAAACCATGATGATAAACCCTAATACCAACCTTGTGTAGCAAATCACATCACATGCTCCTATTCAACTAAACCCTACTTAGGAAATGATAATTCACTTAGTTTAGAAGCAATTAGAGATTACTTAGTGAAGCAATTGTGAAACCATAGTAAACCCTAATAGCTAATTTATAGAACCATCTTGATAACCATCCTTTGATATGAGGCTTAGAAGAAACCATAGCAATAAACCTACCAATACTTGCTATATAGAAACCATTCCAAGTTAAGAACCAACTAGTTCCTATTAGTGCAACTAAATGAACTCAATGGTAAACCCTAGAGTTACATAGCTCCTATGTATAGTAGTTCATATTCTTATTTAACTTTGTTCTTCAAAAGTTATTCTTTTGAAGTACAAATATCAATCAAACCTTAGAAGCCCTAATCCTTATTTGAAATACTCATTATTTCTTAATTAATATGTTCTTCAAAAGTTATTCTTTTGAAGTATAATACAAGTAATCATCAACCATGTTCGGTAGAACTTAAAATTGACAACTGTTCTTTACATATTATTCCACCAATATTATTATGTGTATGATATGATGTCTTATATCACTTGATTATGATGCTAATATAACCAAACCTTAATAAGAACCTTGTTGAGAACCATTCTAAAGTATAACACACCCTAAAGAAATCTTTACAACTCATACATCCTAAATCATCGAGGTTAAACTACGCTCG
The DNA here is from genome assembly GCF_019359855.2 of Lolium perenne. Taxonomy (NCBI): domain Eukaryota; kingdom Viridiplantae; phylum Streptophyta; class Magnoliopsida; order Poales; family Poaceae; genus Lolium; species Lolium perenne. The sequence continues at coordinate 3,091,486 of NC_067250.2, read as the reverse complement.
GGACGATTGCATCTCATACTATGCATTATAGCATCTTTGCCAGTTCTTTAAACATTGTCCTTACCGGACGATGATGGTATTTCAGAATTTGGAGTTATCACGTATCGAAGCTTTTGCCTGCATAATCTTGCAGTCAAGAAAGGCAAGTTCATCGCTTGCTCATGTCATTTGATTATTTGTATCAAACTATATGCAAAGTACTATACTTATCACTCATGCATTGAAAAGCAAAGTATTATTTTACAATTATGAATATGACTATGTGGTGGGCAATGGAACCATGGTATGTGTTGATATGGTGGAGGTTCCATTGCAATGGGTTATATCACCCTAGGATTAATTACCAATGCCGTCCAGTGATTCTAACGCCGTACATATCGCGTTATCCATGAGATCTATAATGGCTCTGGGGAAGTCAGCTGTATCTTTTCCCTTCTGCACGCCAACGGATTGGTAGAGCCGGCGGGGTGCTGGAGGCACTGCTGTAGGTTGGGATAGCCTTTTAAATCCCCATCCGTTAGTGATGATGGCTCTACGATCTATGATGGATTGTCCGGAGTACACCATGAGTAAAGCCGTATTATCGGGGGAAGTCTACTGGGGGTGTACGGTTGGACAAAAGGGTGGGTTTACAGGGTCGCGGAGAAGGCAGTGATTGGCTTGGATCTTATACTGGGCCTCACACCAAAGGAAGTGTGGACGGGGACATACTCTCGGCCGGCAACATGGTTAAGATCTCTTGTGGGGTAAAGTAACGCACCTCTGCAGAGGGTATCAAGAATTGTGACTGTCACTCCCTGTTCCGGGAAGGGAACTGCGAACGCGGCAGGAAAGGAACTCCACGAAGTTCTAGTCAACCTGTGAAGACTGACGGGCATAGTTTTCAGAATAAAATAAAACTTTTGAAGAAATGTTTACAAAAACTTGCATTGGCCTATGACTTTCTGGTCTATGGCTGTAGCTAGTGCATGATACACCTATTTCCTAATATGAACTTGCTGAGTATGCTCGTACTCATTCTATCCCATTTGAACCCCCTTCTTAGATCAAGGCACCGAAGGAGAAACTACCGTGGAACTCGAAGACAAAGGAGTCAACTGCAACGAGATGAAGAATCCAATCAAAGAAGTCAATGGAGTCAACTTCTGCATCAGCTATAATGGAAACCTAGACTAGTAATAGAAGGGAACCTTTCCCTAATCCTAGCACCTAAGTAGCTAGATTTATATAGCAAGCCAGTTAGCTCTTAAGTTTGAGTTAGCAACAAGTTAGACTACGAGTCGTTCTTCTGGAGTTTATTTGAAGTTTTACCTCACTGTAAAGTAGGAGGCTGTGTGGATCTTATGTAAATAGTTCGTGTGTACTTCTATAGACATACCTTGGACTCGCATATGTTTCTGTTGTACCACTCTGAGAGATGTAATATGAGTGGAACGGTGTTTCGCTTGTGTTATGTCAACGACTTGTGTACTACACCATGCAGTGGTACGCTGGGTCACCACAGCTGGTATCAGAGCAAATGCTTTGACCCTAGGATTAAAACCCTTTAAAGGAGACCTATAGGTTTGGTAGTGTCTATAGGAAGTGTATTAGTTAAGTCAACTATGCTAAACCAACTATTCTTATGACTTGAGATGGGTATTCACTTGAGAATAATCTTGACACACTTGAGTCAATCTTTCTTATCTATATTTCTTAAATAAGGTTAATTAGTTATCTTGCTTCATTCCAAAATAGTAGAACACCTTTGAAGCTTAAGATAATGGGTGGTAGTAGACCACAACTGGTATACAACACATGGTAGTCCAAAGAGAGGATACAACCATAAGGAAGATATCCTATTGGAAGATGTATACCAATACAAGTATGGTTAAGTAAGAGTCATTTAAAAAGTCAAATGACTGATGTTAAGTAAGGGAGATAAGTTATATAAGGTAGTATATGTCTATGATGAGTCAATCATAGGAGGTAAGGAAGAGTGATAGGAGTTATACAAGTTTACTTTTCAATGATAAACTAGGTACTCATATATGATTCACTTGAGAATCATGATGTGAGGGATTAGAACATCATAAGTGAATTAACAGAAGTATGATGAGGAGTAGGATTTAGGGAATAGTTCGAAAGCTTAGGCCTTAAAATCCTGGAAACTGTGTCAATAATGTTAGAACCATAGTCCTTAATTTAAAGAAGGCTTATTTAGAGCATATCACATAGAGAAATCCTAGAGTTATAGGTGGTATATTCTAAACAATCATGTGTTTAGAGTAGACATGTTAGAACTAATTATATTTTAGGAAGTAGTCTTCAATAGCACATATATATGGTATACTATTTTGTTAGTACTTCCAAAGAAAACTAGGTTAACTTCAACTATCCTAGCCCAATTTGCTCAAGTTTATTTGATTGCAAATGTGCAATTAAGATAAATGTTGAGACAAATAGTAGAAATTCACGTATTGTGCTAAGTATCACAACCTAAACATATCTTATGTGGTGTTATATACTACACATCTGAGCCTGATGTTTAGGGATGTCTTACCCAACTTATATATTCAGGCATATAAGGATGTGTATTATAAACACAAAGCTGAATCTTCTTGGATTTTATTGGATTTTCATTGTTTGACTAGATCCATACATGAAGTTTGACTTTGATATGCAAATGCATGTTGCAATATCAAGCTCTTACTTGATGTTATAGGTCTAGAGGGTAAAGGTATTCGTGTGAGGAAGTGACGAATTCTGAAGATTTTGAAGACAAGATGATGGAAGAAAGAAGTCAAATTGTGGGAAGTAACCCCAACAATCTGGTGGAAGGACCAATCAAACTCACTTTTATCCTTAATTAAGGAGTATTTCAACATGGAAGTACCATGAAAGTGAGAAAAATAGTGAATATGGAGTAGTAGAAGTAGAGCTGTATTCATTCTGGAAGAAGGGAATGCAAGTGAAGTCGCTTACAATACTATTTTCATGGTGTCAACAAGTGGTTTTCTTGCAAAACAAACCCTCGAAGAAGGAAAATTGACAAGTGAAGTCGTAGCTGGTATAATAAGACCGCAGTTGATATAGGATAACCATGAAGAGAAAGAATGTAAAGTGAGATATATCTTGACTAAAACTATAAAAGTAGCCACAGCTGGTAGGTAGATATTACATAAAACCATAACATAGCCACAGCTGGTATCCAATAAGCCACATCTGGTGCTAGATAGTCTGCAGCTGGTACCAGATAGCCCACAGCTTGAACATTTCTTTACCCTAAAGGAAAGAGGGATTCCACAGCTGGTATTCCGTAGCTGGTAAATATTTAGTTGGAGGATTCACATTGGATATCCACAACTGTGTGGATACACCACAAAGAATTCTTCGTGAGACTCTAGAAAAGTATAAACCTAAACCAGACTTAGACCAATCTTCTAACCTTGGAGTTTAATGATTAGAAGAAAGGAAGTTGGAAGATCATTAGTAAACTCCAAGGGGGAGAGGAAGGCTGAAGGAGAAGTATTAAGACATGATTTGAAGTATGAATGGCGAAGAAGAAGGTCTGAACTGAAAGGAAATCCGATCTTATTTTTATAAGGTTGTTGGGAACTACCCATATAAAAGTACTCTCAGGAGGTTGTCAGACCAGAAGCCGAGGTTCATATCTCAAGGAAGTAAGGGTTAGACCTTAACTTGAGTGGGTAATTGTAATTACTCGAAACCAAGAGAACTTAAGTAAGCTTAAGATAATGAAGTTGGATGAAGAAGATGTCGGAGGACAATCAAAGCTTAAGAAGGCTTAAGACCGAAGGATTTTGACCATACTAAAACTAATAATTATTAGAAAGATTCCTTTCATGGAACCTAAACAAACCAAAAGGAAGATAACTAGTACAAACTAGAAGCCATGATTGGATGGACTAAATGAGTCTAATCCATTCGTAGGACTAAACAACCAGAACCATGCCTATCGTAATACCTTACTAAGTACCATTACTTTCGTTATGGTAGTAAGGGAAAACAATACCCTACCTTAAATGAATCTTTAAACTTAAGGTGTGGATACCGCAGCTGGTAACTCGTAGTACCATATTACACCGCAGCTGGTAGAACCAAGCTTTGAGTACCCAAATAAGAAGATGTCACCACAACCATTAGTAAAGTTCATTAACGCAATAAGATGTCCTAATCCAAGAATCTTTGGAAAGTAAGCCTATAAGATTAGAGTGTTGGAAGAAATCATAGAATAGAAGAAAGTATCAGTGCCAGACATCAGAAGACTCCAGGAAGGATCTGGACAAGGGATATATTCAATTATATCTAATGAGATCACTAGGGAGTTTGAAAGGATTGTGATCTGTTCAAGACATTTCAACATTCCGAAACATGAGAGCGTTCGAACTTCGGGACGAAGTTCAGTTTAAGGGGGAGAGGCTGTAATATCCCAGGTTTAGAGGCTACAAAATGAGAGAACACCGAAGTGTGCATTGCATTCATGCATAGAAAATCCGGGGAATTTTCGCGCTTTCAAATAAAACTTACCACAGTAACTGAAGTTTCACTTGACTTGCTTTGGAATCGAAGTAGTTCATCAAGTCAAGCGGCCCGTAAACTTCTTGTGATCTTTGCTAAAACCTTGTTTTGGGTAGAGATGATTTGATCTATGGGCTAGATCAAATGGAATTAGTTTTACAACAAACAACACCTTAAGTAAGGATTAACTACAAGATCTTATAAAGGATCTCAACATGCCATCTCTTACAACAACACATGAATAATTATTCAATCCTAAATCATAGAACACAATTAATTAAGAAACTATTCTTTACTTATCTTATCCATGTCTTCTACTAAATAAATGTTCCTACCATGAGTCACATGGTATATTTGTTCAACTACAATACTTGAATCAAGTCAAGAACATTCATATTCATTCTTCATTAACCTTGACCATTCCAACCTTGTTTCTCAATTCATACCATTAAACCTGAGAGAAAGGAGAGAACCATTCATATGCTTATAATATGCATTCAATAGAACCTAGCTTAATATTTAAAACAAATCCAAGTGAGGTACTTGTTGATACTAACCAATGATACAAGAAATATAAGTCAAGTATTAAACCCTACTTGACCTAGCTCACACTTGATGGTAAGTAAGAATTTATTCTTCTAGTAATTATAGATAGGCAAGTGTTGTGATCATTACAACTTGGTAATGATCATAAACCCTAGAGGAACTCTACCTATTCAGAAGAGCTCAACTTAAAGAGGTATACTCAAGTATATGGACCAATAATTGATCTTGGAGAGAGAACCATGAATTATTAGAAGGCCATACTTTGATCATTACAAATTGGGTGATGATCATAAACCCTAAGAATCCAAGTAAGTGTGTTGAGAGAAGTATTAAAGAAGAGAGATTAGTGAGGAATAAGTGGAGCATGTCTATTGCATGATTTTACTTTATAAATTGAGCTGATAAATTAAACCTATATAAGAGATGTATAGATCTCATTCTTCTCATGAAATAATAAGTAACTCATTAGTAGTTAACCAAATCAATACTCATGCCTTGTATAGAGTAGTAATGATATTGTATTTAAACTTTGCCTATCCAAACACTTGATACAAACTTAGCATTGCCTTGAAACCATAATTCCACCTAAGTGAGGAGGATAACCCTAGCCACTAAAACATAATCAAGCTTATGCTCATACCTGATCCTAGATGTTTATCACATTGGTGATCACTACTTAAACCCTAGACCACATTTGAATTTCAATCCAAGTATCACTTTGGATTATAATTAGAACCCTGCCATACCTCATGCCTATTTTATACTTCAATTAGGAAGCATCACCAAAACCCTAAACCCTTTCACATAGGATCTATCCTAAGTAATTCAAGCTAATGATGGCTAAATGAGTTTAGTCATCATAAATTTATCCAACCATATTCTTAAATCTTTGGAAACAATTCTTCACATAAAATCATGAACCAATCCATTCTCATTATCATTTAATTTAAACTTTAGCCATAATATAAAATACTTGGGAACAATTAATATTGTTAAGTAATAACAAAACTTAATAACATGTTTACCATGTACTGGTTATAGATTTCAAATCATTCAAAATAGGTTTGGTTTCTAAATAAAAATTAATTGAGACAAACATTTAATCCATATCCATTTGAAATTAGAATACCTCCCACAACAACACAAATTTAATCAAAGACTAAATACTTGTTTGAATCCAACAACTATGCAATATGTATTTCTATTAAATTCTATTGAAAATCAAAATTGGAAAACCTGCAGAACAAAATAGAAGTCAGAATTGAATTCAAATAATAAACTAGAAAACAGAAAATAAAAACAGAAAATGAAAAGGAAAATATAGAGAGAGAGAAGCTCACCTGGTGGACCGTCGCAGCCCAACACCAGCACCAGCCCATGAACCAAGCAGCCCAGTCCAGCCCAGGTTACCTCTTCGTCGCTGGCACGAAACAAAGGGAGGGGCGTCGTCTTCTTCCTCTTCCCTGCAGGCGACACGACGCCGGCGAACCTCTGCCACCTCCTCGACGAAGATAAGGACGCCACCGGACGTCGCAGGCCATCTCTGAACCTCGTACAAATTTCTCGCGTCCGAGCTTATCCCAATCGCGCCAAGATTCACGCCCAATCCACCTCAGTCTTCATCGAGGCATCCCGGCCACTGCCGCCGGCGAGGTGACGAGATAGACCTCGTCGTGGCCTATAAATACGCCCTGAGCTCCGCATTGAAACCCTAATGTCTCGCCGCCCAGCCATTCTTCCTCAGTCACCCTCTATCTCTCAACTTCTTCCTTCACTGTTCGCCGGCGAACTCCATGGCGCCGTCGATTGAGAGCATCCCGGAGTCCGTGGCGTAGCTCGTTGGATGCGCCCGATGCCGTAGGACCTTCTGGCGGAAGGAATCGAGAAGGGGAGCTCGGAGCAACGTCAATTTCTATTTTCCCCTTTCTCCGGCCATCGCCGGAAATGGCGAAATAGGGCCAGCTCCAGTCCACCATCGACACCATCGACCACTCCAATTGCTTCCCGGTGAGATTACGCACCTCTAGCACCCTCCAATCCTTCTCGGCATCTCTTGTAGCTTGATTTCGAGATCTTACCGGCGTGCACCGCCGCAGAGACACTCGCCGGAGCTAGCTCCGATGACCTTTTCGTGGTGGCGTCACCACTATCATGCTCAGTATGGCGAGGCGATTCGTTTGGTATACTCCGCGTGCTCGCGGGGTGGCCAGAACGCCGTCGTCGTCGCTCACCGGCGCGTCTCCGGCGAAGTCGACGTGGCGTGTGGGGGCCACTGGTCGTTGTTGACTGGTCGTTGCCATCGTGGCAGCTGACCCAGTCAACGACCCCACATGTCAGCGTGTGTGGGTAGAAACAAACCGGTACATCTAGTATTTAGTTTAATTTCAAATTCCAGTAAATTCCTGAAACTTTGAAAAATCATAGAAATTTCATTTCAACTCAGAAAAATATAAATAATATACCAAAATGCTCACAAAAATAAACTCTATTCAAATAAAATATCAAACAAAAATGTGTGTCAAAATAAAAATCCATTTATTTTTAACCTTATTAATTATGCCTTTTCATTTATTTAAAACACAATTTGAATTCAATAATTAATGAAGTTTCAAAAAATTAAATTTTAACTATTCAGTAACTAAATAAAATGTTAAGATTAATTGTATTTATCATATTTGCATTAACTTAACTATTAGTGGTAATTCATAAACTCTAATTTGCAAATTACCATTTACCATTTTCTTTAAATAGTAATAACTCAAGAAAATATTAAAAGCCAATATTATTTTGGTAGCACAACAATTGTTTACTTAAACATTTTTAAGTTAACAAGTTAAATACTTTAAACCCAATAACAATTATTAAACCCTTATTCTTAATTAAACCTAAATAAGAATTACTCTAATTATTAAATCTTGTGAAGATTAATAAAAGGTCAAACCATCACTAGTTTTGATTCAAAGTAATTAGTAACCACAACTATATTAACAACTACTATTTTAGGAGTTGTACCATAACTTAGACACCCTAGTTTCAATTTAGTAAGACTTTGATTTCATTATTTCATGTGTTCATCCATAATAGTTGCAAACCTAAACCCTAAGGATTTAACCCATGTGATCATTACACTTTAGTAGTAACTCTAAAACCCTAGTTGCTTATCACATGTGATCATGTGAATTTCAGCTTTACTTGTAGAACCTTGATAAGTAACCAATGAATGCATAATCATGATCCATCAACCTAAAACCAATTCACATGAGCTTGTCATTTCATGTTCCTATTCTTAATTAAAACCTATATGATTCACTAGTATCACCTAGGTATAAACCCTAGCTTGTTAATATATTAGCACCACTGATTATCATACTTAGTATCACCCCATTAGAATCAACCTCAACCATCAAACCCTAGTTAAACCATGATGATAAACCCTAATACCAACCTTGTGTAGCAAATCACATCACATGCTCCTATTCAACTAAACCCTACTTAGGAAATGATAATTCACTTAGTTTAGAAGCAATTAGAGATTACTTAGTGAAGCAATTGTGAAACCATAGTAAACCCTAATAGCTAATTTATAGAACCATCTTGATAACCATCCTTTGATATGAGGCTTAGAAGAAACCATAGCAATAAACCTACCAATACTTGCTATATAGAAACCATTCCAAGTTAAGAACCAACTAGTTCCTATTAGTGCAACTAAATGAACTCAATGGTAAACCCTAGAGTTACATAGCTCCTATGTATAGTAGTTCATATTCTTATTTAACCTGTTCTTCTAAAGTTATTCTTTTGAAGTACAAATATCAATCAAACCTTAGAAGCCCTAATCCTTATTTGAAATACTCATTATTTCTTAATTAATATGTTCTTCAAAAGTTATTCTTTTGAAGTATAATACAAGTAATCATCAACCATGTTCGGTAGAACTTAAAATTGACAACTGTTCTTTACATATTATTCCACCAATATTATTATGTGTATGATTGTTATGATGTCTTATATCACTTGATTATGATGCTAATATAACCAAACCTTAATAAGAACCTTGTTGAGAACCATTCTAAAGTATAACACACCCTAAAGAAATCTTTACAACTCATACATCCTAAATCATCGAGGTTAAACTACGCTCGGGACGATTGCATCTCATACTATGCATTATAGCATCTTTGCCAGTTCTTTAAACATTGTCCTTACCGGACGATGATGGTATTTCAGAATTTGGAGTTATCACGTATCGAAGCTTTTGCCTGCATAATCTTGCAGTCAAGAAAGGCAAGTTCATCGCTTGCTCATGTCATTTGATTATTTGTATCAAACTATATGCAAAGTACTATACTTATCACTCATGCATTGAAAAGCAAAGTATTATTTTACAATTATGAATATGACTATGTGGTGGGCAATGGAACCATGGTATGTGTTGATATGGTGGAGGTTCCATTGCAATGGGTTATATCACCCTAGGATTAATTACCAATGCCGTCCAGTGATTCTAGCGCCGTACATATCGCGTTATCCATGAGATCTATAATGGCTCTGGGGAAGTCAGCTGTATCTTTTCCCTTCTGCACGCCAACGGATTGGTAGAGCCGGCGGGGTGCTGGAGGCACTGCCGTAGGTTGGGATAGCCTTTTAAATCCCCATCCGTTAGTGATGATGGCTCTACGATCTATGATGGATTGTTCCGGAGTACACCATGAGTAAAGCCGTATTATCGGGGGAAGTCTACTGGAGGTGTACGGTTGGACAAAAGGGTGGGTTTGCAGGGTCGCGGAGAAGGCAGTGATTGGCTTGGATCTTATAATGGGCCTCACACCAAAGGAAGTGTGGATGGGGACATACTCTCTTCCGGCAACATGGTTAAGATCTCTTGTGGGGTAAAGTAACGCACCTCTGCAGAGGGTATCAAGAATTGTGACTGTCACTCCCTGTTCCGGGAAGGGAACTGCGAACGCGGGCAGAAAGGAACTCCACGAAGTTCTAGTCAACCTGTGAAGACTGACGGGCATAGTTTTCAGAATAAAATAAAACTTTTGAAGAAATGTTTACAAAAACTTGCATTGGCCTATGACTTTCTGGTCTATGGCTGTAGCTAGTGCATGATACACCTATTTCCTAATATGAACTTGCTGAGTACGCTCGTACTCATTCTATCCCATTTGAACCCCCTTCTTAGATCAAGGCACCGAAGGAGAAACTGTGGAACTCGAAGACAAAGGAGTCAACTGCAACGAGATGAAGAATCCAATCAAAGAAGTCAATGGAGTCAACTTCTGCATCAGCTATAATGGAAACCTAGACTAGTAATAGAAGGGAACCTTTCCCTAATCCTAGCACCTAAGTAGCTAGATTTATATAGCAAGCCAGTTAGCTCTTAAGCTTGAGTTAGCAACAAGTTAGACTACGAGTCGTTCTTCTGGAGTTTATTTGAAGTTTTACCTCACTGTAAAGTAGGAGGCTGTGTGGATCTTATGTAAACAGTTCGTGTGTACTTCTATAGACATACCTTGGACTCGCATATGTTTCTGTTGTACCACTCTGAGAGATGTAATATGAGTGGAACGGTGTTTCGCTTGTGTTATGTCAACGACTTGTGTACTACACCATGCAGTGGTACACTGGAACAACATCATGCCGCTGCCGAATCGCAAGGGCGACTCTACTCGCGCTCTTCCTCCAGCGCGTCGCTTCGCCGGCCAAGGGCGAATCGCGCGGTCGCCAACGTCAACAACTGCCCGCCACCAGCACCACATGCAGCCCACTCGACCAATCACCGATTCGAGCCACGCCCCGTGCGAGCAATGGTCGCCGCCAACGGGCAGCCTATCGACGCGCGCACCCACATCGTCAACGACCAGGAGTGGCGGGCGCGCAACCGCGTGAATGACCGCTACGCCGACGAACTCCCACGCCAGAGCGCATTCAATCGGGTCGGCCCGGCATGCTTTGACCCCATGATCAGAGGCGAGCCCTACCCCGTAGGGTTCAAGGGGCCTCGCGACATCGAGAAGTACGACACCCACATCGACCCCACGGTCTGGATCGACTCGTACACCATGGCAATGGGCATCCAGGGCCACTCTGAGCTGCTCGCCGCCCGTTACCTGCCCCTCATGATGGATGGCGTAAACCGCCACTGGTGCAACACCCTCACCCCCAAGAAGATCGACTCTTGGGAGGAAGCCCGCGCCGCGTTCATCTAGCACTTCGCCAGCGCGTACACCCGCGCAACCACCATAGAGGACATGGATCGCTGCATCCAGGGCCCACGCGAGTCGACTCGCCGATGGGTGCAACGGTGGCAAGACATGTGGACAACCTTCAGCGGCATCAGCACGGACACGGCGATTTACTGCTTCCGGCGGTGCTGCCGGTATGAGCCGCTCAGCGCCAAGCTCCGCGGTGTCAGCAGAGACAACATCTCCATCGCCGAGCTCTTCGACATCGCTCTGCGCTACGCCGACGAGGATCCTGCAGTCGACTCGGACGACGAGTATGGGCAACGGCGCAATCGCCGCCCCTCTCAGCCCGACAATCGCCGCGGCGACTACCGGTTCGGCGGTCGGTCAAGCAACGGCAAGCCGCGCAGACGGTGGACACACCGAACTCGTCGCCAACACCGATTACGAGCAGCGCGACCCGAAGTCCTTCCGTCGCGATAACCGCACGCCACGGGAGGATCGACCTCAACCTAAATGGTTCGACGCGCGCAACCTGCTGGACGTCCCGTGCATCTACCACAGTAGGGAGGGCAAGCCCTCGACACACACGACGGGGAACTTCTACTCCCTGAAACAGATAGAGAAAGCTCGCCGCGCCAAGGAAGCCGACGGCAGTAATCAGCACAAGGACCGCTCGAAGGACCAAGACCAGCACAAAGAAGACGGCTTCGGCCGCAGCGCCGGCTCGCTCCATACCTTCACCGGGGTCGGCGACTGCCGGGACAGGAAGGTCCTCACAAGGGCGGTGGCCGTCCACGCAGTCATCCTCGACGACATCCCCCGGTGGCTCAACTGGTCCGAGCAGAGCATCACGTGGAGCCGCGAAGATCACGCCCCACGCATCGAGTACCCCGGCCGAGTGGCGCTAGTCGTCCGGCCCAAGGTGGCCGACTACTGGCTACCAAAGACACTGATGGACGGAGGGAGTTCCATTAACATCCTATACTACGAGACCTTCCAGCGGCTCGGCCTGCCAGACTCGCGCCTCGAGAACACAAAAGTCACGTTCCACGGCATCGTCCCGGGGCGGAAGGCCTTCCCGATCGGCAAGATCACGCTGCCGGTAACCTTCGGCACACCGGTGAACTATCGGACCGAGCGGATAACGTTTGAAGTGGTCAACTTCCGAAGCCCATACCACTGCGTCCTCGGTCGCCAAGCGTTCGCCAGGTTCATGGCGGCACCCCATTACGCCTACAACATAATGAAGATGCCCGGGCCCCGCGGCGTCATCACCGTCCACGGCGACCCAGAGATGGCACTAGAGTGCAAAGACAACGGCGCCAAGCTTGCGGACGCCGTCATCGCCGTGGAACGCGACCACAACGTCGAGCTCGCCAAGTACCCAGTCGACCGCAACGACCCCACCATCCTTGAGAAGCCGACTGAGCTCGACTCGTCTGCTGCAACCTTCAAGCCTACAACCGACACTCGCCAAGTAGATCTTGTAGAGAACGACTCGAGTAGGCAAGTTACCATTGGGACGGGCTGATGTCTACGCACGCTTCTATTCCTGTAGACAGTGTTGGGCCTCCAAGAGCAGAGGTTTGTAGAACAACAGCAAGTTTCCCTTAAGTGAATCACCCAAGGTTTATCGAACTCAGGGAGGTAGAGGTCAAAGATAGTCCTCTCAAGCAACCCTGCAATTAAGATACAAGAAGTCTCTTGTGTCCCCAACACACCTAATACACTTGTCAGATGTATAGGTGCACTAGTTCGGCGAAGAGATAGTGAAATACAAGTAATATGGATGATTATAAGTAGCAATTGCAATCTAAAATAAATATGGCAGCAAGCAAACATGTAGCAGAACTTGTTGGAAACGATGTTTCAATGCTTAGAAACAAGGCCTAGGGATCATACTTTCACTAGTGGACACTCTCAACATTGCAATCATAATTGAATATAAATATAAGCACTTCACTATGCTATTCTGAATTACTCTCTGGCGGGATAACGAACACTAATTCACCGTGTAGGGCTGCAAAGCAAACCTTAAAGATGTATTCCCAAGTACTAATAAACACCCCACGCTGTCACTGTGAGCATTCATAGGAGGTACTAACACACCACAATTTCATAGAGACATCCAACTCAAATCATAACCCAGTGAACAAGTATTCTGTGAAATATAGCCTAAGAGACCCACACGGTGCACACACTGTCACCTTTACACACGTGGGACAAGGAGTCTCCGGAGATCACATAAGTAAAATCCACTTGAATAGCATAACGACATCTAGATTACAAAGCTCATCATATGGATCTCAATCATGTAAGGCAGCTCATGAGATCATTGTATTGAAGTACATGGGAGAGAGATTAACCACATAGCTACCGGTAGAGCCCTTAGCCTCGGGGGAGAACTACTCCCTCCTCATCATGGGAGACAGCAGCAGCGATGAAGATGGCGGTGATGTCGATGGAGATGGATTCCGGGGGCACTTCCCCTTCCCGGCGGCGTGCCGTAACAGAGACTTCTGTCCCCCGAACTTGGCTTCGCGATGGCGGCGGCTGCGTAACTTTTCTCGTCTCGTGGCTTATTCTTTTAGGGTTTTCGAGGCGGAGAGACTTTATAGGCGGAAGGGCGGCCTCGGAGGAGCCAGGGGGTGGCCCCCCCATAGGCTGCCCCCCCCCCCTTTGGCCGCGCCGCCATGTGGGGTGGGGCCCCCAGGGCTCCCCTCTGGTCCCTCTCTGGCTCTCTGGAAGCTTCCGTGAAATATAAGATCGTGGGCTTTTGTTTCGTCCAATTCCGAGAATATTTCCTGTGTAAGATTTCTGAAACCAAAAACAGCAGAAGACAGGAACTGGCGCTTCGGCATCTTGTTAATAGGTTAGTTGCGGAAAACGCATAAAAACATCATAAAGTATGAACAAAACATGTAGGTATTGTCATAAAACTAGCATGGAACATCAGAAATTATAGATACGTTGGAGACATATCACGGGCCTGTCCGCCCAATAGGAAAGCGCGCTCATCAAGTTCCTCCGTGAGAATCGAGATATCTTTGCATGGAAACCATCTGATATGCCAGGTGTCCCGAGAGAACTTGCTGAGCACAAATTACATGTTGACCCCACCGCACGCCCCGTTAGGCAGGCGATGCGACCCGTGGGCGAAGAGCGTCGGCGCGCAATCGCCGAAGAAGTGAACCGGCTACTCGCCGCCGGCTTCATCATAGAGATCAAGCACCCGAAATGGCTGGCAAACCCAGTACTAGTGCTGAAGAAGAACAAGACTTGGCGCATGTGTATCGATTACGTACTAGCCTTAACCGCGCCTGCCCCAAGGACCCATTCGTCCTACCGCGAATCGATCAGATCATCGACGCGGTCGCGGGGTCGGAGTCGCTATGCTTCCTCGACGCCTACTCCGGGTACAATCAAATAAAGATGGCCAAAGAAGACCAGGAGAAGACGGCGTTCATCACGCCACTCGGCGCCTACTGTTACACGTCCATGACCTTCAGCCTCAGAAACGCTGGAGCGACTTACCAGCGGTGCATGAACAACTGCCTGGAGTGCCAAATCGGTCGCAACGTACACGTCTACATAGACGATGTGGTAGTCAAGTCGACTCGACAGGATGATCTAGTCGCCGACCTCGCCGAGACGTTCGCCAATCTGCGGCGTTATCAGATAAAGCTCAACCCCCTGAAGTGCACCTTCGGGGTTCCATCCTAACAACTCCTCGGCTACGTCGTGTCCAAGCGCGGCATCGAGCCCAATCCGGAAAAAACTTCGGCAGTCACGCGAACCAAGAAACCAACCTGCCTGGTCGACGCGCAGAAACTCGCCGGGCGAGTCGCGGCCCTCAGTCACTTCATACCCCGACTCGGTGACAAGGCCACGCCACTCTATCGCCTCCTGAAGAAATCGGAGTCGTTCGAATGGACGGACGAAGCGCAGAAAGCCCTGGAAGAACTTCAGCACGCCCTGCGGAACGCTCCTGTCCTTGCGGCCCCGCTCCCAAACGAAACCATGCTACTGTATGTCATCGTGTCCAATCGCGCGATCAGTGCGGTAATGGTTGTTGAGCGCCAGGAGGAGGGGAAAGACCAGCTAACACAACGCCCAGTCTACTACATCAGCGAGGCCTTAATCAAGTCGAAGCAGCGGTACCCGCATTACCAAAAATTGGTTTACGCAGTGCTCAGGGCCCAACGGCGACTAGCCCCTTATTTCCACGAGCATCCCATCAAGGTGGTCGCTTCAACGCCACTCGCCGACATCATCCTCAACCGCGATGCAACCGGTCGGATCGCCAAATGGGCAGTCGAACTCGGCGTCCACAACATCACGTACGAGTCGCGCCATGCCATCAAATCCCAAGCGCTCGCCGACTTCCTCGCCGACTGGGAGGAGGCCCAGCAGCGGAACTCTCCCGCGGACCTCAAGCATTGGACATTGCACTTTGACGGCTCCAAAAACCTCGAAGGAGCAGGAGCAGGGGTTGTCCTCACTTCGCCCAAAGGCGACATCGTGAGATACGTCCTGCAACTCCGATTCGAGCCCTGCACCAACAACATGGCCGAGTACGAGGCGCTACTCCACGGCATGCGCGTCGCAAAGGAGATGGGCGCAACACGACTGCGTTGTCTCGGCGACTCCGACCTCGTCGCCAGCCAGACATCAGGTACCTGCGACGCCACCGACGCCAACATGATCACCTACAAGCGAGCGGTCGACCAGGCCGGTGCCAGCTTCGCCGGTCACGTCGTCGAGTGGGTCGACAGACGCAAGAACGAAGAGGCGGACGCGCTGGCGAGGCTTGGCTCCAAGCGACTCCCGCCACCGCCCGGCGTCTTCCTCGACATCCTCAGCCACTCGTCGGTGCGCGCGCCACGGGAGATCGACATCGCCGAACCACCCACACTCGACTCCGCTCTAGTCGCTCTCGCCTCCGACACCGACGACTGGACGGCACCGTACCTAGGATACCTCGAGCGCCAAGCACTGCCGATGGACGAAACGGAAGCACGCGCACTCGTACGCCGTTGCAAGTCCTTCACCATCATCAACAACGAACTCTACAAACGCAGCGTTCCTGGAGTGTTCCAGCGGTGCGTCACCGCCGATGAAGGACGCAAAATCCTGCGCGACATCCACGCAGGCGACTGCGGCCACCACGCAGGAGCGCGCTCGATCGTCGCCAAAGCCTTCTCGCGCGGCTTTTACTGGCCAACAGCCCTCGAAGACGCAGTCGACCTCGTCCGCGCATGCGCTGGATGCCAGAGGTACGCAAGTCAGTCGCACATGCCGGGCTCGGCGCTGAAGACCATACCCCTCACCTGGCCGTTCGCCGTTTGGGGCATGGACATGGTGGGAAAATTCAAGACAGCCCCCGGCGGATACACTCATCTCCTGGTCGCTGTGGACAAATTCACCAAGTGGGTGGAGGCCAAACCCATCAAGAAGTGCGACGGTAAAACAGCCACCAAATTCCTGCGCGAACTGATCTACCGCTACGGCTACCCCCACAGCATCATCACGGACAACGGCACCAACTTCGCCAAGGGGGAAATGGCTGACTTCTGCGAAGACAAGGGCATCCGTCTCGACCTCGCGTCAGTCGCACACCCCGAGTCGAATGGGCAAGCAGAAAGAGCGAACCAGAGCATCCTCCATGGAATCAAACCACGGTTAGTAGTACCTCTGGAGCGCGCAGCCGGATGCTGGGCAGAAGAACTCCCTTCCGTACTCTGGGGCATTCGCACAACAGCCAACAGGTCGACTGGCTTCACGCCCTTCTTCCTCGTGTACGGCGCCGAAGCTATCATGCCCACGGACATCGCCTACGATTCGCCACGAGTCGCCAACTACGTCGAAGAAGAAAGTGAACGCCTTCGACAAGATGACGTCGATCTCCTCGACGAGGCACGCGACCTCGCACTCGCCAGGACAGCCATCTACCAGCAAGGCCTCCGCCGCTATCACAGTCGCCGCGTCCTCGGCCGCTCCTTCCAAGAAGGTGACCTAGTCCTGCGGCTAATACAGGACAAGAAAGGCATGCACAAGCTTTCCCCCCATGGGAAGGGCCATTCGCCGTCAGCCGCGCACTCGGCAACGACTCCTACTACCTCACCGACGTTCGCAAGGATGACAAAGGCGAGCCACTCACCAGGGAAGTCGAGCGCCCCTGGAACATCAACCTCCTTCGTCAGTTCTACACCTAGAAAAGGCATGTAAAGGATCTCCTGAATATCAAATAAAAAAGCCCGTCGCGTCAAAAATCGCATTCGTCGATTGTTTCGCCGTCACTCGCCACACAACCTTATCTCCCATCTCATAAACATGAGCTCAGTCGCCAAACGTGCGACTCGAGACTGGGAGACCTTCGATTGCTGCTGCTGGCAGAGAAAATTCAAGATCAGCCAAGTAGCTCGGCTAACAAGGTTACAACGGGCACAAACCAGTCGCAACACCAGGTCCGGCTAACCCTATGTCCCTTACGCCGACAAGCGAAAACGGCGACTGAATCCTCCAGCAGGGTTGCCCGCCCGACCAGCCCTCCGGGCCCTGGCAATCGTACAGTGCTACGCTATACAGCACGCCAAAATGCCCTCCTCTACCTTAGGCAGGTGACTTGAAAGGCTAAGTACTTCGACCAGGGACTCCGCAAAACGGACCCGCGGCTCGCCAAGGAACAACGCCACACCAAGAACCCCTTTGGAGTCGCCCAGCGACTGGCTCCCCGAGCCACGACGAGAGGCGCGCTACTCAAAAGAAACAGCGCAAAAACCAAAATGACCCACCCCTCCACCCATGAGGCTGCTATTCGCACTAAAAATTACAACGTGCTGCGACTGGGGACGCCCAGCTCGACAAGAAAAATAGTCAAGTCGATAGCCTTCATCGGGGAAGCATGGCGACTGGCCCCTCTGGCCATGGAGGGTCGGCTCGCAACACACAATCACAAAAAAAGAGGCCAACAAACAGCAGTTCGCCAAAAGCAAATAACTTATGTACAACTAACACCCACGAGTCACATGCTCGCAGGGATAAAAAAATTCATACAGGTCAGAAGGGCGTCCTCGTACAAATGACCAACTACTTGGAGGACCCCGGGTTCTCCTCTATCACCGGCTCGGCTCCATCCTCCCCATGGCGGAACTTAGGGGTGTACCGGACGACCGGATAGGTGGACAAGGCATTGGTGGCCGCAGCGTGGAACAGGCGCTCGGCGGGGAAGTCCATCGGGCCCGCCTCCTTCTCCGCATCCTCAGGAGCAGACTGGCTGACGATGTGCATCTCCAAGTCCGCAGTCGCCAGCACTCGGTCGGCATAAGGGCGCACCGCCTCCATCAGCCGCAGCACCTCGGCGACATCAAACTCGCCGGTCTTCGATGGGAAGCCGGCCGTCACTTCCTTCACGTCGAAGCCCTCCGAGTAGTGGGCAAGTACCATGCTCAACGCCATGGTAACGCCCACCCGGCAAGAAGATCGGCGCAGCCAGTCGACCACCGCCGGGATGTCGGAGATGGCCTTGAAGACCGACGGCGCATCGCGAGGAATTACCTCCCGCGGACTAAGGTACTGGAGCGCCGCCAGAATCTCGCCAGCACAGGCGATGATGCGCGTTGTCGCAGCCTCCAGGCACTCCCGCGAGGTCGCCGACTCCACGAGCTCACACTGGCCTGGAAACAAAAGAGGTCAACGTCAACAACAACAACGTCGTACAAAAAAAAGGGGGACTCACCACGCTCGGTGGCCCTGGCCCCCGAGGCGGATTCATCACGCTCGGGACTGGCCCTCGAGACGGATTCACCACGCTCGGGGACTGGCCCCTCGAGACGGATTCGCCACGCGCGGGACCGGCCCACGAGACGGACTCGCCACGCTCGGGGGTCACCCCCCAGTGGACTCGCCGTGTTCAGCGACTGGCCCTTCCACGAACAACGCCATAGTTCCCACCAAAAAAAGGAAAACAAGGAGGAAAACTTACCAAGAAGCTGCCGCGACATCTCGCGGACGAAGGCCTCAAAGCTGGTCTTTTCGGCTTGCACCGCCAAGACAACACCCTCCAACGTCACCTTCTCCGTGGCGAGCTCCTTAGCGTGCTGCTGCTTCAGGGCCGCAAGCTCCTCCCGCAGCGCCGCCGCGGCGCCCCGGGCTGTGTCCCTGTCCTCCACTGCAGCCTCAAGCTTGCCCTTGTACTCGGCGATGACGTCCTCCAGCTCCTTACTCTTGTCCTCCAGGACCTTTGTAAGGTCCGCGATATCTGCCTTCGCCTTCTTCTTCGCCTCCTCAGCCTGGGTCGCCCGGAATTCAGCCTCCCGATAGAAGGATTCCTTCACGAACCCTTCGCGGGCCTCGGCAAGCGCCCTCTCCTGCGCCTCTGCTACATGAAGCGGATGTTAATGAGATCAATTCAACATCACGCGGAAAACAAGAAGACAAGTGCAAAAAAAGGGGAGAGAAACTCACTGCCAATGGCGATGAGTTGGCGGTTCTTCTTCGCCACCTCCTCCACGAGCGCCGTCAGACGCTTCACCTCCGCCTGCACGAACAAAGGGGAGCGATTGTAAGCAACAGGAAAAAGAGTAGTCCGGATCCAAAAAAAAAGAGACTTGACTCGCCCCTTCAGCCCAAGTCGACCCTCGGGGACTGGGGGGGAGACCGGACCACAGATAAGAAGAGCTTACCACATGGACTTCGCCGAGCGCTGCGTGAAGCTCGGTAAAGGACAAAGACGATAGCGGAGGCCGACGCGACTCGTGCGTCCCGCCCCCCTGCACCATCGCCTCGGTCAATGGCGTCTCCTCGGCCGGTGCCTCGGGTCTGATGGGGTGAGCATGATCCCTGGCGGCTTTAGTCCGGCGCTCCCTCATCTTCACCGACAGGCCACTCCCCTCCGCAGCGCCCTGCTCCTTCCCCGCTCCGGGCGGTGCGTCATCTGGGCTCCGAGCCGCCGCCGACTCGGCACCCGCCATCTCCTCCTCCGCCACGGGTGGAGTGACGTCCGGACCCCGCGCCATGGTCGACTCAACGCCCGCCTTCGCCACCTCACCGCTGCTCGCACTCGCCGAGGGGGTGCTCCCGGCGATTGGCCCAGCTGAGCTAGCGGTTGCACCCGCCGCCTTGCTCGCGGCGGCGGGTTCTTCATGCGACGAAGCCATGCTCGCGGGGTCGGCCGCCATCTTCTTCGCCTCAGCGGCCATCTTCAGCTCGGCCGCCTTCTTCGCCTCGGCGGCCCTCGTAGCCGCCACCCCGCCGATCGGGGCGGGCCTCGACAGGACTTTCTTCTTCGACCTGCAGGAGATCGACGTGAGCTCCTTGCCAACTCGCTAAGACGGCGGAGCAAGAGTTAAGGATGGATACTCACTTCACCGTCGGAATCGCCTTTACGCCCGGGCCGACTCGAGCCCCGGCCTCGAGGGCGTCCTTCAGGGGGCACCGAAGCTCGGTGGCGCCCTCGAGGATGGTCTGACGCAACCGCTTGGACCGCGGCTCATCGCCCCCCTTCACGGGCCCTTTTCCCTCTGGGGCGAGGTCGCCTCCTCTTCCTCGTCATCTTTCGGGGGGCTCGCTCCCGGCGCACCCTGTGATGAGGAGGTCGTCCCCCTCTTCGTGCCGTGTGGGAGTCGGACGTAATCTCTTACATCGGAATCCGACTCGGTGCGGTCTCCCTCGTCCTTGGCATCGTCCTCCTCGCCTTCGGTCATCTCCGGAGGCTCTTTCCCCGCGAGTGGGGGGAGATGGTTAGCGACTTTCTGCCATCGCTGCATTCCGGCAGGGGAACGCGTCAGCAAACTCAAAACTCCAATCACGCATCCAAAGCTATTGACAAAGACAGTAGGGTACCTGGGGCGCCGGCTTGTCCTCGGAAAAAGGCTGCAGCCCGTCGTCGAAGGAGGTGAAGGCGGCTGTGGTGACTTTGGCGAGCGCCTTCCGGTACTCGACTTCGTCCCACTCGGTCGCCGTCGACCGGGTGCGATCGTTCTGCCCCGATACTCCCACATGAAGTGGGCTCGGCAGCGCAGAGGGATCAAGCGGCGGCCGAGCCAGCAATTGTACATGTTGGCCGCCGTCGGGCCGCCGTCCTTCAGCGCCTGGATAGCCAGGCGCATCTCCTTCACCATCTCCTCCTGGTCGTGCGGTAGCGACCGCACGTTGAGACGCCGAGGAACACTCGGCTCGGATGTGTACTGGGGAATACGAACCCCACCCGGAGGCGTGTACTCCAGCGCGTAGAACCAGAACCGGCGCCATTGCGATCGCGCCTTTTTGGGGAGCGCCATGTCGATTAAGCTTTCCCCCGACTTCACCTGGAAGGTGATGCCGCCGTTCGGGATGAGCGCCTGGTCGCTCTTGCTGGCCCTGGTCGCCCGCCCATGGAAGATTGATACCCACAGGGGGAAGTATGGCGGGCAGCCCAGGTAGCACTCGCACAGCGCCACGAACAGCGAGATCTGCTGGACGCTGTGCGGCCCGAGGTCGAAGACCTTGATGTTGTAGAAGGCCAGGAGCTGCCGGAGGAAATCCGAGGTGGGGAGAGCAAACCCGCGATCGAGGAAGCTCAGAAAGATCACAAATTCCCCGGGTCGCGGGAGTGGCTCCAGCTCGTTTGCCGCCGGGACCCGCCACCGCTCCTGCTTGAACTCTGGAATGATCCCGGAGGCGACGTACGGGAGGAGAGATTCCCGCGTGACCTTTGACTTGCCCCAGCCTTTCGCCGCCATGGATGTGTGTGAACTCGGAGTGAAGAGGAGATGAAGAAAGAAGAAGAATGCGGTGGAATGGTCAGCTCTAATCCCAGGGGCTGCCCTTTATACCGTTGTACTCGCCTAGATTAAGGATGAGATCCGTCCGTTAATCCGTTCCGGAATCGCCGCCCCGTGATCAACGGTCGAGATTTGCGCCGGCACCGGCTGAATAGCCGTTAAACTAGCCGTTAACGGTCACGTCAGGCCCAACGGTCAACAGCATGCAAACGGTTTGCGCCTCGGTCAACGTGAAATCTAGCCGTTGGCTCTTCCACGTGTCTCTACGGAGGATGTACGCCGACTGGCAGACGACGACAGGCCAACGCCGACTGGCTAATGCCGACTGTCATACGCCGACTGGCTGATCACGCTTTGGCGACTGGAGACTGGTACCGAACCTGCAACTTTATCTCTGGGAGCCCGATGGCGATTCATCTTGATCCATCACCGCGCCTCTCCAAGACTCGCTTTGGATCCACGCTTCGTCACCACCACGCTCGGGGACTGCGATGGGGATACACCCGTAGGGGTGGGTCGCCGTCCCACTCGCCATGAAGATGGAGGCCTGGGTGGACCGCCAGTCGCCCAAGCGACTGGGCCCTAAGGTGACTGGGCCGTGATCCCGGGGTGAAGATCTGCGCGACTGGATAAGGAGTTTACTTGCGAGAGGGGTGGCGAATCCCTGATTAGTAGCGACTGTTATGATTCGGAGTTATCTCCATGTAACCCTAGATCGGGGGTGCCTATATAAACCCCCCCCCCCCCCCCCATTGTAATTCTCCACTGAGCAATAAGATCTAGCAGGACGTAGGCATTTTACTCTCCGGAGGGGCTGAACCTGGGTAAACCCCTTGCGTCTTGTGCACCTCGACCCGCAGATGGCCGTGTCTCTTTGCCCTCGTATCAACGAAGTGCTACCCCCGGTAGTACCTGTCGTGGTTACATCCACAACATGTGCTATTATAGAACGTTACATATGGCAAGCATATTTGTAGGCTGGCAGAGAAAAGGAAAGTGACATGCATGGCTTCAGAAACGCTCTAATTTTCTATCGATGCATACTGTCTTTTTATTGCCAGAAATTATGTGCTGGTGGGTTCAAAACAATATTTGTGACCATGAGCGGTTTAACTTTACGTGACCGCCAGACTAATCAGGGATGGAAAAAAATTGTGACGAGGATTTTGTGCCGTCCATGATAGACTTTGTCGGTAGCAGTGAGCGGTAAAGAAGATCCTCGCCCATAACCCACTCTGTGTGCCACTAACGGAATGCATACGCGTACACATGCTTTGGAGAAGAACATGACCCGCAGGATGGCAAAACCGACACCTCATGGTTCGATATATATAATCCTGCACGCTCCCCCTGCTCCAAAGCCAGGTTGGATCGATTAGTGTAAGGATTGTTGGATCACTAGTTACTACCCATGTCCTAATGATATCAGGATATGATCCGCTTTCCCCTCAAAAAAGGATATGGTCAGAGCTTTCACAAAAGGTGTAAAAGACGCTCCATTTTGGAGAAGGATCGAGCTACAATCCTACTGCGTACCGTCCTATATATTACAGGTGTGAGTGGCATCCTGCTGAGGAAGAAGTCACAAGCTTTCAGTGTCAATTCGAGGCAGTAGAGCAGAGATCGATGCCATGCAAGTCTCTCCTACTCAATCAGACATCGGTGCCCCAAACGGTATATATACATGCCCCCATGTTTTTATATATACACATCGCCAATGTTTCATAATTTTATGCAAGCACATGTAAATCTGTCTATGCAGGAAGCAGCATCTTGGAAACCCCAGCACGCATAGAACTGATGGAAATGGAACTCGCCGGAAGAGCCGACGCGGCCAGGGATGAATATGTAGTGGACGTCGAGGACACCGCGCGTCCCCTGGCAGCCGCGGAAAAGCGGCAGTGGGCGGCGCACTGCATCTACCGGGTGCCGGCGCGCATAAAGAACCTGGAAGCCGGCCCATACGCCTACACGCCCAACACCGTGTCCATCGGCCCCTTCCACCATGGCGAGCTGGAGCTGCTGCCCATGGAGGGGCACAAGGACAGGGCGCTCCAGCACGTCTTGAGGCGAGCCGGCAAGAAGAAAGGAGACTTCATTGCCGCCTTGCAGGAGGTGGCCGGGGAGCTGGAGAACGCGTACGTGGATCTCGGCCAGGACTGGCGACATGATAGAGGCCGCTTCTTGGAGGTGATGGTCACGGACGGGTGCTTCCTGCTGGAGATAATGAGGACGGCCGCGGGGGAGAACGTCCAGGACTACGATGACAATGATCCCATATTCGGCCCGCATGGCCAACAGTATACTGTACCGTGCATTCGTGAGGACATGCACAAGATCGAGAACCAGTTGCCGCTTCTGGTGCTCAAGAGGATCATCGATGTTGAGCCTGAAAATATGTCGGTAAGCTTAGTTTTTTTTATCTTGATCCAGATAATCAAATGGTATATTGGTATTGATTATTTATTCTAGATGTTGATGTTTTTTCTCTACATATTTGATCAAACTTTACATTATTTGATTCTTCAAAAAACTTGTATACACTACATTTTAGTAAGGAGGGAGTAGCTTGTAGAGAAATTAGTATTTTTTTTTGTGACAGAAAACACGACGTGTCCAGCTTTAATAAATTAATAGTAGCTTGTAGAGAAATTAGTATATATATTTTTGTGACAGAAAACATGATGTGTCCAGCTTTAATAAATTAATAAAGCCCCAAGGCAACTCCAATATAATTAGCAAAAGCTACTCGCGGAAATTCAATTCGGCTCCCGGGTGCGTATGCTCCCTATACCAAAAAATTATATTTCGAGTTGTCGAAAAAATTTGACAAAAAATTCTACATGTACATCTCCATAATATATGTGCATTCGTCAATTTTCACAAAAAAACAATATTTTTTGTGGTCTATGTAAAAAAGAGAAAATTTATCTTGTAAAAAACATTATTTTTAGCACTGAGTTTTGTCTTTTTTACACACGTCATATGACAAGTCCATTTTTTATGAAACAACCTTGTGAGCGTGTAGCACGTGAAGATGTACGTGCAAATTTTTCGTTTCAATTTTTTTGAAATTCAAAATGTGTGTACGATGAATTTCAAAATAGAGGGAGCATATGCTCCCATGTTCCAAAACACCATCCTCTTTACGTTTATATTTACTCAGCGTTTCACAATAAGGTTTCTTAGCGATGTATCTTAGGTTATTTGTTGATGTGGCATCATATTAGTGCGAAAAGAGAGGGTTGTCGAATCTTAGCTAAGAATTTGGCTAGTCCAATCACAATTCATTCATGAGCCTAAAAATATTAAATGAAACACTCCTAAGGCTGGTAATAGTAGGAACTAACTTAGACAAGTAAAATATGCCATATTACTTGTCTAAGTTACTACTACCTCCGTTGTAATGAATAAAGCGCACGCGCATTTTAAATCGAATTTTGACTGAAAAATTGAGCAACAAAATCTTGAATGTATTGTGCATAATTAGTATCGTTGGATTGGTATTCAAAAATCTTTCAAATGAAGTTAATTTTACCAACAATTTTCATATATTTAAAGTAATTTTTAGTTACAGAAAAGGCACGCAAAACGAAGGCGACTTATTCATTAAAATGGAGGGAGTACCTTCACAATGGGTAGTAGCTTATATGTCGTTTCATGTATTGTATTATTTATTATGTTGTAGACTTTATCTTATTTTGGGGTGTGGAATGTTATGATAACATATATAGCTAGTTACCATCTCGCTCTTTTTTTTGTTTATTCCATGCTATGTAACCAAAACGTATGTCTTGAAGTGTACGATGTTACTATGTTACTCGCACTATGAGTAGTCTAAGTGACAACACTTAAAAAATACATTAAAATAGTTTTAATTGCTCCTATAAAAACATGCTTAGAACCTCCCTATTGGCTATTGTGAAAGGCCTTATTACTTTGCATATAATGTTTAGTCGAAGTCAAGTTTTGTAATTACAGTACTAGTGATGTTATTTTATTTTCTAAACAATGCTCCTTCTGTTTCATATTAGTTGTGGCATATTTGGATGTAATTAGACATATTTCATGCATAGATACATTCTAATCTACGACAACTAATATAGAACAGAGAAAGTTATGTATACATATAATTGGTCAAACGTGACAACGTTTAACTTTGACCAAACCTTATATGAGGAGTAATATGAAACAGAGGGGTATAACACACATGACTTCTCTAAACATAAAAAATGTGTAGTATTTAACATCTGAATGCATGGTACCACAGGACACTGAGCTCAACATGATGGTGCTGAAATTCATGTCCTCGTCGGACAGCTTCCCGACAAAGGCGGCTGGCAAAAAACTGGGACTCCACCCCCTCGACATTTTCCGTCAGAGCAGGCTCATCCACTCGTACATGGAAGTAGAGCCGCGGAGTTTGGACATCGAATACTCTACGCCAGAATCCAACGACGGTGTTAGCTCTCGGTTCTCAACAGTGAAGCTTTACAAGGCCGGGATCAAGTTCGCCAAGAGCAGTCCGCGCATCCTCGAAAATATCAAGTTCGACCCTAAGAGGGGCTTGCTGACTATACCATATCTGGAGGTGTACGACACCACCGAGAACATGTTCCTCAACATGATGGCATTTGAGTATCTTCACGTCACCGCCACCTATGGCGTAACGAGGTATGTGCTGTTCATGGAGGAGATCGTCAAATCGGCCAAGGACGTGAAGCGGCTACGCAAAGAGGGGGTGGTCCGTAACAACATCGGGCCAGACGAGGAGGTGGCGAGGATGTTCAACAGGCTCACCAAAAACGTCATCGACGACCCCCTCGACGATGTTCTCAAGCAGATGGATGACTACCTCGGCCACCTCCTCCGTCGGCAGATCAACAAGTGTTGGGTCCACTTCGTGCGCACATACTTCCATAAACCATTGAGGACCTTCTCCTCCTTGCCGCCATCGTGCTCCTCATGCTCACTGTCGTCCAGACCGTCTGCGCCATCATGTCTGTTCATTAGGCAAGGATAAAATTTGAATTCTCTTTGAGACTGATTAGCCCCTTCATGTGAAGGTGCCTTATGTTATTTTATCCTTGCCATCCATTAATTTCTATGCATTATCATTTTCATTTAGTGTCGACAATCAGCGTCGCTTATTCAGGTTCGCTATTTGAGCTGGACCAGGTTTTGTAAGCCAGAAACGTGCATGTTCACGTTGTGCCAAATTGGGGAGTGCGTGTGTTTGTGATTGGCCACGAGGGATGGCGCGTGATGTAAGGATCATGGGCGATCTTTTTACTTAGTCTGTTGGGGACGACCCTGTCCTGAATAAGAGAACGAAGCATAGAAAAGATGCAGTTTAAGGCATCGTAAAACCTCTCTCGCGTTAGTCACTGTTTCTCGGCTGTCGCCCCCGTTCATTGTTTCTACTATCAAATGCGTTGTGTTTAGAGCATCTCCACTCATCATTTTTATGCGCCAAAATGCTTCCTTAGCCACGCGTCTCAAAAATGTTTTTTTCCGGCGCCCCCAAATGGCGGGAGGCTATCGGGGGCGCCGGATGGAAAGCAAGCGTATGCCAGCTCTGTCGGCGAGACAGGGCTAGTTCCCCTAAAAGCATTAACTTTCTCGCCGTTATTGGTGCCATATCAGCACGCAAGCCATCGCCTTATTCCGCCGTCCAGCCATGAAGATGAGACAGTACATCGCTCCACGCACGTCGGCACTGGACGTCCTCGCTGCCAAACCTGCTCCCGCGAAGAAGAAGGAGGCGTGGGCACCCGTTGTCAAGGAGTGGCCGCCGGAGATGATCAACGCCGAGTGGGCGTTCGACATCCAGCGGCGGGCGATGGAGAACGTCAGCCGCCGCTCGAGGGAAGCGAAGCTGAAGGCGAAGAGGGTTGTCGCAGCGGTGGCGAAGGAGGCGAAGCAGATGGAGTGGGCTGCTGCCATGGCAGCGCCACACACCCCGGCGCATCCGTTCGTCCCCGCCGCGTGGAGCGGCAGCCAAGGCAACGTCTCCTCGCCCTCACCATCCACCGCGTCACCGTCGCCGTTGTTCCAAAGCACGGGATACTTCTACTGAGATTCTAATCCTGAAACGCAACAGATTGTTTGTCCCGTTTTACATTTCCATGAAATTAACTCGTTGTCCCCGTCGGATTTGTCTAAAAAAAGGTACACTTAACTGAATCTTGGATTAGAAACATATATAAACTAACAGCTAGCCTAGATCAGGTAAACAACGTTCTCAATCAGGCATTGTTGGTACGGTTTCACTGAATCTCTCCGACTCTCCGCTCCATATATATGATATTCCTTCTCTCGATCTCAAAGCAAAGTCCGTAAGGTCGAAATTGTTATCTGACAGCTGATGAGTTTTCATGCATTATCAATTCAGTAGTTCATACAGCGTAATTTGCATACACACCAAAGGTTAACTGAATGGCATGTTTAGGAATAGCAGAGGTCTTCGTGACTTGGCTAAACACTCTCATATTGTCGATTGTTGTAAATACTATAACTTAGATTTCTATAACTTAGATTTTATTGTTATTTCTAAGACGGGAAAGCGTGATTACTCTCAAACTTTGTTGAACTGGTTATCCGGAGGAATAAATTTTGAATGGTTTTCTCGCCCACCTCGTGGTAAGCTCGGGGCTTGCTTATTGGAGTCCGCATAGATTTCATGAAAGTTTTAACTAATTCCGATGGCGAGTATCACATTAAACTCACTACTCGGAACCGAGCTGATAATTTCATCCGGATTCTGGTCTCCGTTTATGGTGCTGATCTTTTTACGTGAGCTAGTTAATCTTGCAAAGGATGATCTGTATCATATTCTCATAGGGGGGTTTTAGTTTGCTAAGATTCCGCCGTGAAAAAATTAAAGGTCTTTTTAATGGCCACTGGCCTTTCTTATTTAATGTTGGCATTGATAGCTTAGACTTGAGAGAGGTTGAGATGGCAGGCCGACTGTTTATTTGGGCTAACAGTTTACCTGACCCAACATACGAGAAACTAGATCGTGTATTCATGGACACCACTTGGGAGGATAAATACCCTATGGTGTCTGTCCGCGCCCTAGAACGTATTAAAATTGTCGGACCATGCTCCCTACTTTTAACTATCGAAAACACAAGACCGTTGTCTAAGCAACCGTTCAAGTTTGAACTTCGATAGCTACAGCAATGAGATGGTTAAAAATGTATGGTAAAGACCAGTACATGGCACTAATCCAATATTAAGGTCGAATAAAGATGTGTGCTAAACACCTTTTTAGATGGGCTAGCTACATGGTTGGTATTCTTAAAAAGGAGAAACTTCACTTATCAACTCTTATCGATGAGTTGGAGGCGTTCGCTGAAGTTAGACCTCTAACAAGCACATAATTGGATTGAAAAAACCAATCAAATACTCAATTATCGGGTCTTCTTCTAGAATAAGAGTTGAAGTGTTACCAACGTTCAAAAGCACAATTTATTCTGGAAGGAGATTCAAATATGAGATATTATCATGAGATTACCAGTGCATAGGAAAAAATGTATTCAATATCTAGTACAGGAAGAAGGGATAATTGAAAGCCATAATAAACTCAAATCCTATATTACTAACTATTAAAAGGGTCCATTTGATCCACCGGAGGAGAGTTCCTTCTCCCTAGATGAATCTCAAATAGCCGACATACCCCAAGTGTCTAAGGAGGAGAATGCTATTTTAATAGCCCCTTATTCAGAGGAGGAAGTTAAAAAGCCCCAGGTCCAGATGGTTTCCCCGCTGAATTTTATCAGATTTTTTGGGACACTATCAAAGCGGATATCCTAAAAATGTTCAGCGTTTTACACGTTGGACAATTGGAATTATTCCGTGTAAACTTTGGTGAGGTTATCTTGTTACCTAAGGTTAAGGAGGCATAAAGGATTCAGCAATATCGGCCTATCTACCTCTTAAACGTAAGTTTCAAGATATTTACGAAAGTGGCCACCATTAGACTGAATACAGTGGTGAAACATGTGGTAAAGCCGTCGTACTGCATTCATGGAAGGACGTAATATCCTAGATGTGTTCCTACATGAGGCGGTACATGAAATGCATACCAAAAAGTTGAATGGGGTAATTTTAAAGCTACATTTTGAGAAGGCTTATAATAAGGTCAAATGGTCTTTCATTCATCAGACACAGGATGAAAGGTTTTTCACCTGAGTGGCGAACTTTGATCAATGATTTTGTGTATGGGGGAAGCGTTGCGATACGTGTTAATGATGACACCTTTTTCCAGACATGAAAATGTTTGCGCCAAGGCGACCCTCTATCACCACTTTTATTCAACATCGTGGTTGATACGCTCGCTATTTTGATTGAACAAGCTAAATCTGATGGCCAAATTAAAGGGGTGATCCCACATCTGGTTGATGGGGGTTTATCAATCCTTCGATACGTTGATGATACAATCTTATTTATGGAACATGACATCGTTAAAGCTCGAAATCTAAAGCTAATACTGGCAGCTTTAGAGCATTTATCAGGACTGAAAATCAACTTTCATAAAAGTGAATTGTTCTGTTTCAGCGAAGCCCAAGACTCAGTTGCCGAATACACGGAACTGTTTGGTTGTGGGCAAGGTTAGTTTCCTATCAACTATTTGGAAATCCCGATTCACTATCAGAGATTAACATTTGCTGAGTGGAAATTAGTGGAGGAAAGACTTCAGAAGCTACTTAGTAGTTGGAAAGGTAAAGTGCTATTCCAGGGAGGAAGACTGGTACTCATTAATTCAGTGCTCACCAACATGGTGATATGATATCCTTCTTCGTTTTTCCAAAAGGTATTTTACACAAGCTCAACTATTATAGATCGAGATTCTTTTGCAAGGGGATAGTGAAAAAAAGAAGTATCAACTGGTTAAATGGTTTGTTGTATGCCGACCCAAAGATATGGGGGGGCTTGGGATTCATGACCTTGAGGTCAAAATTCAGCCTTATTAGGTAAGTGGCTTTACAAGTTTCTAACCGAAGATGGTATATGGCGGACCCTAGTTAAAAGAAAGTACATTGGCGAGAAAGTGTTATCCCAAATCCGTTGGAAACCGGGAGACTTGCATTTCTGGGCCGGTTTAATGGCTACGAAGAAATTTTTCTTCAGATTTGGTACTTTCAACATCAAGGATGGATCGTAGATACAGTTCTAGGAGGATTCCTGGTTAAGGAATAGACCTCTCTCTGAACAATATTCGGTGTTATATAGCATTGTTCGTTGCAAAAGTGATACCATTGCTTTAGTAATGGCAACCTCACCTCCGCTTGACGTTTAGGCGAGATTTACATGGCCCGAGACTTCTTGCATGGTATGCTTTACTACTTCGTTTGCAATCCATTCAGTTGTCCGAAGGGCCGATGAATTTTGTTGGAACTTACAATCTAATGAAAAATTCACAGTGAGTTCACTATACAATGCAATCATCCAACTGGATATACCAGTTGATAGAAACAAGAAAATCTGGAAGATGGAAATTCCGCTAAAAATTAAGATTTTTTGCTGGTATTTGCGTCGAGGGTAATTCTAACCAAAGATAATCTTGTGAAATGCAATTGTCTTGGGAGTACTAAGTGTGTTTTATGTCATCACAATGAGACGATTAAACACTTGTTCTTTCAGTGTCGCTTTGCGGATCTATATGGTCATGGTAGCTTTTGATCTGTATCCCCCAACTAGTGTAGCCAATATCTTCAGTAATTGGCTTCATGGTATTGATCACAGATTTAGAACGCTTATTAGGGTGAGAGTGCTTGCTGTTATAGGGTCGCTATGGCTATGCAGAAATGACAAAGTTTTTAATGATAAGAATTGCTCTCTTGCAGGTTATCTACAGATATACCACTACTCACGGTTCGTGGTCTGCACTGCAAAAGCCGGAGAACCGCAACCTCTTTACGGACGTCTGTACACGGTTGGAGGATACGGCGAGGGATACATTTTTTAACATAGGTGGCAGCATAATCTAAGGATTGGGCCACCTCTTCCATCCTAAGGGTCTCTACATTTTCTCATGTTTGATATGTAATTCGCCTATTTATTTTTCTCTTTTGAGACCTGTGCTTTTGAGACCTGTTTGCGACGTTTGAATGACTATGTGTGTCTTAGCTATACAGAGGTTGACTGTAATAGCTTATCAAAAGTAATAAAGCTCCCATTATAAAAAAAAATACACACCAAAGGTTGTCACTTGTGAGCTAAGCTGGAAGCTTGCTATTGTTATTGTTCTTGTATTTCGTCTGAACATTGTCTCAGTTTAGTACATGGATTTGGCAACCAGCAAGGCAGCAATGCATAAGAAGCCGCAGAACTGAGGTAGCTAAGCTAGTTGGTCCCTGGTACTGCAGCAGCAGCGGGTGCACGAGGGGGCGGAGCTCCCCTTTGGGCAAGGTATGGCACTTGCCCTACCTTGATTTTCAGCAAAAATTCGAATATATATGCATATGTGGATATACCATCAATTTTGTACATATTTTTAAGGGAAAACCAAAGAAAAAGATGTGTTGTACCAGCAGGAGGAGAACAATCAAGCAGTAATTAAGCAACCAAATTGGGCTTATGCTAGCTGTGCCGCGCGTGGTGGACGGAAACCAACCGTCCGTGTCCTGCGCTTCGATAGTGAGAAGGACCAGCGATCGTGATTCGTGACCCATGAGTCAGTTGTTTCGTCTGTTCGTCTTCGACGGTCGACGCGAGTCACGCCAGACGCCCAGAAGCGACTTCTGCTCAGGAGATCATTTCACTGCACCGCCGGCTGCTTTCTCCCGACGAGATTCCTCCGACTCCCCCGCCCCCGGCCAGGCCGTCCGGCTGCGCGCCCCTAGTCCTGCAAATCACGCAGGTCTAGCATCTAGGTTTTCCGGAGAATGCAGAGCTGTTTTCGATTTTGTACTCGAGACTTGAGAAGAATTAAGATGGACATGAAGGGGAAGAACACTGCAGCTAGAGCAGAGGTACAATTGTAGAAGTTTTTTTCAAATTGCTGAAGTTTATAACTTTAAATTTATGAATTGTAAGGTCGGTAACATTGACAAACTACTAATGCATTTCATGTTTCCAATTGCATATTTGAAGAGATATTTTATGCCACTTGCTAGTGCCAGCCAATCTAAACCAAACACCTGCGAAGACCTGTAAATTTTTGAATTGTGAGCTCACTAACATGGACAAATCTGTGAATTGCTTACCATTATATAAACTATTAATGTTTTGAAACAGTTTATTCTTTTCGGCAATTTTTAACATTTAAAATTTTGCCCGACCACAATTTTTTTTCGTCCTCCGCCACTGCTCGGGTGTAAGAGCACCGCTGCACTGTGACCTCGTCGACGGCGAGCGTGTCAGTCGGGAACGGGCAGGCGCCGCCGTGCGCGCCCTGCAGCGGCGCGCAGGGCGCCGGCGTGACGTCCGCCGACAAGCCCTCGACGTCGGCGCAGTTCCACGACACCTTCCTGGCCTTGGTCATCTCGGCGGTGACGTTGGCCATGCAGATCCCCCTGAAGGGCGCGCCCTGGATGCCCTCCATCCTCGCCGCCTCCTTCCACACCCCGGTCGCCACCATGTCGCGCCCTGCCCGTCGATGGTGCCGGTGTTGCTGGTGATCACCACGTCCGTGATGTTCGAGCCGCCGATGAGGCTCGTGTACCGCCCGCCGGCGTGGTCCCTTCCCCTGCCGTAGGAAGGCAGAGGATCGATGACCGGCCACTCGGTGATGTCCTGTTGCAAGAACACGTCGACTGAATTATTTTAGCTTGCGTTCTTCAGCATCACAATTCAGAAACTGAAAAAATCCAAGAAATGAACAGGGGATAAACTAATGGTGGTGAATCGCACGGACCTGGGAAGCGAGGATGACGGTGTCGGCGTGGAGGAAGAGCGTGAAGTGGCTGGTGAGGTTGAAGGGTGCCGTCGACCACTTGCCCGCGGGCACGTACAGCATGCTGCCGCCGCCGCCTTCGCGGGAGTACTGCGACAGGTGCGCCACCGCCTTCTGGAACGCCGCGGTGTTGGACGTGGTGCCGTCGCCCACGCCGCGAAGTCCGTCAGCGACGTCGTGTGCTCCCGGCACGTCGGGCGCCAGGTACGTGCTCTGCTCCCCGGTGGGGCCCGCTTCCGGAGGGACGTGGCGGCGCTCTGCCGCCGTCCCCGACGACGCAGCGACGACGAGGAGGACGCATAGAATCTGTGGCAAAGAAAACAAATAACCATCCGGAGATCCATTGTGAGTGCGCTGCTTCGCTAGTAAAATGTTCCAGAGAAAGCTCTGAAATTTTGTGACTGCTGAAACAAGAACATAATGCCCCAAAAAAATGTGAAAGATTCAAGATTCTGAAACAAAAAAATAATATGCCCCGCAGAATCTTGAAGCTTGATCCGAGCGAACGAGAAACACAAAGGGGTGAATAATCAAGCTTCAAGATTCTGAAACGAGGTGGTGGACTATTACAAAACAACCAAGGCTCCATCGAACCGATTGAAACTGTCTTCACAGCCTTGAATCGAAGGGAACTACTATAGAGACTTGAATAAGCAACAAG
The DNA here is from genome assembly GCF_019359855.2 of Lolium perenne. Classification (NCBI taxonomy): domain Eukaryota; kingdom Viridiplantae; phylum Streptophyta; class Magnoliopsida; order Poales; family Poaceae; genus Lolium; species Lolium perenne. The sequence goes on along the minus strand of NC_067250.2, from coordinate 3,056,896 downwards.
GCATAACACTAATGAGGGTCCCTAGCATTTAGATAACCTTAAGCACACTAGTTTTTCCTCATGGGAGAAATGGGAGGCTAAAGGGAATAGGAATGTAGGAAATCTATGCCAATAATAAATCTTGAAGGTTGTGAACTAGAAACAAATTATCAGTCTCTTCAACCGATCGTGCCCAGGGGCGGGCCCACTTCAATTCAAAGGTATTCAGTTGAATACCCAAATATTTTGAAAAATATACCAATATATCAATGTTCTAAGGAATGTATAGAAAGTAAAACTGCTGTACTATGTTTACTAGTTGAATGCCCGTGTGTTGCTACGCCCCTGTTTCTATACGATTAATTTTTTAAATTATTACAATGAATTCAGATATGTCTCATTTGTGAACATATGATGTACATAAATATATTCGCGTAAACAGAAAAGATATGCACACAATATAACACAAATTGAATATGTTTACAACCTTTACATTTTGATTTAGATGGTTGCATCTCAACGTGACAAAACTCGCTTTCTTAAAACAAACCGAACTTGCCACTCGATCGAGTTGGTGCTTTGGTGCACGATGAGTCGGTGACACACTAACATGGGTGATTTAATTATTGTTTTCAGCACTACCATTATACCATATAAAACCAACTACGTAATTCTTAATTTTTGCGAATAAAAAGGGTTTGCAATTCTCTTACGATTTGCTCTTTTTAAAGCTTTGCTTTGTAAATCCTAGAGACACCAATTGGTCCCTACAGATATAGCTTTTCTTCTTACCTTCGTATCTTCCGGAATCTTTTTGATAAAGGTATCTTACTTTACAAACCACGATAAAGTAACTATATGTTGTTTAGAGAGCGGCCATCAGCCAGTTCGATGGGTGAGCTTACTGTCATGGATAAACTTGCATCCAATGAACAAAAGAATAGCAACTTTTTCTGGCGGGAAGGGAGTACACTAGTAGAAAAAGGGGTCTTTCGTCCAACCCTTTAGTACCGGTTTCCTTACGAACCGGTACTAAAGGGTGCATTAGTACCGGTTGCACTGCACAGACCTTTAATACCGGTTCGTGACAGGAACCGGTACTAAAGGTACCCTTTAGTACCGGTTCGTGTCACGAACCGGTACTAAAGGTTTTTCCTGCTCCCCACGCACCTCCACCCCCCCCCCCCCCCCGTGGATCGCCTTTTTTTGCTTTGTAAAATACAAATGAAAATGATAGTAAATTCAAAAAAATAAAATGTTTTCAGATTCTTGTATGTTATGCAACCTAGTATTGGGGAAAATTAACAAATTTGAATTTTCACTTTTTTTGCAAAAAAGTTTTGGAAAATGGTAAAACCGCAAGAACTTTTGCGTACGACGTCGAAAAAAAACGTATAATATATCAAAATCATCGTGGGAAAAAGTTACATCCGAATTCACCAGGGTTTACCCGGTTAGCCAAATTTTAGATTCTCAAAATTCCAAATCAAAATATGAAAGCAGGAAGATTTTAGGTTTTTTCCAAAACTTTAGAATTTTATATATTTTTTATTTTTTAAAAATTAAAATTAATAATTATAAGATTTTTTGATTCCCAGAATAACTTTTACTTTTATCAAATTATAAGATTTTCAAATTTTCAGGTTTAAAGTTTGGCAAAAAAATATTAAAAGTTTAAAAAATATATAAAAATAATACAAATTAAAAAGTTAATTTTATTTATTTATTCAACATTATTATTACATCATTACTTTTGTTTATTAAAGAAATTATTTGCAATACAAATAATAAAGAAGTGTCACATTGACCAACATGTTAATAGGATTGATATGATACTACTATCAACAACATGCGCGCGAAGCACTTGGAAGTGGGACGGAAAGGAACCCGGAAGTTAAGCGTGCTAGTGTTGGAGTAGTGTGAGGATGGGTGACCGACCGGGAAGTTTGACCAAGGGTAAGTAATTGACTAGAGATTAAGTGTAGTTAGAGACTAACGGAAATATTAGAAATTATGAAAAATGGGAGTGAAAAAAAATGGATAAAAAAATTTAAACGAAATAGCCTTTTTGTGAAAAAAAATAAAAAAAAAGATCTCCAGCCCCGCGGGCACCTTTAGTACCGGTTCGTAAGGAACCGGTACTAAAGGATGGAGGCCTTTAGTGCCGGATCTTTAGTACCGGTTCCAAAACCGGTACTAAAGGCCCTTTCAAACCGGTACAAAAGGGGGGTTTCTCTACTAGTGGTATCTAAATCACTGTCAGGCAGCTGAGTATACATTGCCCGTTACAATAAATTTAAAAAGAAAATCAGGTGATGAACCCTTTAGGTTTCGCTAGCTCTACTGTAAGCAAACTTCACAAATTAATTTGTGAACTTGCTTATTACACACTCTTCAAATTTAGAAGCAAAAGAAAAATCTCAGAAGATGTTTTAAGCTGGGTGATCTCATCCTACACATACCAGTTCCTTCAGAGGTTCTTGTCACCATTCTAGATAGTCTTGAGGCATTGTTAGACTCCGCGATGGCAATGGTAGGGTCAAACAACTTGGAGTTTAAGACCGGCAGCAGATGTTCGAGCTTCGGCCTCATTGCCATCGTAGCAGCTAGGTATTGTTTCAGCTGCAGATATGAGAGCTTCACATATATGGTTTCAGATGACGATAAAGGGCACGACCCTTCCAATTTTAGAATCGATAGCCTCATACACATTGGCTTGATCCAAGGTGGCTTTGGTCTTGTCCAGTCTTCATGTCAACTGGTAGCAAGAAATGACAGGTTGGGGAGCTTATAAGCAGCCTGGATGCCTAGAGTGCAGCACACAACCTTCCCCTTACCTCTGTTAACTCTCGCTTGTTTATAATTCCCTGCCTGCAAGGAAGAAATATAACCTTTGGAGAAAAATCACCGAGCCACCGATTGTGTCTTCACCTTTATACTAAAGCACAATTTGGAATAGTTGATTACGTGAAACAGTCAGCTCAAACAATAACAATTGTTGGGTGTCTATGGCAGGCCTCACTTTGGCATGTATTTCTTTTCGAAATGAAACCTTGGCTTGTATAGACATCCAGTTCTCGCACCTCCTTCCCCCTACTGCAATACCAAAAGAAACGCCCATCATTCTCACCGGTGAACGGAATTAAGCACGTCAATACTGCAAAACAAGCGGAACGCCCATCATTCTCACCAATGAACACAATTAAGAACGTGGATCTGAAAGGAGAGGTTAGGGCATTCTTGAGGACAATCCAGCGTTTCTTGGTGTGGGGGTTCATCGTGGGGCGGTCTAGGATGGGGAGACGCCAGTGACGACCTAGAAGAGAGATGACGTGGTCATGTAGATAAGCTGGTCCTGGCCTCAAAGGTGAGGCAGTGGGCTTCACCTGAGACAACGGGCTTCATGGGTTGGTGGCAGCGAGCTAGCGACCTTCAATGGAGGTGGCCATGGTATAGTGAGACATGTGGCGGTAGTGCCGCGTCGGAGGAGAGTGCGTGGGCACGGTGCACCTCAATGGAAACTCTGAGGCGGCGAGTGTGGGAAAAAATCCACCATGATTCTCAACACTATCTTTGATTTTTTTGTATCTATGATTTCCATGCGTCTATGATTTTTTCATTGATCCTTGCAATAGTTATCCGGACATTAATTTCTCGCTCCTGAAAGGAGGGGAGATTTTATAATTTGCCACATATTATTTAGGACTTCTATAATTTGCCACACATTACTTGCCTCTTTATAATTTGCCACACATCACATTGTTTTCTTTATGATTTGCCTTGTTTCTTCTTTTACAGATCTATTTTTTTAACTCCTAAGTACGTTATGAAATACAGTATACTCGTGCCTCTTGGAAGATGATACCAGGTGTCCAGGTCAATCGGTGAAACAGGGGGGCATAGGTATCGGGAGAGAGGAGCTGCGGCCGGAGCGCCTTCGCCGCCAGCCGGACCACCACGCACGAAGCAGGAACACAGCAGTCGCCGCCCTGAGGAAAGGCATATAGGAAGTTACTAACGTGCATGCTCCTCCTTTTCATAATGAGAAAGAGTTTACATGAAATAGTCAAAGTTGAAAAGATGAGAATGGCGGTGGAGCTGAGAGGCTTGTTGACGCTGCTACATATTTGGTCATAATGTTCTACCGACAATACTCATACCGTACTGGGTCACTACTCACAAGTCACAACCTTAGACACAAATGACGTGGTGTAAGAATTATATGTCAACTTGAAGCAGCACAAATTGGCAGTCATCACATCATGCAGAATCTCATCAGACGTACATCAGGACAGAAGAACAATGACAGTGGTGGCAAGTCATATTTTTTCAAATTACCTTGTTTGATGGACTGATTTCCATCTTTTCTTTAAATTACCTAAACTATTGTTTCCTTGGTTTGGTGGATGCTACAAATTCCTCTTGACTTCCCTTATAGTGGGGATCTATTTGGTACGGATCTGATTGGTATTTGCTTGATTGGCGTTATTTACTTGATTGGTGCCTGCTACAAGTAAAGGATGTGATTGTTTCATTGTTTGTGGTGATCTGATTGGTACATAATACTACTTTGGCGCGCCTGCTGATCTGTTTGATGGGCATTTGTGAGGTGATGAGCGGCTAGGATCTTCCGAATGTTTGATGTCAAAGTGTACACCATCCCCAACTTCAATATAATAGTAAAGATAATGTTGAGATAGGTCAAATGGTTTGGAAGGAACCGTTTTGTTCACTGTAACATCCCAAATTTTAAAACAAAGAAGAAAATGAATTTCCCTTATTTCAAATTTTGGAGCCAACAAAAACTTTAATTGAATTACTTGATATGCATAGTACTCATGCATGTATGTGGTGGTCTTTGCCATGATTGTTTGTTTGAAGTGTTGAACCTATTTCTAAACCCTAAACCCTACCCCTTCTCAAAATAAAAAAGGAACAAAGAAAAGAAATTAAAATAAAAGGAAAGTCTTATGTGGCAAATGGCCATATTTGCAAATATGGGTCTATGCCCTATTTACTTTACCAAAATGGTTTGAAACCATTACTAAACCCAACTTAACACTCAATCAACCCAACACAATGACTTTTGGTCAAAGAAAAAAAATGAAATTCATATATGAGCCTATGGCACATTTGCAAATCTTAACCTAGGCCATGTTTAACTTGTGTTGATAGTTGGAGAACATCAATAAGCTCAAAATAATAACATTTGAATCAAAGAAATGCAAAACAAATCAAAAGAAAAATCAAAACCAAGTCACATATGATAATGGTCATTTCTGAAATTAATAGCCTGATGCCTACTTTGAGCCCCTGTATTAAGCAATTTTTAAACTAAACTTTCTCAACTCTTTGCTCCTCATCCAAGAGCACATCAAGGTGATCACATGTGGTGTTGACCATCCATACAAATTCTTTTTCAATTGCTTGTTATAAGACTGCAAAGTAGCAACTTTGAAACACAAACAAGATCATACCAAATTTGATTTTCACCAAACCACCTCCACTTTGCAAACCAACACCATCACTAGGTGCCAAATATTATTTGAATCACACCCAAGAAAAAGTTTGGCAAAATTCAAAATAAAAGTTCTTGTGGCCATTGTGTCGAGCACCTTGTGTGCACAAATCTGCCAACTCCATACACTGTAATATCCAGAGGTTTTTAGACTAAACCATCCATGCCTAGGTCATCCTCAGCTCTCTCTTGCATCCCCTGCACCAAGCCAAGTCATTGCAACAATGATCACATGAGATAAGCAACAAGGACAAGCCCATGTCACTCACATTCCACTCACCATGATCACCCCTCTCTCCCCTCACCTCTGGCTCACCTCACCTTGTCCACTAGACGTGCCTCACTCCACTGCATCTGCCTGTACTCGCCCTGGTCGAAGAGGAGACGTGCACCGTCCGGACCAGACCGTGCCCATGTCACCCAGAGCGTGCCAGGATCGGCACGGCCACGCTCACGGGCACGGCAGAGCGCGGCATAGCCCCGTCGCCTCAGACCCCCTCTCGCCCTCTCCTCTCTCCCACGCACTCACCCACGACCCAGCTCCCTCTTAGACACCTCCATTTCCCCGCACGTGCCCTGTAGCCGTCGTCGTCATCGCCGATCGCCGCCACTGTCCGCCGGACACGATCACGCGCCCACACGCTCCCGTCCACCCCCTACTGCGCCAGGACCACCATGACGAACGCGGTGACACTGTGAGCAGCTCCCTTCCCTCGCCCATGCTCCTCCCCCTCTGTAAAATCGTCGACGCCACCGCCATTCCCGTGCCGCTCTGCTCCTCGTCGACCCTATAAATAGAGCCACTCCTAGCCTCTTCCAAGCACTCCATCCTCCTCTCCTCTCTCCAGTGAAGCTTCTAGAGCCCTCGCACTTCCCAATTAGCTACCACGCTGCCCCAATTCCACCACCGGAGGCCGCCGGAGACGCTGAAGACCGAGCTGAAGTTCCCGAGCCTCACTGGAGCCGCCGTGACCCTCCTTCGACTCGCCGGAGCTTCCTCTGCCGTTTGCCCGCCTCGCCGACCCCTTTGGACCCCGGTAAGGGCCCTCCCTGGACCCTCATGGCTGCCGGCTAGGGTTTGTGCTCGTCGGAGCTCGTCTCCGACGAGGACGACACCACAACCGTCTGATCTCCTTTTGATCCAACGGCTTATATCACGTACCCCTTCGGTAGTTGTAAAGGGGCACTGACGAGTGGACCCCGCCGTCAAGTGATGACCCACAAGTATAGGGGATCGCAGCAGTCTTCGAGGGTAGTATAACCCAAATTTATTGATTCGACACAAGGGGAGGTAAAGAATACTTATAAGCCTTAACAACTGAGTTGTCAATTCAGCTGCACCTGGAAAAACACTAGTAACAGGGGTGATGTGAAAGTAGCAGTGATATGAGAGCAGTAGTAACAGTAACACAGCAGCAGTAATAGCAATATGAGAGCAATGGCACCAGAAGATAGTTGATACTACTTCCAATGACATATAGAACAAGTATATTATGATGAGAGATGGACCGGGGTTCCCAGCGATCTACACTAGTGGTAACTCTCCAATAAGTGACAACTGTTGGGTGAACAAATTACAGTTGGGCAATTGATAGGAATCAAAGCATTAAGATAGAACATCAAGCTTATTAATCATGTAGGCATGTTTTCCATATATAGTCGTACGTGCTCGCAATGAGAAACTTGCACAACATCTTTTGTCCTACCAGCCGGTGGCAGCCGGGCCTCAAGGGAAACTACTGGATATTAAGGTACTCCTTTTAATAGAGTACCGGAGCAAAGCATTAACACACCGTGAAAACATGTGATCCTCACATCACTACCATCCCCTCCGGTTGTCCCGATTTCTGTCACTTCGGGGCCATTGGTTCCGGACAGTGACATGTGCATACAACTTGTAGATACAACCTAAGCAATAAGTATAGAGCTCAAATCTAAGATCATGCCACTCGGGCCCTAGTGACAAGCATTAAGAATAACAAGATTGCAGCAACAATAACTTCACAAACTTTATAGATAGACTAATCATAATGTATCATCCATCGGATCCCAACAAACACAACACCGATTACATCAGATGAATCTCAATCATGTAAGGCAGCTCATGAGACCATTGTATTGAAGTACATGGGGGAGAGTATACCGACATAGCTACTGCTAGAACCCGTAGTCCATGGGGGAACTACTCACGGAGCATGGCGGAGGCGGTGGCATTGATGGAGATGGCTTCCGGGGGCACTTCCCCGTCCCGGCAGGGTGCCGGGACAGAGACTTCTGTCCCCCGAATTGGAGTTTCGCGATGGCGGCGGCGCCACAGTAACTTTTCTGGAGTTTCGTCAATTGGTACTGCGTTTTTAGGTCGAAAGGGATTTTATAGGCGAAGAGGCGGCGCAGGGGGGCACCTGGGGGCGCCACACCCTAGGCCGGCGCGGCCAGGGTCTGGCCCGCGCCGCCATGTGGTGTGGTGGCCCCTGGCCCCTCTCCGACTCTTCTTCGGTGTTCTGGATGCTTCCGGGAAAAATAGGAGGTTTGGCGTTGATTTCGTCCAATTCCGAGAATATTGCCCGAACAGCCTTTCGGGAACCAAAAACAGCAGAAAACAGGAACTGGCACTGTGGCATCTCGTTAATAGGTTAGTTCCGGAAAATGCATGAAATCATCATAAAGTGCAAGCAAAACATGTAAGTATTGTCATAAAACAAGCATGGAACGACAGAAATTATGGATACGTCGGGGACGTATCAGCATCCCCAAGCTTAGTTCCTGCTCGTCCCGAGCAGGTAAACGATAAAAAGAATAATTTCTGTAGTGACATGCTACTTACATAACCTTGATCATACTATTACAAAGCATATGAAATGAATGAAGTGACTCAAGGCAATGATCTATAGTTGCTAACAAGTAGATAACATATAGCAAAACTTTTCATGGAGAGTACTTTCAAGACAAGCATCAAAAGATTGCACAAGAGTTAACTCATAAAGCAATAAATTCAAAGTAAAGGCATCGAAGCAACACAAAGGAAGATATAAGTTTCAGCGATTGCTTTCAACTTTCAACATGCATATCTCATGGATAATTGTCAACACAAAGTAATATGATGAATGCAAATATGCAAGTATGTAAGAATCAATGCACAGTTAACACAAGTGTTTGCTTCTAAGATGGAAGGAAGTAGGTAAACTGACTCAACATAAAAGTAAAAGAATGGTCCTCATAGAGGAAAAGCATCGATTGCTATATTTGTGCTAGAGCTTTGATTTTGAAAACATAAAGAGAGCATAAAAAGTAAAGTTTTGAGAGGTGTTTGTTGTTGTCAACGAATGGTAGTGGGCACTCTAACCCCCTTGCCAGACAAACATTCAAAGAGCGGCTCCCATTTTATTTTTATTTTTGGGTGGCACTCCTTCCAACCTTTCTTTCACAAACCATGGCTAACAGAATCCTCGGGTGCTCGCCAACAATCTCATACCATGAAGGAGTGCCTTTTTATTTTAGTTTTATTATGATGACACTCCTCCCAACCTTTGCTTACACAAGCCATGGCTAACCGAATCCTTCGGGTGCCGTCCAACAATCTCATACCATGGAGGAGTGTCTATTTAGTTTAATTAATTTGGGACTGGGAATCCCATTGCCAGCTCTTTTTGCAAAATTATTGGATAAGCGGATGAAGCCACTAGTCCATTGGTGAAAGTTGCCCAACAAGATTGAAAGATAAACACCACATACTTCCTCATGAGCTATAAAACATTAACACAAATTGAGAAGCATTTTGAATTGTTTAAAGGTAGCACTCAAGCAATTTACTTTGGAATGGCAGGAAATACCACATAGTAGGTAGGTATGGTGGACACAATTGGCATAGTGGTTGGCTCAAGGATTTTGGATGCATGAGAAGTATTCCCTCTCGATACAAGGCTTAGGCTAGCAAGGTTGTTTGAAGCAAACACAAGTATGAACCGGTACAGCAAAACTTACATAAGAACATATCGCAAGCATTATAATACTCTACACTGTCTTCCTTGTTGCTCAAACACTTTTACCAGAAAATATCTAGACCTTAAGAGAGATCAATTATGCAAACCAATTTCAACAAGCTTTACGGTAGTTCTCCACTAATAAGTTTAAACCACATGCAAAAACTTAATCATGATCTACTTGAGAGCTCAAAACAATTGCCAAGTGTCAAATTATCCAAGACATATGAGGCATTTTCTTTTCCCAACCAAATAATAATAAGTGCTATAGCTTCCAACTTTTATCATTGAACATTAAAAGTAAAACGAAGAAAAGTGTTCATATGAAAAAGCGGAGCGTGTCTCTCTCCCAAACAAGGATTGCTAGGATCCGAATTTATTCAAACACAAACAAAAATAAAAGCACACATACACTCCAAGTAAAGCACATATGATGTGACCGAATAAAAATATAGTTTCAGGGGAGGAACCTGATAAGTTGATGAAGAAGGGGATGCCTTGGGCATCCCCAAGCTTAGACGCTTGAGTCTTCTTAAAATATGCGGGGATGAACCACGGGGGCATCCCCAAGCTTAGACTTTTCACTCTTCTTGATCATATATCATCCTCCTCTCTTGACCCTTGAAAACTTCCTTCACAACAAACTTCTCATAAACTTCATTAGAGGGATTAGTACTCAAAAAATTGAATCCACCTTGGTCCTGTAGTGGCACATTGCAAGAACTCAATAAAACATTAGCTACAGCTCTCTACGTCTAGAAAAGCCCGCTTAAAGTCCACAAGAGACAATGCAAAAAACAGAGACAGAATCTGCCAAAACAGAACAGCCAGTAAAGACGAATTTTAAATAAATACTTCCGTTGCTCAAATCAGAAAACTCAAAACTAATGAAAGTTGCGTACATATCTGAGGAACACGCACGTAAATTGGAATAATTTTCTGAGTTTCCTACAGAGAATTAGACCCAGATTCGTGACAGATAGAAATCTGTTTCTGCGCAGAAATCCAAATCTAGTATCAACCTTCGATTAGAGGCTTCACTTGGCACAACAAAACACAAAACTAAGATAAGGAGAGGTTGCTACAGTAGTAAATAACTTCCAAGACACAAATATAAAATAAAGTACTGTAGCAAAATAACACATGGGTTATCTCCCAAGAAGTTGCTTTCTTTATAGCCGTTAAGATGGGCTCAGCAGTTTTAATGATGCACTCGCAAGAAATAGTATTTGAAGCAAAAGAGAGCATCAAAAAGCAAATTCAAAACACATTTAAGTCGAACATGCTTCCTATGAAAAGAAATCTTGTACACAAATAAATTCATGAAGAACAAAGTGACAAGCATAAGAAGATAAAACAGGTGTAGCTTCAAAATTTTAAGCACATAGAGAGGTGTTTTAGTACCATGCAAATTTCTACAACCATATTTTCCTCTCTCATAATAATTCTCAGTAGCTTCATGAATAAACTCAACAATATAACTATCACATGCAGCATACTTTCCATGATTTCCAAACACATAATTTTTATCAAGTTCAAGAATAGTGGAATTAAAACTTTCAAACTTACTTTTATTAATAATATAACAAGGTAGATGATCAATCTCAAGAGATATGGGACACATAGATAAAATTAAATCCTCTCCAATCCCATTTTCATTAGTAGTACAATTAATATTATCAAGTAACATAGGACCATCATCTAGAGCTTTATCATAAACATTTGCCAAGCAAAATTCTTTAGTACCATGCATTTCGACATCAGGCACAAACAAAGCATTATCATAAGATTTATCAAAGTAGCATGGATTATCATATATAACAGTAGCATAATTATTCTCACAAGTTTTACTCATAGGTAATATTTCAAGAGAATCCACAAGAACATAACATTCAACCTCTTTCGGTAAGCATGGAGGACAATCAAATAGTGTAAGAGATGAAGAGTTACTCTCATTAGAAGGTTGGCATGGGTAGCTAATCCATTCTTCCTCCTTTTGTTCGTCACTCTCCTCTCCTTTTTCATCCAATGAGCTTTCAGGTTCATCAATTTCCTCCTCTTTTTCATCCAATGAGCTTTCAGGTTCATCAATTTCTTCTTCCACCGGTTCCTGCAAATTGTGAGTGCATTCTTGTGCATTAATGTGTCTCTCTTTATAATCAAGGATATAAGGATTCCTTCTGTAGCATTCTATGCAAGAATTAAGGATAGTAGAGACATAATCTTTAAGGTCCTTACAAATAGCACAAGTTTCATAATTCTCAACCATGAAGGATTCTATCTCGGAGGCTCCCATAAATAAGACAAATTGTTCTACCTCTTCGAACCCATAATGAATATAGCAATTCCGATTATAGCTCTTAATAAAATATTCCTCACTAAAGCCACATTGAAATTTAAGATGTTTAGTATCCTGTCGAGAGCAACAGTTTATATCATGGCGTCTAAGCAAGATTCTAGCAATTGTATTCAATTTTTCTATCATAGCACTCATTACTTTACCAGTTCTTGATTCTCTATAACAATTATAACATTCCATAAGCTCCAAGTAGGTTGTTGGTTCTCCCATGACAGCAGTTTTTAATTTTTTGGTTTTTCAAATTTTTATGGATTTTTGGGTATATGAGACAAATAAAACAAGACAAAAATAAACTAAGCAAAAGTAAACTACGCAAAATAATACTAGACAGAAATAAACTAAGCACAAATAAACTAGGCAAAAGTAAACTAAGCAAAGCAAAATAAAACAAATTAAAAATAGAGAGAGAGGTAGAGTGTACTCCCCAGGTGAACTTATGAGTAGAGCTATGCCTCCCCGGCAACGGCGCCAGAAAACAGTCTTGATGACCCACAAGTATAGGGGATCGCAGCAGTCTTCGAGGGTAGTATAACCCAAATTTATTGATTCGACACAAGGGGAGGTAAAGAATACTTATAAGCCTTAACAACTGAGTTGTCAATTCAGCTGCACCTGGAAAAACACTAGTAACAGGGGTGATGTGAAAGTAGCAGTGATATGAGAGCAGTAGTAACAGTAACACAGCAGCAGTAATAGCAATATGAGAGCAATGGCACCAGAAGATAGTTGATACTACTTCCAATGACATATAGAACAAGTATATTATGATGAGAGATGGACCGGGGTTCCCAGCGATCTACACTAGTGGTAACTCTCCAATAAGTGACAAGTGTTGGGTGAACAAATTACAGTTGGGCAATTGATAGGAATCAAAGCATTAAGATAGAACATCAAGCTTATTAATCATGTAGGCATGTTTTCCATATATAGTCGTACGTGCTCGCAATGAGAAACTTGCACAACATCTTTTGTCCTACCAGCCGGTGGCAGCCGGACCAAGGGAAACTATACTGGATATTAAGGTACTCCTTTTAATAGAGTACCGGAGCAAAGCATTAACACACCGTGAAAACATGTGATCCTCACATCACTACCATCCCCTCCGGTTGTCCCGATTTCTGTCACTTCGGGGCCATTGGTTCCGGACAGTGACATGTGCATACAACTTGTAGATACAACCTAAGCAATAAGTATAGAGCTCAAATCTAAGATCATGCCACTCGGGCCCTAGTGACAAGCATTAAGAATAACAAGATTGCAGCAACAATAACTTCACAAACTTTATAGATAGACTAATCATAATGTATCATCCATCGGATCCCAACAAACACAACACCGATTACATCAGATGAATCTCAATCATGTAAGGCAGCTCATGAGACCATTGTATTGAAGTACATGGGGGAGAGTATACCGACATAGCTACTGCTAGAACCCGTAGTCCATGGGGGAACTACTCACGGAGCATGGCGGAGGCGGTGGCGTTGATGGAGATGGCTTCCGGGGGCACTTCCCCGTCCCGGCAGGGTGCCGGGACAGAGACTTCTGTCCCCCGAATTGGAGTTTCGCGATGGCGGCGGCGCCACAGTAACTTTTCTGGAGTTTCGTCAATTGGTACTGCGTTTTTAGGTCGAAAGGGATTTTATAGGCGAAGAGGCGGCGCAGGGGGGCACCTGGGGACGCCACACCCTAGGCCGGCGCGGCCAGGGTCTGGCCCGCGCCGCCATGTGGTGTGGTGGCCCCCTGGCCCCTCTTCGACTCTTCTTCGGTGTTCTGGATGCTTCCGGGAAAAATAGGAGGTTTGGCGTTGATTTCGTCCAATTCCGAGAATATTGCCCGAACAGCCTTTCTGGAACCAAAAACAGCAGAAAACAGGAACTGGCACTGTGGCATCTCGTTAATAGGTTAGTTCCGGAAAATGCATGAAATCATCATAAAGTGCAAGCAAAACATGTAAGTATTGTCATAAAACAAGCATGGAACGACAGAAATTATGGATACGTCGGGGACGTATCATCAAGCCACTCGCGTCCCGCGTGGCAGCCCCTCTGGCCCGGCCCGTTTTTCCTCTCCTGACCCGTTTAGCTTTCCCGCCAAGCCCACGTATTTGAATTCAAATTAATTCATTTAGTCTAAATTCAATACTGATGTCATGTTCAAAATTAAATAGAAAAATAACCACTGAGCCAAAATTGATGAATTAAATATTTCTGGAAAGCTTATGAAAAGATCTAGCCAACCCCACTGGTCTCAACCCTTGATTCATGATAGATCACTTGCAATAAAAATAACAAGGCAGTACCTTTTCAAAATTCTATATTTATTAAAAATCAACCATAAATTATTTTGTGTTGATTCCAACTCTCAAAAATCACATTTCATATTGTCTATTTGAATATGTAAAAATATGACATGGTTGTTTCATATGATCATGGGCTAGAGTAAATAATGGTATGTGGCTATTTCTCGTCCATTTAAAATACTACTTCCTCCATATAGGTTTAACAGGTGTGCACGAAGTTTAAGATAAAGTTTAAACATTAATTTTGTCAACAAAATATAAATTATATATTGTTATCCCTAGAATTTAGCCAAAGCAGGAGGTGGGCCGTGATTGAGATGGGCTTGGAAGATATGCGCATGAAGTGTCTCTAAATCGGCCTTGTACGAGAGTTTGGGCTAGATTGCCCGTGTATCTGTATATTATGGTAGATTAGAATTAAGAGATAGAGTTTAGCTCGTACACGGTTAGGTTTATTCCCGAATTAGAAAGTCCCCGGACTATAAATATGTATCTAGGGTTATTGAGAAAGGAGGACGAACACGTTCACAACAAACACAATCTAGGCGCATCGCCACCCCTTGTTTCGAGGGTTTCTTCCGGGTAAGCATCATGCTGCCTAGATCGCATCTTGCGATCTAGGCGATAGGTTTATTCGTTATCCGGTGTTGCTAAATGCGAAGCCTTGTTGATGGCGAGTAACACTACTTATCGTAGATGTTTTGGGGCTTGCATCGTTGTTCTTCTGATATGCTTGCTTAGCTATGCTGCCCCTCGATGTCTAGCCGCCCTTACACCTATCTTAGGTGTAAGGGCGGCATCTTGCTTCGTCTTTATTTAGTAGATTTGATCTGTTATAGTTGCTCCTTGTTCTTCAAGGATTAGTTTGATATCCGTATGGTTAGGCCTTGCAAACGGGTTGAACGATCCGGTAGTGCGTTAGGTATGGTTTGCCGATCCTAGAAGGGATGTTCCGGGAATCGACTCCATGTTGGTTTTTAGGCCTCTTTTAGGGTTAGTTTTCCATCATCTTTCGTATCTGCTAGGCTCAACTACGCGTAGGATGCTCCGGTTATACGGTGAATACCCTAAACTGTCGTAGGTCGATTTAGCTTAATATTGATGAAGCAGAATACCCATGTTATTGCAAGATCTAATATGAACCATGGGTCAATCGGCTCTTTGAGCCGATGAGCAGGGTAACCTGAGAGCCGATCGAGACTCATTTAATGTTTACGTGTCTACCATTCAGGAAACTAATCGAAGCGATCAAACACCTTCCTGACCAGGTATAGGTCAGGTGGTACGCCCTTGCGACCGTCAGGACGTGTGCCAGAGCACTGCGGGCCGTCGCCCGAGGGACCAGGGCCCACCAGCAGTCTTGGGAGCCTCCTGGCTCTTCGAGTTGCTCGTCGCTGCTCGCCGGTGGGTTTTGGCAGGCAACACATTCTGGCACGCCCGGTGGGACAATCTGCAGCAACCACGTCAACATCTGCAGCTGAGATGTCGGACGAACCAGTCAAGTACGAAGATCTGCCTGAAGAGCACAAGAAGAAGTATGATGAGCTTAAGGCTCTCTTCGAAGCCGATCTCATCGGCTCTTTCGAAAAAACCCGTTCACATGGCATGTTCAAAGGATTCACACCCGAAGGCGTGCTCGATGGAGTAGATCTGTCTCTTCCTTCGGAGGAGCGCACCAGAGCCCTGCGCCAGGAAACCAATTATATGGTGGCTCATTCTCTACATCGTCATTCTGAGAGCCTGGTGAACGCTTTCGAGCGTGTTGCGCTTCGTGTGGTTCAGGAAATCATGAAGCATCGGTATTCTCCGTCAGGACCTGCCCTAGGAACTCACCAGGGAGAGGCACCGTTCCACACCAGACCGCAACTACCATTCGCGCTTGCAGCTCCAGAGCCACAGGGTTCACCCGCATACGTCGTCTACAAGGTTGGAGGTGATCCTGGCGATTACCAATTCCTGTATGAGCCGCCTAAAGAGATCCCACATGGGTACGTGTGCACATACGTGTCGGACTGCAATAACTGGGCGCGCACGAACCAGATTACAGCAGGAGGGATTGCTGGAGCAGGAGGGAGTTCTGGAGCAGACGCCGATAAACAGGCGTGGCTAGCTAAATATGCCACCGGAACGAGTCATGAAAGCTCAACCCCTGCAGCTCATACCGTGGATCAAATTAGTACAATCTTGAGAGATCAGTTCGGTATCCTGCCAAAGAGGAGAACAATCGGCTATTCCAAGCCGTATCCCAACGAATATGACCTGATTCCGATGCCGCCCAAATATCGGCTCCCTGAATTCACAAAGTTCAGTGGATCAGAAGGGTCCATCTCAATCGAGCATGTGAGCCGATACTTGGCACAGCTGGGCATGATTTGATGCTCGGACCACGCTCTGAGTAAGGTTTTTCGCGCAGTCTCTCACAGGACCAGCTTTTGGGTGGTACACCTCGTTGCCACCAGATTCAGTCCGGACATGGAAGCAACTGGAAGAGCAGTTTCATGTACAATATCACTCAGAAGCTACCGAAGCTGGCATTGCCGATCTGACGCAGGTGCGGCAAAGGCGGGGAGAGACGGTGTCTGAATACATTCAGCGTTTCAAGACTGTCAAGAACCGATGTTATTCGGTTCGTTTAACTGAGAAAGAAGCAGTCGATCTGGCAGTGGTGGGTCTCGCAGCGCCGATCAAAGATCTGGCTTTCCAAGTGGACTAAAATTCACTGCCGCACATGGTCCAGAAACTGACATTGTATGAGCAGCGCCACCCAGAATTGTACCAAGACAAGTTCAAGCGCCCGATAGGCCTGGTCGAGGCAGAAGAAGTGGAAGACTTTGCAGAAGATCAGGAAGTTGTCGTGGTTGAATGGGCTCGGGGGGCAGTACCCGTGTCCTGCAAATGGGTGAAACAACCAGGGCCTGCAAAAGGGTTTGACTTTGATATAAGCAAAACTGAGCAGATTTTCGATTTGCTGCTGAAGGAAAAACAGCTGAAGTTACCCGAAGGCCATAAAATCCCTACGGTGCAAGAGTTGAACGGGAGACCGTACTGCAAATGGCATCACACATTCACCCACGTCACCAACGACTGCAAAGTGTTGCGTCAACAGATTCAAATGGCGATAGAACAAGGCCGATTAATCTTCGGTCAGTTTGCCATGAAAGTGGACATGCAACCGTTTCCTGGCGTCAACATGGTGGAGCTCAACCATTCCACGAAGCGTCAGCCAGGTTTCTCGTTCGAGGTTAACATGGCAGGGCCTGTAGAACGCCATGGCAAGGATAAAGAAGAAAGCGGTCACTCCCGCGGCAAGGATAAGAGGGAGGCCGATCCACGCGACCGGCCCCAATATGATGACAGACGGTACCTCACTGAGGAACAAGTGAGAAACGTGCGGTACCAACGACCGCTCTCCGCGCATCTCCTGAATAAGTATGAGCAGCAGTACGACCGACGTCGGCGGTACGACATGGATGATGAAAGATATCGTCGGTCTGATGGTGACAGCAGGAAATATCGTCGGTATGATAGAAACGACGAAAGATATGAGCACTGCGCTAAGGAGAAGTCAAGAGAGCAGGAAGACGTGGACAGACACTGGGATTGTCCTTTCTTCAAACATTGCTGGGACTCAGGAATGAGCCGATTGCCTACAATCGACAACTGCCCAGAATGTAGATAGCAGAAGAAGGGCGCAAGTGAGGTTTTAGTGTTCAAGCGTCTAGGGCCTCTCCCACCTCAGAGCCGACGAACTGAGCCATCTCGAGAGGAAGACTTCGAGGAGTCAGAGGATGAAGAAGAAGATAGATACCACCGGCCAAGGTGGTGCCCTGATGGACTCAGTCATTCCCAGAAGCGTAGGGTTCAGCGGCTACGTAACTTGGAGGAAGCCGAGGCACAGTACCTGTACACATTGAGGAAAGCACGGCCCGATCTAGCCGTGAAAATTCAGCAAACATTGGAGACGGAGGCGCGGCCACAGAAGAAAGAATGGCGCCCCAAGCAGACAAAAGCCGATGCAAAGGCATCGGCTGATACAAACATGGTGTTCATACTCCCGTCGGAGTTTCATGCTCCAAGAACTGAAGAAGTGCCAGTGGCACAGTTTGACTGCGGTCCACGGCCAGTTATCTTTGAAAAACCACGAGAGAGGAGCTACAGGCACTTGAAGGCCCTGTACCTAAGAGGTTATATCAATGGGCAGCCTGTCAACAAGATGTTGGTCGACACGGGAGCGGTAGTCAATATAATGCCATACTCCATGCTACGGCGTTTGGGACGCTCTAACGAAGATCTGATCAAGACCAACGTCACACTAAGCGATTTCAACGGCCAAGCATCAGAAGCACAAGGCGTTCTGAACGTTGATCTAACCGTGGGCCGAAAAACTATCCCTACGTTGTTCTTCATCGTCGACAGCAAAAGCACTTACGCTGTCCTGCTAGGGAGGGATTGGATTCACGCCAACTGCTGCATTCCATCCACGATGCACCAATGCCTGATACAGTGGGATGGAGATGAAGTGGAGGTCGTTCATGCGGATGACTCGATTGAGATCTCACTAGCTGGCATGAATATTTGGGATGCAGACGATCAAGAGCCGATCTCTGGAATCAGTTTGGACGGCTGTGAGCGCATCGAAGCTTCAAAAAACGGGGTGAGGCTGGTCTTATCCACCGGCCTGACAGAGTAGCGAGACTAAAATCGACGGACGTACGTGGCAAGGCCGATCCCTGCGATCGGCCCCAAAAAATAAAAAGCAATGATCTCATCTCAAGCATGTCACGTAGCCATAGTAGAACACAACATCGAGCTAGCAGGTGGAGCCGATGTTCAGGTGCAGTTCCTAGAACCGGATTACTAGAAAGCCGACACCTTCAATTACTTGAAAGATTCGGCTCGGGGGGCACCTAAACGGGTAAGATATGAGGCCATGAAGTATGTTCCCAGGGGTTGTCAATGGCCAGCATCTCAAGAAATATGTCCCAAGGATGTGGGATGATGGACAGTGAAACATGGGGGGGGGGCTGATACATGAAATCGGCCAATAAAAAAAAATATACAAAGCAACGGGAGGCAAAGTACAGCCGATGCACAGACATCGACTTTAGAATAAAACAGCCGATGTATAGCCATCGACTCAAGAGGTATAAACTGTTACTGACAAGGTATCAACTTGTCAATGCCTATGGATTGTAGGCTAGGGTTTAGTTGGAAGTAGAGGGTAAGTAGATCTCGAAGGTTTCAGCCGAAAAGTACTCGACGATTGTGAAAACTAGGGTTTGTAGACCATGATTCGATTATCTCTTCGTCCCTCGACTCCCCCTTTATATAGGAGGTGGAGCCGAGGGATTCGTGCTATACAAGTTACTGAGTCCGGGATGGTTTCTAACTCATCCCGCTGATTACAAATAACACTTCCTATTACAACTCTTAACTTTCCTTAATATATCTTGGGCTCCAGAATCTTCTTATTCTTCGAGTAGTGGGCCTTCAGTAAACTCCGGGTACTATCTTCGGCAGGCCCATTTGGGATGCCTATGTCAGTAGCCCCCGAGATTTTGCTTGAATCGTAGAGTCAGGGAAAATCTCCACTGTTTATTTTTACTCGAAAGCTTTAACTTTTTTATATTTCTTCACATAAAATTCTATATTGTACAGGGATACTGGTAGTTGGGGCTAGTTCATCTGACGGATCAGGTACTAGTTAACTGCTCTAGTGGCAATCCGCAAAAACCTACTTCAAGATCACGTCCCTGGACATGATCTCGGGATACTGGTGTAAACTTCGACAGGTGCCGCTTAAGGTCTTACCATTCTGTCGAGTCCCAGTCAAATTTATCGGGTACCTAACGCGTCCGTTAGGATTTTTCTTCGTATCTGTTGATACGGATACAAGTAGCAGAGCGCAGTCTTTGGCGATGCCACGCCCAGCAGAACGGATCTGGGGTCTTACCTTCGCAAATTTGCGGCATTCAGAAATTGATCGCAACTTTGGCGTTCTGAGAATATATTGTCGAGTGCTTTTCCGGCTGTTGGAATGGCACATTTTATCGAGTCAAATATGACTTATATTGCTCTCCCGATGGGAGTATATGTAGAGTTAATTATAACTCGAAATATACTCTCTTGCTTTTCTATCTTTTATTTTTGAACTTCATCGGGTACGCGAACAGCGTTCCCGATGGGAGTAGCCCCCGAGGCTACAGCCAAGAACTTGTGCTTGGTTGTAGGCTCAACATTTTAGTCCACCTTGTCACTATATTGTCATTATGTTCCAATATGATCTTCTTTTTATCTCTCGGGTGCGCGAACAGCGCTCCCGATGGGAGTAGCCCCCGAGGCTACAGCCAAGGACTTGTGCTTGGTTGTAGGCTCCCGCAATTTCTATACTGCCATACTCGAAATTTTACTTTTTGTCGAAGTAGCCCCCGAGCATTTGGGCAAAAACTTGTATTTGATCAAAGGCTCCCGAAGTATTCAAATAACTCCTCCTGTCGCCAATCTTCTTTTATTTTCTTATCAGCATGCTTCCCTTAATCAAATTTACTTCATCTCTGTTTAATAGTCCTGATTTTTCTGCCCTGTGGGTCCATTGCTTCTACCACGTTGACACGTCGTGCAAGTGGGGGACACACGTCCTCCGCTTTTCCTGGCGCACGTACGGTAACGCTTATCTCAGTAAAAATACCTTTTTACCCTTTTATCTAGAAGATTTGTTGTCACCACACGATTTCTTCATCCAACGGTGCATTGCTTCACCCGATTCTTATATAAACCTTTCTTCAACCTCCGTTTACTCCCTCGCTTGCGCCGCACATCTGTTCCTCTTCGCAAAAGCTTCCCCGCGCCCAACTCTCTACGATCTTCCGCACTCACGAACATTGCTTTGCCCATTGCCGTTGATGCCACCGCGCACGCGACTCACTCGCCATAGCACTCCGTAATCCAAGATGGCCGCCGAAGATCTTGAGTGGGAGAGATCTAAAATCTCCAACCAGGACGTCAACACTCTGAAGAGGCTTGGCCTCATGAAGAAGGAAGACGCCATCCGCTTTCCCAGCGAAGAAAGCTACCCCAACCCTCCAATGGAGTACCGGGTTAGTTTCGTTGATCACCTCATCCGCGGCCTTTCGGCCCCAATTCACGATTTCCTCCGCGGCCTTCTTTTTGTTTACGGGATTCAACTGCACCAGTTGACCCCCAATTCCATCCTTCACATTTCCATTTTTATCACACTTTGCGAATGCTTCCTCGGAATCCCTCCTAATTGGGCTCTGTGGAAACGCATTTTCCGCCTCCGCCGCAATGGCTCCCACAACACCACCTATAACATAGGCGGCGTTGTTATCTGTGTCCGAACTGATGTCGATTACTTCGACGTCAAATTTCCTGATTCTGTTCAAGGATGGCGCAAAAGATGGCTCTATATTCACGAAGAAAGTGCCAACTCTGTGGAACACAACATAATTCCTTTCGACGGAAGTGCCAGAATTCAGCGCCGCCGTTCCTGGGACGCTGAAGCTTCCGAAGAAGAAAGAAAGGCGACAGAAGCTCTTATGTCTCGTATTCATCAGCTTCAAAATACTCGAGGCAAAGAACTATCCGGTGTTCAAATCACTGCTTACTTCCTTAGGATTAGAGTGCAGCCTCTTCAGGCTCGCAAAAATCCCCTTTGGACGTATTCTGGTTTAAACGACGCCAATAGAATCTCCAGTGATCTTTCTGCAAAGGACTTGGAAAAATTGATTCGAAGAGTTTCTCGCCTGGCCAAGAAGGATCCTATTCCCTCCTCTTGTCGCGTGGTACCATACAGCTCCGCCAATCCTCTCCCCGAGGTATGTTGTCTTCTCGAGTTTCTGTCTTATTCCGAACTTTCCCTGCATCTCATTGTATTGATATCTCCCTAATTTTCCTTTTGTCGCTATTTTTTTTGCAGAACCATCCTACTATGGCTTCCCTTCCTACTCTTCCTGAGGATGGAGAAGTCGAAGAAAGGGCCATTGTCACAGATGACAATCAGGAAGCTCCATCTTTTGTGAACGAACCCGTGGATTCTCGAAAATCTGCGGGTAACTCCGAAGATACTTTATCGGCACAATCTCCTCCTCCCGCTGTCTCCCCAAAAGGCAAAAGGAAAAGGAATGATGTCGAAGATTCCGGCACTTCCAAAGCCGAAGAAGTTGATCCTTCACATCAGAAGGCAGCTTACGATCCTTATCTTGGATCCCTCGTCAGCTCGTAAGTCGTCTTTATTTCTTCCTATGTTTGTACTCGAAATATTTATCTTGTCTTGCTTTTTATGCTGCCGATTTTTTGATCAACAGTGATGACGAGGAAGAAGTACCAACTGTTGACGTAGCTCCTCGGACAAGCACGTCATATACTGTACTTGCCTCAGACACGCTAGTTGAAGGAGAAGAATCCTCGCCTCCTCAACAAAACGTCGTCACCACAACTCCACCAGCAAGCCCCCTTGCTCCTTCACCAAAAAGGACAAGGATTGAAACAAATCTTGAACCTGCCCTTCAATTGGGCAGCTCGTCGACTCTGCTCTTAGATGATGTAAGTTTGTCGATATCTATATTTCCGCTATTTTGCTTCTTCGCGCCTTCACTCTCTTTTTCATGCCTATGTTTATCTTGCTGTGTTCTTCTTTAACAGCCCATGATCAAAGAGCTTCTCCGCATCGGATCCCAATTTATTGGGTACCGTGAGTATGCTAGCAGAGCCGAAGGTAACAACTTTTATACTTGCCGTTTTTCCTTGACTTTTTGCTCCTGTTGCTTGTTGCGATTTTTGATCTTTCTTCTCTCTCTTTTTTATATCTCGACAGAGAAACTTGCAGAGGCCAACAAACGTGCCGACGCACTTGCTCAAAAACTTGAGCAAAGTGAGGCGGCTCGTAAGAAAGCCGAACTTGTTGCTAGCAAAGCCAAGGCCGAGGCTGATGAAGCCAAGGCAAAAGCTGCTAGTGTCGAGGAACTGCAGAAAAAACTTGAGGATACTGCATCTGCCTTAAACGAGCACAAAGCTGCATAAGCTTCTCGTGAACAGGGGATTCTCAAGCGTCTGAAAACACAAAGTCGCCGCACTTTCAGTAATATTATTGATTTCTTCTATTTTTATGAGAGCCGTTGTTTCTTATTGTTTGACCAACGCTTTGTTTCCTTGACAGACCAAACAAACCAAGATTTTGATCTGGCGAATCCTGTCGATGACCCTCTCCTTGACGCACTTTCCTATCTGGAGCTGCATGGGTCCGAAATTCGTGAAGGCGTGGCAAATGCTAATGCAGGATTGTCGGCGTTGTTCCCCTACTTCTTCCCGAAGAAAGAGGAGCCCTCGACTTTCCTTAACCTTGCCAAGATGTTCAATTCATCAGAAGACCTTGGACTGAAGATGCGCCAAGAAAATATGAAAATTGCCGTCGAAAGCACTGTTGCTTTGGTTGCTGACAGTCAACAGGCTGTTGATTGGACGAAAGTTGGCGACACCGAGCAGATAGAGCAATCAAAATGGAGGTCGCTGATTAAGGCAGCCAAGCCCAACACGAAGAAGATCTTGGCCTATCTCGGGATCAAACCAGCGTCGACTCCTAGCTCATCAAGGCCGGAGGTCTAGTTGCATGCCTCTTTATTTTTCTTTCTATGTTTCTTTTGCTCTTGTCGCCAAAGTAGTCATTTGGCGACACGTACTTCCTTAGCTCCACTGTAATGCCTTTGTAATTATTCCGAGAGATTAATGAAAACTCTATCTTTGCTTGTTGTTTGATGTTGTCTTGTCTAAATTTCAGTTGATATTTGATAACTATACTCCGTCTTCCGCTCCTTCCAATATTTCGCCTTCTTCTTCTCGCTCGAGGAGAGCTTTTGCTGATACTGCACCTGTCGAAGATACCTTGTCGCAAGAACTGGATGAACTTCGACAACAACTTCAGTATGCGAAGAAGCAAACACTTGTGATGATGGAGAAGTCTCATAAGTCATCTGAAGCCGAAAAAATTGCACTTCAGCAAGCTCGCGAGGCCGTGGCTGCTAAGGAAATTGCTGCTTCCGAGGCTGAAAAGGCGACTACTCGAGAAAATTTCATGCTCGAGTTAATGAATGAAGCCAGTGCAGATATGTCGGGTATGCTTGTTTCATCCTCCGATATCTTTCATCTTCATGCTATGTCTCTTAAAGGTTTCTACTTCGTTGTTTTGATAGGTTCCTTTATTGATGCTGCTGCCGAGGAAGAGAGGGTAAATACTAGGACGAACCTCCTTGTTAACCTTTCCCTTGACCATGGTTCTCTGTTTTGGGCTACTCCGGAGAGGACCCGCCAAATCGTCAGGTTTCAGGATCGCACCTCTCAAACTCGCGACTTCCTTGACTTCTGTACCAAGACCTTGTCTATGGTTTATAACTCCATGTTTCCTCGGAACATTCAACCAAAAACTCTTCCTGAGTTAATGGAGAAATTCAAAGAAGCTCACAGGATCCATGACTTCGTCAAAGCTCAATTGGTAGCTGGCGCCAGATTTGCTCTTATCATGCTTCAGATCTGCCACTCAAATCTTGACCTTACCCAAGTTGTCGCGAAAGTTCATCAGAAGGTAAAACGTCGAAGAGTTGGTGTTGACCGAATTAACACGAAGGTTTCGCCTGTAGCCGAAGAAATGATTGAAGACCTTCTTCGGATGGACGCCGATTTTTTTGCCGATGGTCATTATGCTGGTTTTCTTGGCGCTGCTCCTGAAGAAAACAGAGTTACCCTTGATGACATATTGAATCAAGGCTAGCTATTTTCCCCTTGTAGATAATTCTTCTTTGTGACCCATGACTATGATTATATTGTGAAGCAATCATTATATTTCTATGTTTGTCTAGCCCCCGAGTGTTTTGGTGACTCTTTACTGTATTTGTATATTGCGAGGTTTTGAACCAAGGCATTTATGTATTTATGGCGAATATGAGCCCCCGAGCTTCTTTATTGAGTACTATTTTGTATTTTTATTGACTCACGAGGTATTTTAATACCAAGGCAAGGCTTTTCTTTTTCGATGAACTATATTGAAATTCGTCGGAGCAGAGACTTTAAGCATGTCGATAAAGAAAAGGTTATATTGACACTATCTTTATTATATTGCAGCACCGCGAGTCCGCCTCATTAAAAACCTTTCCCGGCCCCACTCGGTGCCCCGAAAAAGGAAAAGAGTGCGTCTGAAAACTCGCGGGCGTTTCAGTACATTGAAGTTTTACAAGGACTATATTTCAACTCTAGGCGTAGAACCGCCTGAGTTGCGCCACGTTCCAGGGGTTTGGCTCTTCCACCCCTGTCTTCTTGTCCTTTATCCTGTATGCTCCTCCTCCGATTACTTTCGTGACAATGTAAGGGCCAAGCCATGGTGACTCGAGTTTTTCATGACTTTTTTGCGTGAGCCGAAGAACTAGGTCTCCCACCTGAAAAGATCTTGGCCGCAAACATCGACTGTGGTAATTCTTCAAGTCTTGTTGGTATTTGGTTACCCCAGACAGTACTTCATCTCGAGCTTCATCAAGTGCGTCGACATCATCTTCTAGCGCTTTTCTCGACACTTCTTCGTCATATTCGATGACGCGTGGAGAGTTGTGCTCTATCTCGATTGGTAATACTGCTTCTGCTCCATGAACCAAGAAAAACGGAGTTTCCTGTGTTGCTGTGTTTGGTGTTGTTCGGATGCTCCACAATACACTTGGTAGTTCTTCTGGCCAGGTATGTCGAGCTTTTTCCAGTGGTCCTAACAAGCGTTTCTTGATGCCATTGCAGATGATGCCATTGGCTTTCTCGACTTGCCCATTGGTTTGAGGATGTGCAATCGACGCAAAGTGCAACTTGATACCCACCTCTTCGCAATAATCTTTGAATTCGTGGGATGTGAAGTTACTGCCGTTGTCTGTGACGATGCTGTGGGGCACTCCAAATCTGAAGACGAGGCCTTTTATGAATTTTACTGCGGATGCTCCGTCTGGTGAATTTATCGGCTTCACTTCTATCCACTTTGTAAATTTGTCGACAGCTACTAGCATATACTCCTTTCCTCCTGGCCATGATTTGTGTAACTTGCCCACCATATCAAGTCCCCATTGGGCAAAGGGCCATGACAATGGTATTGGTGCTAGCTCTGCTGCTGGAGAGTGAGGTTTTGTGGCAAACCTTTGACACGCGTCGCAAGTTCTTACTATGTCCTTGGCGTCCTCGATTGCTGTCAACCAGTAGAATCCTGCCCGAAAAACTTTGGCTGCAATAGCTCGACTACTTGCGTGGTGGCCACATATTCCTTCGTGTACATCCTTCAGAATTATTCTTCCTTCTTCGGGTGTGACACATCTTTGCAGGACGCCTGAAATACTCCGCTTGTACAATTCCCCTTTGACTACCGTGAAAGCTTTGGAGCGTCGAATTACTCGCCTTGCCTCAACTGGATCATCGGGTATTTCTTTCCTGAGGATGTACGATATGTACGTCTGCATCCATGGTATCTGTATCATCATGACCAGGTCCTGATCTTCTTCTTCTTCCTCTTGCTTTTCCTTGGTAACCCCCGAGGGTTTCTTCTCCTTCTTTTTTGATTTTGTCGATTTGGTGGATCTCTCTGTTATCTCTTCCCAAAATACACCTGGCGGGACTGCAAGGCATTGCGACCCGATGTTTGCAAGAACGTCGGCTTCGTCGTTGCTCAATCTACTAATATGATTTACTTCGCATCCATCGAACAACTTCTCGAGCTCGTTGTACACCTCCTTGTATGCCATCATGCTATCATTGATTGCGTCACATTGGTTCATAACTTGCTGAGCCACCAATTGTGAGTCGCCAAAGATTTTTAGTCGAGTTGCACCGCAGGCTTTCGCCATCTTCATCCCGTGTATGAGAGCCTCATATTCTGCTTCATTGTTAGATGCGTTAGGGAACGTCATCCGAAGGATGTACTTCAACTTGTCGCCTTCAGGTGATATGAGTACTACTCCTGCGCCAGCCCCTTCTAGTCTTTTGGACCCATCAAAGTTCATGGTCCAGGTTCTCGATAAGTCTGGAGGTCCTGTGTTTTGCAACTCCATCAACTATGCGATGAAGTCTGGCAAAACTTGCGACTTGATTGCTTTTTTTTTTCATACGTGATGTCCCGAGGGGAAAGTTCTATTCCCCAAAGGGAGACACGACCCGTAGCTTCTGGATTGTTTAGTATATTTGACAAGGGAGCTTCATTGACCACTATGATCGGGTGTGCCGAAAAATAGTGGCGCAATTTTCGTGCTGTTGTGAACACTCCATATGCTAGCTTTTGGTACTGAGGGTACCTTTGTTTTGAGGGCGACAAAACTTCGCTCACGAAGTATACTGGCCTCTGCACTCCATGGATTTTCCCTTCTTCTTCTCTTTCAACAACTAACACCGTGCTAACCACTTGGGGTGTGGCTGCAATATACAGCAGGAGAGGTTCCTTTTCCTTTGGCGCCACCAAAATTGGTGGTGTCGAAATTGTGCGCTTCAAATCCTCGAAAGCTCTGTCGGCCTCTTCGTTCCATTGGAATTTATCTCCTTGCTTTATCAGAGCGTAAAATGGTAACGCTTTTTCTCCCAGTCTAGCGACGAATCTGCTCAAAGCTGCGACTCGCCCAGTTAGCTGCTGTATCTCTTTCAACTTTGTTGGCTTCCTCATTGTTACTATAGCTTGTATTTTGTCGGGATTTGCTTCAATCCCTCTTGCTGAAACTAGGAACCCCAGAAGTTCTCCTGCTGGGACGCCAAAAGAACACTTCGTCGGGTTCAACTTCAGGCAGAATTTGTCGAGGTTGTCAAAAGTTTCTTTGAGGTCCTCGATCAGCGTTGCCCCTCTTTTTGACGTTATGACGACATCATCGATGTATACTTGCACGTTTTTCCCGATCTGTGTCGCTAAACACTTCTGCATCATCCTCTGATATGTTGCTCCCGCATTTTTTAGACCAAAGGGCATTGTCTTGTAGCAGAACACGCCGTAAGGTGTAATAAACGCTGTTTTGGCTTCATCATCTTCTTTTAATCTGATCTGGTTATAACCAGAGTATGCATCCAAAAAGGAAAGACGTTCACAGCCTGCCGTGGAGTCGATGATTTGATCGATCCTTGGGAGGGGAAAGTGATCCTTAGGACAATGTTTATTGAGACACGTAAAGTCGACGCACATGCGAAGGACTGTCGTGTGTTTCTTCGGCACCATCACTGGGTTAGTAACCCATGTGGCTTCTATAGATATCTCTTTGATAAAACCAGCCTCCTCAAGTCGATTTATTTCTGATAGCATGGCTTTGCGGTTTGGTTCCGAAAAACGCCGCAAAGGTTGTTTGATTGGTCTCGCTACTGGATCCAAGTTTAGGTGGTGCTCGGCAAGTTCCCTGGGTACTCCTGGCATGTCAGCTGGACACCATGCGAAGATTTTCCAGTTCTCACGGAGGAACTTGACGAGCGCGCTTTCCTATGCGATATCCATGTCGTTTGCAATAGATGTCGTCTTTTTTGGGTCTGTCGGGTGAATCTGCACCTCTTTTGAATTTTTCTCGGTATTGAAAGTTGATTCTTTGTTTGGCCTTCCAACGTCTGGCAGTACGTCGTAATCAGTCATACTTTTTGACGCCAAGTACTCAGCTTGCATCCCGAAAGTTTCTGACAGCCGGTGAAAGTCCTTATCGCACTTATCGGATAAGGCAAAGCTTCCTTTGACTGTGATTGGTCCCTTTGGTCCAGGCAACCTCCACAGCAGGTATGTATAGTGTGGTACCGCCATAAACCTAGCATATGCTGGTCGTCCCAACAGAGCGTGGTATTGCGACGGAAAATCCACGACTTCAAATTCGAGCCTCTCGATTCTATAATTTTCTCGGGTCCCAAACTGAACGTCAAGATTGATCTTCCCCAATGGATAACTTGGTTTCTCCGGTGTGATGCCGTGGAACCTTGTGTCTGTTGGTTTCAAATTTGCTAAGGATATGTTCATCTTCCTCAATGTATCTGCATACATAAGGTTTAGGCTGCTGCCGCCGTCTATGAACACTCGAGAGACATCAAATCCCGCGATAATCGCCGGCAGAATAAGTGCTGATCGCCTGGTCGAGGAACTTGCTGCGGATGATCTGCTATGGTGAAGCCAATATCTTGTCCCGACCAATTAAGATACTCAACTGTTGGTGGAGGCATTTTTTCTGCCATAAACACCGTCGTGAGATTACTTTCGAGCTCTATTGGACGGCCTTCCCTTCGAATCATCGACACCGCTCCGTTGGAGTTAGGATCAACATAAGGTGGTGGTGTAGGTGCTGCCGCTATTCTCGAGCTGATGCCGATTGTCGTCTGTAATCGCGGGAGGAGGCGGCAAGTGAATCTCGCTTCGGGTTCCCGAGGATTTCTCTCGTGTTGCTCGCGCGTTAGCGTTTCGCATACCGCAACATTGCCTGAAAATTTCGACAGCCTTTCTGCAGTGCCCTGATTGTCTTTTACCGTTGCTATCGAGCAAAAAGTGCATCTGACACGGTCCATTCATCATCTCTTCAGGGGACACAAAAGGCCTTGGGAATCTAGGCCCGCTATTTTGCCTGTTGCGTGAATCATCCCTGTTATCACCTCGCTGCTCATTGCTTCTCTGATAATCATCTCTGTTGCTTCCTCCCGTGTTTGCCCGAAAGCCCGCCGAAATTTGCCCTGGAGCGTCATAGTTCGGATATCGCCGAGGAAATCGTCGCCTTGGTTGATAGTTTCGACCGCGGTCCTCCTCTCGTGACCTGTGCCGTTTGTTGTGGACAGCATCTTCTCCATCTGCCCATCTGTTTGCTATCTCCATTAACGCGGATACCGTCTTTGGATTGGTCCTTCCCAAGTCCTCGACAAAATCTCCACGCCTAATTCCTCGCGACAAACGCATCTATTGCTCTCTCGTCAGATATATTTTCTGCCGAGTTTTTGATGATATTCCACCTTTGGATATACTTTCTCATTGGCTCGTCTGGCTTTTGTCGACATGCTCTCAACTCCTCTAACGACGCAGGTTTTTTGCACGTGGATCTGAAGTTCTTGACGAACACATCCTCGAAACTTTCCCAGCTGTCGATGGATCCTGGAGTGAGTTTCTTTATCCAAGATCGTGCGGCTCCACTCAAATGCACCTGGATGCTTTGCATAGCTGTTGCCCTGGTTCCTCCTGTGAGCTTCACCGTCTCCAGATAGTCGACTAGCCAATCCTCTGGATCTTGAAGGCCGTCGAACTTTTTGAAATTATCGGGTAACTTGAATCCCGAGGGGACTCGAGTTTTTCGGACTCTCCTCGTGAAGCATGGTAAGCCGCACATATCTTCGTCGTTAAGCTCGGAGATTGCCGATGATCCCTTCTCGCTTTGCCGCGCTCCGTCGACCCTTGCTTGTGCTCTTGTGTCTCTTGCTCCACTTGGTCCTTCAAAGCTGCCGCCGTTGCTGCTGCAGGTCGTGGACTATTTTGCCTTGCCGCTCCTTCGGGAGGCGTTGATACAAACGCTGTCCCCATAGCTCCAACTCCTGCTACCGCCATATTGTACAATGTTTCCCTTGGATCACCTGGAGGTGGTTTAGATGCAAGGATAAAAGCATGTGTCGCCATATACCCAGCTTCTGGTGTCTTAGGGATGATGTTTCCTCTTGTGTCTATCGACATGAAGGACATGTCGAGGTTTTGGACCAAGTGTTCTCTTTCTGCTTCGGGTATGTGTTGCAGCCTTGATCTTGCTCTGTTCCGCGCCTCCCTGTGGCTATCACCCGAAGTTCTAGATTGTCGACTTAGATCTGCGCTTCTCGTGCTGGATGGAGAAGCTACCTCCTTTCTCCCGTTCAACTCACCGTCTGCTTTTCCAATTCCCCGGCAGCTCGTGCGAGCCTATATTGATATGCTTGTAATTCCTCCGGTGTGGCCGTGGTAGCCATTGGTTCTGACCGTTCATAGCTCTCGCGGCTCTGTCCCACGCTGCTTGTGAAAGTTGAACTCTATCTCGCGGCTCGGCCCGACGTATTTGTTGCCCGTGCCTTGTCGCAGATTGGAGGGATCGACGTATGGATTTCCCAGATCGTCGAAAGCCTCAGATGTTTCCTCTTGATCTTCAATGGCATAAATCTGATGATACTTTGTACTCAGATCAATATTGGGTTTGGTGACATCATCGTTGAGATTGATGAAGACCTTGCCCACTGTGATAGATTTGTCGATGAAGTCATAATCGTCGACATCGCTTGAGCCATCGCTTATATATGAGTCCGCAGATGACTCAAACGACATGTCGTTGAAGATCTTGGCGAGTTTCTCTCTTGCTCGGTGTCGACGTAGCGTGTCGCCGAAGTTTCTTCTTCTCGACTCGTTTGACGATGCATAGCTTGAAAAATCGGAATCGACCGCCGACGATCCCGATGAATTCAGAATTTCGACACGATACGATCCCTCCTTCTCGACGTGAAAGTGAAACCTTCCAAACGTCATCTCCATGGGCTCCGCCAGATACGCATATGCATCCAAACGGGAGGGTGGGTGAGGAACAAAATCGACAAGACCAGCAGCGATCTGTTTACCTCGATCCATTGTGTTGCTTGCGGTTGACGATGTCGAAGATCTTGAACGTGCCATCGAGATCAGATCCTTACGCCTCTAGTTCCCACAGACGGCGCCAATTGACAAGGTATCAACTTGTCAATGCCTATGGATTGTAGGCTAGGGTTTAGTTGGAAGTAGAGGGTAAGTAGATCTCGAAGGTTTCAGCCGAAAAGTACTCGACGATTGTGAAAACTAGGGTTTGTAGACCATGATTCGATTATCTCTTCGTCCCTCGACTCCCCCTTTATATAGGAGGTGGAGCCGAGGGATTCGTGCTATACAAGTTACAGAGTCCGGGACGGTTTCTAACTCATCCCGCCAGATTACAAATAACACTTCCTATTACAACTCTTAACTTTCCTTAATATATCTTGGGCTCCCGAATCTTCTTATTCTTCGAGTAGTGGGCCTTCAGTAAACTCCGGGTACTATCTTCGGCAGGCCCATTTGGGATGCCTATGTCAGTTACAAGCAAAGGTACAAGCTCAATTGAGCAGTTATCAGGGTACATAGAGAAGCTCGATCTACTGAAGGAATGCCTCAAGAGCATGGAGGGCGTCAGCACGAACACGATCCACCTCGGCGATCTCGGCCTCATCATCTTCGTCCTTGCCTGTCACCAGCTGCTTGTTCAGGGCACGTATTTCGGCCAGATCAGTCTTCAGTTCAGCTTTGAGGCCTTCTGCTTCCTCGTGGGAGTGGGCAATTAGGGCTTCCTTATCTTGGATGAGCTGTTTGGTTGCCCGGACC
Source organism: Lolium perenne (assembly GCF_019359855.2). Classification (NCBI taxonomy): domain Eukaryota; kingdom Viridiplantae; phylum Streptophyta; class Magnoliopsida; order Poales; family Poaceae; genus Lolium; species Lolium perenne. The sequence continues at coordinate 3,024,406 of NC_067250.2, read as the reverse complement.
CTCTCTTCAAGGTCCTCCAACTCCTTTCGCAAGGTCTCAAGTTCAGCAGTACTGACAGAGGTGTCAGTTTTGGCATCCAGAGCTGCCTTCTTCTCATTAAGCCGCTGACATTTGTCTGCAATATCGGCTTTCAACAGAAGCTGGGCATGGCGTAGACCGATTCTCTGACGAGCCGATTTCACCCTTGACCCGTAGGCGCATGCAGTCACAGCTGGCCAGAGTTTCACCTGCAACGTCACCGGGAGATGAGGCTGGACGTCTTCAAGGATGATCTTCACTTCTTCAGGGTTTTCAACCAATGTCTCAATTGAGGAGGAGAGCAGGGCCTTGAGATGCTGGAGTTGACCATGTGTAGCGCTGGGTCCTGGCTCTTCACTGGCTTTAGATGCAGCTGGTTCGATGGATTCAGGGTCGAACGTTAGTAAGCTTGAGAGGTCATGACCCTGACAAACAACAAGAACAATGTCAGTATACAGCGAAAGAGAAAGGTAGAGCTAAGGAAAGGGAGTGTACCTCTCCTAAGACCAGAGGAACAGCCGATGAAGAGGTGATCGGCTCTTGTGTTTCTGCTATGGGCTTGGCCAAGGTGGCAACCTTGTCAGCTACACTGTCAGGAGTTGCTAGGTCCAGGGTGGCGGATGGCATCAGTACTTCCTCGACCTCCCCACTAGAGGTGTCATCAGTCTGCAAAGGAAGTGGTTAGCCGATGAGAACAGCAACAGGTTAGCATGAAATATGAGCCAAGGAGAGTATGGAGGGTAATTCCATTCAAAACCTCCTGGTTCAATGAAGAGGTTTGCGGTTGCTTGCGAGCTCTTTTGATGCATCGGCTCTTTGTGCGTAATCCACCCGGCCCTGCTTTGATGGGAGCTTGGGAAGCAGCAGGTTCAGGAGCTGACCTTTTCTTGGAAGCCGACGGTGGCAAGTCTGGCTGGCTCTGCGTGGGGATTTTCCCAGAGTTGCCCGAGCTCGAGTCCCTTTGACTGGACTGTGTCTCCTCGCTGGAGTTTTCTTCGGAGAGGCCTCGTAAAAGAAATATGAGCATGTTGCGTAAGCCTAGAAGGATAGATGAAACCAGCCAAGGCATGGATCAGCTTACGTGCAAACTTTCTTGGGCTAGAGTAGGGTCTTGGCGCTTCAAGGTCTTCCTGGCAGCTACTTTCCTCACTGCTGTTCTCGCCTTAGCTGAGGCTCGGGGGGCAGCTGGCCTAGAAGATACTCTGCTCTTGGAAGCCGATTTTGGTGAAATCGGCTGGCTCTGCATCACGACCTTTTTCAAAGGTGGTGAGTTTTTGCAGAAGAGGACCACCGGAGCTGGTGGGAGGAATTTGAAAGGGGAGCCGTCATCATGTACAGGTTCTGGACCGTCTTGTTGCAGCAAGAAGACAGAGCAGGATTATAAAAGGAAAGAAATCATTGTGAGCCACTTCAAGAAAATTTGTGAGTAGTGGTACCTGTTCTGCAGGGACGTCATATTCAGCATCAAGTTGTTTCAAAGAACGGTCCTAGAGCTCTCCTGAAGGCATGAGTCTTCCACATTGGCCACCAAGTCTCAAAACCATTGGTTGATGAGGTAAAAGAGAGGTTGTGAGGAATTGGGATGGTTAGAGTGTCAAAGAAAGAGTAACACCTCTGACCCGTGAGGACATCGGGCAGATCAACTCTGCTCTCTGTTAAGTGGTGGAGGAAGAAATGGGGAGACACCTGCCCAAGACCAAATTGCCGGGCTGCTACGACCGGCTGATAAGACTCATAACCAGGTTTGATGATCCTGTTTGAGGTGCTCATGCCAACTGGAAGGAAGCAGGGACGGATCATGATGGAATACAATTGCCGAGTGCTAGCGTCATCGGCAAAGCTGTCTAGCCTGAAGGAGGCTGGATTTTCGAAATTTTCAGACTCTGTATAAGGAAAGAAGAGAGGATTGTCCAGGCCTTGGTAGAAAATTCTGAACCACTCCGATGCTTCCTTGAGGGTCAGTCTACTACCTGGAAGGCTATATAGAGCTTGGCCGTAGTTAGTGCACCGGATTGGCTTCCCGTTAATATCTGGAAAGGTGCAAGTGGCCAAAGGTGGAAAGTTTGGGACATGGTGCTGGAAATACAGCTGAGCCCATAGTTGAATAAACCACCAGGGACCTCCTGTTTTGACTGTCTTTTGGGAAAACAGTTTGACAGACATTAATTGGAGATATCGATAGACCTCTCCAAGGAACAGTTTGCCAATGCCAAGTTGGGTGCCTCTGGCAAGTTCATAGGCCAAGGAAAGATAATTCTTGGTTGGAGCAAGTGAAGGGCCACAGAATATGAAATGTTCCAACCAGAAATTCAGGAAGGCCGTGTGTTCTTTCTCTGTTACGGGGCCTTTGTTTTTCATGTGGCGTTGAAGGTAAGCGCCCCAGTTTGTGCACTCTGTTTTGGAAGAGAGTGTGAAAGGAACCTTTGGCAGCATAAAAGCAGAAGGGCTTGGGGATGCAATGTCTAGACCAGTGATCATGGCCACGTCTAGAAGGGTTGGTGTCATGGGGCCATGGCCAAACATGAAGCAATTCAAAGCATCAGACCAAAAGTAGCCGATGGTTTTCAGAAGGTTTTCATGTTTCTCGAGTGGAGACAGTGATAAAGCTAAAGCATCGGCTATTCCTGTGGTTTCCCAGGTGGCTTGGTGAGTTTTGGATATCCTATTGTACCATGAAACCCAATCTTCAGGAGGATTAGGCCAGGCTCGTAAGCAGTCGGCCCAGGAAGTTAGATCTAAATTCTGGTTCACGAAGGGAATTCTATTGGCCTCGCATGAAATCAAATGGGCAGGACTCTCGGTAGAACGAGGGCCAAGACAAAGAGAATTTGGAAGAGAAGGGTGCGGCAGTAGAATGTCTGATACCTAAAAATTAATGATGGAACGAGACATTAATTCAGATGTTTGCTGTTAATTCTAACATTGTGCTCGGATAGCGAGGAGCGGTTGAGGATTACCTTCAGGCCAGAGACCGCAGTGTTGGCGTTGGATGATTCCGCCATTGGATTCGCTGTGGAGTTGAGTCTGCGCGATCGAGATCTGAGAGTCGCGTGGCTGTAAGTTGGGTCTGTTCGAGCGGTGATTTGGGGATCTGAGTTTACTCTTTCGGATAAGGTTTGCAGGTTACCGTTTGAATAGGCAACTGATTTGGCCTTACTCGCGTTTTGTGGTGAAGGCCGATGTGCTGCCATCAGCTGTTTGCGTGTTGACTTGCTTTGACAATCGGCAAAATTGATATGAAAGCGAAAGTGACATAGAAACATTTTCTTCATTAATAAAGAGGATTTTTACAGAGAAGAGCCGATTGCTCAAGACAAGAAGAACAAAAGAAGAGCCGATGGCTACTACTAGTCCTATGCTAGTAGTCCTAGTCTAAGGGCCGTCGCTGCCCTCGTCGTCGCCGTCGTGGCTCCCGTCGGCGCTGCTACCGGCGAGCTCCTCGTCGCTGCTGCCGTAGCCCTCGGCATGGGCCTTCCTCCTCGTCGTCGTTGTCGTCGGCGTCGGCGTCCGACCCGGCGCGGAAGCGCTTCGCCGGTGGCTCGTCGGAGGAGGTGTCACTCTCCTCTTCCTCCTCCTCGACGGAGGAGGTGAAGTCGTCCCAGGAGAAGGAGTCATCCTCGCTCTCCGCCTCCAGCTCCCCATCGACGAGGAACTGGAGGTCGTCTTCTCCGTCGGTCAAGGACTTGTCATCCTCGGACCAGACGGAGGAATCGTGATCCTCCTTGTCCCACGTCGTTGGGGCGAGGATGTCGTGCGCCGCCAATGAGCCCCACTCCGGCGTCGGCTCACGAGAAGAAGAGGATAGGGAGGAAAGATCCGATGAGGTAGAGGAGGAGGAGGAATCCATGGTGCGAAGGAGGGTTTTCTGATGGCTAATGCGAGGCAGGGGATGAAGAAGCGAACTGCTCGATGCGGTTAAATAAAGGGGATGTAGTGGAGATTTAATGCTACGGCGGTTTCCGAGGACATGGTGCCAAAACTGTCAAATCGTGCAGAGAAGTTGAGAAGGCAAGGCATCATGATGAAAGGATACTGTGACGGTTCTGCTCTGCCACGACGTGACCCTACGAAGGAAAAACAGAGTGGTTTTGAAATTATCATTACCAAAACCAGGGGGGCATGTGTTATCCCCAGAATTTAGCAAGAGCAGGAGGTGGGCCGTGATTGAGATGGGCTTGGAAGATATGCGCATGAAGTGTCTCTAAATCGGCCTTGTACGAGAGTTTGGGCTAGATTGCCCGTGTATCTGTATATTATGGTAGATTAGAATTAAGAGATAGAGTTTAGCTCGTACACGGTTAGGTTTATTCCCGAATTAGAAAGTCCCCGGACTATAAATATGTATCTAGGGTTATTGAGAAAGGAGGACGACCACGTTCACAACAAACACAATCTAGGCGCATCGCCACCCCTTGTTTCGAGGGTTTCTTCCGGGTAAGCATCATGCTGCCTAGATCGCATCTTGCGATCTAGGCAGTATAGGTTTATTCGTTATCTGGTGTTGCTCGTACTGAAGCCTTGTTGATGGCGAGTAACACTACTTATCGTAGATGTTTTGGGGCTTGCATCGTTGTTCTTCTGATATGCTTGCTTAGCTATGCTGCCCCTCGATGTCTAGCCGCCCTTACACCTATCTTAGGTGTAAGGGCGGCATCTTGCTTCGTCTTTATTTAGTAGATTTGATCTGTTATAGTTGCTCCTTGTTCTTCAAGGATTAGTTTGATATCCGTATGGTTAGGCCTTGCAAACGGGTTGAACGATCCGGTAGTGCGTTAGGTATGGTTTGCCGATCCTAGAAGGGATGTTCCGGGAATCGACTCCATGTTGGTTTTTAGGCCTCTTTTAGGGTTAGTTTTCCATCATCTTTCGTATCTGCTAGGCTCAACTACGCGTAGGATGTTCCGGTTATACGGTGAATACCCTAAACTGTCGTAGATCGATTTAGCTTAATATTGATGAAGCAGAATACCCATATTATTGCAAGATCTAATATGAACCATGGGTCAATCGGCTCTTTGAGCCGATGAGCAGGGTAACCTGAGAGCCGATCGAGGCTCATTTAATGTTTACGTGTCTATCATGCAGGAAACTAATCGAAGCGATCAAACACCTTCCTGACCAGGTATAGGTCAGGTGGCACGCCCTTGCGACCGTCAGGACGTGTGCCAGAGCACTGCGGGGCCGTCGCCCGAGGGACCAGGGCCCACTAGCAGTCTTGGGAGCCTCCCGGCTCTTCGTGTTGCTCGTCGCTGCTCGTCGGTGGGTTTTGGCAGGCAACAATATCTATAAAATTTATACCATTAGATTCATATTCAAATAAGATTTCCAATGATATAATTTTTATGACATATTTTCTATATTTTATTAACTAATTAATGGTCAAAGTGTTTTCTTGAATTACATGCTAAACCGATAGAGGAAGTAGAATCATATCTAACACTTCCCTCGATGTTATTAGTAGAATAACATCTGGAGTCGCCGGTGAAGATTCCATCAAATTGGAAGCGTCCGCCTGCCACCTCGAATTCTTTATACTGCTCCAAATAAAGCCAGGCAACGTGCAGCTCCCGGTCAGACACGACACACGAAGCGTCCGCGGCGCCGGCGAGGACACCGCCGTGCGCTGTTGGCTCGATCTCAGCAGCCGGCCAAATCGGTCGTCTACATCGCGCTGGGGAGCGAAGTGCCGCTGTGCGCGGCGCAGGTGCACGAGCTGGCGCTCGGGCTGGAGCTCGCCGGGACACGCTTCCTCTGGGCTCTGCGCAGGCCCCATGGCGTAGCTGACGCCGACGTCCTCCCGCCAGGATTCGAGGAACGCACGCGCGGCCGCGGGCTAGTGGTCACCGGCTGGGCCCCGCAGATGAGCATCCTGGCGCACGGCGCCGTGGCCGCGTTCCTCACGCACTGCGGCTGCAGCTCCATTATCGAGGGGCTCTTGTTCGGCCACCCTCTCGTCATGCTGCCCATGCTCGGCGACCAAGGGCCCAACGCGCGGCTAAGAGCATCCCCACTCGTTGGCGCTCCCCACGCCCAAATCCGACGAATTTTTCGTCCGGATTGGAGGAAGATTTGGCGTGGGGAGGAGTAGTTTCCCAGTCGTGTGCTCCCCAAGCGGCGTTTCTCGGGGAAAAAGAGGATGGCTCGGGGAATCCGGACGAAAGAGGAGACACGTGGGCGTGGGCGGTTGGTTTAGCTTCGTCCGGAGTCCCCGAGCGCGCCCCGGGGGGCCGGGGATGGCGTGGGCTCGCCGGATGGATGAAGGGTCAAATCCGGACGAAAACGAGGAACCGGGGGCGCGACTGGGCCGAATTTCGCCGTCCGGATGGAAAAACGTCGCTCGGGGGCCTCGTCGGGGGGACGAGTGGAGATGCTCTAATGGAGGCGCGAAAGGTCGGAGTGCAGGTCCCAAGAAATGAAGATGATGGATCGTTCAGCAGGGAAGATGTCGCGGGGGCGGTACGGGCCGTCCTTGTGGACGAAGAAACGAGGAAGATCTTCGTGGCCAACGCCAAAAGGATGGAGGAGATCGTGGCCGACAGCGAATGCCATGAGAAGTACATCGACGATTTTATTCAGAAACTTAGATCTTATCAGGCGTGAGGCGTTATTCAATTTTGAACGAGAAGATACCATCGAAATTGGGATTAGAAGACTTAGACGTTGAGCAACTTCACATATCTATTCCAAATAATAAAGATAGTAATGTCAATTTTCATCCATGTTGGGTAGAATTAATATCCCAGCAAAATATACAGCCACTTGCCCATCGAGCGGCCCACCAGGAACAAAATCAGCTTGGCCCTGGCCATGGCCTAGGAGCATCTCCAATCGCGTCCTCCAAACGGAGTCCGATAAAAACGCCGGATCGCATGATTGAGAAACATCCTCCAAACAGGGTCCGATAAAAGTGCCGGATCGCACAATGAGAAATATCATAGTCATGTGATGCCGTGTTTGGGGTCACTACTGGAGACATGCCCTTCTGTCCCGGCCCGTAAGGAGCTTTAGTCCCAGTTGGCCAATTAGAACTAACCAGGTGGATAAAGGTCGAACGTTTAGTCCCGGCCCGATTACCCCGGGACCAATGGCCTTCCACGTGAGCGCCATGGAGCGTGCTGGGGGCACTCCCTTTAGTAGGAAGGAATGGAGCTAGATCTTTACTCTGGAACGAAGTGTGAAAGTAGTATGTGATACTAGTCACCAAAGAGCCAATATTATGAGCCGAACGTTACTTTAGTGAGACAAAAATACTGGTCCTGGAGGCTATCCCGCTTAACTCAAGTCAGTTGGCGTAATCCAGGAGCAGCGGAGTACTTCTAAGATCTATCTCTATTGTGGAGAAGTAACTCAAAAGGTACAAATTGAAATGATAATGTGAATTGTCTGAATTAGTTGGTTATCGACGTCTCATTTTTCTAGGATTCTTCTTTTTCGTTGGCCATTTGTGGCATGAAGGAAGAGCTCGAGCTGTTGTTACATGTTTTGAAAAGGGAATCGGTTGTCATTTTGAACCTGTTCTTTACATGAACCCTCTTAACTAAGATTTTCTTATTTATACATGTTCTATTGTTTTATTGCTTTATGTTCTGGCTTGGTTATTCTATCTAGCTGAGCCATTCATTCCTTTTTATGAAAGAAATATAAGGGGCAGAATAAAGACAAAAGAATTCAAGAAATGAGCATATTCAGTAAGCAAAAGGACAGAAAGGGATGCGAACCCTCGACAGTTCCTAGAATAGTTTTCAAGACCGGAGCTATATATCAACCACTCAGCCATCTCTCTATGGCCTAAGCCTTGTTTTACTGGTACAAGTAGAACATAGCCATATAAAAAGATCTCCTAACCCCTAGAAATATCTCAGATGCAAGTCCCTTTTCGACATATCTCTGTATTAGATGTTGAATATGGACTTGGACATGGGTACTGATCCCTTTGTGCTACTTGCACGAGCTCTCGATCCACCTGTAGTTATAACCGGATGGAAACTAATACTAGAATGGTGAATACCTTAAGCAGGTAGAAATAAAATGAATTTTCCTCAAAAGAAAATGGCTTTCTTTCTAAAACAAAATATGCTAATTTGCTTACTATCAGGAATAGAGATTTAATGAATTTATGCTTCAATAATTTAATGATAAATGACTACAAGCAGAGGAAATCAATGATTTGAGCAAAAAAGTACCCAAAATTTCAAATATGTACCTAGAATTAGGAAAACTATTTTCATTGCAGTCTAATAAAGAAGAGAAGGGAAGCCCAATTTGTGCTTTCAGCCTCAAAATATCCCACTGGTCATCTTTCTCAGCTTAATCTATGGCAATATCCGCTCCGCTTCGGCTTTTTATAAATTCTGATGTGCAGATAATACAAGAATTAAGAACTTAGAAGTACTAATGGAACGACCCATCACCATTTCAAGTCATTCTATTGCATTTTCAACAGTTGTATTAACTTGGTATTGCATCGCATTTTCCCAAGCAAGGCTATACATTATTTTGGGATTGTACTTTGCCATTGCAGCCTCAGTGCATCATCTTGTAATATCAATGTATGCAAATTTGAAGTGAACCACATATAAAAAAAGTCCATAACACACACCAAGAAAGTGGTTTACAATGTTCATGAAATGCACATCATGACTTCCGAAAGATTTCATGGATTTATTTGCAAATTTGATCCCTTCAGAAGAATGAATCATGCATTGGATTCTAAGAACATAGTTTTGCTCCTAAAAGAAGAGTTGGAATATGAGGTTTTCCCTTTCTCTCTAATACAAAAAAACCATTCCTTATGATGTTTAATGCACTATCATACATACCAGTTGCACTGTATGTAGCAAAGTGTAAGGATATATCATCTCTCTGATCTGCTATAGGTTCTTGGCAACAGCATTTCTAGATGGTTGGCCCCAACTTCATGCTGCCCAAATAACAAGAATGCATACATCAAATGGTTCACAAGGTCCAGATAAGTTTCTATTACAAAATAACCAAGGCTACATCGAACCGATTGAAACTGTCTTCACAGCCTTGAATCAAAGGGAACTACTATAAAGACTTGAATAAGCAACAAGTCATAACACTAATGAGGGCCCCTGTCTTTAGATAACCTTAATCACACAAGTTTTTCATCATGAGAGAAATAGGAGGCTAAAGGGAATAGGAATGTACGAAATATATGCCAATAATAAATCTTGAAGGTTGTGAACTAGAAACAAGTTATCAGTCTCTTCAACCGATCGTGCCATCGCAAGAATTTTGCGTGGAGTTCCACCGGGTTAGATAATCCCGGTCTGTTTCATTATCGCGCTGCTAGCATAAAGCGAGCTGATGCGGTCTGTTTGGCCTCCGGTATGTACTGCTGAAGTTGCTCACAAATGCCTCCTCGAAATCCGAGCCAGCCATTTATGCTTCTCTTTGGCAAATTGTTAAGCCAAATGTGTGCCGGTCCACTAGGAAGGATGGTATGATTCTCACCGCCCAACGCCGGTCCTCTGCCTGCTGCGGTTCCTCCACCACCAGCAACGTATATTGAGGTCACATAGTCCGCAAGCTAATCTTCCGGCTTAGTGGTGACATCGTATGTTTTTGTGTCACGGGGCAACTGGAAGTTGCGTACCGGTGGTTCTTCCCTCATGATCCTCGGCCCAAAACACTGCGGACCCGGCGGACCTTTGGCTTCGATCATCTCGGATAAATACACTCTGTCCAGTCTGTGCCTCGCATCCCGGCCCGGCAGGTGCATCTTTCTCCAACGCGTTCCCCCAACGGTTCCGGTAAGCTCCAATCCTTTCCATTCCGGAATCGGCTTCATCATACTGTTCCGGTATCACAGCTTTTCCTCGTTGGTACCTTGGTGGTGGCATTTCATCAGCATGAGCTGCTCTAGCCGCTCGATAATTTTGCCCGGTTTCACCTTTACAGGCATAAGCGTTTCCGGCGTAGCCATTTCCGGCATAGCCAAGACCTGCCCCTTGGCTTTTTCTGCCGGCATCATGTTGCCCGGCTTGTTGTTTTCCGGCCAGAACCGGATCATACACAGTCATCTGCTGTACATTTGCATCTTTTTCTCTTCTTCTGATGGGATGGGGGGACGATGTCTGCCCATGCGACTTGCTTCCGGCATTCTTTGCCGAGCGTACCAATTTTGACGCTGCAGCTGCTTTGTTAATTCTAGCTAGCTCAGCATTTTGTGCCTCAATCATATCAAGCAAATCTCTAACTCGATCTTGTTGTTTTGCTAAGGCATCGCCTGAAAGCGAGTCACACATCTCTACTGCAGCTCTAGCAGCTTTTATCGTTTTATCCAGACTGCTGTAGTTAGGTTTCTCTACCATGCATGCTCAAGGATACCGACATGCTTTTACCGGGGAGAACTTCCCGGCGTAGATCCTGATCTAGGTTGCGACCTTTAAGCCGGTTTCCAGCTACTCTAGCAGGGTGTGCGCTAACGGAAGCAAAGCGATGGGCAGCGTTATACTCACGTAGGGTCAGGTTGAGCTCTTGCTGGGCCTTGACGATGTTAGCCGCACCGGAGAGCAGCTTCTGCCGTTGCTCCTCCAGCCCGACCTGGGTGGCCGCGGCGTCGGCGTTCTACGCGATGGGCGTAGCCAACACGCTCATGGCCGCTTGTAGCGGGGTCGCTTCCGGTGGCGTGGTAGAAGTTCTGGCGATGATCTCGTCGCGCTCGGTTGGAGGCTTGGTCGTGCGCGTGGACTTGGCTAGCCCAGCGCCCTCCCCTGCACCTTCCTTGTCGGTGTCTCCTGCACCAGCCATCATCACCTCCACGCTGCCGGCGGCGCGGTCGACGCGCGGCCCGCGAGCAGCTGAAGACCTTGGTGGGTCCGGCGCCACCAGCACATGTGAGGGGTACTGGCGCTCCTTGACGGTGCCGAGGTAGATGCGGTGAGAGCCGAACTCGATGATGCGGCCGTTTTGCGGGAAGCGTCCACCGTTGGCGAAGCAGCCCGCGTTGTCGTCGATGAAGTCCAACGAGCCGAGGCGCTGGACAAGTCCAGACACCACACGCTCGTCGGAGACGGTGAGGATGCCCGCCCGAATATGAACTCTAGCAAGCGCAGCTGGCCCCACGGTGGGCGCCAACTATCGTCATGGTGGAACGGCAGATGCCATAGGATGGCTTAAGTTGGGGCCGAATGTGCGCTAGAGGATTCGGGTGAGGGTTTGTGTAACAGGGAAAGAGATGGAAAAGAAACTGGTATGTATTCCCTTAACTTGGCCTCCGGCCGCAGGTTGAAGATCTACAGTACAAGCTTCCTTCTACTCGCTACTTTACAGCCTAACTTCTCTCTGGAGCCCAGCGTCTGATCGTCCCGCGCAGGGGTGTGCCCCCTCTCCTTATATAGGGGAGAGGGTGGCTTACAAGAGAAGAAATCCTAATGGAATCTAAGATGAGCTAAGCTACTTTATAAAGCTACTTTGGCCCACCTGGCGCCAGTTATGACTTTAATCAGGGAGCGATGACCTCCGCCGGTATCTTTTACGTCATCTTCTGCTTTGGCGCCAGGGCTTCGTTTAAAGCTGAAGTGCTTCGCTCATCCTTGTCCTCTAGTCCTTGATGGAATCTTTGACCAAAGTGCCGACAGGCTACAGTGACCCCTGGTACCGGTTTCCCGGTACCTTTTCTTTTGTGCTCCGGTGTTGGAGATATGCCCAAAAGGCAATAATAAAATAGTTATTATAATATATCTTTGTGTTTATGATAAATGTTTGCATACCATGCTATAATTGTATTAACCGAAACATTGATACATGTGTGTTATGTAAACAACAAGGAGTCCCTAGTAAGCCTCTTGTATAACTAGCTTGTTGATTAATAGATGATCATGGTTTCGTGATCATGAACATTGGATGTTATGAATAACAAGGTTATGTCATTAGATGAATGATATAATAGACACACACACCCAAATAAGCGTAGCATAAGATCACGTCATTAAGTTCAATTTGCTATAAGCTTTCGATACATAGTTACCTAGTCCTTCGACCATGAGATCGTGTAAATTACTTATACCGGAAGGGTACTTTGATTACATCAAACGCCACTGCGTAAATGGGTGGTTATAAAGATGGGATTAAGTATTCATAAAGTGTGAGTTGAGGCATATGGATCAAGAGTGGGATTTGTCCATCCTGATGACGGATAGATATACTCTGGGCCCTCTCGGTGGAATGTCGTATGAGTAGCTTGCAAGCATGTGAATAGTTCACAAGAGATGATATACCATGGTACGAGTAAAAAGTACTTGTCGGTAACGAGGTTGAACTAGGTATGGAGATACCGATGATCGAACCTCGGACAAGTAAAGTATCGCGCGACAAAGGGAATTGTTATCGTATGTTAATGGTTCTTTCGATCACGAAGTCATTGTTGAATATGTGGGAGCTATTATGGATCTCCAGGTCCCGCTATTAGTTACTCCCTCCGTTCCTTTCTATAGTGCCTATTGTTTTTTGGCACGGAAATTAGCGCAGCAAATTTATTGACACAAAACCCCCCAGCGCTATTTGAGAGAAAAAAGGAAACTGGAAACAGATCTCACATGATCTGATCTGCTGCCTCCCGAGAAAATTAGCTGCCGTTCCGTGAGAATAGAGTTTCCTTAACAGACGGGCGCTTGATCTACTCCCACGTACAGATCAAGGCTACTTTTACAAAGACTACTCCATGGTGATCTCACGTGATCTGTATTTGATGTTTCCTTAACCGACGTGCGCGCCATCTACTGCCTCGCTCCCGCTAGTCTTTCTTCTCCCCCGCTTTTTTTTTGTTCCTCTCGCGCGTGCACGTACACAGGCAGAGGCTCCCAACGGCGGCGAGGAGGCGTGCGAGAGGAACCTTTCCGCTCGTGACGAGAACTGAGAGAGAGAGGGGCGCGTGCGATCGACGAAGAGGGCCCGCGTCTGCTCGCTCTGGATACGGAACAACAAACATATTGGTTACCATATTTTCAGGACGGGAGCAGATTTGTTTCCCGCATTTTCTGGACCAAAACATCTGGGTGGAAGGGGTTCTTTGTAAAAAACATAGCTTTACTCTTATATTCTGAAACAAAAACGAAAAATCAATAGGCATTATAGAAAGGAACGGAGGGAGTATTAATCAGAGAAGAGTCTCGATCATGTCCGCATAGTTCTCGAACCGTAGGGTGACACACTTAAGGTTTGATGTCATTTTAAGTAGATATGGAATATGGAATGGAGCTCGAATGTTGTTCGGAGTCTCGGATGGGATCCAAGACATCACGAGGAGGTTCGGAATGGTCTGGAGAATAAGATTCATATATGGGAAGTCATTTTCCGGGGTTCGGAAAAAATCCGGTGTTTTGACCGGAGCTTCTAGAAGGTTTTGGAAGGACCGGAATAGTCCGGAATATTGTGGAAGGTTCCGGAAGTGTCCGGGACGACCCGGGCTGTCTAAGGAAGTCCGGAGGGTTCCATAATAGGTGTATCCATGTTTTCCTTAAGGGTTAAGAAGTTTCCCCTAAGGCAGATTCGGATTTGGCAAAAGAGTCCTAGTTCTAGTACGTTTCGGCTGACAGAAACCTACCGGGACTCTCCCAAACTTTGGGTGCAGGTCTTGGACGATCCAAGGACCTTTTCCACCTATAAAAGGAGGGCAAGGGGAGCCTCAAGAGGTGCACAAGTCGCAGCCCTTGCCCCCTCTCCCCAAACCCTAGCCTCCCATTCCTCCTCCTCCCTCTTGCACGGCTACGGCGAAGCCCTGCCGGAGATCTCCACCACCACTGCCACCACGCCGTCGTGCTGGCGGGATTCCGAGGAGGATCTACTAAATCCGCTGCCCGCTGGAACGGGGAGAAGGACGTCGTCATCAACACCGAACGTGTGACCGAGTACGGAGGTGCTGCCCGACTGTGGCACCATCAAGATCTTCTACGCGCTTTCTAAAGCGGCAAGTGATCGACTACAGCAACAACGAGATCTAATCTCGTAGGCTTTGGAAATCTTCAAGGGTTAGTCTCATGATCTTCTCGTTGCTACCATCTTCTAGATTGGATCTTGGCTTGTTATTCGTTCTTGCGGTAGGAAATTTTTTGTTTTCTATGCTACAAATCCCATCATCCGGTACCTTTGTACTTAGCCACATAAACTCTTAGAGCCGGTACTACGGTATACCCCTCTGGGGATACCGGTTCGTACCAACTCCGGTTAGCTGAACTTAAGTTTAGAATCCGGATCACTCTTTGATCCGGTTTGCCACTACCATATTATGGCTAACTCGCCATAGCCTTGGCCTACTGATACGTCCATTTTGCATCACTATTTTATATCATAATTTGCTGTTATTCATTGATATATTGCATATTTAGAGATGATACTTACGTTATTTCATCTATTTTGCATGTTTCATGATTATTGGAGGATCGCGCACCGGAGTCAGGATTCTGCTGGAAAAAGCGCCGTCGGAATGCAATATTTCGGAAGATCAACAATTGACGGAAATTATATGAAAAATCCTATTTTTCCAGAAGACGAAGAGAGCCAGAAGGAGGAGCCGAGGAGGGCCGCCATGGGCCCCCCTCATAGGCCGGCGCGGGCCCTGCCCTGGCCGCGCCGCCATGTGGGGAGGGGGCCCACAGCCCCTTTGGCCTCCTCTCCTTCGCGTACTTCTTCGTCCCGAAAACCTAAGCTCCAGGGAATAGTCGCGAAGAGACACAGCCGCCTCTGCGGGGCGGAAAACACCAGAGAGAAAAGAGCTCTCCGGCAGGCTGAGATCCGCCGAGGAAATTCCCTCCCAGAGGGGGAAATCGACGCCATCGTCACCGTCATCGAGCTGGACATCATTGGGATCATCATCACCATCATCTCCATCATCATCACCGCCATCTCCACCGCTGCACCTCGTCACCGCTGTAACAATTAGGGTTGGATCTTGATTGTTTGATAGGGGAAACTCTCCCGGTATTGATTTCTACTTGTTATTGATGCTATTGAGTAAAACCATTGAACCAAGGTTTATGTTCAGATTGTTATTCATCATCATATCAGCTCTGATCATGTTCCATATGATGTCTCGTGAGTAGTTCATTTAGTTCTTGAGGACATGGGTGAAGTCTAAATGTTAGTAGTGAATTATGTTGGGTAATATTCAATGTTATGATATTTAAGTTGTGGTGTTATTCTTCTAGTGGTGTCATGTGAACGTCGACTACATGATACTTCACCTTTATGGGCCTAGGGGAATACATTTTGTATTCGTTTGCTAATTGCGGGGTTGCCGGAGTGACAAAGAACCTCGAACCCCCGTTGGTATATCGATGCGGAGGGATAGCAGGATCTCAGAGTTTAAGGCTGTGGTTAGATTTATCTTAATTACTTTCTTGTATTTGCGGATGCTTGCAAGGGGTATAATCACAAGTATGTATTAGTCCTAGGAAGGGCGGTGCATTAGCATAGGTTCACCCACACAACACTTATCAAAACAATGAAGATTAATCAGCTATATGAAGCGAAAGCACTAGACTGAATTCCCGTGTGTCCTCAAGAACGTTTGGTCATTATAAGTAAACAAACTGGCTTGTCCTTTGTGCTAAAAAGGATTGGACCACTCGCTGCAATTATTACTCTCGCATTTTATTTACTTGTACTTTATTTATCTGCTATATCAAAACCCCCTGAATACTTGGCTGTGAGCATTTACAGTGAATCCTTCATCGAAACTGCTTGTCAACACCTTCTGCTCCTCGTTGGGTTCGACACTCTTATTGATCGAAAGTACTACGATACACCCCCTATACTTGTGGGTCATCAAGACTATTTTCTGGCGCCGTTGCCGGGGAGTGAAGCGCTATTGGTAAGTGGAATTGGTAAGGAAAACCTTTACTGTACGTGCTGATTTTATTTCTGCCTGCTGCTATAATTCAATATGGAGAGATCTTCTCTTGAATTCCTATTTGGAAAATCTACTACTACTGCAAAGGTAGTGGATGAGGCGCCATGTGAGAAAGAGGTTCCATACAAAATACCTATGAAAATTATTGAACGTGTTGTGGATAACCGCTATGAGGGGGATGGAACTGTCCATCCTGGTGATCATTTATTGTTTTTACATGAATTATGCGGGTTATTCAAATGTGCAGGTATTTCTATGGATGAAGTTAGGAAGAAACTATTCTCTATATCGCTGTCTGGTAAAGCGGCGCATTGGTATAAATTGCTGAAGAATGGTGATTCTCTTGATTGGAAGGATATTGTGCCTCTATTTTATTCTAAATTCTATCCTCCAAGTGAAATTCACAAAGATCGAAACCGCATATATAATTTCTGGCCTCATGATGGAGAGAGTATTGCCCAAGCATGGGGGAGATTGAAGTCTTTAATGCTCAAATGCCCCATTCATGAGCTTCCTGGTAATATTATTATTGATAATTTCTATGCAAGACTGTCTTTTCAAGATAAGACTTTGCTGGATACTTCTTGTTACGGATCATTTACACGCAACAAAGAAGAGTTTAAAAGGGACCTTCTTGATCGGATCCAGGAGAATACTGAAGGATGGGAGAACGACAAAGGTAGAGAGTCAGGTATAAACTATGATTATAAATGCATTGAAGTTTTTATGGAGACTGATAAATTTTGTAATATGAGTGCTACTTATGGTCTTGATTCTCAAGTCGTTGCAAACTTTTATAAAGCTTTTGCCTCTCACTTTGAATTGCCTAGGAAGAATTTTGATAAGTATCATGAACCATACAAAGATAGAACTGATCCATCTATAAATAAATGTTGTATAATTGAAACTGTTGATCATATTCTTCCTGAAGCATATATTGAAAAAACTCCTTTTCCTGCTAAAATGAAGGAGTATTCTGTTATAACTAGTGCGGTTAATAAAAGTGCAAAGAAACCTATAGAACCTGAAGAACAAATAAAGGTTGAACCTGCTATTGCAATAGTTAAAGATCTTGTGACTGAAAATGTAGAAGATGGTCATATTATTTTCTGTGAAGATGCTTCTAATATTGTTTCGCATCCTAATAAGTCTAGGAAAGCTAGTGTTCCTATACTATCTGTTAGAATTGGTGATCATTGTTATTATGGTTTATGCGACATTGGTGCAAGTATTAGTGACATTCCTTATGAGCTTTATACGGATATCATGTATGAAATTGGTTCTTGTGAACTTGAAGATATTGATGTGGTTATTCGGCTAGCTAATAGAGAAACTATCTCTCCTATTGGTATTGTTCGAGATGTGGAAGTTCTATGTGGTAAGATTAAATATCCTGCTGACTTGTTGGTACTTGGTTCTGCTGCTAGTAAGTCTTGTCCTATTATTTTTGGTAGACCTTTTCTAAATACTTGTGGAGCTGTTATAGATTGCAAGAAGGAAAAAATTGTGACTAAATTTGCTGGTGAATCTTATGAGTTTAATTTCTCTAAATTTGCCAAAACTCCTTATAAAGTTGAATTGCCTAATAATGATTTTAGAGTTGAACAATGTGCGTCTATTGCTCTTGCTCCTAATAATCCTTTGCAGCAACATTTGGAGGATAGTGAGAGTGAAGTTTTTAGGGAAGAAAGGAATGAGCTTGATGAAATTTTCCTTCGTCAACCTATTCTTAAACATGACTTGCCGGTTGAAGATTTAGGTACAACACCACCACCAAAGGAAGATCCTGTTTTCGATTTAAAGCCACTACCTGATAATCTTAAGTATGTTCATATTGATGATAAGAAAATATATCCTGTTATTATTAGTTCTAAGCTTTCAGAATTTGAGGAAGAAAGGTTATTGGAAATACTAAAGAAACACCGAGGAGCTATTGGCTATACTCTTGATGATTTGAAGGGGATTTCTCCCTCTATTTGCCAACATGCTATCAATATGGAAGATGATGCAAAGCCTGTCGTTGAACATCAGCGTCGTCTAATTCCGAAGATGAAGGATGTGGTAAGGAATGAGGTATTAAAACTTCTTGAAGCTGGTATTATATATCCTATTGCTGATAGTAGATGGGTTAGTCCTGTGCATTGTGTTCCTTAGAAAGGAGGAATGACTGTTGTGCCTAATGATAATGATGAGTGATGACCCACAAGTATAGGGGGTGTATCGTAGTATCTTCGATAAGTAAGAATGTCGATCCCAACGAGGAGCAGAAGGTGTTGACAAGCAGTTTCGATGAAGGATTCACTGTAAATGCTCACAGACAAGTATTCAGGGGGTTTTGATGTAACAGATGAATAAAGTACAAGTAAGTAAAATGCGAGAGAAATAATTGCAGCGAGTGGCCCAATCCTTTTTAGCACAAAGGACAAGCAGGTTTGTTTACTTATAATGACCAAACGTTCTCGAGGACACACGGGATTTTAGTCTAGTGCTTTCGCTACATACGGCTAAATAATCTTCATTGTTATGATAAGTGTTGTGTGGGTGAACCTATGCTAATGTACCGCCCTTCCTAGGACTAATACATACTTGTGATTATACCCCTTGCAAGCATCCGCAACTACAAGAAAGTAATTAAGAATAAATCTAACCACGGCCTTAAACTCTGAGATCCTGCTATCCCTCCTGCATCGATATACCAACGGGGGTTTAGGTTTCTGTCACTCCGGCAACCCCGCAATCGGCAAACGAGTACAAGATGCATTCCCCTAGGCCCATAAAGGTGAAGTGTCGTGTAGTCGACGTTCACACGACACCACTAGAAGAATGACACCACAACTTAAATAGCATAACATTGAATATTACTCAACCATAATTCACTACTAACATTTAGACTTCACCCATGTCCTCAAGAACTAAACGAACTACTCACGAGACATCATATGGAATATGATCAGAGGTGATATGATGATGAATAACAATCTGAACATAAACCTTGGTTCAATGGTTTCACTCAATAGCATCAACAACAAGTAGAAATCGATACCGGGAGAGTTTCCCCTATCAAACAATCAAGATCAAACCCAAATTGCTACGGCGGTGACGGTGTCCAGCGGTGGAGACGGCGGTGATGATGGTGGAGATGATGATGATGGTGATGGAGATGATGTCCAGCTCGATGACGGTGACGATGGCGTCGATTTCCCACTCCGGGAGGGAATTTCCCCGGCGGATTCCTGCCCGCCGGAGAGCTCTTTTCTCTCTGGTGTTCTCCGCCCCGCAGAGGCGGCTGTGGCTCTTCGCGAGGTACCCACTGTAGCTTAGGTTTTCGGGACGAAGGATTTCGCGAAGAAAAGGAGGTGAAAGGGGCTGTGGGGCCCCCACACCACAAGGTGGCGCGGCCAGGCCATGGGCCGCGCCGGCCTGTGGTCTGGCCCCACCTTGGGCCTTCTCAGCTCCTCCTTCTGGCTTCCTTCGTCATCTTGAAAAATAGGATTTTTGGTATAATTTCCTTCCACAGTTGATCTTCCGAAATATTGCGTTCTGACGGTGCTTTTTCCAGCAGAATCCTGGCTCCGGTGCTTGATCCTCCAATAATGATGAAACATGCAAAATAGATGAAATAACATAAGTATTGTGTCCCAATATGAAATATATCAATGAATAACAGCAAATTATGATATAAAATAGTGATGCAAATTGGACGTATCAACTCCCCCCAAGCTTAGACTTCGCTTGTCCCCAAGCGAAACTGAACTCGGTAAACAGGACCACATGTTTATGGAGTGAAGAGTCGATAAATAAAATACGGACAAGAAGCATCATATTCATTCACACAAGACATTCTAGTAAACAACTTCCTCATATAACTCAACTTGAAACAAGTATAAAGTAATCACAAATAAAGGTGCATAAGAAATCATAGTTGGTGATGGCAAACTTCGTTCTTGGTCAGAGAACAATTAACAGATTATACTTATCTCATTGAGCAGCGCTCTCATGTTAAAGTTTATAAGGCACAACTTGCATACTCAATCATAATGGTCTCCTCATGATCATTGATAACTTGCAAAGCTATATTCATTCAGATAAAACTTGTACTAAACAAGGAAGAATAAAAGACATGATAAAGCAAATCACAATATAATAGTTTGATCACAACAACTAAAATGCTTGCTTGAGATGGAGAGAAATAGGTTTACTGACTCAACATAAAGTAAAAGACAGGCCCTTCGCAGAGGGAAGCAGGGATTAAATCATGTGCTAGAACTTTTCAGTTTTGAAATCATATAGAGATAATAAAAGTAACATTTTGAGAGGTGTTTGTTGTTGTCAACGACTGGTAGCGGGTACACTAACCCCCCTTGCCAGACAACCTTCAAAGAGCGGCTCCCATTTTATTTTTATTTTGTGTGGCACTCCTTCCAACCTTTCTTTCACAAACCATGGCTAACCGAATCCTCGGGTGCCTGCCAACAATCTCATACCATGAAGGAGTGCCTTTTTATTTTGGTTTTATTATGATGATGACACTCCCCCCAACCTTTGCTTACACAAGCCATGGCTAACCGAATCCTTCGGGTGCCGTCCATCAATCACATACCATGGAGGAGTGTCTATTTAGTTTAATTAATTTGGGACTGGGAATCCCATTGCCAGCTCTTTTTGCAAAATTATTGGATAAGCGGATGAAGCCACTAGTCCATTGGTGAATGTTGCCCAACAAGATTGAAAGATAAAACACCACATACTTCCTCATGAGCTATAAAACATTGACACAAATAAGAGATAGTATATTTTGAATTATTTAAAGGTAGCACATGAAGTATTTACTTGGAATGGCAGAAAATACCATGTAGTAGGTAGATATGGTGGACACAAATGACATAGGTTTGGGTTAAGGTTTGGATGCACGAGAAGTATTCCCTCTCAGTACAGGTCTTTGGCTAACAAGGTTAATTAGCAAGCATAAGAGTCGAGGGAAACAAACAAATATACATGTGATAGAAACAATCATGCATCTTCCTTATAAGCACAAACAATTTTAACTTCAGAATAATAAGCTATGAGCTAACAAGAAAGAAAGACAATGAAACAACTACATGTATTTCTCTTTTCTACTTAAACCTCAAAGTGTTATTGCTATTGACCAATGCTAAGTTTGCCAAAACCAAATAGATTTATTCAATGCTCCCAAAGTGATACCAATACTAACAACAAGGTAAATCATATAGCAGAGATTGCAAACTAAAATAAGATGTGCAATATGTAAATGATAAGATTTCTCATTAATATTCCATAACGATAACTCACACCAAGGGATACATAGATAACCAACTAAAGAAGAGATACTTCCAAACTGCAACCCATCTTATATGATAACTTCCCTACTCATGATATGACACTACTTGACAGTAAAAAGTAAAAGGTAGTGATGATGTGATACCACGGCACTCCCCCAAGCTTGGAACAAACCAAGGGGATGCCAATACCGATGATGAATTACTCCTGCGGCGATGGTGGTGATGAACTCCTTCCGCGCTTCTTACAGATCTCCTTCAGCTTTAGTTTCTCAGCTTGGCAATTCTGCACTAAGACTCGAAGAGATTCATTGTTATCTGAAGTTGGCGATGATGACCTTGTGATGTGAATCGAGTGGTATTCCAACATTCTACAGAGACGGCAATTCTCCTCCTGGAGTATCTCCACTTCTCTTCTTAGAGCCCGATATTGATCACAAAACTCATCGGTAGTCCGTAGAGCTTCTTCCAACACAGGGAAGGAGTCGAGGCTAAGAGCGGGTGGTAAGGGTCCCTGCAAGTTATGAGAAAAAGAACGTCGAGTGTCAACAGATCCCACCAAGAGTTGCTTGCTCCCAACGGCTTGCTGCTCTTGTTTTGATGGCACCCTCTTCACTTCTTCCTCCGAAAGCCCCTTGCCCTTGTTGTTGGAGGCCATGGTGCTTCTAGACCGAAAACAGATCCTGGCAGAAACAGCTCGAAACAAAACACGTCGAGAAAACGATATACGGACCTCCAGGGGTCCGGGGGATTATATAGCAAAAATTTTCACGACAAAAGGAAAGTACCAGATCGAACAAGAGTCGGAAAGGGGCGACGAGGCGGCCAAACCATAGGGCGGCGCGGGCCCAGGCCAGGCCGCGCCGGCCTATGGTGGCACGCCCTCGTGCATCTCCTCCACTCCGTTTCGATCTCGTAATTTTTCATATTTTCCAAAAACAGCAAAAATATTGTTCGGAAAGTAAATTGCGAACTTTTCATTACCCGTACTGTTACCTATTCAAAGTCGAGTTCTGGCGGACTGTCAATTTGTCCTTTGATGAAAGCCTCCGGTGTTTCCACTCGAATAATATCAGCATCAACATTATAAGAATCACCTGAGATATAATGCTTGAGTCTTTGTCCATTCACCACTTGCGTGGCATTGCCTTGGAGAGAGCTAATTTTAATTGCTCCTGAACGATACACCTCCTCAACAACATACGGTCCTTCCCATTTCGAGAGTAATTTCCACCGCAAAGAATGCGAGACGAGACCGATACAATAGGACTTTATCTCCAATATTAAATTCTCTTTTGATAATCCTTCTATTATGCCATTTTTTAACTTTCTCTTTAAAGAGTTTAGCATTTTCGTAAGCTTCACTTCTCCATTCATCTAGAGAACTCAATTGCAACAACCTCTTATTACCGGCAAGTTTAGGATCTTTATTTAATTCTCTAACAGCCCAATAAGCTTTGTGCTCTAGTTCTAAAGGTAAATGACAAGCTTTCCCATAAACCATTTTATAAGGTGACATCCCCATGGGATTTTTATAAGCAGTTCTATAAGCCCAAAGTGCATCCTTCAATTTACTAGCCCAATTCTTTCTAGTTTTATTAACAGTCTTTTGCAAGATAGATTTAATCTCTCTTTTTGATATTTCTACTTGCCCACTAGTTTGAGGATGATAAGCGGAAGCAATTCTATGATTAATACCATACCTAGCAAGAGTTTTTCTAAAACCTTCATGAATAAAATGAGAACCTCCATCAGTCATAATATGTCTAGGCACTCCAAATCTAGGAAAAATAATGTCTAAAAGCATTCTTAAAGAGGTCTCACCATCAGCACTTTTTGTAGGTATGGCTTCCACCCATTTAGTAACATAATCAACAGCAACAAGTATATGAGTGTTACCTTCTGAAGACGGAAAAGGTCCCATGAAGTCAAATCCCCAACAATCAAATGGTTCAATAACAAGAGTATAATTCATAGGCATTTCATTACGTCTGGAGATATTACCAACCCTTTGGCATTCATCACAAGATAAAATAAACTTTCTCGCATCTTTGAAGAGAGTTGGCCAATAAAAACCTGATTGTAGAACCTTTTGCGCGGTTCTTTCTCCGGCGTGATGTCCTCCATAAGCACTACCATGACATTTACTCAATATCTCTTGCTGTTCATATTCGGGAACACATCTTCGCAGAATACCATCCACTCCTTTATATAAGTGTGGGTCATCCCAGAAATAATGCCTCAAGTCATAAAAAAATTTCCTCCTTTGCTGAGCTGAAAAGGTTGGAGGCAAGTACTTGGAAACAATAAAGTTAGCATAATCAGCATACCAAGGACTGTCTCGCGAACTAACCTTTATTGCAGCCAATTATTCATTTGGAAAACTATCATTAACAGGAACAGGATCATAAGCAATATTTTCCAATCTAGACAAATTATCAGCAACAGGATTATCAGCACCTTTCCTATCTACAATATGTAAATCAAATTCTTGCAACAGAAGTACCCATCTAATAAGCCTTGGCTTAGCATCTTTCTTTTGCATAAGGTATCTGATTGCAGCATGATCAGTATGAATAGTAACTTTTGAATCAACAATATAAGATCTAAACTTATCACAAGCAAAGACTACAGCTAACAATTCCTTTTCAGTAGTAGCATAATTTCTTTGAGCAGCATCAAGAGTTTTACTAGCATAATGAATAACATTTAGTTTTTTATTTACTCGCTGTCCAAGAACAGCGCCTACAGCAAAATCACTAGCATCACACATAATTTCAAATGGTAAATTCCAATCAGGAGGTTCAACTATAGGAGCAGTTGTTAAGGCTTTCTTTAGAGTTTCAAAAGCTTCCTTACAATCATCATCAAAAACAAAAGGTACATCTTTTTGAAGAAGATTAGTAAGAGGCTTTGAAATCTTGGAGAAGTCTTTAATAAACCTCCTATAAAACCCAGCATGACCAAGAACACTACGAATACCTTTAACATCCCTGGGATAGGGCATATTCTCAATTGCTTCAACTTTAGCTCTATCAACTTCAATACCTCTCTCGGAAATTTTATGTCCCAATACAATTCCTTCGTTAACCATAAAGTGGCATTTCTCCCAATTAAAAACAAGGTTAGTTTCTTCACATCTCTGCAAAACTTTATCGAGGTTCTGCAAGCAATTATCAAAAGAATTCCCATAGACAGAAAAATCATCCATGAATACCTCTACAATACTTTCGCAAAAACCATGAAAAATAGCAGACATGCATCTTTGAAAAGTAGCAGGAGCATTACATAAACCAAAAGGCATACGTCTATAAGCATAAGTTCCATAGGGACAAGTGAAAGTGGTTTTCTCTTGATCCTTAGTTTTAACAGCAATTTGTGAAAATCCAGAATAACCATCAAGAAAACAAAAATGAGTATTTTTAGATAACCTTTCTAACATTTGATCAATAAAAGGCAAAGGGTAATGATCTTTTTTAGTAACCTTATTAACTTTTCGATAATCAATGCACATTCTATAACCTACAACTACTCTTTGAGGTATGAGCTCATCATTATCATTAGGCACAACAGTCATTCCTCCTTTCTTAGGAACACAATGCACAGGACTAACCCATCTACTATCAGCAATAGGATATATAATACCAGCTTCAAGAAGTCGTAATACCTCATTTCTTACCACATCCTTCATCTTAGGAATTAGACGACGCTGAGGTTCAACAACAGGCTTCGCATCTTCTTCCATATTGATGGCGTGTTGGCAAATAGAGGGAGAAATCCCCTTCAAATCATCAAGAGTGTAGCCAATAGCACCTCGGTGTTTCTTCAATATTTCCAATAGCCTTTCTTCTTCAAACTCTGTAAGTTTAGAACTAATAATAACAGGATATATTTTCTTATCATCAATATGAGCATATTTAAGATTATCAGGCAAAGGTTTTAAATCAAAGACAGGATCTTCCTTTGGTGGTGGTGTTGTACCCAGATCTTCCACCGGTAAATCATGCTTAAGAATAGGTTGGCGGAGAAAAATTTCCTCAAGCTCATCTCTTTCTTTCCTAAAAACTTCACTCTCGCTATTCTCCAAATGTTGCTGCAAAGGATTATTAGGAACAAGAACAATAGATGCACACTGTTCCATTTTAAAATCATTACTAGGCAAATCAGCTTTATAAGGAGTTTTGGTAAATTTAGAGAAGTTAAACTCATTTAATTCACCAGCAAATTTAGTCAAAATTTTCTCTTTCTTGCAATCTATAATAGCTCTACAAGTATTTAGAAAAGGTCTACCAAAAATAATAGGACAATAATCACTAGCAGCAGAACCAAGTACCAAAAAGTCAGCAGGATATTTAATCTTACCGCATAAAACTTCCACATCTCGAACAATACCAATTGGAGAAATAGTTTCTCTATTAGCTAGCTGAATAACCACATCAATATCTTCAAGTTCACAAGAATCAATTTCGTGCATAATCTCCGTGTAAAGCTCATAAGGAATAGCACTAACACTTGCACCAATATCACATAAACCATAATAGCAATGATCACCAATTCTAACAGATTGCATAGGAACACTAACTTGTTTGGGTTTATTAGGATGTGAAACAATATTAGAAGCATCTTCACAGAAAATAATATGACCATCCTCCACATTTTCAGTCACAAGATCTTTAACTATTGCAACAGCAGGTTCAACTTTTATTTGTTCTTCAGGTTCTACAGGTTTTTTTTCACTTTTATGAACCACACTATTTATAACAGAGTACTCCTTCATTTTAGCAGGGAAAGGAGTTTTTTCAATATAAGCTTCAGGAATAACATGATCAGCAGTTTCAACTACAACGCATTTATTAATAGATGAATCAATTTTATCTTTGTACGGTTCATGATACTTATCAAAATTCTTCTTAGGCAATTCATAATGAGAGGCAAAAGCTTTATAAAGATTTGCAGCAACTTGAGAATCAAGACCATACGTAGCACTCATATTACGAAATTTATCAGTATCCATAAAAGATTCAATGCATTTATAATCATAAATTATACCTGATTCTCTATCCTTGTCGTTCTCCCAACCTTCTATTTTCTTGGATCCGATCAAGAAGGTCCCTTTTAAACTCTTCTTTGTTGCGTGTAAATGATCCAGAACAAGAAGTATCCAGCAAGGTTTTGTCTTGAAAAGAAAGTCTTGCGTAGAAATTATCAATAATAACATTACCAGGAAACTCATGAATGGGGCATTTGAGCATTAAAGACTTCAATCTCCCCCAAGCTTGGGCAATACTTTCTCCATCATGAGGCCAGAAATTATATATACGGTTACGATCTTTGTGAATTTCACTTGGAGGATAGAATTTAGAATAAAATAAAGGCACAATGTCCTCCCAATCAAGAGAATCGCCATTCTTCAGCAATTTATACCAATGCGCCGCTTTACCAGACAGCGATATAGAGAATAATCTATACCTAATAATAAAAGCAAAAGAGCTTCTTGTTGGTCCGTTTTTTGTTGCCCTTGCTTTTTCATCTAAATTACAGAAACTGCCACCGATAAGTCTCCCGAAGCGTTATCCATCCATGGAACGAAAAATCGGGCCTTTCGTCCCCACACTGCACGTTATCCCCGAGCCCAAAATCTGCCGTTTGGCTGCGCGGCGCTCTCGGCCACCCGTGGCTCGCTTGGCTGCGCAGGCGTTTCGCTTGCTGCGACGAAGAAGATGAGGATCCCCCAACTCGCGGCTGGTCGCCGGTCTCGCGCGCAACGGGCGGTGAGGAAGATGGGGCGCCGGTGGCGTGGGTGCTGCTGCCGGTGACCGTGCTTCTGGACAGGCGTTGCATCTGCCGCTACGTTCCTGCTGCCTAGACCAGCGAGCCACCCCATGGCATGCTGGCATCGCAGTGGCCTACGCCGACGAGGATCTCCTCTTGAATGCTAGATAAATTTTCATCGGCGTGGTATCCATCTACCGACGCCCATGTTCCGGCCTCATGAGTTGGCTCCCCACTACTCCCCGAAGCATACACATTCTACCTGCAGCTGCTTGACGCGGCCATGCTCCTGGAGGTCAGGTAGTTCAGCATTGTTGATGCGAAATTTTGTCAGATTGAGGTAGCTTTTAAGTGCATGTACTCTGTTCGACGAAATGTGGAGGGGCAGCGTGCAACCAACCATGGTCAGCATTAACACCTGGATTAGAGGCATGTGTAGAGTGCATAATCTGGAGTTCTCGACGGTACAGATAATGTCTCCTCATTTGCTGATACTATTTGTTTATTTTGGATACATCACGTGTCGAGTAGTTTGTCTGCCTGCAGTACCAATGGTTTCTTCTATGCTATAGAGGTTCAGATGATTTTCCTTGCTGCCTGCAGTACCAAATAACTGGATAACTAAGTAGTGATCGAGTTGGCTAGAAGTTGCACAATTAATCTGCTGCAATAAGATGTCCCAAAAAGGTCATGTTTCTGAATGGGTTTTCTATTGAAATATTGTCCTACGAGCTGTTTAAATTGTCTCGGAAGTAATTATTATGCCCTTGATGGGTTCTGCCATTTTCAGTATCATTGCATTGCTCTTTACTACATTGTCTACTTCATATTTTGCATATTTAATTTTACATGTTTTTCTTCAAAAGATGAGATGCAACCGAAACAAGAACAGAGAGTTGCTAATATTCAAATCAGTCGTATCAATGCACATGTATTTTTATAGAGGAACATGAGTGCCTCCAGCTCGAGGAAAAGAGAGGCTGTCCCCTTGTTCTCGCCTGACGTAACTCTAGCCAGCCCGCACGAGCTTGCATGGATCCTCGAGGGTGAGTAACATGGATGAACGGGGTTTGATTTGAGGAGAGGTTGTTTCTGATTTGGTGAGGTTGCTTCTCTCACAAACTAAGAAAATTAATTATTTCTAAACTAAAAACAGCTTTTAGCCACATGTCTTTTTCAGAAACAAGGACCACGATTGGTAGAAGTACGTGCATTGCATTTTCGAAGTTCCATATATTATTGAGATGGTTATTTTCTCAATAAAGTATGCGAATAATTGTTCAAAATAAAACAGGGAGTAATTTTAGCAACAAGCGGACCTTCAAAGACAAAAGAATAACCAGAAACTCCATTCGGCTCCCGGGTGCATACGATCCCTCTACCAAAAAAATATATTTCAAAGTATCAAAAGATTTTGACAAAAAAATATACATGTACCATAATATATGTGTGTTAATCAAGTTTCGCGAAAAAAGATATTTTTATAGTCTATGTAAAAAAGGAACTTTTTCTCTTGTAATTAGCTTTTTTTTATCACCGAATTTTATCTTTTTTACACACGCCACACGACAAGTTGATTTTTCATGAAATGAATTTTTCACCGCGTAGCACGTGAAGATGTACGTGCGAATTTTTTGACATTTCAAAATGTGTAAAACATGCATTAAAAAATAAAGGGAGCATATGCTCACATGTGCCAAAACATCGCTCCTGATTTAGTTATAATAAAAAGATACCTAATAAATAATATTAACTCATGCAATGATTGCCTACATCAAATTTGACATGTCTTATAAAGTATTTATTAGAAACTAACTACTCCCTCTGATCCTAAAAAAGTGTTTGACTAGATATTTGGCAAAACCAGTCTCGTGTTTGTTTCTTTATCAACCAGCAATACACTCCATCCTATCGTCTTCTCCAACCCACGCAACCGCATGCATCGTCCCCCCTCCTCTGGTGACTGCTCCGCTCACATCTCTCTCGGCTCCATCCAACTTCCAAGCCGGTGAATGCATAGGCATGTTTGAGTTTTTTTCTCCCGATGCAACGCATGGGCATTTTTCCTAGTTTCTTTCTAACTTCATTCATGGCAATACCTGCACATTTGAATAACCCGCATAATTCATGCAAAAACAGTAAATGATCACCGGGATGGACAGTTCCATCCCCTTCATAGCGGTTATCCATAACACGTTCAATAATTTTCATAGGTATTTTATATGGTATCACTTCCTCACCTGGCGCCTCATCCACTACCGTTGCAGTAGTAGTAGATTTCCCAAATAGAAATTGAAGAGAAGATCTCTCCATAATGACTTATAGCAGCAGGCAGAAATAAAATCAGCACAAACAGTAAAGGTTTTCCTTACCAATTCCACTTACCAATAGCGCTTCACTCCCCGGCAACGGCGCCAGAAAATAGTCTTGATGACCCACAAGTATAGGGGTGTATCGTAGTATCTTCGATAAGTAAGAATGTCGATCCCAACGAGGAGCAGAAGGTGTTGACAAGCAGTTTCGATGAAGGATTCACTGTAAATGCTCACAGACAAGTATTCAGGGGGTTTTGATGTAACAGATGAATAAAGTACAAGTAAGTAAAATGCGAGAGAAATAATTGCAGCGAGTGGCCCAATCCTTTTAGCACAAAGGACAAGTCGGTTTGTTTACTTATAATGACCAAACGTTCTCGAGGACACACGGGATTTTAGTCTAGTGCTTTCGCTACATACGGCTAAATAATCTTCATTGTTATGATAAGTGTTGTGTGGGTGAACCTATGCTAATGTACCGCCCTTCCTAGGACTAATACATACTTGTGATTATACCCCTTGCAAGCATCCGCAACTACAAGAAAGTAATTAAGATAAATCTAACCACAGCCTTAAACTCTGAGATCCTGCTATCCCTCCTGCATCGATATACCAACGGGGGTTTAGGTTTCTGTCACTCCGGCAACCCCGCAATCGGCAAACGAGTACAAGATGCATTCCCCTAGGCCCATAAAGGTGAAGTGTCGTGTAGTCGACGTTCACACGACACCACTAGAAGAATGACACCACAACTTAAATATCATAACATTGAATATTACTCAACCATAATTCACTACTAACATTTAGACTTCACCCATGTCCTCAAGAACTAAACGAACTACTCACGAGACATCATATGGAACATGATCAGAGGTGATATGATGATGAATAACAATCTGAACATAAACCTTGGTTCAATGGTTTCACTCAATAGCATCAACAACAAGTAGAAATCGATACCGGGAGAGTTTCCCCTATCAAACAATCAAGATCAAACCCAAATTGCTACGGCGGTGACGGTGTCCAGCGGTGGAGACGGCGGTGATGATGGTGGAGATGATGATGATGGTGATGGAGATGATGTCCAGCTCGATGACGGTGATGATGGCATCGATTTCCCCTCCGGGAGGAATTTCCCCGGTGGATTCCTGCCCGCCGGAGAGCTCTTTTCTCTCTGGTGTTCTCCGCCCCGCAGGCGGCTGTGGCTCTTCGCGAGGTACCCTCTCGTAGCTTAGGTTTTCGGGACGAAGGGTTTCGCGAAGAAAAGGAGGCGAAAGGGGCTGTGGGGCCCCACACCACAAGGTGGCACGGCCAGGCCATGGGCCGTGCCGGCCTGTGGTCTGGCCCCACCTTGGGCCTTCTCAGCTCCTCCTTCTGGCTTCCTTCGTCATCTTGAAAAATAGGATTTTTGGTATAATTTCCTTCCACAGTTGATCTTCCGAAATATTGTTTTCTGACGGTGCTTTTTCCAGCAGAATCCTGGCTCCGGTGCTTGATCCTCCAATAATGATGAAACATGCAAAATAGATGAAATAACATAAGTATTGTGTCCCAATATGAAATATATCAATGAATAACAGCAAATTATGATATAAAATAGTGATGCAAATTGGACATATCAATGAGCTCATCCCTCAAAGAGTAGTTGTAGGGTATAGAATGTGCATTGATTATTGAAAAGTTAATAAGGTTACTAAGAAAGATCATTACCCTTTACCCTTTATTGATCAAATGTTAGAGAGGTTGTCTAAAAATACTCATTTTTGCTTTCTTGATGGTTATTCTGGGTTTTCACAAATTGCTGTTAAAACTAAAGATCAAGAGAAAACCACTTTCACTTATCCCTATGGAACATATGCTTATAGACGTATGCCTTTTGGTTTATGTAATGCTCCTGCTACTTTTCAAAGATGCATGTCTGCTATTTTTCATGGCTTTTGTGAGAATATTGTAGAGGTATTCATGGATGAATTTTCTGTCTATGGGAGTTCTTTTGATAATTGCTTGCGAAACCTTGATAAAGTATTGCAGAGATGTGAAGAAACTAACCTTGTTCTTAATTGGGAGAAATGCCACTTTATGGTTAATGAAGGAATTGTATTGGGACATAAAATTTCCGAGAGAGGTATTGAAGTTGATAGAGCTAAAGTTGAAGCAATTGAGAAGATGCCCTATCCGAGGGATGTTAAAGGTATTCGTAGTGTTCTTGGTCATGCTGGGTTTTATAGGAGATTTATTAAAGATTTCTCCAAGATTTCAAAGCCTCTTACTAATCTTCTTCCAAAAGATGTACCTTTTGTTTTTGATGATGATTGTAAGGAAGCTTTTGAAACTCTCAAGAAAGCCTTAATAACTGCTCCTGTAGTTGAACCTCCTGATTGGAATTTACCTTTTGAAATTATGTGTGATGCTAGTGATTTTGCTGTAGGCGCTGTTCTTGGACAACGAGTAGATAAAAAATTGAATGTTATTCATTACGCTAGCAAAACTCTTGATGCTGCTCAAAGAAATTATGCTACAACTGAAAAAGAATTATTAGCTGTAATCTTTGCTTGTGACAAGTTTAGATCTTATATCGTTGATTCAAAAGTTACAATTCATACTGATCATGCTGCAATTAGATACCTTATGACGAAGAAAGATGCTAAGCCAAGGCTTATTAGATGGGTGCTTCTTTTGCAAGAATTTGATTTACATATTATAGATAGGAAAGGTGCTGATAATCCTATTGCTGATAATTTATCTAGATTGGAAAATATTGCTTATGATCATGTTCCTGTTAATGATAGTTTTCCAAATGAACAATTAGCTGTAATAAAGGTGAGCTCGCGAGATAGTCCTTGGTATGCTGATTATGCTAACTTTATTGTTTCCAAGTACTTGCCTCCAACCTTTTCAGCTTAGCAAAGGAGGAAATTCTTTTATGACTTGAGGCATTATTTTTGAGATGACCCACACTTATATAAAGAAGGAGTGGATGGTATTATACGAAGATGTGTTCCCGAATATGAACAACAAGAGATATTGAGTAAGTGTCATGGTAGTGCTTATGGATGACATCACGCCGGAGATAGAACCGCGCAAAAGGTTCTACAATCAGGTTTCTATTGGCCAACTCTCTTCAAAGATGCAAGAAAGTTTATTTTATCTTGTGATGAATGTCAAAGGGTTGGTAATATCTCCAGACGCAATGAAATGCCTATGAATTATACTCTTGTTATTGAACCATTCGATTGTTGGGGATTTGACTTCATGGGTCCTTTCCCTTCTTCAGAAGGTAACACTCATATACTTGTCGTTGTTGATTATGTTACTAAATGGGTGGAAGCTATACCCACAAAAAGTGCTGATGGTGAGACTTCATTGAAAATGCTTTTAGATATTATTTTTCCTAGATTTGGAGTACCTAGATATATTATGACTGATGGAGGTTCTCATTTTATTCATGGTGGTTTTAGAAAGACTCTTGCTAAGTATGGTATTAATCATAGAATCGCTTCTGCTTATCATCCTCAAACTAGCGGGCAAGTAGAATTATCAAATAGAGAGATTAAATCTATCTTGGGAAAGACTGTTAATAAATCTAGAAAGAACTGGGCTATTAAATTAAAGGAAGCATTATGGGCTTATAGAACTGCTTATAAAAATCTCATGGGTATATCACCTTATAAAATGGTTTATGGAAAAGCTTGTCATTTACCTTTAGAACTAGAGCACAAAGCTTATTGGGTTGTAAGAGAACTTAATAAAGATCCTAAACTTGCCGGTAAGAAGAGATTGCTACAATTGAGTTCTCTAGATGAATGGAGAAGTGAAGCTTATGAAAATGCTAAACTCTTTAAAGAGAAAGTTAAGAAATGGCATGATAGAAGAATTATCAAAAGAGAATTTAATGTTGGAGATAAAGTCCTATTGTATCGGTCTCGTCTCAGATTTTTTGCAGGGAAATTGCTCTCAAAATGGGAAGGACCATATGTTATTGTGGAGGTGTATCGTTCAGGGGCAATTAAAATTAGTTCTCTGCAAGGTGATGCCACACAAGTAGTGAATGGGCAAAGACTCAAGCACTGTATTTCTGGAGATTCTTATAATGAAGATGTTGATGTTATCCAAGTGGTAACTCCGGAAGCCTTCATCAAAGGTCAAATTGACAGTTCTGCAGAGTTCGACTTTGAATAGGTAACAGTACTGGTAATAAAAAGTCCGCGTTTAACTTTCCGAACTATGTTTTTGCTATTTTCGGAAAATATGAAAAATTACGAGATCAAAACGGAGTGGAGGAGACGCACGAGCTAGGGCGTGCCCCCATAGGCCGGCGCGGGCCCCAGCCTAGCCGCGCCGCCCTATGAGGACGGTGCTTCGTTGTCCCTCTCCGACTCTTGTTCGACCTGGTACTTTCCTTGTGTCGTGAAAATTTCTGCTATATAATCCCCCGGACCCCTGGAGGTCCATATATCGTTTTCTCGTCGTGTTTTGTTTCAAGCTGTTTTCTGCCAGAATCTGCTTTGGATCTAGAGCCAGCATGTCTTCATTGGGAACTCCGAAGGACAGCTTCTTTGAGGACGTCGTCAACCCGTACATGAACGAGCTGAAGATGCACCCCAAGGAGTTGATGCTCGTAGATGGAGAGTTGCAGATTAAAGATGTCCAGGGTCCTAAAGGAGAAGGAAGCTTGGAAGACAGGGTGGAGAAACTGGAACAAGAGGTCTTCAACTACAAGAAGATGGCTGAGCGTGAAGTGGACATCTTCCACAAGATTGTGTCTGAACTTATTGATGGACACAAGAAGGAGACTGCAAAGTTGTGGGACGATATCTTCTCACCTCACGACACTACCAACAAACTCCAAGCTCAACTCTATGATGTTCAGAATCAAAACTGTGAGTATGAAAACAGGTTTAAACACATAAGTTATGCTGCTAGTTTCAGGATTCCGGAGACCAAGCTGTCGTTTGTTGATGGAGAGCCTCTTCCTTGGAAGTCTGATGAGAAGAAGAATTCATCACCGAAGGAGTAATTCATCATCGGTATTGGCATCCCCTTGGTTTGTTCCAAGCTTGGGGGAGTGCCGCGGTATCACATCATCACTATCTTTTACCTTTTTTTATTATCAAGTAGTGTCATATCATGAGTAGGGAAGTTATCATATAAGATGTGTTGCGGTATGGAAGTATCTCTCTTTAGTTTGTTATCTATGTATCCCTTGGTGTGAGTTATCGTTATGGAATATTAATGAGAAGTCTTATCATTTACATATTGCACATCTTATTTTAGTTTGCAATCTCTATTATATGATTGATCTTGTTGTTAAGTATTGGTATCACTTTGGGAGCATTGAGTAAATCTATTTGATTTTGGCAAACTTAGCGTTGGTCAATAGCAACAACACTTTGAGTTTAAGTAGAGAAGAAGAAATACATGTAGATATGTTGTTTCATTATCTTTCTTTCTTGTTAGCTATGAGCTTAGTATTCTGAAGTTAAAATTGTTTGTGCTTACAAGGAAGATGCATGATTGTTTCGATCACATGTATGTTTGTTTGTTTCCCTCAACTCTTATGCTTGCTAATCAACCTTGCTAGCCAAAGACCTGTACTGAGAGGGAATGCTTCTCGTGCATCCAAACCCTTAGACCAAACCTATGCCATCAGTGTCCACCATAACTACCTATTATGTGGTATTTTGCGCCATTCCAAGTAAATACTTCATGTGCTACCTTTAAACAATTCAAAAGTTATCATCCCTTATTTGTGTCAATGTTTTATAGCTCATGAGGAAGTATGTGGTGTTTATCTTTCGATCTTGTCATTTACTTCTGACAGACTTTCACAATGGACTAGTGGCTTCATCCACTTATCCTATAATTTTGCAAAAAGAGCTGGCAACGGGGTTCCTAGCCCCAATTAATTAACTCTCATTAATAATCCTCTTCACATGTTTTGCTCTGATTCATCAGTAAGCAACTTAATTTTGCAATAGACACTCCTCCATGGTATGTGAAATGTTGGAAGGCACCCGATGATTCGGTTAGCCATGGCTTGAGAAAGCAAAGGTTGGGAGGAGTGTCATCCTTAAATAAACTAAAGTACATGTGTAAACAAAAGAGAAGAGGGATGATCTACCTTGCTGGTAGAGATAACGTCCTTCATGGGAACCGCTCTTTGGAAGTCTGGTTGATAAGGTAGTTAGAGTGCCTACTACCATTCGTTGACAACAACAAACACCTCTCAAAACTTTACTTTTATGCTCTCTATATGATTTCAAAACTTGAAAAGCTCTAGCACATGATTTAATCCCTGCTTCCCTCTGCAAAGGGCCTATCTTTTATTTTCATGTTGAGTCAGTAAACCTATTTCCCTCCATCTTAAGCAAGCAATTGAGTTGTTGTGATCCAACCATCTATATTGTGATTTATTTAATCATGCCTTTTATTTCTTCCTTGTTTAGTACAAGTTTTATCTGAATGAATATAGCTTTGAAGATTATCGATGATTATGAGGAGATTATTATGATTGAATATGCAAGTTTTGCTATAAGCTTTAATATAAGAGCGTTGCTCGATAAATAAGTACAATCTGTTAAATGTTCTCTGACCAAGAACGAAGTTCTCTTAACCTTTATTTGTGATTTCCTTTTACTTGTTTCATGTTGAATCTTATGGGTAAGTTGTTCAAAAGAGAATGTCTTGTGTGAATTAATGTGATGCTTCTTGTCCGTATTTTATTTATTGACTCTTCACTCCATAAACATGTGGTCTTGTTTACTGAGTTCAGTTTCGCTTGGGGACAAGCGAAGTCTAAGCTTGGGGGGAGTTGATACGTCCATTTTGCATCACTATTTTATATCATAATTTGCTGTTATTCATTGATATATTGCATATTTAGAGATGATACTTATGTTATTTCATCTATTTTGCATGTTTCATGATTATTGGAGGATCGCGCACCGGAGTCAGGATTCTGCTGGAAAAAGCGCCGTCAGAATGCAATATTTCGGAAGATCAACAATTGACGGAAATTATATGAAAAATCCTATTTTTCCAGAAGACGAAGAGAGCCAGAAGGAGGAGACGAGGAGGGCCGCCATGGGCCCCCATCATAGGCCGGTGCGGGCCCTGCCCTAGCCGCGCCGCCATGTGGGGAGGGGGCCCACAGCCCCCTCTGGCCTCCTCTCCTTCGCGTACTTCTTCGTCCCGAAAACCTAAGCTCCAGGGAATAGTCGCGAAGAGACACAGCCGCCTCTGCGGGGCGGAAAACACCAGAGAGAAAAGAGCTCTCCGGCAGGCTGAGATCCGCCGGGGAAATTCCCTCCCGGAGGGGGAAATCGACGCCATCGTCACCGTCATCGAGCTGGACATCATTGGGATCATCATCACCATCATCTCCATCATCATCACCGCCATCTCCACCGCTGCACCTCGTCACCGCTGTAACAATTACGGTTGGATCTTGATTGTTTGATAGAGGAAACTCTCCCGGTATTGATTTCTACTTGTTATTGATGCTATTGAGTGAAACCATTGAACCAAGGTTTATGTTCAGATTGTTATTCATCATCATATCACCTCTGATCATGTTCCATATGATGTCTCGTGAGTAGTTCGTTTAGTTCTTGAGGACATGGGTGAAGTCTAAATGTTAGTAGTGAATTATGTTGGGTAATATTCAATGTTATGATATTTAAGTTGTGGTGTTATTCTTCTAGTGGTGTCATGTGAACGTCGACTACATGATACTTCACCTTTATGGGCCTAGGGGAATACATCTTGTATTCGTTTGCTAATTGCGGGGTTGCCGGAGTGACAGCAACCTGAACCCCCGTTGGTATATCGATGCAGGAGGGATAGCAGGATCTCAGAGTTTAAGGCTGTGGTTAGATTTATCTTAATTACTTTCTTGTATTTGCGGATGCTTGCAAGGGGTATAATCACAAGTATTTATTAGTCCTAGGAAGGGCGGTGCATTAGCATAGGTTCACCCACACAACACTTATCAAAACAATGAAGATTATTCAGCTATATGAAGCGAAAGCACTAGACTAAATTCCCGTGTGTCCTCAAGAACGTTTGTTCATTATAAGTAAACAAACCGGCTTGTCCTTTGTGCTAAAAAGGATTGGGCCACTCATTGCAATTATTACTCTCGCATTTTATTTACTTGTACTTTATTTATCTGCTATATCAAAACCCCCTGAATACTTGTCTGTGAGCATTTACAGTGAATCCTTCATCGAAACTGCTTGTCAACACCTTCTGCTCCTCGCTGGGTTCGACACTCTTATTTATCGAAAGTACTACGATACACCCCCTATACTTGTGGGTCATCACCTACCGGGGGCCATCCCCCCGACAACAACAGTGCCTAGAACCACCATAACTTATAGCACAAACCCTAGGATCCCTACCTCTCGGCAAGTCAACCATAGCAGCCTATCGGCTACCCCATTGTAACCCGACATGTTCGATAATCAAGATCAGACAAGCAGGAAGTAAGGGTTTTACCTCATCGAGGGCCCTAGACCTGGGTAAATCTCTCTCCCCATTTGTTTGGTATTCGATATCTCATGCTAGCCTGCGGGATTCCGTCAACCAAAAGCCCCTCATAGTGGGCATTGCCAAGGAGCTCACTCGACATCAACGTTACTAAAGAACTATAATTTCTGGATATACCAATCAGGTTCCCCTCATATCATTTAATTTTCTTACTTATAGCTATGATCAATGTGCAAAATGGTACGTTTAATTATTCCCTTAGCTAGCCATGTCGGTTCCTGCAAAGTAATACAACCTATGTTCATTTTCATAAGACTTTTTGGCAAGCCTAATTGGCTTTGTCAAAACGTCTTATAAAAGTGAACGAAGGAAGTATCATATTTTGGCAATTATTGGCCATGTAAATGGTCTCGTTGTTGTTATTTAACCTGAAAGTTGCATGTTCACTTTCTTTTAACCGATTCTTTTCTAGATCTGATGTTCTGAAGTATCTTCCTGTTTGCTGCCCCAGACATGGCTAGGTATGGATGCTGTCATTTGGATTCATCCATGTTATTTGAACATTAGTTTTGTTCCGTAATTAGGGCCCCATTTGATTTTCTCTCCAAGCATGTGAGTACCCATTCTATTTGCTGACAGCAACAGCTGATGAGGTCCGTTTTATAATAAGCCGTTGACTTAATTTTGCAGCATCAACAACCAGGTGGAGTTCTGGTCGGTATGGTCCAATTATGAATTGTCTTTTCGTTTTTTGAGAGTACGCCAAAGGCGTACTAAATTTGTATAGAAGGAAAGCAACGTTTACAACCTGACAGAATGTTGTAGAACACACCACACAGCTGATAGAACGTTGCGAACAACGTTAGTAAGTATACGCACCCACATGCTAAGGCTAGCATTTAGCTACATTCCTACTAGGGATGGAAACGGATCGGATGCGGATCGGATAGTGCCCTTCCCATATCCGTTTCCATATTTTTAAAACGAATACGGATGCGAATACGGATGTTGACGAATACGAATTCGGAGCGGATGTTACTCGAATACGAATACGGATCGGATGTTTTCTCAATTCGGAGCGGATACGAATATAAGGAAATAATTGACTCGTGTCATATAATGAGCCAATTAAATAATATTATAGTGATAAATATACTGATATAATGCATAGTAGTTTTAGTTTCAATCACATAAAAGAACATTTTGTCGATTTGTTAGTTTCTCTAGGTTAGGTAATTGCCATATTGGGGTTGAATTTCGAAATTTGGCTAACATAATCATATTCGGATACGGATGTATCCGTTTCCATATCCACATTTGATTCAAAATTCAATACCATATTTGTATTTGTTTTTGTAAAACGGATTCGGATATTTACCATATCCATTTCTACGAGCATCCGGATTCGGATGTTACCATTTCCATTTTCAATTTCTCGAATACGGTTGTCGGATAATATGGACTATCCACCGCCAATTCCCACCCCTAATTCCTACTGCCTCCTAATCCAGCCACTCTCCAAGTATCACATTTCTCCATAATCTGGGTTACCAAGTCTCTCACTGAACGCTGTCTGCTCTCATTGGTGAAAACCCGAGCATTCATGTGCTTCGATAAACTCCAGGCAACCAGGATAGTGAAGGAGTCAAACGCTCGCCTATGTCCTCTATTAATGATACTTCGCCTCTTTAGCCACCAGTTTTCAAGCCTATTCGTTATTGTCGGAATTGGAACAGTGCAGCCAATTGCCTAGAAACAGTCGTGCCAGACCTGTCTGGATTAAGCGAACCGCATGAGGGTACGCCTGGGCGAAGGACCTTTAGTCGCGGTTGGTGTCCCCAACCGGGACTAAAGGCTATTTCGTTAAAAAAAAATTAATTCATTTGGGTTTCTAATTTTTTTTTCACTCCGTTTTTTTTCTATTTTTTTCATAATTTCTATTATTTCAGTTATTTGCATAGCTTAGTCTCTATCTCTAACTACACTTATCTCTAGTCAAATTACTTACTCGTGGTCAAACTTCCCGCTCGGTCACCCATCCTCCCACTACTCCACCTCTAGCACGCTTAACTTCCGAGTTCCATTCCGTTCCGCATCCAAGTGCTATGCGCACATGTATGTGATACTAGTATCATATCAATCCTATTAACATGTTGGTCGATGTCACTTTTTTTATTGTTTGAATTTCAAATAATTTTTTTCATAAACAAAAATAATGATGTAATAATAATCGTGAATAAATAAATAAACATTAATTTTTTAATTTCATATATGATCAGTGTTGTCCTCCTCTTGGAGACACACATCACATGGCGAAGCACGATCCTGCAAACCATGATGGGCACGACGATCCAAGGTCCAGATACGATATTGAAGGGCTAGCCAGCTGAAAATTATGCACTTTAAAGGTGCCCAACTTCTCCAAATACAGCTCGCACCAGCCATTGTTGCTCCCCTGAGCATCATGTATGTTGATTTCGCGGAGTACTTGCCATCCGGAACCCAAGGCCAGTTCAGAACACCCTGAATGTTAGGATTCCTGAAGAAAGTGGTCACCACGGCAAGTAGCGCAAAGCACTGAGCCAGGCCATCCCCAGTAAAGCTCCCGGCCACATTGTTGATCCACTCATCCACATGTTGTTAAACAAAGCTTCCTCCACAGTCCCCTTGTTTTTGACCCTCGTGGGCACTTGAGCACATGTGTTTTCGTATTATCAATCTATATATTGATGATTTTCTCAGAACGATACAGAATGTAATAGATATAGCTTGGAAATTTATGATGACAACAGATAAAACAGGGCATGGCAAGGTGCAGGAACTGAAGCAAGCAATTGTTCCGTCGGAGGTGTTTCACCAGCACAGAGGCAGCCAGAAGGCCAGCAACAATGTTGAACTCATGCTGTAGTTTTGGTTAAAGCTCAGTCTAACCATTTGTGCTCAATGTATGTTTGCTTCCCTCCTTTTTTACCTGTCTCTGATTCTAATGCATGTAACAGAGAGTCGGATTACATGATATTATTATAGACAAGCTGCGGCTGAGTCATGTACAATATGATCATCGGTAAATAAATATTTGTAAAAATGTGGGAGTTTTTTTCTGCTACTCCCTTCGATCTATAATAAGTGTCGGGAATTTTATAATAAGTTACCGACAATTATTATGGATCAAAGGGAGTAGAATAAATAGGTAGATTTTGCCTGTCTGAGACAAGTCTTTTTTTTTCTAGATCTACTTCCTGGACTTCAATTATCATGGCTCAGATATTACACATTTACCTTGGATTGACTTATGTTTTCTCAGCTGCTGTAATACTTTGCCAATGAAAAAGGTCTTGTTTGCATAAGAAAGATCGATTAGTGTGACTGTGTCTACATCATTTATCTAATGTCACACGGTGCAGCCAAAGGTGTATATATAGATAACACGAAAAAATAAACGACAAGAGCAAAGAACGGCGCGGCAAGACGCGCTAGGTCCTTCTAGTTTTGGGTAAACTTAAATGCCCACCGTAATTTGGAAACAATACAGTTGTAGCGTGGAACTATAAAAAAATTAATTATAAATCTGGAAATATAAATAATAATACTTTATTATTGCCTCTCTAGGGCATATTTTCCAACGGGATGAGAAACTAGGGACGCAAGAAATAAGAGATACAGTTTTCGAAAGAAAAAAAGGAATAATGGGAGAAACTAGTAACAGCTTTGTGATATATAGTCGACTGATCGAGACCTACTACCAATTTCTCAGTCGACTACACCCAGCCATGCACTCCCGTACGTACGTCAAGTAAACCATGCACGCTAAGCGAACTAGCATAATTATTCAACCGTGGATCTTAATTACCCAGCCATGGATGACGGTTGACATCGGCAAGGGCCTGTTCCGGTGCAGGTTTTAAGCAAGGTCCGGTCCGGACGAGGCCTTGGTGACGCCGATGAATTCAACCGTGGGGGCAGCGGGGCCCTTAGCGATGTCGGCGGTGAAGGTGTCGTAGCGGAGGAACACCTCGACGAGCAGGAGCCTGCCGACGAGCACGGCCAGGTTCTTTCCCGGGCACTGCTTGTTGTCGACGCTGGGGTTCTCGGTCTCCCGCCCATTGGACCAGTACACGTACTGGAGGAGCTTGCTCCCTTCCTCCCCGAGGAACCTGTCCCCGACGAACTCCCCCGCCGTGGCGCCGAACACACGAGGGTCCCTGGTAGCGCAGGGCTGGTACCCGAAGAGGATCTCCCCCTTCTTGACGGCGAACACCGCGTCGTGGCTCTCGATGTTCAGGTCGGCCTTGGCGCGTCCGAACTGCCTCTTCACGGGCGTGTCCAGCCGCAGCACCTCCAGCACCGCCGACTTGGTCAGCTCCATCTTCTCCACCGCCGCCATCGTCACCTTGCCTCGGGCATCCGCCACGGCAGCTCGTATCTCCGTGGCCAGCCTACGGTGGAACTTCTCGCCCGCCTCGGCGACGTGCGCCAGGATCCCTGGCAACAGCAGCTTCATGGCGCCGTAGCTGTTGAACACGGTGGCGAACAGAAGGTTGTGGCACGCCTCTTCCCGCGGAAGCCCGAGGCGCTCGGCCTCGTCGAGAGCCTCCGAGGCGGCGGCCGAGAAGTACTTGTACAAGGCCTTGTAGTCGCCGCTGACGAGGAAGGGAGGGAGATGCACCATGTGCAGGAGCAGCTCCTCCAGGATAATGGGGAGGCCGAGCGTTACTAGGGGGTGGAGCTGCCACAAGAGCCACTTTGCTGCTTTGGCCGGCCCGGAGGTGCCGAGGCCGGAGGCGGAGGGGAGAACGCCGTAGTAAGCGTCGCAAAGGAACTCGAAGCAGGTGGTGTCGCTGAGGGTGTTGAAGTTGGACTTGCCTCCGAGCATGAGCTGCGAGTCGACGGTGGCGAGGAGCG
Source organism: Lolium perenne (assembly GCF_019359855.2). Lineage (NCBI taxonomy): Eukaryota > Viridiplantae > Streptophyta > Magnoliopsida > Poales > Poaceae > Lolium > Lolium perenne. Next base: position 2,981,738 of record NC_067250.2, on the reverse strand, counting down.
AGGAGAAATGGGAGCGGAAGACCGGGATGACGGCGTCCTTGCGTGACGCCAGGACGTTGAAGAGCAGCTGCTTGACCTTGGCGTGGGTGGGCTCGGAGGGGTCGAGGTAGGCGCAGACGCGGAAGCCGCCTGTGAGGGAGGTGGAGGGCATGTAGGTGCTTAAGATGTTCATCTTCTCGACCTTGGTGAGGTCAAACAGCACCGGGAAGCTCTTGGCGTCGAGGACGGCGACGACGCGTGAGTCGGGCGCCATGAACGGGCCCGGCGGCACGTTGATGCGGATGACGGTGGAGCCGTACTTCTCGATGCGCGACTCGAAGTACTTGTCAGGGCCCTGGAAGTAGTGAAAGTCGAGGCGGTCGCGCACCGCCGAGATGAACGGGAACATGCCATAGCTACCCGGTACCGGCCGCGGCTCACGGGAAGCCTCGCTGCTGTCGATGCCCTTCTTCTCATTCATGCTAATCTTAGGTCTCCTAGCTTCAAATCGACCACGAGCAGATCTCTGATCTAGCTAGCTAGATTTTGAGCCAGGATACTTTGATTATGAGTTGGCAATGTGTAGCTGCATCTACTCGTTGGGTTTGGGCGTACAAATAGCCGGTAGCCGGGGGTGCCATTCAGGCAGGGCCGCACGTGCTCGCTACCGTGATGTGCGTTAACGTTCTTGATCAGAGTGCCAGATCGAGAATCCTGGGGCACCGTGATCCAAAGTCAATTTTCCAGATTACCAGAGTGCGGACACTAATTTGGATCCCGAGCTATATATACCGGAGCCCTTTTTTAAACGGTTCAAAAACAGCGTTTTAAAATTTTTTAAAAAAATCAAAGAAAAAAATTCTAGATGTAGTAGAAAATAATGTAACTCTACTAACAAGACAAAAGATTAGCTCAAATTACACAGTATTTTAGGCTGCAGTGAATAGTGCAAATTTTCAAACCTTCAAATTCTGTCAGATTTTGTTACTTTTTATTCCTAAAGTTTAAAGTATTTCGAAGTCCAGGTTTTGTCAAGTTGTACAACATATTCTTATCTACATCTAGAATCTTTTGTAGTATTTGGAACTGTAAAACAGGCAGGGGGGCACGTGCTTGGTACCGTGATACGTGTTCTTGATCAGTGCGAGAGAATCCTGGGGTACCGTGATCCAAAGTGAATTTTCCAGTATACTAGATGCGGACGTTTGGATCCTGAAATACACTGAGCCCTTTTTTGAACGGCTAAAAAACAGCATTTTAAAGTTTCAAAAATAACTAAGGAAAAAATTCTAGATGTAGGAAATAATGTACTCTACTAACAAGACACAAATTGGCTCAAAATACACAGTATTTTAGGCTGCACAAAAAAGACAAAATCTGAAGCAGTGAACCGTGCAAAATTTTAAACCTCCAAATTCTGTCAGATTTTGTTATTTCTAATCCTAAAATATAAGGTGTTTCCAAGTCCAGGTTTCATAAAGTTGTAGCGCATATTTATATCTACATCTACAATCTTTTGTACTCCCTCCGTTTATTACTACGTGTTTGAAATTTATCTAAATCTAGATGTATCTAGATGTTAAAAAACAGAGGGAGTACAAAAGATTGCGAAAGCAGATAAGAGCATCTCCAGTCGCGTCCCTTAAACCGTTCCTCAAACGGCGCCGGATTGAGTGTTTGGAGGATGTGTTTCGTTCATGCCACATTTGGGGGACATCGCTCCCCAGCCGCGTCCCCCAAACGTCGCCCCCAAACATTAAAATATTTTTTTTGTTTTAAAAGATAGAAGAAAACTCTGTACTAATATTCAAATCGGTACAACATAAACAAATTACATAGAAAAACTTCGAAAAAACATAATTAAGTTACATATAATTTTTTTAAACTACTACTTCTTCTTTGATGGCCCCGCCTCGTCGTCCTCATCACGGTAGCGCTTACTTCTCGTCACCTCTTTCGAAGAGGCGGTGTCGGTCGACGCGTCGGAGGAACTTGTGTCCTCCTCGTCGTCGCCGGTGCTCGCCGGCTGCGCCTTGGCCTTGGCCTTGGCCTTGGCCTTCGCTTTCGCGTCCGCCTCCGCCTTCGCAGGGGCCGCCGCCACCGTCGCCTCCTCGGACCCTTCCTCCTCCGCCTCCTCCTCCACGGCATGCCATTCCTCCGCGCTATCCAGTGGCGGCGGGGCATCATCGCCGCTGTTGGGCGTCCGGACTCTGTCCCACCAATGACGCCATCCTGCAGGCTTGCCCTCGCTGGAGGTGTCAGATGGAAGGCAAGAGATGTAGCTCATCATGAGAAGCTTGGATGAATGGCGGCCGGTTGAAGATCCGAAAGCGCCTACGTACGAGTCTTATTGAGCGCGGATGAACGGCGGCGCAGAAGTCGAACCGAGCGGCGGTTGCTCTTTCGAGGAGTTCTCGCTTCATTCCGGCGTTTGGCGCGTCGGTCAACGCGGTTGCCAAAGCGACGGTTCCCCTTCCCGACAACTGCACCGTCGCTAGGTAGGCGGCGGTTGAGCGTCCGAGCCGCTGACGCATCGGGCCCACACCTTCTCACCTCTCATTTCGTTGTGTCCGGCGTGCCAGAGCGTCCCCTGTGTAGCGGGAACGGCTCGGAACGTCGGACACCGTATTAAACTGCGCCGGACAAAAAGATCCTTTGGGGCACGTGGCTGAAAATAATTTTTTGTTCGCCGCCCCAAATACTTTTGAGGGATGCGACTGCATATGCTCTAAGAATATCTATTTTGTGAAACTTTAAACCGCTCGGTGTCTCAGGGCAGCACGTGCTCTGTATGGTGATGCGAGTTCTTGATCAGTGCGAGAGAATCGTTTTTTTTTTTCTGACAATAGTGCCAGAGAATCCTGGGGCACCGTGAACACGTTGGAGGATCCTGCCATTGCTTCTTTATTATGTGGCCAATAATGCTAGTATGTCTCTGGACAAGTTGTCCTTTATTTTTGCTCCTCTTTTTTTTAACCTTGCTAGAAATAGAGATAGGACTGGTGTTTTGGAACATGGGAGCATATGCTTCCTATATTTTAAAATACGTCTTACACATATTTTAAATTTAAAAAAAATCGAAACAAAAATTCACACGTACATCTTCACGTGCTACGCCCAAACGGCCATTCCAGGTCGAACCCGCCCGCGCGGGCGGGTTCGACCTGGAATGGCTTCTGACCTGGAATGGCTCGATCGGGACATGCCAATCCACACAAAGCACGCACGCGCGGGCGGGTTCGCTGGGAGTGCGTGCTTTGTGTGGATTGGCATGTCCCGATCGAGCCATCCCTGGCATGGATTTTTCTTTAGAGGAACATTAAATGTATTCCATTAGCTTACACAAATTGGACAAACGCCAGCAAACAAAATCTCTTACAAAGGATGGTAGCGGGTCAAATCACACATGATAGTTTTCCCGCTCCTGACTGACACCAAACGCAGCAAGACAATGTGCTGATATGTTACATACTCTTGAACATACGGTTAGATTGATCTCTCTCGAGTGGGCCCAACATCCCACCGGGCCCCTTTTGACATGCGCTTTGATCGGGGCGCTCAACCCGTTATGGTTGGTGGGCCCCTGTCACTAGCGCTATAAAAAAGGTGGGGGCTGGTAGCTCGCAGTACGAGGTTCACCGTGTTGCCGTACGCCCCACCAACAAAATATTCCGATCTAGGGTTTAGCGATGTGCCGACGGGAAGCTTCGCCGCCGCCGCCACGACCTCACCCACACCACCGTCGTCGCCACCATGTCGACGTCCGAAGGTTCTTCCTCTAAGGGAGAAGGTATGCCCTGTCTCTCTCGTTCTCTCTTTTACAGAAGTACCACCCCATATTCCTTTACAGATATAGTATTACCCGGCATTAGATCTACCCTAGTTGATCCACTGGTACAACATTGGTATCAGAGTTGTGTTAGTGTGTAGATCTCGTATTTTTTGGGTAGAAAAGAAACAGGAAAAGGAACCCTAATCATCCCTCCGACCAAAGTAAAGTGCAACCAGCCGAGGCCCTCAGTCTCGTCGGCAAAGTTTGTGCCGGCCCGGCCGCGCCGCCCCACTCGATCCCGATGTGCATCGGTATGCCGAGGCATCGGGAAGAAGGGCTACAATGTTGCGAGACGGAGCAAAGAATCAAGAAAGCTGCATAAGTGAATATATAACCCACGGAAAAGTGGGCTAATCCAACTAATCTTGCGTGCACAATGGAAAGAGCCACGGGCTTATCTCTCCAACGAATTAAATTAGCTAAAGGTGTGTGTTCATGAGCCCATGCTAAAGTCTCAATTAATTCCTACCAATATCCACGCCAGGAAATTAGAAGAGCTTACCCGGCTTACCGTGGTGCTGCTCGACGGCAAAGATGCGCGACGTCGGCGGAAAGAGAAGCCACTTCTGCGCCCTTTGACGGTGGTGCGCCCACCTTCGAGTGCACGCGCCGCCGGTAAAGGGGACAGGGGGCTCGCCGCTCGTGTGTACTGCTTCCATTTCTGGTCGTCGCGCCGGGTACTGGTGATGGAGGAAACCGAAAAAGAAGAGCAAGGGGAGGGCTTGGCCCGACCACCTGCTAAACGCAGGCGAGCAGCGCAGCTGCCTCCCAGCGAGAAAGAAAGGGCGGGCACGCTGGTGACGGCGAGCCGCTGGGCCACGCACGCGGGCGGGAGGGGCAGCCTCCGCGCCGCCGGTGCCAGAGAGTGGACACAGAGACGGGGTCGGGGGCAAATGCATCTAGGGTAGGATTTTCCTCGCCGGTTCCATCTTTTATACCGGCCAAAAGAGGCACCCGACCGTCGGATTCAATCCGACGGCCAGGAGCATGCGGCGCGGTCTCTCCGCGTGGGCTCCGTGGCTGGGCCGCGTGGGCGCCGTGGCTAGGTCATGTGGGCGACGCGGGCTGGGCCGCATAGCAGGCCGTCGCGTGGGCGTGTCGTTGCTGAGCACCGCTCAGCGCGTGCGGGCCACGTGCGCCAAAGAAGTCAAGTAAAGTTATGCGCCCGAGCGGCATGGAAAAGAAAGTTGCTCATCATGGGTTGTGGACCGCAGGAGCTTTTTGGGCCATGTCCAGTTTTAGTTTTTACTGCTTTATTATTTACAGAGGCATTTTTAGGCAGTTTGGGACATTTTTTGGCCAAATTTTGTCTAGTTTTTTTCTGAATAAATAGGACCAACAAAATATTTGTTCAGAAATTAAAAAGTGAAAGCTATGCCTCTGAAAATTTCAAAATTTAATAGTTTAAATTCAATGTTTCCGCTGCAAAAGTAAAAAAGAGCATTTTTTAATGCAAAAGTAATGATTAAAATTTAAAGTTGAATAAAAGTGATTATTGTGACAATTATGGTTCTGTTATTTTTGGACCAACGTTATTAATGACATGACCATGTTTTGTTGCAATGATATGTGCATTTATCTCTATTTCTGCCCAATGGTGATATATTGCATAAACAGCTGCATGTCTTAATTCGGACCAACGTTGGATTATAATATGCAATTGTACTGTTCTCACTTCTTTGTGGTTTTCAGGAGGGTTCTACTTGATGAGCTGCATCAAAGATGTTCCCACCCTAAGAGGGGATAACTACACAGAGTGGACGAAGAAGGTGAATCGCGCCTTCGTGTGTGCTGAGGTGGACTGGGTGCTTGAAACACCGCAGCCCACAAAGCCTGTTGACCCTGTCAGAGATGACAAGGATGATGATGAGGCATGGGCCAAAAAGAAAAGAGACCATGCTCCTGTGGAGATGGCCTACACATTAGAGAACAGAAAGTGGCAGACTGCCAATAAAAAGTGCATGGCATTCATAAAGAATACAATTGAGAACGCCATCGTGGCTCAGTTGCAGAGTGTGCTTTCGTTGGGGAGTACTTAGAAAAGATAAAGAGCCAGTTCACTGGTTCTTCAAAGACATATGCCACCCGGTTGTTGAAGCAGCTGGTTATGGAAAAGTACACTTGAGGTGGGCATGGCATCAGGGAGCACATCCTCAGGATGAGCAACCTAGCTGCAAAGGTGAAGCCCATGGATGATGACCTGGAGCTGAAGCCTGCACTTCTGGTTCACTTGGTCATGGCTTCATTGCCATCACAGTTTGACAACTTTGTTGTCAATTACAAGATGAACCCTGAAAAATGGGACATTGAAAAGACCATTTCCATGTGTGTGCAAGAGGAGGATAGGCTCAAGGCACAGAATGGAGGTTCCATAAATTATGTGTAGGACAACAAGAAAAGCACCTTCACACAAAGCAACAATGGCTCTTCTTCCAAGCAATATGGAAAGGGCCCAATGTCGCATCATCAGAAGTTCCAGCACAGGCCATTGCCAGTGAACAAAGATCAGTGTCTCCACTGTCAGAAGACTGGGCGGCGCAAGAAAGAATGCCCTGATTGGCTGAAAGAGATAATGGCAAAGAGAGGTAACAATTTAGTTTCCTTTGTACATGAACCCTTGTATACACAATTTTCGAAATCTACTTGGTGGATTGACTCAGGTGCAACTGTTCATGTTGCAAATTGTTTACAGGGATTCAATTCGACGCGGACTACGAAAAGAAGTGAAAGATGCGTTGAAGTCGCGAATGGAATTCAAGCAGAAGTTGAAGCTGTTGGCGACGTCCTCTTGGAGCTAGCTGATGGCTTGACTATTCTGCTTAAAGATGTCTTATTTGTTCCTTCTTTACATAGAAATTTGATTAGTGTATCACATTTGGATAAAGACAATTATCAGTGTTATTTTGGACATGGCAAATGTGCCATATGGTGTAATAATACATATGTTGGGGTAGCTTTACTCCATGATGAGCTTTATTTATTGTCCTTGTATGAGAAAGTATTGTCTGTGTGTAAAGTGAATGAGCAAATATCCGCGTCGGGAAAAGAACAAAAGATAAGAAAAAGAACTGATGAATCATCGAAATTATGGCACTGTCGATTAGGCCATATTTCGAGGGGGGGAATAGAAAGACCCATTAAAAATGATATTCTTCCTCCATTAGAATTCTCAGACATAGAAGAGTGCATCGATTGCATTAAAGGAAAATTTGTAAAGCAAATTAAAAAGGGTGCAAATCGAAACACAGCAACACTAGAAATAATTCACACTGATATATGTGGACCATTTCCTGTGAAAAGTGTAGATGGCTATGATTTGTTCATAACATTCACGGATGATTACTGCCAAGGTGGTGGAGTCCACCATGGACTCCACCTTCCCTCTTGGTTGGCTGGTTAGGGTTGGTGGAATCCATCCGGGACTCCACCTTCCATGGTGATTTCATCTGGAAGGTTCTAGAACATTCTAGCGCCTTCCATAAATGCACCGAATCATTTCCAAACTTGGAAAGTGACTTCCTATATATGAATCTTATTCTCCGGACCATTCCGGAACTCCTCGTAATGTCCTGGATCCCATCGGAGACTCCAAACAACATTCGTACTCCATTCCATATTCCATATCTACTTAAAACAACATCAAACCTTAAGTGTGTCACCCTACGGTTCGTGAACTATGCAGACATGGTCGAGACTCCTCTCCGACCAATAACCAATAGCGGGATCTGGAGATCCATAATGGCTCCCACACATTCAATGATAACTTATTGATCGATTGAACCATTTACATACGATACTGATTCCCTTTGTCACGCGATACTTTACTTGTCCGAGGTTCGATCATCGATATCTCCATACCTTGTTCAACCTCGTTACCGACAAGTACTCTTTACTCGTACCGTGGTATGTCATCTCTTGTGACCTAGTCACATGCTTGCAAGCTAATTAGATGACATTCCACCGAGAGGGCCCAGAGTATATCTATCCTGGAATCATCGGGATGGACAAATCTCACTCTTGATCCATATGCATCAACTCACACTTTCCGAATACTTAATCCCATCTTTATAACCACCCATTTATGCAATGGCGTTTGATGTAATCAAAGCATCCTTCCGGTGTAAGTGATTTACATGATCTCATGGTCGAAGGACTAGGTAACTATGTATCGAAAACTTATAGCAATTTGAACTTAATGACTTGATCTTATGCTACGCTTATTTGGGTGTGTGTCCATTATATCATTCATCCAATAACATAATCTTGTTATTAATAACATCCAATGTTCATGATCACGAAACCATGATCATCTATTAATCAACAAGCTAGTTATACAAGAGGCTTACTAGGGACTCCTTGTTATTTACATAACACACATGTATCAATGTTTCGGTTAATACAATTATAGCATGGTATGCAAACATTTATCATAAACACAAAGATATATTATAATAACCACTTTATTATTGCCTCTTGGGTATATCTCCAACACGTACGTATTAGTCGAGTCCTGCACACCTAGAGGAGATTTGGATTAAACAACGGGCTCGAGTTTAGTGCCTCAAGGCCGGGGACAAGAATTCGACGTTTTTTCATGCGCGGGTAACCCAACGAAAGCGTATGAACCGGATTTCATGTTTGCAACGACCTGATGGTTCTAGTTGCAAGAGAGAAGAGGAAGTGCGGACAGAAATACAAGATTTTTACTAGCACCTCTATCAGTCTCAAGGCACGCCAAACATGACGGCATGTTTGCATTTTGTGGAGAAAGAGTCACTGAGCCAATGAGGGAGGAGATGGATAAGCCGTATACCGCAGAAAACGTATCGGATGCATTCATAGAAGGCTCCGGGGGTAGATGGGTATACGACAAGTTTCTTTCAGCATCACTAGGAGCTTGTGCATGAGATACTAGTTCCAGCAGTTCTAGAATTTGTTAATGGGGGTGCGCTACCACCGGAGCTCAATGATACTGACATAATTCTCATCCCTAAGGTACGACACCCTCAGTCGATCACTCAGTATCGGCCTATCTCCTTATGCAATGTGATATATAAAATATGTACGAAGATGATAGCTAGTCGCTTGCGGCCAGAGCTGGAGGAGACAATTAGCCAAGAACAAAGTGCTTTTGTTCTGGGGCGTTTGATTACAGATAATGCACCTCGGACTTCCTTTTCGCCTCGTTTTCGACGCAAACTCTTTGTTTTTACCAAAAAAAACGTCAATATATAGCCCCCTCTGTCGATCTAATCTCACACCGAGTCGTTTTTGAGTGAACCTTGTGTTTCTGTCATGTTTTCAAATCTCTTCTCTATTTGAAGTCATGTCTTTGTGGTGGAGCACCCCAACAGGAGTATTCCCATGTGCTTCAACAAGGACTTCTTGGTGGAGTTCACCACCAAGGGAGCAGCCTTCAAAGGAGAGGAAGGATCTGGACAAGATGGGTCATGGAGAGCTCAATATGAAGAAACGACGAGAATGGCGAAGGAAATCTAAGGATGTAAACTTCGAAGCTTGACTAATTCTGAGCTTCAGGCATGGATTGATCTTCTTCACAAGAAAATTGTTGATGAAGAGAAGCACTCCTCTAGCTCTCGTCACCATATCAAGTTGTTGCAGGATTATGAAGAGGTGGTAAACATCAAGTGCATCAGGAACATGCAGACCAGCTCTGCACCCTGCTTGGAGACCATCGGAAGGCTGGAAGAGAAGGTCAATTGGTATGAGTCCAAATGGAAGGAACAAGTTGAAGCCAATAGGAGGTTGCTTGCAGCCTTGTCAAACATAAGAAGCGCAACTGATGAGGAGATTATGAGGAGCACTACTTGAAGATCTACATCAATACTCAAGCTTCGGGGAGTTGTATCAAGACTTTTATGCTTTCTAGTTTCTCATATCATTTTTTAGTTCGTTATCTTAGTTTGGTTTTTTGCTTTCATCTAGTAGTTATCATGCCTCTCATAGTTTGGAAAGCTCTTAAAGCATTATCATCTATCTTTGGTCAAGGTGGGTTTTAATGAAATTTGAAGTATAATGTCATCCATGATTCTTTTATACGGACATTTATGGGTAACACTCATGCAGATGTGTTCCTCGTATTTAGACATTTCAAACACATCTTATCTTGAACTTAATTAACATGAGCATGCATGTTGGACAAGCACAGAATTTTGTAAGTATGGCTTGCAACAAAGGAAAGATCCATGCAAGCAGTAATAACAATTATAAGAAAAACATAATACCTTGAAGTTGTGTTCGAGATGTGGTCTTGGAGAACAAATAGTTAAGAGGAAGAGACGACAAGGAAGTATGAGATATTCTTGTGCTACTTGGTAATCAACGGGTAAACTAATTTTCATGGATATTTCAATACAAATGCTCAAACAATTGTGTGAATGAAAAGGTCGACATCCGAGGATTCGGTTAGCCATGGAAAGTGAAATACAAATGTGGATGTAGAGAATATGACATGATTGAAATATGCATGAATAAGGTTTATACGGGTTACTAAGAGGCAAGACTATTAACTAATCATTTAAAGAAAAAAACCAAAGTGTTTAGTAAACATCAAACTTCATGCTCATCTTTTCATCTAACAATTCCTCTTCTTTTAACTAGTTACTCTATGAGAATTTATCTTCAGTACAGAGGCAAACTAAAAGAAAAACAAAAGTTGGTAAAAGGCCAAGCATATAAGTGATCTATACTTTTGGACACACACGAAACATTGTTCAATTGTCCAACACGCAATGGTTAGTCTTGTTCGAACGGTAAGAGGTAATTGCTAGACTTTCTATTATGAAGTTCATGTTTGTATGATTGTTGGTTTAGAAAGCTTGCATTACAATTGAATATGAATAAGTTGATGATGCAATGATCGTATTTCTTTTATCAATCATAAGCTCATTGATGCATGATATGATCTATTCGCTTATTTGCTCGGGGACGAGCAAAGGTTTAAGCTTGGGGAAGTTGATACGTGCATTTTGCATCATCATTATTACTACATATATGTTTAGTTTTCATTGTTATTTGTCATCATACACCTATATTTATGCATTTTTAGTCGATTTTCGGGAATTTCCTACAAAGTCCCCTTCATTGGTATTTAATTCCTGGGAGGCGGGAAACCTTATTTTTGTATTTTATTTGTTTCAGGGATTTATGGATCACTAAAAATCGAGGCAAAAATACCTGATCAGTTTTTCACCCGGAGAAGGACAGTGAGCGAAAGAAGCACGCGAGGGGAGCCACAGGGGCTGAGCCGCCCCAGGTGGCGCACCCAAACATGTTGGGCGCGCCACCTAGGCCCATTCGCTCCTCCAGCGTCACCTTGGGTCCCCCTTTATACCAGAGCCTCCATTTCGCCCAAAAACCTAAGCCATATTTTTTCCGAGATTTATTGAGGCGGTGACGGAGGTAAAACTCATCTCCTACTCTGGGAGAGGACATATCCTGCAGCATCGGTGTCTCCAATGAAGGGGAAATCGATACTATCGACATCCCCACTCCTTCTTGGCTTGGGAGGAGGCATCTCCATCATCACCACCATCTCCATATACGAGATTGACATCATCCTCCTCATAGTTTGTGTTGAATTGAACCCCGGATATGGTTCCTACTGCTATTACATGTTTGTGATTGGTAATTTGTCATTATTTGGTGGGAGATTATATATTCAGATTGTGTTGTAATCATTATGCCTCTGGTCCATATCATGTTTGACACTTGTGAGTAGTTTCCCATATTCCTGAGGGCATAGGATGATCTGACTATGATTATATATGATGTGCAGTGAGTATTTGATCAAGTTTTCTATCTTTTATATTGTTCTATGATGATTTTGTGCGAACATCGACTGCATATTACTTCACCTATATAGGCTAGGGATGCACTTTAATGTAATGCATTAGTGTTGGAAGGGACGGACTGACAGCAATCGTTTTTCAATACTATGGGTTGCATTAGAGGGGTTTATGTTGGGGACCAATGATCTTATTGCTATGGTGGGACATTTACGTCTTAATGATTCCTATACTTGCACATGAAAATGGCTCCAGGACCCATCATATATAAGGGATGTGTTTGTACATATCTATGGATGCACCTAATTTATGCTCCGCCCCTAATTGAATAAAACTTGACAAAATATTTACCATGTTCTGTAGAACTCAGATGCTAGTAAATCCATGCCGCCCTCGAAAACTTTAGTCTCATATAAGCACACACTTGAGCTTTTCATGTTGCTGCATATAGGATTAGGCTTTTCTTTCATCGAGAGCATTTACTTATTTTCTATTTACTTTCTGCACTTTATTTTTATTACAAACTATATACCCAAAAACACCAAAACTGCTACTTTATTATTACTGCTTTCTTGTCAATTCTGCTAACCAATATCTTCAGCTCCTCGTGGGTTCGACAACTTTCTTATTGAAAAGTACTACTTGGGAGCCATCAGTGCCTAACTCCACCTATTGAGCGCCAACGCATCCTGGTACCCAGGTGGAGGATGCCAGCCTCCCCCCACCTTGTCGCACTCCAACTTGACGACCTTTTATCAGCAGATGGACAACCAAGTAAGTGCACACTCGAAATAGCTAATGCACAAGTCAAGATGACAATATGTAGACTAGAATCCTGGGTGCCAATGCATTTCATCTCCACTGCGTTGCAGAGCATGAACATAGCAATTTTGTGCAATGTTACCTCCACCGTGATCTTGCTATGATCATGCTCTGCAATGCCACGAACATAACAATGTTGAACACGATCATGGCTATGCATAGCAAGATCATGCTTATGCGTACCAAGTTCATATCTATGAATACCCACATCACACGTAGATCTAAAATCCGCTCGACAAATTACACATTTCCCATTGGGAGCCTGCACCGATGTAACATGCACACAAAGTACGATCCCAAATTGGGAAAAGTTGGATCCAACTCAACTCAAACCTTTTCCATGTGAAACTACATCGGATCTAGTATCCAGACTTGGAAATAAGCAATTACAAGGCCGTACGGACGCTGGAGAGGCAAAATTTACCACCGGTAACCTCCCTAAAAAACCTAACTGCATATCCAATCTACAAGATCGAGGACTTACAGTGGCGAATCCGGTTTCATAGCCGCCGATGATGACCCAAGAGCGTGCGATGAAGCTCTCGGAGTTGTGGACAAAATCCACCACGACAAGGATGGGGGCAGCTCCGTTGGCGGAAAAAATCCTGCTAGGTGGGCAAGGGTTGGCCTAATGAAAGTCGGGCCTTCCCCGTGGCCGCACTCATGGTCCCAGCCTCCGATGAGGTAGCCGGTGTCATAGTTCTTGTCGCGTGTGGCCGCGCGCACACAGACGAGGAATCTCTCAGAGCCTTCGCCAAGTTGAACTGGCTTCCCACACCCGGCCTATGAATTTGGTTCGATGCCCAGAGCTCCTGCGCAGAAGCTAGGGGCTTCTGCGGTGGAGTTGGGTGTGGATGAACACCAGCCATGGCGAGCGGAGGTGCGGAGGAGATGATAGAATGATTTGGACAGTGAGGGGAGTGGGGTGGAAAGTTAAGGAAGGGACGTCCCGTCTCTCACGCTTCCCAACGCGTGCAAAGGAGAGGACACGTTGCACTCGCTAGCCCCTACACGCGTGGCAACGTCCGAATCGAGTGTGCGTGACGGGATAACATTTGGACTGCTTTAAAACTCGTGTGATGGGAACCGGGGCGAACATGCCAACCGAATGGGCCGATTTCTTCTCCACATGTGCGGGAAACCACTTCACGAGAAACCAAACTCGTCCTTAGAAGTTGAGCAACTTCAGGTATATGTACCTACTAATATAAAGGCAGTAAGGCTCCTTGCGAAAATTTTATCCATTTTCGATAGAATATCCCCAGCGATATATACCACCTCTTGCTCACCCGACGACACCGTCATTAGATGCATTTGTGCTCTATAGGTTTAGCTCTTGTTCTGTACTCCCTCTGTTCCAATGAACAAGGCTTTTTTTTCTTTAAAATCAAGCCAACTAAAGTTTGATCAAGCTTTTAGAAAAATCTAGCAATAAATATGATGTTCTAAAGATATCATATTAAAATATATTTCAAGATATATTTAAAAATATATATTTTGCATTTCAAGATGTAATATGGTTATTAAATTTTGCTGATTTATGGTTTCTTGTGCAATTTAGTGTGATGTTATACAATCCGTTTGACTTCCCCAACAATGTTAGCTTATTGAAGAATTGGTAGTGATGGATCTGAAGATTGCCATTATAGATTATATCCTAGAAATCCAGTGATTAATGAGTTTTTTTATGTTTTCTCTTTTGAACCTCACAGTGACTTTGGCAGAACTTTTTTTAGATGAAGCATACACGATATTTTTTCGGTGAAAATATTTATTTTAGATTCCTTATGTTGAATTCCCATCAGAACTTAAGTGTTTGTTGACATGTCCTGTAATTTCTCCACTTTGTGTTTGTTCTGTTAGACAGGTGTTCTGTACTTTGTAGAAGTTTATAGCTACACATGCATCAATGCTAAGCTTATAGAATCAACAGCACTAGGCGAGGATGAGGAAAAACCACCTCCAAAAATTGAAACGGCGCAGCAAAGCGCGTGAGGTCCTCGTAGCAAGCTTCTAATCCTGAAACGCAACAGATTGTTTTTGGTTGTCCCGTTTTACATTTCTATGGAAAAAAGTTAACTCGTCCCCCATCGGCTTTGTCTAAAAAAATACACTTAACTGAATCTTGGAGTAGAAACATACAAACTAACAGCTAGATCAGGTAAACAACGTTCTCAATCGGGCATTGTCCGTACGGTTTCAGTCAATCTCTCCACTCCATACATATCATATTCCGTCTCTCGATCTCAAAGCAAAACCGTAAGGGCGAAATTGTTGTGTGACAGTTGATGAGTTTTCAGGCGATTGTCCAGTATCAGTTCAGTTATTCATAGGGCGTACTTTGTCCAGAGGAGTAATTTGCATACACACCAAGGTTGTCAGCTAAGCTTGAAGCTTGCTATTGTTATTGTTCTTGTATTTCGTTTGAAGATTGTCTCAGTTAAGTACTTGGGATCTGGCAACCAGCAATACATAAGAAGCTGCATAGTTGAGATAGCTAGCTAAACTAGTTGGTCCTGGCACTGCAGCAGCTGGTGCACGAGGGAGGGTGTAGGAGCACCGCTGCATCGTGACCTCGTCTACGGCGAGCGTGTCGGTCGGGAACGGGCAGGTGCCGCCGTGGGTGCCCTGGAGCGGCGCGCATGGCGCCGGCGTGACGTCCGCCGACACGCCCTCCATGTCGACGCGGTTTCACGACACCTTCCTGGCCTTGGTCATCTCGGCGGTGACGTTGGCCATGCAGATCCCCTTCATCCAAGATCTTGTAGCTCCACTCAAGTGGATCTGAGTGCTTTGCATGAGTGTTGCTCTTGTTTCACCCATCAACCTGACTGTCTCTAGATAATCTACCAGCCAGTTCTCAGGATCTTGTAGCCTATTGAACTTTTTATAGTTGTCGAGTAACTTGAAACTGGAGGGCACTCAAATCTTGTGAACCCTTCGTGTAAAGCAAGGGAGTCCGCACAAGTCTTCGTCGCTGTCCTCTGGTGTTTGTGGACGTTCACGTGTCCTTGTTTCGCGAGTCCTTTCCTCGCATGCTCTGTCGACTCGAACTTAAGCCACTGTGTTTCTTGCGTCACCTTCTCTTGGAGCGTCTCGCGCTGCCATCGTAGTGCGTCGAGAACTATTTTGCCTTGGACTGTTTCGGTGTGTAGCACTTTCGGGTTGTGGTGCGATTTCTCTTCCTACTATCGCTGCACCCATAACTCCAACTCCTGCCATAGCCATCTGGTATAGTGATGACATTGGATCTCCTTGAGGTGGTTTGGACGCCATTAAAAATGCATGTGTCACCATATATCCTGCCTCCGGTGGTTTTGGCACGATGACATGAAGGATATGTCGAGGTTTTGGATCAAGTTCTCCCTTTCTTGTTCGGGTATACCTGCCAACCTAGATCTTGCTCTTGCGCAGGTGTCCATGTGACTATCGCCTGAAGTTCTCGAGTGTCGACTCAGGTTGCCCCTGCGCTCGCTTGGTGCATCAGCTGCTGCTCTTCTTTCGTCAAGTTTTCGCTACATCTTTTCTAGATCACGTCTGGAACGCACGATTTTATATTGATATGCTTGCAAAGCTTTCGGCGTGGCTTGTGTAGTCATCAGTTCCACGCCCCTCATGGCCCTTGCGCTCTGTCCCACGCTTCCTGCGGCAGCTGTATTTTTTCTCGCGGTGTAGACCCGATATATTTGGTCAGCGCACTCTATCCTCTCTTGGTGTCACTTCATGGCAAAGCGCAAAGATTTTGCCTACATCACTCTCCTCGCTTCATGCGGAATTTAGAATGAGCGCAATGCACGGGTCATCGAAAACAAGCAGGCTCCACCCTCGCTGTTTCTTAAAAAATTAAGCATGAGGCAAATCTTTAGGGTTTTAGCCAAACAGGAGCGTATGAGTAATCTGAGGCCACGAGAGAAGGACAATGGTGTAATAAGATACTTTTATTTCTTGTACTCTCCTTTCTTATTTAATGGAAATGTGCAAATCTTTTGCCCTCGTTTCAAGAAAAAACTTTGAATTTCACCATGTTTTAGACACTTCTATCACTACTAAATCAGTTAACTGGGATGGAGAAAAAGGTGTTGCCCTGTCAGTCAAAACAATAGCGGAAAGGACAGCCCATCATGCGAAGGTACTACATAGTTTAATTTTGATAGTAAGCTTCTAGTCCTGAAACGCTACAGATAGTTTTTACTCGTCCCATTTTACATACAGATAACTGAATCTTAGAGTAGAAATATATAAACAAACAGCTAGATCGGGTAAACAACGTTCTCAATCAGGCATTGTTCGTACGGCTTCAGTCAATTTCTACACTCCATATACGTATATCATATTCCTTCTCTCGACCTCAAAGCAAAACCGAATGGGCGAAATTGTTGGCTGACAGTTGATGAGGTTTCAAGACCATTCTCCATTATCAGTTCAGTTATTCATAGGGCGTAGGAAACTGTAACTTTGTCGAGAGGAGCAATTTGCATGCACACTTTAAGTTTGTCAGCTAAGCTTGAAGCTTGTTATTGTACTTGTATTTCGTTTGAAGATTATCTCAGCTTAGTACTTGGGATTTAGCAACCAGCAATACATAACAAGCTGCATAGTTGAGATAGCTAGCTAAACTAGTTGGTCCCTGGCACTGCAGCAGCTGGTGCACGAGGGAGGGTGTAGGAGCACCGCTGCACCGTGACCTCGTCAATGGCGAGCGTGTCGGTCGGGAACGGGCAGGCGCCGCCGTGCGCGCCCTGCAGCGGCGCGCACGGCGCCGGCGTGACATCCGCCGACACGCCCTCGACGTCGGCGCAGTTCCACGACACCTTCCTGGCCTTGGTCATCTCGGCGGTGACGTTGGCCATGCAGATCCCCTTGAAGGGCGCGCCCTGGATGCCCTCCATCCTCGCCGCCTCCTTCCACACCCCCGTCGCCACCACGTCCTGGTAGCTGATGTTCTCCACCACCGGCACCGCCGTCGGGTCGTACTTGTCGTCGGGGTGCGACTTGTAGTCCCCGGTCATCCAGAACACCCGCTTCATCCCGAGCAGCGTCATCCGCCGCGCGTACACGTCCCGCACGTACGCGCCGCGCCCCACCGCCGTCTTGATCCGCACCGCCGACTCCGTGCCCACCGCCGTGATGTCCTCGGCCCTCACGTCGCTGATCCCGCCGGACATCTCGCTGCCGAGCGCGATCACCGCGCTCGTGGGCGACACGCAGGTGAGGCGCCGCACCACGATGTGCTCGCTCGGCATCCCCACGGCGATGCCGTACTCGTCCCACCCGCTCTTGATGGCCACGCAGTCGTCGCCGGAGACCACGTAGCAGTCCTCGATCCGGACCTGCGAGCACGAGTCCGGGTTGATGCCGTCCGTGTTGGGCGACTTGGTCGGCGCCAGGATGGTCACCCCCTGGATGACGATGTTGCGGCTGTACACCGGGTGGATGTTCCACGCCGGCGAGTTGAGCAGCGTCACGTTGGAGATGAAGATGGTGTCCGAGTGCATCAGCTCGATCAGGTAACCCCGGGTGTACTTGAGCTTCCCGGACTTGTACTTGGACCACCACGTCGCGCCCTGCCCGTCGATCGTGCCGTTGTTGCCGGTGATCACCACGTCCGTGAGGTTCGAGCCGCCGATGAGGCTCGTGTACCGCCCGCCGGCGTGATCCCTGCCCCTTCCGTAGGATGGCAGAGGATCGATGACCGGCCACTGGGTGATGTCCTGTTGCAAGAACAACACGTCGACTGAATTCTTTTAGCTTGCGCTCTTCAGCGTCAGAATTCAGAAACTGAAGAAACAATCCAGCAAACTGAAGAAACAACCTGGGAGGCGAGGATGACGGCGTCGGCGTGGAGGAAGAGCGTGAAGTGGCTGGTGAGGTTGAATGGCGCCGTCAGCCACTTGCCCGCGGGCACGTACAGCATGCTGCCGCCGCCGCCCTCGCCGGAGTACTGCGACAGGTGCGCCACCGCCTTCTGGAACGCAGCAGTGTTGGACGTACATGGGAGAGAGAGATTAACCACATAGCTACCGGTAAAGCCCTTAGCCTCGGGGGAGAACTACCCCCTCCTCATCATGGGAGACAGCAGCGGCGATGAAGATGGCGGTGGTGTCGATGGAGATGGCTTCCGGGGGCAATTCCCCGTCCCGGCAGCGTGCCGGAACAGAGACTTCTGTCCCCCGAACTTGGCTTCGCGATGGCGGCGGCTGCATAACTTTTCTCGTATCGTGGCTTATCTTTTTAGGGTTTTCACGATGGAGAGTTTAAATAGGCGGAAGGGCAGAGTTGGTGGAGGCACGGGGGCCCCACACCATAGGCTGGCGCGGGCCCCATGCTGGCCGCGCCGCCTTATGGTGAGGGCGCCTTGTGGCCCCACTTCGTATCCTCTTCGGTCTTCTGGAAGCTCCGTGGAAAAATAAGACCCTGGGGCGTTAATTTCGTCCAATTCCGAGAATATTTGCTGTGTAGGATTTCTGAAACCAAAAACAGCACAAAACATGAACTGGTGCTTCGGCATCTCCTTAATAGGTTAGTGCCGGAAAATGCATATAAATGATATAAAGTGTGTATAAAACATGTGAGTATTGTCATAAAACTAGCATGGAACATAAGAAATTATGGATACATTTGAGACGTATCATCCCCTTGTAAGAAGTAGATATGGATTGATCAACCAAGCATACCACTGATAACCCACAAGTATAGGGGATCGCAGCAGTCTTCGTGGGTAGTAAAACCCAATTTATTGATTCGACACAAGGGGAGACAAAGAATACTTGAAAGCCTTAACAACGGAGTTGTCAATTCAGCTGCACCTGGAAACAGACTTGCTTGCAAGAGTTAATCAGTAGTGATAGTTTTATAGCAGTAGCAGTAGTAAAATAACAGCAGCAGTGATTATAGTAAACAGCGGGATTAAAATACTGTAGGCACGGGGACGGATAACGGGCGTTGCATGGATGAGAGAAACTCATGTAACAATCAAGCAGGGCATTTGCAGATAATAATAAAACGGTGTCTAAGTACAAAGCAATCAATAGGCATGTGTTCCAATTATAGTCGTACGTGCTCGCAATGAGAAACTTGCACAACATCTTTTGTCCTACCAGCCGGTGGCAGCCGGGCCTCAAGGGAATCTACTGGATATTAAGGTACTCCTTTTAATAGAGTACCGGAGCAAAGCATTAACACTCCGTGAACACATGTGATCCTCACATCACTACCATCCCCTCCGGTTGTCCCGATTTCTGTCACTTCGGGGCCATTGGTTCCGGACAGCGACATGTGTATACAACTTGCAGGTAAGACCATAAACAATGAATATCATGATGAAATAATAACATGTTCAGATCTGAGATCATGGCACTCGGGCCCTAGTGACAAGCATTAAGCATAAGAAGTTGCAACAATATCATCAAAGTACCAATTACAGACACTAGGCACTATGCCCTAACAATCTTATACTATTACATGACCAATCTCATCCAATCCCTACCATCCCCTTCAGCCTACAGCGGGGGAATTACTCACACATGGATGGGGGTAACATGGCTGGTCGATGGAGAGGTGTCGGTGGTGATGATGGCGATGATCTCCTCCAATTCCCCGTCCCGGCAGAGTGCCAGAACGGAGACTTCTGGCTCCCGAGACGGAGTTTCGCGACGTGGCGGCGTTCTGGAGGGTTTCTGGCGACTTCCACTTCTCCCCGTGCGTTTTTAGGTCGAAGGCAATAAGTAGTCCGAAAGAGGGCGTCGGGGGCCAGCCGAGGCCGCCACACACTAGGGCCGCGCGGCCCCTCCTGGGCCACGCCGGCCTAGTGTGTGGGGCCCTCGGGCCCCCACCTGGCTTGCCCTTCTCGGCTCCGTCGATTCTGGGAAAATAGGACCTTTCGCATAAATTCCGAGGATTTTCCTGAAAGTTGAATTTCTGCACAAAAACGAGACACTGAACAGTTCTGCTGAAAACAGCGTTAGTCCGTGTTAGTTGCATCCAAAATACACAAATTAGAGGCAAAACAATAGCAAAAGTGTTCGGGAAAGTAGATACGTTTTGGACGTATCAACTCCCCCCAAGCTTAGCTTATTGCTTGTCCTCAAGCAATTCAGTTAACAACTGAGCGATAAAAGAACTTTCACGAACACATTCGTTCATATGATGTAAATATTCTCATGCTATGGCTAACACTTAGGCAGTTCATAATAAGATACATGCAAATAAGATCATCCAATAGCTATGTCAATCATGGAAAAGTACCAACAATTAATAATAAGCATCATGAATCATGTATATAAGCAGGATTGCAATGTTCATAAAAGAGTATGATAGAGTGGTATCTCGCTTGCCCATATTTGATCAGCAAAACATAAATGCTCAGGCACCTCTGAAGTTCATAGAAAGACTAGAAATAGTGATTGTCAAAGATAAAAGCATCAAAGTTATACCACAATTAATCATATTTTGGGACAAGCATATTATACTAAGAATGACAGTTGTGCTCTCAAGAAAGTGCTCAAAGAAAGGATGGAGACTCAATGTAAAAGTAAAAGATTGATCCTTCGCAGAGGGAAGCAGGGATTAACATGCGCTAGAGATTTCATTTGTAAAACAGGAGTAAGATTATTTTGAGAGGTGTTTGTTGTTGTCAACGAATGGTAATGGGTACACTAACTACCTCGTCAACCAGACTTTCAAGAGCGGCTCCCATGAAACTTTATTTTTGGGTGGCACTCCTTCCAACCTTGCTTTCACAAACCATGGCTAACCGAATCTTCGGGTGCCTGCCAACAATCTCATACCATGAAGGAGTGCCTTTTTATTTTAGTTTTATTTAGATGACACTCCTCCCCACCTTTGCTTTCTCAAGCCATGGCTAACCGAATCCTCGGGTGCCAACCAACAATCACATACCATGGAGGAGTGTCTATTTATAAATTTATGAAGGTTAATTAATTTGGGGCTGGGAACCCCGTTGCCAGCTCCTTTTGCAAAATTATTGGATAAGCGGATGTGCCACTAGTCCATATGAAAGTCCGTCAAGAGTAAATGACAAGGTTGAAAGATAAACACCACATACTTCCTCATGAGCTATGAAACATTAACACAAATTGAGAAGCATTTTGAAGGTTTAAAGGTAGTGCATGAGAATTTACTTGGAATGGTTTGAAATGCCATGCATAGGTATTTATGGTGGACACTTTGGAACAACTTGGTTTTCATGTGTTTGGAGGCACGAGCAGCGTTCCCGCTCAGTACAAGTGAAGGCTAGCAATAGACTAGGAAGCGGCAATCAAGAGAGCAAAGAATGCTTGTCATAATCATGCTTGCGGCAAAATAGATTAACTGAGGCATAGAAGTGATACAAGAACTCTGAGGCAATGTAAATCATTGAGGCTTAATTGACTCTTGTTCAGTCATATGCATGCGTGAGCATGTGCCAAGTTATTTCAAATGAATTATTCAGAGGAGGATACCACAATATCATACCTATTTATGAATAAAACAATGCAAGCAAACATCCATGACATGCTACTCATATTAATAAATTGGAGCTAAACATGAGAGATCATGAACTACTAGACTTTCTTAAATGACATATACCTCACATGAACCAACCAAGCATGCTCACATGGATGAGTGTATGTACAAAAATGAAAACAAATAGAGTTCATACCAGCCTCTCACCACAATCAGATTATCGTAGATCGTCATTATTGCCTTTTCACTTGTGTAGCTTGAATAATATGGAACGAAAACCACGCTCCATCCACCGAAGACCATTGAACTCATAAAGAACTTTACAAAACCAAAGAATAACAGCAAATATTTTTGGTGTTTTCGAATTTGGAAACAAGAACAAAAGGAAGCAAGCAAACAAAGCAAAATCTTTTTGGGTTTTCTTATAGCAAACTAGCAATAGCAAATAAAGCAAGATAAAATCAAGAAACTAAAATAAACAAGTGGTGAAGAGAAACAACAGAAATATTTTTGATCTTTTGTGTTTTAGGAAAGAAACAAAGTAAGAATAAGAAAATGAAAACTAAAAGAAACACAGAAAAGCAGGATGGCAGAAATCTGCCAAAACCTGACAGCAGTACAGAAATCGATTTTTACAAAAATCTTCCGCTGCTCAGCTCGAAAAGTGTTCAACTAATGAAAGTTAGATAACAACCTGGGGAACATGCACAAAAATTGGCAGCTCAAAATAACTTTCTGGCTGTGCGCACGAATGTTTCTAGTAACAGTTCAGAATCTGTTTTCAGGCAGCACCTCCCCAAATATCATCTTCCTTTCATTAGAAAACCACTCAAAGAAACTAAACAAGTATGTACAAGTATCCAGCAACCATAATATGCAAAGAATGAGTGATGCCGGTATACCTCCCCCCAAGCTTAGGTTTTTTGCCTAAGTGGAGATCAATCCCATGGTGCCCATGAAGTAGCACCTCCGTAGTACGAAGATGGATCATATTCCGGGTATGTGCTAGAAGAAGCACCCGGATACGTGACGGTGTAGTCGTAGGAGGGCTCGGCGTCCTCGGAGTCATGCTGCTGGTGGAAGCCTTGTATCTTCAATTGCTCATCCACCTCCTCCTTAGTGCGCGACCATGGTTTCCTGTCAATACTGAACAAATCTGGCTGCGGCAAAAGGATTTCCCTCTCTTCCCCGTCAGCAAACAATATTCTATAGACAATCTTATCTAAACTAGAGTCGGTTGTAACAAATTGATGACTCTTCATAGCAGCAATATCGATCCTCATAGGAGTTATTTTTACATCATTAGGGTCAAGAGGAAGCTCTAAATATGCTAAAACGCGTGAAGCAATAATTCCTCCAAATATAGGCCCCTTGTTAGACAAGCGGCGAGCAACAAGAGCACCAAGATGATAAGGCGTGTCCCCAGTGAGTGCAGCAATTAAGAAACCAAGGTGATAGCTAGATATGTTACTAGTGTTCTCCCTACCAAGAATGCTAGTGCCAATGTAATAAGCAAAATACTTAATGGCGGGGAGTTGGATGTTTCTTATCTTGCCACGCTGAATGGTGCGACAATCATCATTGGTGATCCCTCGATAGAGCTCCAGCAATTCCTTGGGGTTGTCCTCGATCTTCCTTGCTGTACCTACAGGGACAATACCCAATGCAGCACAAATTTTTTCCAACTTCATAGTAATAGGTTTACCATAGATCTTGAATGAAACTGTCGGGCGAAAGTGCTTATTGCTGAACTTGAAGCTCTCCACAAAGATATTAGTGAGCGTGTAGTATTGCTCACTCTCATCTCCCACATAGGTGGTTAAACCCGCCCTACCGACGAGGGTCAAGAAATCATCCAACAAACCTGCATTTCTCAAAAAGTCATAACATGGGAAGGATGAAGCATTAGGGACTCCATTGTCCTCCTCGGGTGCGAAGCTTGGTGCGATGAGATCCTCATTGTAGGATTGCCTGAATCGGGTGGATGACCTCGAGGGCCTCCCCGTGCTTGTTGTCTCCCCTTGGAACACTTCTCCAAAGTTGAAGTTGTCCATCCCCCTTTTCTGAAATTTTTCAACAAACAATATAAAATCTGATTCGGTGACATATAATTGAGGGAAACTACCATAGGAACTTGCTAGAGTACTAATCATGCATCAAAACTAGTTTCTACCACTTAGAACAAGCATGCAAGCTCACTAAACATGTTACCTACAGCAGCAAAATATTCAAGATATACTCAACCAAACAAAATTCTACTTGGATGGTTGGAGGAGTCACATACCGAAGAGCAAATGTGCCAAATTTCAGACAGAAATCTGGGCTGAGCAAAGAGATCGAGAAATCTGGAGCTCTTGAGCAAAAACGCGAGTGAGAGGAACCTGGTGCTAGTTTTTTCGGGAGAGAGAAGAATGTGGGAGGAGTGAAGTGGGGCAAAGGGGGACCCACACACCAGGGTGGCGCGCTCCCCTTGCAGGCCGCGCCGGCCTGTGGGGTGCCACCCTGGGGTGCCCCACTGGTCATCCCCAGGTGCTCCCAGGTGCCTCGTCGAAAAATAGGACCAACGGTATAATTTTTGTGGATTTTTGAAAACTTTGAAAAATGCACATTTCTGGGTATTAAGTTTATTATTACTGGCCAGGAATTTTTTTGAAATCTCTAACTAACTAAGGAACTTTACAAAACAAAAGTGCTACAGCAAGTAGAACAAATGGAGGAAGAAAGAGATGTTGTTTACCTCCTCTATGCATATAAAAAGTATTTGTTAACAAGGTTGATCAAGTCTTGCCACCAAATAAATTTTACATAGCATAAGAAGAAATAAACCTCAAATCAATCATGTTACCTTGAATTGTATTGATATGGATCCAATCACAAGAGTTTGATATTCTTCTTTAGGCTCATATATAGGACAATCAATGGTTCCCACTTTGATAGTTCTCACATTAGAAATTGTATTAACTCCACATGCTTTCTCAATCCTCTTGGGAAAATAAACGGTATGCTCCTTGTCATCAACATTGAAAGTAACTTTTCCTTTATTGCAATCAATAACAGCCCCTGCGGTGTTAAGAAAAGGTCTCCCAAGAATAATAGACATATTATCATCTTCAGGCATTTCCAACACAACAAAATCAGTTAATATCAAGTAGTTATTAGTAACTTGAACAGGAACATCCTCACATATACCAACAGGAATAGCAGTAGATTTATCAGCCATTTGCAAAGATATATCAGTCGGTATCAACTTATCTAAATAAAGTCTCTTATAAAGAGAGAAAGGCATAACACTAACACCCGCTCCCAAATCACATAGAGCAGTTCTAACATAATTATTCTTAATAGAACAAGGAATAGTCGGTATACCTGGGTCGCCAAGCTTCTTTGGAACCTTACCATTAAAAGAGTAATTAGCAAGCATAGTGGAAATCTCCTCATTAGGAATTTTCCTTTTGTTAGACACAATATCTTTCATATACTTTGAATAAGGAGGCAATTTAATAGCATCAGTTAAAGGGATTTGCAAGAATAAAGGTTTCATCCAATCACAAAATTTATTATAGTGTTCTTCTTCCTTTGATTTTAATTTCTTAGCAGGAAAAGGCATTTTCTTTTGCACCCAAGGTTCCCTTTCATTACCATGTTTCTTAGCAATAAAATCTTCTTTAGTATACTTCTTATTTTTAGCATGCTTTTCAGGTTATTCTTCAACCTCTTCTTTATCAGAAGCATCATTCTTATCATTATCTTTATCATGTTCATTACCACTTTCAGTTTCAGCATCAGAAATAGAAATACTATTAGGATCATTAACAGGCTCAGAGGATTCCACAACAGTTTTATGTTTCTTTTTCTTTTTCTTAGATGGAGCACTAGTTTCAGTTCGTTGAGAATCTTGTTCAATTCTTTTGGGATGCCCTTCAGGATATAGAGGATCCTGGGTAGAGACACCACCTCTAGTTGTTACTTCATAAGCATGTTTCTCTTTAGAATTATTTTTTAATAAGTCATTTTGCACTTCAGTAAGTTGATCAATTTGAGTTTGAACCATTTGAAAATGTTTAACAAGCATCTTAACATCATTGGAGGTTCTCTCTACAATACCATGCAATTCACCAATAGCTCGAGAATTTTCCATTAAGTGATTCTCTACTCTCATATTAAAATTTTCTTGCTTAACAATATAATTATCAAACTCATCTAAGCATTGCGCAGGAGGTTTTGAATACGGAATATCTTCCCTAGTAAAGCGTCGAAGGAGTTTACCTCAATCATGGATGAAGGGGGAATTATCTCACATATGTCTTCTATGGGAGGTAGATTCTTCACATCTTCAGATTTAATACCTTTCTCCTTGAGAGACTTCTTGGCTTCCCTCATATCTTCATCATTCAATTTAATTAAACCCCTCTTCTTCAATATTGGCGTTGGAATTGGTTCAGGCGTAGTCCAATCATCATGATTCCGGCCTATTTTAGCCAATAATTCTTCAGCTTCGTCTGGAGTTCTTTTCCTGAAAACACAACCAGCACAACTATCCAAATATGCCCTAGACTCAATGGTTAGTCCACTATAAAATATATCAAGTAGATCATTCTTTTCTAAATCATGTCCAGGTCGAGCTCTGATAAGAGAACAAAATCTTGCCCAGGCCTCATGCAATTTCTCTTCATCTCCCTGGTCAAATCTATAAATTCTCTGTAAAGCAACATGTTGAGCACTAGCAGGAAAGTATTTTCGAAAGAAAACATCACGCAAATCAGTTGGACTTTTAATAGAACCAGGAGGCAAATTATTATACCAAGTTTTAGCATCATCCTTTAATGAGAAAGGAAAAAATTTAGCGACAAATAAGTACGCATCTTGACATCATCAGAAAACAAACTACTCATAGAAGAAAGTTCAATCATGTGTTCTACAGCACTTACTTTTTCAGTACCACAAAAGGGTGCTTTCTCTACAATAGCTATATGAGATAGATCAAGAGAAAAATCATAATCTTTATCCTTAATGCATATAGGAGATGTGGCAAATTTAGGATCAGGAGATAACTTATGTCTAACAGTATATTGTGTGAGAAACTTTTTAATTTTACTTGCATCAGCAGTACCATTGCATCTATTAATAAAATCATCATTAAGCTCCACATAATCTTCATCAGGATCATCACTAGAATAATCAAGTTCAGGTGAATTAACAGGTGTAGTAGCATTAGGAGTTTCAGTATTTTCAATTTGTCTAGACCTAGCAATTGTAGCATCTAGAAAAGATCCCAATGAACCACTATCATCAAGCACAGCAGAAACATT
The DNA here is from genome assembly GCF_019359855.2 of Lolium perenne. Lineage (NCBI taxonomy): Eukaryota > Viridiplantae > Streptophyta > Magnoliopsida > Poales > Poaceae > Lolium > Lolium perenne. The sequence continues at coordinate 2,954,523 of NC_067250.2, read as the reverse complement.
ATCAATATTATGAGAGTTTTCAGATTCAAAGCAGAAGTACCAGCAAGTGAAGCTTGTGGCGGTGAAACAAGTCGACTTATCACGTATGGTGAATCAAGAGTAGCAGAGGTACTCGTAGTTGTACCTTTTCTTGTAGTGGATGGTAATATGGCGACTTTAGGATCGCGAGGTTTACCCATGATGGAGAATTTGCAGCGAACAATATCAATCCAAGTGAACTTCCAAATAAAGCTATGCTCCCCGGCAACGGCGCCGTAAAAACAGTCTTGATAACCCACAAGTATAAGGGATCGCAGCAGTCTTCGTGGGTAGTAAAACCCAATTTATTGATTCGACACAAGGGGAGACAAAGAATACTTGAAAGCCTTAACAACGGAGTTGTCAATTCAGCTGCACCTGGAAACAGACTTGCTCGCAAGAGTTTATCAGTAGTAACGATTTCATAGCAAGAGCGTAGTAAAATAGCAAAGAGCAGTGATTATAGTAAACGAGCAGGATTAAAATACTGTAGGCACGGGGACGGATAACGGGCGTTGCATGGATGAGAGAAACTCATGTAACAATCAAGCAGGGCATTTGCAGATAATAATAAAACGGTGTCTAAGTACAAAGCAATCAATAGGCATGTGTTTCAATTATAGTCGTACGTGCTCGCAGTGAGAAACTTGCACAACATCTTTTGTCCTACCAGCCGGTGGCAGCCGGGCCTCAAGGGAATCTACTGGATATTAAGGTACTCCTTTTAATAGAGTACCGGAGAAAAGCATTAACACTCCGTGAACACATGTGATCCTCACATCACTACCATCCCCTCCGGTTGTCCCGATTTCTGTCACTTCGGGGCCATTGGTTCCGGACAGCGACATGTGTATACAACTTGCAGGTAAGACCATAAACAATGAATATCATGATGAAATAATAACATGTTCAGATCTGAGATCATGGCACTCGGGCCCTAGTGACAAGCATTAAGCATAACAAGTTGCAACAATATCATCAAAGTACCAATTACGGACACTAGGCACTATGCCCTAACAATCTTATACTATTACATGACCAATCTCATCCAATCCCTACCATCCCCTTCAGCCTACAGCGGGGGAATTACTCACACATGGATGGGGGTAACATGGCTGGTCGATGGAGAGGTGTCGGTGGTGATGATGGCGATGATCTCCTCCAATTCCCCGTCCCGGCAGAGTGCCAGAACGGAGACTTCTGGCTCCCGAGACGGAGTTTCGCGATGTGGCGGCGTTCTGGAGGGTTTCTGGCGACTTCCACTTCTCCCCGTGCGTTTTTAGGTCGAAGGCAATAAGTAGTCCGAAAGAGGGCGTCGGGGGCCAGCCGAGGCCGCCACACACTAGGGCCGCGCGGGCCCCTCCTGGGCCGCGCCGGCCTAGTGTGTGGGGCCCTCGGGCCCCCACCTGGCTTACCCTTCTGGCTCCGTTAGTATTCTGGGAAAATAGGACCTTTCGCATAAATTCCGAGGATTTTCCTGAAAGTTGGATTTCTGCACAAAAACGAGACACCAGAACAGTTCTGCTGAAAACAGCGTTAGTCCGTGTTAGTTGCATCCAAAATACACAAATTAGAGGCAAAACAATAGCAAAAGTGTTCGGGAAAGTAGATACGTTTTGGACGTATCAACCACCAGTTAATTGGTATTCAATTTCAAATAGCATATATGATAAGGAAAGACATAATCCAACTTGCAACCGAAAAAAATCTCAGTTACAACTCAAATGCACGAATCACAATGTAAATCTAATGACGAATGACTCAATTGAGAACTAAGTTAGCTAGCAAAACCGTTTATTCAAAACACTCAATTTTAGTAAAACAAGACTGCAATAGACAAGAGAGAAACACACCCATGAAACATAGAAAATTAAGAGTCTGGTCCTGTAAACTGCTTAATTTTTTAATACAAGTAATGCATCGAGTTGATGCACTACAATTAACAGGGAGCATGTATATGGATCACCAGAAGTTATTTGATCCTTGGTAGCAGAGTCCAGTAGACCAACTTGCGGGGATGGCGTCAGCGACTATGATGGTCTGTTGCGGCGAGGAGCCACCGATGATCCTAACAGTGAGGGCCTTGGATTTGTCCATCGCGGCGTATGCCTGATATGTGATGCCCCAATTCTGCGACATCTGTACCCAGTCACCACCGGCCATCTTGACAGCCATCTCGCTAATATCACCGCCACCGGCGACATTCATGACGTGGAGTAGGAGCCAGTTGTTGTTTCCCTTGACGCAGAACCTGACTCCGCCAGACCTCTGGCAGGGGACACGGCGGAATTGGACAGGGATGATGCCGGCGACCTTGTCAGCAAGTGTTTTGAAGGATGGAGGCGCCAAATCAAAGTGTTGTCGCGGAGGATTGCACCAGCCACCATTGTCGTTAGGCTTGTTCTGGTTGGGCGGGCAGAGGTTGGTGCCTGTGATGATGATGGAAGGGGAGCCCTTAGTGCACCACTTGGACTTGACACACTGGATCTCGTAGCACCGCCCACACCCATCACCATCGGAGAACATCGGCGTGCTGAGGGCCGCCGTTCTCGTTGAATAGAGCTTCGCGATGTCACTGCCACTATACCCGCACGCACCGCCTGCATGTGCAATGTATGCAATCACGTTATCAATAATTTTAGCTTCTACAAAACACACGTGGTCATGCTTGCCTTTTGGTGGCTTCAGTTTTTGGCCTTCTCACACACTGAAAGAGGATATGTCCATAGATGAGTTTTTATCTAGTGTTAAATATGTTACTACTTATCTTCTAGACAATCCCAACAGTGACTAAGTAATCATTCTGATTAATGTCATCGGCGTCACTATGCATGAGTGCTTCAAGACAAGATCAAATTTTGATGAAAGTAACTTTACTGCCAAAAATCACCAGGTTATATATGATGATGGCCATACTAGCTTCTAGTGTTAGATTCTACTATAACGTATGGTTATATGTTATTTAGACATTTCAATATTAGTGCAGACAAAGAGAGTGTTGAAATGTTATCTTCAAGAGGTAGCATGGGAGAAAAAAATGATGCAAGTCTTAAATGGATGGTAACTAATGTTAGTAAACGAAGTGGATGTAATAACCTTTTGATAAGTATGAAACTATAGCCTAGTAATTATTGATGAAAAAATGATCAAAGCGTGACACACAAACTACGTTAAAGATCACATCGTAGCGAAGGCAACCGGAAAATGAAGTCATCAATCAGGTTACGGTTGGCACTATGGAAAAATCTGTTGTTGCCATGTGTCTACTACTTTGCAGTGCTTCAAAAATCGCGGAACATGGCAAACATAACATTTGTCGTGTTCAACATAGCTAGTTACATGGTAATAAAAAAGAACACGGTTAAAGCAATAAAAACACATGGTAAAGAAGTAAGCACAGTAAAATTCCAAAAAAACACACAACAAAGAAAAATGACACGGCAAAGAGCCGCGCCACGTGTCCTCAGAAACCTCACCTAACGGGCATTGCCAGAATCTCCTGTAGTGTGGGGAGATAAAGAGTATGAAAATCCAAAACTGCCCAAATGTTTGGTAATTGGACTCATACGATGCAACGTGCATCATGCAGGTTGTATGTACGTGACACGTTCCATTCCATCTACTTGCATGCATGCAGGATCCCATGTACGTACCGAAGTCGTCGCCTTGGCCGGAGTCGTCGCCGTAGAAGGTGGCGCTGCCGTCCTGCCAACCAGACGCTTGGAAGCCCCCGTAACTGCTCGGACTTGGAGTCGACGGCGGCGGACTCGACTGGCGTGGCGGCGGACTCGCTTGGGGCAGCGGAGGCGGACTTGATTGGGGCGGCGCCGGCGGTGGACTCGGCTGAGGTGACGGGGGAGGCGGACTCGACTGGGGCGGCGGTGGCGGTGGACTCGACTGCGGTGGCGAATAGTACTGCTGAGTTAAGCTGGCGCCTGTCAGGTGAGCCGCCGCCATCAGGACCACCGCGACGACGGTCGCCCGATTCGTGGCCATGCTCCGGCCGATCGGTTTTCGTCGCCCTGGCCGTCCTGATCGCGAGCGAGCGAAAGGAAGTTTATAGCAGAGCGCTCAGATGAACCAACTCAGCTGGCGCGCATGAGTACGTCGTCTCCATGTCTAGCACATGCTCCATAGAAGATGGAGTTCGATCATGGCCGCACGACACGATTTCGTCTCCTCTATGAAGATACGGATCAAATCATCAATGCGTTGTCTTGTATGATAAACATAGCTACCTGGCATGTGTTTTGTTTTCAAACTGGATCAAATAAAGGCACTATTTAGATCAATCAAATGTTGAATTTTCCATGTAAGAAACGCTCAAAAAAACTATTTCTAGGAAATAAATGTATACTTGTCTTTTTGCTCTACACAAAAGGGGTACAAGTAGAATCTTTCCTTTTTCTATAGTTAATTACCTCCGTTCTACAATATAAGATTTTTAAGAAAGCTAGTTTCCGAACCGAGGTAGTATACTAGTATGAGTTAAAGAAGTGTATGTGATGGTGGGGATTTAGAAGTTGCGCCATGAAAATTTTGATGTGAGCCCAAACGACTTCTTTTTTGTCAAATCTGCCATCACCGTCCACTTTGATGTCTGACGTGTGTGCGTCCATGACGCGGCGATGGAACGGCCATGCTTTATGTTTTGGGAAAATGAATGTTAAATTGCAAATTTTGTTTTCAATTTGATCTTCTCTTAGTGAAAAAAAATCCTAACATGTTTATTACTCCGTCTCATGAAGGTTGTCTTAACTTTGTCTAAATTTGAATGTATATAGACATTATTTTGCATTAGATACATTTAAATTTTGATAAAGTTGAGATAAGTTTTATGAGACGGTGGGAGTAGTATACTTCCAACACTAAACCAGAACATATATGCACCCCTTTGCCAGGGCGGTTTGCAAACTGTGGTGTTTCTCAGGTTTGTTGACTATTGTCTTGGGCTGGACATGGTCCAACTGTCATCAAATGGGTTGCCAATTTGCTTTGTAACTACGTGTTGTCACCAGATTTGCACTAGTCTAAATGAATCAGCTAGCTAATGGTATAACCAAAATAAAATTAATTACCGGAAAACATGGCCACGAACTCAAACATGCATAGAAAAGATTGCAAGGGATATAGAATTAAGCAGGTATTTAAAACTGTAAGAAAAGGTCATCCTTATCTGACGAGGTGAGGATATCCTTACAGCACAAAAGATAGAACAAATCAATAATAATGCAAATTGGTATAATATCACATGTATGTGAATTTTTTATATATCAACACATCGTCTAGCCGACAAGATGAAGGGGATCACCCTGGCACGGCTTTTGCCTCTCGCCTTCCTCCTCATCTTCGCACTATGGACCTTCCCAAGATTTTTTGCATTTTCTTGAAAAGGATGGAAAACCTCTCAATCTCTGTATTGATTGATGATATTCTCTGTGTGAATTTGCATGTTAGTTCATGCATATGCAATCGAGGCGTGGTGGGCAAGTGATCAAACCAAAGGGAAAGGCATGTTAGCATCCAACTTTTCAACATGTTTGTTCAGGAGTCGCATCTCGCAACATCATGTTTCATGCACTTACTGCAACACTTACCTCCGGAACCCTCCTGGAGCACCCATGTCCAACCTGGCTGCTGGCTGATCCGTTGGATGCAAAATAACTGAGATGTCAATGAAACAAGGGTTACTTGTGTTCCTCGGAAAACAAGAAATATTTACGTTCCTATAGCTATGATGCATATGTCTCATTTTCATATCCCACTTTTCTAAAATAGTGAGGTACCTTTATTGTTGATTCCTTTTTGAAGACAATGCTACTGGAGAACATTTATCTCAACCTATATGTTGTCTAGGAAGGTGGTTCTACCAGTGTTGGTGCGCTAACTTTTCTATTTTCTATTTTTATTTTGTAATATTTTCTATCATGTTGTTGAAGAGACCAAGTGTAATTTGATACACTTTTGATATTAATGTATTGTACTTCATTTAAAAATCGTAAAAATAGTTTGGAGCTACCAGAGTGCTTATGCACACACAGGACCGGCCCGGCCCTAGGCATGTGCTACAGGTGAAACTACAATAGATGTTCCTTAGGCTAGTTGGAGCCTGTCAAAACCCTTTAATTAGCTGCCTTAAAGACATTATAATCCTTGTAGTAATCCCAAATGCAGGATATATTAAAACAAAGGGAGCATTATAACTACGGTTATAGTTTTCCTATTCCACAAAAGTCAGTGCAATTGATCATCTACTGATATAATGCGAACAATTAAGCCGAAAGAAAGGTGAAGTTATAACATGTATACCATACACAATAACACGACAAGAGTGTGTGGCATATATATCACGAACGCCGGTTATGTAGGAGTAGAATGACGCAACACAATAGTGCCTTCAAACCAGATCAGCTTTCACGGTGTCACATGAAAGGAAATATCACCATGCAAGCATATACTTGTGGCTTTCGGTGGCATGATGGACCGTCGCTTGTTAATGCTACGGTAGGTGAACTGGAGGTAGACTTTACCCCGTTGTGGATTGGACGCAACGTTCATAGTGTGTCTTATGTCGGAGACAGGTGAAGCGAACCCCGTTGACTAATCATGTCCACCTCGATGACTGGTGTGTGAGTGTGTCCCACCACTACCAAGCAAACACGTTTAGGGCTGGCGCTTCACGTCTTCTGCAATTGTACTACCTACAACTCCTAGTATTGATCTCTCCCAAACCTCACTCGACGAATATGCACGACACTCCCTTATGCTCAATCTCGCCCTGGGAGAAGGAACTGAGTCGGAGCACTCTCCTTCGATGGTCCTAGTTTGGAGCTCCACCACTCACGACGAGACCATACCGAGTTGGTAATAGGCGCCCAATCATTGACCCTTCGCAACCCCAGCTTTCTAGTGATGTTTCCTAGCTTGTCGACATCGATTTGGATCGAAATAGTGGGACATCGTAGACTTCAACTAGCCGCCGGAGAAAATATTTCTGTTTGTGTCAACCATCTCGATCATCCACCTAGTCTTTTGTCTGCATTGTATTATCAAGTCCGCCAACTAGTAAATGTAGCATGTCGTGCCTTGTCCCTTACCGTTCAAGCCCGTCGGTGAGATTCACTGCTCCTTTGTGCAAAATCTACGTTAAAAATGTTACTAGCCGACATGCATGCCCTGCTTTCAGTATATTAGACCGTTAGGCCTAACCGTTACCGTTTTCCGTTTGAGCAGAATAAACTTACCTCGAGCAGAAGCATAATTTTGGCCTTTCCTTTTTATGCAATTATTTAATAAAGATAAAAACATATTTATATAATAATTTGGCATGCCATAACTTGTTAATTCGTAATAGAATTGACATGGTTCTTTTTGCTAAAAAAATATTTCAATATTTATTGCAATTTTTCTTTCGAGATCAAGGGTTCTCGGGTTCAGCTGTTGTTGATAATTTTCCTGCACCTAGACTGAAACTATTGTTCATTAACTCTAGTTTGTGGCACTTGTGTCAAATATAACATTTTTTGTTTGGGAATCACATTGAAGAAGAATAAGGATGTTTTCGTACAGAAGATGATAAACTCACCTCTCCATATATATGTCACTGCTAGCACAAACGATGATTGCGGAACTCTGAAATGCTCATGATGCGCCCATTCCGTGGAGCCAAGACTCTTCTGTGGAGCAATTCTTGAAGCAGAAGTAGATCATTGGATCATGGCTCCAGTTTATGGCGGGTGGTAAATTCATTAATTTCCGTGTCCTCAAAATATTCCAGTTTATGGAGTAGTGTGTGCTGATGGGGATACACCCATAGGGGGTGGGTCGCCAGTCCCACTCGTCATGAAGATGGAGGCTCAGGTGGACCGCCCGATCGCCCAAGCGGCTGGACCCTAAGGCGACTAGGCCGTGATCCCGGGGTGAAGATTGCGAGAGGGGTGGCGAATCCCGGATTAGTAGCGACTGTTATGATTCGGAGTTATCTCCATGTAACCCTAGATCAGGGTGCCTATATAAACCCCCGAGCTTAAACCCTAGAGGATACATTACTTGAGATCCAATCTCCCCCCTGTAAGCTCTTGGCGTAGCCGCCGACTGAGCCCCCCCATTGTAATTCTCCACTGAGCAATAAGATCTAGTAGGACGTAGGCCTTTTACTCTCCGGAGGGGCTGAACCTGGGTAAACCCCTTGCGTCTTGTGCACCTCGACCCGCAGATGGCCGTGTCTCCTTGCCCCCGTATCAACGAAGTGCTACCCCCCGGTACTACCTGCTGTGGTTACATCCACGACAGTGGCGCCCACCGTGGGGCATGGGGCATCAAGCCTTCGAGCTGCGGCGAGGCCCTACTCGCCTACACGTCGGCCAAACTCGCCTCCACGCCGGCCGATCGTCTCCGGCAGGATGATCGCCACGGGCAACTTCTTCCACATCCAGCCAAGCTCTTATCGGCCGGCTTCCGCAACCCTCACGCATGTGTGGATGGTGCCGGTCGGCACGATCAACCTCTTCATCGGGCTCGCCAGCGTCAGCGACCCCACTGAGCCTCGTCCGGGCCAGCTGCACGACCCCTTCGCGCCGGGACAGCTCCTCACTGCCACTCTCCCGGTCACCGGCGAAGTCTACGTCGAGGGCGAGTCAGCCCTGGAGGATGACGCCGACTCGGCGGCCACAGCGCTGGTCGCCGGGTCCCCCGCTGCAGCATCAGTCGCCGAGTCCACCGCCACAGCGTCGGTCGCTGGTTCCATCACCGCGGCGTCGGTCGATGACTCCATCTCCCCAGTCTCTCACCCGAGCGACTTCGAGGACGACTCCGTCCTCCCTCTTTTCGGCAGCGACTCCAAATCGGGCTCCGTCGACGCCCTGCATTACCAGTACCCGATCGCCGTCTTCATGGCGGGAGGTGAGGAAGTGCCTCCAAACGACCCCTTCTCCACGCCCCTCCCAGCAACCGCCAACGCGACCGAGATCGAGGCGCATCGGATGGCCCTTGAGGAGCAGAGGAAGAAGGAGCTCGCCGAGCGGCAAAAATTTCGCCTCGAGCAAGATGAAGTGAGAGCTGTGTCTCACTACCGTCAACAGCGCAATCGCCTGCGCCTAGAGCGCGCCCGCGCGCGGGATTTCCCCAACGCCCGCCTCAACTTCGACGACCCAGATGGAGAAGTCCGGGTCACCCGAGTCCGTAACCCCGACATCCCGAGAATCAAGTCGGGCCGCCGCTGGCAGAGCAGCGCATGGAGCGCCGCCACCGCCACCACCACCGCCCCCACCGCCACCTGAAGCTCCCCGGGCGGAGGTCGACGCCAACGGCCTGCCTCTACACTCGTCTCCGGCCGACAATGTCGCGGCCGCTCAAGCCGTCCTTGCCAAACTCCATGAAACTGGAGACGGCGCGATCCTCGTCCAGCATGCCAAGGCCCTCGTCGCCAGGGTTCTGGATGTAATATCCCAGGTTTTGAGGCTACAAAATGAGAGAACACCGAAGTGTGCATTGCATTCATGCATAGAAAATCCGGGGAATTTTCGCGCTTTCAAATAAAACTTACCACAGTAACTGAAGTTTCACTTGACTTGCTGGAACTGAAGTAGATCATCAAGTCAAGCGCTATAAACTTCACTGTGATCTTTGCTAAAACCTTGTTTTGGGTAGAGATGATTTGATCTATGGGCTAGATCAAATGGAATTAGTTTTACAACAAACAACACCTTAAGTAAGGATTAACTACAAGATCTTATAAAGGATCTCAACATGCCATCTCTTACAACAACACATGAATAATTATTCAATCCTAAATCATAGAACACAATTAATTAAGAAACTATTCTTTACTTATCTTATCCATGTCTTCTACTAAATAAATGTTCCTACCATGAGTCACATGGTATATTTGTTCAACTACAATACTTGAATCAAGTCAAGAACATTCATATTCATTCTTCATTAACCTTGACCATTCCAACCTTGTTTCTCAATTCATACCATTAAACCTGAGAGAAAGGAGAGAACCATTCATATGCTTATAATATGCATTCAATAGAACCTAGCTTAATATTTAAAACAAATCCAAGTGAGGTACTTGTTGATACTAACCAATGATACAAGAAATATAAGTCAAGTATTAAACCCTACTTGACCTAGCTCACACTTGATGGTAAGTAAGAATTTATTCTTCTAGTAATTATAGATAGGCAAGTGTTGTGATCATTACAACTTGGTAATGATCATAAACCCTAGAGGAACTCTACCTATTCAGAAGAGCTCAACTTAAAGAGGTATACTCAAGTATATGGACCAATAATTGATCTTGGAGAGAGAACCATGAATTATTAGAAGGCCATACTTTGATCATTACAAATTGGGTGATGATTGATGCTGTCCAGGACTGGCGCGTGGTTGACGAGGGAGGAAATCCCTGTTGTGTAGCTTTCTGGTCCCCGGCAACGGCGCCAGAAAATAGCTTGATGTCTACGCCCTCCTTTTCCTGTAGACAGTGTTGGGCCTCCAAGAGCAGAGGTTTGTAGAACAGCAGCAAGTTTTCCTTAAGTGGATCACCCAAGGTTTATCGAACTCAGGGAGGAAGAGGTCAAAGATATCCCTCTCATGCAACCCTGCAACCACAAAGCAAGAAGTCTCTTGTGTCCCCAACACACCTAATAGGTGCACTAGTTCGGCGAAGAGATAGTGAAATACAGGTGGTATGAATAAGTATGAGCAAGAGCAACGGTGCCGTAAAAATAGCTTGCCGGCGTGTAGTTGATGGTGGTAGTATTGCAGCAGTAGTAACGCAAAGAAACAAGAAACAAGCAGCGATAGAAGTATTTAGGAACAAGGCCTAGGGATTACACTTTCACTAGTGGACACTCTCAACATTGATCACATAACGAGAATAGATAAATGCATACTCTACACTCTTGTTGGATGATGAACACATTGCGTAGGATTACACGAACCCTCAATGCCGGAGTTAACAAGCTCCACAATAATGCTCATATTTTAGTAACCTTTAGTGTAAGATAGATCAAAAGACTAAACCAAGTACTAGCATAGCATGCACACTGTCACCTTCATGCATATGTAGGAGGAATAGATCACATCAATATTATCATAGCAATAGTTAACTTCGCAATCTACAAGAGATCATGATCATAGCATAAACCAAGTACTAACACGGTGCACACACTGTCACCTTTACACACGTGCAGGAGGAATAGGACTACTTTAATAACTTTGCTAGAGTAGCACATAGATAGTAGTGATACAAAACTCATATGAATCTCAATCATGTAAAGCAGCTCATGAGATTATTGTATTTAGGTACATGGGAGAGAGATGAACCACATAGCTACCGGTACAGCCCCGAGCCTCGATGGAGAACTACTCCTCCTCATGGGAGCAGCAGCGGTGATGAAGATGGCGGTGGAGATGGCAGCGGTGTCGATGGAGAAGCCTTCCGGGGGCACTTCCCCGTTCCGGCGGCGTGCCGGAACAGAGACTCCTGTCCCCCAGATCTTGGCTTCGCGATGGCGGCGGCTCTGGAAGGTTTCTGTGGGTTTCGTCGAACGTATCAGGGTTTTCAATCCAGGGGCTTTATATAGGCGAAGAGGCGGCGCAGGAGGGTCGAAGGGGCGAAGACACCATAGGGCGGCGCGGCCAGGGCCTGGGCCGCGCCGGCCTATGGTCTGGGGGCCCAAAGGCTCTCCTCTGGTCCTTCCCGAGTGTTCCGGATGCTTCCGGTGAAAATAGGAACTTGGGCGTTGATTTCGTCCGATTCCGAGAATATTTCGTTACTAGGATTTCTGAAACCAAAAACAGCAGAAAACAGGAACTGGCACTTCGGCATCTTGTTAATAGGTTAGTTCCAGAAAATGAACGAATGTGACATAAAGTGTGCATAAAACATGTAGATATCATCAATAATGTGGCATGGAACATAAAAATTATCGATACGTCGGAGACGTATCAATGATCATAAACCCTAAGAATCCAAGTAAGTGTGTTGAGAGAAGTATTAAAGAAGAGAGATTAGTGAGGAATAAGTGGAGCATGTCTATTGCATGATTTTACTTTATAAATTGAGCTGATAAATTAAACCTATATAAGAGATGTATAGATCTCATTCTTCTCATGAAATAATAAGTAACTCATTAGTAGTTAACCAAATCAATACTCATGCCTTGTATAGAGTAGTAATGATATTGTATTTAAACTTTGCCTATCCAAACACTTGATACAAACTTAGCATTGCCTTGAAACCATAATTCCACCTAAGTGAGGAGGATAACCCTAGCCACTAAAACATAATCAAGCTTATGCTCATACCCGATCCTAGATGTGTATCACATTGGTGATCACTACTTAAACCCTAGACCACATTTGAATTTCAATCCAAGTATCACTTTGGATTATAATTAGAACCCTGCCATACCTCATGCCTATTTTATACTTCAATTAGGGAAGCATCACCAAAACCCTAAACCCTTTCACATAGGATCTATCCTAAGTAATTCAAGCTAATGATGGCTAAATGAGTTTAGTCATCATAAATTTATCCAACCATATTCTTAAATCTTTGGAAACAATTCTTCACATAAAATCATGAACCAATCCATTCTCATTATCATTTAATTTAAACTTTAGCCATAATATAAAATACTTGGGAACAATTAATATTGTTAAGTAATAACAAAACTTAATAACATGTTTACCATGTACTGGTTATAGATTTCAAATCATTCAAAATAGGTTTGGTTTCTAAATAAAAATTAATTGAGACAAACATTTAATCCATATCCATTTGAAATTAGAATACCTCCCACAACAACACAAATTTAATCAAAGACTAAATACTTGTTTGAATCCAACAACTATGCAATATGTATTTCTATTAAATTCTATTGAAAATCAAAATTGGAAAACCTGCAGAACAAAATAGAAGTCAGAATTGAATTCAAATAATAAACTAGAAAACAGAAAATAAAAACAGAAAATGAAAAGGAAAATATAGAGAGAGAGAAGCTCACCTGGTGGACCGTCGCAGCCCAACACCAGCACCAGCCCATGAACCAAGCAGCCCAGTCCAGCCCAGGTTACCTCTTCGTCGCTGGCACGAAACAAAGGGAGGGGCGTCGTCTTCTTCCTCTTCCCTGCAGGCGACACGACGCCGGCGAACCTCTGCCACCTCCTCGACGAAGATAAGGATGCCGCCGGACGTCGCAGGCCATCTCTGAACCTCGTACAAATTTCTCGCGTCCGAGCTTATCCCAATCGCGCCAAGATTCACGCCCAATCCACCTCAGTCTTCATCGAGGCATCCCGGCCATCGCGCCGGCGAGGTGACGAGATAGACCTCGTCGTGGCCTATAAATACGCCCTGAGCTCCGCATTGAAACCCTAATGTCTCGCCGCCCAGCCATTCTTCCTCAGTCACCCTCTATCTCTCAACTTCTTCCTTCACTGTTCGCCGGCGAACTCCATGGCGCCGTCGATTGAGAGCATCCCGGAGTCCGTGGCGTAGCTCGTTGGATGCGCCCGATGCCGTAGGACCTTCTGGCGGAAGGAATCGAGAAGGGGAGCTCGGAGCAACATCAATTTCTATTTTCCCCTTTCTCCGGCCATCGCCGGAAATGGCGAAATAGGGCCAGCTCCAGTCCACCATCGACCACTCCAATTGCTTCCTGGTGAGATTACGCACCTCTAGCACCCTCCAATCCTTCTCGGCATCTCTTGTAGCTTGATTTCGAGATCTTACCGGCGTGCACCGCCGCAGAGACACTCGCCGGAGCTAGCTCCGATGACCTTTTCGTGGCGGCGTCACCACTATCATGCTCAGTATGGCGAGGCGATTCGTTTGGTATACTCCGCGTGCTCGCGGGGTGGCCAGAACGCCGTCGTCGTCGCTCACCGGCGCGTCTCCGGCGAAGTCGATGTGGCGTGTGGGGGCCACTTGTCGTTGTTGACTGGTCGTTGCCATCGTGGCAGCTGACCCAGTCAACGACCCCACATGTCAGCGTGTGTGGGTAGAAACAAACCGGTACATCTAGTATTTAGTTTAATTTCAAATTCCAAAGAAATTCCCGAAACTTTGAAAAATCATAGAAATTTCATTTCAATTCAGAAAAATATAAATAATATACCAAAATGCTCACAAAAATAAACTCTGTTCAAATAAAATATAAAACAAAAATGTGTGTCAAAATAAAAATCCATTTATTTTTAACCTTATTAATTATGCCTTTTCATTTATTTAAAACACAATTTGAATTCAATAATTAATGAAGTTTCAAAAAATTAAATTTTAACTATTCAGTAACTAAATAAAATGTTAAGATTAATTTTATTTATCATATTTGCATTAACTTAACTATTAGTGGTAATTCATAAACTCTAATTTGCAAATTACCATTTACCATTTTCTTTAAATAGTAATAACTCAAGAAAATATTAAAAGCCAATATTATTTTGGTAGCACAACAATTGTTTACTTAAACATTTTTAAGTTAACAAGTTAAATACTTTAAACCTAATAAAAATTATTAAACCCTGATTCTTAATTAAACCTAAATAAGAATTACTCTAATTATTAAATCTTGTGAAGATTAATAAAATGTCAAACCATCACTAGTTTTGATTCAAAGTAATTAGTAACCACAACTCTATTACCAATTACTATTTTAGGAGTTGTACCATAACTTAGAAACCCTAGTTTCAATTTAGTAAGACTTTGATTTCATTATTTCATGTGTTCATTCATAATAGTTGCAAACCTAAAACCCTAAGGATTTAACCCATGTGATCATTACACTTTAGTAGTAACTCTAAAACCCTAGTTGCTTATCACATGTGATCATGTGAATTTCAGCTTTACTTGTAGAACCTTGATAAGTAACCAATGAATGCATAATCATGATCCATCAACCTAAAACCAATTCACATGAGCTTGTCATTTCATGTTCCTATTCTTAATTAAAACCTATATGATTCACTAGTATCACCTAGGTATAAACCCTAGCTTGTTAATATATTAGCACCACTGATTATCATACTTAGTATCACCCCATTAGAATCAACCTCAACCATCAAACCCTAGTTAAACCATGATGATAAACCCTAATACCAACCTTGTGTAGCAAATCACATCACATGCTCCTATTCAACTAAACCCTACTTAGGAAATGATAATTCACTTAGTTTAGAAGCAATTAGAGATTACTTAGTGAAGCAATTGTGAAACCATAGTAAACCCTAATAGCTAATTTATAGAACCATCTTGATAACCATCCTTTGATATGAGGCTTAGAAGAAACCATAGCAATAAACCTACCAATACTTGCTATATAGAAACCATTCCAAGTTAAGAACCAACTAGTTCCTATTAGTGCAACTAAATGAACTCAATGGTAAACCCTAGAGTTACATAGCTCCTATGTATAGTAGTTCATATTCTTATTTAACCTGTTCTTCAAAAGTTATTCTTTTGAAGTACAAATATCAATCAAACCTTAGAAGCCCTAATCCTTATTTGAAATACTCATTATTTCTTAATTAATATGTTCTTCAAAAGTTATTCTTTTGAAGTATAATACAAGTAATCATCAACCATGTTCGGTAGAACTTAAAATTGACAACTGTTCTTTACATATTATTCCACCAATATTATTATGTGTATGATATGATGTCTTATATCACTTGATTATGATGCTAATATAACCAAACCTTAATAAGAACCTTGTTGAGAACCATTCTAAAGTATAACACACCCTAAAGAAATCTTTACAACTCATACATCCTAAATCATCGAGGTTAAACTACGCTCGGGACGATTGCATCTCATACTATGCATTATAGCATCTTTGCCAGTTCTTTAAACATTGTCCTTACCGGACGATGATGGTATTTCAGAATTTGGAGTTATCACGTATCGAAGCTTTTGCCTGCATAATCTTGCAGTCAAGAAAGGCAAGTTCATCGCTTGCTCATGTCATTTGATTATTTGTATCAAACTATATGCAAAGTACTATACTTATCACTCATGCATTGAAAAGCAAAGTATTATTTTACAATTATGAATATGACTATGTGGTGGGCAATGGAACCATGGTATGTGTTGATATGGTGGAGGTTCCATTGCAATGGGTTATATCACCCTAGGATTAATTACCAATGCCGTCCAGTGATTCTAGCGCCGTACATATCGCGTTATCCATGAGATCTATAATGGCTCTGGGGAAGTCAGCTGTATCTTTTCCCTTCTGCACGCCAACGGATTGGTAGAGCCGGCGGGGTGCTGGAGGCACTGCTGTAGGTTGGGATAGCCTTTTAAATCCCCATCCGTTAGTGATGATGGCTCTACGATCTATGATGGATTGTCCGGAGTACACCATGAGTAAAGCCGTATTATCGGGGGAAGTCTACTGGGGGTGTACGGTTGGACAAAAGGGTGGGTTTACAGGGTCGCGGAGAAGGCAGTGATTGGCTTGGATCTTATACTGGGCCTCACACCAAAGGAAGTGTGGACGGGGACATACTCTCGGCCGGCAACATGGTTAAGATCTCTTGTGGGGTAAAGTAACGCACCTCTGCAGAGGGTATCAAGAATTGTGACTGTCACTCCCTGTTCCGGGAAGGGAACTGCGAACGCGGCAGGAAAGGAACTCCACGAAGTTCTAGTCAACCTGTGAAGACTGACGGGCATAGTTTTCAGAATAAAATAAAACTTTTGAAGAAATGTTTACAAAAACTTGCATTGGCCTATGACTTTCTGGTCTATGGCTGTAGCTAGTGCATGATACACCTATTTCCTAATATGAACTTGCTGAGTATGCTCGTACTCATTCTATCCCATTTGAACCCCCTTCTTAGATCAAGGCACCGAAGGAGAAACTACCGTGGAACTCGAAGACAAAGGAGTCAACTGCAACGAGATGAAGAATCCAATCAAAGAAGTCAATGGAGTCAACTTCTGCATCAGCTATAATGGAAACCTAGACTAGTAATAGAAGGGAACCTTTCCCTAATCCTAGCACCTAAGTAGCTAGATTTATATAGCAAGCCAGTTAGCTCTTAAGTTTGAGTTAGCAACAAGTTAGACTACGAGTCGTTCTTCTGGAGTTTATTTGAAGTTTTACCTCACTGTAAAGTAGGAGGCTGTGTGGATCTTATGTAAATAGTTCGTGTGTACTTCTATAGACATACCTTGGACTCGCATATGTTTCTGTTGTACCACTCTGAGAGATGTAATATGAGTGGAACGGTGTTTCGCTTGTGTTATGTCAACGACTTGTGTACTACACCATGCAGTGGTACGCTGGGTCACCACAGCTGGTATCAGAGCAAATGCTTTGACCCTAGGATTAAAACCCTTTAAAGGAGACCTATAGGTTTGGTAGTGTCTATAGGAAGTGTATTAGTTAAGTCAACTATGCTAAACCAACTATTCTTATGACTTGAGATGGGTATTCACTTGAGAATAATCTTGACACACTTGAGTCAATCTTTCTTATCTATATTTCTTAAATAAGGTTAATTAGTTATCTTGCTTCATTCCAAAATAGTAGAACACCTTTGAAGCTTAAGATAATGGGTGGTAGTAGACCACAACTGGTATACAACACATGGTAGTCCAAAGAGAGGATACAACCATAAGGAAGATATCCTATTGGAAGATGTATACCAATACAAGTATGGTTAAGTAAGAGTCATTTAAAAAGTCAAATGACTGATGTTAAGTAAGGGAGATAAGTTATATAAGGTAGTATATGTCTATGATGAGTCAATCATAGGAGGTAAGGAAGAGTGATAGGAGTTATACAAGTTTACTTTTCAATGATAAACTAGGTACTCATATATGATTCACTTGAGAATCATGATGTGAGGGATTAGAACATCATAAGTGAATTAACAGAAGTATGATGAGGAGTAGGATTTAGGGAATAGTTCGAAAGCTTAGGCCTTAAAATCCTGGAAACTGTGTCAATAATGTTAGAACCATAGTCCTTAATTTAAAGAAGGCTTATTTAGAGCATATCACATAGAGAAATCCTAGAGTTATAGGTGGTATATTCTAAACAATCATGTGTTTAGAGTAGACATGTTAGAACTAATTATATTTTAGGAAGTAGTCTTCAATAGCACATATATATGGTATACTATTTTGTTAGTACTTCCAAAGAAAACTAGGTTAACTTCAACTATCCTAGCCCAATTTGCTCAAGTTTATTTGATTGCAAATGTGCAATTAAGATAAATGTTGAGACAAATAGTAGAAATTCACGTATTGTGCTAAGTATCACAACCTAAACATATCTTATGTGGTGTTATATACTACACATCTGAGCCTGATGTTTAGGGATGTCTTACCCAACTTATATATTCAGGCATATAAGGATGTGTATTATAAACACAAAGCTGAATCTTCTTGGATTTTATTGGATTTTCATTGTTTGACTAGATCCATACATGAAGTTTGACTTTGATATGCAAATGCATGTTGCAATATCAAGCTCTTACTTGATGTTATAGGTCTAGAGGGTAAAGGTATTCGTGTGAGGAAGTGACGAATTCTGAAGATTTTGAAGACAAGATGATGGAAGAAAGAAGTCAAATTGTGGGAAGTAACCCCAACAATCTGGTGGAAGGACCAATCAAACTCACTTTTATCCTTAATTAAGGAGTATTTCAACATGGAAGTACCATGAAAGTGAGAAAAATAGTGAATATGGAGTAGTAGAAGTAGAGCTGTATTCATTCTGGAAGAAGGGAATGCAAGTGAAGTCGCTTACAATACTATTTTCATGGTGTCAACAAGTGGTTTTCTTGCAAAACAAACCCTCGAAGAAGGAAAATTGACAAGTGAAGTCGTAGCTGGTATAATAAGACCGCAGTTGATATAGGATAACCATGAAGAGAAAGAATGTAAAGTGAGATATATCTTGACTAAAACTATAAAAGTAGCCACAGCTGGTAGGTAGATATTACATAAAACCATAACATAGCCACAGCTGGTATCCAATAAGCCACATCTGGTGCTAGATAGTCTGCAGCTGGTACCAGATAGCCCACAGCTTGAACATTTCTTTACCCTAAAGGAAAGAGGGATTCCACAGCTGGTATTCCGTAGCTGGTAAATATTTAGTTGGAGGATTCACATTGGATATCCACAACTGTGTGGATACACCACAAAGAATTCTTCGTGAGACTCTAGAAAAGTATAAACCTAAACCAGACTTAGACCAATCTTCTAACCTTGGAGTTTAATGATTAGAAGAAAGGAAGTTGGAAGATCATTAGTAAACTCCAAGGGGGAGAGGAAGGCTGAAGGAGAAGTATTAAGACATGATTTGAAGTATGAATGGCGAAGAAGAAGGTCTGAACTGAAAGGAAATCCGATCTTATTTTTATAAGGTTGTTGGGAACTACCCATATAAAAGTACTCTCAGGAGGTTGTCAGACCAGAAGCCGAGGTTCATATCTCAAGGAAGTAAGGGTTAGACCTTAACTTGAGTGGGTAATTGTAATTACTCGAAACCAAGAGAACTTAAGTAAGCTTAAGATAATGAAGTTGGATGAAGAAGATGTCGGAGGACAATCAAAGCTTAAGAAGGCTTAAGACCGAAGGATTTTGACCATACTAAAACTAATAATTATTAGAAAGATTCCTTTCATGGAACCTAAACAAACCAAAAGGAAGATAACTAGTACAAACTAGAAGCCATGATTGGATGGACTAAATGAGTCTAATCCATTCGTAGGACTAAACAACCAGAACCATGCCTATCGTAATACCTTACTAAGTACCATTACTTTCGTTATGGTAGTAAGGGAAAACAATACCCTACCTTAAATGAATCTTTAAACTTAAGGTGTGGATACCGCAGCTGGTAACTCGTAGTACCATATTACACCGCAGCTGGTAGAACCAAGCTTTGAGTACCCAAATAAGAAGATGTCACCACAACCATTAGTAAAGTTCATTAACGCAATAAGATGTCCTAATCCAAGAATCTTTGGAAAGTAAGCCTATAAGATTAGAGTGTTGGAAGAAATCATAGAATAGAAGAAAGTATCAGTGCCAGACATCAGAAGACTCCAGGAAGGATCTGGACAAGGGATATATTCAATTATATCTAATGAGATCACTAGGGAGTTTGAAAGGATTGTGATCTGTTCAAGACATTTCAACATTCCGAAACATGAGAGCGTTCGAACTTCGGGACGAAGTTCAGTTTAAGGGGGAGAGGCTGTAATATCCCAGGTTTAGAGGCTACAAAATGAGAGAACACCGAAGTGTGCATTGCATTCATGCATAGAAAATCCGGGGAATTTTCGCGCTTTCAAATAAAACTTACCACAGTAACTGAAGTTTCACTTGACTTGCTGGAACTGAAGTAGTTCATCAAGTCAAGCGCTGTAAACTTCACTGTGATCTTTGCTAAAACCTTGTTTTGGGTAGAGATGATTTGATCTATGGGCTAGATCAAATGGAATTAGTTTTACAACAAACAACACCTTAAGTAAGGATTAACTACAAGATCTTATAAAGGATCTCAACATGCCATCTCTTACAACAACACATGAATAATTATTCAATCCTAAATCATAGAACACAATTAATTAAGAAACTATTCTTTACTTATCTTATCCATGTCTTCTACTAAATAAATGTTCCTACCATGAGTCACATGGTATATTTGTTCAACTACAATACTTGAATCAAGTCAAGAACATTCATATTCATTCTTCATTAACCTTGACCATTCCAACCTTGTTTCTCAATTCATACCATTAAACCTGAGAGAAAGGAGAGAACCATTCATATGCTTATAATATGCATTCAATAGAACCTAGCTTAATATTTAAAACAAATCCAAGTGAGGTACTTGTTGATACTAACCAATGATACAAGAAATATAAGTCAAGTATTAAACCCTACTTGACCTAGCTCACACTTGATGGTAAGTAAGAATTTATTCTTCTAGTAATTATAGATAGGCAAGTGTTGTGATCATTACAACTTGGTAATGATCATAAACCCTAGAGGAACTCTACCTATTCAGAAGAGCTCAACTTAAAGAGGTATACTCAAGTATATGGACCAATAATTGATCTTGGAGAGAGAACCATGAATTATTAGAAGGCCATACTTTGATCATTACAAATTGGGTGATGATCATAAACCCTAAGAATCCAAGTAAGTGTGTTGAGAGAAGTATTAAAGAAGAGAGATTAGTGAGGAATAAGTGGAGCATGTCTATTGCATGATTTTACTTTATAAATTGAGCTGATAAATTAAACCTATATAAGAGATGTATAGATCTCATTCTTCTCATGAAATAATAAGTAACTCATTAGTAGTTAACCAAATCAATACTCATGCCTTGTATAGAGTAGTAATGATATTGTATTTAAACTTTGCCTATCCAAACACTTGATACAAACTTAGCATTGCCTTGAAACCATAATTCCACCTAAGTGAGGAGGATAACCCTAGCCACTAAAACATAATCAAGCTTATGCTCATACCTGATCCTAGATGTTTATCACATTGGTGATCACTACTTAAACCCTAGACCACATTTGAATTTCAATCCAAGTATCACTTTGGATTATAATTAGAACCCTGCCATACCTCATGCCTATTTTATACTTCAATTAGGGAAGCATCACCAAAACCCTAAACCCTTTCACATAGGATCTATCCTAAGTAATTCAAGCTAATGATGGCTAAATGAGTTTAGTCATCATAAATTTATCCAACCATATTCTTAAATCTTTGGAAACAATTCTTCACATAAAATCATGAACCAATCCATTCTCATTATCATTTAATTTAAACTTTAGCCATAATATAAAATACTTGGGAACAATTAATATTGTTAAGTAATAACAAAACTTAATAACATGTTTACCATGTACTGGTTATAGATTTCAAATCATTCAAAATAGGTTTGGTTTCTAAATAAAAATTAATTGAGACAAACATTTAATCCATATCCATTTGAAATTAGAATACCTCCCACAACAACACAAATTTAATCAAAGACTAAATACTTGTTTGAATCCAACAACTATGCAATATGTATTTCTATTAAATTCTATTGAAAATCAAAATTGGAAAACCTGCAGAACAAAATAGAAGTCAGAATTGAATTCAAATAATAAACTAGAAAACAGAAAATAAAAACAGAAAATGAAAAGGAAAATATAGAGAGAGAGAAGCTCACCTGGTGGACCGTCGCAGCCCAACACCAGCACCAGCCCATGAACCAAGCAGCCCAGTCCAGCCCAGGTTACCTCTTCGTCGCTGGCACGAAACAAAGGGAGGGGCGTCGTCTTCTTCCTCTTCCCTGCAGGCGACACGACGCCGGCGAACCTCTGCCACCTCCTCGACGAAGATAAGGACGCCACCGGACGTCGCAGGCCATCTCTGAACCTCGTACAAATTTCTCGCGTCCGAGCTTATCCCAATCGCGCCAAGATTCACGCCCAATCCACCTCAGTCTTCATCGAGGCATCCCGGCCACTGCCGCCGGCGAGGTGACGAGATAGACCTCGTCGTGGCCTATAAATACGCCCTGAGCTCCGCATTGAAACCCTAATGTCTCGCCGCCCAGCCATTCTTCCTCAGTCACCCTCTATCTCTCAACTTCTTCCTTCACTGTTCGCCGGCGAACTCCATGGCGCCGTCGATTGAGAGCATCCCGGAGTCCGTGGCGTAGCTCGTTGGATGCGCCCGATGCCGTAGGACCTTCTGGCGGAAGGAATCGAGAAGGGGAGCTCGGAGCAACGTCAATTTCTATTTTCCCCTTTCTCCGGCCATCGCCGGAAATGGCGAAATAGGGCCAGCTCCAGTCCACCATCGACACCATCGACCACTCCAATTGCTTCCCGGTGAGATTACGCACCTCTAGCACCCTCCAATCCTTCTCGGCATCTCTTGTAGCTTGATTTCGAGATCTTACCGGCGTGCACCGCCGCAGAGACACTCGCCGGAGCTAGCTCCGATGACCTTTTCGTGGTGGCGTCACCACTATCATGCTCGCATGGCGAGGCGATTCGTTTGGTATACTCCGCGTGCTCGCGGGGTGGCCAGAACGCCGTCGTCGTCGCTCACCGGCGCGTCTCCGGCGAAGTCGACGTGGCGTGTGGGGGCCACTGGTCGTTGTTGACTGGTCGTTGCCATCGTGGCAGCTGACCCAGTCAACGACCCCACATGTCAGCGTGTGTGGGTAGAAACAAACCGGTACATCTAGTATTTAGTTTAATTTCAAATTCCAGTAAATTCCTGAAACTTTGAAAAATCATAGAAATTTCATTTCAACTCAGAAAAATATAAATAATATACCAAAATGCTCACAAAAATAAACTCTATTCAAATAAAATATCAAACAAAAATGTGTGTCAAAATAAAAATCCATTTATTTTTAACCTTATTAATTATGCCTTTTCATTTATTTAAAACACAATTTGAATTCAATAATTAATGAAGTTTCAAAAAATTAAATTTTAACTATTCAGTAACTAAATAAAATGTTAAGATTAATTGTATTTATCATATTTGCATTAACTTAACTATTAGTGGTAATTCATAAACTCTAATTTGCAAATTACCATTTACCATTTTCTTTAAATAGTAATAACTCAAGAAAATATTAAAAGCCAATATTATTTTGGTAGCACAACAATTGTTTACTTAAACATTTTTAAGTTAACAAGTTAAATACTTTAAACCTAATAACAATTATTAAACCCTTATTCTTAATTAAACCTAAATAAGAATTACTCTAATTATTAAATCTTGTGAAGATTAATAAAAGGTCAAACCATCACTAGTTTTGATTCAAAGTAATTAGTAACCACAACTATATTAACAACTACTATTTTAGGAGTTGTACCATAACTTAGACACCCTAGTTTCAATTTAGTAAGACTTTGATTTCATTATTTCATGTGTTCATCCATAATAGTTGCAAACCTAAACCCTAAGGATTTAACCCATGTGATCATTACACTTTAGTAGTAACTCTAAAACCCTAGTTGCTTATCACATGTGATCATGTGAATTTCAGCTTTACTTGTAGAACCTTGATAAGTAACCAATGAATGCATAATCATGATCCATCAACCTAAAACCAATTCACATGAGCTTGTCATTTCATGTTCCTATTCTTAATTAAAACCTATATGATTCACTAGTATCACCTAGGTATAAACCCTAGCTTGTTAATATATTAGCACCACTGATTATCATACTTAGTATCACCCCATTAGAATCAACCTCAACCATCAAACCCTAGTTAAACCATGATGATAAACCCTAATACCAACCTTGTGTAGCAAATCACATCACATGCTCCTATTCAACTAAACCCTACTTAGGAAATGATAATTCACTTAGTTTAGAAGCAATTAGAGATTACTTAGTGAAGCAATTGTGAAACCATAGTAAACCCTAATAGCTAATTTATAGAACCATCTTGATAACCATCCTTTGATATGAGGCTTAGAAGAAACCATAGCAATAAACCTACCAATACTTGCTATATAGAAACCATTCCAAGTTAAGAACCAACTAGTTCCTATTAGTGCAACTAAATGAACTCAATGGTAAACCCTAGAGTTACATAGCTCCTATGTATAGTAGTTCATATTCTTATTTAACCTGTTCTTCAAAAGTTATTCTTTTGAAGTACAAATATCAATCAAACCTTAGAAGCCCTAATCCTTATTTGAAATACTCATTATTTCTTAATTAATATGTTCTTCAAAAGTTATTCTTTTGAAGTATAATACAAGTAATCATCAACCATGTTCGGTAGAACTTAAAATTGACAACTGTTCTTTACATATTATTCCACCAATATTATTATGTGTATGATTGTTATGATGTCTTATATCACTTGATTATGATGCTAATATAACCAAACCTTAATAAGAACCTTGTTGAGAACCATTCTAAAGTATAACACACCCTAAAGAAATCTTTACAACTCATACATCCTAAATCATCGAGGTTAAACTACGCTCGGGACGATTGCATCTCATACTATGCATTATAGCATCTTTGCCAGTTCTTTAAACATTGTCCTTACCGGACGATGATGGTATTTCAGAATTTGGAGTTATCACGTATCGAAGCTTTTGCCTGCATAATCTTGCAGTCAAGAAAGGCAAGTTCATCGCTTGCTCATGTCATTTGATTATTTGTATCAAACTATATGCAAAGTACTATACTTATCACTCATGCATTGAAAAGCAAAGTATTATTTTACAATTATGAATATGACTATGTGGTGGGCAATGGAACCATGGTATGTGTTGATATGGTGGAGGTTCCATTGCAATGGGTTATATCACCCTAGGATTAATTACCAATGCCGTCCAGTGATTCTAGCGCCGTACATATCGCGTTATCCATGAGATCTATAATGGCTCTGGGGAAGTCAGCTGTATCTTTTCCCTTCTGCACGCCAACGGATTGGTAGAGCCGGCGGGGTGCTGGAGGCACTGCCGTAGGTTGGGATAGCCTTTTAAATCCCCATCCGTTAGTGATGATGGCTCTACGATCTATGATGGATTGTCCGGAGTACACCATGAGTAAAGCCGTATTATCGGGGGAAGTCTACTGGAGGTGTACGGTTGGACAAAAGGGTGGGTTTGCAGGGTCGCGGAGAAGGCAGTGATTGGCTTGGATCTTATAATGGGCCTCACACCAAAGGAAGTGTGGATGGGGACATACTCTCTTCCGGCAACATGGTTAAGATCTCTTGTGGGGTAAAGTAACGCACCTCTGCAGAGGGTATCAAGAATTGTGACTGTCACTCCCTGTTCCGGGAAGGGAACTGCGAACGCGGCAGGAAAGGAACTCCACGAAGTTCTAGTCAACCTGTGAAGACTGACGGGCATAGTTTTCAGAATAAAATAAAACTTTTGAAGAAATGTTTACAAAAACTTGCATTGGCCTATGACTTTCTGGTCTATGGCTGTAGCTAGTGCATGATACACCTATTTCCTAATATGAACTTGCTGAGTACGCTCGTACTCATTCTATCCCATTTGAACCCCCTTCTTAGATCAAGGCACCGAAGGAGAAACTGTGGAACTCGAAGACAAAGGAGTCAACTGCAACGAGATGAAGAATCCAATCAAAGAAGTCAATGGAGTCAACTTCTGCATCAGCTATAATGGAAACCTAGACTAGTAATAGAAGGGAACCTTTCCCTAATCCTAGCACCTAAGTAGCTAGATTTATATAGCAAGCCAGTTAGCTCTTAAGCTTGAGTTAGCAACAAGTTAGACTACGAGTCGTTCTTCTGGAGTTTATTTGAAGTTTTACCTCACTGTAAAGTAGGAGGCTGTGTGGATCTTATGTAAACAGTTCGTGTGTACTTCTATAGACATACCTTGGACTCGCATATGTTTCTGTTGTACCACTCTGAGAGATGTAATATGAGTGGAACGGTGTTTCGCTTGTGTTATGTCAACGACTTGTGTACTACACCATGCAGTGGTACACTGGAACAACATCATGCCGCTGCCGAATCGCAAGGGCGACTCTACTCGCGCTCTTCCTCCAGCCGCGCTGCTTCGCCAGCGGCGGCGAATCGCGCGGTCGCCAACGTCAACAACTGCCCGCCACCAGCACCACATGCAGCCCACTCGACCAATCACCGATTCGAGCCACGCCCCGTGCGAGCAATGGTCGCCGCCAACGGGCAGCCTATCGACGCGCGCACCCACATCGTCAACGACCAGGAGTGGCGGGCGCGCAACCGCGTGAATGACCGCTACGCCGACGAACTCCCACGCCAGAGCGCATTCAATCGGGTCGGCCCGGCATGCTTTGACCCCATGATCAGAGGCGAGCCCTACCCCGTAGGGTTCAAGGGGCCTCGCGACATCGAGAAGTACGACACCCACATCGACCCCACGGTCTGGATCGACTCGTACACCATGGCAATGGGCATCCAGGGCCACTCTGAGCTGCTCGCCGCCCGTTACCTGCCCCTCATGATGGATGGCGTAAACCGCCACTGGTTCAACACCCTCACCCCCAGCAGCATCGACTCTTGGGAGGAAGCCCGCGCCGCGTTCATCTAGCACTTCGCCAGCGCGTACACCCGCGCAACCACCATAGAGGACATGGATCGCTGCATCCAGGGCCCACGCGAGTCGACTCGCCGATGGGTGCAACGGTGGCAAGACATGTGGACAACCTTCAGCGGCATCAGCACGGACACGGCGATTTACTGCTTCCGGCGGTGCTGCCGGTATGAGCCGCTCAGCGCCAAGCTCCGCGGTGTCAGCAGAGACAACATCTCCATCGCCGAGCTCTTCGACATCGCTCTGCGCTACGCCGACGAGGATCCTGCAGTCGACTCGGACGACGAGTATGGGCAACGGCGCAATCGCCGCCCCTCTCAGCCCGACAATCGCCGCGGCGACTACCGGTTCGGCGGTCGGTCAAGCAACGGCAAGCCGCGCAGACGGTGGACACACCGAACTCGTCGCCAACACCGATTACGAGCAGCGCGACCCGAAGTCCTTCCGTCGCGATAACCGCACGCCACGGGAGGATCGACCTCAACCCAAATGGTTCGACGCGCGCAACCTGCTGGACGTCCCGTGCATCTACCACAGTAGGGAGGGCAAGCCCTCGACACACACGACGGGGAACTTCTACTCCCTGAAACAGATAGAGAAAGCTCGCCGCGCCAAGGAAGCCGACGGCAGTAATCAGCACAAGGACCGCTCGAAGGACCAAGACCAGCACAAAGAAGACGGCTTCGGCCGCAGCGCCGGCTCGCTCCATACCTTCACCGGGGTCGGCGACTGCCGGGACAGGAAGGTCCTCACAAGGGCGGTGGCCGTCCACGCAGTCATCCTCGACGACATCCCCCGGTGGCTCAACTGGTCCGAGCAGAGCATCACGTGGAGCCGCGAAGATCACGCCCCACGCATCGAGTACCCCGGCCGAGTGGCGCTAGTCGTCCGGCCCAAGGTGGCCGACTACTGGCTACCAAAGACACTGATGGACGGAGGGAGTTCCATTAACATCCTATACTACGAGACCTTCCAGCGGCTCGGCCTGCCAGACTCGCGCCTCGAGAACACAAAAGTCACGTTCCACGGCATCGTCCCGGGGCGGAAGGCCTTCCCGATCGGCAAGATCACGCTGCCGGTAACCTTCGGCACACCGGTGAACTATCGGACCGAGCGGATAACGTTTGAAGTGGTCAACTTCCGAAGCCCATACCACTGCGTCCTCGGTCGCCAAGCGTTCGCCAGGTTCATGGCGGCACCCCATTACGCCTACAACATAATGAAGATGCCCGGGCCCCGCGGCGTCATCACCGTCCACGGCGACCCAGAGATGGCACTAGAGTGCAAAGACAACGGCGCCAAGCTTGCGGACGCCGTCATCGCCGTGGAACGCGACCACAACGTCGAGCTCGCCAAGTACCCAGTCGACCGCAACGACCCCACCATCCTTGAGAAGCCGACTGAGCTCGACTCGTCTGCTGCAACCTTCAAGCCTACAACCGACACTCGCCAAGTAGATCTTGTAGAGAACGACTCGAGTAGGCAAGTTACCATTGGGACGGGCTGATGTCTACGCACGCTTCTATTCCTGTAGACAGTGTTGGGCCTCCAAGAGCAGAGGTTTGTAGAACAACAGCAAGTTTCCCTTAAGTGAATCACCCAAGGTTTATCGAACTCAGGGAGGTAGAGGTCAAAGATAGTCCTCTCAAGCAACCCTGCAATTAAGATACAAGAAGTCTCTTGTGTCCCCAACACACCTAATACACTTGTCAGATGTATAGGTGCACTAGTTCGGCGAAGAGATAGTGAAATACAAGTAATATGGATGATTATAAGTAGCAATTGCAATCTAAAATAAATATGGCAGCAAGCAAACATGTAGCAGAACTTGTTGGAAACGATGTTTCAATGCTTAGAAACAAGGCCTAGGGATCATACTTTCACTAGTGGACACTCTCAACATTGCAATCATAATTGAATATAAATATAAGCACTTCACTATGCTATTCTGAATTACTCTCTGGCGGGATAACGAACACTAATTCACCGTGTAGGGCTGCAAAGCAAACCTTAAAGATGTATTCCCAAGTACTAATAAACACCCCACGCTGTCACTGTGAGCATTCATAGGAGGTACTAACACACCACAATTTCATAGAGACATCCAACTCAAATCATAACCCAGTGAACAAGTATTCTGTGAAATATAGCCTAAGAGACCCACACGGTGCACACACTGTCACCTTTACACACGTGGGACAAGGAGTCTCCGGAGATCACATAAGTAAAATCCACTTGAATAGCATAACGACATCTAGATTACAAAGCTCATCATATGGATCTCAATCATGTAAGGCAGCTCATGAGATCATTGTATTGAAGTACATGGGAGAGAGATTAACCACATAGCTACCGGTAGAGCCCTTAGCCTCGGGGGAGAACTACTCCCTCCTCATCATGGGAGACAGCAGCAGCGATGAAGATGGCGGTGATGTCGATGGAGATGGATTCCGGGGGCACTTCCCCTTCCCGGCGGCGTGCCGTAACAGAGACTTCTGTCCCCCGAACTTGGCTTCGCGATGGCGGCGGCTGCGTAACTTTTCTCGTCTCGTGGCTTATTCTTTTAGGGTTTTCGAGGCGGAGAGACTTTATAGGCGGAAGGGCGGCCTCGGAGGAGCCAGGGGGTGGCCCCCCCATAGGCTGCCCCCCCCCCCCTTTGGCCGCGCCGCCATGTGGGGTGGGGCCCCCAGGGCTCCCCTCTGGTCCCTCTCTGGCTCTGGCAGCTTCCGTGAAATATAAGATCGTGGGCTTTTGTTTCGTCCAATTCCGAGAATATTTCCTGTGTAAGATTTCTGAAACCAAAAACAGCAGAAGACAGGAACTGGCGCTTCGGCATCTTGTTAATAGGTTAGTTGCGGAAAACGCATAAAAACATCATAAAGTATGAACAAAACATGTAGGTATTGTCATAAAACTAGCATGGAACATCAGAAATTATAGATACGTTGGAGACATATCACGGGCCTGTCCGCCCAATAGGAAAGCGCGCTCATCAAGTTCCTCCGTGAGAATCGAGATATCTTTGCATGGAAACCATCTGATATGCCAGGTGTCCCGAGAGAACTTGCTGAGCACAAATTACATGTTGACCCCACCGCACGCCCCGTTAGGCAGGCGATGCGACCCGTGGGCGAAGAGCGTCGGCGCGCAATCGCCGAAGAAGTGAACCGGCTACTCGCCGCCGGCTTCATCATAGAGATCAAGCACCCGAAATGGCTGGCAAACCCAGTACTAGTGCTGAAGAAGAACAAGACTTGGCGCATGTGTATCGATTACGTACTAGCCTTAACCGCGCCTGCCCCAAGGACCCATTCGTCCTACCGCGAATCGATCAGATCATCGACGCGGTCGCGGGGTCGGAGTCGCTATGCTTCCTCGACGCCTACTCCGGGTACAATCAAATAAAGATGGCCAAAGAAGACCAGGAGAAGACGGCGTTCATCACGCCACTCGGCGCCTACTGTTACACGTCCATGACCTTCAGCCTCAGAAACGCTGGAGCGACTTACCAGCGGTGCATGAACAACTGCCTGGAGTGCCAAATCGGTCGCAACGTACACGTCTACATAGACGATGTGGTAGTCAAGTCGACTCGACAGGATGATCTAGTCGCCGACCTCGCCGAGACGTTCGCCAATCTGCGGCGTTATCAGATAAAGCTCAACCCCCTGAAGTGCACCTTCGGGGTTCCATCCTAACAACTCCTCGGCTACGTCGTGTCCAAGCGCGGCATCGAGCCCAATCCGGAAAAAACTTCGGCAGTCACGCGAACCAAGAAACCAACCTGCCTGGTCGACGCGCAGAAACTCGCCGGGCGAGTCGCGGCCCTCAGTCACTTCATACCCCGACTCGGTGACAAGGCCACGCCACTCTATCGCCTCCTGAAGAAATCGGAGTCGTTCGAATGGACGGACGAAGCGCAGAAAGCCCTGGAAGAACTTCAGCACGCCCTGCGGAACGCTCCTGTCCTTGCGGCCCCGCTCCCAAACGAAACCATGCTACTGTATGTCATCGTGTCCAATCGCGCGATCAGTGCGGTAATGGTTGTTGAGCGCCAGGAGGAGGGGAAAGACCAGCTAACACAACGCCCAGTCTACTACATCAGCGAGGCCTTAATCAAGTCGAAGCAGCGGTACCCGCATTACCAAAAATTGGTTTACGCAGTGCTCAGGGCCCAACGGCGACTAGCCCCTTATTTCCACGAGCATCCCATCAAGGTGGTCGCTTCAACGCCACTCGCCGACATCATCCTCAACCGCGATGCAACCGGTCGGATCGCCAAATGGGCAGTCGAACTCGGCGTCCACAACATCACGTACGAGTCGCGCCATGCCATCAAATCCCAAGCGCTCGCCGACTTCCTCGCCGACTGGGAGGAGGCCCAGCAGCGGAACTCTCCCGCGGACCTCAAGCATTGGACATTGCACTTTGACGGCTCCAAAAACCTCGAAGGAGCAGGAGCAGGGGTTGTCCTCACTTCGCCCAAAGGCGACATCGTGAGATACGTCCTGCAACTCCGATTCGAGCCCTGCACCAACAACATGGCCGAGTACGAGGCGCTACTCCACGGCATGCGCGTCGCAAAGGAGATGGGCGCAACACGACTGCGTTGTCTCGGCGACTCCGACCTCGTCGCCAGCCAGACATCAGGTACCTGCGACGCCACCGACGCCAACATGATCACCTACAAGCGAGCGGTCGACCAGGCCGGTGCCAGCTTCGCCGGTCACGTCGTCGAGTGGGTCGACAGACGCAAGAACGAAGAGGCGGACGCGCTGGCGAGGCTTGGCTCCAAGCGACTCCCGCCACCGCCCGGCGTCTTCCTCGACATCCTCAGCCACTCGTCGGTGCGCGCGCCACGGGAGATCGACATCGCCGAACCACCCACACTCGACTCCGCTCTAGTCGCTCTCGCCTCCGACACCGACGACTGGACGGCACCGTACCTAGGATACCTCGAGCGCCAAGCACTGCCGATGGACGAAACGGAAGCACGCGCACTCGTACGCCGTTGCAAGTCCTTCACCATCATCAACAACGAACTCTACAAACGCAGCGTTCCTGGAGTGTTCCAGCGGTGCGTCACCGCCGATGAAGGACGCAAAATCCTGCGCGACATCCACGCAGGCGACTGCGGCCACCACGCAGGAGCGCGCTCGATCGTCGCCAAAGCCTTCTCGCGCGGCTTTTACTGGCCAACAGCCCTCGAAGACGCAGTCGACCTCGTCCGCGCATGCGCTGGATGCCAGAGGTACGCAAGTCAGTCGCACATGCCGGGCTCGGCGCTGAAGACCATACCCCTCACCTGGCCGTTCGCCGTTTGGGGCATGGACATGGTGGGAAAATTCAAGACAGCCCCCGGCGGATACACTCATCTCCTGGTCGCTGTGGACAAATTCACCAAGTGGGTGGAGGCCAAACCCATCAAGAAGTGCGACGGTAAAACAGCCACCAAATTCCTGCGCGAACTGATCTACCGCTACGGCTACCCCCACAGCATCATCACGGACAACGGCACCAACTTCGCCAAGGGGGAAATGGCTGACTTCTGCGAAGACAAGGGCATCCGTCTCGACCTCGCGTCAGTCGCACACCCCGAGTCGAATGGGCAAGCAGAAAGAGCGAACCAGAGCATCCTCCATGGAATCAAACCACGGTTAGTAGTACCTCTGGAGCGCGCAGCCGGATGCTGGGCAGAAGAACTCCCTTCCGTACTCTGGGGCATTCGCACAACAGCCAACAGGTCGACTGGCTTCACGCCCTTCTTCCTCGTGTACGGCGCCGAAGCTATCATGCCCACGGACATCGCCTACGATTCGCCACGAGTCGCCAACTACGTCGAAGAAGAAAGTGAACGCCTTCGACAAGATGACGTCGATCTCCTCGACGAGGCACGCGACCTCGCACTCGCCAGGACAGCCATCTACCAGCAAGGCCTCCGCCGCTATCACAGTCGCCGCGTCCTCGGCCGCTCCTTCCAAGAAGGTGACCTAGTCCTGCGGCTAATACAGGACAAGAAAGGCATGCACAAGCTTTCCCCCCATGGGAAGGGCCATTCGCCGTCAGCCGCGCACTCGGCAACGACTCCTACTACCTCACCGACGTTCGCAAGGATGACAAAGGCGAGCCACTCACCAGGGAAGTCGAGCGCCCCTGGAACATCAACCTCCTTCGTCAGTTCTACACCTAGAAAAGGCATGTAAAGGATCTCCTGAATATCAAATAAAAAAGCCCGTCGCGTCAAAAATCGCATTCGTCGATTGTTTCGCCGTCACTCGCCACACAACCTTATCTCCCATCTCATAAACATGAGCTCAGTCGCCAAACGTGCGACTCGAGACTGGGAGACCTTCGATTGCTGCTTTGGCAGAGAGAAAATTCAAGATCAGCCAAGTAGCTCGGCTAACAAGGTTACAACGGGCACAAACCAGTCGCAACACCAGGTCCGGCTAACCCTATGTCCCTTACGCCGACAAGCGAAAACGGCGACTGAATCCTCCAGCAGGGTTGCCCGCCCGACCAGCCCTCCGGGCCCTGGCAATCGTACAGTGCTACGCTATACAGCACGCCAAAATGCCCTCCTCTACCTTAGGCAGGTGACTTGAAAGGCTAAGTACTTCGACCAGGGACTCCGCAAAACGGACCCGCGGCTCGCCAAGGAACAACGCCACACCAAGAACCCCTTTGGAGTCGCCCAGCGACTGGCTCCCCGAGCCACGACGAGAGGCGCGCTACTCAAAAGAAACAGCGCAAAAACCAAAATGACCCACCCCTCCACCCATGAGGCTGCTATTCGCACTAAAAATTACAACGTGCTGCGACTGGGGACGCCCAGCTCGACAAGAAAAATAGTCAAGTCGATAGCCTTCATCGGGGAAGCATGGCGACTGGCCCCTCTGGCCATGGAGGGTCGGCTCGCAACACACAATCACAAAAAAAGAGGCCAACAAACAGCAGTTCGCCAAAAGCAAATAACTTATGTACAACTAACACCCACGAGTCACATGCTCGCAGGGATAAAAAAATTCATACAGGTCAGAAGGGCGTCCTCGTACAAATGACCAACTACTTGGAGGACCCCGGGTTCTCCTCTATCACCGGCTCGGCTCCATCCTCCCCATGGCGGAACTTAGGGGTGTACCGGACGACCGGATAGGTGGACAAGGCATTGGTGGCCGCAGCGTGGAACAGGCGCTCGGCGGGGAAGTCCATCGGGCCCGCCTCCTTCTCCGCATCCTCAGGAGCAGACTGGCTGACGATGTGCATCTCCAAGTCCGCAGTCGCCAGCACTCGGTCGGCATAAGGGCGCACCGCCTCCATCAGCCGCAGCACCTCGGCGACATCAAACTCGCCGGTCTTCGATGGGAAGCCGGCCGTCACTTCCTTCACGTCGAAGCCCTCCGAGTAGTGGGCAAGTACCATGCTCAACGCCATGGTAACGCCCACCCGGCAAGAAGATCGGCGCAGCCAGTCGACCACCGCCGGGATGTCGGAGATGGCCTTGAAGACCGACGGCGCATCGCGAGGAATTACCTCCCGCGGACTAAGGTACTGGAGCGCCGCCAGAATCTCGCCAGCACAGGCGATGATGCGCGTTGTCGCAGCCTCCAGGCACTCCCGCGAGGTCGCCGACTCCACGAGCTCACACTGGCCTGGAAACAAAAGAGGTCAACGTCAACAACAACAACGTCGTACAAAAAAAAGGGGGACTCACCACGCTCGGTGACTGGCCCCCCGAGGCGGATTCATCACGCTCGGGGACTGGCCCCTCGAGACGGATTCACCACGCTCGGGGACTGGCCCCTCGAGACGGATTCGCCACGCGCGGGGACTGGCCCACGAGACGGACTCGCCACGCTCGGGGGGTCACCCCCCAGTGGACTCGCCGTGTTCAGCGACTGGCCCTTCCACGAACAACGCCATAGTTCCCACCAAAAAAAGGAAAACAAGGAGGAAAACTTACCAAGAAGCTGCCGCGACATCTCGCGGACGAAGGCCTCAAAGCTGGTCTTTTCGGCTTGCACCGCCAAGACAACACCCTCCAACGTCACCTTCTCCGTGGCGAGCTCCTTAGCGTGCTGCTGCTTCAGGGCCGCAAGCTCCTCCCGCAGCGCCGCCGCGGCGCCCCGGGCTGTGTCCCTGTCCTCCACTGCAGCCTCAAGCTTGCCCTTGTACTCGGCGATGACGTCCTCCAGCTCCTTACTCTTGTCCTCCAGGACCTTTGTAAGGTCCGCGATATCTGCCTTCGCCTTCTTCTTCGCCTCCTCAGCCTGGGTCGCCCGGAATTCAGCCTCCCGATAGAAGGATTCCTTCACGAACCCTTCGCGGGCCTCGGCAAGCGCCCTCTCCTGCGCCTCTGCTACATGAAGCGGATGTTAATGAGATCAATTCAACATCACGCGGAAAACAAGAAGACAAGTGCAAAAAAAGGGGAGAGAAACTCACTGCCAATGGCGATGAGTTGGCGGTTCTTCTTCGCCACCTCCTCCACGAGCGCCGTCAGACGCTTCACCTCCGCCTGCACGAACAAAGGGGAGCGATTGTAAGCAACAGGAAAAAGAGTAGTCCGGATCCAAAAAAAAAGAGACTTGACTCGCCCCTTCAGCCCAAGTCGACCCTCGGGGACTGGGGGGGAGACCGGACCACAGATAAGAAGAGCTTACCACATGGACTTCGCCGAGCGCTGCGTGAAGCTCGGTAAAGGACAAAGACGATAGCGGAGGCCGACGCGACTCGTGCGTCCCGCCCCCCTGCACCATCGCCTCGGTCAATGGCGTCTCCTCGGCCGGTGCCTCGGGTCTGATGGGGTGAGCATGATCCCTGGCGGCTTTAGTCCGGCGCTCCCTCATCTTCACCGACAGGCCACTCCCCTCCGCAGCGCCCTGCTCCTTCCCCGCTCCGGGCGGTGCGTCATCTGGGCTCCGAGCCGCCGCCGACTCGGCACCCGCCATCTCCTCCTCCGCCACGGGTGGAGTGACGTCCGGACCCCGCGCCATGGTCGACTCAACGCCCGCCTTCGCCACCTCACCGCTGCTCGCACTCGCCGAGGGGGTGCTCCCGGCGATTGGCCCAGCTGAGCTAGCGGTTGCACCCGCCGCCTTGCTCGCGGCGGCGGGTTCTTCATGCGACGAAGCCATGCTCGCGGGGTCGGCCGCCATCTTCTTCGCCTCAGCGGCCATCTTCAGCTCGGCCGCCTTCTTCGCCTCGGCGGCCCTCGTAGCCGCCACCCCGCCGATCGGGGCGGGCCTCGACAGGACTTTCTTCTTCGACCTGCAGGAGATCGACGTGAGCTCCTTGCCAACTCGCTAAGACGGCGGAGCAAGAGTTAAGGATGGATACTCACTTCACCGTCGGAATCGCCTTTACGCCCGGGCCGACTCGAGCCCCGGCCTCGAGGGCGTCCTTCAGGGGGCACCGAAGCTCGGTGGCGCCCTCGAGGATGGTCTGACGCAACCGCTTGGACCGCGGCTCATCGCCCCCCTTCACGGGCCCTTTTCCCTCTGGGGCGAGGTCGCCTCCTCTTCCTCGTCATCTTTCGGGGGGCTCGCTCCCGGCGCACCCTGTGATGAGGAGGTCGTCCCCCTCTTCGTGCCGTGTGGGAGTCGGACGTAATCTCTTACATCGGAATCCGACTCGGTGCGGTCTCCCTCGTCCTTGGCATCGTCCTCCTCGCCTTCGGTCATCTCCGGAGGCTCTTTCCCCGCGAGTGGGGGGAGATGGTTAGCGACTTTCTGCCATCGCTGCATTCCGGCAGGGGAACGCGTCAGCAAACTCAAAACTCCAATCACGCATCCAAAGCTATTGACAAAGACAGTAGGGTACCTGGGGCGCCGGCTTGTCCTCGGAAAAAGGCTGCAGCCCGTCGTCGAAGGAGGTGAAGGCGGCTGTGGTGACTTTGGCGAGCGCCTTCCGGTACTCGACTTCGTCCCACTCGGTCGCCGTCGACCGGGTGCAGTCGTTCTGCCCCCGATACTCCCACATGAAGTGGGCTCGGCAGCGCAGAGGGATCAAGCGGCGGCCGAGCCAGCAATTGTACATGTTGGCCGCCGTCAGGCCGCCGTCCTTCAGCGCCTGGATAGCCAGGCGCATCTCCTTCACCATCTCCTCCTGGTCGTGCGGTAGCGACCGCACGTTGAGACGCCGAGGAACACTCGGCTCGGATGTGTACTGGGGAATACGAACCCCACCCGGAGGCGTGTACTCCAGCGCGTAGAACCAGAACCGGCGCCATTGCGACTGCGCCTTTTTGGGGAGCGCCATGTCGATGAAGCTTTCCCCCGACTTCACCTGGAAGGTGATGCCGCCGTTCGGGATGAGCGCCTGGTCGCTCTTGCTGGCCCTGGTCGCCCGCCCATGGAAGATTGATACCCACAGGGGGAAGTATGGCGGGCAGCCCAGGTAGCACTCGCACAGCGCCACGAACAGCGAGATCTGCTGGACGCTGTGCGGCCCGAGGTCGAAGACCTTGATGTTGTAGAAGGCCAGGAGCTGCCGGAGGAAATCCGAGGTGGGGAGAGCAAACCCGCGATCGAGGAAGCTCAGAAAGATCACAAATTCCCCGGGTCGCGGGAGTGGCTCCAGCTCGTTTGCCGCCGGGACCCGCCACCGCTCCTGCTTGAACTCTGGAATGATCCCGGAGGCGACGTACGGGAGGAGAGATTCCCGCGTGACCTTTGACTTGCCCCAGCCTTTCGCCGCCATGGATGTGTGTGAACTCGGAGTGAAGAGGAGATGAAGAAAGAAGAAGAATGCGGTGGAATGGTCAGCTCTAATCCCAGGGGCTGCCCTTTATACCGTTGTACTCGCCTAGATTAAGGATGAGATCCGTCCGTTAATCCGTTCCGGAATCGCCGCCCCGTGATCAACGGTCGAGATTTGCGCCGGCACCGGCTGAATAGCCGTTAAACTAGCCGTTAACGGTCACGTCAGGCCCAACGGTCAACAGCATGCAAACGGTTTGCGCCTCGGTCAACGTGAAATCTAGCCGTTGGCTCTTCCACGTGTCTCTACGGAGGATGTACGCCGACTGGCAGACGACGACAGGCCAACGCCGACTGGCTAATGCCGACTGTCATACGCCGACTGGCTGATCACGCTTTGGCGACTGGAGACTGGTACCGAACCTGCAACTTTATCTCTGGGAGCCCGATGGCGATTCATCTTGATCCATCACCGCGCCTCTCCAAGACTCGCTTTGGATCCACGCTTCGTCACCACCACGCTCGGGGACTACTGATGGGGATACACCCGTAGGGGGTGGGTCGCCAGTCCCACTCGCCATGAAGATGGAGGCCTGGGTGGACCGCCAGTCGCCCAAGCGACTGGGCCCTAAGGTGACTGGGCCGTGATCCCGGGGTGAAGATCTGCGCGACTGGATAAGGAGTTTACTTGCGAGAGGGGTGGCGAATCCCTGATTAGTAGCGACTGTTATGATTCGGAGTTATCTCCATGTAACCCTAGATCGGGGGTGCCTATATAAACCCCCCCCCCCCCCCCCCCCATTGTAATTCTCCACTGAGCAATAAGATCTAGCAGGACGTAGGCATTTTACTCTCCGGAGGGGCTGAACCTGGGTAAACCCCTTGCGTCTTGTGCACCTCGACCCGCAGATGGCCGTGTCTCTTTGCCCTCGTATCAACGAAGTGCTACCCCCGGTAGTACCTGTCGTGGTTACATCCACAACATGTGCTATTATAGAACGTTACATATGGCAAGCATATTTGTAGGCTGGCAGAGAAAAGGAAAGTGACATGCATGGCTTCAGAAACGCTCTAATTTTCTATCGATGCATACTGTCTTTTTATTGCCAGAAATTATGTGCTGGTGGGTTCAAAACAATATTTGTGACCATGAGCGGTTTAACTTTACGTGACCGCCAGACTAATCAGGGATGGAAAAAAATTGTGACGAGGATTTTGTGCCGTCCATGATAGACTTTGTCGGTAGCAGTGAGCGGTAAAGAAGATCCTCGCCCATAACCCACTCTGTGTGCCACTAACGGAATGCATACGCGTACACATGCTTTGGAGAAGAACATGACCCGCAGGATGGCAAAACCGACACCTCATGGTTCGATATATATAATCCTGCACGCTCCCCCTGCTCCAAAGCCAGGTTGGATCGATTAGTGTAAGGATTGTTGGATCACTAGTTACTACCCATGTCCTAATGATATCAGGATATGATCCGCTTTCCCCTCAAAAAAGGATATGGTCAGAGCTTTCACAAAAGGTGTAAAAGACGCTCCATTTTGGAGAAGGATCGAGCTACAATCCTACTGCGTACCGTCCTATATATTACAGGTGTGAGTGGCATCCTGCTGAGGAAGAAGTCACAAGCTTTCAGTGTCAATTCGAGGCAGTAGAGCAGAGATCGATGCCATGCAAGTCTCTCCTACTCAATCAGACATCGGTGCCCCAAACGGTATATATACATGCCCCCATGTTTTTATATATACACATCGCCAATGTTTCATAATTTTATGCAAGCACATGTAAATCTGTCTATGCAGGAAGCAGCATCTTGGAAACCCCAGCACGCATAGAACTGATGGAAATGGAACTCGCCGGAAGAGCCGACGCGGCCAGGGATGAATATGTAGTGGACGTCGAGGACACCGCGCGTCCCCTGGCAGCCGCGGAAAAGCGGCAGTGGGCGGCGCACTGCATCTACCGGGTGCCGGCGCGCATAAAGAACCTGGAAGCCGGCCCATACGCCTACACGCCCAACACCGTGTCCATCGGCCCCTTCCACCATGGCGAGCTGGAGCTGCTGCCCATGGAGGGGCACAAGGACAGGGCGCTCCAGCACGTCTTGAGGCGAGCCGGCAAGAAGAAAGGAGACTTCATTGCCGCCTTGCAGGAGGTGGCCGGGGAGCTGGAGAACGCGTACGTGGATCTCGGCCAGGACTGGCGACATGATAGAGGCCGCTTCTTGGAGGTGATGGTCACGGACGGGTGCTTCCTGCTGGAGATAATGAGGACGGCCGCGGGGGAGAACGTCCAGGACTACGATGACAATGATCCCATATTCGGCCCGCATGGCCAACAGTATACTGTACCGTGCATTCGTGAGGACATGCACAAGATCGAGAACCAGTTGCCGCTTCTGGTGCTCAAGAGGATCATCGATGTTGAGCCTGAAAATATGTCGGTAAGCTTAGTTTTTTTTATCTTGATCCAGATAATCAAATGGTATATTGGTATTGATTATTTATTCTAGATGTTGATGTTTTTTCTCTACATATTTGATCAAACTTTACATTATTTGATTCTTCAAAAAACTTGTATACACTACATTTTAGTAAGGAGGGAGTAGCTTGTAGAGAAATTAGTATTTTTTTTTGTGACAGAAAACACGACGTGTCCAGCTTTAATAAATTAATAGTAGCTTGTAGAGAAATTAGTATATATATTTTTGTGACAGAAAACATGATGTGTCCAGCTTTAATAAATTAATAAAGCCCCAAGGCAACTCCAATATAATTAGCAAAAGCTACTCGCGGAAATTCAATTCGGCTCCCGGGTGCGTATGCTCCCTATACCAAAAAATTATATTTCGAGTTGTCGAAAAAATTTGACAAAAAATTCTACATGTACATCTCCATAATATATGTGCATTCGTCAATTTTCACAAAAAAACAATATTTTTTGTGGTCTATGTAAAAAAGAGAAAATTTATCTTGTAAAAAACATTATTTTTAGCACTGAGTTTTGTCTTTTTTACACACGTCATATGACAAGTCCATTTTTTATGAAACAACCTTGTGAGCGTGTAGCACGTGAAGATGTACGTGCAAATTTTTCGTTTCAATTTTTTTGAAATTCAAAATGTGTGTACGATGAATTTCAAAATAGAGGGAGCATATGCTCCCATGTTCCAAAACACCATCCTCTTTACGTTTATATTTACTCAGCGTTTCACAATAAGGTTTCTTAGCGATGTATCTTAGGTTATTTGTTGATGTGGCATCATATTAGTGCGAAAAGAGAGGGTTGTCGAATCTTAGCTAAGAATTTGGCTAGTCCAATCACAATTCATTCATGAGCCTAAAAATATTAAATGAAACACTCCTAAGGCTGGTAATAGTAGGAACTAACTTAGACAAGTAAAATATGCCATATTACTTGTCTAAGTTACTACTACCTCCGTTGTAATGAATAAAGCGCACGCGCATTTTAAATCGAATTTTGACTGAAAAATTGAGCAACAAAATCTTGAATGTATTGTGCATAATTAGTATCGTTGGATTGGTATTCAAAAATCTTTCAAATGAAGTTAATTTTACCAACAATTTTCATATATTTAAAGTAATTTTTAGTTACAGAAAAGGCACGCAAAACGAAGGCGACTTATTCATTAAAATGGAGGGAGTACCTTCACAATGGGTAGTAGCTTATATGTCGTTTCATGTATTGTATTATTTATTATGTTGTAGACTTTATCTTATTTTGGGGTGTGGAATGTTATGATAACATATATAGCTAGTTACCATCTCGCTCTTTTTTTTGTTTATTCCATGCTATGTAACCAAAACGTATGTCTTGAAGTGTACGATGTTACTATGTTACTCGCACTATGAGTAGTCTAAGTGACAACACTTAAAAAATACATTAAAATAGTTTTAATTGCTCCTATAAAAACATGCTTAGAACCTCCCTATTGGCTATTGTGAAAGGCCTTATTACTTTGCATATAATGTTTAGTCGAAGTCAAGTTTTGTAATTACAGTACTAGTGATGTTATTTTATTTTCTAAACAATGCTCCTTCTGTTTCATATTAGTTGTGGCATATTTGGATGTAATTAGACATATTTCATGCATAGATACATTCTAATCTACGACAACTAATATAGAACAGAGAAAGTTATGTATACATATAATTGGTCAAACGTGACAACGTTTAACTTTGACCAAACCTTATATGAGGAGTAATATGAAACAGAGGGGTATAACACACATGACTTCTCTAAACATAAAAAATGTGTAGTATTTAACATCTGAATGCATGGTACCACAGGACACTGAGCTCAACATGATGGTGCTGAAATTCATGTCCTCGTCGGACAGCTTCCCGACAAAGGCGGCTGGCAAAAAACTGGGACTCCACCCCCTCGACATTTTCCGTCAGAGCAGGCTCATCCACTCGTACATGGAAGTAGAGCCGCGGAGTTTGGACATCGAATACTCTACGCCAGAATCCAACGACGGTGTTAGCTCTCGGTTCTCAACAGTGAAGCTTTACAAGGCCGGGATCAAGTTCGCCAAGAGCAGTCCGCGCATCCTCGAAAATATCAAGTTCGACCCTAAGAGGGGCTTGCTGACTATACCATATCTGGAGGTGTACGACACCACCGAGAACATGTTCCTCAACATGATGGCATTTGAGTATCTTCACGTCACCGCCACCTATGGCGTAACGAGGTATGTGCTGTTCATGGAGGAGATCGTCAAATCGGCCAAGGACGTGAAGCGGCTACGCAAAGAGGGGGTGGTCCGTAACAACATCGGGCCAGACGAGGAGGTGGCGAGGATGTTCAACAGGCTCACCAAAAACGTCATCGACGACCCCCTCGACGATGTTCTCAAGCAGATGGATGACTACCTCGGCCACCTCCTCCGTCGGCAGATCAACAAGTGTTGGGTCCACTTCGTGCGCACATACTTCCATAAACCATTGAGGACCTTCTCCCTCCTTGCCGCCATCGTGCTCCTCATGCTCACTGTCGTCCAGACCGTCTGCGCCATCATGTCTGTTCATTAGGCAAGGATAAAATTTGAATTCTCTTTGAGACTGATTAGCCCCTTCATGTGAAGGTGCCTTATGTTATTTTATCCTTGCCATCCATTAATTTCTATGCATTATCATTTTCATTTAGTGTCGACAATCAGCGTCGCTTATTCAGGTTCGCTATTTGAGCTGGACCAGGTTTTGTAAGCCAGAAACGTGCATGTTCACGTTGTGCCAAATTGGGGGAGTGCGTGTGTTTGTGATTGGCCACGAGGGATGGCGCGTGATGTAAGGATCATGGGCGATCTTTTTACTTAGTCTGTTGGGGACGACCCTGTCCTGAATAAGAGAACGAAGCATAGAAAAGATGCAGTTTAAGGCATCGTAAAACCTCTCTCGCGTTAGTCACTGTTTTCGGCTGTCGCCCCCGTTCATTGTTTCTACTATCAAATGCGTTGTGTTTAGAGCATCTCCACTCATCATTTTTATGCGCCAAAATGCTTCCTTAGCCACGCGTCTCAAAAATGTTTTTTTCCGGCGCCCCCAAATGGCGGGAGGCTATCGGGGGCGCCGGATGGAAAGCAAGCGTATGCCAGCTCTGTCGGCGAGACAGGGCTAGTTCCCCTAAAAGCATTAACTTTCTCGCCGTTATTGGTGCCATATCAGCACGCAAGCCATCGCCTTATTCCGCCGTCCAGCCATGAAGATGAGACAGTACATCGCTCCACGCACGTCGGCACTGGACGTCCTCGCTGCCAAACCTGCTCCCGCGAAGAAGAAGGAGGCGTGGGCACCCGTTGTCAAGGAGTGGCCGCCGGAGATGATCAACGCCGAGTGGGCGTTCGACATCCAGCGGCGGGCGATGGAGAACGTCAGCCGCCGCTCGAGGGAAGCGAAGCTGAAGGCGAAGAGGGTTGTCGCAGCGGTGGCGAAGGAGGCGAAGCAGATGGAGTGGGCTGCTGCCATGGCAGCGCCACACACCCCGGCGCATCCGTTCGTCCCCGCCGCGTGGAGCGGCAGCCAAGGCAACGTCTCCTCGCCCTCACCATCCACCGCGTCACCGTCGCCGTTGTTCCAAAGCACGGGATACTTCTACTGAGATTCTAATCCTGAAACGCAACAGATTGTTTGTCCCGTTTTACATTTCCATGAAATTAACTCGTTGTCCCCGTCGGATTTGTCTAAAAAAAGGTACACTTAACTGAATCTTGGATTAGAAACATATATAAACTAACAGCTAGCCTAGATCAGGTAAACAACGTTCTCAATCAGGCATTGTTGGTACGGTTTCACTGAATCTCTCCGACTCTCCGCTCCATATATATGATATTCCTTCTCTCGATCTCAAAGCAAAGTCCGTAAGGTCGAAATTGTTATCTGACAGCTGATGAGTTTTCATGCATTATCAATTCAGTAGTTCATACAGCGTAATTTGCATACACACCAAAGGTTAACTGAATGGCATGTTTAGGAATAGCAGAGGTCTTCGTGACTTGGCTAAACACTCTCATATTGTCGATTGTTGTAAATACTATAACTTAGATTTCTATA
Organism: Lolium perenne; assembly: GCF_019359855.2. NCBI lineage: Eukaryota > Viridiplantae > Streptophyta > Magnoliopsida > Poales > Poaceae > Lolium > Lolium perenne. The sequence continues at coordinate 2,910,128 of NC_067250.2, read as the reverse complement.
ACTTAGATTTTATTGTTATTTCTAAGACGGGAAAGCGTGATTACTCTCAAACTTTGTTGAACTGGTTATCCGGAGGAATAAATTTTGAATGGTTTTCTCGCCCACCTCGTGGTAAGCTCGGGGGCTTGCTTATTGGAGTCCGCATAGATTTCATGAAAGTTTTAACTAATTCCGATGGCGAGTATCACATTAAACTCACTACTCGGAACCGAGCTGATAATTTCATCCGGATTCTGGTCTCCGTTTATGGTGCTGATCTTTTTACGTGAGCTAGTTAATCTTGCAAAGGATGATCTGTATCATATTCTCATAGGGGGGTTTTAGTTTGCTAAGATTCCGCCGTGAAAAAATTAAAGGTCTTTTTAATGGCCACTGGCCTTTCTTATTTAATGTTGGCATTGATAGCTTAGACTTGAGAGAGGTTGAGATGGCAGGCCGACTGTTTATTTGGGCTAACAGTTTACCTGACCCAACATACGAGAAACTAGATCGTGTATTCATGGACACCACTTGGGAGGATAAATACCCTATGGTGTCTGTCCGCGCCCTAGAACGTATTAAAAAATTGTCGGACCATGCTCCCCTACTTTTAACTATCGAAAACACAAGACCGTTGTCTAAGCAACCGTTCAAGTTTGAACTTCGATAGCTACAGCAATGAGATGGTTAAAAATGTATGGTAAAGACCAGTACATGGCACTAATCCAATATTAAGGTCGAATAAAGATGTGTGCTAAACACCTTTTTAGATGGGCTAGCTACATGGTTGGTATTCTTAAAAAGGAGAAACTTCACTTATCAACTCTTATCGATGAGTTGGAGGCGTTCGCTGAAGTTAGACCTCTAACAAGCACATAATTGGATTGAAAAAACCAATCAAATACTCAATTATCGGGTCTTCTTCTAGAATAAGAGTTGAAGTGTTACCAACGTTCAAAAGCACAATTTATTCTGGAAGGAGATTCAAATATGAGATATTATCATGAGATTACCAGTGCATAGGAAAAAATGTATTCAATATCTAGTACAGGAAGAAGGGATAATTGAAAGCCATAATAAACTCAAATCCTATATTACTAACTATTAAAAGGGTCCATTTGATCCACCGGAGGAGAGTTCCTTCTCCCTAGATGAATCTCAAATAGCCGACATACCCCAAGTGTCTAAGGAGGAGAATGCTATTTTAATAGCCCCTTATTCAGAGGAGGAAGTTAAAAAGCCCCAGGTCCAGATGGTTTCCCCGCTGAATTTTATCAGATTTTTTGGGACACTATCAAAGCGGATATCCTAAAAATGTTCAGCGTTTTACACGTTGGACAATTGGAATTATTCCGTGTAAACTTTGGTGAGGTTATCTTGTTACCTAAGGTTAAGGAGGCATAAAGGATTCAGCAATATCGGCCTATCTACCTCTTAAACGTAAGTTTCAAGATATTTACGAAAGTGGCCACCATTAGACTGAATACAGTGGTGAAACATGTGGTAAAGCCGTAAATCTTGCATTCATGGAAGGACGTAATATCCTAGATGTGTTCCTACATGAGGCGGTACATGAAATGCATACCAAAAAGTTGAATGGGGTAATTTTAAAGCTACATTTTGAGAAGGCTTATAATAAGGTCAAATGGTCTTTCATTCATCAGACACAGGATGAAAGGTTTTTCACCTGAGTGGCGAACATTGCTCAATGATTTTGGGTAGGGGCGAAGCGGTGCGCTCCGGGTTAACGCGGACACCTTTTTCCAGACATGAAAATGTTTGCGCCAAGGCGACCCTCTATCACCACTTTTATTCAACATCGTGGTTGATACGCTCGCTATTTTGATTGAACAAGCTAAATCTGATGGCCAAATTAAAGGGGTGATCCCACATCTGGTTGATGGGGGTTTATCAATCCTTCGATACGTTGATGATACAATCTTATTTATGGAACATGACATCGTTAAAGCTCGAAATCTAAAGCTAATACTGGCAGCTTTAGAGCATTTATCAGGACTGAAAATCAACTTTCATAAAAGTGAATTGTTCTGTTTCAGCGAAGCCCAAGACTCAGTTGCCGAATACACGGAACTGTTTGGTTGTGGGCAAGGTTAGTTTCCTATCAACTATTTGGAAATCCCGATTCACTATCAGAGATTAACATTTGCTGAGTGGAAATTAGTGGAGGAAAGACTTCAGAAGCTACTTAGTAGTTGGAAAGGTAAAGTGCTATTCCAGGGAGGAAGACTGGTACTCATTAATTCAGTGCTCACCAACATGGTGATATGATATCCTTCTTCGTTTTTCCAAAAGGTATTTTACACAAGCTCAACTATTATAGATCGAGATTCTTTTGCAAGGGGATAGTGAAAAAAAGAAGTATCAACTGGTTAAATGGTTTGTTGTATGCCGACCCAAAGATATGGGGGGGCTTGGGATTCATGACCTTGAGGTCAAAATTCAGCCTTATTAGGTAAGTGGCTTTACAAGTTTCTAACCGAAGATGGTATATGGCGGACCCTAGTTAAAAGAAAGTACATTGGCGAGAAAGTGTTATCCCAAATCCGTTGGAAACCGGGAGACTTGCATTTCTGGGCCGGTTTAATGGCTACGAAGAAATTTTTCTTCAGATTTGGTACTTTCAACATCAAGGATGGATCGTAGATACAGTTCTAGGAGGATTCCTGGTTAAGGAATAGACCTCTCTCTGAACAATATTCGGTGTTATATAGCATTGTTCGTTGCAAAAGTGATACCATTGCTTTAGTAATGGCAACCTCACCTCCGCCAGTGACGTTTAGACGAGATTTACATGGCCCGAGACTTCTTGCATGGTATGCTTTACTACTTCGTTTGCAATCCATTCAGTTGTCTGAAGGGCCAGATGAATTTTGTTGGAACTTACAATCTAATGAAAAATTCACAGTGAGTTCACTATACAATGCAATCATCCAACTGGATATACCAGTTGATAGAAACAAGAAAATCTGGAAGATGGAAATTCCGCTAAAAATTAAGATTTTTTGCTGGTATTTGCGTCGAGGGGTAATTCTAACCAAAGATAATCTTGTGAAATGCAATTGTCTTGGGAGTACTAAGTGTGTTTTATGTCATCACAATGAGACGATTAAACACTTGTTCTTTCAGTGTCGCTTTGCCAGATCTATATGGTCATGGTAGCTTTTGATCTGTATCCCCCAACTAGTGTAGCCAATATCTTCAGTAATTGGCTTCATGGTATTGATCACAGATTTAGAACGCTTATTAGGGTGAGAGTGCTTGCTGTTATAGGGTCGCTATGGCTATGCAGAAATGACAAAGTTTTTAATGATAAGAATTGCTCTCTTGCAGGTTATCTACAGATATACCACTACTCACGGTTCGTGGTCTGCACTGCAAAAGCCGGAGAACCGCAACCTCTTTACGGACGTCTGTACACGGTTGGAGGATACGGCGAGGGATACATTTTTTAACATAGGTGGCAGCATAATCTAAGGATTGGGCCACCTCTTCCATCCTAAGGGTCTCTACATTTTCTCATGTTTGATATGTAATTCGCCTATTTATTTTTCTCTTTTGAGACCTGTGCTTTTGAGACCTGTTTGCGACGTTTGAATGACTATGTGTGTCTTAGCTATACAGAGGTTGACTGTAATAGCTTATCAAAAGTAATAAAGCTCCCATTATAAAAAAAAATACACACCAAAGGTTGTCACTTGTGAGCTAAGCTGGAAGCTTGCTATTGTTATTGTTCTTGTATTTCGTCTGAACATTGTCTCAGTTTAGTACATGGATTTGGCAACCAGCAAGGCAGCAATGCATAAGAAGCCGCAGAACTGAGGTAGCTAAGCTAGTTGGTCCCTGGTACTGCAGCAGCAGCGGGTGCACGAGGGGGCGGAGCTCCCCTTTGGGCAAGGTATGGCACTTGCCCTACCTTGATTTTCAGCAAAAATTCGAATATATATGCATATGTGGATATACCATCAATTTTGTACATATTTTTAAGGGAAAACCAAAGAAAAAGATGTGTTGTACCAGCAGGAGGAGAACAATCAAGCAGTAATTAAGCAACCAAATTGGGCTTATGCTAGCTGTGCCGCGCGTGGTGGACGGAAACCAACCGTCCGTGTCCTGCGCTTCGATAGTGAGAAGGACCAGCGATCGTGATTCGTGACCCATGAGTCAGTTGTTTCGTCTGTTCGTCTTCGACGGTCGACGCGAGTCACGCCAGACGCCCAGAAGCGACTTCTGCTCAGGAGATCATTTCACTGCACCGCCGGCTGCTTTCTCCCGACGAGATTCCTCCGACTCCCCCGCCCCCGGCCAGGCCGTCCGGCTGCGCGCCCCTAGTCCTGCAAATCACGCAGGTCTAGCATCTAGGTTTTCCGGAGAATGCAGAGCTGTTTTCGATTTTGTACTCGAGACTTGAGAAGAATTAAGATGGACATGAAGGGGAAGAACACTGCAGCTAGAGCAGAGGTACAATTGTAGAAGTTTTTTTCAAATTGCTGAAGTTTATAACTTTAAATTTATGAATTGTAAGGTCGGTAACATTGACAAACTACTAATGCATTTCATGTTTCCAATTGCATATTTGAAGAGATATTTTATGCCACTTGCTAGTGCCAGCCAATCTAAACCAAACACCTGCGAAGACCTGTAAATTTTTGAATTGTGAGCTCACTAACATGGACAAATCTGTGAATTGCTTACCATTATATAAACTATTAATGTTTTGAAACAGTTTATTCTTTTCGGCAATTTTTAACATTTAAAATTTTGCCCGACCACAATTTTTTTTCGTCCTCCGCCACTGCTCGGGTGTAAGAGCACCGCTGCACTGTGACCTCGTCGACGGCGAGCGTGTCAGTCGGGAACGGGCAGGCGCCGCCGTGCGCGCCCTGCAGCGGCGCGCAGGGCGCCGGCGTGACGTCCGCCGACAAGCCCTCGACGTCGGCGCAGTTCCACGACACCTTCCTGGCCTTGGTCATCTCGGCGGTGACGTTGGCCATGCAGATCCCCCTGAAGGGCGCGCCCTGGATGCCCTCCATCCTCGCCGCCTCCTTCCACACCCCGGTCGCCACCATGTCGCGCCCTGCCCGTCGATGGTGCCGGTGTTGCTGGTGATCACCACGTCCGTGATGTTCGAGCCGCCGATGAGGCTCGTGTACCGCCCGCCGGCGTGGTCCCTTCCCCTGCCGTAGGAAGGCAGAGGATCGATGACCGGCCACTCGGTGATGTCCTGTTGCAAGAACACGTCGACTGAATTATTTTAGCTTGCGTTCTTCAGCATCACAATTCAGAAACTGAAAAAATCCAAGAAATGAACAGGGGATAAACTAATGGTGGTGAATCGCACGGACCTGGGAAGCGAGGATGACGGTGTCGGCGTGGAGGAAGAGCGTGAAGTGGCTGGTGAGGTTGAAGGGTGCCGTCGACCACTTGCCCGCGGGCACGTACAGCATGCTGCCGCCGCCGCCTTCGCGGGAGTACTGCGACAGGTGCGCCACCGCCTTCTGGAACGCCGCGGTGTTGGACGTGGTGCCGTCGCCCACGCCGCCGAAGTCCGTCAGCGACGTCGTGTGCTCCCGGCACGTCGGCGCCAGGTACGTGCTCTGCTCCCCGGTGGGGCCCGCTTCCGGAGGGACGTGGCGGCGCTCTGCCGCCGTCCCCGACGACGCAGCGACGACGAGGAGGACGCATAGAATCTGTGGCAAAGAAAACAAATAACCATCCGGAGATCCATTGTGAGTGCGCTGCTTCGCTAGTAAAATGTTCCAGAGAAAGCTCTGAAATTTTGTGACTGCTGAAACAAGAACATAATGCCCCAAAAAAAATGTGAAAGATTCAAGATTCTGAAACAAAAAAATAATATGCCCCGCAGAATCTTGAAGCTTGATCCGAGCGAACGAGAAACACAAAGGGGTGAATAATCAAGCTTCAAGATTCTGAAACGAGGTGGTGGACTATTACAAAACAACCAAGGCTCCATCGAACCGATTGAAACTGTCTTCACAGCCTTGAATCGAAGGGAACTACTATAGAGACTTGAATAAGCAACAAGGCATAACACTAATGAGGGTCCCTAGCATTTAGATAACCTTAAGCACACTAGTTTTTCCTCATGGGAGAAATGGGAGGCTAAAGGGAATAGGAATGTAGGAAATCTATGCCAATAATAAATCTTGAAGGTTGTGAACTAGAAACAAATTATCAGTCTCTTCAACCGATCGTGCCCAGGGGCGGGCCCACTTCAATTCAAAGGTATTCAGTTGAATACCCAAATATTTTGAAAAATATACCAATATATCAATGTTCTAAGGAATGTATAGAAAGTAAAACTGCTGTACTATGTTTACTAGTTGAATGCCCGTGTGTTGCTACGCCCCTGTTTCTATACGATTAATTTTTTAAATTATTACAATGAATTCAGATATGTCTCATTTGTGAACATATGATGTACATAAATATATTCGCGTAAACAGAAAAGATATGCACACAATATAACACAAATTGAATATGTTTACAACCTTTACATTTTGATTTAGATGGTTGCATCTCAACGTGACAAAACTCGCTTTCTTAAAACAAACCGAACTTGCCACTCGATCGAGTTGGTGCTTTGGTGCACGATGAGTCGGTGACACACTAACATGGGTGATTTAATTATTGTTTTCAGCACTACCATTATACCATATAAAACCAACTACGTAATTCTTAATTTTTGCGAATAAAAAGGGTTTGCAATTCTCTTACGATTTGCTCTTTTTAAAGCTTTGCTTTGTAAATCCTAGAGACACCAATTGGTCCCTACAGATATAGCTTTTCTTCTTACCTTCGTATCTTCCGGAATCTTTTTGATAAAGGTATCTTACTTTACAAACCACGATAAAGTAACTATATGTTGTTTAGAGAGCGGCCATCAGCCAGTTCGATGGGTGAGCTTACTGTCATGGATAAACTTGCATCCAATGAACAAAAGAATAGCAACTTTTTCTGGCGGGAAGGGAGTATCTAAATCACTGTCAGGCAGCTGAGTATACATTGCCCGTTACAATAAATTTAAAAAGAAAATCAGGTGATGAACCCTTTAGGTTTCGCTAGCTCTACTGTAAGCAAACTTCACAAATTAATTTGTGAACTTGCTTATTACACACTCTTCAAATTTAGAAGCAAAAGAAAAATCTCAGAAGATGTTTTAAGCTGGGTGATCTCATCCTACACATACCAGTTCCTTCAGAGGTTCTTGTCACCATTCTAGATAGTCTTGAGGCATTGTTAGACTCCGCGATGGCAATGGTAGGGTCAAACAACTTGGAGTTTAAGACCGGCAGCAGATGTTCGAGCTTCGGCCTCATTGCCATCGTAGCAGCTAGGTATTGTTTCAGCTGCAGATATGAGAGCTTCACATATATGGTTTCAGATGACGATAAAGGGCACGACCCTTCCAATTTTAGAATCGATAGCCTCATACACATTGGCTTGATCCAAGGTGGCTTTGGTCTTGTCCAGTCTTCATGTCAACTGGTAGCAAGAAATGACAGGTTGGGGAGCTTATAAGCAGCCTGGATGCCTAGAGTGCAGCACACAACCTTCCCCTTACCTCTGTTAACTCTCGCTTGTTTATAATTCCCTGCCTGCAAGGAAGAAATATAACCTTTGGAGAAAAATCACCGAGCCACCGATTGTGTCTTCACCTTTATACTAAAGCACAATTTGGAATAGTTGATTACGTGAAACAGTCAGCTCAAACAATAACAATTGTTGGGTGTCTATGGCAGGCCTCACTTTGGCATGTATTTCTTTTCGAAATGAAACCTTGGCTTGTATAGACATCCAGTTCTCGCACCTCCTTCCCCCTACTGCAATACCAAAAGAAACGCCCATCATTCTCACCGGTGAACGGAATTAAGCACGTCAATACTGCAAAACAAGCGGAACGCCCATCATTCTCACCAATGAACACAATTAAGAACGTGGATCTGAAAGGAGAGGTTAGGGCATTCTTGAGGACAATCCAGCGTTTCTTGGTGTGGGGGTTCATCGTGGGGCGGTCTAGGATGGGGAGACGCCAGTGACGACCTAGAAGAGAGATGACGTGGTCATGTAGATAAGCTGGTCCTGGCCTCAAAGGTGAGGCAGTGGGCTTCACCTGAGACAACGGGCTTCATGGGTTGGTGGCAGCGAGCTAGCGACCTTCAATGGAGGTGGCCATGGTATAGTGAGACATGTGGCGGTAGTGCCGCGTCGGAGGAGAGTGCGTGGGCACGGTGCACCTCAATGGAAACTCTGAGGCGGCGAGTGTGGGAAAAAATCCACCATGATTCTCAACACTATCTTTGATTTTTTTGTATCTATGATTTCCATGCGTCTATGATTTTTTCATTGATCCTTGCAATAGTTATCCGGACATTAATTTCTCGCTCCTGAAAGGAGGGGAGATTTTATAATTTGCCACATATTATTTAGGACTTCTATAATTTGCCACACATTACTTGCCTCTTTATAATTTGCCACACATCACATTGTTTTCTTTATGATTTGCCTTGTTTCTTCTTTTACAGATCTATTTTTTTAACTCCTAAGTACGTTATGAAATACAGTATACTCGTGCCTCTTGGAAGATGATACCAGGTGTCCAGGTCAATCGGTGAAACAGGGGGGCATAGGTATCGGGAGAGAGGAGCTGCGGCCGGAGCGCCTTCGCCGCCAGCCGGACCACCACGCACGAAGCAGGAACACAGCAGTCGCCGCCCTGAGGAAAGGCATATAGGAAGTTACTAACGTGCATGCTCCTCCTTTTCATAATGAGAAAGAGTTTACATGAAATAGTCAAAGTTGAAAAGATGAGAATGGCGGTGGAGCTGAGAGGCTTGTTGACGCTGCTACATATTTGGTCATAATGTTCTACCGACAATACTCATACCGTACTGGGTCACTACTCACAAGTCACAACCTTAGACACAAATGACGTGGTGTAAGAATTATATGTCAACTTGAAGCAGCACAAATTGGCAGTCATCACATCATGCAGAATCTCATCAGACGTACATCAGGACAGAAGAACAATGACAGTGGTGGCAAGTCATATTTTTTCAAATTACCTTGTTTGATGGACTGATTTCCATCTTTTCTTTAAATTACCTAAACTATTGTTTCCTTGGTTTGGTGGATGCTACAAATTCCTCTTGACTTCCCTTATAGTGGGGATCTATTTGGTACGGATCTGATTGGTATTTGCTTGATTGGCGTTATTTACTTGATTGGTGCCTGCTACAAGTAAAGGATGTGATTGTTTCATTGTTTGTGGTGATCTGATTGGTACATAATACTACTTTGGCGCGCCTGCTGATCTGTTTGATGGGCATTTGTGAGGTGATGAGCGGCTAGGATCTTCCGAATGTTTGATGTCAAAGTGTACACCATCCCCAACTTCAATATAATAGTAAAGATAATGTTGAGATAGGTCAAATGGTTTGGAAGGAACCGTTTTGTTCACTGTAACATCCCAAATTTTAAAACAAAGAAGAAAATGAATTTCCCTTATTTCAAATTTTGGAGCCAACAAAAACTTTAATTGAATTACTTGATATGCATAGTACTCATGCATGTATGTGGTGGTCTTTGCCATGATTGTTTGTTTGAAGTGTTGAACCTATTTCTAAACCCTAAACCCTACCCCTTCTCAAAATAAAAAAGGAACAAAGAAAAGAAATTAAAATAAAAGGAAAGTCTTATGTGGCAAATGGCCATATTTGCAAATATGGGTCTATGCCCTATTTACTTTACCAAAATGGTTTGAAACCATTACTAAACCCAACTTAACACTCAATCAACCCAACACAATGACTTTTGGTCAAAGAAAAAAAATGAAATTCATATATGAGCCTATGGCACATTTGCAAATCTTAACCTAGGCCATGTTTAACTTGTGTTGATAGTTGGAGAACATCAATAAGCTCAAAATAATAACATTTGAATCAAAGAAATGCAAAACAAATCAAAAGAAAAATCAAAACCAAGTCACATATGATAATGGTCATTTCTGAAATTAATAGCCTGATGCCTACTTTGAGCCCCTGTATTAAGCAATTTTTAAACTAAACTTTCTCAACTCTTTGCTCCTCATCCAAGAGCACATCAAGGTGATCACATGTGGTGTTGACCATCCATACAAATTCTTTTTCAATTGCTTGTTATAAGACTGCAAAGTAGCAACTTTGAAACACAAACAAGATCATACCAAATTTGATTTTCACCAAACCACCTCCACTTTGCAAACCAACACCATCACTAGGTGCCAAATATTATTTGAATCACACCCAAGAAAAATTTTGGCAAAATTCAAAATAAAAGTTCTTGTGGCCATTGTGTCGAGCACCTTGTGTGCACAAATCTGCCAACTCCATACACTGTAATATCCAGAGGTTTTTAGACTAAACCATCCATGCCTAGGTCATCCTCAGCTCTCTCTTGCATCCCCTGCACCAAGCCAAGTCATTGCAACAATGATCACATGAGATAAGCAACAAGGACAAGCCCATGTCACTCACATTCCACTCACCATGATCACCCCTCTCTCCCCTCACCTCTGGCTCACCTCACCTTGTCCACTAGACGTGCCTCACTCCACTGCATCTGCCTGTACTCGCCCTGGTCGAAGAGGAGACGTGCACCGTCCGGACCAGACCGTGCCCATGTCACCCAGAGCGTGCCAGGATCGGCACGGCCACGCTCACGGGCACGGCAGAGCGCGGCATAGCCCCGTCGCCTCAGACCCCCTCTCGCCCTCTCCTCTCTCCCACGCACTCACCCACGACCCAGCTCCCTCTTAGACACCTCCATTTCCCCGCACGTGCCCTGTAGCCGTCGTCGTCATCGCCGATCGCCGCCACTGTCCGCCGGACACGATCACGCGCCCACACGCTCCCGTCCACCCCCTACTGCGCCAGGACCACCATGACGAACGCGGTGACACTGTGAGCAGCTCCCTTCCCTCGCCCATGCTCCTCCCCCTCTGTAAAATCGTCGACGCCACCGCCATTCCCGTGCCGCTCTGCTCCTCGTCGACCCTATAAATAGAGCCACTCCTAGCCTCTTCCAAGCACTCCATCCTCCTCTCCTCTCTCCAGTGAAGCTTCTAGAGCCCTCGCACTTCCCAATTAGCTACCACGCTGCCCCAATTCCACCACCGGAGGCCGCCGGAGACGCTGAAGACCGAGCTGAAGTTCCCGAGCCTCACTGGAGCCGCCGTGACCCTCCTTCGACTCGCCGGAGCTTCCTCTGCCGTTTGCCCGCCTCGCCGACCCCTTTGGACCCCGGTAAGGGCCCTCCCTGGACCCTCATGGCTGCCGGCTAGGGTTTGTGCTCGTCGGAGCTCGTCTCCGACGAGGACGACACCACAACCGTCTGATCTCCTTTTGATCCAACGGCTTATATCACGTACCCCTTCGGTAGTTGTAAAGGGCACTGACGAGTGGACCCCGCCGTCAAGTGATGACCCACAAGTATAGGGGATCGCAGCAGTCTTCGAGGGTAGTATAACCCAAATTTATTGATTCGACACAAGGGGAGGTAAAGAATACTTATAAGCCTTAACAACTGAGTTGTCAATTCAGCTGCACCTGGAAAAACACTAGTAACAGGGGTGATGTGAAAGTAGCAGTGATATGAGAGCAGTAGTAACGAATAATAACAGCAGTAATAGCAATATGAGAGCAATGGCACCAGAAGATAGTTGATACTACTTCCAATGACATATAGAACAAGTATATTATGATGAGAGATGGACCGGGGTTCCCAGCGATCTACACTAGTGGTAACTCTCCAATAAGTGACAACTGTTGGGTGAACAAATTACAGTTGGGCAATTGATAGGAATCAAAGCATTAAGATAGAACATCAAGCTTATTAATCATGTAGGCATGTTTTCCATATATAGTCGTACGTGCTCGCAATGAGAAACTTGCACAACATCTTTTGTCCTACCAGCCGGTGGCAGCCGGGCCTCAAGGGAAACTACTGGATATTAAGGTACTCCTTTTAATAGAGTACCGGAGCAAAGCATTAACACACCGTGAAAACATGTGATCCTCACATCACTACCATCCCCTCCGGTTGTCCCGATTTCTGTCACTTCGGGGCCATTGGTTCCGGACAGTGACATGTGCATACAACTTGTAGATACAACCTAAGCAATAAGTATAGAGCTCAAATCTAAGATCATGCCACTCGGGCCCTAGTGACAAGCATTAAGAATAACAAGATTGCAGCAACAATAACTTCACAAACTTTATAGATAGACTAATCATAATGTATCATCCATCGGATCCCAACAAACACAACACCGATTACATCAGATGAATCTCAATCATGTAAGGCAGCTCATGAGACCATTGTATTGAAGTACATGGGGGAGAGTATACCGACATAGCTACTGCTAGAACCCGTAGTCCATGGGGGAACTACTCACGGAGCATGGCGGAGGCGGTGGCATTGATGGAGATGGCTTCCGGGGGCACTTCCCCGTCCCGGCAGGGTGCCGGGACAGAGACTTCTGTCCCCCGAATTGGAGTTTCGCGATGGCGGCGGCGCCACGCAACTTTTCTGGAGTTTCGTCAATTGGTACTGCGTTTTTAGGTCGAAAGGGATTTTATAGGCGAAGAGGCGGCGCAGGGGGGCACCTGGGGGCGCCACACCCTAGGCCGGCGCGGCCAGGGTCTGGCCCGCGCCGCCATGTGGTGTGGTGGCCCCTGGCCCCTCTCCGACTCTTCTTCGGTGTTCTGGATGCTTCCGGGAAAAATAGGAGGTTTGGCGTTGATTTCGTCCAATTCCGAGAATATTGCCCGAACAGCCTTTCGGGAACCAAAAACAGCAGAAAACAGGAACTGGCACTGTGGCATCTCGTTAATAGGTTAGTTCCGGAAAATGCATGAAATCCTCATAAAGTGCAAGCAAAACATGTAAGTATTGTCATAAAACAAGCATGGAACGACAGAAATTATGGATACGTCGGGGACGTATCAGCATCCCCAAGCTTAGTTCCTGCTCGTCCCGAGCAGGTAAACGATAAAAAGAATAATTTCTGTAGTGACATGCTACTTACATAACCTTGATCATACTATTACAAAGCATATGAAATGAATGAAGTGACTCAAGGCAATGATCTATAGTTGCTAACAAGTAGATAACATATAGCAAAACTTTTCATGGAGAGTACTTTCAAGACAAGCATCAAAAGATTGCACAAGAGTTAACTCATAAAGCAATAAATTCAAAGTAAAGGCATCGAAGCAACACAAAGGAAGATATAAGTTTCAGCGATTGCTTTCAACTTTCAACATGCATATCTCATGGATAATTGTCAACACAAAGTAATATGATGAATGCAAATATGCAAGTATGTAAGAATCAATGCACAGTTAACACAAGTGTTTGCTTCTAAGATGGAAGGAAGTAGGTAAACTGACTCAACATAAAAGTAAAAGAATGGTCCTCATAGAGGAAAAGCATCGATTGCTATATTTGTGCTAGAGCTTTGATTTTGAAAACATAAAGAGAGCATAAAAAGTAAAGTTTTGAGAGGTGTTTGTTGTTGTCAACGAATGGTAGTGGGCACTCTAACCCCCTTGCCAGACAAACATTCAAAGAGCGGCTCCCATTTTATTTTTATTTTTGGGTGGCACTCCTTCCAACCTTTCTTTCACAAACCATGGCTAACAGAATCCTCGGGTGCCTGCCAACAATCTCATACCATGAAGGAGTGCCTTTTTATTTTAGTTTTATTATGATGACACTCCTCCCAACCTTTGCTTACACAAGCCATGGCTAACCGAATCCTTCGGGTGCCGTCCAACAATCTCATACCATGGAGGAGTGTCTATTTAGTTTAATTAATTTGGGACTGGGAATCCCATTGCCAGCTCTTTTTGCAAAATTATTGGATAAGCGGATGAAGCCACTAGTCCATTGGTGAAAGTTGCCCAACAAGATTGAAAGATAAACACCACATACTTCCTCATGAGCTATAAAACATTAACACAAATTGAGAAGCATTTTGAATTGTTTAAAGGTAGCACTCAAGCAATTTACTTTGGAATGGCAGGAAATACCACATAGTAGGTAGGTATGGTGGACACAATTGGCATAGTGGTTGGCTCAAGGATTTTGGATGCATGAGAAGTATTCCCTCTCGATACAAGGCTTAGGCTAGCAAGGTTGTTTGAAGCAAACACAAGTATGAACCGGTACAGCAAAACTTACATAAGAACATATCGCAAGCATTATAATACTCTACACTGTCTTCCTTGTTGCTCAAACACTTTTACCAGAAAATATCTAGACCTTAAGAGAGATCAATTATGCAAACCAATTTCAACAAGCTTTACGGTAGTTCTCCACTAATAAGTTTAAACCACATGCAAAAACTTAATCATGATCTACTTGAGAGCTCAAAACAATTGCCAAGTGTCAAATTATCCAAGACATATGAGGCATTTTCTTTTCCCAACCAAATAATAATAAGTGCTATAGCTTCCAACTTTTATCATTGAACATTAAAAGTAAAACGAAGAAAAGTGTTCATATGAAAAAGCGGAGCGTGTCTCTCTCCCAAACAAGGATTGCTAGGATCCGAATTTATTCAAACACAAACAAAAATAAAAGCACACATACACTCCAAGTAAAGCACATATGATGTGACCGAATAAAAATATAGTTTCAGGGGAGGAACCTGATAAGTTGATGAAGAAGGGGATGCCTTGGGCATCCCCAAGCTTAGACGCTTGAGTCTTCTTAAAATATGCGGGGATGAACCACGGGGGCATCCCCAAGCTTAGACTTTTCACTCTTCTTGATCATATATCATCCTCCTCTCTTGACCCTTGAAAACTTCCTTCACAACAAACTTCTCATAAACTTCATTAGAGGGATTAGTACTCAAAAAAATTGAATCCACCTTGGTCCTGTAGTGGCACATTGCAAGAACTCAATAAAACATTAGCTACAGCTCTCTACGTCTAGAAAAGCCCGCTTAAAGTCCACAAGAGACAATGCAAAAAACAGAGACAGAATCTGCCAAAACAGAACAGCCAGTAAAGACGAATTTTAAATAAATACTTCCGTTGCTCAAATCAGAAAACTCAAAACTAATGAAAGTTGCGTACATATCTGAGGAACACGCACGTAAATTGGAATAATTTTCTGAGTTTCCTACAGAGAATTAGACCCAGATTCGTGACAGATAGAAATCTGTTTCTGCGCAGAAATCCAAATCTAGTATCAACCTTCGATTAGAGGCTTCACTTGGCACAACAAAACACAAAACTAAGATAAGGAGAGGTTGCTACAGTAGTAAATAACTTCCAAGACACAAATATAAAATAAAGTACTGTAGCAAAATAACACATGGGTTATCTCCCAAGAAGTTGCTTTCTTTATAGCCGTTAAGATGGGCTCAGCAGTTTTAATGATGCACTCGCAAGAAATAGTATTTGAAGCAAAAGAGAGCATCAAAAAGCAAATTCAAAACACATTTAAGTCGAACATGCTTCCTATGAAAAGAAATCTTGTACACAAATAAATTCATGAAGAACAAAGTGACAAGCATAAGAAGATAAAACAGGTGTAGCTTCAAAATTTTAAGCACATAGAGAGGTGTTTTAGTACCATGCAAATTTCTACAACCATATTTTCCTCTCTCATAATAATTCTCAGTAGCTTCATGAATAAACTCAACAATATAACTATCACATGCAGCATACTTTCCATGATTTCCAAACACATAATTTTTATCAAGTTCAAGAATAGTGGAATTAAAACTTTCAAACTTACTTTTATTAATAATATAACAAGGTAGATGATCAATCTCAAGAGATATGGGACACATAGATAAAATTAAATCCTCTCCAATCCCATTTTCATTAGTAGTACAATTAATATTATCAAGTAACATAGGACCATCATCTAGAGCTTTATCATAAACATTTGCCAAGCAAAATTCTTTAGTACCATGCATTTCGACATCAGGCACAAACAAAGCATTATCATAAGATTTATCAAAGTAGCATGGATTATCATATATAACAGTAGCATAATTATTCTCACAAGTTTTACTCATAGGTAATATTTCAAGAGAATCCACAAGAACATAACATTCAACCTCTTTCGGTAAGCATGGAGGACAATCAAATAGTGTAAGAGATGAAGAGTTACTCTCATTAGAAGGTTGGCATGGGTAGCTAATCCATTCTTCCTCCTTTTGTTCGTCACTCTCCTCTCCTTTTTCATCCAATGAGCTTTCAGGTTCATCAATTTCCTCCTCTTTTTCATCCAATGAGCTTTCAGGTTCATCAATTTCTTCTTCCACCGGTTCCTGCAAATTGTGAGTGCATTCTTGTGCATTAATGTGTCTCTCTTTATAATCAAGGATATAAGGATTCCTTCTGTAGCATTCTATGCAAGAATTAAGGATAGTAGAGACATAATCTTTAAGGTCCTTACAAATAGCACAAGTTTCATAATTCTCAACCATGAAGGATTCTATCTCGGAGGCTCCCATAAATAAGACAAATTGTTCTACCTCTTCGAACCCATAATGAATATAGCAATTCCGATTATAGCTCTTAATAAAATATTCCTCACTAAAGCCACATTGAAATTTAAGATGTTTAGTATCCTGTCGAGAGCAACAGTTTATATCATGGCGTCTAAGCAAGATTCTAGCAATTGTATTCAATTTTTCTATCATAGCACTCATTACTTTACCAGTTCTTGATTCTCTATAACAATTATAACATTCCATAAGCTCCAAGTAGGTTGTTGGTTCTCCCATGACAGCAGTTTTTAATTTTTTGGTTTTTCAAATTTTTATGGATTTTTGGGTATATGAGACAAATAAAACAAGACAAAAATAAACTAAGCAAAAGTAAACTACGCAAAATAATACTAGACAGAAATAAACTAAGCACAAATAAACTAGGCAAAAGTAAACTAAGCAAAGCAAAATAAAACAAATTAAAAATAGAGAGAGAGGTAGAGTGTACTCCCCAGGTGAACTTATGAGTAGAGCTATGCCTCCCCGGCAACGGCGCCAGAAAACAGTCTTGATGACCCACAAGTATAGGGGATCGCAGCAGTCTTCGAGGGTAGTATAACCCAAATTTATTGATTCGACACAAGGGGAGGTAAAGAATACTTATAAGCCTTAACAACTGAGTTGTCAATTCAGCTGCACCTGGAAAAACACTAGTAACAGGGGTGATGTGAAAGTAGCAGTGATATGAGAGCAAAGAGTAGTAACAAGAATACAGCAGTAATAGCAATATGAGAGCAATGGCACCAGAAGATAGTTGATACTACTTCCAATGACATATAGAACAAGTATATTATGATGAGAGATGGACCGGGGTTCCCAGCGATCTACACTAGTGGTAACTCTCCAATAAGTGACAAGTGTTGGGTGAACAAATTACAGTTGGGCAATTGATAGGAATCAAAGCATTAAGATAGAACATCAAGCTTATTAATCATGTAGGCATGTTTTCCATATATAGTCGTACGTGCTCGCAATGAGAAACTTGCACAACATCTTTTGTCCTACCAGCCGGTGGCAGCCGGACCTCAAGGGAAACTACTGGATATTAAGGTACTCCTTTTAATAGAGTACCGGAGCAAAGCATTAACACACCGTGAAAACATGTGATCCTCACATCACTACCATCCCCTCCGGTTGTCCCGATTTCTGTCACTTCGGGGCCATTGGTTCCGGACAGTGACATGTGCATACAACTTGTAGATACAACCTAAGCAATAAGTATAGAGCTCAAATCTAAGATCATGCCACTCGGGCCCTAGTGACAAGCATTAAGAATAACAAGATTGCAGCAACAATAACTTCACAAACTTTATAGATAGACTAATCATAATGTATCATCCATCGGATCCCAACAAACACAACACCGATTACATCAGATGAATCTCAATCATGTAAGGCAGCTCATGAGACCATTGTATTGAAGTACATGGGGGAGAGTATACCGACATAGCTACTGCTAGAACCCGTAGTCCATGGGGGAACTACTCACGGAGCATGGCGGAGGCGGTGGCGTTGATGGAGATGGCTTCCGGGGGCACTTCCCCGTCCCGGCAGGGTGCCGGGACAGAGACTTCTGTCCCCCGAATTGGAGTTTCGCGATGGCGGCGGCGCCACAGTAACTTTTCTGGAGTTTCGTCAATTGGTACTGCGTTTTTAGGTCGAAAGGGATTTTATAGGCGAAGAGGCGGCGCAGGGGGGCACCTGGGGACGCCACACCCTAGGCCGGCGCGGCCAGGGTCTGGCCCGCGCCGCCATGTGGTGTGGTGGCCCCCTGGCCCCTCTTCGACTCTTCTTCGGTGTTCTGGATGCTTCCGGGAAAAATAGGAGGTTTGGCGTTGATTTCGTCCAATTCCGAGAATATTGCCCGAACAGCCTTTCTGGAACCAAAAACAGCAGAAAACAGGAACTGGCACTGTGGCATCTCGTTAATAGGTTAGTTCCGGAAAATGCATGAAATCATCATAAAGTGCAAGCAAAACATGTAAGTATTGTCATAAAACAAGCATGGAACGACAGAAATTATGGATACGTCGGGGACGTATCATCAAGCCACTCGCGTCCCGCGTGGCAGCCCCTCTGGCCCGGCCCGTTTTTCCTCTCCTGACCCGTTTAGCTTTCCCGCCAAGCCCACGTATTTGAATTCAAATTAATTCATTTAGTCTAAATTCAATACTGATGTCATGTTCAAAATTAAATAGAAAAATAACCACTGAGCCAAAATTGATGAATTAAATATTTCTGGAAAGCTTATGAAAAGATCTAGCCAACCCCACTGGTCTCAACCCTTGATTCATGATAGATCACTTGCAATAAAAATAACAAGGCAGTACCTTTTCAAAATTCTATATTTATTAAAAATCAACCATAAATTATTTTGTGTTGATTCCAACTCTCAAAAATCACATTTCATATTGTCTATTTGAATATGTAAAAATATGACATGGTTGTTTCATATGATCATGGGCTAGAGTAAATAATGGTATGTGGCTATTTCTCGTCCATTTAAAATACTACTTCCTCCATATAGGTTTAACAGGTGTGCACGAAGTTTAAGATAAAGTTTAAACATTAATTTTGTCAACAAAATATAAATTATATATTGTTATCCCTAGAATTTAGCCAAAGCAGGAGGTGGGCCGTGATTGAGATGGGCTTGGAAGATATGCGCATGAAGTGTCTCTAAATCGGCCTTGTACGAGAGTTTGGGCTAGATTGCCCGTGTATCTGTATATTATGGTAGATTAGAATTAAGAGATAGAGTTTAGCTCGTACACGGTTAGGTTTATTCCCGAATTAGAAAGTCCCCGGACTATAAATATGTATCTAGGGTTATTGAGAAAGGAGGACGAACACGTTCACAACAAACACAATCTAGGCGCATCGCCACCCCTTGTTTCGAGGGTTTCTTCCGGGTAAGCATCATGCTGCCTAGATCGCATCTTGCGATCTAGGCAGTATAGGTTTATTCGTTATCTGGTGTTGCTCGTACTGAAGCCTTGTTGATGGCGAGTAACACTACTTATCGTAGATGTTTTGGGGCTTGCATCGTTGTTCTTCTGATATGCTTGCTTAGCTATGCTGCCCCTCGATGTCTAGCCGCCCTTACACCTATCTTAGGTGTAAGGGCGGCATCTTGCTTCGTCTTTATTTAGTAGATTTGATCTGTTATAGTTGCTCCTTGTTCTTCAAGGATTAGTTTGATATCCGTATGGTTAGGCCTTGCAAACGGGTTGAACGATCCGGTAGTGCGTTAGGTATGGTTTGCCGATCCTAGAAGGGATGTTCCGGGAATCGACTCCATGTTGGTTTTTAGGCCTCTTTTAGGGTTAGTTTTCCATCATCTTTCGTATCTGCTAGGCTCAACTACGCGTAGGATGCTCCGGTTATACGGTGAATACCCTAAACTGTCGTAGGTCGATTTAGCTTAATATTGATGAAGCAGAATACCCATGTTATTGCAAGATCTAATATGAACCATGGGTCAATCGGCTCTTTGAGCCGATGAGCAGGGTAACCTGAGAGCCGATCGAGACTCATTTAATGTTTACGTGTCTACCATTCAGGAAACTAATCGAAGCGATCAAACACCTTCCTGACCAGGTATAGGTCAGGTGGTACGCCCTTGCGACCGTCAGGACGTGTGCCAGAGCACTGCGGGCCGTCGCCCGAGGGACCAGGGCCCACCAGCAGTCTTGGGAGCCTCCTGGCTCTTCGAGTTGCTCGTCGCTGCTCGCCGGTGGGTTTTGGCAGGCAACACATTCTGGCACGCCCGGTGGGACAATCTGCAGCAACCACGTCAACATCTGCAGCTGAGATGTCGGACGAACCAGTCAAGTACGAAGATCTGCCTGAAGAGCACAAGAAGAAGTATGATGAGCTTAAGGCTCTCTTCGAAGCCGATCTCATCGGCTCTTTCGAAAAAACCCGTTCACATGGCATGTTCAAAGGATTCACACCCGAAGGCGTGCTCGATGGAGTAGATCTGTCTCTTCCTTCGGAGGAGCGCACCAGAGCCCTGCGCCAGGAAACCAATTATATGGTGGCTCATTCTCTACATCGTCATTCTGAGAGCCTGGTGAACGCTTTCGAGCGTGTTGCGCTTCGTGTGGTTCAGGAAATCATGAAGCATCGGTATTCTCCGTCAGGACCTGCCCTAGGAACTCACCAGGGAGAGGCACCGTTCCACACCAGACCGCAACTACCATTCGCGCTTGCAGCTCCAGAGCCACAGGGTTCACCCGCATACGTCGTCTACAAGGTTGGAGGTGATCCTGGCGATTACCAATTCCTGTATGAGCCGCCTAAAGAGATCCCACATGGGTACGTGTGCACATACGTGTCGGACTGCAATAACTGGGCGCGCACGAACCAGATTACAGCAGGAGGGATTGCTGGAGCAGGAGGGAGTTCTGGAGCAGACGCCGATAAACAGGCGTGGCTAGCTAAATATGCCACCGGAACGAGTCATGAAAGCTCAACCCCTGCAGCTCATACCGTGGATCAAATTAGTACAATCTTGAGAGATCAGTTCGGTATCCTGCCAAAGAGGAGAACAATCGGCTATTCCAAGCCGTATCCCAACGAATATGACCTGATTCCGATGCCGCCCAAATATCGGCTCCCTGAATTCACAAAGTTCAGTGGATCAGAAGGGTCCATCTCAATCGAGCATGTGAGCCGATACTTGGCACAGCTGGGCATGATTTCAGTATCAGACCCGCTACGAGTAAGGTTTTTCGCGCAGTCTCTCACAGGACCAGCTTTTGGGTGGTACACCTCGTTGCCACCAGATTCAGTCCGGACATGGAAGCAACTGGAAGAGCAGTTTCATGTACAATATCACTCAGAAGCTACCGAAGCTGGCATTGCCGATCTGACGCAGGTGCGGCAAAGGCGGGGAGAGACGGTGTCTGAATACATTCAGCGTTTCAAGACTGTCAAGAACCGATGTTATTCGGTTCGTTTAACTGAGAAAGAAGCAGTCGATCTGGCAGTGGTGGGTCTCGCAGCGCCGATCAAAGATCTGGCTTTCCAAGTGGACTAAAATTCACTGCCGCACATGGTCCAGAAACTGACATTGTATGAGCAGCGCCACCCAGAATTGTACCAAGACAAGTTCAAGCGCCCGATAGGCCTGGTCGAGGCAGAAGAAGTGGAAGACTTTGCAGAAGATCAGGAAGTTGTCGTGGTTGAATGGGCTCGGGGGGCAGTACCCGTGTCCTGCAAATGGGTGAAACAACCAGGGCCTGCAAAAGGGTTTGACTTTGATATAAGCAAAACTGAGCAGATTTTCGATTTGCTGCTGAAGGAAAAACAGCTGAAGTTACCCGAAGGCCATAAAATCCCTACGGTGCAAGAGTTGAACGGGAGACCGTACTGCAAATGGCATCACACATTCACCCACGTCACCAACGACTGCAAAGTGTTGCGTCAACAGATTCAAATGGCGATAGAACAAGGCCGATTAATCTTCGGTCAGTTTTCCATGAAAGTGGACATGCAACCGTTTCCTGGCGTCAACATGGTGGAGCTCAACCATTCCACGAAGCGTCAGCCAGGTTTCTCGTTCGAGGTTAACATGGCAGGGCCTGTAGAACGCCATGGCAAGGATAAAGAAGAAAGCGGTCACTCCCGCGGCAAGGATAAGAGGGAGGCCGATCCACGCGACCGGCCCCAATATGATGACAGACGGTACCTCACTGAGGAACAAGTGAGAAACGTGCGGTACCAACGACCGCTCTCCGCGCATCTCCTGAATAAGTATGAGCAGCAGTACGACCGACGTCGGCGGTACGACATGGATGATGAAAGATATCGTCGGTCTGATGGTGACAGCAGGAAATATCGTCGGTATGATAGAAACGACGAAAGATATGAGCACTGCGCTAAGGAGAAGTCAAGAGAGCAGGAAGACGTGGACAGACACTGGGATTGTCCTTTCTTCAAACATTGCTGGGACTCAGGAATGAGCCGATTGCCTACAATCGACAACTGCCCAGAATGTAGATAGCAGAAGAAGGGCGCAAGTGAGGTTTTAGTGTTCAAGCGTCTAGGGCCTCTCCCACCTCAGAGCCGACGAACTGAGCCATCTCGAGAGGAAGACTTCGAGGAGTCAGAGGATGAAGAAGAAGATAGATACCACCGGCCAAGGTGGTGCCCTGATGGACTCAGTCATTCCCAGAAGCGTAGGGTTCAGCGGCTACGTAACTTGGAGGAAGCCGAGGCACAGTACCTGTACACATTGAGGAAAGCACGGCCCGATCTAGCCGTGAAAATTCAGCAAACATTGGAGACGGAGGCGCGGCCACAGAAGAAAGAATGGCGCCCCAAGCAGACAAAAGCCGATGCAAAGGCATCGGCTGATACAAACATGGTGTTCATACTCCCGTCGGAGTTTCATGCTCCAAGAACTGAAGAAGTGCCAGTGGCACAGTTTGACTGCGGTCCACGGCCAGTTATCTTTGAAAAACCACGAGAGAGGAGCTACAGGCACTTGAAGGCCCTGTACCTAAGAGGTTATATCAATGGGCAGCCTGTCAACAAGATGTTGGTCGACACGGGAGCGGTAGTCAATATAATGCCATACTCCATGCTACGGCGTTTGGGACGCTCTAACGAAGATCTGATCAAGACCAACGTCACACTAAGCGATTTCAACGGCCAAGCATCAGAAGCACAAGGCGTTCTGAACGTTGATCTAACCGTGGGCCGAAAAACTATCCCTACGTTGTTCTTCATCGTCGACAGCAAAAGCACTTACGCTGTCCTGCTAGGGAGGGATTGGATTCACGCCAACTGCTGCATTCCATCCACGATGCACCAATGCCTGATACAGTGGGATGGAGATGAAGTGGAGGTCGTTCATGCGGATGACTCGATTGAGATCTCACTAGCTGGCATGAATATTTGGGATGCAGACGATCAAGAGCCGATCTCTGGAATCAGTTTGGACGGCTGTGAGCGCATCGAAGCTTCAAAAAACGGGGTGAGGCTGGTCTTATCCACCGGCCTGACAGAGTAGCGAGACTAAAATCGACGGACGTACGTGGCAAGGCCGATCCCTGCGATCGGCCCCAAAAAATAAAAAGCAATGATCTCATCTCAAGCATGTCACGTAGCCATAGTAGAACACAACATCGAGCTAGCAGGTGGAGCCGATGTTCAGGTGCAGTTCCTAGAACCGGATTACTAGAAAGCCGACACCTTCAATTACTTGAAAGATTCGGCTCGGGGGGCACCTAAACGGGTAAGATATGAGGCCATGAAGTATGTTCCCAGGGGTTGTCAATGGCCAGCATCTCAAGAAATATGTCCCAAGGATGTGGGATGATGGACAGTGAAACATGGGGGGGGGGCTGATACATGAAATCGGCCAATAAAAAAAAATATACAAAGCAACGGGAGGCAAAGTACAGCCGATGCACAGACATCGACTTTAGAATAAAACAGCCGATGTATAGCCATCGACTCAAGAGGTATAAACTGTTACTGACAAGGTATCAACTTGTCAATGCCTATGGATTGTAGGCTAGGGTTTAGTTGGAAGTAGAGGGTAAGTAGATCTCGAAGGTTTCAGCCGAAAAGTACTCGACGATTGTGAAAACTAGGGTTTGTAGACCATGATTCGATTATCTCTTCGTCCCTCGACTCCCCCTTTATATAGGAGGTGGAGCCGAGGGATTCGTGCTATACAAGTTACAGAGTCCGGGATGGTTTCTAACTCATCCCGCCAGATTACAAATAACACTTCCTATTACAACTCTTAACTTTCCTTAATATATCTTGGGCTCCCGAATCTTCTTATTCTTCGAGTAGTGGGCCTTCAGTAAACTCCGGGTACTATCTTCGGCAGGCCCATTTGGGATGCCTATGTCAGTAGCCCCCGAGATTTTGCTTGAATCGTAGAGTCAGGGAAAATCTCCACTGTTTATTTTTACTCGAAAGCTTTAACTTTTTTATATTTCTTCACATAAAATTCTATATTGTACAGGGATACTGGTAGTTGGGGCTAGTTCATCTGACGGATCAGGTACTAGTTAACTGCTCTAGTGGCAATCCGCAAAAACCTACTTCAAGATCACGTCCCTGGACATGATCTCGGGATACTGGTGTAAACTTCGACAGGTGCCGCTTAAGGTCTTACCATTCTGTCGAGTCCCAGTCAAATTTATCGGGTACCTAACGCGTCCGTTAGGATTTTTCTTCGTATCTGTTGATACGGATACAAGTAGCAGAGCGCAGTCTTTGGCGATGCCACGCCCAGCAGAACGGATCTGGGGTCTTACCTTCGCAAATTTGCGGCATTCAGAAATTGATCGCAACTTTGGCGTTCTGAGAATATATTGTCGAGTGCTTTTCCGGCTGTTGGAATGGCACATTTTATCGAGTCAAATATGACTTATATTGCTCTCCCGATGGGAGTATATGTAGAGTTAATTATAACTCGAAATATACTCTCTTGCTTTTCTATCTTTTATTTTTGAACTTCATCGGGTACGCGAACAGCGTTCCCGATGGGAGTAGCCCCCGAGGCTACAGCCAAGAACTTGTGCTTGGTTGTAGGCTCAACATTTTAGTCCACCTTGTCACTATATTGTCATTATATTCCAATATGATCTTCTTTTTATCTCTCGGGTGCGCGAACAGCGCTCCCGATGGGAGTAGCCCCCGAGGCTACAGCCAAGGACTTGTGCTTGGTTGTAGGCTCCCGCAATTTCTATACTGCCATACTCGAAATTTTACTTTTTGTCGAAGTAGCCCCCGAGCATTTGGGCAAAAACTTGTATTTGATCAAAGGCTCCCGAAGTATTCAAATAACTCCTCCTGTCGCCAATCTTCTTTTATTTTCTTATCAGCATGCTTCCCTTAATCAAATTTACTTCATCTCTGTTTAATAGTCCTGATTTTTCTGCCCTGTGGGTCCATTGCTTCTACCACGTTGACACGTCGTGCAAGTGGGGGACACACGTCCTCCGCTTTTCCTGGCGCACGTACGGTAACGCTTATCTCAGTAAAAATACCTTTTTACCCTTTTATCTAGAAGATTTGTTGTCACCACACGATTTCTTCATCCAACGGTGCATTGCTTCACCCGATTCTTATATAAACCTTTCTTCAACCTCCGTTTACTCCCTCGCTTGCGCCGCACATCTGTTCCTCTTCGCAAAAGCTTCCCCTGCGCCCAACTCTCTCTGATCTTCCGCACTCACGAACATTGCTTTGCCCATTGCCGTTGATGCCACCGCGTACGCGACTCACTCGCCATAGCACTCCAGAATCCAAGATGGCCGCCGAAGATCTTGAGTGGGAGAGATCTAAAATCTCCAACCAGGACGTCAACACTCTGAAGAGGCTTGGCCTCATGAAGAAGGAAGACGCCATCCGCTTTCCCAGCGAAGAAAGCTACCCCAACCCTCCAATGGAGTACCGGGTTAGTTTCGTTGATCACCTCATCCGCGGCCTTTCGGCCCCAATTCACGATTTCCTCCGCGGCCTTCTTTTTGTTTACGGGATTCAACTGCACCAGTTGACCCCCAATTCCATCCTTCACATTTCCATTTTTATCACACTTTGCGAATGCTTCCTCGGAATCCCTCCTAATTGGGCTCTGTGGAAACGCATTTTCCGCCTCCGCCGCAATGGCTCCCACAACACCACCTATAACATAGGCGGCGTTGTTATCTGTGTCCGAACTGATGTCGATTACTTCGACGTCAAATTTCCTGATTCTGTTCAAGGATGGCGCAAAAGATGGCTCTATATTCACGAAGAAAGTGCCAACTCTGTGGAACACAACATAATTCCTTTCGACGGAAGTGCCAGAATTCAGCGCCGCCGTTCCTGGGACGCTGAAGCTTCCGAAGAAGAAAGAAAGGCGACAGAAGCTCTTATGTCTCGTATTCATCAGCTTCAAAATACTCGAGGCAAAGAACTATCCGGTGTTCAAATCACTGCTTACTTCCTTAGGATTAGAGTGCAGCCTCTTCAGGCTCGCAAAAATCCCCTTTGGACGTATTCTGGTTTAAACGACGCCAATAGAATCTCCAGTGATCTTTCTGCAAAGGACTTGGAAAAATTGATTCGAAGAGTTTCTCGCCTGGCCAAGAAGGATCCTATTCCCTCCTCTTGTCGCGTGGTACCATACAGCTCCGCCAATCCTCTCCCCGAGGTATGTTGTCTTCTCGAGTTTCTGTCTTGTTCCGAACTTTCCCTGCATCTCATTGTATTGATATCTCCCTAATTTTCCTTTTGTCGCTATTTTTTTGCAGAACCATCCTACTATGGCTTCCCTTCCTACTCTTCCTGAGGATGGAGAAGTCGAAGAAAGGGCCATTGTCACAGATGACAATCAGGAAGCTCCATCTTTTGTGAACGAACCCGTGGATTCTCGAAAATCTGCGGGTAACTCCGAAGATACTTTATCGGCACAATCTCCTCCTCCCGCTGTCTCCCCAAAAGGCAAAAGGAAAAGGAATGATGTCGAAGATTCCGGCACTTCCAAAGCCGAAGAAGTTGATCCTTCACATCAGAAGGCAGCTTACGATCCTTATCTTGGATCCCTCGTCAGCTCGTAAGTCGTCTTTATTTCTTCCTATGTTTGTACTCGAAATATTTATCTTGTCTTGCTTTTTATGCTGCCGATTTTTTGATCAACAGTGATGACGAGGAAGAAGTACCAACTGTTGACGTAGCTCCTCGGACAAGCACGTCATATACTGTACTTGCCTCAGACACGCTAGTTGAAGGAGAAGAATCCTCGCCTCCTCAACAAAACGTCGTCACCACAACTCCACCAGCAAGCCCCCTTGCTCCTTCACCAAAAAGGACAAGGATTGAAACAAATCTTGAACCTGCCCTTCAATTGGGCAGCTCGTCGACTCTGCTCTTAGATGATGTAAGTTTGTCGATATCTATATTTCCGCTATTTTGCTTCTTCGCGCCTTCACTCTCTTTTTCATGCCTATGTTTATCTTGCTGTGTTCTTCTTTAACAGCCCATGATCAAAGAGCTTCTCCGCATCGGATCCCAATTTATTGGGTACCGTGAGTATGCTAGCAGAGCCGAAGGTAACAACTTTTATACTTGCCGTTTTTCCTTGACTTTTTGCTCCTGTTGCTTGTTGCGATTTTTGATCTTTCTTCTCTCTCTTTTTTATATCTCGACAGAGAAACTTGCAGAGGCCAACAAACGTGCCGACGCACTTGCTCAAAAACTTGAGCAAAGTGAGGCGGCTCGTAAGAAAGCCGAACTTGTTGCTAGCAAAGCCAAGGCCGAGGCTGATGAAGCCAAGGCAAAAGCTGCTAGTGTCGAGGAACTGCAGAAAAAACTTGAGGATACTGCATCTGCCTTAAACGAGCACAAAGCTGCATAAGCTTCTCGTGAACAGGGGATTCTCAAGCGTCTGAAAACACAAAGTCGCCGCACTTTCAGTAATATTATTGATTTCTTCTATTTTTATGAGAGCCGTTGTTTCTTATTGTTTGACCAACGCTTTGTTTCCTTGACAGACCAAACAAACCAAGATTTTGATCTCGCGAATCTGTCGATGACCCTCTCCTTGACGCACTTTCCTATCTGGAGCTGCATGGGTCCGAAATTCGTGAAGGCGTGGCAAATGCTAATGCAGGATTGTCGGCGTTGTTCCCCTACTTCTTCCCGAAGAAAGAGGAGCCCTCGACTTTCCTTAACCTTGCCAAGATGTTCAATTCATCAGAAGACCTTGGACTGAAGATGCGCCAAGAAAATATGAAAATTGCCGTCGAAAGCACTGTTGCTTTGGTTGCCGATACCAACAGGCTATTGATTGGATGAAAGTTGGCGACACCGAGCAGATAGAGCAATCAAAATGGAGGTCGCTGATTAAGGCAGCCAAGCCCAACACGAAGAAGATCTTGGCCTATCTCGGGATCAAACCAGCGTCGACTCCTAGCTCATCAAGGCCGGAGGTCTAGTTGCATGCCTCTTTATTTTTCTTTCTATGTTTCTTTTGCTCTTGTCGCCAAAGTAGTCATTTGGCGACACGTACTTCCTTAGCTCCACTGTAATGCCTTTGTAATTATTCCGAGAGATTAATGAAAACTCTATCTTTGCTTGTTGTTTGATGTTGTCTTGTCTAAATTTCAGTTGATATTTGATAACTATACTCCGTCTTCCGCTCCTTCCAATATTTCGCCTTCTTCTTCTCGCTCGAGGAGAGCTTTTGCTGATACTGCACCTGTCGAAGATACCTTGTCGCAAGAACTGGATGAACTTCGACAACAACTTCAGTATGCGAAGAAGCAAACACTTGTGATGATGGAGAAGTCTCATAAGTCATCTGAAGCCGAAAAAATTGCACTTCAGCAAGCTCGCGAGGCCGTGGCTGCTAAGGAAATTGCTGCTTCCGAGGCTGAAAAGGCGACTACTCGAGAAAATTTCATGCTCGAGTTAATGAATGAAGCTCTGCAGATATGTCGGGTATGCTTGTTTCATCCTCCGATATCTTTCATCTTCATGCTATGTCTCTTAAAGGTTTCTACTTCGTTGTTTTGATAGGTTCCTTTATTGATGCTGCTGCCGAGGAAGAGAGGGTAAATACTAGGACGAACCTCCTTGTTAACCTTTCCCTTGACCATGGTTCTCTGTTTTGGGCTACTCCGGAGAGGACCCGCCAAATCGTTAGGTTTCAGGATCGCACCTCTCAAACTCGCGACTTCCTTGACTTCTGTACCAAGACCTTGTCTATGGTTTATAACTCCATGTTTCCTCGGAACATTCAACCAAAAACTCTTCTGAGTTAATGGAGAAATTCAAAGAAGCTCACAGGATCCATGACTTCGTCAAAGCTCAATTGGTAGCTGGCGCCAGATTTGCTCTTATCATGCTTCAGATCTGCCACTCAAATCTTGACCTTACCCAAGTTGTCGCGAAAGTTCATCAGAAGGTAAAACGTCGAAGAGTTGGTGTTGACCGAATTAACACGAAGGTTTCGCCTGTAGCCGAAGAAATGATTGAAGACCTTCTTCGGATGGACGCCGATTTTTTTGCCGATGGTCATTATGCTGGTTTTCTTGGCGCTGCTCCTGAAGAAAACAGAGTTACCCTTGATGACATATTGAATCAAGGCTAGCTATTTTCCCCTTGTAGATAATTCTTCTTTGTGACCCATGACTATGATTATATTGTGAAGCAATCATTATATTTCTATGTTTGTCTAGCCCCCGAGTGTTTTGGTGACTCTTTACTGTATTTGTATATTGCGAGGTTTTGAACCAAGGCATTTATGTATTTATGGCGAATATGAGCCCCCGAGCTTCTTTATTGAGTACTATTTTGTATTTTTATTGACTCACGAGGTATTTTAATACCAAGGCAAGGCTTTTCTTTTTCGATGAACTATATTGAAATTCGTCGGAGCAGAGACTTTAAGCATGTCGATAAAGAAAAGGTTATATTGACACTATCTTTATTATATTGCAGCACCGCGAGTCCGCCTCATTAAAAACCTTTCCCGGCCCCACTCGGTGCCCCGAAAAAGGAAAAGAGTGCGTCTGAAAACTCGCGGGCGTTTCAGTACATTGAAGTTTTACAAGGACTATATTTCAACTCTAGGCGTAGAACCGCCTGAGTTGCGCCACGTTCCAGGGGTTTGGCTCTTCCACCCCTGTCTTCTTGTCCTTTATCCTGTATGCTCCTCCTCCGATTACTTTCGTGACAATGTAAGGGCCAAGCCATGGTGACTCGAGTTTTTCATGACTTTTTTGCGTGAGCCGAAGAACTAGGTCTCCCACCTGAAAAGATCTTGGCCGCAAACATCGACTGTGGTAATTCTTCAAGTCTTGTTGGTATTTGGTTACCCCAGACAGTACTTCATCTCGAGCTTCATCAAGTGCGTCGACATCATCTTCTAGCGCTTTTCTCGACACTTCTTCGTCATATTCGATGACGCGTGGAGAGTTGTGCTCTATCTCGATTGGTATGCTTCTGCTCCATGAACCAAGAAAAACGGAGTTTCCTGTGTTGCTGTGTTTGGTGTTGTTCGGATGCTCCACAATACACTTGGTAGTTCTTCTGGCCAGGTATGTCGAGCTTTTTCCAGTGGTCCTAACAAGCGTTTCTTGATGCCATTGCAGATGATGCCATTGGCTTTCTCGACTTGCCCATTGGTTTGAGGATGTGCAACTGACGCAAAGTGCAACTTGATACCCACCTCTTCGCAATAATCTTTGAATTCGTGGGATGTGAAGTTACTGCCGTTGTCTGTGACGATGCTGTGGGGCACTCCAAATCTGAAGACGAGGCCTTTTATGAATTTTACTGCGGATGCTCCGTCTGGTGAATTTATCGGCTTCACTTCTATCCACTTTGTAAATTTGTCGACAGCTACTAGCATATACTCCTTTCCTTCTGGCCATGATTTGTGTAACTTGCCCACCATATCAAGTCCCCATTGGGCAAAGGGCCATGACAATGGTATTGGTGCTAGCTCTGCTGCTGGAGAGTGAGGTTTTGTGGCAAACCTTTGACACGCGTCGCAAGTTCTTACTATGTCCTTGGCGTCCTCGATTGCTGTCAACCAGTAGAATCCTGCCCGAAAAACTTTGGCTGCAATAGCTCGACTACTTGCGTGGTGGCCACATATTCCTTCGTGTACATCCTTCAGAATTATTCTTCCTTCTTCGGGTGTGACACATCTTTGCAGGACGCCTGAAATACTCCGCTTGTACAAGTCCCCTTTGACTACCGTGAAAGCTTTGGAGCGTCGAATTACTCGCCTTGCCTCAACTGGATCATCGGGTATTTCTTTCCTGAGGATGTACGATATGTACGTCTGCATCCATGGTATCTGTATCATCATGACCAGGTCCTGATCTTCTTCTTCTTCCTCTTGCTTTTCCTTGGTAACCCCCGAGGGTTTCTTCTCCTTCTTTTTTGATTTTGTCGATTTGGTGGATCTCTCTGTTATCTCTTCCCAAAATACACCTGGCGGGACTGCAAGGCATTGCGACCCGATGTTTGCAAGAACGTCGGCTTCGTCGTTGCTCAATCTACTAATATGATTTACTTCGCATCCATCGAACAACTTCTCGAGCTCGTTGTACACCTCCTTGTATGCCATCATGCTATCATTGATTGCGTCACATTGGTTCATAACTTGCTGAGCCACCAATTGTGAGTCGCCAAAGATTTTTAGTCGAGTTGCACCGCAGGCTTTCGCCATCTTCATCCCGTGTATGAGAGCCTCATATTCTGCTTCATTGTTAGATGCGTTAGGGAACGTCATCCGAAGGATGTACTTCAACTTGTCGCCTTCAGGTGATATGAGTACTACTCCTGCGCCAGCCCCTTCTAGTCTTTTGGACCCATCAAAGTTCATGGTCCAGGTTCTCGATAAGTCTGGAGGTCCTGTGTTTTGCAACTCCATCCACTCTGCGATGAAGTCTGGCAAAACTTGCGACTTGATTGCTTTTCTTTTTTCATACGTGATGTCCCGAGGGGAAAGTTCTATTCCCCAAAGGGAGACACGACCCGTAGCTTCTGGATTGTTTAGTATATTTGACAAGGGAGCTTCATTGACCACTATGATCGGGTGTGCCGAAAAATAGTGGCGCAATTTTCGTGCTGTTGTGAACACTCCATATGCTAGCTTTTGGTACTGAGGGTACCTTTGTTTTGAGGGCGACAAAACTTCGCTCACGAAGTATACTGGCCTCTGCACTCCATGGATTTTCCCTTCTTCTTCTCTTTCAACAACTAACACCGTGCTAACCACTTGGGGTGTGGCTGCAATATACAGCAGGAGAGGTTCCTTTTCCTTTGGCGCCACCAAAATTGGTGGTGTCAAAATTGTGCGCTTCAAATCCTCGAAAGCTCTGTCGGCCTCTTCGTTCCATTGGAATTTATCTCCTTGCTTTATCAGAGCGTAAAATGGTAACGCTTTTTCTCCCAGTCTGGCGACGAATCTGCTCAAAGCTGCGACTCGCCCAGTTAGCTGCTGTATCTCTTTCAACTTTGTTGGCTTCCTCATTGTTACTATAGCTTGTATTTTGTCGGGATTTGCTTCAATCCCTCTTGCTGAAACTAGGAACCCCAGAAGTTCTCCTGCTGGGACGCCAAAAGAACACTTCGTCGGGTTCAACTTCAGGCAGAATTTGTCGAGGTTGTCAAAAGTTTCTTTGAGGTCCTCGATCAGCGTTGCCCCCTTTTTTGACGTTATGACGACATCATCGATGTATACTTGCACGTTTTTCCCGATCTGTGTCGCTAAACACTTCTGCATCATCCTCTGATATGTTGCTCCCGCATTTTTTAGACCAAAGGGCATTGTCTTGTAGAGAACACGCCGTAAGGTGTAATAAACGCTGTTTTGGCTTCATCATCTTCTTTTAATCTGATCTGGTTATAACCAGAGTATGCATCCAAAAAGGAAAGACGTTCACAGCCTGCCGTGGAGTCGATGATTTGATCGATCCTTGGGAGGGGAAAGTGATCCTTAGGACAATGTTTATTGAGACACGTAAAGTCGACGCACATGCGAAGGACTGTCGTGTGTTTCTTCGGCACCATCACTGGGTTAGTAACCCATGTGGCTTCTATAGATATCTCTTTGATAAAACCAGCCTCCTCAAGTCGATTTATTTCTGATAGCATGGCTTTGCGGTTTGGTTCCGAAAAACGCCGCAAAGGTTGTTTGATTGGTCTCGCTACTGGATCCAAGTTTAGGTGGTGCTCGGCAAGTTCCTGGTACTCCTGGCATGTCAGCTGGACACCATGCGAAGATTTTCCAGTTCTCACGGAGGAACTTGACGAGCGCGCTTTCCTATGCGATATCCATGTCGTTTGCAATAGATGTCGTCTTTTTTGGGTCTGTCGGGTGAATCTGCACCTCTTTTGAATTTTTCTCGGTATTGAAAGTTGATTCTTTGTTTGGCCTTCCAACGTCTGGCAGTACGTCGTAATCAGTCATACTTTTTGACGCCAAGTACTCAGCTTGCATCCCGAAAGTTTCTGACAGCCGGTGAAAGTCCTTATCGCACTTATCGGATAAGGCAAAGCTTCCTTTGACTGTGATTGGTCCCTTTGGTCCAGGCAACCTCCACAGCAGGTATGTATAGTGTGGTACCGCCATAAACCTAGCATATGCTGGTCGTCCCAACAGAGCGTGGTATTGCGACGGAAAATCCACGACTTCAAATTCGAGCCTCTCGATTCTATAATTTTCTCGGGTCCCAAACTGAACGTCAAGATTGATCTTCCCCAATGGATAACTTGGTTTCTCCGGTGTGATGCCGTGGAACCTTGTGTCTGTTGGTTTCAAATTTGCTAAGGATATGTTCATCTTCCTCAATGTATCTGCATACATAAGGTTTAGGCTGCTGCCGCCGTCTATGAACACTCGAGAGACATCAAATCCCGCGATAACTGCTGGCAGAATAAGTGCTGACTGCCCTGGTCGAGGAACTTGCTGCGGATGATCTGCTATGGTGAAGCCAATATCTTGTCCTGACCAATTAAGATACTCAACTGTTGGTGGAGGCATTTTTTCTGCCATAAACACCTGTCGTGAGATTACTTTCTGAGCTCTATTGGACGGCCTTCCCTTCTGAATCATCGACACCGCTCCGTTGGAGTTAGGATCAACATAAGGTGGTGGTGTAGGTGCTGCCGCTATTCTGAGCTGATGCCGATTGTCGTCTGTAATCGCGGGAGGAGGCGGCAAGTGAATCTCGCTTCTGGGTTCCCGAGGATTTCTCTGTGTTGCTCGCGCGTTAGCGTTTTCTGCATACCGCAACATTGCCTGAAAATTTCGACAGTCTTTCTGCAGGTGCCCTGATTGTCTTTTACCGTTGCTATCGAGCAAAAAGTGCATCTGACACGGTCCATTCATCATCTCTTCAGGGGACACAAAAGGCCTTGGGAATCTAGGCCCGCTATTTTGCCTGTTGCGTGAATCATCCCTGTTATCACCTCGCTGCTCATTGCTTCTCTGATAATCATCTCTGTTGCTTCCTCCTGTGTTTGCCCGAAAGCCTGCCGAAATTTGCCCTGGAGCGTCATAGTTCGGATATCGCCGAGGAAATCGTCGCCTTGGTTGATAGTTTCGACCGCGGTCCTCCTCTCGGTGACTGTGCCGTTTGTTGTGGACAGCATCTTCTCCATCTGCCCATCTGTTTGCTATCTCCATTAACGCGGATACTGTCTTTGGATTGGTCCTTCCCAAGTCCTCGACAAAATCTCCACGCCTAATTCCTGCGACAAACGCATCTATTGCTCTCTCGTCAGATATATTTTCTGCCGAGTTTTTGATGATATTCCACCTTTGGATATACTTTCTCATTGGCTCGTCTGGCTTTTGTCGACATGCTCTCAACTCCTCTAACGACGCAGGTTTTTTGCACGTGGATCTGAAGTTCTTGACGAACACATCCTCGAAACTTTCCCAGCTGTCGATGGATCCTGGAGTGAGTTTCTTTATCCAAGATCGTGCGGCTCCACTCAAATGCACCTGGATGCTTTGCATAGCTGTTGCCCTGGTTCCTCCTGTGAGCTTCACCGTCTCCAGATAGTCGACTAGCCAATCCTCTGGATCTTGAAGGCCGTCGAACTTTTTGAAATTATCGGGTAACTTGAATCCTGAGGGGACTCGAGTTTTTCGGACTCTCCTCGTGAAGCATGGTAAGCCGCACATATCTTCGTCGTTAAGCTACGGAGATTGCCGATGATCCCTTCGCTTTGCCGCGCTCTGTCGACCCTTGCTTGTGCTTCTTTGTGTCTCTTGCTCCACTTGGTCCTTCAAAGCTGCCGCTGTTGCTGCTGCAGGTCGTGGACTATTTTGCCTTGCCGCTCCTTCGGGAGGCGTTGATACAAACGCTGTCCCCATAGCTCCAACTCCTGCTACCGCCATATTGTACAATGTTTCCCTTGGATCACCTGGAGGTGGTTTAGATGCAAGGATAAAAGCATGTGTCGCCATATACCCAGCTTCTGGTGTCTTAGGGATGATGTTTCCTCTTGTGTCTATCGACATGAAGGACATGTCGAGGTTTTGGACCAAGTGTTCTCTTTCTGCTTCGGGTATGTGTTGCAGCCTTGATCTTGCTCTGTTCCGCGCCTCCCTGTGGCTATCACCCGAAGTTCTAGATTGTCGACTTAGATCTGCCCTTCTCCTGCTGGATGCAGAAGCTACCTCCTTTCTCCTGTTCAACTCAGCTGTCTGTTTTTCCAATTCCCTGGCAGCTCGTGCGAGCCTATATTGATATGCTTGTAATTCCTCTGGTGTGGCCGTGGTAGCCATTGGTTCTGTACCGTTCATAGCTCTCGCGGCTCTGTCCCACGCTGCTTGTGAAAGTTGAACTCTATCTCGCGGCTCTGGCCCGACGTATTTGTTGCCCAGGCCTTGTCGCAGATTGGAGGGATCGACGTATGGATTTCCCAGATCGTCGAAAGCCTCAGATGTTTCCTCTTGATCTTCAATGGCATAAATCTGATGATACTTTGTACTCAGATCAATATTGGGTTTGGTGACATCATCGTTGAGATTGATGAAGACCTTGCCCACTGTGATAGATTTGTCGATGAAGTCATAACTGTCGACATCGCTTGAGCCATCGCTTATATATGAGTCCGCAGATGACTCAAACGACATGTCGTTGAAGATCTTGGCGAGTTTCTCTCTTGCTCTGGTGCTGACGTAGCGTGTCGCCGAAGTTTCTTCTTCTCCTGACTCGTTTGACGATGCATAGCTTGAAAAATCGGAATCGACCGCCGACGATCCCGATGAATTCAGAATTTCGACACGATACGATCCCTCCTTCTCGACGTGAAAGTGAAACCTTCCAAACGTCATCTCCATGGGCTCCGCCAGATACGCATATGCATCCAAACGGGAGGGTGGGTGAGGAACAAAATCGACAAGACCAGCAGCGATCTGTTTACCTCGATCCATTGTGTTGCTTGCGGTTGACGATGTCGAAGATCTTGAACGTGCCATCGAGATCAGATCCTTACGCCTCTAGTTCCCACAGACGGCGCCAATTGACAAGGTATCAACTTGTCAATGCCTATGGATTGTAGGCTAGGGTTTAGTTGGAAGTAGAGGGTAAGTAGATCTCGAAGGTTTCAGCCGAAAAGTACTCGACGATTGTGAAAACTAGGGTTTGTAGACCATGATTCGATTATCTCTTCGTCCCTCGACTCCCCCTTTATATAGGAGGTGGAGCCGAGGGATTCGTGCTATACAAGTTACAGAGTCCGGGACGGTTTCTAACTCATCCCGCCAGATTACAAATAACACTTCCTATTACAACTCTTAACTTTCCTTAATATATCTTGGGCTCCCGAATCTTCTTATTCTTCGAGTAGTGGGCCTTCAGTAAACTCCGGGTACTATCTTCGGCAGGCCCATTTGGGATGCCTATGTCAGTTACAAGCAAAGGTACAAGCTCAATTGAGCAGTTATCAGGGTACATAGAGAAGCTCGATCTACTGAAGGAATGCCTCAAGAGCATGGAGGGCGTCAGCACGAACACGATCCACCTCGGCGATCTCGGCCTCATCATCTTCGTCCTTGCCTGTCACCAGCTGCTTGTTCAGGGCACGTATTTCGGCCAGATCAGTCTTCAGTTCAGCTTTGAGGCCTTCTGCTTCCTCGTGGGAGTGGGCAATTAGGGCTTCCTTATCTTGGATGAGCTGTTTGGTTGCCCGGACCCTCTCTTCAAGGTCCTCCAACTCCTTTCGCAAGGTCTCAAGTTCAGCAGTACTGACAGAGGTGTCAGTTTTGGCATCCAGAGCTGCCTTCTTCTCATTAAGCCGCTGACATTTGTCTGCAATATCGGCTTTCAACAGAAGCTGGGCATGGCGTAGACCGATTCTCTGACGAGCCGATTTCACCCTTGACCTGTAGGCAGACAGAGTCACAGCTGGCCAGAGTTTCACCTGCAACGTCACCGGGAGATGAGGCTGGACGTCTTCAAGGATGATCTTCACTTCTTCAGGGTTTTCAACCAATGTCTCAATTGAGGAGGAGAGCAGGGCCTTGAGATGCTGGAGTTGACCATGTGTAGCGCTGGGTCCTGGCTCTTCACTGGCTTTAGATGCAGCTGGTTCGATGGATTCAGGGTCGAACGTTAGTAAGCTTGAGAGGTCATGACCCTGACAAACAACAAGAACAATGTCAGTATACAGCGAAAGAGAAAGGTAGAGCTAAGGAAAGGGAGTGTACCTCTCCTAAGACCAGAGGAACAGCCGATGAAGAGGTGATCGGCTCTTGTGTTTCTGCTATGGGCTTGGCCAAGGTGGCAACCTTGTCAGCTACACTGTCAGGAGTTGCTAGGTCCAGGGTGGCGGATGGCATCAGTACTTCCTCGACCTCCCCACTAGAGGTGTCATCAGTCTGCAAAGGAAGTGGTTAGCCGATGAGAACAGCAACAGGTTAGCATGAAATATGAGCCAAGGAGAGTATGGAGGGTAATTCCATTCAAAACCTCCTGGTTCAATGAAGAGGTTTGCGGTTGCTTGCGAGCTCTTTTGATGCATCGGCTCTTTGTGCGTAATCCACCCGGCCCTGCTTTGATGGGAGCTTGGGAAGCAGCAGGTTCAGGAGCTGACCTTTTCTTGGAAGCCGACGGTGGCAAGTCTGGCTGGCTCTGCGTGGGGATTTTCCCAGAGTTGCCCGAGCTCGAGTCCCTTTGACTGGACTGTGTCTCCTCGCTGGAGTTTTCTTCGGTAGAGGCCTGTAAAAGAAATATGAGCATGTTGCAGAAGCCTAGAAGGATAGATGAAACCAGCCAAGGCATGGATCAGCTTACGTGCAAACTTTCTTGGGCTAGAGTAGGGTCTTGGCGCTTCAAGGTCTTCCTGGCAGCTACTTTCCTCACTGCTGTTCTCGCCTTAGCTGAGGCTCGGGGGGCAGCTGGCCTAGAAGATACTCTGCTCTTGGAAGCCGATTTTGGTGAAATCGGCTGGCTCTGCATCACGACCTTTTTCAAAGGTGGTGAGTTTTTGCAGAAGAGGACCACCGGAGCTGGTGGGAGGAATTTGAAAGGGGAGCCGTCATCATGTACAGGTTCTGGACCGTCTTGTTGCAGCAAGAAGACAGAGCAGGATTATAAAAGGAAAGAAATCATTGTGAGCCACTTCAAGAAAATTTGTGAGTAGTGGTACCTGTTCTGCAGGGACGTCATATTCAGCATCAAGTTGTTTCAGCAACGGTCCTAGAGCTCTCCTGAAGGCATGAGTCTTCCACATTGGCCACCAAGTCTCAAAACCATTGGTTGATGAGGTAAAAGAGAGGTTGTGAGGAATTGGGATGGTTAGAGTGTCAAAGAAAGAGTAACACCTCTGACCCGTGAGGACATCGGGCAGATCAACTCTGCTCTCTGTTAAGTGGTGGAGGAAGAAATGGGGAGACACCTGCCCAAGACCAAATTGCCGGGCTGCTACGACCGGCTGATAAGACTCATAACCAGGTTTGATGATCCTGTTTGAGGTGCTCATGCCAACTGGAAGGAAGCAGGGACGGATCATGATGGAATACAATTGCCGAGTGCTAGCGTCATCGGCAAAGCTGTCTAGCCTGAAGGAGGCTGGATTTTCGAAATTTTCAGACTCTGTATAAGGAAAGAAGAGAGGATTGTCCAGGCCTTGGTAGAAAATTCTGAACCACTCCGATGCTTCCTTGAGGGTCAGTCTACTACCTGGAAGGCTATATAGAGCTTGGCCGTAGTTAGTGCACCGGATTGGCTTCCCGTTAATATCTGGAAAGGTGCAAGTGGCCAAAGGTGGAAAGTTTGGGACATGGTGCTGGAAATACAGCTGAGCCCATAGTTGAATAAACCACCAGGGACCTCCTGTTTTGACTGTCTTTTGGGAAAACAGTTTGACAGACATTAATTGGAGATATCGATAGACCTCTCCAAGGAACAGTTTGCCAATGCCAAGTTGGGTGCCTCTGGCAAGTTCATAGGCCAAGGAAAGATAATTCTTGGTTGGAGCAAGTGAAGGGCCACAGAATATGAAATGTTCCAACCAGAAATTCAGGAAGGCCGTGTGTTCTTTCTCTGTTACGGGGCCTTTGTTTTTCATGTGGCGTTGAAGGTAAGCGCCCCAGTTTGTGCACTCTGTTTTGGAAGAGAGTGTGAAAGGAACCTTTGGCAGCATAAAAGCAGAAGGGCTTGGGGATGCAATGTCTAGACCAGTGATCATGGCCACGTCTAGAAGGGTTGGTGTCATGGGGCCATGGCCAAACATGAAGCAATTCAAAGCATCAGACCAAAAGTAGCCGATGGTTTTCAGAAGGTTTTCATGTTTCTCGAGTGGAGACAGTGATAAAGCTAAAGCATCGGCTATTCCTGTGGTTTCCCAGGTGGCTTGGTGAGTTTTGGATATCCTATTGTACCATGAAACCCAATCTTCAGGAGGATTAGGCCAGGCTCGTAAGCAGTCGGCCCAGGAAGTTAGATCTAAATTCTGGTTCACGAAGGGAATTCTATTGGCCTCGCATGAAATCAAATGGGCAGGACTCTCGGTAGAACGAGGGCCAAGACAAAGAGAATTTGGAAGAGAAGGGTGCGGCAGTAGAATGTCTGATACCTAAAAATTAATGATGGAACGAGACATTAATTCAGATGTTTGCTGTTAATTCTAACATTGTGCTCGGATAGCGAGGAGCGGTTGAGGATTACCTTCAGGCCAGAGACCGCAGTGTTGGCGTTGGATGATTCCGCCATTGGATTCGCTGTGGAGTTGAGTCTGCGCGATCGAGATCTGAGAGTCGCGTGGCTGTAAGTTGGGTCTGTTCGAGCGGTGATTTGGGGATCTGAGTTTACTCTTTCGGATAAGGTTTGCAGGTTACCGTTTGAATAGGCAACTGATTTGGCCTTACTCGCGTTTTGTGGTGAAGGCCGATGTGCTGCCATCAGCTGTTTGCGTGTTGACTTGCTTTGACAATCGGCAAAATTGATATGAAAGCGAAAGTGACATAGAAACATTTTCTTCATTAATAAAGAGGATTTTTACAGAGAAGAGCCGATTGCTCAAGACAAGAAGAACAAAAGAAGAGCCGATGGCTACTACTAGTCCTATGCTAGTAGTCCTAGTCTAAGGGCCGTCGCTGCCCTCGTCGTCGCCGTCGTGGCTCCCGTCGGCGCTGCTACCGGCGAGCTCCTCGTCGCTGCTGCCGTAGCCCTCGGCATGGGCCTTCCTCCTCGTCGTCGTTGTCGTCGGCGTCGGCGTCCGACCCGGCGCGGAAGCGCTTCGCCGGTGGCTCGTCGGAGGAGGTGTCACTCTCCTCTTCCTCCTCCTCGACGGAGGAGGTGAAGTCGTCCCAGGAGAAGGAGTCATCCTCGCTCTCCGCCTCCAGCTCCCCATCGACGAGGAACTGGAGGTCGTCTTCTCCGTCGGTCAAGGACTTGTCATCCTCGGACCAGACGGAGGAATCGTGATCCTCCTTGTCCCACGTCGTTGGGGCGAGGATGTCGTGCGCCGCCAATGAGCCCCACTCCGGCGTCGGCTCACGAGAAGAAGAGGATAGGGAGGAAAGATCCGATGAGGTAGAGGAGGAGGAGGAATCCATGGTGCGAAGGAGGGTTTTCTGATGGCTAATGCGAGGCAGGGGATGAAGAAGCGAACTGCTCGATGCGGTTAAATAAAGGGGATGTAGTGGAGATTTAATGCTACGGCGGTTTCCGAGGACATGGTGCCAAAACTGTCAAATCGTGCAGAGAAGTTGAGAAGGCAAGGCATCATGATGAAAGGATACTGTGACGGTTCTGCTCTGCCACGACGTGACCCTACGAAGGAAAAACAGAGTGGTTTTGAAATTATCATTACCAAAACCAGGGGGGCATGTGTTATCCCCAGAATTTAGCAAGAGCAGGAGGTGGGCCGTGATTGAGATGGGCTTGGAAGATATGCGCATGAAGTGTCTCTAAATCGGCCTTGTACGAGAGTTTGGGCTAGATTGCCCGTGTATCTGTATATTATGGTAGATTAGAATTAAGAGATAGAGTTTAGCTCGTACACGGTTAGGTTTATTCCCGAATTAGAAAGTCCCCGGACTATAAATATGTATCTAGGGTTATTGAGAAAGGAGGACGACCACGTTCACAACAAACACAATCTAGGCGCATCGCCACCCCTTGTTTCGAGGGTTTCTTCCGGGTAAGCATCATGCTGCCTAGATCGCATCTTGCGATCTAGGCAGTATAGGTTTATTCGTTATCTGGTGTTGCTCGTACTGAAGCCTTGTTGATGGCGAGTAACACTACTTATCGTAGATGTTTTGGGGCTTGCATCGTTGTTCTTCTGATATGCTTGCTTAGCTATGCTGCCCCTCGATGTCTAGCCGCCCTTACACCTATCTTAGGTGTAAGGGCGGCATCTTGCTTCGTCTTTATTTAGTAGATTTGATCTGTTATAGTTGCTCCTTGTTCTTCAAGGATTAGTTTGATATCCGTATGGTTAGGCCTTGCAAACGGGTTGAACGATCCGGTAGTGCGTTAGGTATGGTTTGCCGATCCTAGAAGGGATGTTCCGGGAATCGACTCCATGTTGGTTTTTAGGCCTCTTTTAGGGTTAGTTTTCCATCATCTTTCGTATCTGCTAGGCTCAACTACGCGTAGGATGTTCCGGTTATACGGTGAATACCCTAAACTGTCGTAGATCGATTTAGCTTAATATTGATGAAGCAGAATACCCATATTATTGCAAGATCTAATATGAACCATGGGTCAATCGGCTCTTTGAGCCGATGAGCAGGGTAACCTGAGAGCCGATCGAGGCTCATTTAATGTTTACGTGTCTATCATGCAGAAACTAATCGAAGCGATCCAACACCTCCCTGACCAGGTATAGGTCAGGTGGCACGCCCTTGCGACCGTCAGGACGTGTGCCGAGCATCAAGGGGCCGTCGCCCGAGGGACCAGGGCCCACTAGCAGTCTTGGGAGCCTCCGGCTCTTCGTGTTGCTCGCCGCTGCTCGTCGGTGGGTTTTGGCAGGCAACAATATCTATAAAATTTATACCATTAGATTCATATTCAAATAAGATTTCCAATGATATAATTTTTATGACATATTTTCTATATTTTATTAACTAATTAATGGTCAAAGTGTTTTCTTGAATTACATGCTAAACCGATAGAGGAAGTAGAATCATATCTAACACTTCCCTCGATGTTATTAGTAGAATAACATCTGGAGTCGCCGGTGAAGATTCCATCAAATTGGAAGCGTCCGCCTGCCACCTCGAATTCTTTATACTGCTCCAAATAAAGCCAGGCAACGTGCAGCTCCCGGTCAGACACGACACACGAAGCGTCCGCGGCGCCGGCGAGGACACCGCCGTGCGCTGTTGGCTCGATCTCAGCAGCCGGCCAAATCGGTCGTCTACATCGCGCTGGGGAGCGAAGTGCCGCTGTGCGCGGCGCAGGTGCACGAGCTGGCGCTCGGGCTGGAGCTCGCCGGGACACGCTTCCTCTGGGCTCTGCGCAGGCCCCATGGCGTAGCTGACGCCGACGTCCTCCCGCCAGGATTCGAGGAACGCACGCGCGGCCGCGGGCTAGTGGTCACCGGCTGGGCCCCGCAGATGAGCATCCTGGCGCACGGCGCCGTGGCCGCGTTCCTCACGCACTGCGGCTGCAGCTCCATTATCGAGGGGCTCTTGTTCGGCCACCCTCTCGTCA
Source organism: Lolium perenne (assembly GCF_019359855.2). Taxonomy (NCBI): domain Eukaryota; kingdom Viridiplantae; phylum Streptophyta; class Magnoliopsida; order Poales; family Poaceae; genus Lolium; species Lolium perenne. Next base: position 2,866,898 of record NC_067250.2, on the reverse strand, counting down.
TGCTGCCCATGCTCGGCGACCAAGGGCCCAACGCGCGGCTAAGAGCATCCCCACTCGTTGGCGCTCCCCACGCCCAAATCCGACGAATTTTTCGTTCGGATTGGAGGAAGATTTGGCGTGGGGAGGAGTAGTTTCCCAGTCGTGTGCTCCCCAAGCGGCGTTTCTCGGGGAAAAAGAGGATGGCTCGGGGAATCCGGACGAAAGAGGAGACACGTGGGCGTGGGCGGTTGGTTTAGCTTCGTCCGGAGTCCCCGAGCGCGCCCCGGGGGGCCGGGGATGGCGTGGGCTCGCCGGATGGATGAAGGGTCAAATCCGGACGAAAACGAGGAACCGGGGGCGCGACTGGGCCGAATTTCGCCGTCCGGATGGAAAAAACGTCGCTCGGGGGCCTCGTCGGGGGGACGAGTGGAGATGCTCTAATGGAGGCGCGAAAGGTCGGAGTGCAGGTCCCAAGAAATGAAGATGATGGATCGTTCAGCAGGGAAGATGTCGCGGGGGCGGTACGGGCCGTCCTTGTGGACGAAGAAACGAGGAAGATCTTCGTGGCCAACGCCAAAAGGATGGAGGAGATCGTGGCCGACAGCGAATGCCATGAGAAGTACATCGACGATTTTATTCAGAAACTTAGATCTTATCAGGCGTGAGGCGTTATTCAATTTTGAACGAGAAGATACCATCGAAATTGGGATTAGAAGACTTAGACGTTGAGCAACTTCACATATCTATTCCAAATAATAAAGATAGTAATGTCAATTTTCATCCATGTTGGGTAGAATTAATATCCCAGCAAAATATACAGCCACTTGCCCATCGAGCGGCCCACCAGGAACAAAATCAGCTTGGCCCTGGCCATGGCCTAGGAGCATCTCCAATCGCGTCCTCCAAACGGAGTCCGATAAAAACGCCGGATCGCATGATTGAGAAACATCCTCCAAACAGGGTCCGATAAAAGTGCCGGATCGCACAATGAGAAATATCATAGTCATGTGATGCCGTGTTTGGGGTCACTACTGGAGACATGCCCTTCTGTCCCGGCCCGTAAGGAGCTTTAGTCCCAGTTGGCCAATTAGAACTAACCAGGTGGATAAAGGTCGAACGTTTAGTCCCGGCCCGATTACCCCGGGACCAATGGCCTTCCACGTGAGCGCCATGGAGCGTGCTGGGGGCACTCCCTTTAGTAGGAAGGAATGGAGCTAGATCTTTACTCTGGAACGAAGTGTGAAAGTAGTATGTGATACTAGTCACCAAAGAGCCAATATTATGAGCCGAACGTTACTTTAGTGAGACAAAAATACTGGTCCTGGAGGCTATCCCGCTTAACTCAAGTCAGTTGGCGTAATCCAGGAGCAGCGGAGTACTTCTAAGATCTATCTCTATTGTGGAGAAGTAACTCAAAAGGTACAAATTGAAATGATAATGTGAATTGTCTGAATTAGTTGGTTATCGACGTCTCATTTTTCTAGGATTCTTCTTTTTCGTTGGCCATTTGTGGCATGAAGGAAGAGCTCGAGCTGTTGTTACATGTTTTGAAAAGGGAATCGGTTGTCATTTTGAACCTGTTCTTTACATGAACCCTCTTAACTAAGATTTTCTTATTTATACATGTTCTATTGTTTTATTGCTTTATGTTCTGGCTTGGTTATTCTATCTAGCTGAGCCATTCATTCCTTTTTATGAAAGAAATATAAGGGGCAGAATAAAGACAAAAGAATTCAAGAAATGAGCATATTCAGTAAGCAAAAGGACAGAAAGGGATGCGAACCCTCGACAGTTCCTAGAATAGTTTTCAAGACCGGAGCTATATATCAACCACTCAGCCATCTCTCTATGGCCTAAGCCTTGTTTTACTGGTACAAGTAGAACATAGCCATATAAAAAGATCTCCTAACCCCTAGAAATATCTCAGATGCAAGTCCCTTTTCGACATATCTCTGTATTAGATGTTGAATATGGACTTGGACATGGGTACTGATCCCTTTGTGCTACTTGCACGAGCTCTCGATCCACCTGTAGTTATAACCGGATGGAAACTAATACTAGAATGGTGAATACCTTAAGCAGGTAGAAATAAAATGAATTTTCCTCAAAAGAAAATGGCTTTCTTTCTAAAACAAAATATGCTAATTTGCTTACTATCAGGAATAGAGATTTAATGAATTTATGCTTCAATAATTTAATGATAAATGACTACAAGCAGAGGAAATCAATGATTTGAGCAAAAAAGTACCCAAAATTTCAAATATGTACCTAGAATTAGGAAAACTATTTTCATTGCAGTCTAATAAAGAAGAGAAGGGAAGCCCAATTTGTGCTTTCAGCCTCAAAATATCCCACTGGTCATCTTTCTCAGCTTAATCTATGGCAATATCCGCTACTGCTTCGGCTTTTTATAAATTCTGATGTGCAGATAATACAAGAATTAAGAACTTAGAAGTACTAATGGAACGACCCATCACCATTTCAAGTCATTCTATTGCATTTTCAACAGTTGTATTAACTTGGTATTGCATCGCATTTTCCCAAGCAAGGCTATACATTATTTTGGGATTGTACTTTGCCATTGCAGCCTCAGTGCATCATCTTGTAATATCAATGTATGCAAATTTGAAGTGAACCACATATAAAAAAAGTCCATAACACACACCAAGAAAGTGGTTTACAATGTTCATGAAATGCACATCATGACTTCCGAAAGATTTCATGGATTTATTTGCAAATTTGATCCCTTCAGAAGAATGAATCATGCATTGGATTCTAAGAACATAGTTTTGCTCCTAAAAGAAGAGTTGGAATATGAGGTTTTCCCTTTCTCTCTAATACAAAAAAACCATTCCTTATGATGTTTAATGCACTATCATACATACCAGTTGCACTGTATGTAGCAAAGTGTAAGGATATATCATCTCTCTGATCTGCTATAGGTTCTTGGCAACAGCATTTCTAGATGGTTGGCCCCAACTTCATGCTGCCCAAATAACAAGAATGCATACATCAAATGGTTCACAAGGTCCAGATAAGTTTCTATTACAAAATAACCAAGGCTACATCGAACCGATTGAAACTGTCTTCACAGCCTTGAATCAAAGGGAACTACTATAAAGACTTGAATAAGCAACAAGTCATAACACTAATGAGGGCCCCTGTCTTTAGATAACCTTAATCACACAAGTTTTTCATCATGAGAGAAATAGGAGGCTAAAGGGAATAGGAATGTACGAAATATATGCCAATAATAAATCTTGAAGGTTGTGAACTAGAAACAAGTTATCAGTCTCTTCAACCGATCGTGCCATCGCAAGAATTTTGCGTGGAGTTCCACCGGGTTAGATAATCCCGGTCTGTTTCATTATCGCGCTGCTAGCATAAAGCGAGCTGATGCGGTCTGTTTGGCCTCCGGTATGTACTGCTGAAGTTGCTCACAAATGCCTCCTCGAAATCCGAGCCAGCCATTTATGCTTCTCTTTGGCAAATTGTTAAGCCAAATGTGTGCCGGTCCACTAGGAAGGATGGTATGATTCTCACCGCCCAACGCCGGTCCTCTGCCTGCTGCGGTTCCTCCACCACCAGCAACGTATATTGAGGTCACATAGTCCGCAAGCTAATCTTCCGGCTTAGTGGTGACATCGTATGTTTTTGTGTCACGGGGCAACTGGAAGTTGCGTACCGGTGGTTCTTCCCTCATGATCCTCGGCCCAAAACACTGCGGACCCGGCGGACCTTTGGCTTCGATCATCTCGGATAAATACACTCTGTCCAGTCTGTGCCTCGCATCCCGGTCTGGCAGGCATCTTTCTCCAACGCGTTCCCCCAACGGTTCCGGTAAGCTCCAATCCTTTCCATTCCGGAATCGGCTTCATCATACTGTTCCGGTATCACAGCTTTTCCTCGTTGGTACCTTGGTGGTGGCATTTCATCAGCATGAGCTGCTCTAGCCGCTCGATAATTTTGCCCGGTTTCACCTTTACAGGCATAAGCGTTTCCGGCGTAGCCATTTCCGGCATAGCCAAGACCTGCCCCTTGGCTTTTTCTGCCGGCATCATGTTGCCCGGCTTGTTGTTTTCCGGCCAGAACCGGATCATACACAGTCATCTGCTGTACATTTGCATCTTTTTCTCTTCTTCTGATGGGATGGGGGGACGATGTCTGCCCATGCGACTTGCTTCCGGCATTCTTTGCCGAGCGTACCAATTTTGACGCTGCAGCTGCTTTGTTAATTCTAGCTAGCTCAGCATTTTGTGCCTCAATCATATCAAGCAAATCTCTAACTCGATCTTGTTGTTTTGCTAAGGCATCGCCTGAAAGCGAGTCACACATCTCTACTGCAGCTCTAGCAGCTTTTATCGTTTTATCCAGACTGCTGTAGTTAGGTTTCTCTACCATGCATGCTCAAGGATACCGACATGCTTTTACCGGGGAGAACTTCCCGGCGTAGATCCTGATCTAGGTTGCGACCTTTAAGCCGGTTTCCAGCTACTCTAGCAGGGTGTGCGCTAACGGAAGCAAAGCGATGGGCAGCGTTATACTCACGTAGGGTCAGGTTGAGCTCTTGCTGGGCCTTGACGATGTTAGCCGCACCGGAGAGCAGCTTCTGCCGTTGCTCCTCCAGCCCGACCTGGGTGGCCGCGGCGTCGGCGTTCTACGCGATGGGCGTAGCCAACACGCTCATGGCCGCTTGTAGCGGGGTCGCTTCCGGTGGCGTGGTAGAAGTTCTGGCGATGATCTCGTCGCGCTCGGTTGGAGGCTTGGTCGTGCGCGTGGACTTGGCTAGCCCAGCGCCCTCCCCTGCACCTTCCTTGTCGGTGTCTCCTGCACCAGCCATCATCACCTCCACGCTGCCGGCGGCGCGGTCGACGCGCGGCCCGCGAGCAGCTGAAGACCTTGGTGGGTCCGGCGCCACCAGCACATGTGAGGGGTACTGGCGCTCCTTGACGGTGCCGAGGTAGATGCGGTGAGAGCCGAACTCGATGATGCGGCCGTTTTGCGGGAAGCGTCCACCGTTGGCGAAGCAGCCCGCGTTGTCGTCGATGAAGTCCAACGAGCCGAGGCGCTGGACAAGTCCAGACACCACACGCTCGTCGGAGACGGTGAGGATGCCCGCCCGAATATGAACTCTAGCAAGCGCAGCTGCTGGCCCCACGGTGGGCGCCAACTATCGTCATGGTGGAACGGCAGATGCCATAGGATGGCTTAAGTTGGGGCCGAATGTGCGCTAGAGGATTCGGGTGAGGGTTTGTGTAACAGGGAAAGAGATGGAAAAGAAACTGGTATGTATTCCCTTAACTTGGCCTCTGGCCAGAGGTTGAAGATCTACAGTACAAGCTTCCTTCTACTCGCTACTTTACAGCCTAACTTCTCTCTGGAGCCCAGCGTCTGATCGTCCCGCGCAGGGGTGTGCCCCCTCTCCTTATATAGGGGAGAGGGTGGCTTACAAGAGAAGAAATCCTAATGGAATCTAAGATGAGCTAAGCTACTTTATAAAGCTACTTTGGCCCACCTGGCGCCAGTTATGACTTTAATCAGGGAGCGATGACCTCCGCCGGTATCTTTTACGTCATCTTGTGCTTTGGCGCCAGGGCTTCGTTTAAAGCTGAAGTGCTTCGCTCATCCTTGTCCTCTAGTCCTTGATGGAATCTTTGACCAAAGTGCCGACAGGCTACAGTGACCCCTGGTACCGGTTTCCCGGTACCTTTTCTTTTGTGCTCCGGTGTTGGAGATATGCCCAAAAGGCAATAATAAAATAGTTATTATAATATATCTTTGTGTTTATGATAAATGTTTGCATACCATGCTATAATTGTATTAACCGAAACATTGATACATGTGTGTTATGTAAACAACAAGGAGTCCCTAGTAAGCCTCTTGTATAACTAGCTTGTTGATTAATAGATGATCATGGTTTCGTGATCATGAACATTGGATGTTATGAATAACAAGGTTATGTCATTAGATGAATGATATAATAGACACACACACCCAAATAAGCGTAGCATAAGATCACGTCATTAAGTTCAATTTGCTATAAGCTTTCGATACATAGTTACCTAGTCCTTCGACCATGAGATCGTGTAAATTACTTATACCGGAAGGGTACTTTGATTACATCAAACGCCACTGCGTAAATGGGTGGTTATAAAGATGGGATTAAGTATTCATAAAGTGTGAGTTGAGGCATATGGATCAAGAGTGGGATTTGTCCATCCTGATGACGGATAGATATACTCTGGGCCCTCTCGGTGGAATGTCGTATGAGTAGCTTGCAAGCATGTGAATAGTTCACAAGAGATGATATACCATGGTACGAGTAAAAAGTACTTGTCGGTAACGAGGTTGAACTAGGTATGGAGATACCGATGATCGAACCTCGGACAAGTAAAGTATCGCGCGACAAAGGGAATTGTTATCGTATGTTAATGGTTCTTTCGATCACGAAGTCATTGTTGAATATGTGGGAGCTATTATGGATCTCCAGGTCCCGCTATTAGTTACTCCCTCCGTTCCTTTCTATAGTGCCTATTGTTTTTTGGCACGGAAATTAGCGCAGCAAATTTATTGACACAAAACCCCCCAGCGCTATTTGAGAGAAAAAAGGAAACTGGAAACAGATCTCACATGATCTGATCTGCTGCCTCCCGAGAAAATTAGCTGCCGTTCCGTGAGAATAGAGTTTCCTTAACAGACGGGCGCTTGATCTACTCCCACGTACAGATCAAGGCTACTTTTACAAAGACTACTCCATGGTGATCTCACGTGATCTGTATTTGATGTTTCCTTAACCGACGTGCGCGCCATCTACTGCCTCGCTCCCGCTAGTCTTTCTTCTCCCCCGCTTTTTTTTTGTTCCTCTCGCGCGTGCACGTACACAGGCAGAGGCTCCCAACGGCGGCGAGGAGGCGTGCGAGAGGAACCTTTCCGCTCGTGACGAGAACTGAGAGAGAGAGGGGCGCGTGCGATCGACGAAGAGGGCCCGCGTCTGCTCGCTCTGGATACGGAACAACAAACATATTGGTTACCATATTTTCAGGACGGGAGCAGATTTGTTTCCAGATTTTCTGGACCAAAACATCTGGGTGGAAGGGGTTCTTTGTAAAAAAAACATAGCTTTACTCTTATATTCTGAAACAAAAACGAAAAATCAATAGGCATTATAGAAAGGAACGGAGGGAGTATTAATCAGAGAAGAGTCTCGATCATGTCCGCATAGTTCTCGAACCGTAGGGTGACACACTTAAGGTTTGATGTCATTTTAAGTAGATATGGAATATGGAATGGAGCTCGAATGTTGTTCGGAGTCTCGGATGGGATCCAAGACATCACGAGGAGGTTCGGAATGGTCTGGAGAATAAGATTCATATATGGGAAGTCATTTTCCGGGGTTCGGAAAAAATCCGGTGTTTTGACCGGAGCTTCTAGAAGGTTTTGGAAGGACCGGAATAGTCCGGAATATTGTGGAAGGTTCCGGAAGTGTCCGGGACGACCCGGGCTGTCTAAGGAAGTCCGGAGGGTTCCATAATAGGTGTATCCATGTTTTCCTTAAGGGTTAAGAAGTTTCCCCTAAGGCAGATTCGGATTTGGCAAAAGAGTCCTAGTTCTAGTACGTTTCGGCTGACAGAAACCTACCGGGACTCTCCCAAACTTTGGGTGCAGGTCTTGGACGATCCAAGGACCTTTTCCACCTATAAAAGGAGGGCAAGGGGAGCCTCAAGAGGTGCACAAGTCGCAGCCCTTGCCCCCTCTCCCCAAACCCTAGCCTCCCATTCCTCCTCCTCCCTCTTGCACGGCTACGGCGAAGCCCTGCCGGAGATCTCCACCACCACTGCCACCACGCCGTCGTGCTGGCGGGATTCCGAGGAGGATCTACTAAATCCGCTGCCCGCTGGAACGGGGAGAAGGACGTCGTCATCAACACCGAACGTGTGACCGAGTACGGAGGTGCTGCCCGACTGTGGCACCATCAAGATCTTCTACGCGCTTTCTAAAGCGGCAAGTGATCGACTACAGCAACAACGAGATCTAATCTCGTAGGCTTTGGAAATCTTCAAGGGTTAGTCTCATGATCTTCTCGTTGCTACCATCTTCTAGATTGGATCTTGGCTTGTTATTCGTTCTTGCGGTAGGAAATTTTTTGTTTTCTATGCTACAAATCCCATCATCCGGTACCTTTGTACTTAGCCACATAAACTCTTAGAGCCGGTACTACGGTATACCCCTCTGGGGATACCGGTTCGTACCAACTCCGGTTAGCTGAACTTAAGTTTAGAATCCGGATCACTCTTTGATCCGGTTTGCCACTACCATATTATGGCTAACTCGCCATAGCCTTGGCCTACTGATACGTCCATTTTGCATCACTATTTTATATCATAATTTGCTTGTTATTCATTGATATATTGCATATTTAGAGATGATACTTACGTTATTTCATCTATTTTGCATGTTTCATGATTATTGGAGGATCGCGCACCGGAGTCGGGATTCTTTGGAAAAAGCGCCGTCGGAATGCAATATTTCGGAAGATCAACAATTGACGGAAATTATATGAAAAATCCTATTTTTCCAGAAGACGAAGAGAGCCAGAAGGAGGAGCCGAGGAGGGCCGCCATGGGCCCCCCTCATAGGCCGGCGCGGGCCCTGCCCTGGCCGCGCCGCCATGTGGGGAGGGGGCCCACAGCCCCTTTGGCCTCCTCTCCTTCGCGTACTTCTTCGTCCCGAAAACCTAAGCTCCAGGGAATAGTCGCGAAGAGACACAGCCGCCTCTGCGGGGCGGAAAACACCAGAGAGAAAAGAGCTCTCCGGCAGGCTGAGATCCGCCGAGGAAATTCCCTCCCAGAGGGGGAAATCGACGCCATCGTCACCGTCATCGAGCTGGACATCATTGGGATCATCATCACCATCATCTCCATCATCATCACCGCCATCTCCACCGCTGCACCTCGTCACCGCTGTAACAATTAGGGTTGGATCTTGATTGTTTGATAGGGGAAACTCTCCCGGTATTGATTTCTACTTGTTATTGATGCTATTGAGTAAAACCATTGAACCAAGGTTTATGTTCAGATTGTTATTCATCATCATATCAGCTCTGATCATGTTCCATATGATGTCTCGTGAGTAGTTCATTTAGTTCTTGAGGACATGGGTGAAGTCTAAATGTTAGTAGTGAATTATGTTGGGTAATATTCAATGTTATGATATTTAAGTTGTGGTGTTATTCTTCTAGTGGTGTCATGTGAACGTCGACTACATGATACTTCACCTTTATGGGCCTAGGGGAATACATTTTGTATTCGTTTGCTAATTGCGGGGTTGCCGGAGTGACAGCAACCTGAACCCCCGTTGGTATATCGATGCAGGAGGGATAGCAGGATCTCAGAGTTTAAGGCTGTGGTTAGATTTATCTTAATTACTTTCTTGTATTTGCGGATGCTTGCAAGGGGTATAATCACAAGTATGTATTAGTCCTAGGAAGGGCGGTGCATTAGCATAGGTTCACCCACACAACACTTATCAAAACAATGAAGATTAATCAGCTATATGAAGCGAAAGCACTAGACTGAATTCCCGTGTGTCCTCAAGAACGTTTGGTCATTATAAGTAAACAAACTGGCTTGTCCTTTGTGCTAAAAAGGATTGGACCACTCGCTGCAATTATTACTCTCGCATTTTATTTACTTGTACTTTATTTATCTGCTATATCAAAACCCCCTGAATACTTGGCTGTGAGCATTTACAGTGAATCCTTCATCGAAACTGCTTGTCAACACCTTCTGCTCCTCGTTGGGTTCGACACTCTTATTGATCGAAAGTACTACGATACACCCCCTATACTTGTGGGTCATCAAGACTATTTTCTGGCGCCGTTGCCGGGGAGTGAAGCGCTATTGGTAAGTGGAATTGGTAAGGAAAACCTTTACTGTACGTGCTGATTTTATTTCTGCCTGCTGCTATAATTCAATATGGAGAGATCTTCTCTTGAATTCCTATTTGGAAAATCTACTACTACTGCAAAGGTAGTGGATGAGGCGCCATGTGAGAAAGAGGTTCCATACAAAATACCTATGAAAATTATTGAACGTGTTGTGGATAACCGCTATGAGGGGGATGGAACTGTCCATCCTGGTGATCATTTATTGTTTTTACATGAATTATGCGGGTTATTCAAATGTGCAGGTATTTCTATGGATGAAGTTAGGAAGAAACTATTCTCTATATCGCTGTCTGGTAAAGCGGCGCATTGGTATAAATTGCTGAAGAATGGTGATTCTCTTGATTGGAAGGATATTGTGCCTCTATTTTATTCTAAATTCTATCCTCCAAGTGAAATTCACAAAGATCGAAACCGCATATATAATTTCTGGCCTCATGATGGAGAGAGTATTGCCCAAGCATGGGGGAGATTGAAGTCTTTAATGCTCAAATGCCCCATTCATGAGCTTCCTGGTAATATTATTATTGATAATTTCTATGCAAGACTGTCTTTTCAAGATAAGACTTTGCTGGATACTTCTTGTTCTGGATCATTTACACGCAACAAAGAAGAGTTTAAAAGGGACCTTCTTGATCGGATCCAGGAGAATACTGAAGGATGGGAGAACGACAAAGGTAGAGAGTCAGGTATAAACTATGATTATAAATGCATTGAAGTTTTTATGGAGACTGATAAATTTTGTAATATGAGTGCTACTTATGGTCTTGATTCTCAAGTCGTTGCAAACTTTTATAAAGCTTTTGCCTCTCACTTTGAATTGCCTAGGAAGAATTTTGATAAGTATCATGAACCATACAAAGATAGAACTGATCCATCTATAAATAAATGTTGTATAATTGAAACTGTTGATCATATTCTTCCTGAAGCATATATTGAAAAAACTCCTTTTCCTGCTAAAATGAAGGAGTATTCTGTTATAACTAGTGCGGTTAATAAAAGTGCAAAGAAACCTATAGAACCTGAAGAACAAATAAAGGTTGAACCTGCTATTGCAATAGTTAAAGATCTTGTGACTGAAAATGTAGAAGATGGTCATATTATTTTCTGTGAAGATGCTTCTAATATTGTTTCGCATCCTAATAAGTCTAGGAAAGCTAGTGTTCCTATACTATCTGTTAGAATTGGTGATCATTGTTATTATGGTTTATGCGACATTGGTGCAAGTATTAGTGACATTCCTTATGAGCTTTATACGGATATCATGTATGAAATTGGTTCTTGTGAACTTGAAGATATTGATGTGGTTATTCGGCTAGCTAATAGAGAAACTATCTCTCCTATTGGTATTGTTCGAGATGTGGAAGTTCTATGTGGTAAGATTAAATATCCTGCTGACTTTTTGGTACTTGGTTCTGCTGCTAGTAAGTCTTGTCCTATTATTTTTGGTAGACCTTTTCTAAATACTTGTGGAGCTGTTATAGATTGCAAGAAGGAAAAAATTGTGACTAAATTTGCTGGTGAATCTTATGAGTTTAATTTCTCTAAATTTGCCAAAACTCCTTATAAAGCTGAATTGCCTAATAATGATTTTAGAGTTGAACAATGTGCGTCTATTGCTCTTGCTCCTAATAATCCTTTGCAGCAACATTTGGAGGATAGTGAGAGTGAAGTTTTTAGGGAAGAAAGGAATGAGCTTGATGAAATTTTCCTTCGTCAACCTATTCTTAAACATGACTTGCCGGTTGAAGATTTAGGTACAACACCACCACCAAAGGAAGATCCTGTTTTCGATTTAAAGCCACTACCTGATAATCTTAAGTATGTTCATATTGATGATAAGAAAATATATCCTGTTATTATTAGTTCTAAGCTTTCAGAATTTGAGGAAGAAAGGTTATTGGAAATACTAAAGAAACACCGAGGAGCTATTGGCTATACTCTTGATGATTTGAAGGGGATTTCTCCCTCTATTTGCCAACATGCTATCAATATGGAAGATGATGCAAAGCCTGTCGTTGAACATCAGCGTCGTCTAATTCCGAAGATGAAGGATGTGGTAAGGAATGAGGTATTAAAACTTCTTGAAGCTGGTATTATATATCCTATTGCTGATAGTAGATGGGTTAGTCCTGTGCATTGTGTTCCTTAGAAAGGAGGAATGACTGTTGTGCCTAATGATAATGATGAGTGATGACCCACAAGTATAGGGGGTGTATCGTAGTATCTTCGATAAGTAAGAATGTCGATCCCAACGAGGAGCAGAAGGTGTTGACAAGCAGTTTCGATGAAGGATTCACTGTAAATGCTCACAGACAAGTATTCAGGGGGTTTTGATGTAACAGATGAATAAAGTACAAGTAAGTAAAATGCGAGAGAAATAATTGCAGCGAGTGGCCCAATCCTTTTTAGCACAAAGGACAAGCAGGTTTGTTTACTTATAATGACCAAACGTTCTCGAGGACACACGGGATTTTAGTCTAGTGCTTTCGCTACATACGGCTAAATAATCTTCATTGTTATGATAAGTGTTGTGTGGGTGAACCTATGCTAATGTACCGCCCTTCCTAGGACTAATACATACTTGTGATTATACCCCTTGCAAGCATCCGCAACTACAAGAAAGTAATTAAGAATAAATCTAACCACGGCCTTAAACTCTGAGATCCTGCTATCCCTCCTGCATCGATATACCAACGGGGGTTTAGGTTTCTGTCACTCCGGCAACCCCGCAATCGGCAAACGAGTACAAGATGCATTCCCCTAGGCCCATAAAGGTGAAGTGTCGTGTAGTCGACGTTCACACGACACCACTAGAAGAATGACACCACAACTTAAATAGCATAACATTGAATATTACTCAACCATAATTCACTACTAACATTTAGACTTCACCCATGTCCTCAAGAACTAAACGAACTACTCACGAGACATCATATGGAATATGATCAGAGGTGATATGATGATGAATAACAATCTGAACATAAACCTTGGTTCAATGGTTTCACTCAATAGCATCAACAACAAGTAGAAATCGATACCGGGAGTTTCCTATCAAACAATCAAGATCAAACCCAAATTGCTACGGCGGTGACGGTGTCCAGCGGTGGAGACGGCGGTGATGATGGTGGAGATGATGATGATGGTGATGGAGATGATGTCCAGCTCGATGACGGTGACGATGGCGTCGATTTCCCACTCCGGGAGGGAATTTCCCCGGCGGATTCCTGCCCGCCGGAGAGCTCTTTTCTCTCTGGTGTTCTCCGCCCCGCAGAGGCGGCTGTGGCTCTTCGCGAGGTACCCACTGTAGCTTAGGTTTTCGGGACGAAGGATTTCGCGAAGAAAAGGAGGTGAAAGGGGCTGTGGGGCCCCCACACCACAAGGTGGCGCGGCCAGGCCATGGGCCGCGCCGGCCTGTGGTCTGGCCCCACCTTGGGCCTTCTCAGCTCCTCCTTCTGGCTTCCTTCGTCATCTTGAAAAATAGGATTTTTGGTATAATTTCCTTCCACAGTTGATCTTCCGAAATATTGCGTTCTGACGGTGCTTTTTCCAGCAGAATCCTGGCTCCGGTGCTTGATCCTCCAATAATGATGAAACATGCAAAATAGATGAAATAACATAAGTATTGTGTCCCAATATGAAATATATCAATGAATAACAGCAAATTATGATATAAAATAGTGATGCAAATTGGACGTATCAACTCCCCCCAAGCTTAGACTTCGCTTGTCCCCAAGCGAAACTGAACTCGGTAAACAGGACCACATGTTTATGGAGTGAAGAGTCGATAAATAAAATACGGACAAGAAGCATCATATTCATTCACACAAGACATTCTAGTAAACAACTTCCTCATATAACTCAACTTGAAACAAGTATAAAGTAATCACAAATAAAGGTGCATAAGAAATCATAGTTGGTGATGGCAAACTTCGTTCTTGGTCAGAGAACAATTAACAGATTATACTTATCTCATTGAGCAGCGCTCTCATGTTAAAGTTTATAAGGCACAACTTGCATACTCAATCATAATGGTCTCCTCATGATCATTGATAACTTGCAAAGCTATATTCATTCAGATAAAACTTGTACTAAACAAGGAAGAATAAAAGACATGATAAAGCAAATCACAATATAATAGTTTGATCACAACAACTAAAATGCTTGCTTGAGATGGAGAGAAATAGGTTTACTGACTCAACATAAAGTAAAAGACAGGCCCTTCGCAGAGGGAAGCAGGGATTAAATCATGTGCTAGAACTTTTCAGTTTTGAAATCATATAGAGATAATAAAAGTAACATTTTGAGAGGTGTTTGTTGTTGTCAACGACTGGTAGCGGGTACACTAACCCCCCTTGCCAGACAACCTTCAAAGAGCGGCTCCCATTTTATTTTTATTTTGTGTGGCACTCCTTCCAACCTTTCTTTCACAAACCATGGCTAACCGAATCCTCGGGTGCCTGCCAACAATCTCATACCATGAAGGAGTGCCTTTTTATTTTGGTTTTATTATGATGATGACACTCCCCCCAACCTTTGCTTACACAAGCCATGGCTAACCGAATCCTTCGGGTGCCGTCCATCAATCACATACCATGGAGGAGTGTCTATTTAGTTTAATTAATTTGGGACTGGGAATCCCATTGCCAGCTCTTTTTGCAAAATTATTGGATAAGCGGATGAAGCCACTAGTCCATTGGTGAATGTTGCCCAACAAGATTGAAAGATAAAACACCACATACTTCCTCATGAGCTATAAAACATTGACACAAATAAGAGATAGTATATTTTGAATTATTTAAAGGTAGCACATGAAGTATTTACTTGGAATGGCAGAAAATACCATGTAGTAGGTAGATATGGTGGACACAAATGACATAGGTTTGGGTTAAGGTTTGGATGCACGAGAAGTATTCCCTCTCAGTACAGGTCTTTGGCTAACAAGGTTAATTAGCAAGCATAAGAGTCGAGGGAAACAAACAAATATACATGTGATAGAAACAATCATGCATCTTCCTTATAAGCACAAACAATTTTAACTTCAGAATAATAAGCTATGAGCTAACAAGAAAGAAAGACAATGAAACAACTACATGTATTTCTCTTTTCTACTTAAACCTCAAAGTGTTATTGCTATTGACCAATGCTAAGTTTGCCAAAACCAAATAGATTTATTCAATGCTCCCAAAGTGATACCAATACTAACAACAAGGTAAATCATATAGCAGAGATTGCAAACTAAAATAAGATGTGCAATATGTAAATGATAAGATTTCTCATTAATATTCCATAACGATAACTCACACCAAGGGATACATAGATAACCAACTAAAGAAGAGATACTTCCAAACTGCAACCCATCTTATATGATAACTTCCCTACTCATGATATGACACTACTTGACAGTAAAAAGTAAAAGGTAGTGATGATGTGATACCACGGCACTCCCCCAAGCTTGGAACAAACCAAGGGGATGCCAATACCGATGATGAATTACTCCTGCGGCGATGGTGGTGATGAACTCCTTCCGCGCTGACATAGGCATCCCAAATGGGCCTGCCGAAGATGGTACCCGGGGTTTACTGGAAGCCCAATACCCGAAGAATAAGAAGATTCGGGAGCCCAAGATTTACTAAGGAAAGATAGAGTTGTAATAGGAAGTGTTGTTTGTGATCTGGCGGGATGAGTTAGAAACCGTCCCGGACTATGTAAACTTGTATAGCACGAATCCCTCGGCTCCACCTCATATATAAGGGGGAGTCGAGGGACAAAGGATCAATCGAATCATTGTCTGCAAACCCTAGCTTTCATAGTCGTCGAGTACTTTTCGGCTGAAACCTTCGAGATCTACTTGCCCTCTACTTCTAACTAAACCCTAGCCTATAATCCATAGGCATTGACAAGTCAATACCTTGTCAATTGGCGCCGTCTGTGGGAATTAGAGGCGTAAGGAGCTGATCTCGATGGCACGCTCAAGATCTTCGACATCGTCAACCGCAAGCAACACAATGGATCGAGGTAAACAGATTGCTACTGGTCTTGTCGATTTTGTTCCTCACCCACCCTCCCGTTTGGATGCATATGCGTGACCGCGGAGCCCATGGAGATGACGTTCGGAAGGTTCCACTTTCGCGTCGAGAAGGAAGGATCGTATCGTGTCGAGATTCCGATTTCGTCGGAATCATCAGTGGCCGATTCCGATTTTTCAAGCTATACATCGTCAAACGAATCAGGAGAAGAAGAAACCTCGGCGACACGCTACGTCAGCATCAGAGCAAGAGAGAAACTCGCCAAGATCTTCAACGACATGTCGTTTGAGTCATCTGCGGATTCATATATAAGCGATGGTTCAAGCAATGTCGACAGTTACGACTTCATCGACAAATCTTTGGCAGTGGGCAAGGTCTTCATCAATCTCAACGACGATGTCACCAAACCCAACATAGATCTGAGTACAAAGTATCATCAGATTTACGCCATTGAAAATCAAGAAGAGACATCTGAGGCTTTCGACAGTTTGGGAAATCCATACGTCGATCCCTCCAATCTGCGACAAGGCTTGGGCAACAAATACGTCGGGCCAGAGCCGCGAGATAGAGTTCAACTTTCACAAGCAGCGTGGGACAGAGCTGCGAGAGCTATGAACGGCACGTAACCAATGGCTACCACAGCCACACCGTAAGAATTGCAAGCATATCAATATAGGCTCGCACGAGCTGCCAGGGAATTGGAAAAACAGACAGCTGAGTTGAACAGGAGAAAGGAGGCAGCTTCTGCATCCAGCAGGAGAAGGGCAGATCTAAGTCGACAATCTAGAACTACGGGTGATAGCCATCGGGAGGCGCGGAACAGAGCAAGGTCAAGACGCAACACATACCCGAAGCGGAAAGAGAGCACTTGGTTCAAAACCTCGACATGTCCTTTATGTCGATAGATACAAGAGGAAACATCATCCCTAAGACACCGAGAGGCTGGGTATATGGCGACACATGCTTTTATCCTTGCATCTAAACCACCTCCGGGTGACCCAAGGGAAACACCGTACAATATGGCGGTAGCAGGAGTTGGAGCTATGGGGACAGCGTTTATATCAACGCCTCCCGAAGGAGTGGCAAGGCAAAATAGTCCGCGACCCGCAGCAAGAACATGGCAAGACTCGAAGGGCCAAGTGGAGCAAGAGACACGGCAGCACAAGCAAGAGTCGACAGAGCGCGGCAAAGCGTAAGGGATCATCGGCAATCCCCGTAACTTAACGACGAAGATATGTGCGGCTTACCAGTCTTCACGTGGATACTCCGAAAAACTCGTGTCCCCTCAGGATTCAAGTTACCCGATAATTTCAAGAAAGTCGACGGCCTTCAAGATCCGGAGGATTGGCTAGTCGACTATCCTGGAGACGGTGAAGCCGACAGAGGAACTAGGGCAACAGCCATGCAAAGCATCCAGGTGCACCCGAGTGGTGCCGCACGATAATGGATAAAGAAACTCCCTCCAGGATCCATCGACAGCTGGGAAAGTTTCGAGGACGTGTTCGTCAAGAACTTCAGATCCACGTGCAAAAAACCCGCATCGTTAGAGGAGTTGAGAGCGTGTCGACAAAAGCCAGATGAGCCAATGAGAAAGTACATCCAGAGGTGGAATATCATCAAAAACTCGGCAGAAAACATATCTGACGAGAGAGCAATAGATGCGTTTGTCGCAGAGTCGGGCGTGGAGACTTTGTCGAGGATTTGGGAAGGACCAATCCAAGGACGGTATCCGCGTTAATGGAGATAGCAAATAAATGGGCAGATGGAGAAGACGCTGTCCACAACAAACGACACAGGTCGCGCAGGAGGACCGTGGTCGAAACTATCAACCGAGGCGAAGATTTCCTCGGACGTACCGTAACTACGACGCCCAGGACAAATTTCGGCAGGTTTTCGGACAAATACAGGAGGCAACAGAGATGATTACCGGAGAAGCGGTGAACAGCGAGGTGATAATAGGGATGATTCACGCAACAGGCAAAATAGTGGGCCGAGGTTTCCAAGACCTTTCGTGTCCCCCGAGGAAATGCTGAACGGACCGTGCGATGCATTTCTTCCTCGACAAAGAACGGGAAAAGACGGTCAGTGGCACTGCAGAAGACCGTCGAAATTTTCGTGCAATGTTCGGATACGCAGAAAATGCTCACGCTCGAGCAAAGACAGAGAAACCCTCGGGAGCCTAGGAGCGAGGTTCATCTCCCGCCACCTCCCGCGATTACAGAGGACAATAGACACCAGCTAAGAATATCTGCAGAACCTGCACCACCACCCTATGTTGATCCTAATTCCAACGGAGCGGTGTTGATGATTCGAAGGGAAGGCCGTCCAATAGAGCTCAAAAAGTAATCTCACGACAGTGTTTATGGCAGAAAATGCCTCCACCAACAGTTGAGTACCTTAATTGGTCGGGACAAGATATCGGCTTCACAATAGCAGATCATCCGCAGCAAGTTCCTCGACCAGGGGCCAAGCACTTATTCTCGCCAAAGCAGCTTATCGCAGGATTTGATGTCTCTCGAGTGTTCATAGACGGCGGCAGCAGCTTGAACCTCATGTATGCAGATACATTGAGGAAGATGAACATATCCTTAGCAAACTTGAAACCAACAGACACAAGGTTCCACGGCATTACACCAGAGAAACCAAGTTATCCATTGGGAAAAATCAATCTCGATGTTCAATTTGGGACCCGAGAAAATTATAGAATCGAGAAGCTCGAATTTGAAGTCGTGGATTTTCCATCACAATACCACGCTCTGTTGGGACGACCAGCATATGCTAGATTTATGGCAGTACCACACTATACATACCTGTTGTGGAGGTTGCCCGGACCAAGAGGACCAATCACAGTCAAGGGAAGCTTTGCCTTAGCCGATAAGTGCGACAAGGATTTTCACAGGTTGGCCGAAACTTTAGGTATGAAAGACGTGTACTTTGCGTCAAAAAGCATGACTGATTACGACGTACCGCGTACGCTGGAAGGCCAAATAAAGAATCAACTTTCAACACAGAGAAAAATTCTAAGGAGGTGCAGATTCACCCGACAGATCCAAAAAGACGACATCTATCGCAAACGATATGGATATCGCATAGGAAAGCGCGCTCGTCAAGTTCCTCCGTGAGAACTGGAAAATCTTTGCATGGTGTCCAGCTGACATGCCAGAGTACCAGGGGAACTTGCCGAGCACCACCTAAATTTGGATCCAACAAATAAACCAATCGTACAACCTTTGCGGCGTTTTTCGGAACCAAACCGCAAAGCCATGCTTTCAGAAATAAATCGACTCGAAGAAGCTGGTTTTATCAGAGAAATATCTACAGAAGCCACATGGGTAGCTAACCCAGTGATGGTGCCGAAGAAAAACACGACAGTCCTTCGCATGTGCGTCGACTTCACGTGTCTCAATAAACATTGTCCTAAGGATCACTTTCCCCTCCCAAGGATCGATCAAATTATCGACTCCACGGCAGGTTGCGAACGTCTTTCCTTCTTGGATGCATACTCTGGTTATAACCAGATCAGATTAAAAGAAGATGATGAAGCCAAGACAGCGTTTATTACACCTTACGGCGTGTTTTGCTACAAAACAATGCCCTTTGGTCTAAAAAATGCGGGAGCAACATATCAGAGGATGATGCAGAAGTGTTTAGCAACACAGATCGGGAAAAACGTGCAAGTATACATCGATGATGTCGTCATAACATCAAAAAGGGGACAACA
This sequence comes from Lolium perenne, assembly GCF_019359855.2. Classification (NCBI taxonomy): domain Eukaryota; kingdom Viridiplantae; phylum Streptophyta; class Magnoliopsida; order Poales; family Poaceae; genus Lolium; species Lolium perenne. The sequence goes on along the minus strand of NC_067250.2, from coordinate 2,847,226 downwards.
TTGATCGAGGATCTCAAAGAAACTTTTGACAACCTCGACAAATTCTGCCTCAAACCGAACCCGACGAAGTGTTCTTTTGGCGTCCCAGAGGAGAACTTCGGGGTTTCTAGTTTCGGCAAGAGGGATTGAAGCAAATCCCGACAAAATACAAGCCATAGTAACAATGAGAAAGCCAACAAAGTTGAAAGAAATACAGCAGCCTAACCGGGCGAGTCGCAGCTTTGAGCAGGTTCGTCGCCAGGTTAGGAGAAAAAGCGTTACCATTTTATGCGCCGATAAAACAAGGAGATAAATTCCAGTGGAACGAAGAGGCCGACAGAGCTTTCGAGGATCTGAAGCGAAAATCTCGACACCACCAATCCTGGTGGCTCCAAAGGAAAAGGAACCTCTCTGCTCGTATATTGCAGCCACGCCCCAAGTGGTTAGCACGGTATTAGTTGTCGAAAGAGAGGAAGAAGGGAAAATCCATGGAGTGCAGCGGCCAGTATACTTCGTGAGCGAAGTCTTGTCACCTTCAAAACAAAGGTACCCTCAGTACCAAAAGCTAGCATATGGAGTGTTCACGACAGCACGAAAATTGCGCCACTATTTTTCAGCACACCCGATCATAGTGGTCAATGAAGCTCCCTTGTCAAATATACTGAATAACCCAGAAGCTACGGGTCGTGTCTCCCTTTGGGGAATAGAACTTTCCCCTCGGGACATCACGTATGAAAAAAGAAAAGCAATAAAGTCGCAAATACTGCCAGACTTCATCGCAGAATGGATGGAGTTGCAAAATACAGGACCACCAGATTTATCGAGAACTTGGACCATGAACTTTGATGGGTCCAAGAGACTAGAAGGAGCTGGCGCAGGAGTAGTACTCATATCACCTGAAGGCGACAAATTGAAGTACATCCTCCGGATGACGTTCCTTAACGCATCTAACAATGAAGCAGAATATGAGGCTCTCATACACGGGATGAAGATGGCGAAAGCCTGCGGAGCAACTCGATTAAAAATCTTTGGCGACTCACAGTTGGTGGCTCAGCAAGTTATGAACCAATGTGATGCAATCAATGATAGCATGGTGGCATACAAGGAGGTGTACAACGAGCTTGAAAAGTTATTCGATGGATGCGAAGTAAATCATATTAGCAGGTTGAGCAACGACGAAGCCGACGTTCTTGCAAACATCGGGTCACAGTGCCTTCCAATCCCGCCAGGTGTATTCTGGGAAGAGATAACAGAGAGATCCACTAAGCCAACAAAGTCAAAAAAGAAGGAGAAGAAACCCTCGGGGGCTGCCAAGGAAAAGCAAGAGGACGAAGAAGAGGATCAGAACTTGGTCATGGTGATACAGATACCGTGGATGCAGCCGTACATATCATACATCATGAGGAAAGAAATACCCGATGATCCAGTTGAAGCAAGGCGAGTAATTCGACGCTCCAAAGCTTTTACGGTGGTCAAGGGAGAATTGTATAAGCGAAGTATTTCAGGCGTTTTGCAAAGGTGCGTTACACCCGAAGAAGGAAGAATAATCCTGAAGGATGTACACGAAGGAATATGTGGCCACCACGCAAGTAGTCGAGCTATCGCAGCCAAGGTTTTTCGGGCAGGATTCTACTGGTTGACAGCAATCGAGGACGCCAAGGACATAGTAAGAACTTGCGACGCATGTCAAAGGTTCGCCGCAAAACCTCACTCTCCAAAGAAGAGAGTTAGCACCAATACCATTGTCTTGGCCCTTTGCTCAATGGGGACTTGATATGGTGGGTAAGTTACACAAATCCTGGCCAGGAGGAAAGGAGTACATGCTAGTAGCTGTCGATAAGTTTACAAAGTGGATAGAAGCGAAGCCGATAAATTCACCAGATGGAGCATCCGCAGTAAAATTCGTAAAAGGCCTCGTCTTCAGATTTGGAGTGCCCCACAGCATCGTCACAGACAACGGCAGCAACTTCACATCCCATGAATTCAAAGATTATTGCGAAGAGGTGGGTATTAAGCTGAACTTTGCGTCAGTTGCACATCCTCAAACCAATGGGCAAGTCGAGAAAGCCAATGGCATCATCTGCAATGGTATCAAGAAGCGCTTATTAGGACCACTGGAAAAAGCTCGACATACATGGCCGTAAGAACTACCAAGCGTGTTGTGGAGCATCCGAACAACACCAAACACAAAGAACGCAGAAACTCCGTTTTTCCCGGTTCATGGAGCAGAAGTACTACCAATCGAGATAGAGCACAACTCTCCACGTGTCGCTGAATATGATGAAGAAACGTCGAGAAGAGTGCTAGAAGACGACGTCGACGCACTTGATGAAGCTCGAGATGAAGTATTATCTCGGGTAACCAAATATCAACAGGATTTGAAGAATTACCACAGTCGACGTTTGCGGCCAAGATCTTTTCAGGTGGGAGACCTAGTTCTTCGGCTCACGCAAAAAAGTCATGAAAAACTCGAGTCACCATGGCTTGGCCCTTACATTGTCACGGAAGTAATTGGAGGAGGAGCATACAGAATAAAGGACAAGAAGACAGGGGTGGAGGAGCCAAACCCCGGAACGTGGCGCAACTTAGGCGTTTTACGCCTAGAGTCAAAATATAGTCTTTGTAAAGCTTCAATGTACCGAAACGCCCGCGAGTTTTCGTACGCACTCTTTTCCTTTTTCGGGGCACCGAGTGGGGCCGGAGAAGGTTTTTAATGAGGCGGGCTCGCGGTGCTGCAATATAATAAAGATAGTGACAATATAACTTTTCTTCTTTATCGACATGACCAAAGTCTTCGCTCCGACGAATTTCAATATAGTTCATCAACAAAAGGAAAAACTTGCCTTGGTATTCAAATACCTCGTGAGTCAACAAAAATACAAAATAGTACTCAATAAAAAGCTTGGGGGCTCATATTCGCCTTAAATATATAAATGCCTTGGTTCAAAACCTCGCAAGTATACAAATATAGTAAAGAGTCACCGAAACACTCGTGGGCTAAACAAACAGAGAAATATAATGATTGCTTTACAATATAGTCGTGGATTACAAAGAAAAAATATCTACAAGAAGAAACTAACTAGTCTTGATTCAATATGTCATCAAGAGTAACCCTGTTTTCCTCAGGAGCAGCACCAAGAAAATCGGCATAATGGCCATCGGCAAAAAAGTCGGCATCCATCCGAAGTAGGTCCTCAATCATTTCTTCGGCTATAGGCGTAACCTTCGTGTTAATCCTGTCAACACCAACTCTCCGACGTTTTACTTTTTGGTGAACCTTCTCGACAACCTGGGTAAGGTCAAGCTTCGAGTGGCAGATTTGGAGCATGATAAGAGCAAATCTGGCGCCGCCTACTAGTTGAGCTTTGACAAAATCATGGATACTGCGAGCATCCTTGAACCTTTCCATCAATTCAGGAAGAGTTTTTGGTTGGACGTTCCGAGGAAACATGGAGTTGTAAACCATGGACAAGGTCTTGGTACAGAAGTCGAGGAAATCACGAGTTTGAGAGGCGCGATCTTGAAATCGACAATTTGGCGGGTCCTTTCTCGGGGTAGCCCAAAACAAAGAACCATGGTCCAAGGAGAGATTAACAAGGAGGGTTGTCCTAGCATTCACCCTCTCTTCCTCGGCAGCAGCATCAGTAAAGGCACCTATCAAAACAAAAAAAACGGAAACCTTCAAAGAAACAATAGTATGCAGATAAAGGATATCAGCAGATGAAACAGCATACCCGACATATCTCGCACCGGCTTCATTCATTAATTCGAGCATGAAATTTTCTCGAATAGTCGCCTTTTCAGCCTCGGAAGCAGCAATTTCCTTAGCAGCTACAGCCTCGCGAGCTTGTTGAAGAGCAATTTTTTCGGCTTCAGATGACTTACGAGATTGCTCCATCATCACAAGTGTTTGCTTCTTCGCATACTGAAGTTGTTGCCGAAGTTCATCCAGTTCTTGCGACAAGGTATCGTCGACAGGAGCGGTATCACCAAAAGCTTTCCTCGCGGGAAGAAGAAGGCGAAACATTGGAAGGAGCAGAAGATGGAGTATAGTTATCAAATATCAACTGAAAAAATAAACAAGACAACATCAAATAACAAGCAAAGATAGAAGTCTTCATTAATCTCTTGGAATAATTACAAGGGCATTACAGTGGAGTTAAGAAAGTACGTGTCGCCAAATGACTACTTTGGCGACAGAAGCAAAAGAAACAGAAAGAAAAACAGAGGCATGCAACTAGACCTCCGGCCTCGAGGAGCTAGGAGTTGAAGCTGGCTTGATCCCCAGATACGCCAAGATCTTCTTCGTGTTGGGCTTGGCCGCCTTGATCAGCGACCTCCATCTTGATCGCTCTATCCGACCGGTGTCGCCAACCTTCATCCAATCAAGCGTCTCGGCTGTCGCAACCAGGGCAACAAGATACTCTCGACAAAGAACCTTCATATTCTCCCCGACGCATCTTCAATCCCAGTGTCTTCCGAAGCATTAAACATCTTGGCGAGGTTAAGGAAAGTTGCGGGTTCTTCTTTCTTCGGGAAGAAATAAGGGAACAACGCCGACAATCCTGCATTAGCATTTGCCACGCCTTCACGAATTTCGCGCCCGTGAAACTCCGTAAGAGAAAGTGCGTCAAGGAGAGGATCGTTGACAGGATTATCCAGATCAAAATCCTGGTTTGTTTGGGCTGCCACACGAGACAAGACATCAGTCAACAACCAAGAAACAGGAAGTGCAGTAAAATAAAAGGGATTGATAATATTACTTAGAGTACGTCGACTTTGCGACTTCAAACGCTTGAGGATTCCTTCGTCACGAGAAGCTTGTGCAGCTTTGTGCTCATCCAAGGCAATGTCGCATCCTCAAGTTTCTTCTGCAGTTCCTCGACACCAGCAGCTTTCGCCTTAGCTTCATCGCCTTCGACCTTGGCTTTGCTAGCAGCGAGTTCGGCTTTCTTGCGAGCCGCCTCACTTTGCTCAAGTTTTTGAGCCAGTGCGTCGGCGCGTTCGTTAGCCTCTGCAAGTTTCTCTGTCGAGATATGGAAAAAAGAGAGAAGAAAGATCAAAAAATCGCGGCAAGTAACAGGAGTGACAAATTAAGGAAAAACGACAAGTATGAAAGTCGTTACCTTCGGCTCTATTAGCATATTCACGGTACCCAATAAATTGGGAACCGATGCGGAGAAGATCCTTGATCATAGGCTGTTCAACGTGAACACAGTAAGAGAAACATCGGCATAAAAAAAAAATAAAAAAAAAAGATGTGAAGAAACAAAATAAAGAAAATATAGATGTCGACAAACTTACATCATCTAGGAGCGGGGGCGACGAACTGCCCAACTGAGGGGCAGGATCAACAATCTTTTCAACCCGTGCCCTTTTTGGTGAAGGGGCACGGGGGCTCGAAGGAGTAGATGTATCAACATTTTGTTGAGGAGGCGACGATTCCTCCCCTTCAACTGGTTTTTCTGAAATAACTAAAGTATGTGACGTGCTCGTTCGAGCAGCCACATCTAAAGTTGGTGTTTCTTCATCATCACTGTGACAAAATAGCGGCAGCATAAAAGCAAGGCAAGATAAAATTCTTCAAATAAAAAAGGAAAAGAGCAAGGAACCTACGAGCTGATGATACTCTCGATGTATGGATCATAAGCTGCTTTTCGAGGTGCAGGAGCAGTTTCTTCGGGTTTCGAGGTCCCGGAATCTTCGGCATTGCTCCTTTTCCTTTTGCTCTTCGGAGAAACAGCAGGAGGAGGAGATTGCGCTGATGTTGTATCTTCAGAGGCAGCATCCTTCTCAGTAGATCCCGCAGATTTTCGAGAATCTGCGGGTTCATTCACAAAGAGGGGTCTCCTGGTTGACATCATCGACAACGGCTCTTTCTTCGACCTCTCCATCCTCGTGAAGAGGAGGAAGGGAAGCCATAGTAGGATGATTCTACAAGGAAATAGTGACAAAAGAGAATAAGTGAGATACCACTGCAATAAGATACGAGGAACAGTTCAGAACAAGATAGAACTTCGGGAAGAGAAAATACCTCGGGAAAAGGATTGGAAGCACTGTATGGTTCCACTCGACAGGAGGAGGGAATAGGATCCTTCTTGCCTAATCGAGAAATTCTTCGAACCAATTTTTCCAAGTCCTTTACAGAAAGATCACTGGAGATTCTGTTGGCGTCATTTTCACCGGAATACGTCCAAAGGGGATTTTTGCGAGCCTGAAGAGGCTGCACTCTAATCCTAAGGAAGTAGGCAGTAATTTGAACACCAGATAGCTCTTTGCCTCGAGTGTTTTGAAGATGACGGATACGAGCCATGAGCGCCTCTGTCGCCTTTTTCTCTTCTTCAGAAGCTTCGGCATCCCAGGAACGGCGACGCTGAATCCTGGCACTTCCGTCAAAAGGAACTATGTTGTGCTCCACAGAATTGGCGCTTTCTTCGTGGATGTAGAGCCACTTTTTGCGCCATCCTTGGACAGAATCAGGAAACTTGACGTCGAAATAATCGACATCAGTCCGAACACAGATAACAACGCCACCTATGTTATAAGTGACGTTGTGGGAGCCATTACGGCGGAGGCAGAAAATGCGCTTCCACAGAGCCCAATTGGGAGGGATTCCGAGGAAGCATTCGCAAAGTGTGATAAAAATAGAAATGTGAAGGATGGAATTGGGAGTCAACTGGTGCAGTTGAATCCCATAAACGAAAAGAAGGCCGCGGAGGAAATCATGGATTGGGGTTGAAAGGCCGCGGATCAGGTGATCAACAAAACTAACCCGATACTCCATTGGAGGCTTGGGGTAGCTTTCTTCGCTAGGAAAGCGGATGGCGTCCTCCTTCGTCATGAGGCCGAGCCTCTTCAGCGTGTTGATGTCTTGATTGGAGATTTTGGATCTCTCCCACTCAAGATCCTCGGCGGCCATCTTGGATTCCGGCGTGCTGTGGCGAGTCAGACGCGTGCGCGGTGGCATCAACGGCAGTGGGCAGAGCAATGTATGTGCGAACGGAAGATTGGAGAGAGTTGGGCGCAGGGAAAGTTTTGCGAAGAGGAATGGTAAGCGGCGCAAGCAAGGGGATGAACGGAGGTTGAAGAAGGGGTTATATCAGCATCGGGTCAAGCAGAGAGCCGTTGGATGAAGCCATCGTGAGGTGAGACTGGATCGCCTCGACACAAGGGCAAAACAGTATTTTTATTGAGATAGGCGTTACCGTACGTGCGCCAGAAAGCGGAGGACGTGTGTCCCCCACTTGCACGACGTGTCAACATGGTCGAAGCAATGGACCCACAGGCAGAGAACTCACGACTATTCGAGAAGGATGAAGTAAATTTGATTAAGGGAAGTATGTCGACAAGAAAAATAAAAGAAAAGTGACGACGTAAAGAATTATTCAATACTTCGGGAGCCTTTGATCAAATACAAGTTTTTGCCCAAATGCTCGGGGGCTACTTCAGAAAAAAGTAAATTTTCGAGTATGACAAATATAGAAATTGCGGGAGCCTACAACCAAGCACAAGTCCTTGGTTGTAGCCTCGGGGGCTACTCCCATCGGGAGCGCTGTTCGCGCACCCGAGAGATAAAAAAAAAGAGAGAAGAAGAAAGAGATCATATTGGGAAGTAATGAAAATATAGCGACAAGGTGGATTAAAATGTTGAGCCTACAACCAAGCACAAGTTCTTGGTTGTAGCCTCGGGGGCTACTCCCATCGGGAACGCTGTTCGCGTGCCCGATGAAATTAACAAAAATAGAAAAACAAGAGAGTATATGTCGAGTTATAATTAACTCTACATATACTCCCATCGGGCGAACAATATAAGTCATATATGACTCGATAAAATGTGCCATTCCAACAGCCGGAAAAGCACTCGACAATATATTCTCAGAACGCCGAAGTTGCGATCAATTTCTGAATGCCGCAAAATTTGCGAAGGTAAGACCCCAGATCCGTTCTGCTGGGCGTGGCATCGCCAAAGACTGCGCTCTGCTACTTTTATCCGTATCAACAGATACGAAGAAAAATCCTAACGGACGCGTTAGGTACCCGATAAATTTGACTGGGACTCGACAGAATGGTAAGACCTTAAGCGGCACCTGTCGACGTTTACACCAGTATCCCGAGATCATGTCCGGGGACGTGATTTTGAAGTAGGTTTTTGCGGATTGCCACTAGAGCAGTTAACTAGTACCTGATCCGTCAGATGAACTAGCCCCAATTACCAGTATCCCTGTACAATATAGAATTTTATGTGAAGAAATATAAAAGGTTAAAGCTTTCGAGTAAAAATAAACAATGGAGATTTTCCCTGACTCTACGATTCAAGCAAAATCTCGGGGGCTACTGACATAGGCATCCCAAATGGGCCTGCCGAAGATGGTACCCGGGGTTTACTGGAAGCCCAATACCCGAAGAATAAGAAGATTCGGGAGCCCAAGATTTACTAAGGAAAGATAGAGTTGTAATAGGAAGTGTTGTTTGTGATCTGGCGGGATGAGTTAGAAACCGTCCCGGACTATGTAAACTTGTATAGCACGAATCCCTCGGCTCCACCTCATATATAAGGGGGAGTCGAGGGACAAAGGATCAATCGAATCATTGTCTGCAAACCCTAGCTTTCATAGTCGTCGAGTACTTTTCGGCTGAAACCTTCGAGATCTACTTGCCCTCTACTTCTAACTAAACCCTAGCCTATAATCCATAGGCATTGACAAGTCAATACCTTGTCACGCGCTTCTTACAGATCTCCTTCAGCTTTAGTTTCTCAGCTTGGCAATTCTGCACTAAGACTCGAAGAGATTCATTGTTATCTGAAGTTGGCGATGATGACCTTGTGATGTGAATCGAGTGGTATTCCAACATTCTACAGAGACGGCAATTCTCCTCCTGGAGTATCTCCACTTCTCTTCTTAGAGCCCGATATTGATCACAAAACTCATCGGTAGTCCGTAGAGCTTCTTCCAACACAGGGAAGGAGTCGAGGCTAAGAGCGGGTGGTAAGGGTCCCTGCAAGTTATGAGAAAAAGAACGTCGAGTGTCAACAGATCCCACCAAGAGTTGCTTGCTCCCAACGGCTTGCTGCTCTTGTTTTGATGGCACCCTCTTCACTTCTTCCTCCGAAAGCCCCTTGCCCTTGTTGTTGGAGGCCATGGTGCTTCTAGACCGAAAACAGATCCCGCGAAAACAGCTCGAAACAAAACACGTCGAGAAAACGATATACGGACCTCCAGGGGTCCGGGGGATTATATAGCAAAAATTTTCACGACAAAAGGAAAGTACCAGATCGAACAAGAGTCGGAAAGGGGCGACGAGGCGGCCAAACCATAGGGCGGCGCGGGCCCAGGCCAGGCCGCGCCGGCCTATGGTGGCACGCCCTCGTGCATCTCCTCCACTCCGTTTCGATCTCGTAATTTTTCATATTTTCCAAAAACAGCAAAAATATTGTTCGGAAAGTAAATTGCGAACTTTTCATTACCCGTACTGTTACCTATTCAAAGTCGAGTTCTGGCGGACTGTCAATTTGTCCTTTGATGAAAGCCTCCGGTGTTTCCACTCGAATAATATCAGCATCAACATTATAAGAATCACCTGAGATATAATGCTTGAGTCTTTGTCCATTCACCACTTGCGTGGCATTGCCTTGGAGAGAGCTAATTTTAATTGCTCCTGAACGATACACCTCCTCAACAACATACGGTCCTTCCCATTTCGAGAGTAATTTCCCTGCAAAGAATCTGAGACGAGACCGATACAATAGGACTTTATCTCCAATATTAAATTCTCTTTTGATAATCCTTCTATTATGCCATTTTTTAACTTTCTCTTTAAAGAGTTTAGCATTTTCGTAAGCTTCACTTCTCCATTCATCTAGAGAACTCAATTGCAACAACCTCTTATTACCGGCAAGTTTAGGATCTTTATTTAATTCTCTAACAGCCCAATAAGCTTTGTGCTCTAGTTCTAAAGGTAAATGACAAGCTTTCCCATAAACCATTTTATAAGGTGACATCCCCATGGGATTTTTATAAGCAGTTCTATAAGCCCAAAGTGCATCCTTCAATTTACTAGCCCAATTCTTTCTAGTTTTATTAACAGTCTTTTGCAAGATAGATTTAATCTCTCTTTTTGATATTTCTACTTGCCCACTAGTTTGAGGATGATAAGCGGAAGCAATTCTATGATTAATACCATACCTAGCAAGAGTTTTTCTAAAACCTTCATGAATAAAATGAGAACCTCCATCAGTCATAATATGTCTAGGCACTCCAAATCTAGGAAAAATAATGTCTAAAAGCATTCTTAAAGAGGTCTCACCATCAGCACTTTTTGTAGGTATGGCTTCCACCCATTTAGTAACATAATCAACAGCAACAAGTATATGAGTGTTACCTTCTGAAGACGGAAAAGGTCCCATGAAGTCAAATCCCCAACAATCAAATGGTTCAATAACAAGAGTATAATTCATAGGCATTTCATTACGTCTGGAGATATTACCAACCCTTTGGCATTCATCACAAGATAAAATAAACTTTCTCGCATCTTTGAAGAGAGTTGGCCAATAAAAACCTGATTGTAGAACCTTTTGCGCGGTTCTTTCTCCGGCGTGATGTCCTCCATAAGCACTACCATGACATTTACTCAATATCTCTTGCTGTTCATATTCGGGAACACATCTTCGCAGAATACCATCCACTCCTTTATATAAGTGTGGGTCATCCCAGAAATAATGCCTCAAGTCATAAAAAAATTTCCTCCTTTGCTGAGCTGAAAAGGTTGGAGGCAAGTACTTGGAAACAATAAAGTTAGCATAATCAGCATACCAAGGACTGTCTCGCGAACTAACCTTTATTGCAGCCAATTATTCATTTGGAAAACTATCATTAACAGGAACAGGATCATAAGCAATATTTTCCAATCTAGACAAATTATCAAAGAACAGGATTATCAAGACCTTTCCTATCTACAATATGTAAATCAAATTCTTGCAACAGAAGTACCCATCTAATAAGCCTTGGCTTAGCATCTTTCTTTTGCATAAGGTATCTGATTGCAGCATGATCAGTATGAATAGTAACTTTTGAATCAACAATATAAGATCTAAACTTATCACAAGCAAAGACTACAGCTAACAATTCCTTTTCAGTAGTAGCATAATTTCTTTGAGCAGCATCAAGAGTTTTACTAGCATAATGAATAACATTTAGTTTTTTATTTACTCGCTGTCCAAGAACAGCGCCTACAGCAAAATCACTAGCATCACACATAATTTCAAATGGTAAATTCCAATCAGGAGGTTCAACTATAGGAGCAGTTGTTAAGGCTTTCTTTAGAGTTTCAAAAGCTTCCTTACAATCATCATCAAAAACAAAAGGTACATCTTTTTGAAGAAGATTAGTAAGAGGCTTTGAAATCTTGGAGAAGTCTTTAATAAACCTCCTATAAAACCCAGCATGACCAAGAACACTACGAATACCTTTAACATCCCTGGGATAGGGCATATTCTCAATTGCTTCAACTTTAGCTCTATCAACTTCAATACCTCTCTCGGAAATTTTATGTCCCAATACAATTCCTTCGTTAACCATAAAGTGGCATTTCTCCCAATTAAAAACAAGGTTAGTTTCTTCACATCTCTGCAAAACTTTATCGAGGTTCTGCAAGCAATTATCAAAAGAATTCCCATAGACAGAAAAATCATCCATGAATACCTCTACAATACTTTCGCAAAAACCATGAAAAATAGCAGACATGCATCTTTGAAAAGTAGCAGGAGCATTACATAAACCAAAAGGCATACGTCTATAAGCATAAGTTCCATAGGGACAAGTGAAAGTGGTTTTCTCTTGATCCTTAGTTTTAACAGCAATTTGTGAAAATCCAGAATAACCATCAAGAAAACAAAAATGAGTATTTTTAGATAACCTTTCTAACATTTGATCAATAAAAGGCAAAGGGTAATGATCTTTTTTAGTAACCTTATTAACTTTTCGATAATCAATGCACATTCTATAACCTACAACTACTCTTTGAGGTATGAGCTCATCATTATCATTAGGCACAACAGTCATTCCTCCTTTCTTAGGAACACAATGCACAGGACTAACCCATCTACTATCAGCAATAGGATATATAATACCAGCTTCAAGAAGTCGTAATACCTCATTTCTTACCACATCCTTCATCTTAGGAATTAGACGACGCTGAGGTTCAACAACAGGCTTCGCATCTTCTTCCATATTGATGGCGTGTTGGCAAATAGAGGGAGAAATCCCCTTCAAATCATCAAGAGTGTAGCCAATAGCACCTCGGTGTTTCTTCAATATTTCCAATAGCCTTTCTTCTTCAAACTCTGTAAGTTTAGAACTAATAATAACAGGATATATTTTCTTATCATCAATATGAGCATATTTAAGATTATCAGGCAAAGGTTTTAAATCAAAGACAGGATCTTCCTTTGGTGGTGGTGTTGTACCCAGATCTTCCACCGGTAAATCATGCTTAAGAATAGGTTGGCGGAGAAAAATTTCCTCAAGCTCATCTCTTTCTTTCCTAAAAACTTCACTCTCGCTATTCTCCAAATGTTGCTGCAAAGGATTATTAGGAACAAGAACAATAGATGCACACTGTTCCATTTTAAAATCATTACTAGGCAAATCAGCTTTATAAGGAGTTTTGGTAAATTTAGAGAAGTTAAACTCATTTAATTCACCAGCAAATTTAGTCAAAATTTTCTCTTTCTTGCAATCTATAATAGCTCTACAAGTATTTAGAAAAGGTCTACCAAAAATAATAGGACAATAATCACTAGCAGCAGAACCAAGTACCAAAAAGTCAGCAGGATATTTAATCTTACCGCATAAAACTTCCACATCTCGAACAATACCAATTGGAGAAATAGTTTCTCTATTAGCTAGCTGAATAACCACATCAATATCTTCAAGTTCACAAGAATCAATTTCGTGCATAATCTCCGTGTAAAGCTCATAAGGAATAGCACTAACACTTGCACCAATATCACATAAACCATAATAGCAATGATCACCAATTCTAACAGATTGCATAGGAACACTAACTTGTTTGGGTTTATTAGGATGTGAAACAATATTAGAAGCATCTTCACAGAAAATAATATGACCATCCTCCACATTTTCAGTCACAAGATCTTTAACTATTGCAACAGCAGGTTCAACTTTTATTTGTTCTTCAGGTTCTACAGGTTTTTTTTCACTTTTATGAACCACACTATTTATAACAGAGTACTCCTTCATTTTAGCAGGGAAAGGAGTTTTTTCAATATAAGCTTCAGGAATAACATGATCAGCAGTTTCAACTACAACGCATTTATTAATAGATGAATCAATTTTATCTTTGTACGGTTCATGATACTTATCAAAATTCTTCTTAGGCAATTCATAATGAGAGGCAAAAGCTTTATAAAGATTTGCAGCAACTTGAGAATCAAGACCATACGTAGCACTCATATTACGAAATTTATCAGTATCCATAAAAGATTCAATGCATTTATAATCATAAATTATACCTGATTCTCTATCCTTGTCGTTCTCCCAACCTTCAGTATTTTCTTGGATCCGATCAAGAAGGTCCCTTTTAAACTCTTCTTTGTTGCGTGTAAATGATCCAGAACAAGAAGTATCCAGCAAGGTTTTGTCTTGAAAAGAAAGTCTTGCGTAGAAATTATCAATAATAACATTACCAGGAAACTCATGAATGGGGCATTTGAGCATTAAAGACTTCAATCTCCCCCAAGCTTGGGCAATACTTTCTCCATCATGAGGCCAGAAATTATATATACGGTTACGATCTTTGTGAATTTCACTTGGAGGATAGAATTTAGAATAAAATAAAGGCACAATGTCCTCCCAATCAAGAGAATCGCCATTCTTCAGCAATTTATACCAATGCGCCGCTTTACCAGACAGCGATATAGAGAATAATCTATACCTAATAATAAAAGCAAAAGAGCTTCTTGTTGGTCCGTTTTTTGTTGCCCTTGCTTTTTCATCTAAATTACAGAAACTGCCACCGATAAGTCTCCCCGAAGCGTTATCCATCCATGGAACGAAAAAAAAAATCGGGCCTTTCGTCCCCACACTGCACGTTATCCCCGAGCCCAAAATCTGCCGTTTGGCTGCGCGGCGCTCTCGGCCACCCGTGGCTCGCTTGGCTGCGCAGGCGTTTCGCTTGCTGCGACGAAGAAGATGAGGATCCCCCAACTCGCGGCTGGTCGCCGGTCTCGCGCGCAACGGGCGGTGAGGAAGATGGGGCGCCGGTGGCGTGGGTGCTGCTGCCGGTGACCGTGCTTCTGGACAGGCGTTGCATCTGCCGCTACGTTCCTGCTGCCTAGACCAGCGAGCCACCCCATGGCATGCTGGCATCGCAGTGGCCTACGCCGACGAGGATCTCCTCTTGAATGCTAGATAAATTTTCATCGGCGTGGTATCCATCTACCGACGCCCATGTTCCGGCCTCATGAGTTGGCTCCCCACTACTCCCGAAGCATACACATTCTACCTGCAGCTGCTTGACGCGGCCATGCTCCTGGAGGTCAGGTAGTTCAGCATTGTTGATGCGAAATTTTGTCAGATTGAGGTAGCTTTTAAGTGCATGTACTCTGTTCGACGAAATGTGGAGGGGCAGCGTGCAACCAACCATGGTCAGCATTAACACCTGGATTAGAGGCATGTGTAGAGTGCATAATCTGGAGTTCTCGACGGTACAGATAATGTCTCCTCATTTGCTGATACTATTTGTTTATTTTGGATACATCACGTGTCGAGTAGTTTGTCTGCCTGCAGTACCAATGGTTTCTTCTATGCTATAGAGGTTCAGATGATTTTCCTTGCTGCCTGCAGTACCAAATAACTGGATAACTAAGTAGTGATCGAGTTGGCTAGAAGTTGCACAATTAATCTGCTGCAATAAGATGTCCCAAAAAGGTCATGTTTCTGAATGGGTTTTCTATTGAAATATTGTCCTACGAGCTGTTTAAATTGTCTCGGAAGTAATTATTATGCCCTTGATGGGTTCTGCCATTTTCAGTATCATTGCATTGCTCTTTACTACATTGTCTACTTCATATTTTGCATATTTAATTTTACATGTTTTTCTTCAAAAGATGAGATGCAACCGAAACAAGAACAGAGAGTTGCTAATATTCAAATCAGTCGTATCAATGCACATGTATTTTTATAGAGGAACATGAGTGCCTCCAGCTCGAGGAAAAGAGAGGCTGTCCCCTTGTTCTCGCCTGACGTAACTCTAGCCAGCCCGCACGAGCTTGCATGGATCCTCGAGGGTGAGTAACATGGATGAACGGGGTTTGATTTGAGGAGAGGTTGTTTCTGATTTGGTGAGGTTGCTTCTCTCACAAACTAAGAAAATTAATTATTTCTAAACTAAAAACAGCTTTTAGCCACATGTCTTTTTCAGAAACAAGGACCACGATTGGTAGAAGTACGTGCATTGCATTTTCGAAGTTCCATATATTATTGAGATGGTTATTTTCTCAATAAAGTATGCGAATAATTGTTCAAAATAAAACAGGGAGTAATTTTAGCAACAAGCGGACCTTCAAAGACAAAAGAATAACCAGAAACTCCATTCGGCTCCCGGGTGCATACGATCCCTCTACCAAAAAAAAATATATTTCAAAGTATCAAAAGATTTTGACAAAAAAATATACATGTACCATAATATATGTGTGTTAATCAAGTTTCGCGAAAAAAGATATTTTTATAGTCTATGTAAAAAAGGAACTTTTTCTCTTGTAATTAGCTTTTTTTTATCACCGAATTTTATCTTTTTTACACACGCCACACGACAAGTTGATTTTTCATGAAATGAATTTTTCACCGCGTAGCACGTGAAGATGTACGTGCGAATTTTTTGACATTTCAAAATGTGTAAAACATGCATTAAAAAATAAAGGGAGCATATGCTCACATGTGCCAAAACATCGCTCCTGATTTAGTTATAATAAAAAGATACCTAATAAATAATATTAACTCATGCAATGATTGCCTACATCAAATTTGACATGTCTTATAAAGTATTTATTAGAAACTAACTACTCCCTCTGATCCTAAAAAAGTGTTTGACTAGATATTTGGCAAAACCAGTCTCGTGTTTGTTTCTTTATCAACCAGCAATACACTCCATCCTATCGTCTTCTCCAACCCACGCAACCGCATGCATCGTCCCCCCTCCTCTGGTGACTGCTCCGCTCACATCTCTCTCGGCTCCATCCAACTTCCAAGCCGGTGAATGCATAGGCATGTTTGAGTTTTTTTCTCCCGATGCAACGCATGGGCATTTTTCCTAGTTTCTTTCTAACTTCATTCATGGCAATACCTGCACATTTGAATAACCCGCATAATTCATGCAAAAACAGTAAATGATCACCGGGATGGACAGTTCCATCCCCTTCATAGCGGTTATCCATAACACGTTCAATAATTTTCATAGGTATTTTATATGGTATCACTTCCTCACCTGGCGCCTCATCCACTACCGTTGCAGTAGTAGTAGATTTCCCAAATAGAAATTGAAGAGAAGATCTCTCCATAATGACTTATAGCAGCAGGCAGAAATAAAATCAGCACAAACAGTAAAGGTTTTCCTTACCAATTCCACTTACCAATAGCGCTTCACTCCCCGGCAACGGCGCCAGAAAATAGTCTTGATGACCCACAAGTATAGGGGGTGTATCGTAGTATCTTCGATAAGTAAGAATGTCGATCCCAACGAGGAGCAGAAGGTGTTGACAAGCAGTTTCGATGAAGGATTCACTGTAAATGCTCACAGACAAGTATTCAGGGGGTTTTGATGTAACAGATGAATAAAGTACAAGTAAGTAAAATGCGAGAGAAATAATTGCAGCGAGTGGCCCAATCCTTTTAGCACAAAGGACAAGTCGGTTTGTTTACTTATAATGACCAAACGTTCTCGAGGACACACGGGATTTTAGTCTAGTGCTTTCGCTACATACGGCTAAATAATCTTCATTGTTATGATAAGTGTTGTGTGGGTGAACCTATGCTAATGTACCGCCCTTCCTAGGACTAATACATACTTGTGATTATACCCCTTGCAAGCATCCGCAACTACAAGAAAGTAATTAAGAATAAATCTAACCACAGCCTTAAACTCTGAGATCCTGCTATCCCTCCTGCATCGATATACCAACGGGGGTTTAGGTTTCTGTCACTCCGGCAACCCCGCAATCGGCAAACGAGTACAAGATGCATTCCCCTAGGCCCATAAAGGTGAAGTGTCGTGTAGTCGACGTTCACACGACACCACTAGAAGAATGACACCACAACTTAAATATCATAACATTGAATATTACTCAACCATAATTCACTACTAACATTTAGACTTCACCCATGTCCTCAAGAACTAAACGAACTACTCACGAGACATCATATGGAACATGATCAGAGGTGATATGATGATGAATAACAATCTGAACATAAACCTTGGTTCAATGGTTTCACTCAATAGCATCAACAACAAGTAGAAATCGATACCGGGAGAGTTTCCCCTATCAAACAATCAAGATCAAACCCAAATTGCTACGGCGGTGACGGTGTCCAGCGGTGGAGACGGCGGTGATGATGGTGGAGATGATGATGATGGTGATGGAGATGATGTCCAGCTCGATGACGGTGATGATGGCATCGATTTCCCCCTCCGGGAGGGAATTTCCCCGGTGGATTCCTGCCCGCCGGAGAGCTCTTTTCTCTCTGGTGTTCTCCGCCCCGCAGAGGCGGCTGTGGCTCTTCGCGAGGTACCCTCTGTAGCTTAGGTTTTCGGGACGAAGGGTTTCGCGAAGAAAAGGAGGCGAAAGGGGCTGTGGGGCCCCCACACCACAAGGTGGCACGGCCAGGCCATGGGCCGTGCCGGCCTGTGGTCTGGCCCCACCTTGGGCCTTCTCAGCTCCTCCTTCTGGCTTCCTTCGTCATCTTGAAAAATAGGATTTTTGGTATAATTTCCTTCCACAGTTGATCTTCCGAAATATTGTTTTCTGACGGTGCTTTTTCCAGCAGAATCCTGGCTCCGGTGCTTGATCCTCCAATAATGATGAAACATGCAAAATAGATGAAATAACATAAGTATTGTGTCCCAATATGAAATATATCAATGAATAACAGCAAATTATGATATAAAATAGTGATGCAAATTGGACATATCAATGAGCTCATCCCTCAAAGAGTAGTTGTAGGGTATAGAATGTGCATTGATTATTGAAAAGTTAATAAGGTTACTAAGAAAGATCATTACCCTTTACCCTTTATTGATCAAATGTTAGAGAGGTTGTCTAAAAATACTCATTTTTGCTTTCTTGATGGTTATTCTGGGTTTTCACAAATTGCTGTTAAAACTAAAGATCAAGAGAAAACCACTTTCACTTATCCCTATGGAACATATGCTTATAGACGTATGCCTTTTGGTTTATGTAATGCTCCTGCTACTTTTCAAAGATGCATGTCTGCTATTTTTCATGGCTTTTGTGAGAATATTGTAGAGGTATTCATGGATGAATTTTCTGTCTATGGGAGTTCTTTTGATAATTGCTTGCGAAACCTTGATAAAGTATTGCAGAGATGTGAAGAAACTAACCTTGTTCTTAATTGGGAGAAATGCCACTTTATGGTTAATGAAGGAATTGTATTGGGACATAAAATTTCCGAGAGAGGTATTGAAGTTGATAGAGCTAAAGTTGAAGCAATTGAGAAGATGCCCTATCCGAGGGATGTTAAAGGTATTCGTAGTGTTCTTGGTCATGCTGGGTTTTATAGGAGATTTATTAAAGATTTCTCCAAGATTTCAAAGCCTCTTACTAATCTTCTTCCAAAAGATGTACCTTTTGTTTTTGATGATGATTGTAAGGAAGCTTTTGAAACTCTCAAGAAAGCCTTAATAACAGCTCCGGTAGTTGAACCTCCTGATTGGAATTTACCTTTTGAAATTATGTGTGATGCTAGTGATTTTGCTGTAGGCGCTGTTCTTGGACAACGAGTAGATAAAAAATTGAATGTTATTCATTACGCTAGCAAAACTCTTGATGCTGCTCAAAGAAATTATGCTACAACTGAAAAAGAATTATTAGCTGTAATCTTTGCTTGTGACAAGTTTAGATCTTATATCGTTGATTCAAAAGTTACAATTCATACTGATCATGCTGCAATTAGATACCTTATGACGAAGAAAGATGCTAAGCCAAGGCTTATTAGATGGGTGCTTCTTTTGCAAGAATTTGATTTACATATTATAGATAGGAAAGGTGCTGATAATCCTATTGCTGATAATTTATCTAGATTGGAAAATATTGCTTATGATCATGTTCCTGTTAATGATAGTTTTCCAAATGAACAATTAGCTGTAATAAAGGTGAGCTCGCGAGATAGTCCTTGGTATGCTGATTATGCTAACTTTATTGTTTCCAAGTACTTGCCTCCAACCTTTTCAGCTTAGCAAAGGAGGAAATTCTTTTATGACTTGAGGCATTATTTTTGAGATGACCCACACTTATATAAAGAAGGAGTGGATGGTATTATACGAAGATGTGTTCCCGAATATGAACAACAAGAGATATTGAGTAAGTGTCATGGTAGTGCTTATGGATGACATCACGCCGGAGATAGAACCGCGCAAAAGGTTCTACAATCAGGTTTCTATTGGCCAACTCTCTTCAAAGATGCAAGAAAGTTTATTTTATCTTGTGATGAATGTCAAAGGGTTGGTAATATCTCCAGACGCAATGAAATGCCTATGAATTATACTCTTGTTATTGAACCATTCGATTGTTGGGGATTTGACTTCATGGGTCCTTTCCCTTCTTCAGAAGGTAACACTCATATACTTGTCGTTGTTGATTATGTTACTAAATGGGTGGAAGCTATACCCACAAAAAGTGCTGATGGTGAGACTTCATTGAAAATGCTTTTAGATATTATTTTTCCTAGATTTGGAGTACCTAGATATATTATGACTGATGGAGGTTCTCATTTTATTCATGGTGGTTTTAGAAAGACTCTTGCTAAGTATGGTATTAATCATAGAATCGCTTCTGCTTATCATCCTCAAACTAGCGGGCAAGTAGAATTATCAAATAGAGAGATTAAATCTATCTTGGGAAAGACTGTTAATAAATCTAGAAAGAACTGGGCTATTAAATTAAAGGAAGCATTATGGGCTTATAGAACTGCTTATAAAAATCTCATGGGTATATCACCTTATAAAATGGTTTATGGAAAAGCTTGTCATTTACCTTTAGAACTAGAGCACAAAGCTTATTGGGTTGTAAGAGAACTTAATAAAGATCCTAAACTTGCCGGTAAGAAGAGATTGCTACAATTGAGTTCTCTAGATGAATGGAGAAGTGAAGCTTATGAAAATGCTAAACTCTTTAAAGAGAAAGTTAAGAAATGGCATGATAGAAGAATTATCAAAAGAGAATTTAATGTTGGAGATAAAGTCCTATTGTATCGGTCTCGTCTCAGATTTTTTGCAGGGAAATTGCTCTCAAAATGGGAAGGACCATATGTTATTGTGGAGGTGTATCGTTCAGGGGCAATTAAAATTAGTTCTCTGCAAGGTGATGCCACACAAGTAGTGAATGGGCAAAGACTCAAGCACTGTATTTCTGGAGATTCTTATAATGAAGATGTTGATGTTATCCAAGTGGTAACTCCGGAAGCCTTCATCAAAGGTCAAATTGACAGTTCTGCAGAGTTCGACTTTGAATAGGTAACAGTACTGGTAATAAAAAGTCCGCGTTTAACTTTCCGAACTATGTTTTTGCTATTTTCGGAAAATATGAAAAATTACGAGATCAAAACGGAGTGGAGGAGACGCACGAGCTAGGGCGTGCCCCCATAGGCCGGCGCGGGCCCCAGCCTAGCCGCGCCGCCCTATGAGGACGGTGCTTCGTTGTCCCTCTCCGACTCTTGTTCGACCTGGTACTTTCCTTGTGTCGTGAAAATTTCTGCTATATAATCCCCCGGACCCCTGGAGGTCCATATATCGTTTTCTCGTCGTGTTTTGTTTCAAGCTGTTTTCTGCCAGAATCTGCTTTGGATCTAGAGCCAGCATGTCTTCATTGGGAACTCCGAAGGACAGCTTCTTTGAGGACGTCGTCAACCCGTACATGAACGAGCTGAAGATGCACCCCAAGGAGTTGATGCTCGTAGATGGAGAGTTGCAGATTAAAGATGTCCAGGGTCCTAAAGGAGAAGGAAGCTTGGAAGACAGGGTGGAGAAACTGGAACAAGAGGTCTTCAACTACAAGAAGATGGCTGAGCGTGAAGTGGACATCTTCCACAAGATTGTGTCTGAACTTATTGATGGACACAAGAAGGAGACTGCAAAGTTGTGGGACGATATCTTCTCACCTCACGACACTACCAACAAACTCCAAGCTCAACTCTATGATGTTCAGAATCAAAACTGTGAGTATGAAAACAGGTTTAAACACATAAGTTATGCTGCTAGTTTCAGGATTCCGGAGACCAAGCTGTCGTTTGTTGATGGAGAGCCTCTTCCTTGGAAGTCTGATGAGAAGAAGAATTCATCACCGAAGGAGTAATTCATCATCGGTATTGGCATCCCCTTGGTTTGTTCCAAGCTTGGGGGAGTGCCGCGGTATCACATCATCACTATCTTTTACCTTTTTTTATTATCAAGTAGTGTCATATCATGAGTAGGGAAGTTATCATATAAGATGTGTTGCGGTATGGAAGTATCTCTCTTTAGTTTGTTATCTATGTATCCCTTGGTGTGAGTTATCGTTATGGAATATTAATGAGAAGTCTTATCATTTACATATTGCACATCTTATTTTAGTTTGCAATCTCTATTATATGATTGATCTTGTTGTTAAGTATTGGTATCACTTTGGGAGCATTGAGTAAATCTATTTGATTTTGGCAAACTTAGCGTTGGTCAATAGCAACAACACTTTGAGTTTAAGTAGAGAAGAAGAAATACATGTAGATATGTTGTTTCATTATCTTTCTTTCTTGTTAGCTATGAGCTTAGTATTCTGAAGTTAAAATTGTTTGTGCTTACAAGGAAGATGCATGATTGTTTCGATCACATGTATGTTTGTTTGTTTCCCTCAACTCTTATGCTTGCTAATCAACCTTGCTAGCCAAAGACCTGTACTGAGAGGGAATGCTTCTCGTGCATCCAAACCCTTAGACCAAACCTATGCCATCAGTGTCCACCATAACTACCTATTATGTGGTATTTTGCGCCATTCCAAGTAAATACTTCATGTGCTACCTTTAAACAATTCAAAAGTTATCATCCCTTATTTGTGTCAATGTTTTATAGCTCATGAGGAAGTATGTGGTGTTTATCTTTCGATCTTGTCATTTACTTCTGACAGACTTTCACAATGGACTAGTGGCTTCATCCACTTATCCTATAATTTTGCAAAAAGAGCTGGCAACGGGGTTCCTAGCCCCAATTAATTAACTCTCATTAATAATCCTCTTCACATGTTTTGCTCTGATTCATCAGTAAGCAACTTAATTTTGCAATAGACACTCCTCCATGGTATGTGAAATGTTGGAAGGCACCCGATGATTCGGTTAGCCATGGCTTGAGAAAGCAAAGGTTGGGAGGAGTGTCATCCTTAAATAAACTAAAGTACATGTGTAAACAAAAGAGAAGAGGGATGATCTACCTTGCTGGTAGAGATAACGTCCTTCATGGGAACCGCTCTTTGGAAGTCTGGTTGATAAGGTAGTTAGAGTGCCTACTACCATTCGTTGACAACAACAAACACCTCTCAAAACTTTACTTTTATGCTCTCTATATGATTTCAAAACTTGAAAAGCTCTAGCACATGATTTAATCCCTGCTTCCCTCTGCAAAGGGCCTATCTTTTATTTTCATGTTGAGTCAGTAAACCTATTTCCCTCCATCTTAAGCAAGCAATTGAGTTGTTGTGATCCAACCATCTATATTGTGATTTATTTAATCATGCCTTTTATTTCTTCCTTGTTTAGTACAAGTTTTATCTGAATGAATATAGCTTTGAAGATTATCGATGATTATGAGGAGATTATTATGATTGAATATGCAAGTTTTGCTATAAGCTTTAATATAAGAGCGTTGCTCGATAAATAAGTACAATCTGTTAAATGTTCTCTGACCAAGAACGAAGTTCTCTTAACCTTTATTTGTGATTTCCTTTTACTTGTTTCAAGTTGAATCATATGGGGAAGTTGTTCAGTAGAATGTCTTGTGTGAATTAATGTGATGCTTCTTGTCCGTATTTTATTTATTGACTCTTCACTCCATAAACATGTGGTCTTGTTTACTGAGTTCAGTTTCGCTTGGGGACAAGCGAAGTCTAAGCTTGGGGGGAGTTGATACGTCCATTTTGCATCACTATTTTATATCATAATTTGCTGTTATTCATTGATATATTGCATATTTAGAGATGATACTTATGTTATTTCATCTATTTTGCATGTTTCATGATTATTGGAGGATCGCGCACCGGAGTCAGGATTCTGCTGGAAAAAGCGCCGTCAGAATGCAATATTTCGGAAGATCAACAATTGACGGAAATTATATGAAAAATCCTATTTTTCCAGAAGACGAAGAGAGCCAGAAGGAGGAGACGAGGAGGGCCGCCATGGGCCCCCATCATAGGCCGGTGCGGGCCCTGCCCTAGCCGCGCCGCCATGTGGGGAGGGGGCCCACAGCCCCCTCTGGCCTCCTCTCCTTCGCGTACTTCTTCGTCCCGAAAACCTAAGCTCCAGGGAATAGTCGCGAAGAGACACAGCCGCCTCTGCGGGGCGGAAAACACCAGAGAGAAAAGAGCTCTCCGGCAGGCTGAGATCCGCCGGGGAAATTCCCTCCCGGAGGGGGAAATCGACGCCATCGTCACCGTCATCGAGCTGGACATCATTGGGATCATCATCACCATCATCTCCATCATCATCACCGCCATCTCCACCGCTGCACCTCGTCACCGCTGTAACAATTACGGTTGGATCTTGATTGTTTGATAGAGGAAACTCTCCCGGTATTGATTTCTACTTGTTATTGATGCTATTGAGTGAAACCATTGAACCAAGGTTTATGTTCAGATTGTTATTCATCATCATATCACCTCTGATCATGTTCCATATGATGTCTCGTGAGTAGTTCGTTTAGTTCTTGAGGACATGGGTGAAGTCTAAATGTTAGTAGTGAATTATGTTGGGTAATATTCAATGTTATGATATTTAAGTTGTGGTGTTATTCTTCTAGTGGTGTCATGTGAACGTCGACTACATGATACTTCACCTTTATGGGCCTAGGGGAATACATCTTGTATTCGTTTGCTAATTGCGGGGTTGCCGGAGTGACAGCAACCTGAACCCCCGTTGGTATATCGATGCAGGAGGGATAGCAGGATCTCAGAGTTTAAGGCTGTGGTTAGATTTATCTTAATTACTTTCTTGTATTTGCGGATGCTTGCAAGGGGTATAATCACAAGTATTTATTAGTCCTAGGAAGGGCGGTGCATTAGCATAGGTTCACCCACACAACACTTATCAAAACAATGAAGATTATTCAGCTATATGAAGCGAAAGCACTAGACTAAATTCCCGTGTGTCCTCAAGAACGTTTGTTCATTATAAGTAAACAAACCGGCTTGTCCTTTGTGCTAAAAAGGATTGGGCCACTCATTGCAATTATTACTCTCGCATTTTATTTACTTGTACTTTATTTATCTGCTATATCAAAACCCCCTGAATACTTGTCTGTGAGCATTTACAGTGAATCCTTCATCGAAACTGCTTGTCAACACCTTCTGCTCCTCGCTGGGTTCGACACTCTTATTTATCGAAAGTACTACGATACACCCCCTATACTTGTGGGTCATCACCTACCGGGGGCCATCCCCCCGACAACAACAGTGCCTAGAACCACCATAACTTATAGCACAAACCCTAGGATCCCTACCTCTCGGCAAGTCAACCATAGCAGCCTATCGGCTACCCCATTGTAACCCGACATGTTCGATAATCAAGATCAGACAAGCAGGAAGTAAGGGTTTTACCTCATCGAGGGCCCTAGACCTGGGTAAATCTCTCTCCCCATTTGTTTGGTATTCGATATCTCATGCTAGCCTGCGGGATTCCGTCAACCAAAAGCCCCTCATAGTGGGCATTGCCAAGGAGCTCACTCGACATCAACGTTACTAAAGAACTATAATTTCTGGATATACCAATCAGGTTCCCCTCATATCATTTAATTTTCTTACTTATAGCTATGATCAATGTGCAAAATGGTACGTTTAATTATTCCCTTAGCTAGCCATGTCGGTTCCTGCAAAGTAATACAACCTATGTTCATTTTCATAAGACTTTTTGGCAAGCCTAATTGGCTTTGTCAAAACGTCTTATAAAAGTGAACGAAGGAAGTATCATATTTTGGCAATTATTGGCCATGTAAATGGTCTCGTTGTTGTTATTTAACCTGAAAGTTGCATGTTCACTTTCTTTTAACCGATTCTTTTCTAGATCTGATGTTCTGAAGTATCTTCCTGTTTGCTGCCCCAGACATGGCTAGGTATGGATGCTGTCATTTGGATTCATCCATGTTATTTGAACATTAGTTTTGTTCCGTAATTAGGGCCCCATTTGATTTTCTCTCCAAGCATGTGAGTACCCATTCTATTTGCTGACAGCAACAGCTGATGAGGTCCGTTTTATAATAAGCCAGTGACTTAATTTTGCAGCATCAACAACCAGGTGGAGTTCTGGTCGGTATGGTCCAATTATGAATTGTCTTTTCGTTTTTTGAGAGTACGCCAAAGGCGTACTAAATTTGTATAGAAGGAAAGCAACGTTTACAACCTGACAGAATGTTGTAGAACACACCACACAGCTGATAGAACGTTGCGAACAACGTTAGTAAGTATACGCACCCACATGCTAAGGCTAGCATTTAGCTACATTCCTACTAGGGATGGAAACGGATCGGATGCGGATCGGATAGTGCCCTTCCCATATCCGTTTCCATATTTTTAAAACGAATACGGATGCGAATACGGATGTTGACGAATACGAATTCGGAGCGGATGTTACTCGAATACGAATACGGATCGGATGTTTTCTCAATTCGGAGCGGATACGAATATAAGGAAATAATTGACTCGTGTCATATAATGAGCCAATTAAATAATATTATAGTGATAAATATACTGATATAATGCATAGTAGTTTTAGTTTCAATCACATAAAAGAACATTTTGTCGATTTGTTAGTTTCTCTAGGTTAGGTAATTGCCATATTGGGGTTGAATTTCGAAATTTGGCTAACATAATCATATTCGGATACGGATGTATCCGTTTCCATATCCACATTTGATTCAAAATTCAATACCATATTTGTATTTGTTTTTGTAAAACGGATTCGGATATTTACCATATCCATTTCTACGAGCATCCGGATTCGGATGTTACCATTTCCATTTTCAATTTCTCGAATACGGTTGTCGGATAATATGGACTATCCACCGCCAATTCCCACCCCTAATTCCTACTGCCTCCTAATCCAGCCACTCTCCAAGTATCACATTTCTCCATAATCTGGGTTACCAAGTCTCTCACTGAACGCTGTCTGCTCTCATTGGTGAAAACCCGAGCATTCATGTGCTTCGATAAACTCCAGGCAACCAGGATAGTGAAGGAGTCAAACGCTCGCCTATGTCCTCTATTAATGATACTTCGCCTCTTTAGCCACCAGTTTTCAAGCCTATTCGTTATTGTCGGAATTGGAACAGTGCAGCCAATTGCCTAGAAACAGTCGTGCCAGACCTGTCTGGATTAAGCGAACCGCATGAGGGTACGCCTGGGCGAAGGACCTTTAGTCGCGGTTGGTGTCCCCAACCGGGACTAAAGGCTATTTCGTTAAAAAAAAATTAATTCATTTGGGTTTCTAATTTTTTTTTCACTCCGTTTTTTTTCTATTTTTTCATAATTTCTATTATTTCAGTTATTTGCATAGCTTAGTCTCTATCTCTAACTACACTTATCTCTAGTCAAATTACTTACTCGTGGTCAAACTTCCCGCTCGGTCGCTCGGTCACCCATCCTCCCACTACTCCACCTCTAGCACGCTTAACTTCCGAGTTCCATTCCGTTCCGCATCCAAGTGCTATGCGCACATGTATGTGATACTAGTATCATATCAATCCTATTAACATGTTGGTCGATGTCACTTTTTTTATTGTTTGAATTTCAAATAATTTTTTTCATAAACAAAAATAATGATGTAATAATAATCGTGAATAAATAAATAAACATTAATTTTTTAATTTCATATATGATCAGTGTTGTCCTCCTCTTGGAGACACACATCACATGGCGAAGCACGATCCTGCAAACCATGATGGGCACGACGATCCAAGGTCCAGATACGATATTGAAGGGCTAGCCAGCTGAAAATTATGCACTTTAAAGGTGCCCAACTTCTCCAAATACAGCTCGCACCAGCCATTGTTGCTCCCCTGAGCATCATGTATGTTGATTTCGCGGAGTACTTGCCATCCGGAACCCAAGGCCAGTTCAGAACACCCTGAATGTTAGGATTCCTGAAGAAAGTGGTCACCACGGCAAGTAGCGCAAAGCACTGAGCCAGGCCATCCCCAGTAAAGCTCCCGGCCACATTGTTGATCCACTCATCCACATGTTGTTAAACAAAGCTTCCTCCACAGTCCCCTTGTTTTTGACCCTCGTGGGCACTTGAGCACATGTGTTTTCGTATTATCAATCTATATATTGATGATTTTCTCAGAACGATACAGAATGTAATAGATATAGCTTGGAAATTTATGATGACAACAGATAAAACAGGGCATGGCAAGGTGCAGGAACTGAAGCAAGCAATTGTTCCGTCGGAGGTGTTTCACCAGCACAGAGGCAGCCAGAAGGCCAGCAACAATGTTGAACTCATGCTGTAGTTTTGGTTAAAGCTCAGTCTAACCATTTGTGCTCAATGTATGTTTGCTTCCCTCCTTTTTTACCTGTCTCTGATTCTAATGCATGTAACAGAGAGTCGGATTACATGATATTATTATAGACAAGCTGCGGCTGAGTCATGTACAATATGATCATCGGTAAATAAATATTTGTAAAAATGTGGGAGTTTTTTTCTGCTACTCCCTTCGATCTATAATAAGTGTCGGGAATTTTATAATAAGTTACCGACAATTATTATGGATCAAAGGGAGTAGAATAAATAGGTAGATTTTGCCTGTCTGAGACAAGTCTTTTTTTTTCTAGATCTACTTCCTGGACTTCAATTATCATGGCTCAGATATTACACATTTACCTTGGATTGACTTATGTTTTCTCAGCTGCTGTAATACTTTGCCAATGAAAAAGGTCTTGTTTGCATAAGAAAGATCGATTAGTGTGACTGTGTCTACATCATTTATCTAATGTCACACGGTGCAGCCAAAGGTGTATATATAGATAACACGAAAAAATAAACGACAAGAGCAAAGAACGGCGCGGCAAGACGCGCTAGGTCCTTCTAGTTTTGGGTAAACTTAAATGCCCACCGTAATTTGGAAACAATACAGTTGTAGCGTGGAACTATAAAAAAATTAATTATAAATCTGGAAATATAAATAATAATACTTTATTATTGCCTCTCTAGGGCATATTTTCCAACGGGATGAGAAACTAGGGACGCAAGAAATAAGAGATACAGTTTTCGAAAGAAAAAAAGGAATAATGGGAGAAACTAGTAACAGCTTTGTGATATATAGTCGACTGATCGAGACCTACTACCAATTTCTCAGTCGACTACACCCAGCCATGCACTCCCGTACGTACGTCAAGTAAACCATGCACGCTAAGCGAACTAGCATAATTATTCAACCGTGGATCTTAATTACCCAGCCATGGATGACGGTTGACATCGGCAAGGGCCTGTTCCGGTGCAGGTTTTAAGCAAGGTCCGGTCCGGACGAGGCCTTGGTGACGCCGATGAATTCAACCGTGGGGGCAGCGGGGCCCTTAGCGATGTCGGCGGTGAAGGTGTCGTAGCGGAGGAACACCTCGACGAGCAGGAGCCTGCCGACGAGCACGGCCAGGTTCTTTCCCGGGCACTGCTTGTTGTCGACGCTGGGGTTCTCGGTCTCCCGCCCATTGGACCAGTACACGTACTGGAGGAGCTTGCTCCCTTCCTCCCCGAGGAACCTGTCCCCGACGAACTCCCCCGCCGTGGCGCCGAACACACGAGGGTCCCTGGTAGCGCAGGGCTGGTACCCGAAGAGGATCTCCCCCTTCTTGACGGCGAACACCGCGTCGTGGCTCTCGATGTTCAGGTCGGCCTTGGCGCGTCCGAACTGCCTCTTCACGGGCGTGTCCAGCCGCAGCACCTCCAGCACCGCCGACTTGGTCAGCTCCATCTTCTCCACCGCCGCCATCGTCACCTTGCCTCGGGCATCCGCCACGGCAGCTCGTATCTCCGTGGCCAGCCTACGGTGGAACTTCTCGCCCGCCTCGGCGACGTGCGCCAGGATCCCTGGCAACAGCAGCTTCATGGCGCCGTAGCTGTTGAACACCGTGGCGAACAGAAGGTTGTGGCACGCCTCTTCCCGCGGAAGCCCGAGGCGCTCGGCCTCGTCGAGAGCCTCCGAGGCGGCGGCCGAGAAGTACTTGTACAAGGCCTTGTAGTCGCCGCTGACGAGGAAGGGAGGGAGATGCACCATGTGCAGGAGCAGCTCCTCCAGGATAATGGGGAGGCCGAGCGTTACTAGGGGGTGGAGCTGCCACAAGAGCCACTTTGCTGCTTTGGCCGGCCCGGAGGTGCCGAGGCCGGAGGCGGAGGGGAGAACGCCGTAGTAAGCGTCGCAAAGGAACTCGAAGCAGGTGGTGTCGCTGAGGGTGTTGAAGTTGGACTTGCCTCCGAGCATGAGCTGCGAGTCGACGGTGGCGAGGAGCGAGGAGAAATGGGAGCGGAAGACCGGGATGACGGCGTCCTTGCGTGACGCCAGGACGTTGAAGAGCAGCTGCTTGACCTTGGCGTGGGTGGGCTCGGAGGGGTCGAGGTAGGCGCAGACGCGGAAGCCGCCTAGCTGTGAGGGAGGTGGAGGGCATGTAGGTGCTTAAGATGTTCATCTTCTCGACCTTGGTGAGGTCAAACAGCACCGGGAAGCTCTTGGCGTCGAGGACGGCGACGACGCGTGAGTCGGGCGCCATGAACGGGCCCGGCGGCACGTTGATGCGGATGACGGTGGAGCCGTACTTCTCGA
This sequence comes from Lolium perenne, assembly GCF_019359855.2. Lineage (NCBI taxonomy): Eukaryota > Viridiplantae > Streptophyta > Magnoliopsida > Poales > Poaceae > Lolium > Lolium perenne. The sequence continues at coordinate 2,816,956 of NC_067250.2, read as the reverse complement.
TGCGCGACTCGAAGTACTTGTCAGGGCCCTGGAAGTAGTGAAAGTCGAGGCGGTCGCGCACCGCCGAGATGAACGGGAACATGCCATAGCTACCCGGTACCGGCCGCGGCTCACGGGAAGCCTCGCTGCTGTCGATGCCCTTCTTCTCATTCATGCTAATCTTAGGTCTCCTAGCTTCAAATCGACCACGAGCAGATCTCTGATCTAGCTAGCTAGATTTTGAGCCAGGATACTTTGATTATGAGTTGGCAATGTGTAGCTGCATCTACTCGTTGGGTTTGGGCGTACAAATAGCCGGTAGCCGGGGGTGCCATTCAGGCAGGGCCGCACGTGCTCGCTACCGTGATGTGCGTTAACGTTCTTGATCAGAGTGCCAGATCGAGAATCCTGGGGCACCGTGATCCAAAGTCAATTTTCCAGATTACCAGAGTGCGGACACTAATTTGGATCCCGAGCTATATATACCGGAGCCCTTTTTTAAACGGTTCAAAAACAGCGTTTTAAAATTTTTAAAAAAAATCAAAGAAAAAAATTCTAGATGTAGTAGAAAATAATGTAACTCTACTAACAAGACAAAAGATTAGCTCAAATTACACAGTATTTTAGGCTGCAGTGAATAGTGCAAATTTTCAAACCTTCAAATTCTGTCAGATTTTGTTACTTTTTATTCCTAAAGTTTAAAGTATTTCGAAGTCCAGGTTTTGTCAAGTTGTACAACATATTCTTATCTACATCTAGAATCTTTTGTAGTATTTGGAACTGTAAAACAGGCAGGGGGGCACGTGCTTGGTACCGTGATACGTGTTCTTGATCAGTGCGAGAGAATCCTGGGGTACCGTGATCCAAAGTGAATTTTCCAGTATACTAGATGCGGACGTTTGGATCCTGAAATACACTGAGCCCTTTTTGAACGGCTAAAAAACAGCATTTTAAAGTTTCAAAAATAACTAAGGAAAAAATTCTAGATGTAGGAAATAATGTACTCTACTAACAAGACACAAATTGGCTCAAAATACACAGTATTTTAGGCTGCACAAAAAAGACAAAATCTGAAGCAGTGAACCGTGCAAAATTTTAAACCTCCAAATTCTGTCAGATTTTGTTATTTCTAATCCTAAAATATAAGGTGTTTCCAAGTCCAGGTTTCATAAAGTTGTAGCGCATATTTATATCTACATCTACAATCTTTTGTACTCCCTCCGTTTATTACTACGTGTTTGAAATTTATCTAAATCTAGATGTATCTAGATGTTAAAAAACAGAGGGAGTACAAAAGATTGCGAAAGCAGATAAGAGCATCTCCAGTCGCGTCCCTTAAACCGTTCCTCAAACGGCGCCGGATTGAGTGTTTGGAGGATGTGTTTCGTTCATGCCACATTTGGGGGACATCGCTCCCCAGCCGCGTCCCCCAAACGTCGCCCCCAAACATTAAAATATTTTTTTTGTTTTAAAAGATAGAAGAAAACTCTGTACTAATATTCAAATCGGTACAACATAAACAAATTACATAGAAAAACTTCGAAAAAACATAATTAAGTTACATATAATTTTTTTAAACTACTACTTCTTCTTTGATGGCCCCGCCTCGTCGTCCTCATCACGGTAGCGCTTACTTCTCGTCACCTCTTTCGAAGAGGCGGTGTCGGTCGACGCGTCGGAGGAACTTGTGTCCTCCTCGTCGTCGCCGGTGCTCGCCGGCTGCGCCTTGGCCTTGGCCTTGGCCTTGGCCTTCGCCGCGTCCGCCTCCGCCTTCGCAGGGGCCGCCGCCACCGTCGCCTCCTCGGACCCTTCCTCCTCCGCCTCCTCCTCCACGGCATGCCATTCCTCCGCGCTATCCAGTGGCGGCGGGGCATCATCGCCGCTGTTGGGCGTCCGGACTCTGTCCCACCAATGACGCCATCCTGCAGGCTTGCCCTCGCTGGAGGTGTCAGATGGAAGGCAAGAGATGTAGCTCATCATGAGAAGCTTGGATGAATGGCGGCCGGTTGAAGATCCGAAAGCGCCTACGTACGAGTCTTATTGAGCGCGGATGAACGGCGGCGCAGAAGTCGAACCGAGCGGCGGTTGCTCTTTCGAGGAGTTCTCGCTTCATTCCGGCGTTTGGCGCGTCGGTCAACGCGGTTGCCAAAGCGACGGTTCCCCTTCCCGACAACTGCACCGTCGCTAGGTAGGCGGCGGTTGAGCGTCCGAGCCGCTGACGCATCGGGCCCACACCTTCTCACCTCTCATTTCGTTGTGTCCGGCGTGCCAGAGCGTCCCCTGTGTAGCGGGAACGGCTCGGAACGTCGGACACCGTATTAAACTGCGCCGGACAAAAAGATCCTTTGGGGCACGTGGCTGAAAATAATTTTTTGTTCGCCGCCCCAAATACTTTTGAGGGATGCGACTGCATATGCTCTAAGAATATCTATTTTGTGAAACTTTAAACCGCTCGGTGTCTCAGGGCAGCACGTGCTCTGTATGGTGATGCGAGTTCTTGATCAGTGCGAGAGAATCGTTTTTTTTTTTCTGACAATAGTGCCAGAGAATCCTGGGGCACCGTGAACACGTTGGAGGATCCTGCCATTGCTTCTTTATTATGTGGCCAATAATGCTAGTATGTCTCTGGACAAGTTGTCCTTTATTTTTGCTCCTCTTTTTTTTAACCTTGCTAGAAATAGAGATAGGACTGGTGTTTTGGAACATGGGAGCATATGCTTCCTATATTTTAAAATACGTCTTACACATATTTTAAATTTAAAAAAAATCGAAACAAAAATTCACACGTACATCTTCACGTGCTACGCCCAAACGGCCATTCCAGGTCGAACCCGCCCGCGCGGGCGGGTTCGACCTGAATGGCTTTCGACCTGGAATGGCTCGATCGGGACATGCCAATCCACACAAAGCACGCACGCGCGGGCGGGTTCGCTGGGAGTGCGTGCTTTGTGTGGATTGGCATGTCCCGATCGAGCCATCCCTGGCATGGATTTTTCTTTAGAGGAACATTAAATGTATTCCATTAGCTTACACAAATTGGACAAACGCCAGCAAACAAAATCTCTTACAAAGGATGGTAGCGGGTCAAATCACACATGATAGTTTTCCCGCTCCTGACTGACACCAAACGCAGCAAGACAATGTGCTGATATGTTACATACTCTTGAACATACGGTTAGATTGATCTCTCTCGAGTGGGCCCAACATCCCACCGGGCCCCTTTTGACATGCGCTTTGATCGGGGCGCTCAACCCGTTATGGTTGGTGGGCCCCTGTCACTAGCGCTATAAAAAAGGTGGGGGCTGGTAGCTCGCAGTACGAGGTTCACCGTGTTGCCGTACGCCCCACCAACAAAATATTCCGATCTAGGGTTTAGCGATGTGCCGACGGGAAGCTTCGCCGCCGCCGCCACGACCTCACCCACACCACCGTCGTCGCCACCATGTCGACGTCCGAAGGTTCTTCCTCTAAGGGAGAAGGTATGCCCTGTCTCTCTCGTTCTCTCTTTTACAGAAGTACCACCCCATATTCCTTTACAGATATAGTATTACCCGGCATTAGATCTACCCTAGTTGATCCACTGGTACAACATTGGTATCAGAGTTGTGTTAGTGTGTAGATCTCGTATTTTTTGGGTAGAAAAGAAACAGGAAAAGGAACCCTAATCATCCCTCCGACCAAAGTAAAGTGCAACCAGCCGAGGCCCTCAGTCTCGTCGGCAAAGTTTGTGCCGGCCCGGCCGCGCCGCCCCACTCGATCCCGATGTGCATCGGTATGCCGAGGCATCGGGAAGAAGGGCTACAATGTTGTGAGACGGAGCAAAGAATCAAGAAAGCTGCATAAGTGAATATATAACCCACGGAAAAGTGGGCTAATCCAACTAATCTTGCGTGCACAATGGAAAGAGCCACGGGCTTATCTCTCCAACGAATTAAATTAGCTAAAGGTGTGTGTTCATGAGCCCATGCTAAAGTCTCAATTAATTCCTACCAATATCCACGCCAGGAAATTAGAAGAGCTTACCCGGCTTACCGTGGTGCTGCTCGACGGCAAAGATGCGCGACGTCGGCGGAAAGAGAAGCCACTTCTGCGCCCTTTGACGGTGGTGCGCCCACCTTCGAGTGCACGCGCCGCCGGTAAAGGGGACAGGGGGCTCGCCGCTCGTGTGTACTGCTTCCATTTCTGGTCGTCGCGCCGGGTACTGGTGATGGAGGAAACCGAAAAAGAAGAGCAAGGGGAGGGCTTGGCCCGACCACCTGCTAAACGCAGGCGAGCAGCGCAGCTGCCTCCCAGCGAGAAAGAAAGGGCGGGCACGCTGGTGACGGCGAGCCGCTGGGCCACGCACGCGGGCGGGAGGGGCAGCCTCCGCGCCGCCGGTGCCAGAGAGTGGACACAGAGACGGGGTCGGGGGCAAATGCATCTAGGGTAGGATTTTCCTCGCCGGTTCCATCTTTTATACCGGCCAAAAGAGGCACCCGACCGTCGGATTCAATCCGACGGCCAGGAGCATGCGGCGCGGTCTCTCCGCGTGGGCTCCGTGGCTGGGCCGCGTGGGCGCCGTGGCTAGGTCATGTGGGCGACGCGGGCTGGGCCGCATAGCAGGCCGTCGCGTGGGCGTGTCGTTGCTGAGCACCGCTCAGCGCGTGCGGGCCACGTGCGCCAGCAAGCCGTAAAGTTATGCGCCCGAGCGGCATGGAAAAGAAAGTTGCTCATCATGGGTTGTGGACCGCAGGAGCTTTTTGGGCCATGTCCAGTTTTAGTTTTTACTGCTTTATTATTTACAGAGGCATTTTTAGGCAGTTTGGGACATTTTTTGGCCAAATTTTGTCTAGTTTTTTTCTGAATAAATAGGACCAACAAAATATTTGTTCAGAAATTAAAAAGTGAAAGCTATGCCTCTGAAAATTTCAAAATTTAATAGTTTAAATTCAATGTTTCCGCTGCAAAAGTAAAAAAGAGCATTTTTTAATGCAAAAGTAATGATTAAAATTTAAAGTTGAATAAAAGTGATTATTGTGACAATTATGGTTCTGTTATTTTTGGACCAACGTTATTAATGACATGACCATGTTTTGTTGCAATGATATGTGCATTTATCTCTATTTCTGCCCAATGGTGATATATTGCATAAACAGCTGCATGTCTTAATTCGGACCAACGTTGGATTATAATATGCAATTGTACTGTTCTCACTTCTTTGTGGTTTTCAGGAGGGTTCTACTTGATGAGCTGCATCAAAGATGTTCCCACCCTAAGAGGGGATAACTACACAGAGTGGACGAAGAAGGTGAATCGCGCCTTCGTGTGTGCTGAGGTGGACTGGGTGCTTGAAACACCGCAGCCCACAAAGCCTGTTGACCCTGTCAGAGATGACAAGGATGATGATGAGGCATGGGCCAAAAAGAAAAGAGACCATGCTCCTGTGGAGATGGCCTACACATTAGAGAACAGAAAGTGGCAGACTGCCAATAAAAAGTGCATGGCATTCATAAAGAATACAATTGAGAACGCCATCGTGGCTCCGTTGCAGAGGGTGCTTTCGTGGGGGAGTACTTAGAAAAGATAAAGAGCCAGTTCACGGGTTCTTCAAAGACAAATGCCACCCGGTTGTTGAAGCAGCTGGTTATGGAAAAGTACACTTGAGGTGGGCATGGCATCAGGGAGCACATCCTCAGGATGAGCAACCTAGCTGCAAAGGTGAAGCCCATGGATGATGACCTGGAGCTGAAGCCCGCACTTCGGTTCACTTGGTCATGGCTTCATTGCCATCACGCTTTGACAACTTTGTTGTCAATTACAAGATGAACCCTGAAAAATGGGACATTGAAAAGACCATTTCCATGTGTGTGCAAGAGGAGGATAGGCTCAAGGCACAGAATGGAGGTTCCATAAATTATGTGTAGGACAACAAGAAAAGCACCTTCACACAAAGCAACAATGGCTCTTCTTCCAAGCAATATGGAAAGGGCCCAATGTCGCATCATCAGAAGTTCCAGCACAGGCCATTGCCAGTGAACAAAGATCAGTGTCTCCACTGTCAGAAGACTGGGCGGCGCAAGAAAGAATGCCCTGATTGGCTGAAAGAGATAATGGCAAAGAGAGGTAACAATTTAGTTTCCTTTGTACATGAACCCTTGTATACACAATTTTCGAAATCTACTTGGTGGATTGACTCAGGTGCAACTGTTCATGTTGCAAATTGTTTACAGGGATTCAATTCGACGCGGACTACGAAAAGAAGTGAAAGATGCGTTGAAGTCGCGAATGGAATTCAAGCAGAAGTTGAAGCTGTTGGCGACGTCCTCTTGGAGCTAGCTGATGGCTTGACTATTCTGCTTAAAGATGTCTTATTTGTTCCTTCTTTACATAGAAATTTGATTAGTGTATCACATTTGGATAAAGACAATTATCAGTGTTATTTTGGACATGGCAAATGTGCCATATGGTGTAATAATACATATGTTGGGGTAGCTTTACTCCATGATGAGCTTTATTTATTGTCCTTGTATGAGAAAGTATTGTCTCGTGTGTAAAGTGAATGAGCAAATATCCGCGTCGGGAAAAGAACAAAAGATAAGAAAAAGAACTGATGAATCATCGAAATTATGGCACTGTCGATTAGGCCATATTTCGAGGGGGGGAATAGAAAGACCCATTAAAAATGATATTCTTCCTCCATTAGAATTCTCAGACATAGAAGAGTGCATCGATTGCATTAAAGGAAAATTTGTAAAGCAAATTAAAAAGGGTGCAAATCGAAACACAGCAACACTAGAAATAATTCACACTGATATATGTGGACCATTTCCTGTGAAAAGTGTAGATGGCTATGATTTGTTCATAACATTCACGGATGATTACTGCCAAGGTGGTGGAGTCCACCATGGACTCCACCTTCCCTCTTGGTTGGCTGGTTAGGGTTGGTGGAATCCATCCGGGACTCCACCTTCCATGGTGATTTCATCTGGAAGGTTCTAGAACATTCTAGCGCCTTCCATAAATGCACCGAATCATTTCCAAACTTGGAAAGTGACTTCCTATATATGAATCTTATTCTCCGGACCATTCCGGAACTCCTCGTAATGTCCTGGATCCCATCGGAGACTCCAAACAACATTCGTACTCCATTCCATATTCCATATCTACTTAAAACAACATCAAACCTTAAGTGTGTCACCCTACGGTTCGTGAACTATGCAGACATGGTCGAGACTCCTCTCCGACCAATAACCAATAGCGGGATCTGGAGATCCATAATGGCTCCCACACATTCAATGATAACTTATTGATCGATTGAACCATTTACATACGATACTGATTCCCTTTGTCACGCGATACTTTACTTGTCCGAGGTTCGATCATCGATATCTCCATACCTTGTTCAACCTCGTTACCGACAAGTACTCTTTACTCGTACCGTGGTATGTCATCTCTTGTGACCTAGTCACATGCTTGCAAGCTAATTAGATGACATTCCACCGAGAGGGCCCAGAGTATATCTATCCGTCATCGGGATGGACAAATCTCACTCTTGATCCATATGCATCAACTCACACTTTCCGAATACTTAATCCCATCTTTATAACCACCCATTTATGCAATGGCGTTTGATGTAATCAAAGCATCCTTCCGGTGTAAGTGATTTACATGATCTCATGGTCGAAGGACTAGGTAACTATGTATCGAAAACTTATAGCAATTTGAACTTAATGACTTGATCTTATGCTACGCTTATTTGGGTGTGTGTCCATTATATCATTCATCCAATAACATAATCTTGTTATTAATAACATCCAATGTTCATGATCACGAAACCATGATCATCTATTAATCAACAAGCTAGTTATACAAGAGGCTTACTAGGGACTCCTTGTTATTTACATAACACACATGTATCAATGTTTCGGTTAATACAATTATAGCATGGTATGCAAACATTTATCATAAACACAAAGATATATTATAATAACCACTTTATTATTGCCTCTTGGGTATATCTCCAACACGTACGTATTAGTCGAGTCCTGCACACCTAGAGGAGATTTGGATTAAACAACGGGCTCGAGTTTAGTGCCTCAAGGCCGGGGACAAGAATTCGACGTTTTTTCATGCGCGGGTAACCCAACGAAAGCGTATGAACCGGATTTCATGTTTGCAACGACCTGATGGTTCTAGTTGCAAGAGAGAAGAGGAAGTGCGGACAGAAATACAAGATTTTTACTAGCACCTCTATCAGTCTCAAGGCACGCCAAACATGACGGCATGTTTGCATTTTGTGGAGAAAGAGTCACTGAGCCAATGAGGGAGGAGATGGATAAGCCGTATACCGCAGAAAACGTATCGGATGCATTCATAGAAGGCTCCGGGGGTAGATGGGTATACGACAAGTTTCTTTCAGCATCACTAGGAGCTTGTGCATGAGATACTAGTTCCAGCAGTTCTAGAATTTGTTAATGGGGGTGCGCTACCACCGGAGCTCAATGATACTGACATAATTCTCATCCCTAAGGTACGACACCCTCAGTCGATCACTCAGTATCGGCCTATCTCCTTATGCAATGTGATATATAAAATATGTACGAAGATGATAGCTAGTCGCTTGCGGCGTAGCCGGAGGAGACAATTAGCCAAGAACAAAGTGCTTTTGTTCTGGGGCGTTTGATTACAGATAATGCACCTCGGACTTCCTTTTCGCCTCGTTTTCGACGCAAACTCTTTGTTTTTACCAAAAAAAACGTCAATATATAGCCCCCTCTGTCGATCTAATCTCACACCGAGTCGTTTTTGAGTGAACCTTGTGTTTCTGTCATGTTTTCAAATCTCTTCTCTATTTGAAGTCATGTCTTTGTGGTGGAGCACCCCAACAGGAGTATTCCCATGTGCTTCAACAAGGACTTCTTGGTGGAGTTCACCACCAAGGGAGCAGCCTTCAAAGGAGAGGAAGGATCTGGACAAGATGGGTCATGGAGAGCTCAATATGAAGAAACGACGAGAATGGCGAAGGAAATCTAAGGATGTAAACTTCGAAGCTTGACTAATTCTGAGCTTCAGGCATGGATTGATCTTCTTCACAAGAAAATTGTTGATGAAGAGAAGCACTCCTCTAGCTCTCGTCACCATATCAAGTTGTTGCAGGATTATGAAGAGGTGGTAAACATCAAGTGCATCAGGAACATGCAGACCAGCTCTGCACCCTGCTTGGAGACCATCGGAAGGCTGGAAGAGAAGGTCAATTGGTATGAGTCCAAATGGAAGGAACAAGTTGAAGCCAATAGGAGGTTGCTTGCAGCCTTGTCAAACATAAGAAGCGCAACTGATGAGGAGATTATGAGGAGCACTACTTGAAGATCTACATCAATACTCAAGCTTCGGGGAGTTGTATCAAGACTTTTATGCTTTCTAGTTTCTCATATCATTTTTTAGTTCGTTATCTTAGTTTGGTTTTTTGCTTTCATCTAGTAGTTATCATGCCTCTCATAGTTTGGAAAGCTCTTAAAGCATTATCATCTATCTTTGGTCAAGGTGGGTTTTAATGAAATTTGAAGTATAATGTCATCCATGATTCTTTTATACGGACATTTATGGGTAACACTCATGCAGATGTGTTCCTCGTATTTAGACATTTCAAACACATCTTATCTTGAACTTAATTAACATGAGCATGCATGTTGGACAAGCACAGAATTTTGTAAGTATGGCTTGCAACAAAGGAAAGATCCATGCAAGCAGTAATAACAATTATAAGAAAAACATAATACCTTGAAGTTGTGTTCGAGATGTGGTCTTGGAGAACAAATAGTTAAGAGGAAGAGACGACAAGGAAGTATGAGATATTCTTGTGCTACTTGGTAATCAACGGGTAAACTAATTTTCATGGATATTTCAATACAAATGCTCAAACAATTGTGTGAATGAAAAGGTCGACATCCGAGGATTCGGTTAGCCATGGAAAGTGAAATACAAATGTGGATGTAGAGAATATGACATGATTGAAATATGCATGAATAAGGTTTATACGGGTTACTAAGAGGCAAGACTATTAACTAATCATTTAAAGAAAAAAACCAAAGTGTTTAGTAAACATCAAACTTCATGCTCATCTTTTCATCTAACAATTCCTCTTCTTTTAACTAGTTACTCTATGAGAATTTATCTTCAGTACAGAGGCAAACTAAAAGAAAAACAAAAGTTGGTAAAAGGCCAAGCATATAAGTGATCTATACTTTTGGACACACACGAAACATTGTTCAATTGTCCAACACGCAATGGTTAGTCTTGTTCGAACGGTAAGAGGTAATTGCTAGACTTTCTATTATGAAGTTCATGTTTGTATGATTGTTGGTTTAGAAAGCTTGCATTACAATTGAATATGAATAAGTTGATGATGCAATGATCGTATTTCTTTTATCAATCATAAGCTCATTGATGCATGATATGATCTATTCGCTTATTTGCTCGGGGACGAGCAAAGGTTTAAGCTTGGGGAAGTTGATACGTGCATTTTGCATCATCATTATTACTACATATATGTTTAGTTTTCATTGTTATTTGTCATCATACACCTATATTTATGCATTTTTAGTCGATTTTCGGGAATTTCCTACAAAGTCCCCTTCATTGGTATTTAATTCCTGGGAGGCGGGAAACCTTATTTTTGTATTTTATTTGTTTCAGGGATTTATGGATCACTAAAAATCGAGGCAAAAATACCTGATCAGTTTTTCACCCGGAGAAGGACAAAGGAGCGAAAGAAGCACGCGAGGGGAGCCACAGGGGCTGAGCCGCCTGTGGCGCACCCAAACATGTTGGGCGCGCCACCTAGGCCCATTCGCTCCTCCGGCGTCCCCTTGGGGCCCCCTGTATACCAGAGCCTCCATTTCGCCCAAAAACCTAAGCCATATTTTTTCCGAGATTTATTGAGGCGGTGACGGAGGTAAAACTCATCTCCTACTCTGGGAGAGGACATATCCTGCAGCATCGGTGTCTCCAATGAAGGGGAAATCGATACTATCGACATCCCCACTCCTTCTTGGCTTGGGAGGAGGCATCTCCATCATCACCACCATCTCCATATACGAGATTGACATCATCCTCCTCATAGTTTGTGTTGAATTGAACCCCGGATATGGTTCCTACTGCTATTACATGTTTGTGATTGGTAATTTGTCATTATTTGGTGGGAGATTATATATTCAGATTGTGTTGTAATCATTATGCCTCTGGTCCATATCATGTTTGACACTTGTGAGTAGTTTCCCATATTCCTGAGGGCATAGGATGATCTGACTATGATTATATATGATGTGCAGTGAGTATTTGATCAAGTTTTCTATCTTTTATATTGTTCTATGATGATTTTGTGCGAACATCGACTGCATATTACTTCACCTATATAGGCTAGGGATGCACTTTAATGTAATGCATTAGTGTTGGAAGGGACGGACTGACAGCAATCGTTTTTCAATACTATGGGTTGCATTAGAGGGGTTTATGTTGGGGACCAATGATCTTATTGCTATGGTGGGACATTTACGTCTTAATGATTCCTATACTTGCACATGAAAATGGCTCCAGGACCCATCATATATAAGGGATGTGTTTGTACATATCTATGGATGCACCTAATTTATGCTCCGCCCCTAATTGAATAAAACTTGACAAAATATTTACCATGTTCTGTAGAACTCAGATGCTAGTAAATCCATGCCGCCCTCGAAAACTTTAGTCTCATATAAGCACACACTTGAGCTTTTCATGTTGCTGCATATAGGATTAGGCTTTTCTTTCATCGAGAGCATTTACTTATTTTCTATTTACTTTCTGCACTTTATTTTTATTACAAACTATATACCCAAAAACACCAAAACTGCTACTTTATTATTACTGCTTTCTTGTCAATTCTGCTAACCAATATCTTCAGCTCCTCGTGGGTTCGACAACTTTCTTATTGAAAAGTACTACTTGGGAGCCATCAGTGCCTAACTCCACCTATTGAGCGCCAACGCATCCTGGTACCCAGGTGGAGGATGCCAGCCTCCCCCCACCTTGTCGCACTCCAACTTGACGACCTTTTATCAGCAGATGGACAACCAAGTAAGTGCACACTCGAAATAGCTAATGCACAAGTCAAGATGACAATATGTAGACTAGAATCCTGGGTGCCAATGCATTTCATCTCCACTGCGTTGCAGAGCATGAACATAGCAATTTTGTGCAATGTTACCTCCACCGTGATCTTGCTATGATCATGCTCTGCAATGCCACGAACATAACAATGTTGAACACGATCATGGCTATGCATAGCAAGATCATGCTTATGCGTACCAAGTTCATATCTATGAATACCCACATCACACGTAGATCTAAAATCCGCTCGACAAATTACACATTTCCCATTGGGAGCCTGCACCGATGTAACATGCACACAAAGTACGATCCCAAATTGGGAAAAGTTGGATCCAACTCAACTCAAACCTTTTCCATGTGAAACTACATCGGATCTAGTATCCAGACTTGGAAATAAGCAATTACAAGGCCGTACGGACGCTGGAGAGGCAAAATTTACCACCGGTAACCTCCCTAAAAAACCTAACTGCATATCCAATCTACAAGATCGAGGACTTACAGTGGCGAATCCGGTTTCATAGCCGCCGATGATGACCCAAGAGCGTGCGATGAAGCTCTCGGAGTTGTGGACAAAATCCACCACGACAAGGATGGGGGCAGCTCCGTTGGCGGAAAAAATCCTGCTAGGTGGGCAAGGGTTGGCCTAATGAAAGTCGGGCCTTCCCCGTGGCCGCACTCATGGTCCCAGCCTCCGATGAGGTAGCCGGTGTCATAGTTCTTGTCGCGTGTGGCCGCGCGCACACGCACGAGGAATCTCTCGCAGCCTTCGCCAAGTTGAACCGGCTTCCCACACCCGGCCTATGAATTTGGTTCGATGCCCGTAGCTCCTGCGCAGAAGCTAGGGGCTTCTGCGGTGGAGTTGGGTGTGGATGAACACCAGCCATGGCGAGCGGAGGTGCGGAGGAGATGATAGAATGATTTGGACAGTGAGGGGAGTGGGGTGGAAAGTTAAGGAAGGGACGTCCCGTCTCTCACGCTTCCCAACGCGTGCAAAGGAGAGGACACGTTGCACTCGCTAGCCCCTACACGCGTGGCAACGTCCGAATCGAGTGTGCGTGACGGGATAACATTTGGACTGCTTTAAAACTCGTGTGATGGGAACCGGGGCGAACATGCCAACCGAATGGGCCGATTTCTTCTCCACATGTGCGGGAAACCACTTCACGAGAAACCAAACTCGTCCTTAGAAGTTGAGCAACTTCAGGTATATGTACCTACTAATATAAAGGCAGTAAGGCTCCTTGCGAAAATTTTATCCATTTTCGATAGAATATCCCCAGCGATATATACCACCTCTTGCTCACCCGACGACACCGTCATTAGATGCATTTGTGCTCTATAGGTTTAGCTCTTGTTCTGTACTCCCTCTGTTCCAATGAACAAGGCTTTTTTTTCTTTAAAATCAAGCCAACTAAAGTTTGATCAAGCTTTTAGAAAAATCTAGCAATAAATATGATGTTCTAAAGATATCATATTAAAATATATTTCAAGATATATTTAAAAATATATATTTTGCATTTCAAGATGTAATATGGTTATTAAATTTTGCTGATTTATGGTTTCTTGTGCAATTTAGTGTGATGTTATACAATCCGTTTGACTTCCCCAACAATGTTAGCTTATTGAAGAATTGGTAGTGATGGATCTGAAGATTGCCATTATAGATTATATCCTAGAAATCCAGTGATTAATGAGTTTTTTTATGTTTTCTCTTTTGAACCTCACAGTGACTTTGGCAGAACTTTTTTTAGATGAAGCATACACGATATTTTTTCGGTGAAAATATTTATTTTAGATTCCTTATGTTGAATTCCCATCAGAACTTAAGTGTTTGTTGACATGTCCTGTAATTTCTCCACTTTGTGTTTGTTCTGTTAGACAGGTGTTCTGTACTTTGTAGAAGTTTATAGCTACACATGCATCAATGCTAAGCTTATAGAATCAACAGCACTAGGCGAGGATGAGGAAAAACCACCTCCAAAAATTGAAACGGCGCAGCAAAGCGCGTGAGGTCCTCGTAGCAAGCTTCTAATCCTGAAACGCAACAGATTGTTTTTGGTTGTCCCGTTTTACATTTCTATGGAAAAAAGTTAACTCGTCCCCCATCGGCTTTGTCTAAAAAAATACACTTAACTGAATCTTGGAGTAGAAACATACAAACTAACAGCTAGATCAGGTAAACAACGTTCTCAATCGGGCATTGTCCGTACGGTTTCAGTCAATCTCTCCACTCCATACATATCATATTCCGTCTCTCGATCTCAAAGCAAAACCGTAAGGGCGAAATTGTTGTGTGACAGTTGATGAGTTTTCAGGCGATTGTCCAGTATCAGTTCAGTTATTCATAGGGCGTACTTTGTCCAGAGGAGTAATTTGCATACACACCAAGGTTGTCAGCTAAGCTTGAAGCTTGCTATTGTTATTGTTCTTGTATTTCGTTTGAAGATTGTCTCAGTTAAGTACTTGGGATCTGGCAACCAGCAATACATAAGAAGCTGCATAGTTGAGATAGCTAGCTAAACTAGTTGGTCCTGGCACTGCAGCAGCTGGTGCACGAGGGAGGGTGTAGGAGCACCGCTGCATCGTGACCTCGTCTACGGCGAGCGTGTCGGTCGGGAACGGGCAGGTGCCGCCGTGGGTGCCCTGGAGCGGCGCGCATGGCGCCGGCGTGACGTCCGCCGACACGCCCTCCATGTCGACGCGGTTTCACGACACCTTCCTGGCCTTGGTCATCTCGGCGGTGACGTTGGCCATGCAGATCCCCTTCATCCAAGATCTTGTAGCTCCACTCAAGTGGATCTGAGTGCTTTGCATGAGTGTTGCTCTTGTTTCACCCATCAACCTGACTGTCTCTAGATAATCTACCAGCCAGTTCTCAGGATCTTGTAGCCTATTGAACTTTTTATAGTTGTCGAGTAACTTGAAACTGGAGGGCACTCAAATCTTGTGAACCCTTCGTGTAAAGCAAGGGAGTCCGCACAAGTCTTCGTCGCTGTCCTCTGGTGTTTGTGGACGTTCACGTGTCCTTGTTTCGCGAGTCCTTTCCTCGCATGCTCTGTCGACTCGAACTTAAGCCACTGTGTTTCTTGCGTCACCTTCTCTTGGAGCGTCTCGCGCTGCCATCGTAGTGCGTCGAGAACTATTTTGCCTTGGACTGTTTCGGTGTGTAGCACTTTCGGGTTGTGGTGCGATTTCTCTTCCTACTATCGCTGCACCCATAACTCCAACTCCTGCCATAGCCATCTGGTATAGTGATGACATTGGATCTCCTTGAGGTGGTTTGGACGCCATTAAAAATGCATGTGTCACCATATATCCTGCCTCCGGTGGTTTTGGCACGATGACATGAAGGATATGTCGAGGTTTTGGATCAAGTTCTCCCTTTCTTGTTCGGGTATACCTGCCAACCTAGATCTTGCTCTTGCGCAGGTGTCCATGTGACTATCGCCTGAAGTTCTCGAGTGTCGACTCAGGTTGCCCCTGCGCTCGCTTGGTGCATCAGCTGCTGCTCTTCTTTCGTCAAGTTTTCGCTACATCTTTTCTAGATCACGTCTGGAACGCACGATTTTATATTGATATGCTTGCAAAGCTTTCGGCGTGGCTTGTGTAGTCATCAGTTCCACGCCCCTCATGGCCCTTGCGCTCTGTCCCACGCTTCCTGCGGCAGCTGTATTTTTTCTCGCGGTGTAGACCCGATATATTTGGTCAGCGCACTCTATCCTCTCTTGGTGTCACTTCATGGCAAAGCGCAAAGATTTTGCCTACATCACTCTCCTCGCTTCATGCGGAATTTAGAATGAGCGCAATGCACGGGTCATCGAAAACAAGCAGGCTCCACCCTCGCTGTTTCTTAAAAAATTAAGCATGAGGCAAATCTTTAGGGTTTTAGCCAAACAGGAGCGTATGAGTAATCTGAGGCCACGAGAGAAGGACAATGGTGTAATAAGATACTTTTATTTCTTGTACTCTCCTTTCTTATTTAATGGAAATGTGCAAATCTTTTGCCCTCGTTTCAAGAAAAAACTTTGAATTTCACCATGTTTTAGACACTTCTATCACTACTAAATCAGTTAACTGGGATGGAGAAAAAGGTGTTGCCCTGTCAGTCAAAACAATAGCGGAAAGGACAGCCCATCATGCGAAGGTACTACATAGTTTAATTTTGATAGTAAGCTTCTAGTCCTGAAACGCTACAGATAGTTTTTACTCGTCCCATTTTACATACAGATAACTGAATCTTAGAGTAGAAATATATAAACAAACAGCTAGATCGGGTAAACAACGTTCTCAATCAGGCATTGTTCGTACGGCTTCAGTCAATTTCTACACTCCATATACGTATATCATATTCCTTCTCTCGACCTCAAAGCAAAACCGAATGGGCGAAATTGTTGGCTGACAGTTGATGAGGTTTCAAGACCATTCTCCATTATCAGTTCAGTTATTCATAGGGCGTAGGAAACTGTAACTTTGTCGAGAGGAGCAATTTGCATGCACACTTTAAGTTTGTCAGCTAAGCTTGAAGCTTGTTATTGTACTTGTATTTCGTTTGAAGATTATCTCAGCTTAGTACTTGGGATTTAGCAACCAGCAATACATAACAAGCTGCATAGTTGAGATAGCTAGCTAAACTAGTTGGTCCCTGGCACTGCAGCAGCTGGTGCACGAGGGAGGGTGTAGGAGCACCGCTGCACCGTGACCTCGTCAATGGCGAGCGTGTCGGTCGGGAACGGGCAGGCGCCGCCGTGCGCGCCCTGCAGCGGCGCGCACGGCGCCGGCGTGACATCCGCCGACACGCCCTCGACGTCGGCGCAGTTCCACGACACCTTCCTGGCCTTGGTCATCTCGGCGGTGACGTTGGCCATGCAGATCCCCTTGAAGGGCGCGCCCTGGATGCCCTCCATCCTCGCCGCCTCCTTCCACACCCCCGTCGCCACCACGTCCTGGTAGCTGATGTTCTCCACCACCGGCACCGCCGTCGGGTCGTACTTGTCGTCGGGGTGCGACTTGTAGTCCCCGGTCATCCAGAACACCCGCTTCATCCCGAGCAGCGTCATCCGCCGCGCGTACACGTCCCGCACGTACGCGCCGCGCCCCACCGCCGTCTTGATCCGCACCGCCGACTCCGTGCCCACCGCCGTGATGTCCTCGGCCCTCACGTCGCTGATCCCGCCGGACATCTCGCTGCCGAGCGCGATCACCGCGCTCGTGGGCGACACGCAGGTGAGGCGCCGCACCACGATGTGCTCGCTCGGCATCCCCACGGCGATGCCGTACTCGTCCCACCCGCTCTTGATGGCCACGCAGTCGTCGCCGGAGACCACGTAGCAGTCCTCGATCCGGACCTGCGAGCACGAGTCCGGGTTGATGCCGTCCGTGTTGGGCGACTTGGTCGGCGCCAGGATGGTCACCCCCTGGATGACGATGTTGCGGCTGTACACCGGGTGGATGTTCCACGCCGGCGAGTTGAGCAGCGTCACGTTGGAGATGAAGATGGTGTCCGAGTGCATCAGCTCGATCAGGTAACCCCGGGTGTACTTGAGCTTCCCGGACTTGTACTTGGACCACCACGTCGCGCCCTGCCCGTCGATCGTGCCGTTGTTGCCGGTGATCACCACGTCCGTGAGGTTCGAGCCGCCGATGAGGCTCGTGTACCGCCCGCCGGCGTGATCCCTGCCCCTTCCGTAGGATGGCAGAGGATCGATGACCGGCCACTGGGTGATGTCCTGTTGCAAGAACAACACGTCGACTGAATTCTTTTAGCTTGCGCTCTTCAGCGTCAGAATTCAGAAACTGAAGAAACAATCCAGCAAACTGAAGAAACAACCTGGGAGGCGAGGATGACGGCGTCGGCGTGGAGGAAGAGCGTGAAGTGGCTGGTGAGGTTGAATGGCGCCGTCAGCCACTTGCCCGCGGGCACGTACAGCATGCTGCCGCCGCCGCCCTCGCCGGAGTACTGCGACAGGTGCGCCACCGCCTTCTGGAACGCAGCAGTGTTGGACGTCGCGCCGTCGCCCACGCCGCCGAAGTCCGTCAGCGACGCCGTGTGCTCCCGGCACGTCGGCGCCAGGTAATTGCTCTGCTCCCCGGCGGGGCCCGCTTCCGGCGGGACGTGGCGGCGCGCGGCTGCCGTCCCCGACGACGCAGCGACGACGAGGAAGGCGCACAAAATCTGTGGCAACAAAACCAACCAGCCGGAGATCCATGGTGAGTGCGCTGCTTCGCTAGTAAAATGTTCCAGAGGAAGCTCTGAAATTTTGTGACTGCTGAAACAAGAACATAATGCCCCCCAAAAAAATGTGAAAGATTCAAGATTCTGAAACAAAAAAATAATATGCCCCACAGAATCTTGAAGCTTGATCCGAGCGAACGAGAAACACAAATGGGTGAATAATCAAACTTCCAGATTCTGAAACGAGGTGAAGTTTCTGCAAGACTGCAACAACAACACCAGGACTAGATTTACTTGTGAATGAAACTAGTGTTCAGACGTCATACCGACAGACATTTCTGTACTATGTTTTTGGGGGCAAAACCCATGTCACAATTTTTCCTCTGTTCTTTCAGTGCACCATTTGCGCCAGAAATCCTAGACCTACTGCCATTTGCGCAGATGGAGATGCAACGGTATACATGACCAAGAAAATAAAACTGAAGCAGAAATCAGGGGATGCGAGGAGGGAAATGCACTGCACCAGTATAACTGCTACTGAAAAGCAAGAAGCTTTTGAAGGACAGCCATAAAGGAAGAACAAGGCTAGAAGCTGAAAAAGGGAAAGAAGCAACAATTGAAAACGCCATGAATGGATGAACCGTGGATACTTCGCAAGATGCAGAGAGCGTCGGCAATGAAGAGCAGAGGCGTGGCTGGTAACAAGATGGTACATACATGGAGCGGTGGCACCTGCAACGCCATTGCTGCTGCTGCTTTCATGAGAGGAGAGGAGGTGAGCTCCCTGCCTCCGTTGTTTGGGAGGAACTACAAGTGAGAGGAAGAGGATGGAATGGATACTGGGCTTGTGGGATTCTCCCCGTTTATTTATAGGAGATCCAACTAAGTCTTTGTCTTAGAGCTGTGTTGAGGAGGAGGCACAACCTTAGTGCACTCATTACACTTTATTTACTAGTAAAAACAAAGGATTATCCTGCCATTTATATATAGCCGACTTTAATTAGTTTCCTGCGTATTCGTTTCTCTGCAAGACTAACTTTGCGACGGTGTTCAGTTACCTGCGTCATTTAGCACACAGCAAGTTCGTACTCCCCTTTTGGCCGACCTAAGCTCAATTTCACATGTCCACATGAATCCAAAGACAGTGCTGTGTTATCATGCTTGTCGTCGTCGTCGTCGTCACGGGCGAACGCATATGGAGATGCACTTTGGCTTCAACTTCACGGGTGGCTTTTGAAGGAGGGCTGTGTGTATTGTCGTGGGCCCTCTCTGAGCGCTTCACGTTATGCGAGCCGAGGTCACGAGCAGCATACTGATCTTGAGCATTCCATAGAGGAGCACTGCAAACTGCAATGCCAATTGCTACGTAGTATTACTGATTGGAGAAAAATGTGAAGAGTTCATGTCAGAATTTTATGAGGTAAAACTTGCTTACATTACCTTAAATGAAGCTGGAGATGTCAGAATTTTGTATGCGTTTATATATACTACATTTCGCAAAACAAAACAAAATTACATCTCGCGTCTATTCTCTCCTCCAACTTGCTTACATTACCTTAAATGGAGCAAATACAATAGTAGTAGGCTATGGCATGCTACCACGGCCATTTTATCTATCTGCAAAAAATAAGAAAAAAGTGAAAGAGCAAGCTTCTACGCACTTTGTGACAATATATAAGATGGAACATATATATTAATGAAATACTCTTAATATGCATATACTGTATTAATTATAGAGCTCGCTATAAATGATATGACATTACTTCTTCCGTTTTGATTCAGTCTACATTTTCGGGAAAAAATGAGATAAACTAGTATTGCATTAATTAGTACTACTACTTAGGTATATAACAATCAATTGAAGCTATATTAAAAATACCGTAATAACATCCAACAAAGAGAGAATAATCATTTCATTTTTAGTATTATTGTCAATAACTAAAAGCTAGAACGCAAAGTATTTCAGAACCAATTTTAAATAAACTTTCCCCAATTTCTATTAAGTGCCTGGGCACCGTCGTGTGTTAGCCAGTGCCCCCCTTTTTCACCGTTCGATCCACGTGAGGCTGTCCATGGGAGACAGTCAGTTGGGGCCCACCACGAGCAAGTTATCTCCTCCACTAAGGGCATGAGCAATGGTGGCATACACAACTAGTTGCTCTATGTAAAAAAGTTGTCAGAAGCAACATGGTGAATTTTATTTCTCCAATGGAAGCTATAACTTTAGTTAGAAAAAAGAAAAAAAAGGACCACAGAAATATGACACTATATATCTCTTTCTCTCTCCGAAAAACATGCTTTTAAGGCTTAAGATCCCACTTCCTGAAGAGGAGGCTGCCTCCTCATCCGAACCTACTTTGGACCACCCGAACCTAGCTAAAGGTGTGAGGCAGTACCTCTAAGGCAGTGCATTGGGCATGCCCTTACTTTTCCCCATCTTTCCCATCGAGATAGTGGTGGTACCGACAGATCTCCACGAGGGCGCCGCCACCCTCGCGAGCGCGCCGCCGCCGCCGCCGGCCACCACCTGCACCAGCGCCTTCGCCCGTCGGGGAAGGGACTTTGCCTCGCCGTCGGCCGCCACCTTCGCGAGCGCGCCGCCCCTCTTCGCGTTAATTCCCGCGCCTCTCAGGATCCTCACTTCTACATCGAGAATCATCGAAGGATGTAAAAAAGTATGCTCCCCATAATTCTGGTTGTATTTTTTTTTTTTTGAAACTAGATCTATTTTTCGATTTTTTACATCTCCAATTATGGCAGTGGTTATGTAACTTTTCTTCCTTTTCTACATCCAGCATCTGTTTCATCCCAGTTTTGAATGTAAGAATAGTAGATTCACCTCAGCTTTTTTACATCTCCAACGTTGTTTCATCCCAGTTTTGGATGTAAGAATAGTAGATTCACCTCAGCTTTTTTACATCTCCAACGTTGACGGTGTTACATGTATTTTCTTTCTTTTTTCTACATCCACTGATATGGAACAAGCGGACTCGATGTAGAATAGAAGTAGATGACAGATGCGTTTTTTTTTAGGTGAATTTGCGAGTCGATATTGTATTCTTTTCTGCAAGAATTTGGGACGGAGCCGCGAAATGATAAGTTCGATGCTTTTGCACGTCCATGCAGCAGCCATCCCAGTCGTAAGGATTAGAACTTTCTATTTTTTGAATGGGAGGGATGTTAGACTAATTTATTTCTATTTTTTGGTGGGACACTCCCTAAAACTAGCACTGTGTAGCAATGTCCTAAACTTTCTCATAATCTATCCGTGCATACATTCCAGAGTAGTGGACATGGTCTCCCTTTTTGGAAGGCCGGCCACCGGCACCGACCCACTGGTTGCGCTTGCCCGGACGCCCCACTCATCCACTACTCGATCTTCTTCTCTAACGCACTAATTGCAACGCAATTATCAGGTGATTTGTTTGTAAATCTCATCGGACTAGAACTGCATATCAATTTCTATTTTCTGGACTGGATAGAACTTCATATATTCAAAGTGCACAGTTCAGTTGGCCGCCACATACTTCAAAGTGCACAGTTCAGCAAAACATAGCTGCAGTACACATTAACACTACGAGCCACACAAAAACAATCAGAACAAGCAGAACAAAACACACATATGCTTCTTGTTTACAATGCAGGTCTTAAAAGTAAAACAGAAGCAGAAAATCAAACAAAATTCACCATTAGCGAAACATAACCTACTTGTAATCATTTATTAATCAACTTAAAATCTCTTTTGTTTACCACAATCAACTTAAAATCTCTCCATATTTCGGAGTGGGAGAGGCATGCATCTCCAGCTTGATTCCACGTACGCACGCTCGACAGGCACTTTTCATGCATGCTCAAGATAACGGTGGTGCAAGTTTGGGGAGACCCCAACCATAAGAAAAGCAGAAAGAGCAACTAGCACCAGTGCCCATCACACACTCAAAACATTCAAGTCTGACATTGCAAAGACAATAATATTGGAGTACCATATATCGCCCGCTGGAAGTGGCGACCAGCCAAACCCAACTGTGACCTGCACTAGGTATAATCAAATATCTCTGGTGAAAACAAACTGGAGAAAAGCAAAATGCGGCACACGCCAGCCTCTAGCAAAAAGGAAATCGAATAACAATTTCATTACAGTACCACTGCAACTGATGCCAAGCGCACATCCGACAAGACGGTAAAACGACTCATGTATCCTATACCTATTTTCAGGTTTTAAAGGCAGCTAAGTACCAGGAAGAGAGAAAAAAAAAGGTGCACCTCTGGTAGCATGTATGTAACCAGTATATTCAGAACTCTCTTCTGTAAATGTTGAGACTGTTGTCCGCACCGCTGAGCATTATGTTAATGGAAGAAGCTGCTGTTTCTTGGATAGGAGACCAATCCTCCAATGAACGATGTTCGAACGGCGATACAGCCCTGGTTGCTACAAGGCCATGGTGGTAAGTATCTGAATCTCTCTGACGGGATGTCCCTTCACAGTACAAGGCTTCAAAATCTCCCAACCGTTCCCAAGACGAGAACGAGAATGGCCCAGCCATGCCGCAATCAGTCAGCCTCCACTGAGGAACATGGGGACGAGAGGCAGATGTCAGCAGAGATCCATTTCCAGATGGATAAGTGTTTCGTGCTCCTTGTGTACCTTGAGTTGGTTCAAGATCAACAAAGTCGTCTTGATGGCCCTCGCGACTACTTCTGTGATCGTTACACATCATCTGGTGGGGCTCATCACAGTCTTCGCCCATGAGGACATGGAGAGCAACCGCCTCGGCTATCGCAGCACCCTCGGCGTCCAGCCGCTTCTGCTCCTCTTGTTTCTGCTGCCTCTTCTTTTCCAGTTCCGAGATAATCGCAGCCGAGTTTGCAAGCGCTTTCTCTAGCCGGCGCCTCTTCTTGTCAACCAGCATCTGCCGAGCTGATTCCTCTTTGGCAAGTTTCTTCCTTGCTTTCTTCGACATTTGGCCTACTTGGTTTCCTCCAGCACTTTCCATCACGACTGTGATCCCTTTTCGCTGATCCAAATTGATCAAAACTACGACCTAAAGAGTGTATACCTTGTACAGCTTGCAACTTCTTTAAACTGAAGAGTCACTTTAGCTGTCACGACAGAGTAACTAAATCCACTCAGGGATCAGGACTCAATCGTCTATAGTTAATCTCGTCACAAACTTTCTGCCACCTTTTGACCCATTCTCACAGTGCCAACACTCGTATGAGTTCACAGCAAACCAGCTCATAAGGATCTTCTCCTGCATCAGGGAAACGAGAAACTTCAGGTGAGAAACTAGGATTTAACGCACACAAGGCAGATACACCATGAAA
Organism: Lolium perenne; assembly: GCF_019359855.2. Lineage (NCBI taxonomy): Eukaryota > Viridiplantae > Streptophyta > Magnoliopsida > Poales > Poaceae > Lolium > Lolium perenne. The sequence goes on along the minus strand of NC_067250.2, from coordinate 2,793,354 downwards.
GCAAGAGATCGTGTCAGTGACGTCTCGGTAATCGGAGGAATATATACAGTGCAATCAAGTCAAACATGGATGTTAATACATTTTTTTAATCGAAAATACTCTTAGCATCATTTAGTTCAATAGCAGATGGGACAGAATTATGCTTTGCAGTTTGGTTTCATTCCTCGATAACATCCCACGCAGTTAAGAAGGAAATCAGATCCATTAGTAAATGACCAAACTAACTCAGTGGCAAATTGATTAAGTGAAGACCACTGAATAGAGTGAGTGGCCATTGTGTGCAGTGAACAGCCAAAATCAGTATTTGCTACACCAGAAGATAGACTACAAACTTTCCATAGTGGAAAAGAAGGGAGGCAAGTGGCTGCGCGCTTCTCCCACAAAAAAACAACAACTAACGACCGCAGAAAACAAGACTAACGTGTACTATGAAGACGCTGGATATGCGGCACGCCACTTTCATTAATTCTGAAACGGCTCATGGCTATGGCGCTAACTGCGGGATTTCCCCTGCAAATGAAATCATTGGCCAGTTGTAGACTCGTTACAAAAGTATGACCTAGAAAGGTTTTCGATTTATTTATTATAGTCGTCGATGCCGCGCTAGTTTCTATGTAGTGACTCTGGCATCCCAAATAGAACCAAAGCTTCATATATTAGCATACCAATATGTCATTACTCATTTACGCATGCTGATTAATTTCATACCATACACTAACACCCACATCATCATCATCATCATTCCTTAACAACATCATATTAATCCAGTTGGCGCTACGACGCAAATTCACGGCAGAAAAAGAAATTCTGAACACCACAAGATCACGCATCTACCTAAAGCTCGCCAAATCGGCCAAGCAGGTACGCGCATCAGCGCCCAGAACGCGCAAAGGCCTTCCCACCCCACGACGAATCCGACGAGGAGATCGGGGGATCTCGGGCAGCCGTCCCAAATCTCCTATAAAAAAATCCCGCGCAAACGCGACGAATTCACGCGCTACCCGCACCGAAATCTCCGACCGATCTGTGCCCCCGTAGTAGCCCTAGGTAACGCGAAGCGGCTGGAGGAATTACCTTCCGATGTCGCCGGCGCGGGGGCTGCCGACTCGCGAGGGCGACCAGCGGCGGAGAGCGGGGCCGCGGAGGCGCGCGATTCCGGCGAGGGGCGATCGGATTTCGGGGAATTCGAGGAGGATCTGGCGGCGTAGGTGCAGGAGATGGGACGTCGAATTGGGAAATTTCGTGTGGGGTGGGGGCACGTGAGTGGCGCGTGAGGGTTGCACTTGCAGTGTGCAATACTCCAACCCCAGCCTAGTACACGTCACCTTTTCCCTAGAAGCTTTCATTTCAGTGAGAAAGTATACAAGGACCAAAAGAAAAAGGAAATTATAATCCAGTCCAAAAACATTTTCAGGAAGAACCCTGAAGATAAAACTCGAAAAGCAATCGGGTCCAGCTTCTTCACCGCCGCGTCGCTACATCTCAGCGCAGCCAGGTACCACGCCGCTGGGGACAAAACCACTTGGGACAAGGCACCAGGAGCCAACTGCACTAGTGATGTAGGAGGGCCTCCTTCTTGGCATCTTGGCCTGGAGGTTGATGTAGACGAATGAGACGGGAGTGGTCGCCGGACGACCATTTTGGACGGCTGTCGATGTAGGACCATCGTGGAAGAACTCCTAGGAGCAGCTTCAAGACTCCCTTGGCGCAGATCTCCAAGCAAGAGCACCATGACTAGGAGCCCCATCCACCATGATGAGCAGCGAAAAGGAGAATCATATCCTGGGCAACCGCCGTAGAGCTGCAGATAGAACCGGCCATGGCCTCCAGATCTAGATCTAGAGCCTGCCTACGACCTCAAGCTTATTCTTGGACTGAGGGAAGAAAATCTTGAGAAGCAGCCATCGGCACCAAGCCGCTAGCACCACCAAGGCCTCCATCCATGCCCCCCCCCCCCCAACATCACTCAATGACGCCAAAAGCTCACAATCCGACGGCATGACGCCAGACTCCACAGAGGGGAAAACAACTAAACCTAGACTACTATCTACAAGGAGGGACCAGCCTCCCCTCTCCCAATCACCCTGGTCGTCAAAGCCACCGGAGGAGAGGCAGAGGGGAGCCATCAGAGAGAGGGCGACTCTCAAGGGTACTGTTCACTAGCGAGAGCGGTGAGGAGGGAGAATGAGCCCCCTTTTCCCCCTCTTCGAGGAGTACTACGACTTATTGGTGCTAAAGTTGCACAAAACCACAACCTGAATTTTGTTTTGGCAGAACACTACCTTTTGTTGGACATGTTAACCACAAATATTAAACAATTAAGCATACATTCAACTTCAAAGATGAACAAACCATCCAGCAAATTGCAATACAAAATGATTGACTAGATAGCCTAATACATTCACCTTGTACATCCAGTAAATTGACATCAACTTGGAACGGAGCTTACCCGTTGAATGTGATGGAGTTGGCAGAGTCCATTGCCCGTGTACTGGTAGGCGGCGCGACGCCCCCTCACCAGCTACATGGAAAATTTCCCTAATGTATGTTCAAGCTTGCTAGGTAAAATTCCATGTCCCTTTTTTCCATGTTTTCGGGTACAAATAAAGTGCACATCTATGCGTACACCACCAAGTAACATGAATGAGTCATCTTATCTGATGTGAGTATCACCTAACCCACCAGAGTTAAAACCTAGGTAGTGGAGAATTGCATTGTGCCTCTGTCTTTGTAGTATCATTTTTTTGGCAATTTGTATTTTACACAAGAGTGGTCTTATCTTGTCGAGGCCCTTCATAAAATTTGCCTGGCTCCGTTGTTGGGTGGTGTTTCCGTCGATAGCGAGTCGTCTGCATTTACATTCATATGAGTGAGTATACATATTTATTAGCGGGGTTTTTGTGTTTGTACTGACTTTCACAAAAAATGAAACAATCAATCTGATGGATTTCACTATGTAAGTGAATTTTCGACATGTTTGCCTCTAATTTGTGGTCAACATTTCTCTCCTCTCCCAATGATCTCACAAGCGTGGCCGCCCGATGTGGATCGGTTCTTGTCATTGCATGGTGGAGGTGACCGTTGGATGGAGATACTACCTCCGTTGATATGAATAAAACGCACAAGCATTTTAGGATGAACTTTAAGCACAAGAATTGAGGAACATCATAGTGATTATATAGTATATAGTTAATATTGTTGAATTCATACTAAGAATCATTTTCTAATGATGATAATTATATACTAATAATCTTGGATATTTGGACTAATTCTTTGATCAAAGACAAATCTTGAAATCAGCTCCTCGCGAGTAGAATTCGGGCCACTCCTTGCCAGCTTTTTCAGTGGTTGTTATAGGTGACTTGCTCTGCAACGATGATCATCATACCGAATATATGTGGTTTTATCGATCGGATCGGCAAGTGAAGTCGACGACGAGTTCACATAGGACGACAAGTTGATCAAGATCTTACATATTCTTTTTGAAAGAACATTTCATGATCTCTGAGTTTTGTGTGTTTGTTAACAACACCGGTGACAATTTAATCATGTGCTAAGTGGATTACAGATATAGAAAAGATACCACGGGTAAATCTCGACCCACTCAAAAAGGAAGAAAAGAAGAAGAACAAGCTGAAGCCTGTCCCTAGTCGCAGATCGCCGGCTGATATCGGGGCAAGATCGCCGGTGAGTGCACCCCGGCACTGCCGGTGGTTCCAGGCCGGCACTGCCGGCGTTCCTGGCCCGGCACTGCCGGTCTGCCTGTCGACCTGAAGATTCAGAAAGTGGCCGGCACTGCCGGCTTCTCAAGGCCGGCACTGCCGGCGATTCTCTTCCAACGGGCAGAAAAGTTGGTGGGGTATAAATACCCCCCTTCCCCTACCTTGGAAAGGTGCTCAAACCCTAAGAACTTCATCCACCATTGTTGAGCCACCAAGAACACCAAAATAGCCAGATCTCCTCCCTTAACCACCCAAATCCCTTGTGCTTTGGAGAATCGAAGGAGAAGACCCCGATCTACATCCTCACCGAAGCGTTTTTCATTTCCCCCTCATATGCTTGAGGGCCCTCTTGCTAGTGTTCCTCTTTGGATCCCTAGTTGTTTGTTGTTGATGTATTGTTGTTGATTGTTGTGTTGTTACAGATTTGGGAGCCTCCAATTTGGTTGTGGATGTGTGCCCCAAGAACTTTGTAAAGGCCCAGTTTTCGCCTCGAGGAAATCCCTTAGTGGAAGTGGGCTAGGCCTTCGTGGCGTTGCTCACAGGAGACCTGAGTGAAGTCTTCGTGACTGTTGGTCTGTCTTTCGTAGCGACCACACTCCTCCGAACGTAGGCGTACCTTCTTGCAAAGGAAGGGAACTACGGGAATCAACTCCGTGTCTCCGTGTGCTCCACTCTCGGTTACCTCTATCCTTTATCTCCTCTATATTGCATTGCTATATCTTGCTTAGTCGTTGACCTTGTCATATAGGTAAATTCACATAGTTGCATATCTAGAGAATTTACCTTTGTGTCAAGCCTAAATTGAAAAAGAACTAAAAATTGGTTAGCACCTATTCACCCCCCCCCCCCCGCCTCTAGGTGCGGCATACGATCCTTTCAATTGGTATCAGAGCCTCGGCTCTTATTTCGGGCTTAACCGCCTAAGAGTATGCCGGGGGATGAACAATCGGAGGGGGCCGCAAAGCCGGTCTCCATGGATGATCTCAAGTCGGTGGAAACATCCTTGAGATCCGCCATGGAAACCCAAATGGAAACATTGATGAAAATGTTTAATGACCGCTTTCCCGCGGCTCCTCCCATCATCCCCACCGAAGAGGAGAAGGACAAGGGTGCGTTAGAAGGGGGAGATGCTTCGACATCACCCCTCTCTACCAAACCCTCGAATGGTGATAACTTAAACACTATTATACCCCCCGGTACCTCTCCTGCGGGAACTAGTGAAGGTGTGAGCTACAATCGAGTGGCTCCACCTTTCCTATCTCCCGATATCCCGGTTCCCCATCCTCATATAAACATTAGGGGCGACCCACCTAAGTTTAATGTTAAAGATTACGATACTTGGCAATTTGAGTTTCGTTCTCATGTTCGCAGTGCCTCCAATGAACTTTGGAGAATCATCGTGGAAGGCTTCAAGCCATACAAACCCGACAGGTTGACTAGAAGAGAAGCGGTTGATAGTCAACTCAATGACACCGCCTTGCACATGATTCAAACTAGTGTGGGGACAAAAGAATTGTCTCGTGTTCGGAATTTCACCACCGCCAAGGAAGCTTGGGATGGTTTGGCCACTAGTTGCATTGGAAGTGATAGCATGAGAAGGAACAAGTACAATTTTCTTCGGAATCAAGCCGAAGGATTCATGAGGCTACCGGATGAAGATCATGAAGCCATGTATGGAAGGCTTCTCACCGTTGCCGATGCTTTCCGGAATGTGGGTGCCACCCACATCAATGACTCTTGGATCAAAGATAAGTATATCGATTGCATGATGCCGTTTGAACCCATTGATGTCAAGACTCTTGTTGGGAGAGAATGCTATTCCTCTCTCACTTCTCAACAAGCCGTGCACGAGATGCAAGCCCTCAAGGTGCTCGAGCAAAACTCTCATGATTCTCGCAACCGTGCCATTGGTATGTCAAGAGGGAACAATCTTGCCTTGACGGTCAACTCCGTAGAAGAAGTGTACCCTCAAGAACAATATAGGGCATCTTGGAGTATGTCCTATCCGGAAGATTTGGAACTCCACTACAATGATCACATGGCCTTCCATGCAAAATCTTTTTGGGTTGATCCTTCCAAGGCCAAGGAAGACAACATCAAGAGAAACAACAAAAGTGGGTTCACTAGCTTGGGTCCAAGAACAAGATCATGCTACAACTGTGATGACAAGCGTCATTTCATCGCCGAATGCCCCTATGAGCATAGGGAGACTCATGGTGGAAGGTGATGTCTACGTGTGCTTCTATTCTTGTAGACAGTGTTGGGCCTCCAAGAGCAGAGGTTTGTAGAACAGCAGCAAGTTTCCCTTAAGTGAATCACTGATACGTCTCCAATGTACCTATAATTTCTGATGTTCCATGCTTGTTTTATGACAATACTTACATGTTTTGCTTGCACTTTATAATGTTTTTATGCATTTTCCGGAACTAACCTATTAACGAGATGCCGAAGGGCCAGTTGTTGTTTTCTGTTGTTTTTGGTTCCAGAAAGGCTGTTCGGGCAATATTCTCGGAATTCGACGAAATCAACGCCCAGAACCTTATTTTTCCCGAAACCTTCCAGAAAGTCAGATGGGGACCAGAGGGGTGCCCTGGGGGCCCCACACGTGGTGGCGGCGCGGCCCAGGAGGGGGGCGCGCCACCCTAGTGTGAGGAGGCCCCGTGGCCCCTCCGACTCCGACTCTTCGCCTATTTAAGCCCTGGTGACCTAAAACATCGAGACTGATAGACGAAACTCCAGAAAGACTCCAGGGGCGCCGCCACCATCGCGAAACTCTGTTTCGGGGGACAGAAGTCTCTGTTCCGGCACCCTGCCGGGACGGGGAAGTGCCCCCGGAAGCCATCTCCATCGACGCCACCGCCTCCATCATGCTCCGTGAGTAGTTCCCCCATGGACTACGGGTTCTAGCTGTAGCTAGTTGGTATTCTCTCCCCCATGTACTTCAATACAATGATCTCATGAGCTGCCTTACATGATTGAGATTCATCTGATGTAATCGGTGTTGTGTTTGTTGGGATCCGATGGATTGTTACATTATGATTAGTCTATCTATAAAGTTTATGAAGTTATTATTGCTGCAATCTTGTTGTGTTTAATGCTTGTCACTAGGGCCCGAGTGGCATGATCTTAGATTTAAGCTCTATACTTATTGCTTAGATTGTATCTACCAGTTGTATGCACATGTCTATGTCTGGAACCAAAGGCCCCAAAGTGACAGAAATTGGGATAACTGGAGGGGAAGGCTTAGATATGAGGATCACATGTTTTCACGGAGTGTTAATGCTTTGCTCTGGTGCTCTATTAAAAGGAGTACCTTAATTTCCAGTAGATTCCCTAGAGGCCCGGCTGCCACCTGCTGGTAGGACAAAAGATGTTGTACAAGTTTCTCATTGCGAGCACGTATGACTATATATGGGAAACATGCCTACATGATTAATAATCTTGATGTTCTGTCTTAATGCTATTTCAATCCTATCAATTGTCCAACTGTAATTTGTTCACCCAACACTTGTTATTGGAGAGTTACCACTAGTGTAGATAGCTGGGAACCCCGGTCCATCTCTCATCATCATATACTCGTTCTACATGACATTGGAAGTAGCATCAACTATTTTCTGGTGCCATTGCTCTCATATTATCGCATCGCTGTTGTGTTATCACATTACTGCTCTCATATTACTGCTGCTTTCACATCACCCCTGTTACTAGTGCTTTTCTAGGTGCAGCTGAATTGACAACTCAGTTGTTAAGGCTTATAAGTATTCTTTACCTCCCCTTGTGTCGAATCAATAAATTTGGGTTTTACTTCCCTCGAAGACTGTTGCGATCCCCTATACTTGTGGGTTATCAAGACTATTTTCTGGCGCCGTTGCCGGGGAGGCATAGCTCTACTCATAAGTTCACCTGGGGAGTACACTCCACCTCTCTCTCTGTTTTATTTTATTTTGTTTTGCTTAGTTTACTTTTGTCTAGTTTATTTGTGCTTAGTTTATTTATGTCTAGTATTATTTTGCCTAGTTTACTTTTGTCTAGTTTCTTTTTGTTTTGTTTTATTTTCCCTATATACCCGAAAATCCATAAAAATTTGAAAAACCAAAAAATTAAAAACTGCTATTATGGGAGAACCTACAACCTATTTGGAGCTTATAGATTTATATAATAATTATAGAGAATCAAGAACGGGAAAAGTTATGAGTGATGTGATAGAAAAATTAAATACAATTGCTAAAATCTTGCTTAAACGCCATGATATAAACTGTTGCTCTAAACAGGATACTAAACATCTTAAATTTCAATGTGGCTTTAGTGAGGAAGTTTTAATTAAGAACTATAATTGGAATAGCTATCTTCATTTTGGGTTCGAAGAGGTAGAACAATTTGTCATATTTATGGGAGCCTCTGAGATAGAATCCTTCATTGCTAAAAAATTATGAAACTTGTGTTGTTTGTAAGGACCTTAAAGATTATGTCTCTTCTATCCTTAATTTTTGCATAGAAAGTTACAGCAATAATCCTTATATCATTGATTATAAAGAGAGACTCATTAATGCACAAGAATGCACTCACAATTTGCAGGAACCTGTGGAAGAAGAAATTGATGAACCAGAAAGCTCATTGGATGAAAAAGAGGAGGAAATTGATGAACCTGAAAGCTCATTGGATGAAAAAGAAGAGGAGAGTGATGAACAAAAGGAGGAAGAATGGATTAGCTACCCATGCCAACCTTCTAATGAGAGTAACTCTTTATCTCTTACATTATTTGATTGTCCTCCATGCTTACCAAAGGCGGATGAATGTTATGTTCCTGTGGATTCTCTTGAAATATTTCCTATGAGTAAAACTTGTGAGAATAATTATGCTACTGTTATCTATGATAATCCATGCTACTTTGATAAATTTTATGATAATGCTTTGTTTGTGCCTGATGTCGAAATGCATGGTACTAAAGAGTTTTGCTTGGCAAATGTTTATGATAAATCTCTAGATGATGGTCCTATGTTACTTGATACTATTAATTGTACTACTAATGAAAATGGGATTGGAGAGTTCTTGACTTTATCTATGAGTCCCATATCTTTTGAGATTGATCAATCATCTTGTTATATTATTGATAAAAGTGGGTTTGAAAGTTTTAATCCCACTATTTTTGAGCTTGATAAAAATTATGTGTTTATGGATCATGAAAAGCATGCTTTATGTGATAGTTATATTGTTGAGTTTATCCATGAAGCCACTGAAAATTATTATGAGAGAGGAAAATATGGTCGTAGAAATTTGCATGGTACTAAAACACCTCTCTATATGCTGAAAATTTTGAAGTTACTCTTGTTTTATCTTGCTATGCTTGTCACTTTGTTCTTCATAAATTTATTTGTGTACAAGATTCCTATGCATAGGAAGTGGGTTAGACTTAAATGTGTTTTGAACTTTCTTTTTGATGCTCTCTTTTGCTTCAACTCTTATTTCTTGCGAGTGCATCATTAAAAACTGCTGAGCCCATCTTAATGGCTATAAAGAAAGCACTTCTTGGGAGACAACCCATGTCTTTATTTTGCTACTGTTTTGTTGTGTCTTGGAAGTTGTTACTACTGTAGCAACCTCTCCTTATCTTTATTTTATTGCAATCTTGTGCCAAGTGAAGTCTCTAATAGAAGGTTGATACTAAATTTGGATTTCTGCGCAGAAACAGATTTCTATCTATCACGAATCTGGGCAGGGTTCTTTGTAGGTAACTCAGACAAATCTGCCAATTTACGTGCGTGTTCCCCAGATATGTACGCAACTTTCATTAGTTTTGAGTTTTCTGATTTGAGCAACGGAAGTACCTCTTAAAAATTCGTGTTTACTGGCTGTTCTGTTTCGACAGATTCTGTCTCTGTTTTTTGCATTGTCTCTTGTGGACTTTAAGTAAGGCTTTCTAGACGTGGAGAGCTGTAGCTAATGTTTTATTGAGTTCTTGCAATGTGTCACTACAGGACTAAAGTGGATTAAAGTTTTTTGAGTACTAACCCCTCTAATGAAGTTTATGAGAAGTTTGGTGTGAAGGAAGTTTTCAAGGGTCAAGAGAGGAGGATGATATATGATCAAGAAGAGTGAAAAGTCTAAGCTTGGGGATGCCCCCGTGGTTCATCCCTGCATATTTCAAGAAGACTCAAGCATCTAAGCTTGGGGATGCCCAAGGCATCCCCTTCTTCATCAACTTATCAGGTTTCTTCTATTGAAACTATATTTTTATTCGGTCACATCATATGTTCTTTACTTGGAGCGTCTGTGTGTTTTTATTTTTGTTTATGTTTGAATAAATTCGGATCCTAGCAATCCTTGTTTGGGAGAGAGGCACGCTTCGCTTTTTCATATGAACACTTATGTTTTTCGTTTTACTTTTAATGTTCAATGACAAAAGTTGGAAGCTATTGCATTTATTGCTATTTGGTTGGAAAAAGAAAATGCCTCATATTGTCTTGGATAATTTGATACTTGGCAATTGTTTTGAGCTCTCAAGTAGGTCATGATTAAGCTCTTGCATCATGTAGTTTAAACCTATTAGTGGAGAACTACCGTAGAGCTTGTTGAAATTGGTTTGCATGATTGGTCTCTATAAGGTCTAGATATTTTCTGGTAAAAGTGTTTGAGCTTGTTGATTGTAAGTAGTAATTGCAATCTGAAATAAAGATGGCAGCAAGCAAACATGTAACAGAACTTGTTGGAAACGGTGTTTCAATGCTTAGAAACAAGGCCTAGGGATCATACTTTCACTAGTGGACACTCTCAACATTGATCACATAACTGAATAAATAAATGCTACTTTCTACACTCTCTTGTTGGATAACAAACACCATTCATTGTGTAGGGCTACAAAAGCACACCTCAAGCCGGAGTAAACAAGCTCCACAACATCCGGAGTTCATATTAGAGTAACCTCTAGAGTGCATAATAGACCGTTGCAATTTAGACCGAGTACTAACATAGCATACACACTGTCAACAATAGCTATGAAAGGGGGAATAGATCGCATCAATACTATCATAGTAATAGTTAACTTCATAATCTACAAGAGATTACAATCATAACCTACGCCAAGTACTACATGATGCACACACTGTCAACATTACATCATGGAGGAGGAATAGACTACTTTAATAACATCACTAGAGTAGCACATAGATTAATAGTGATACAAAGCTCATGATCACATAAAGATCACACCATGGGAGAGAGAGATGAACCACATAGCTACCGGTAGAGCCCTCAGCCTCGGGGGAGAACTACTCCCTCCTCATCATGGGAGACAGCAACGGCGATGAAGATGTCGGTGGTGTCGATGGAGATGACTCCGGGGCAATTCCCGTCCCGGCGGCGTGCCGGAACAGAGACTTCTGCCCCCCGAAACGGAGTTTCGCGATGGCGGCGGCGTCCCTGGAGTCTTTCTGGAGTTTCGTCAATTGTTGTAGAGTTTTCACATCTGGGAGCATATATAGGCGAAGGGGCGATGTCGGTGGAGTCTCGAGGTGGGGTCCCCACCTGGCGGCGCGGCCAAGGGGTGGCCCGCGCCCCCCTAGGGTGTGGGCTCCTCGTGGCCCCCCTTCGTCTCTCCTTCGGACTCCGTGAAGTCCCTGGAAAAATAGGAACGTGGCCTTTTGTTTCGTCCAATTCCGAGAATATTTCCTGTGTAGGATTTCTGAAACCAAAAACAGCAGAAAACAGGAACTGGCGCTTCGGCATCTTGTTAATAGGTTAGTTCCGGAAAATGCACCAAAACGATATAAAGTATGAATAAAACATGTAGGTATTGTCATAAAACTAGCATGGAACATAAGAAATTATAGATACGTTTGAGACGTATCAGAAGGCTCATTCCCAAGGACAAGAGCAAAGACTCAAAGGGCAAATATTCAAAAGCCCCCAACAAGAAATTCTACAACAACAAGAGCAAGAAGGGCAAGAGGTCCCCAAGGATTGTGCTAGTGACTAGGGAAGAATATTCTTCCGATGAAGTTGAAAGTTCTAGTGATGATGAAGAAGAAGAAAGTTCAAAGGAAGTGGCCGCCATTGTCACTACCAACATTCCCTCTTGATCTCTCTTTGAATCCCCCAATGAGAATTCTCCTATCAAGAATGCACATTGCTTCATGGCAAGGTCCACCTTGGACACATCTATTGTGCTATCAACTCAAGAAGAATATTCTTTCGGAGATGATGATGTTGATGATGAAGAAGATGATGCTTCAAACGGATTGGTTGCTCTTGCCTCCCTCTCCACCAACTCTTCATCACCAAATGAATCCCCCAATGAAGTCATTCATGTGGAGGAAGAAAGTTGCCTCATGGCTAAATCCTCCGAGGTATCATCTCCTAACCCCTCTATGCCTAACATATCAAATGATCTAGGGGTTAATCATGCTAGTTTAAAAGTGAAACAAGAAATGCTTGATTTTGATGAATTCATTCTTAACTTACAAGGTAACACTAAAAAGCATGTTTCAAATATCATGGTTCGTATAGCTCAACTAAATGATACTCTTGAGAAAAAATGTCAAATAGAGAGAGAAGACTCTCTTGAAATTCATGCTCTTAAAAATGCTCTTGAGGAAAGTCAAGAAACTATAGCTTCTCTTGAAGAGAGGCTAGAAACTCTTGAAGAGCCTCAAGATAAAATTAACAAACTCATCAAAGCTAGAGATCTTGCAAGGGCTAAGACTAAAGTGCTTAAAAAGGAAAAGGCCCAATTTGGTGTTGATCATGAGAAACTTGTGAAGGATCTAGATGAACTAGACAAAGCTCACAAAGCTTTGAAGAGTGAATACACTCTCCTATCCAAGTCTAATGAGCAACTTCAAATTAGGCTTGCTTCATATGATGTGCCTAGCTCCTCTACCCCCTCATGTGATCATGCAAATATTATTGAGGAAAATGCTAGGTTGAAGGATGAACTTGCTAAGGCCTCCTCTCCCCAAAGTAAACTTTCTTTGGATGATCTTTTGAGTAAGCAAAGATCAAACAATGGGAAGGAGGGCCTTGGTTATAATGCCAAGGCAAAGAAGGCAAATAAGCAAAAGGCCAAGCCCGCACAAGAGAAGAAGAAAGATATCACTAATGGTGAAGCTCCTAAGGGCAAAACCATTAATGATGATGATGCGGGAAATGCTAACCCTCACTATGTTCTATTTAAAGATTATTATGGTGATGTTTATGCTAAATATGTTGGCCCATATGATGGTTATGTTGCTTGGTCTATTTGGGTCCCAAAGACCCTTGTTGCTAACAAAAGAGGACCCATTGAGAAATGGGTACCTAAATCCAAGAATTGATCTCATGTAGGACTATGCCGCCGGAGGTTCAAAATGGGTACTTGATAGTGGATGTACAAGTCATATGACCGGCGGCAAGAACCTCGTCAAGGATTTGAGGCCCAATATAAATAATATCACCGTCTCCTTTGGCGATAATTCTACATCCGAGGTAATGGGTTTTGGCAAGGTTGTGGTTGCACACAACGTTACTCTTGTGGATGTCATGCTTGTCAAAACCCTTGGTTACAATTTGCTTTCTGTTTCCGCCCTTGGCAAGATGGGTTTCGCCGTATTTATTGATAATGATATTGTGGTCCTCTTGTGGAGCAAGACTCTAAAAGTCGCTTTCGTTGGGTATCGCGAACATAACTTTATGTGGTGGACTTTTCGGGGACCACCACTTCAAGTGCGATGTGCCTATTCGGAAAGGCGGATGTGGGTTGGTTGTGGCATCGCCGCTTGGCCCATGTCAACATGAGAACTTTGCAAAGTCTTCACAAGGGGAACCATATTGTGGGACTAATGGAAAATGTTTCTTTTGCCAAAGATCGTGTTTGTAGGGCTTGTGTTGAAGGCAAAATGCATGACTCTCCGCACCCAAGCAATACTATCATCTCCTCCAAGAGGATCTTGGAGCTCCTTCATGAGGATCTCTTTGGTCCTACCTCTCATGCAAGTCTTGGTGCGAAGAAACATTGCTTGGTAATTGTTGATGAGTATTCAAGATACACTTGGGTCTACTTTCTCAAGACGAAAGATGAGACTCAACAAATATTCATTGACTTTGCTACCGAGGTGCAACGCCAACACAATCTCCTTATTATGGCAATAAGAAGTGACAACGGCTCCGAGTTCAAGAACTACACACTCAATGATTTTCTTAGTGATGAGGGGATAAGACATCAATATTCCACTGCATACACCCCTCAACAAAATGGTGTTGCGGAGAGGAAGAACCGGACTCTCTTGGATATGGCAAGGTCCATGATGGCGGAATACAAATCCCGCTATAATTTTTGGGCCGAAGCTATCTCCACCGCTTGTCATTCTTCTAACCGGCTCTATCTTCGCAAGGGCTTGAACAAGACTCCATATGAAATACTCACCGGCAACAAGCCTAATATCTCATACTTCAAGCTGTTCGGGTGTAAGTGTTTCTACAAAATCAAAGGAGTTCGTTTATCTAAATTTGCTCCTAAAGCTTTGGAGGGTATATTTGTTGGTTACGTTGCCGAATCTCACACTTATAGAGTCTTTGATATATCTTCCAAGATTATCATTGAATCTTGTAGTGTGAAGTTCGAAGAAAATGATGGCTCCCAAGTGTGGCAAGTTGATGTATGTGCAGGTGATGAAATACCTCAAGATGCCATAGTAAGAATGGGTGTGGGATTTTTCCGCCCCATTGAGGGACACGGTGTGGCGTCTCGGGAAGGACTATGCTCTACCACGGTGGAGCCCTCATCTTCTCAACATCAAAAAACCCCATCTCTTGAAGCAAATAATGCACCTACCCAAGAACAAGAACAAAACCCTCCCTCTTGTGTGCAAGATCAAGGACAAGATCAACCAAAGGTTCATGATGGCTCCGATGAGGATCCATTCAATTCTTGTCATTCACCGAACAATGTTCAAGATCAAGCACATGAGGATGAGCAATCTCAAGAAATTGAGGAAGCTCAAGTTGAAGGTCAAGACGGGGACCCAAATGATCAAGTTGATCAAGTGACACCTCCAAGGCCAAGAAGAACCAAGGAGGAGATCGAAGCCCGTCATCTAGCAAGAAGAGAAAGGAACCTTGAAATTCGTGAACACACACATGACAAGGTCCTTGGTGATATTCAAGCAAAGGTCTCCACAAGAAGGCAATTGGCTAACTTTAGCAATCATCATGCTTATATCTCCTTAGTGGAACCCAAGAAAGTATTTTAAGCTCTTGAAGATTCGGATTGGTTGGAAGCTATGCACGAGGAACTCAACAACTTCAAGCGCAACAAAGTGTGGACCTTAGTAGAGAAGCCAAAGGAGTGCTGCAATGTTATAGGCACTAAATGGATATTCAAGAACAAGCAAGATGAGTTTGGAAATGTTGTGAGGAACAAGGCAAGATTGGTGGCTCAAGGTTTCTCTCAAGTTGAAGGAATTGACTTTGGAGAAACTTATGCTCCCGTGGCTCGCCTTGAGTCCATCCGTATCCTTCTTGCTTATGCATCGCATCATAACTTTAAGTTACAACAAATGGATGTGAAAAGTGCATTTCTTAATGGTCCTTTGCATGAAGAGGTTTATGTTAAGCAACCCTCGGGATTTGAGGATCTCAACTTTCCTAACCATGTCTATAAGCTTGATAAAGCACTTTATGGTCTCAAACAAGCACCTAGAGCTTGGTATGAGCACCTTAAGGAATTGTTGGTAGACCGTGGGTTTGATGTTGGGCTAATCGATCCCACTCTTTTTACTAAGAGGGTTAATGGGGAGCTTTTCGTTTGCCAATTATATGTTGATGATATTATCTTTGGCTCTACTAACCAAGCTTTCAATGATGAATTTTCAAAGCTTATGACCGATAGGTTTGAGATGTCTATGATGGGAGAAATGAAGTTCTTTCTTGGTTTTGAGATAAAGCAATCAAGTGAAAGGACTTTCATCAACCAAGCAAAATATCTCCAAGACATGCTCAAAAGGTTCAAGATGACCGAGATGAAGGGCGTAGCCACTCCTATGGTTACTAAATGTCATCTTGCACTAGATCCCAATGGTAAAGAGGTGGATCAAAAGGTATATCGCTCCATGATTGGATCCTTGCTTTACCTTTGTGCATCTAGACCGGACATAGTGTTGAGTGTTGGTGTGTGTGCAAGGTATCAAGCTTCTCCTAAGGAGAGTCACATGATGGCTCTCAAAAGAATCTTTCGATATTTAGTTGATACCCCAAGATATGGTATTTGGTACCCAAAGGCTCTAGTTTTATTCTCAATGGATACACCGATGCGGATTGGTCGGGGGACAAGGATGATAGGAAATCAACTTCCGGGGCTTGCCAATTTCTTGGTAGGTCCTTGGTGTGTTGGTCTTCTAAGAAGCAAAATTGTATATCTCTCTCCACCGCCGAAGCCGATATGTTGTCGCCGCAAGTGGATGCACTCAATTGTTATGGATGAGGCAAACTTTAAAGGAATACGGTGTCATTTGTGACAAAGTGCCTCTATTATGTGACAATGAAAGTGCCATCAAGATTGCCTATAATCCGGTGCAACATTCAAGAACAAAGCATATTGAGATCCGGAGTCATTTCATTAGGGATCATGTTGCCCGTGGTGATATTGAGCTTATCTATGTTCCTACCAAAGATCAACTTGCCGATATATTCACGAAGTCTCTTGATGAAGCAAGGTTTTGCTATTTGAGGAATGAGCTAAATATCATTGATTCAAGGAGTATAGCTTGACCATCTTGCAAACACACCTCTATCTCAAAACTTTATTTGGTTTAGATGTGGGCATGGAAATAGGGGGAGTGCGGTTTAAATTGTTGAGCTATCCCTCCCCCCATAATGCCAAACATTAAGATATCATTCTCTTTATATCATATGTTGATATGTGAGCTTCAATGATGAGTAGTGGTTTGGGCCCAAGATATATCTTCGCGGTGCCATGCCATAACACTCATATATGGTGGCCTAGGCCACCACACTCTTCTTTGTGAAGAGTTGGAGTTATTTGGATCTTCCATGGATTTTATTTGACTATCTTTTGTTCTTATGGGAAATCACTCATGTTTGGTCTTTGTTTGCAATATTTTGCAAATATGGGTGATATCGTACCATCAACAGTGTGATCTTCCTTACCTAAGCCCCACCTTTCCTAAAGAAACCATTCTCATCTTTTTACACTAAAACTCTGAAAATTTTCGAGGGTGTTTGGGCTTTGGGATGGTTTGGCGGCACTGCCGGCGCCTTCACCCCGGCACTGCCGGTGGCACCGGCACTGCCGGCCTCGGCTGAGCGGTACTGCCGCTGGTGGGGTGGGGTCAAGTGATGGGCCTGGTGGGGGAGTTAGGGCAACCGCCCCATTCTCCCCCGCGCGCCCCTCTCCTCCCACACATCGCCCCAGCCGCCGCCGCCGTCCCTGCCCTCCACCGCCGTCCCGTGCCCCTCCTCCTCCCCTGGACGGCTGGAATCGGGCGGCCCCTCCCTCCTCCATGGCCTCCTCTTCCAGTTAGCTTCCTCTCCTCTCTCTCCCTCTCTAGAATGGGTAGACCTTTCTAGAAGATAGAAGGCTGGATGAATCTCTCCGAATTTTTTTGCCATAGAGGTGGATGATCTTGTGCATTGTGTGATGAAAACTTGAGGAACAATGGTTGAGTCTAGAGCAGATCTGGTCGTTCTTCAGGGTGACCGGCACTGCCGGCCTCATCCCAGCGGCACTGCCGCTGGGCCGGCACTGCCGCCCAAGTCTCACCAGCACTGCCGGTTGGGCCGGCACTGCCGCCCATACCACCCAGGGGGCTGCCGGTGTAGCAGTTGCCAGATCAACTTTAGCCTCCTCTTTTGTATCTTGAACATTTCATTCACCATGCTATGATTATCATGTTTTCTATGTTTTAGTGTACCTTATCATCTGCTCCTTCTACCCATTGCTCTCACAGGTGCAGGTGGTCCTCATCGCTCTAGCTCGGGCAAACAGGCGGTACCTAATGACTTTGAAGCTGAAATCCTACCTGTCAAGAAGTCATCTCGTCGGGAGAAGAACATGGCTCCGGCTGAACCTCGAGCTAACCTCATCCGGAGGCTGAGAGGCTTGCCTATTGGGAAGTGGCAGGATCATGAGTATGCTCGGCTGCGTCAGACCAACATCTACACCTCTCCCAAGGCCGGCAATTGCTCTGCGTAGTTCTGGACTAAGTATCAAGAGAAGATTTTTGATGATCTCTATGCTAATGCCACCTATAAAGTTGCTCCTATGCATCACATCAACTTTGCTCACATGGATAAACACGCCCAATACTTTGCAGAAGCTCGAGAGATTTGTGAGCAGTTTGGTCTTCTTCCACTGATGAAGTTTCAACATCCTTACTGTGTGGATGTGATTGGGCAATTCTTTGCCACAGTCTATGTTGACAATGATGATGCCAAGACTATGACTTGGATGACAGAGGGTCGCATGTTACATGGCACTTGGGACCAATTTGCAGCTTGTCTTGGTTATCCGGTGCTCTCTGGCAATGAAGACGGATTTTTTAGAGCTCACAACACTCCCAAGCCCATTGAGAAGACTCTCCTTGCTGATCTTTATCTTGAAGGAGAAGTGGTACATGGATCTCAGAAATTCCTTCGCCCGGTGTATGACATCCTTCTCCGCATTTACCGAGAGGTCCTTAATCCCAAGGTTGGCTGCGTTGATCAGATCTATGGGTACCTTGGAAACTTGTTATATCTCTCTCACCTGCACCGTGACACTGGCCTTCAGCTTGATGTGATGGACTTTCTGTGGAATGAGTTTTGGGCATGCATTATAGCTTGCATGGCTCCTGTATTTGCTCCCTACTTCATGTTCTTCATCTTCTCTCGTTGGGACAATGCTGGATATGGCAAACTCACTGATGAGGTTATTCTTCTACCTCACAAGGCCAAGGATCTCAAGGTCAAGACTCATCCTAATCCTCCTCGTCTTCCTAGTGCTGAGGATTCTGCTGAAGAGGACCCCGATATGGAGTATGCTCCTCCTGCTGACAATGGCCGGGTTGTTCGCATAGAGGCCAAGTTGGCCAAGATGTTCTGTCTTAAGTCTGACATCAACAAGCGTCAGTATCAAGCTCATAGGGAAAGGAAAATGGAGAGGAAGAACACAAAGCTCAACATGCGCAAGTTGGATATTCCTGTTGAGAGTGGATCTGAGGAGATTATTACTCCTGAAGAATAATGGCTCTCTAAGCATGGCAATGTGACTGAGTTTGAACAGCTTGGGCTTCCCGGTCCTTCTCGCCGTCGGCTCCCCACTAGTGATGAAGTTGAGCCCGCCGAGTCTGAAGACGATGAAGAGACGGAGGAATCCTCCGAGGATGAGTGAGCTTTCATGGGACGATGTAGCATCGCTTCTTTTTCTCCTTTTTGGTGTCTTGATGCCAAAGGGGGAGAAGAAGGTCTAGTAGGACTTGCATGGGATTTGCTAGGGTTTGAGGGCACAAGCATTTGCTTTTTATCATTCCGTTAAAGCTTGTGTCCTCCGTTTATCTTCTATGATTATGTTGAACCTTATCATGTGTTTTATGTTGTTTAAAACTCTGTTCTATGTGTGGTGGGCAAGACCATTTAGTGAGTGAACTATTGCTATGGTTTTCGGTATTCTATATGGTTGAGAGTATTGTCATGAAATGGTATGATCATCTTATATATCTCAACTTGTCTATGGATTTATCTCAAATTGATACTTGGTATGATTATGGGACTCTTGTTCATGCAATTGAGATTATTGTCATGAAATGTTGAGGATGTCATTATGAAAGGGTATGATCTTCACATCTCAACTTTTATCATTTTCCATACATCATCTGTCATATTTGTCTTATAAGCATTGTGCTTTCTACCTTGAAAGTTAAAGTTGTTCTATACCTAATGTGTGCATATATAGTCAAGCACTAAATTTCTTGCATGCACACATCTAGGGGGAGTTTCTCTCTTATGTCAAACACAATGCTATTCTTGCTCTCTACCTTGCAAAATCCCGGTATTGTCATCAAACACCAAAAAGGGGGAGATTGAAAGAACATTTCATGATCTCTGAGTTTTGTGTGTTTGTTAACAACACCGGTGACAATTTAATCATGTGCTAAGTGGATTACAGATATAGAAAAGATACCACGGGTAAATCTCGACCCACTCAAAAAGGAAGAAAAGAAGAAGAACAAGCTGAAGCCTGTCCCTAGCCGGCACTGCCGGCGATACTGGGCCGGCACTGCCGGTGAGTGCACCCCGGCACTGCCGGTGGTTCCAGGCCGGCACTGCCGGTGAGTGCACCCCGGCACTGCCGGCGTTCCTGGCCCGGCACTGCCGGTCTGCCTGTCGACCTGAAGATTCAGAAAGTGGCCGGCACTACCGGCTTCTCAAGGCCGGCACTGCCGGCGATTCTCTTCCAACGGGCAGAAAAGTTGGTGGGATATAAATACCCCCCCTTCCCCTACCTTGGAAAGGTGCTCAAACCCTAAGAACTTCATCCACCATTGCTGAGCTACCAAGAACACCAAAATAGCCAGATCTCCTCCCTCAACCACCCAAATCCCTTGTTGACAAGGGATTAACTTGTCAATGCCTACAGATTGTAGACTAGGGTTTCGTTGGATGTAGAGGGCAAGTAGATCTCGAAGGTTTCAGCCGAAAAGTGCTCGACAATGTAAAAACTAGGGTTGTGTTGACAGTAGATTCGATCCTTTCTTTGTCCCTCGACCCCCCCTTATATAGGAGGTGGAGTCGAAGGTTTCGTAATACACAAGTTTACAGAGTCCGGGAGGGTTTCTGACCCGTCCCGCAAGATTACAAATGATGACTTCTATTACAACTCTAACTTTCCTTAATAATATCTTGGGCTTCCGAATCTTCTTATTCTTCGGGTCGTGGGCCTTCATTAAACCCCGGGTACCACCTTTGGCAGGCCCATTGGGTGTGCCTATGTCAGTAGCCCCCGAGATTTTGCTTGAATCGCAGAGTCAGGGAAAATCTCTACTTTTATATTTATTCGACAACTCTGAATTTTCGCACATATCTTTGCATACAAATTTCTATATTGTACAGGGATAATGGTAGTTGGGGCTAGTTCATCTGACGGATCAGGTACTAGTTAACTGATCTAGTGGCAATCCGCAAAAACCTACTTCAAAATCACGTCCCTGGACATGATTTCGGGATACTGGTGTAAACTTCGACAGGTGTCGCTTAAGGTCTTACCATTCTGTCGAGTCCCAGTCATATTTATCGGGTACCTAACGCGTCCGTTAGGATTTTTCTTCGTATCTGTTGATATGGAAAAAAGTAGCAAACCGACGTCAGAGACGGCGCCACGCCGCACAGAACGGATCTGCGGTCTTACCTTCGCAAATTTTGCGGCATTCAAAGATTTATTCGCAACTTCGGCGCTCTGAGAATATATTGTCGAGTGCTTATTCGGCTGTTGGAATAGCACATTTTATTGAGTCAACGGATGACTTATATTGCTTTCCCGATGGGAGTATATGTAGAGTTATTTTAACTCGAAATATACTCTCTTATTCTTCTATCTTTTTTTTATAATTTCATCGGGCATGCGAACAGCGTTCCCGATGGGAGTAGCTCCCGAGGCTACAGCCAAGGACTTGTGCTTGGTTGTAGGCTCCAAAAATTAATACCATCTGTCGATATATTGTTACTTTCTCTCGAGCTTCTTATATCTATCGGGTGCGCGACCAGCGCTCCCGATGGGAGTAGCCCCCGAGGCTATGAACAAATACTTGTATTTGATCATAGACTCTTGCCATTTCTATTTTGTCTTTCTCAAACTTTTCATTTTTTCTAAAGTAGCCCCCGAGCATTTGGGCAAAAACTTGTATTTGATCAAAGGCTCCCGAAATAATCAATAATCTTTTGCTGTCGAAATGTTCTATCATGCATCTTTGTCGAAATTTTCTCTTTTTACGGTGACATCATTGCTGACGATAGCCACGATTACTGTATTGGGAACATGCGAGAACCGCTTCTCTCTCTACCTTGTGGGTCCAATTTTCCTATCCAATTGACACATCGTGCAGGTGGGGGACACACGTCCTCCGCTTTTTCTGGCATTTATACTGTATCGTCTGTCCGTTCACTTCTCAGTAAAAATCCATTTTTACCCCTTGTCCACGTGGTAACTATCTGTGCCATAATTTTTTCATCCAACGGTTGCATCGACTCGCCACACCATTATATAAGGCCATCATCTTCTTCCTTCAGCACTTTCGCTCGCACCGTATCTCTGCTCCTCCTCTGCAACTCCTCCACTGCTTCCATTGCTTCAAGCGCTCAACCACTCTCACGCCCTTCGCCGCCAAGTCCGTTGATGCCGCCACGCATCCGTTTGACTAGGCATAGCACGCCAGAGTCGAAGATGACGACAACAGATCTGGGAAGCGCTGAGTGGGAGAGATCCAAGATTTCTGCCCAAGACATCAACATGCTAAAGAAGATGGGATTCAACAAGAAGGAGGACTCGCTCCAGTTCCCCAAGGAAGAAAGCTACCCGAATCCTCCAATCGACTATCGGGTTAGTTTCGTTGACCATCTGATCCGAGGACTTTCTCCCCCAATCCACGAATTTCTTCGTGGTCTCCTTTTTGTCTATGGGCTTCAGTTGCATCATCTGACGCCCAATTCCATTCTCCACATCTCGATTTTTATCACACTATGTGAATGCTTCCTCGGGGTCCAACCCAATTGGGCTCTATGGAAGCGCATCTTCTGCATCCGCCGTAATGGCTCTCACAACGTCGCCTACA
The DNA here is from genome assembly GCF_019359855.2 of Lolium perenne. Taxonomy (NCBI): domain Eukaryota; kingdom Viridiplantae; phylum Streptophyta; class Magnoliopsida; order Poales; family Poaceae; genus Lolium; species Lolium perenne. The sequence goes on along the minus strand of NC_067250.2, from coordinate 2,770,841 downwards.
ATATTGGCGGCGTTGTTATCTGCGTTCGTTCTGATGTCGAATATTTCGATGTCAAATTTCCCGACTCCGTCCAAGGTTGGCGGAAGAAATGGCTGTATATTCACGAAGAAAGCTCCAATCCAGTGGAGGAAAACATCGCTCCTTTTGACGGAGAAGCCAAAATCCTTCGCCGCCGTTCTTGGGATGCTGAAGCTACCGATGCTGAGAAGTTGGCGACAGAGGCGCTGATGACTCGCATCCATGAGCTACAGAACACCCGCGGCAAGGAATTGTCGGGTATTGAGATTACCGCCTATTTCCTTAGGACTAGAGTGTAGCCTCTCCAGGCGCGCAAAAACCCCTTCTGGAAGTACGCTGGTGAAAAAGATGTTGACAGGCTTTCGAAAGATCTTCCTTTGAAGGATTTTGAAAAGCTTATCCGCAAAATCTCATCGCTCAACAAGAAGGATTCAGTTCCATCTTCTTGCCGTATTGCGCCATATAGTTGCGCCAATCCCCTTCCCGAGGTAATTCTTCTTTTTAATTGCTATACTGCCTCCTCGAGTTTTTATTTTTTGTCGACTACTATCTTATTAATGCCTTTTTGTCGACACCCTTTCTTTTTCTCAGGACCACCCCGTCCTTGTTTCTCTTCCTCCTCTTCCTGAGGGTGGAGAAGTTGAAGACCGTGTTGTTGTCGATGATGATAACCAAGGCAGCTCGCGCCCTGCCACTGAAGTCGCGGGTTCTCATAAATCCGCGGCTTCGGTTGAGTCAGAAGCCACTGCCTCGACACACTCTCTTCCTCACGCTTCTCCAAGGGTGAAGAGAAAAAGGGATGAAGTCAAAGATTCCGGCACCTCCAAAGCCGAAGAAGCTGAGCCTTCAGATGGGAAAGCAGCTTTCAATCCATATACCGATGCCCTCGTCAGCTCGTAAATTACTTTTTACTCTTTACTTTCTTGTTTTGACGTTTTTTGTCTATCTTGCTTCTTATACTGCCGCCATTTTTATTGTAGTGATGACGAAGAAGAGGAACAACCTACTGACGCGGCTGCTCGAACGAGCACGTCGCGTACTATAGTTGTGTCCGAAACTCAGCGTGATGGGGAGGAAACTTCGCCTCCTCAACAAAACGTCGAGCATTCGACTCCACCTGCGAGCCCCCGTGCCTCTTCACCAAAGAGGGCAAGGGTTGAGCCATCCAAGGAAACCATCATATTCCCTGGTGACTCTTCGACACCTTCATTAAATGATGTAAGTGTTTCAATCTTCTCTTTTTTAGTCACGTGCCAAGCTTTCCAGAGTTTTTATCGCTGCTTTGTTTTTGACGATATGCTGTCGACTCCAGACTAACTATATTGACTTATTTTTCCTTTGGTCCTCCTTTCAGCCTTTAATGAAGGAATTTATCCGTCTTGGTACCCAATTTGTCGGGTATCTTGATCATAGCACGAAACTGGAAGGTACTATCTTTATCCATTTCCTTTGTTGTATTCACTCTACTCCTTTTGTCATAACACTTAATTGTCGCGTATTTTGTCAGGACAACTTGCGGACGCCAATAAGTGTGCTAACGCTCTTGCTGCTAAATTGGAGCAGAGCGAGAGAGCCCGCAAGAAGGCTGAAAAAGAGGCTGCCACCATTGAAGATCTTCGAAAGAGGCTTCATGACGCAGAAACTTCCTTGAGCGAGAATATATCTCAGCAATCAGCTCGAGAAGCAGAGATCCTCTCTCGCTTTGAGTCGCAATGTCGTCGTTTTGTCAGTAAGTGCCAGAATCCCTGTGTATTTCCTCGGGTTACTTCACAGTTTCCCCGCGTTCTTTATTTATAAGCTGCTCTTTGCTTGTTTTTAGGGAGAACTCATCAGGAGTACGAAGTTGAGGGTCCTGAGGGCGACGATCTTCTTGATGCGCTGACCCTTCTTGAGATTCATGGGGATGAAGCACGCGACGGCCTTGAAAACGCTGAGGCAGGTCTGTCGAAGCTTTTTCCCTACTTCTTTCCGAAGAAAGAGGTCCCCATTACTTTTGTTGATCTTGCCAAAGCCTTCAATGGGCCGGAAGATCTTGGACTGAAGCTTCGCCAAGAAGGTCTGAAGATTGGCGTTGAGGGCACCATTGCACTGATCGCTAATAGTCAGCAAAACGTCGACTGGGCCAAGGTTGGCGACATAGGGGAGATGGAGACGAAGAAATGGCAATCTCTAATTAGAGCTGCCAAACCTCCCGCAAGACCAATCCGTTCCTTCCTTGGTGTCGAACCAGCACCTGCTCCAAGCACGTCTAAGCCGGAGGTCAAGTAGACCACCCTGTCCTTTCTATTTTTTTAGTTCTATCTTTTGATGCTGTCGCCCTAGTAGTTTTGGCGACAACTACTTTTGTAGTCCAGTAGTGACCTTTCTTCTGTAATAGCAATGTACATACTTCGAAGTTTAATGGAAATCTATGTTTGCTGGATGATTGATGTCGAAAAATCTTTATTTTCAGTTGATTTTTGACAACTATTCCACAACTCCTCGTCCTTCCGCTGTTTTACTTGCCTCCTCTTACTCGAAGAAAACACCTGTTGCTGTCGAAGTTATTGAAAAGTTGTCGAGTAAAGGTTCGGCACCAGATTTGGAGGAACTTCGCCGAGAGCTCCAGTCCACGAAGAAGCAATCACTTGTACTAATGGAACAATCTCGAAAATCTTCCGAGAGGGAGCAAATTGCACTTCAACAAGCTCAAGATGCCATAGCTGAAAAGGAAACTGCGGTTGCTGAAGCTGCAGCAGCTTCTACTCGAGAAAATTTCATGTTGCAACTGCTGACTGATGCTAGCTTGGATATGGCAGGTGTGTTTACTGAACTTGATCACACTTTTCCCTTTTTTCTTATCTCCTCTTTTCCTGAGAAATCTTTTCAAATAGGTTCTTTCGTGAACACTGCTACCGAAAATGAGCGTGTTGAAGCTCGATCCAATGTACTTCTCAGACTTGCACAGGAGCATGGTTCTAACTTTTGGGGCACACCTGAACGTACCCGCCAGATCGTCAGATTTCAAGATCGTGCGCTTCAGGTCCGCGACTTTCTCGACTTTTGTACGAGGACTTTGTCTTTAGTTTATGGGACCATGTTTCCGCGTAATAAGATGCCAGAGACCCTCCCTGCTTTGATGGAACAATTTCGAGATACTCCTCGGATCCATGGCTTTGTGCAAGCTCAATTAGCTGTTGGCGCAAGGTTTGCCATGATCATGATAAAAATCTGCTGCCCGAAATTAGACATGGGTCAAATTGTTCCGAAATGCCTGGCAAAGATGGCGAAGAGGAAAAGGAACTTCGGCAAGTATGATGACATTGTCACCCCTGTTGCTGAGGATATGATGGATGAACTTCTTCGACTGGACGCCGAGTTCTTCGTGAAGGGTAGTTATGCGGAACATAGCACTCGTGCTGTAAACAATGAGCGATTGACCATAGATAACATCCTGGGCAATAATTGAAGATTTGCCTCCCAAGGATTTGTATCCCATATGTTGTGAACATAAGCTATATTTGTAAAGTTATTGTTTTGTCTTTGCCGAGCCTCCAGGCGTTTTGTTGGCGATGATTTTCATAATGTGAGGTTGTCCCAAGGCAAAATAAATTATTTTGAGTACTATATTTGCAGGCATTAGCCCCCAAGCTTTATGTCGATCGATTTTTGCGCTGCTATTTTTATTTTTGCGAGGTGCTTTTGCACCAGGGCGAGATATTTTGTAAGTTGTACTCGTCGATATCACGGATATATATATTGTATATTCTGGGTACAAGCCCCCGAGCCAGTCGAAGAAGATATATGATTCCACTATCTTTATTATATTGTAGCACCGCGAGTCCTCCTCATTAAAAACCTTTCCCGGCCCCACTCGGTGCCCCGAAAAAGGAAAAGAGTGCGTCTGAAAACTCGCGGGCGTTTCAGTACATTGTATTTTTACAAAGGAGAGCTATATTTTGATATTAGGCGTAGAAACGCCTTAGCTGCGCTACGTTCCAGGGGTTTTTCTCGGGAACCCCTGTCTTCTTATCCTTGATCCTGTATGCTCCTCCTTCGATTATTTCCGTGATGACGTATGGGCCAAGCCAAGGTGACTCGAGTTTTTCAGTACGATCTTGATTGAGTCGTAAGACTAGGTCTCCCACCTGAAAGGATCTTGGTCGTAATCGTCGACTGTGGTAGTTTTTCAGGTCCTGCTGATATTTCGTTACCCTTGATAATACTTCGTCTCGAGCTTCGTCGAGTGCATCGACGTCGTCTTCCAATGCTTTCCTGGAGACTTCTTCATTGTACTCCGTAACTCTCGGAGAATCGTGCTCTATTTCTATCGGCAGCACTGCCTCTGCCCCATGGACCAGGAAAAACGGAGTCTCCTGTGTCAATGTATTTGGCGTTGTTCGGATGCTCCATAACACGCTCGGCAGCTCTTCTGGCCAAGTATGCCGAGCTTTTTCCAGTGGCCCTAACAAACGCTTCTTGATGCCATTACAGATGATGCCGTTGGCTTTTTCGACTTGACCACTGGTTTGAGGATGTGCAACTGACGCGAAGTGCAATTTGATGCCTACCTCTACACAGTACGCTTTGAATTCCTTGGATGTGAAGTTACTGCCGTCGTCCGTGACGATGCTATGAGGTACTCCAAACCGGAAAACGATGCCCTTCACGAATTTTATTGCTGACGCTGCATCTGGTGAATTTATCGGCTTTGCTTCTATCCACTTGGTAAATTTGTCGACAGCGACGAGCATATACTCATATCCTCCTAGCGAGGCTTTGTGTAACTTTCCTACCATGTCGAGACCCCATTGAGCAAAGGGCCACGATAAGGGTATTGGCATTAATTCCGCTGCTGGAGAGTGAGGTTTTGCGGCAAATCTCTGGCACGCATCGCAGGTTCGCACTATTTCCTTCGCATCCTCAATTGCCGTTAACCAGTAAAATCCAGCTCGAAAAACCTTGGCCGCGATGGCTCGACTACTTGCGTGATGGCCGCATACTCCTTCGTGTACCTCCTTCAGTATTACTCTTCCTTCTTCGGGTGTGACGCACCTCTGTAGCACACCCGAAATACTTCGCTTATACAATTCCCCTTTGACCACAGTAAATGCTTTAGAACGTCTAATTATCCGCCTTGCTTCAACTGGATCATCGGGTATTGTTTTCCTTAGGATATATGATATGTATGCTTGCATCCATGGAATTTGCACCATCATGACTAGCTCCTGTTCATCTTCTTCTTCGTCCAGTGATTCTTTTGCAACACCCGAGGGTTTTGCTTCCTTCTCCTTCTTTTTTGTTTTCATCGGCTTGGTGGATCTCTCGCTTATTTCTTCCCAGAACACGCCTGGAGGAATCGCCAGACATTGCGACCCGATATTTCCAAGAACATCGGCTTCATCGTTGCTCAATCTGCTGATATGATTTACCTCACATCCATCGAACAGCTTTCCTAGCTCATTATACATCTCCTTGTATGCTATCATACTCTCGTTGACTGCATCACATTGATTCATGACTTGCTGTGCCACCAATTGTGAGTCGCCAAAGATTTTCAGTCGGGTTGCACCGCAAGCTTTCGCCATCTTCATCCCATGTATAAGAGCTTTGTACTCTGCTTCGTTGTTGGACGCGTTTGGGAACGTCATCCGTAAGACATACTTTAACTTGTCGCCTTCAGGTGATATGAGAATTACTCCTGCTCCAGCTCCCTCTAATCTCTTAGATCCATCGAAGTTCATGGTCCAAGTTCTCGATAAATCCGGAGGTCCTGTATTTTGCAACTCCATCCACTCTGCGATGAAATCTGGCAAAATTTGCGACTTTATTGCCTTTCTTTTTTCATACGTGATGTCCCGAGGGGAAAGTTCTATTCCCCAAAGGGAGACACGGCCTGTAGCTTCTGGATTGTTTAGTATATTGGATAGGGGAGCCTCATTAACCACTATTATCGGATGCGCCGAAAAATAGTGCCGCAATTTTCTTGCGGTTGTAAACACTCCGTATGCGAGCTTCTGGTACTGCGGGTACCACTGTTTTGAAGGCGATAGGACTTCACTGATGAAGTATACCGGTCTCTGCACTCCGTGGAGTTTTCCTTCTTCTTCTTCTCTTTCGACAACTAGCGTTGTGCTAACCACTTGAGGTGTAGCCGCAATGTACAACAGGAGAGGTTCCTTCTCTTTTGGCGCCACCAAGATTGGTGGTGTCGAAATTGTCCGTTTGAGATCCTCGAAAGCCCTGTCTGCCTCTTCGTTCCACTGGAACTTTTCTCCTTGCTTGATTAAGGCGTAAAACGGTAGCGCCTTTTCTCCCAGCCTGGCGACGAATCTGCTTAAGGCTGCGACTCGCCCAGTTAACTGTTGTATTTTCTTCAACTTTGTTGGCTTCCTCATTATTACGATAGCCTGGATTTTTTCGGGATTTGCTTCAATCCCTCTTGCTGAGACTAGGAACCCGAGAAGTTCTCCCGCAGGAACGCCGAAAGAACATTTCGTCGGATTCAATTTGAGACAGAACTTGTCGAGGTTGGCAAAAGTTTCTTTCAAATCCTCGATCAATGTTTCCCCCTTTTTTGAAGTTATGACGACATCGTCGATGTAGACTTGTACGTTTTTTCCAATCTGTGTTGCTAGGCATTTTTGCATCATCTGCTGATATGTTGCTCCCGCGTTTTTCAAACCAAAAGGCATTGTTTTGTAACAAAACACGCCATACGGTGTGATGAATGCTGTCTTGGCTTCGTCGTCTTCCTTTAATCGTATCTGGTTATAACCAGAATATGCGTCCAAGAAGGAAAGACGTTTGCATCCTGCCGTGGAGTCGATAATTTGATCGATCCTTGGTAGGGGAAAGTGATCCTTTGGACAGTGTTTGTTGAGGCACGTAAAGTCGACACACATGCGAAGGACTTTCGTGTTTTTCTTCAGCACCATCACTGGGTTAGCTACCCACGTGGCTTCTATAGATATCTCTTTAATAAAACCAGCGTCTTTGAGTCGATCAATTTCTGACAACATAGCTTTGCGGTTTGGTTCCGAAAAACGCCGCAAAGGTTGTTTGATTGGTCGCGCAATATGATCCAAGTTTAGGTGGTGCTCGGCAAGTTCCCTGGGTACTCCTGGCATGTCAGCTGGACACCATGCGAAGATTTTCCAGTGCTCATGGAGGAACTCGACGAGCGCGCTTTCCTATGCGAGGTCCATATTCGCTGCAATGGACGTCGTTTTCTTTGGGTCCGTCGGGTGGATCTGCACCTCTTTTGAATCCTTTGTCGTGTTAAAGGTTGGTTCTCTGAGTGGCCTCCCTGTGTCTGGCAACACATCATAATCAGTGAGCCTTGGCGCCATATATTCTGCTTGCATCCCGAAAGTTTCTGACAGTTGATGAAAATCTCTGTCGCACTTGTCAGCTAACGCAAAGCTTCCTTTGACTGTGATTGGTCCTTTGGGTCCAGGCAACCTCCACAATAAGTACGTGTAGTGAGGTACTGCCATAAACCTGGCATATGCTGGTCGTCCCAACAAAGCGTGATATTGCGATGGGAAATCCACGACTTCAAACTCCAATTTCTCTATCCTGTAGTTTTCTCGGGTCCCAAACTGAACGTCGAGATTGATCTTGCCCAACGGATAACTTGGTTTCTCTGGCGTGATCCCGTGGAAACGTGTATCAGTTGGTGCTAAATTTGCCAGGGATATATTCATCTTCCTTAATGTATCTGCGTACATAAGGTTTAAGCTGCTGCCGCCATCTATGAAGACTCTCGACACATCAAAACCAGCAATTACTGCGGGTAAGATAAGTGCGGATTGCCCTGGTCGAGGAACCTGCTGTGGGTGATCCGCAATTGTGAAGCCAATATCCTGTCCCGACCAATTTAGGTACTCGACTGTTGGTGGAGGCATCTTTTCTGCCATGAATACTTGCCGCGAAATTACTTTCTGCGCCCTGTTAGATGGCCTGGCTTTCTGAATCATCAAGACTGTACCATTAGAATTAGGGTCAACATATGGAGGTGGTTGTGGTGCTGCTGCTATTCTGAGCTGGTGTCGATTTTCGTCCGTAATTGCGGGAGGAGGTGGGAGATGTATCTCGCTTCTTGGCCCCTGGGGGTTTCTGTTCATCGCTTGAGCGTTGGCCATTCCTGCGGCTCGCAACATTGCTTGAAAGTTTCGACAATCCTTCTGCAGATGTTCGGACTGCCTCTTCCCATTGTTATCAAGGTAGAAATGCATCTGGCATGGTCCGTTCATCATTTCCTCGGGAGACACATATGGTCTCTGAAACCTTGGTCCACTATTTTGCCTATTACCGCGGTAGTCACCTCTGTTGTCGCCTTGTTGCTCGTTACTTCTTTGGTAATTATCTTGATTGTTTCCTCCAGAGTTTCCTCGGAAACCAGCCGATATGTGGCCAGGAGCATCATTGTTGTAGAACTGGCGAGAAAATCGCCTTCTATTTTGAAAATTCCGACTGCGGTCCTCCTCTGGCGACCTGTGTCGCTTGTTATGTATAGCATCTTCTCCATCTGCCCACTTATTTGCTATTTCCATCAATGATGATATTGTTTTCGGGTTAGTTCTTCCTAGGTCCTCGACAAAATCTCCTCGTCGAATTCCTGCCACGAACGCATCTATTGCCCTCTCGTCAGATATATCTTCTACCGAGTTTTTGATGATGTTCCACCTCTGTATATATTTTCTCATAGATTCGTCGTGTTTCTGTCTACACGCCCTCAACTCTTCCAATGATGCTGGTTTCTTGCAGGTGGACCGGAAATTTTTCACGAAGATGTCTTCGAAACTATCCCAGTTATCGATAGAACCTGGGGGAAGTTTCTTTATCCAAGATCGTGCAGCTCCACTCAGATGTACCTGGATGCTTTGCATAGCTGTTGCCCTGGTTCCTCCTATCAACTTCACCATCTCTAGATAGTCAACGAGCCAATCTTCAGGATCCTGTAAACCGTCGAATTTCTTGAAATTTTCGGGTAGCTTGAACCCTGACGGGTCGAGTTTTTCGGACTCGTCTCGTAAAGCACGGGAATCCGCACAGATCTTCATCGGCTACTTCTGGTGAATGCCGATGTTCTCTTCTTTCTTGCCGCGCTCTGTCTACTCTTATTTGAGCCGTTGTATCCCTTGCTCCACTTGTTCTCGGTGGATCTTGCACTACTGCAGTGGGTCGTGGACTATTTTACCTTGCAGTTCCTTCGGGAGGTGTAGTTGTGAATGTTGTTCCCATGACTCCAACTCTTGCCATTGCCATGTTGAACAACGCTTCTCTCGGATCCCCAGGGGGTGGTCTGGACGCGAGGATATAAGCTTGCGTTGCCATGTACCCAACTTCTGGTGTTTTAGGGATAATATTTCCCCTGGTGTCGATCGTCATGAAAGACATGTCGAGGTTTTGAACCAGATGCTCCCTCTCTGCTTCGGGTATATTTTGTAGTCGAGATCTTGCTCTTCTCCGAGCTTCTCTATAACTATCTCCCGAGGTTCCTGATTTTCGGCTTAGTTCTGCTCTTCGCCTGCTTGACGCAGAAGCTGCCTCCTTTCTCCTGTTCAAGGAAGCTATTTGTTTTTCCAGTTCCCTACTCACACGAGCAAGTCTATATTGATAAGCTTGTAATTCTTCTGCCGTAGCAGTTGTGGTCATTGGTTCTGAACCGTCCATGGCTCTTGCGGCTCTATCCCATGCTGCTTGCGGGAGTTGGACTCTTTCACGAGGTGAAGACCCGACATATTTAGTGCCTAGGCCTCTTCTGAGATCAGCGGGATCGACGTATGGGTTTCCCAAATCGTCGAAAGCCTCTGACGTCTCTAGTGCTGCTCGGCTTGCCTCCTCGATTGCATAGACTTGATGATATTTTGGGTGTTGGTTTTTGTCAGGATTGGTGACACCATCATGAAGATTGGTGAAGACCTTTCCAAAGGCAGCAGATTTGTCGATGAAGTTGAAGCTGTCGACGCTGTCGGAGTCGCTGCTTATAAAGGAGTCCGCAGACGACCCGAAGGATGTGTCGCTGAATATCTTGGCGAGCTTTCCGCCTGCCTTGGTGTTGATGAAGCGTGGCGATGAAAGTTCTTCATTGCTCGATGAAAAGTCTGTTGACTGCCAAAACCCACCGGCGGGCAGCGGCCTGTCAACACAGTGTAGAGCCGGGAAGAGCCTAGAGCTGCGGCTGGCTGAGACCCCTCCGAGCGACGGCCCGCAATGCTCTTCTGGTCACACGCGGCGATGCGAAGTGCAAGGGCGTGCCACCTGACCTATACCTGGTCAGGAAGGTGATGGGGATGCCTCGCTTAGTTCCTGCATGGCATACACGTAAACATTAAATACGAGCCTCGATCGGCTCTCAGGTTATCCTGTGAATCGGCTCAAAGAGCCGATCCACCCATGATTCGTACGGGGTGCACGAATACTTGGTGATCCTGCTTGATCAAGATATAGCTAATGAGATCTACGACGATTTAGGGTTTTCACCGCATAATCGGATCATCCTACTCCAGGTTGGGCCTCGCGGCCACGCACGGTGCTCATAAGCCGATCCTAAACAAGGCCTAAAAACCAACATGACGTTGATCCTCGGAACATCCCGTTTAGGACTTGCGAACGCCACCCTACGTGCCGCTGGATCCTCCCCCCCTTTGTAAGGCCTAACTATTGCAGATATTAAACTAATCCTTGCAGAACAAGGAGCAATCGTAACGGATCAGATCTACTAGATGATGAACAAGCAGGGTGCCGCCCCCACGCCTGAGATAGGCGTGAGGGCGGCTAGACATGCAAGGGCTGCACTACGTAAGCATGTTATACGAAGAGCTATGCTAACCCTAACACATCTATGATAACTACGTTGCTCGCCATCAAAGACGCTTCAGTACGAGCAACGCATGAACAACGTGGAGCTTGTGCTGCCTAGATCGCAAGATGCGATCTAGGCAGCATGTCGCTTACCTGATTGAAACCCTCGAGATGAAGGAGTTGGCGATGCGCCGAGATTGGTTTGTTTTGGGTTGAACGTGAGTTGTTGTTTATTCCATAAACCCTAGATACATATTTATAGTCCAAGGGACTCTCTAATTCAGGCGTGCACCTAATCGTGCACGGGTAAAACTCTAACTAACCAATACGTAAACTAATATATTACAGATACACGGGCCAACTAGCCCAAACCTTGCATATAAAGGCCGATTCACATATTTCTTCTATATATAACCTTCAAATCCATCCTGATCGCGGCCCACCTCTGACTCGGTCAAATTCTGGTGATAACACATGCCCCCCTGGTTTTGGAAATAACATTTCCAAAATCATTACGCTTTCTTTCGTCGGGTCATGTCGTGGCAGAGCAGAACCGTTGCAGCATTCTTCATCACGATCCCCTGTCTTCTCAACTGTTCCGCGTGATTTGACCGTTGTCTTTGGGCACTGCCTCCTCGAAAACTGCTGTGGTATTGAATTTTTTCACCATAGCCCCTTTATTTAACCGCTCCGAGCAGTTTGCCACTTCATCATCCTGCTCTGTTCCGGCCATCGGCACCGAAAAACCCCCAACCTCCCATAGCCATGTCTTCCTCTTCCTCCTCTTCCTCGTCGGTCTTCCATGACTCCTCCTCCGAGCTTTCCTACGGGTCCTCCTCCTCCCGCGAGACGCCGCCGGACATCCGCGCCCCAGAAGAATGGGACCTGGAAGACCACGCCTCCTCCATCTGGTCCGAAGACGACCAGTCCCTGACCAGCGGGGATGAAGATCTTCAGTTCCTTGCCGTCGGGGAACTGGAGTCGGAAAGCGAGGACGACCGGTTCCCCTAGGACGGCTGCCCCTCCTCTGAAGAAGAGGAAGAGGAAGACGACGACGACGACGACTCCCTCGAGGGCTACCCGCCGGCGAAACGCCTCCGCATGTGGTGGGACGACGACAGCAGCGACGATGAAGACGGGGATGAAGCTCCCGTAGAGGGCTATGGAAGTAGCGACGAGGAACCCATCGGCAGCAGTGCCGATGAGAGTTCCGAGGATGACGACGAGGGAAGTGATGGCCCGTAGATTAGGATCTACTAGTGTAGGCCTAGCAGTAGTAGATTGGTCAATAGACCCTTCTTTTGTTCTTCCTTCTTTGAACAATCGGCTCTTTCTTTGTAAGAAATCCTGTTTATGAATGAGGAAGTTTCCCCAATTCGACTTTGCCGATCTCTTTTAACTGATTCTTAATGAGCTGATGGCAACGCATCGGTCTCTCATAATCCGCCCTTCCTTTCTTTGACAACGGGGTGACTGCAATCTTGGTCAAAACTCAAAAAGCCAATGTCAGCGCATCAAGCCTTCACAAACTATCCTTCGTTCTTCCGAACAATGAATTTGAGTTCCGCCGGATCACCACCCTTGACGAAAATCGCGGCGCAGGACTAGCCGATGGCCACCAATCGACTTTCAAAAACAGAGCATCCACCAGGCCAGCTGCCCCCCGAGTCTCAGTCGAGGCGAGAACGGTAATGGATCAGCCAAATGTGCCGCCTATGCAGGGTCAGCCGATTTCAACAAAATCGGCTTCCCAAAGCAGAGAACCTTCAGGGCGAGCTGCCCCCCGAGCTTCTTCAGTCCACTTCTCGCGCCTTGCAGGTTAGATCGGCTCCTTTCCTTTGGTGGATCTGATGCAACCCACCCTTAATCTGATCTGCACATCCATGCTGCTCTTGGTATTGGTCAGGGTCATGATCCCTCAAACCTGCCCCAGCTGATACTGCGAACTTGAATACTTGCAAAAAGAATCCTTTCCTGCTCCATTGACCCTCTGCTTGTAACAGTTGTACCTCTGGAGTCGAAGGTCATGCATCAGCTTTCTACCCTTAAGTCGATGTCTGCTGCATCGGCTGTGCTTAAATTTTTTTTTTATTTGGCCGATTTTCCTTAATCGGCCCCCCCAATGTTTCACTGCACGCATGTTTACACATGTTTATCTTCACATGTTCTTTATCTGACTGTATGCCCCCCGAGCCGAATCTGCCAGATGACTGCAGATATCGGCTTTTATGGTTAGCCAGGGTACTGCACTTGCACGTCGGTTCCGCGAGGATTCGTGCTGACTTTCATCTGCCGACGTGGCCGCTGCCCAGTGGATCGACGCTGAACACAGGCAGAACACGTAGTGAAGATAATTTTGGCCGATTGCTGGAATCGGCCTCCACATCCATTGACTGAAGGTTCTGTAACGTCCCTTCATAAATTTTTGGGGCCGATCACAAAGATCAGCCTCGCCCCATTTGCTCATTGATTTAATCTTGCTATTCGGTCAGGCTGGTGGATAAAACCAGCCCAACCTCTGACTTGATACGCCTGCTGTCGTCCACCTTGAGTGCATCGTAGAATTGTGGAGCACTAAGCTCTGTCGGAAGGACGAGCACCATGTTCGTGCCAGCCGATGTTTCATCATCGGCTTTCTTTTGCCTGGGACGCCACTCCATTTTCCGTGGACGACCCTCTTCATCCAGGGTTCGCTGAACTTTCGCAGCCAGATCAGGCCGTGCCTTCCTTAGCGTATGCAGGTATAACCTTTCGGCTTCCTCCAGGCCGCGCAACCGCTGAACCCTGCGCTTTTGGGAACGGCTGAGTCCGTCAGGGCACCACCTTGGACGGTGGTACCTGTCTTCTTCTTCTTCCTGTCCCTCGTCTTCGGAATCCTCGAGATCTGCCCACCGAGGGGACTCAGCACGTTTGCTTTGTGGCGGGAGAGGCCCTAAGCGCTTGAACACAGACACGTTGGCTGCCTCCTTCTTCTTCTGGTTGCATTCTGGGCAATTGCCGATTGTGGGTAATCGGCTCATTCCTGAATCACAGCAGTGTCTGAAGAAGGGGCAGTCCCAGTGCCTGGCGTTGTCATCTTGCTCCCTTGATTGTTCCATGGCACAGCGCTCGTGCTCCTCCTCATCGTGATCGTGCCGACGATGTCTTCTGGCTTCTCTAGCCAGACGATCTCTTTCATCATCATCGCTGGATCGTCGGCGTCGGTCGTACTGACTCACATACTTGTTGAGGAGGTGATCAGAGAGGGGTCGCTGATATCTTATGTTTTTCACCTCTCCCTCTGTGACGTAGCACTTGCCATCATGACGGAGCCGATCGCGTGGAGCGGCCTCCTCTGTGTCCTTGCTACGAGAGCAGCTGCCCTCGTCTCCATCTTTGCCAGAGTGGTTCCCAGGTCCTACCATGTTGATGCTGAACGAGGATCCTGGCTGGCAACCCTCAGGGTAAGTGCACTCCACCATGTTAACGGCGGGAAAGGGCTGGGTGTCGACCTTCATGGCGTACTGGTTGAAAATTAAACGCCCCTTTTCTATCGCCGCTTGGATGTGCTGACGCCATACCCTGCAGTCGTTGGTGGCATGGGAGAGCGAGTTGTGCCATTTACAGTATGGCTTTCCGTTCAGCTCTTGCACCGTGGGGAATTTGAGACCTTCAGGAATCGTCAACTGTTTCTCCTTGAGCAGGAGGTCGAAGATTTGCTCAGTCTTGGTCACGTCAAAATCAAATCCCCTAGGTGGGCCTGGTGGCTTTACCCATTTGCAGGGCACGGGGGTTCCTCCCCGAGTCCATTCAGCCACTGCTACCTCTTGGTCTCCCGCAGAACTTCGTCTTCCTCTCGCATCGACCGGGACTATCGCACGCTTGAACTTATCTTGGTACAGTCCGGGTGGCGCTGTTCATATCTTGTGATTTCTGAACCATGTGCGCCAATGAGGGATAATCCGCTTGGGAGGCCATGTCCTTGAGCTGTGTTGCAAGGCCTGCTACGCCAACTCGATCGCTTCTTTTTCAGTTATACGAACCGAATAACATCGGTTCCTAAGATTCTGAAACGCTGGATGTACTCTGTCACGGTTTCTCCGCGCTTCGACGTAGTTGTGCTAGATCGGCAATGCCGGACTCGGAAGCCTACGAATGGTACGCATATGGAATCGCTCTTCCAAGCGCTTCCAAGTCCGTATGGAGTCTGGTGGCAAAGAGGTATACCATCCGAAAGCCGATCCCGTGAGGGACTGTGAGAAGAGCCTCACGCGTAGCTGATCCGACACTGAAGCCGGTCCTAGTTGCGCCAAATATCGGCCGATGTGCTCGATGGAGCTGGAGCCATCTGATCCACTGAATTTGGAGAAATCAGGGAGCCGATATTTAGGTGGCAGCGGGATCATCTCGTAGTCGTCGGGGTACGGCTTGGAATAGCCGATTGCCCTCCTTTTCGGCACCATGCCGAACTGGTCTCTCAAGATGGTATCGATCTGATCCGTCTGTGGCTGCAGGAGTTGAACTCTCGAAGATTCGCCGGGGTGGCGTACTTAGCCAGCCATGCTTGCTTTTCCACTCCGAGCCAACCGCAGGAGCTGAGCTCGGAGGTTCGTCGGGGTGGCGTACTTAGTTAGCCACGTCTCGCTTCTCAGGCTCTGTCGCTGACGTTCCTCCTGTTTTCCCAGAAGTCCCTGACGTTGTGGCCTGGTTTGTGAGTGCCCAGTTGCCACAGTCTGGCACATACGTGCACGCGTACCCTTGAGGGATCTCCTTGGGCGCCTCGGGCAAGAATTGGTAGTCACTAGGGTCACCACCAATCTTGTAGACGACGAATGCCGGTGTAGCCGGCACTTCTGGTGCTGCCAACGCATATGGCAGCGGTGGACGGGACTGGAGTGGCAACTCCCCTTGATGCGTCCCGAGGGCTGGTCCTGACGGCGAGTACTGGTGCCTCATGATCTCCTGGATCACGCGAAGAGCGACACGCTCCAACGTGTTGACCAGGTTCTCAGAGTGACGGTGTAGCGAGTGAGCCACCAAGTGGTTGATCTCCTGCCGCAGGGACCTGGTGCGTTCCTCCGACGGGGCAGAGAGGTCTATCCCATCGAGTGCACCTTGCGGTGAGAACCCCTTCCATCTGATGCCATGGGAACGGGTTCTCTGAAAAGAGCCGATGAGGTCGGCTTCGAGGGTGACTTTGATCTCGTCATACCTCTTCTTGAGCTCGTCGGGCAGCTCCTCGTAGGTGACTGGCGTGCCGTCCGCCATCTCAGATGTAGATGGCGATGTGGTTGATGTAGAAGCTCGTCCCACCGGGCGTGCCAGAATGTGTTGACTGCCAAAACCCACCGGCGGGCAGCGGCCTGTCAACACAGTGTAGAGCCGGGAAGAGCCTAGAGCTGCGGCTGGCTGAGACCCCTCCGAGCGACGGCCCGCAATACTCTTCTGGTCACACGCGGCGATGCGAAGTGCAAGGGCGTGCCACCTGACCTATACCTGGTCAGGAAGGTGATGGGGATGCCTCGCTTAGTTCCTGCATGGCATACACGTAAACATTAAATACGAGCCTCGATCGGCTCTCAGGTTATCCTGTGAATCGGCTCAAAGAGCCGATCCACCCATGATTCGTACGGGGTGCACGAATACTTGGTGATCCTGCTTGATCAAGATATAGCTAATGAGATCTACGACGATTTAGGGTTTTCACCGCATAATCGGATCATCCTACTCCAGGTTGGGCCTCGCGGCCACGCACGGTGCTCATAAGCCGATCCTAAACAAGGCCTAAAAACCAACATGACGTTGATCCTCGGAACATCCTGTTTAGGACTTGCGAACGCCACCCTACGTGCCGCTGGATCCTCCCCCCCTTTGTAAGGCCTAACTATTGCAGATATTAAACTAATCCTTGCAGAACAAGGAGCAATCGTAACGGATCAGATCTACTAGATGATGAACAAGCAGGGTGCCGCCCCCACGCCTGAGATAGGCGTGAGGGCGGCTAGACATGCAAGGGCTGCACTACGTAAGCATGTTATACGAAGAGCTATGCTAACCCTAACACATCTATGATAACTACGTTGCTCGCCATCAAAGACGCTTCAGTACGAGCAACGCATGAACAACGTGGAGCTTGTGCTGCCTAGATCGCAAGATGCGATCTAGGCAGCATGTCGCTTACCTGATTGAAACCCTCGAGATGAAGGAGTTGGCGATGCGCCGAGATTGGTTTGTTTTGGGTTGAACGTGAGTTGTTGTTTATTCCATAAACCCTAGATACATATTTATAATCCAAGGGACTCTCTAATTCAGGCGTGCACCTAATCGTGCACGGGTAAAACTCTAACTAACCAATACGTAAACTAATATATTACAGATACACGGGCCAACTAGCCCAAACCTTGCATATAAAGGCCGATTCACATATTTCTTCTATATATAACCTTCAAATCCATCCTGATCGCGGCCCACCTCTGACTCGGTCAAATTCTGGTGATAACAAAGTCAGAATCGATCGCTGAAAATTCCGACGAGATCGGAACTTCGAGACGATAAGATCCTTCCTTGTTGACGCTAAATCGGAATTCTCCGAACGTCAGGACGATGGGCTCCTCCAGATACGCACATGCATCCAAACGGGAGGGCGGGTGAGGAATAAAATCGACTAGATCAGTTTTTTCCCGTTTACCTCGATCCATCGTATTGCTTGCTACCGACGAAGTCGACGATTCTGGACGTGCCATCGAGATCAGCTCCTTGCAACCTCTAAATCCCACAGACGGCGCCAATTGACAAGGGATTAACTTGTCAATGCCTACAGATTGTAGACTAGGGTTTCGTTGGATGTAGAGGGCAAGTAGATCTCGAAGGTTTCAGCCGAAAAATGCTCGACAATGTAAAAACTAGGGTTGTGTTGACAGTAGATTCGATCCTTTCTTTGTCCCTCGACCCCCCCTTATATAGGAGGTGGAGTCGAGGGTTTCGTAATACACAAGTTTACAGAGTCCGGGAGGGTTTCTGACCCGTCCCGCAAGATTACAAATGATGACTTCTATTACAACTCTAACTTTCCTTAATAATATCTTGGGCTTCCGAATCTTCTTATTCTTCGGGTCGTGGGCCTTCATTAAACCTCGGGTACCACCTTTGGCAGGCCCATTGGGTGTGCCTATGTCACTTGTGCTTTGGAGAATCGAAGGAGAAGACTCCGATCTACATCCTCAAGCGTTTTTCATTTCCCCCTCATATGCTTGAGGGCCCTCTTGCTAGTGTTCCTCTTTGGATCCCTAGTTGTTTATTGTTGATGTATTGTTGTTGATTGTTGTGTTGTTACAGATTTGGGAGCCTCCAATTTGGTTGTGGATGTGTGCCCCAAGAACTTTGTAAAGGCCCGGTTTCCGCCTCGAGGAAATCTCTTAGTGGAAGTGGGCTAGGCCTTCGTGACGTTGCTCACAGGAGACCTGAGTGAAGTCTTCGTGACTGTTGGTCTGGCTTTCGTAGCGACCACACTCCTCCGAACGTAGACGTACCTTCTTGCAAAGGAAGGGAACTACGGGAATCAACTCCGTGTCTCCGTGTGCTCCACTCTCGGTTACCTCTATCCTTTATCTCCTCTATATTGCATTGCTATATCTTGCTTAGTCGTTGACCTTGTCATATAGGTAAATTCACATAGTTGCATATCTAGAGAATTTACCTTTGTGTCAAGCCTAAATTGAAAAAGAACTAAAAATTGGTTAGCACCTATTCACCTCCCTCTAGGTGCGGCATACGATCCTTTCACTTTTGAGTAGAACAAAGTTCACGTTGATATTGTCAGCCTCTAAATCACACGCCATAACCAAACATACCACTAAGATTAGGATCCTATAAATGTGGAGCCCCGACTCCACTACAGAAGATCCCAATACTGAACCACACACTTCATTGAACCATGCACTTGTCTCAAAGACACGAGGGAGTTTCATGAAAGATCCGATCACTATTCATTCATTTGTTATCGCTCTTGCCGTGTTTCACATAAATTTCATGCATAAAATCATTCGTTCTATATGCACTAAAATAATTGGCAACTTGTGCAACTACGCATCTAGATAATATTCACCTATTAGCTGAAATAAATGTTTTAAAGAAAACTAGGACAAAACCCGTGCTTCGCTACGGAGCAAACGAGAGAATATCCCTGGCTGGTTCGTTGTTTCACTCTCCCATTGGCCCCATGTAGGGTTGCAAGCGGGGCAGGATGTGGGACAAGTAGGTGCATTGGCAATTCTTTCATTTAAGTCTGCTCATGTGCTTTCCCGACACTTTTCTTTTGACTTTGAAAGCAGCCTGACGGACGTGATTAGGGGCGTTAATCCCCCTGTTTTGCGAAATTGACGTTCCACTCTAAGCTCGCGTGCGGATCCTCGTGCGTCCAAACCCATGTCCAAGCCGGCCATTGTCCCACCCCTCCTCCACACACTCCAGATGTCCCCGCGTGACTCCCTCGTCAAGGCACACCCCGACCAACGCTAAGAGCGCAAGCTCACCCGCGCATTGAGCTGCGACCCGCAACCCGGGATTTCCAGTCCTATGTTGTGCATCTACTGTACCCCGCAGCTTGGACTCCTCCACTCCCCCAGTGCTCCTCCTTCAAAGATGATGCTTGGAACTCCCCGTACAGCCCCAGCTCACGAGCGTTTGGTCGACCCGAAAACACAACGCGGCGAGGTATAAACTGAATCGAACCGGTACGTGGCATCTGTCTGTGTTATGCGATTTGGTGGGAGGGCAAAACGGTCCAAAAAAAGTGTTGGCATAAACCTTAGCTCCTTTATTATTATAGGTATAGATAAGTTGCTGTGGTAGATTGATCATCACATTCGTCACAAGCCTCCACACTTGTAATATCGAGAAAAAAAAATATGGGACTATTTTTTCTTACCGTTGAAAAGATAAACTTCACAATACATGTTGGTGTGGTGGATTCATACTCGACCGCTTTCTAAATATCTTGCAGTTGCGGGTACTAGAAAAAGAAAAGTTATTGCAGCTGCAGGATGCCATAAGAACTGCAGCTTGATTTACACGGGGCGAAATTGCTGTAAATTTGAGAGGAAATAAAAAGGAGAAGAGGGTGAAGAAGGAAAAGGTACACACACCAAAGTGCAGAGACCCAGACCCAGCCAGTGACCGACAGGTAGACCCCACCTGCCAGTATGAGCTTGCAGTTGCAGCGATCCGCGGCCGTCTCCGGCAAGGAGCCGGAGATGGGGCACCAGCAGGAGGTGGTGGCGCACGTCTACGACGTCGCGTGCGTCGGACCGGACGGGGCCAGCGGCGGCGGCGCCACCGTCCTCCACTTCAACCGCATCTTCAAGGACGCAATCGGCCTCGGCGGCATCTTCCACACCGCCATCCAGGTCAGGACCCATTCCCCGCCGCCGCATCTTCGTTTTTCGTGTATTTTATCCTCCGTGTTGTCTGCGATGCCAACGAGATTGGATCTTCAGCCTAATTGATTCGCCTTATAGAGAGAGAAAAAAAACATCGGTTATTTTGGGTACTGAACTCACTGTATAGGTTTTGTGGGTACTGAACATTGTGGTGAGAACTTGGGTGATTCTTTAATATGGAATTGCTAGTGTGTAGAAAACCTGATTCTGTCTTTATTTGTAAATGATAATTTTGCTTCATAAAAAAGATATGTAATCTGTTACTGAATTGCTCAATGGAAACTCTGAGGTTGTCTATTCAGTCAATTGGGTTGAATGTCAGGCTATGGTGGAAGAAGTGTGAGAGTCTGATAAGGATTGCAATGCAATGCAAGGAGATGGTGAACATGCACCCAAAAAAAATGAATTATGCATTTTCCTGTCATATCTAGAATTTTGATCTGCTTACTGCTACCTTATAAATTCTTCTGATTAAGTACACCAAATTAATTATACTACTCCCTCCGTCCCATGAAGGTTGTCTGATTTGTCAAAATTTGGATGTATGTATTTTATGAACTTATGAGTGATAAAACGTGAAATCAAATGTTGGTTAGTGGCTTAATCAAGCCTAGGTCGTGGGCACTTGAGGCTCTTTCCTTAGATGAGTGCCTAGTTCCTGACTTACTCCGTGTGTCACTGACAGGTCTATGGAGAGGAAGAATGGTCATTTGGTTACTGCGAACATGGCAGCGGGGTTTTTAGCTGCCCTCCATGCAAGAACCCCATGTACACATTCCGTGAGTCCATCGTGCTGGGGAAGACGAGCTGCTCAATGTTGAAAGTAAATCACATAGCGAGGGAACTTAGTTTGGAATGGCCTGGAAGCTCGTATGAGATCCTCTCAAGAAACTGCAACCACTTCTGCAACGAGTTCTGCGATAAGCTTGACGTGCCAAAGCTTCCAGGTTCTTTGAATTGTTGATGATTTCTCCTCAGAATAAATTCCGTACTTGGTCTTTTTGATGGTGGTTGTTGAAAGCTAAATGTCTTTTTAGAAGAAATGAAACGAAATCTTTAGTCAAAGAATCCTAATGTTGTGATATCCTTAATTTAAACATTATCTAAGCGATTATCTTACCGCACCTGTGCTTGCGATCCATATCATTTTTAGCTTTTTAGCAAGTTAATTCATATAGTGTAACTAAGTTCCATCTATCTACATATTCAGGTTGGATCAATCGGTTCGCTAATGCTGGAGATGCAGCTCTAGAGGCTGCTGAACTTACAGCAGAAAAGGTATGTATACCTTCTGGGATTTTCTGCTAGTTTGATGTGCCTTACAGGATTTCCTAACTACTTCCACTATCGCTAGAATTTGTCATGTTTCTCGGTTTCTCGTCGTAGGTCTTATATATCAGCTAGAATTTGCAGAACCTCTCGGTTGGAGAAAACTCAGTAGCAAGTAAATAAATTGTGTAAGAGATTTTTGGATAAATGAACCAGAAAGATTGATTGGCAAAACCAGAAAGATTGTGGAACCATGGATTAGAATCATCAAATAGATATTCATGCTAGCTGTAGAAATTCGTAAGAGATTTTTTTGGAAAATATTGTTCTCTGACACTCTGGTTCAGAAAGATATTTCTGAAGAAAGCTGCAGGCCTAGCAACGTGTGTGCAACAACAGCAATAGCATTATCTTCTATGTGTGCTTGGTTGAATAAAATTTGGAGTGTTATCGTTTTATCTATTCATGCACATACATTAATCACATGCCCATCTTTCTAATTTTCAATCAGCTCAAACAAGCAAAAAAGGAGATTTTTACTGCATGCAAAACTGCCTCCACATACCTGACTGGTGCACCGTCGAGTACACCATCAGATGTGGAGGATACGGGCGGCTCAACAAGCAGATCTATTTTTGATGGAACATGGATCAGAAGCATTATTGGCATCAGCATGAAGCCATCAAGGAGTCTTATGAACGATCCATCGTCAAGCTCAGACGACAAAACATCTGATGACGAGAGTGAATCAGATGGCAAACAGCCTTGCAGTGATCAGAACGAGGACCAAAAGGACGCAACACAAGAGCAAGCTGCAAAAAGTGAGGACGAGCCACACGATCAACCTTGAAGTCTACACCAATGATGCGTAGAAAGAGGAGCAACATTTCCAAACTGATAAGAAGAATTACACAGCGGGTCGGTTACAGCAACATATCCTAACATCACAGTGTAACTGACATTCACTTCCGATCAAGAACCACAAGTTGCGACGTAGTCCTGAGGAGTGCTGAAGCAACCGAGTGCGCCACGATGTGCGCTATCCTCAGCTTTATCTGCCCACGACGTGGCATCTGTCGAACTCCGCTTCGCCTCTCACCCTTGTAGACTCTGATGAGATCACCTGCACTAACTCTCTCGGCCATGTCTTTGAAGGAGATATCGGCGAGCTCCTTGATTGCTTGCTTGCTTGCACTTATGCTTGATGTTTACTCCCTGTGTGGTCTTCTATTTATAAGGCATCAAGAAGTTAGTTTTATCTTGACACAAGACATGCCAGCTAAATTCTTGCTCCTTTGTCATATGAATGGATAACAACATTGTATCTGAATGATGTCCATTTTAATGCAACCATGTATGTAGTGTCTGCTGGTTTGAGAAGCTTCTGTTGATTCTGTTTTGTCTCAGAGACATAATTTGGGCTGTTTGTCTCTGCGTTATCTGCAAATCTTTGACTCTTGAACAGACATTGTGCGCGCCTGTTAGACCAAATGATTTGTCACTTTAGACACCTGTGATGTCAGGTACATGTATCTGCAATTCTGCATAGCAAAGAATGGTTGCCAACCTGTGATGTTCCCAGATCCAGAGTGTTCATCTGTCTTAGAAGAAGCATCTGTGATTATATGCTTGTTAATAAGGGGCAATCGGAAGGTTCCTCCTAGCATCTGTCTCATGCTTGTTGCTAATCATTTGCGTTAGCCTGTCTGATGTAGTTGTTGCATTCTACTGACAGGGTCTTGGTTCAACACCTGTGCTCCTGCACACCTTGGAACACATTGCAGTCAACCTTTCTTGTTTATTTAAGGCATGGATGTCTCATGCGATGATTGATAAAAAGCAGTGCATTTTTCTTTTCTTGACATGGCACTTTTCTGCTAATCATTTCCATTCAATGAATCAAGATAGCTGAGCCTGAATCTGATGGACGGCATCCGGTTTAAGGATAGAACGGCAGTTTGTACAGCATTTGGAGACAAGGAAAAGGCCAGGAAGAGGCGCAGGCCAGAGTATACAAGGACACTACGGCCGGCTGTATCTTGCATAGTTGGATTACAAATAAGGTTGCTGTTTCATGTCACATCAAATACTCCCAGGACCATCAACATACATGTACTAGGACACTAGCTAGGTATTGCAGTGAGGTTGTTTTTGGTAACACTATAACTGAGGGTTTCTTCCCAAAGAATGCAGATTTTGCCCAAGCAAGCTGGTAACATGATAAAATGCATGTTACTTTCTCAAAACAAAACAAAAATTGTGAAAAACTGACAGTTCTCTATGTGTTTGTAGCTCCCAAGCATAACATGTAACATGACTAGCCTTCCAAAACGTCTTATAATTTGAAATGGAGGTAGTAGCAAAGAACAGAAATGGCCAGATCCGGTCACAATCAGCTTCAAGTCTCACTTTGGCCGCTCGTTTCTCTTCACGGGAACTCTTGGCCCAGCTGCAGCGAGCGTTGGCTGCCGAGCCTCAACAAAACAGGATTTGGCATGCGCGGCATGGCGCCGCCCGTCTCCCTGCTCCCCTCCTCCTCGCCCTCGCCGCCGTGCCATCGCGTCCTCCGCCGCCGTGCCAGCCTCCGGCCGCTAGCGCCTCCGTTGCCACGGCGCCCACTCCTCCGTCGCCTCTCGGATGACAACAACAGCAGCAGCGAGTGCTCGCCTCGGCTGCGCCATGTCCGCCCGCCTGCAGCCGTGTCCATCATCGCCGCCGGCGACCAGTGGGGCAACTGGGCCTTCCTCCTCTCCGCCGCCGCATTCGGCACCTGGTAACCAACCGCGAACCGAGACCTCAGCTCAGCTCCTGGAGTACGACGCGATTGATGGGTTTCATTAGTTCATCAGGGCGGAGGAGAGGACTGCATGGGGCGCGGCGCTGAGCGGGGCGCTGGTGAGCATCCTGGCGGGGCTCGCGGCGTCGTCGGCGGGGCTGGTGACCCCCGGCGCGCCGGCGCACGGCGTCGTCATGGAGTACCTCCTCCCGGTCGCCGTCCCGCTCCTGCTCCTCGGCGCCGACCTCCGCCGCGTCGTCCGCACCACCGGCGACCTCCTCAAGGCCTTCCTCATCGGATCGGGTAACTGCCAAGATCCTTTATTTTCGTCTTATCTTTTGTCTTACATAAACAGTCAACGAAATTCGTGGCCACTCCCACTCAGATTCTAGTGTGATTAATTTTTTTTTTTTGACCTGGTAGTGTGATTAATTCGTGATTAGTTCATTCATGTCTAATGGTTGGTGTAATTCGACATGCTAGTTGCGACTGTGATTGGCACGACGGTGGCCTATTTGCTGTTCCCGATGAGATCGCTCGGCCAAGATAGCTGGAAGATCGCGGCTGCTCTCATGGGGAGCTACATCGGCGGAGGTAATTAACTAACTAACTCACCAGCTAGTAGCTGAATCATTCCTGAATGGTACGGCCGGTGATCGATGAACGCGCGGTCATGGTGTGATCTAATCATCCGAGCTTGTGAATGATTCATGGGGGCAGCGGTGAATTTCGTGGCGATCTCGGAGGCCCTGGGCACGTCGCCGTCGGTGGTGGCCGCCGGCGTGGCCGCGGACAACCTCATCTCCGCGCTCTACTTCACGGTCCTCTTCTCGCTGGCGTCCAAGATACCACCAGAGCCCAAAACCTCGTCCCAGGACGACGGCGGCGATCCCCGGGGCGGGATGTCCGTGCTGCACGGCGGCGTGGCGCTGGCGCTGTCGTTCGCGATCTGCAAGGCCGGCACGTCCATCGCCGCCTTGCTCGGCGTCGCCCAGGGCGGCACGCTGCCGTGCGTGACGGCGCTGGTGGTGCTCCTGGCGACGGCGTTCCCGGGCGTGCTGGGCGCGCTGGCGCCGAGCGGCGAGACCATGGCGCTGATCCTGATGCAGGTGTTCTTCACGGTGGTCGGCGCCAACGGCAGCGTGGTGGACGCCGTGACCAAGGCGCCCACCGTGTTCGCGTTCGCCGCGGTGCAGGTGGCCGTGCACCTCGCGGTGGTGCTCGGGGTGGGGAAGGCCGTGGGGCTGGAGAGGAAGTCGTTGCTCATCGCGTCCAACGCGAACGTCGGCGGGCCGACCACCGCGGCCGCCATGGCGACGGCGAAAGGGTGGAGCTCGCTCATCGTGCCGGGGATACTTGTTGGGATATTTGGGATCTCTACGGCCACCTTCCTTGGCATCGGGTTCGGCATGTTCGTGCTAAGGAGAATTTCAGGATTTTAGTTGACCTAGAACAGTGTTTACCATGGTGAAATTGCAATTATAGCCTTTTCTTCATCCTTTTTTGAAAACTATATAATGAGGGAACGGGCACCACTTTGCTGGATTCCTAAAAACATGAACTATGTACTAGTACTTTCTTTTTGAACAGTTAAAGGGATTAAAGAGATCTCGATGGAACTTCATTCAAACTACACGTGGCAGATACAAATTACAAAGAGACCCTTCACATGGCTCACCCTAAAGAACCTTATATTTGAAGACAAGGCCTCTGTATTTACAAAAAGCACCCTAACGAAAAGAGCAAATAAGCAATCAAGGACAGTGGCTGCCACAGGTCATCGGCGATCTCCACATGTGGACGCCGAAATCCGAGAGCTGGTTGGTCAAGAACTCTCCTTCGACAATGATATCCATCCACCGGCCACCTCTAGAAATCCGGGGACAAACCGCTTGGCTTTCTAGAGACGTTAAGCTCCGGCAATGGATCAAAGAAATGGCCTCCACATTGGAGGTTGAAGAAGGGCGGCCTTCTCGGCCAAGAATCACAGCGACACAATGGCTATCATGTGTTCCGCACAAGAAATGCTCCAGGACCGCCCTAATCTTCCATCAGCAGCAACCCACTCTGACTCCCTTCCGCCACCATGCCGGCCAAGGAGAAGAGCAGAGATCTCGCCAACGAAACAGATCTGAGCAGCCACACAAACCGCGGGCTTATTGAGAGAGGGTAGACAACGAGATTCTCGTCGTTCATCCTCGGCTCCAACCTCAGGAGCTCGACGAGCATGAGAACCCCCGCCGCCAGCCATCAGAAGCCGCCTGAGAGCTTCAACGCCTTGATCTCCTTCGGCAAAACACCGTACTCCACATGGGTAAAAACATCTAGAGCTAACCTACTTCTACTATGAACAAGGAGGAGCCGGGCTCCTCCCCCACCTCTCTCCCGCCGGTGAGGCCGCCAGAGACGAGAGGGGGAGGAGCCGTGGAGAAACGGGAGACTCCCACAACAGAGAGTGTAGGGGAGAGAGGAAGAGAGGAGAGAAATGAGAGCCTCGCGACGTGCTAAAAATTCGAAAACAAAAAATCATCAAAAGGAAATAATACGAAGCAAATAATCAACAGTGGGCTAGCCCTATTGTCAAAAAAAAAAAGAACACAGTGGGCTAGCCCGTTAGTAGAGGGCGGTCCAGCTTTCTAAAATGCTGCACGGCCGGCCCACCCAGACATCTCATAGGAAATCGAAATAAACCCTTTTCCAGGGTGCTCTCTGCAAATTCTCCTCGTCTGTCGCTCGCTCGCTCTCGCCCCCAAACAAATCCCAAGGAGAGAAGCGGAGGTCGGCTAGGGTTTCGATCCCCCGCGCGCGGCGTAGAGATCGGAAGGGGAGATGACGACGGCGGCGCGGCCGACGTGGGCGCCGGCCAAGGGCGGGAACGAGCAGGGCGGGACGCGCATCTTCGGGCCCTCCGGGAAGTACTCCTCCCGCGACCTCGCCGCACACACCTCCCTCAAGCCCAGGTAACACCACTCACCGATCCATCCATCCTCGTCCGCCAGCTCCTGCCGGCTCAGGGATCTCGCGCGCGCGCGCGCACGGCGTTTAGTTGCTTGATGATTGAATTCGGCGGTGGGAAAGGGATAGGGTTCGTCCCCGTGGGGAACTGGTTTTTACCACCGGGTTCAGACCGTGGTGGCTGGACGTGCTCTTCAGCTGTGTGCGGTAGAAATTGCTACGGACAGACGCCCACCACCAGCTCTCTTACCTCGCCCCAAGCTGGGGCTGGTATACCGCCTACTCTCTAGTTGTTTTGCATCTCTTCAGAGCATGAATGAATTGGCCGGTAAACTCACTTTGCTCCACCATCGTCTGCAAACGCACTTGCTGCTACCTGGTTCAAGGTTTTTAGGAGTAGGCCGATTTCTACACAGAGCAACAAACCCACGCGCTTACTTTCCTTGGAAACATAATACTCCGTGCAAGTTCGACATGCATCCCAATTATGACCAGGTCTCGGCGATAAATCCACCACATATTCTCAGTTTCGTCGGCCACACCTCAACATCTTCTACTGGAAGACCACCCTGTTGGCGTAAAACTCCTTGCAACGCAGCTGTAACGTCAGCGGGCATTCTGTGGTGGATAGACTAACCAGCAACGCATGTCGCGGCCTCCTCAGAGGATAGCATGTTCAGCACTCTTGCGCCGCGCTGCTCCCTTGTTTTGGCTTGCACATAGACCTGATGAGGTTGATCCCTAGGAAAAGCAGCGAAGAAACCACCACCCTTTTCAAGGGACAGCACCCCCTGCTCCTGGGCACGGCTTAGCCAGAATTCCTTGCACAAAAAATCATTATCTTGGTTTGTACAGCCAAAGAAGAATAGAACAGGAGCTCCTGGTTCTGATGTACTCTGCACACCCTTTCCTCCACGAATGCTCGGAACGGTGCGCGTCCTGTCCCTGGTCCAACGAGCAAGAGAGGAACTGATGGCCATGGAGGAGGCAGGGATCCTCGCTGTATCCAACATGTTATAATACTCTCTTCATCTGTACAGAGCCACGCTAGCCATGTAGAGCAGGAACCATGTCGTCTCCTCTTTAGAGGAGGAGTACATATGTTCCTCATCTGGGGTTTACTATTTGGCCAGAATCAACTTAAAGCACATACAGCTAACTAATACTTCAGCCTTCACGCGATTGTTTTGTTTATTGACCTAGACAAACCCCGAGTGAAGTTGGCCGGCAGTTTTAGTGACTTCCTCAGATATCTTCCTCTCGGTATGTACTGACCTTCGCCCTCTTATGTGCAGGAAAGAGGGGCAGCAAACTCAAGAGGAGGTGCAGAAGAGGAATCTCAGGGATGAACTTGAGGAGCGCGAGCGCAAGCACTTCTCGTCCAAGGATAAGTCCTATGTTGGTAAAACCTCCGGGTCTATATTGCGCTTTCGTGCTTGCAATAAATTCTCTTCTGTGATGTTTGTCTTTTGCTGTTACCACATATGTGAATTGTAAGCGATAAGTTCAACCTCTTTCTCCTTGCAGACGAGAGGGACCGGCGAAAAAGTTCAGGCCTGCTCTTAGAAGGTCGGTGAAACTAATGCTATAGCAAAATCTGTTTAGTGTTTGCGTGTGTTGAAGGCAGCATGATGATTTACTTGCTCTGTTCTTCTGGCAATTGCAGGTTCAAAACGGGATGAGGACAAGATAGTTCCACGGGAAATTGATGCAGATGACTCTGACGTGGAGCCCAGAAGTGACGATGAAAGGTCTGTTTATATCTTGCTCGGTATTTAATAAATCATGCTAGTACAATTACAGATGAGACTCTTCTTGATGTTGCATGGATGGGATTAACTGGGACTCCCTCCGTCCCAAAATAAATGTCTCAACTTTTTCTAGATACGGATGGATCTATAACTACAATGCGTCTATATACATTCGTATCAGGCAAAGCTGAGTCACTTATTTTGGGACGGAGGGAGTAAATCTTCTAACTGCATTAATAAATGGATTGGAGCTGAAATGGTTCTTTCCGTGTTATACGTAATATCTACCATAAATTTTCGTATTTGGGTGATTCGTTTTCATACACTCCTGACCATGCTTAGTTCATTCTAGTCGGGACGTGTTTACAGCAAATTGTAAAATGGAAAAAAGAATGGGGCACAAACTGTTTCAACATTTTGTTGAGGGTCTTGAGTTATTTTGGGACACGGCTGCTTATTTGGGCCCTTTTTTGGTACTTAAACTGATCATTTCAGTTTATTCTAGCTCTTACTCATCAAATTGCAACTTTTATGCAGTGATGATGATGATGACGATGATGACACTGAGGCTCTAATGGCAGAGCTCGAAAGGATCAAAAAAGAAAGAGCTGAGGATAAGCTTAGGAAGGTTTGTGTTTTCTTCTCTCTATAATCATTTTGAGGTACGCTTTTTTTCTTTAGGTTTAAATGGTTAATTTTAAGTTCTATGCCCCTGTGTTTTCTGCAGGACCGCCAGCAAGCAGAAGAAGAGGCCAAGCTGAAGGAGGCTGAGCTGATGCGAGGAAACCCGCTGATCAACATGAATAATGCTGGCTCCTTCAATGTGAAGAGAAGGTTAAAACAATATTGTTCTTTTTTGTGTCGTATTATTGCCTTTTTTCTAAGAATGTTGCCTTGCTTTATGGTGACCATAATCCTGCTCTTTATATGTGTCCTTCACAGGTGGGATGATGATGTTGTATTCAAGAACCAGGCTCGTGGAGAGACCAAGACACCAAAACGGTTCATCAATGATACCATCAGAAGTGATTTCCACCGCAAGTTTCTGCATAGGTACATGAAATGATGTTGCTGCATACTTTTTGTTGCCTGGAGGTTTATGTCATGGCCTCGGGAAAGAGCTTGTGATGTTTCTGTATTCTGAATGATATGTATGACATAAATGTAACATTTACCTTATCTGAATGGTGATATTAACCCTGAGTGAAGAACCCACTGCTTGTGTATAATTGATGATGTGTTGTCACTTCTGTCAATGTTATTGTTTACTATTTGAATTCAATCAGATGTTCTCTAGTCACACTGGAAAATTAGTGTGTGGTGTACTCAGTTTGTGTGACTATACAGAAGCATGTTGGAACATGTCTTCATTTTAGCTGAATTCATTGAGCACTTGAAACACCAATTTACTTGGTCTTCTCTTGAGAGAATAGTTTTAACTTAACTGTTAACCAAAATTCCTTCCTATTTGTGAGTACTTTGCTTTTGATTGCTTTCTGATTAGGCTAGAAGGATAGTTAATGAAAGTGTTCAGCAGAACAAAGTGGCTGGTTATCCTCCTATAGTTCTCAGGCTGTTTGGCCACTTTTGTGCCGGCTGGTCGGGAGGGGCATTTTTGTTAATCTCGTTTGATTGATCTGTCAATTCAGCTTGCACATGCTGTATTTTTTAGCGATCTGGGTAAAAAGATGCCTTCCAGCTGCTTGCCCTCTTGATTTGGTCGTTTGATGTTCAGATAATGTTGCTTGTTGTCAGATGAAGTGGATCGTTTTCCTCCTTTTTTTGGGGTCTATTCTGGTTTGGCCTCAATATTTATTTATTGTTTTTTTTGCTATGTGAAATTTAACCTCTATTTACTTGCTGGCCGATCTCATCGTAAAAAAGATTTTAAGTGAGCCTGCAATTGAAGTTGTGTTCTTGGTTTGTGGTTCTTTCTGTTTGATTAGGGTCTGGTTTTTGTGATTACTGTAGAAGTAGTGAGAGTTTAGCCGAGCAAAGTGGCAGGTTACCCTTTGCCTCTGTATCATGGCAATGAAGTCGTTGTGCTGCTCGGAGATTGATATCCTGTTTCTCCACTATTAGCTGGCCACTTTTCAGGGGCTAGTCCGGAGGGGCTAGGGAACATTTCTTGTTTTCCTCCTTGTTTAATTGGTTAGTCAACTCTGCTTGCACCTGCTGAGATCTTTATAGAAGATGCATTTGCTTCTTAATTTTATGATTTTGTTGTTTGATGATCAGACAATCAGGCTTTGTTATCATATTCACCATGTATTTTCTATCTCAAATCCATTTATTTTGTTACATCAAAACTTAACTCCGTTAATTTGCTGGCCCTTCTAGCGGGAAAGTAAGCCTGTTATTAAAGTATTTTTCTTGGTTTGCGGTTTTTGCTGTTTGATTAATATCTGATGTGTGATTACTGTAGAAGTAGTGAGAGTTTAGCCGAGCAAAGTGGCAGGTTACCCTTTGCCTCTGTATCATGGCAATGAAGTCGTTGTGCTGCTCGGAGATTGATATCCTGTTTCTCCACTATTAGCTGGCCACTTTTCAGGGGCTAGTCCGGAGGGGCTAGGGAACATTTCTTGTTTTCCTCCTTGTTTAATTGGTTAGTCAACTCTGCTTGCACCTGCTGAGATCTTTATAGAAGATGCATTTGCTTCTTAATTTTATGATTTTGTTGTTTGATGATCAGACAATCAGGCTTTGTTATCATATTCACCATGTATTTTCTATCTCAAATCCATTTATTTTGTTACATCAAAACTTAACTCCGTTAATTTGCTGGCCCTTCTAGTGGGAAAGTAAGCCTGTTATTAAAGTATTTTTCTTGGTTTGCGGTTTTTGCTGTTTGATTAATATCTGATGTGTGATTACTGTAGAAGTAGTGAGAGTTTAGCCGAGCAAAGTGGCAGGTTACCCTTTGCCTCTGTTTCATGGCAATGGAGTCGTTGTGCTGCTCGGAGATTGATATCCTGTTTCTCCATTATTATCCGGCCACTTTTTTCCAGGGGCTGGTCCGGAGGGGCTAGGGAACATTTCTTGATTTCCTCCTTGTTTAATTGGTTAGTCAACTCTGCATGCACCTGCTGTGTCTTATTATTCAGATATCTTTATAGAAGATGCCTTTGCTTCATATTTTTTGATTTTGTTGCTTCATGATCAGATAATCAAGCTTTGTTATCATATTCACTATCTGTTTTCTACCTCAAATCCATTAATTTTGTTATGTGCAAACTTAACTCCATTTGTTTTCTTGCCCTTCTAATGGGATAGTGAGCCTGTTATTAAAGTATTTTCTTGGTTTGTGTTTTTTGCTGTTTGTTTAATGTTTGATGTGTGATTAGTGTAGAAGTACTGATTAGTGCGTTTAGCCGAGCAAAGTGGCAGGTTACCCTTTGCGTCTGTTTCATGGCAATGGAGTCGTTGTGCTGCTCGGAGATTGATATCCTGTTTCTCCATTATTATCTGGCCACTTTTTTTTTCAGGGGCTGGTCAGGTGGGGCTAGGGAATATTTCTTGATTTCCTCCTTGTTTAATTATTTAGTCAACTCTGCATGCAACTTGCTGCATCTTATTAGTCAGAAATCTTTATAGATGATGCCTTTGCTTTTTTTTTTTTTGATTTTGTTGTTTGATAATCAGATAATCAAGCTTTGTTATCATGTTTACTATCTATTTTCTACCTCAAATCCATTTATTTTGTTATGTGCAAACTTGACTCTATTTGTTTGCCGCCCTTCTAATGGGAAAGTGAGCTTGTTATTAAAGGATTTTTCTTGGTTTGTGGTTTTTGCTGTTTGATTAATGTCTGATGTGTGATTGGTGTAGAAGTAGTGAGAGTTTAGCCAAGCAAAGTGGCAGGTTACTAGGTTAGCCTTTGCCTCTACTTCTCATGGCATCGGAGTCGTTGTGCTGCACGGAGATTCAACATTTCTGGTTCTCATACAGTTTGATGTGCACTTTCCTTGGGGCTGGTGATTGAGGCCAGGTGGACATATTTTTCTTGGTTGAATTGGTCCAGCTGGCTCTCGCATTATTCGTAATCTTCACTGATTGGGACTGAGTTCAAATGTTCTAGAGAAATTGGATGACTTATCTGTAAATTCATTTGATTTCGTTGGTTTATGTTCATCTTGTTATCACCATATACTTGGCTACTACTGGAGCTGCTCTTCCTAAAACTGCCTCCCTTTCAAATTTTTGGTTTGCTCTGACTCGTGTTTTTTTTTGGTTGGTTTCTGATTTGGACTGTTGAGGCGAGCAAAGTCACGGGCCGTCCACGGCCCCGCCAGCCCAGCCCAATTAAAACGTTGAAGCGAACACCCATGGCAGGGGCAAAAATGTGATGGGCTCCCGCTACGCGTTCGCTACCGCCGTCATGCCGCCCTGTCAGGATTAGGTCTTCGAGAATCGAGACTTCTCCATCTCCCCGCTCACCTTGTACACACGCCACGCTGCCGCGCTATGGCCGGATAAAATCCGCCCACCTCTCCATCCTCTCCCTCTATCCGCTCAAACGGCCGCCCCTCCCTCCCTCTGCTCCCCTTCTCTCACCACAACCAAGCTCACCCTGTCCCAGCAGACCTTTGCGGGGCTCCCGGCGGCCGGCTTGGTTCTTGGGGATCCTCAACCGCACGCGTCCGGTGAGGTTGATGTGGTGCTCCACACATCCGGCGAGTTCGGCTGGGAGCTGAAGATGTTCGGTGAAATCCATGGGAAGTTGCCGAAGAAGATTCGCAAGAAGGTACTCTCCTCCTCTCTTACTCTGAAATTACAGAATCCATGAGTATACTGTGAAATTATACCCTAGAGTCCAAACTGCTAGTGTCCCACAAAGTCTGCTTGGACCAAAGTCAGCTCGCAAGCTGACGCCCTTCCCACACCTCCAAATATTCACCTGCCACGCCCTTGTTATATGATCCTGCTACTGCAGCTTGATGCGATCTTGCCTGCTTTGCCGATGTGGTGCCTGGTGCGGATCGTTTTGGTTCTGCAGCTCAGCCTGATCTAGGCTATGCTGAATGAGCCAGGCAATCTTTGCTTCTTGTTGATGCTTGGCTGTATGCTCCTCTTTGTAATAATTTCTTTTTACATGTACATCCATGTATTAAGCATGTGGTCAAAAGTGGCACTTCCAGCGTGGAGCAACCTTGAAATATATCCTAGATTTTGGTACTACATTGGCTGTTATGATGGCGATCTGAACCAGATAAGAAGATAGAAAAATGTAATCAAGATTTCAAGAGTTACAATGGCACAATCTTAACGATACGGAATATCTTAATGCCAGATCCTGATGTGCACACTTG
Organism: Lolium perenne; assembly: GCF_019359855.2. NCBI lineage: Eukaryota > Viridiplantae > Streptophyta > Magnoliopsida > Poales > Poaceae > Lolium > Lolium perenne. Next base: position 2,736,556 of record NC_067250.2, on the reverse strand, counting down.
TTCTACGGTTTCTATTTTATGTTGAGTCAGGAAAGGGTTCCTCAACTGGTTTCTTGAACTGCAAGTCCAGCGAGACCTGTGGGGGGTTCGGAAAGTTAATGATTCTCGTGTAGATCAGAGGCCAGTCTACATTTCTAAACGGCATGTTTGCAGTACTCAAGTGCATATGATTATTTAAGTTCTAATATGGAGTCAGTATGTATCTTGTTAAAAGGAATTCCAGCCTTTTTGATGACCAGGCCTTGACACGTTTTGCATGTGCATTGTTTTCACTTCTGGTGCCTCCTACTGGGGACTCTAATGGAACCAAGGATGAAATTCCCTATGTACCAAGGACTGCCCCTGCTCTTGAACTTGCTGACATTGATATAGCAATAGGTATTACTGGAACTGAGGTATTACAAGGAATCTTATGGAAATAAAGAATTCCCCTATTGATGATAAACCATTTGTGTTGTGCGGTGAACATTGTGATGTAACTATGCTGCATCTATTTTTCTCATGTGACTTCAGTCATAATCTTTGGTGGAAGGTTGGAGAAGAATGGAATACTGATTTTCATTTCATTAATATGTTGATTGAAGCAAAAAAGAAAAGAAAATATCTTCAAAGTTGCTACGATTGCTTGCCTGCTGTACTTTTTTAAGAACCCTCTTTAAGATATTAGACATAGGGTTAAGCCAGTCTTAGAGATGGAACCAGGATTGGTTAGAGCTGATGTAATTCTGTTCGTTTTTTCCTCCATTGCACATATCCATATATATAAAAAGTTGACGCAGTGGAGGTCTTGCCGACTGTATTTGCGTTAAAAGAAAAACGGGTGCTAAATCTAAAAGTGTCGCCGTTCAGTAGGAATGTAGTAGTATGTAGCACGTTTGCTCCCATGTGTAATTAATTAGTGCCAGTTTGAACTGACTTTTGTTTTTGTTAGAAATAGGATAGCTTTGATACTAAGCTAACTAGGAAGTTATTAAGATTTGCTTAGATCATAAGCTAAGTAGGTAGTTACTTTTGTCCAAACGCTGTAATCCCGAAGGGATGTCTTTGTAACCGCCTTATAGGCGTCTGTTCGGTGGGTATATATACCCCCAACAATCATCAATGAAAGATCACTTGATTCTCTCACTCATTAGTTCTTAAACACGTTATCAGCACTGCCTCTACCGAGAGCAACATGAGAGATTGAGAAGAGGAAGGAAAGAAATATCAGGGAGGAAGCTTAGTCGTCTCCGCCGGCGTCTTCGTCACTGGCCCTCGTCTACTCGCACCGGCGCGAACAATCACGGCGTCCCACGCCCGCGGCAGCGGTCCTCGACCATGCTCACACGAGCGCAGAGGCAACGCCGGCCCCGGCGCTCGTCCTCCTGAGACGGCCGTGGCCCTCGGCCCGGTTCCTCGTGGTGGCGTGGCAACCAGGCGCGGCGAAGGCGACGACCGATGGCGGCGGCCGCGGCCGCGGCCTCTGCCGGCGACGCAGCGGTGCCCTCCGTCCACCAACCCGCAGGGCCGATGTTCTTGAGCACTGCAGCACGGCCAGTGCCCCGCGATGCCCACTGGCAACGCGCGGTGCGCTCGTCCTCTAGGCGGCGCCAGAAATCGATGCAACGAGTCCACCCTTCAGGCCTTCACACCCCTTCTCCTCAATCGGCTCCACAACAGAAATTTATGCGGTGGCCACAGCGACCGGCCGGGTTGCCATCGCACAGCAAAGTTGGGCAGAAGCAAACGAATCCATTGATTCCTATCTATCCACGCAGGAAGGATAGGAAACCTTATCTCTTGGTTGTTTTCGTTTACTCCTTCAGATTTAGTAATTTATGCAAATGTCCCTGTAGTTTCTGGTTCAGACTCTAGGCTAAACTGATACTTACAAATTAGCTCTCTAGCTTTTGCATGTTACAGACGAGTCATCCTATTCGTGGGACTTTGCATATTTTTACATTACCGAGGTTTTCGACCAACTGCTTATTGTTGTTTACATTTAAGCCTTTAGCATTACAACTACTACAGATCATATGGTCTTGCTAAATTGCATGAAATAATTATAATATGGTCTTGCTAAATTGCATGAAACAATTATAATTATGTACAATTTTACATCATGTAAAAGTACCACGTCAAGCCCTCAAACTTCCACATATTGGGCTAGAATATTTTACTCAAATTTCGCATATTTCTGAAATATATAGTGTTGTATATATTTGCCTCTAGCATTTTATATAACATGCAATTTGATACAACAATTTTATTTTGCAATTTAAATCAAATTTTCTTGTGAAATTCTCATTCAAAATATGAGATACAATTGCCAATAAAATATGTGACTACCTCAAATTTAATCTTTCATTATCCACCATGTTTTAATGAGAGATGTACTCCATAAATATGGGAAAAATCTACAATGTGTTAACTTACTATTTGAGATCAACACACATATATGGCATGCATGGAAGCACTAGCTTAACATTCAATTGTTCCTCTAGAGCATACTTGTTGTTTACCAAATGAAAATTTTACTATCAAAGTAAAATTGAATTCCGGCATGATCACTATATGCTTTATTTTACATTGGTATTACATAAAATTATGGAACCTACATCATAGAACTATTATCGTGTCATATGTCTATCAAGACAAAAATCCATCATACATGACACTAATTGAGTTTCTCACAAAACTACTATAGGTTCTCCATTATATGGTGATAATTGTATTCACTATAAATAACCAATGTCAAAAATACATATCTATGTTTTGGCAATGAATTTAACATCTCCCATCACTTTGGGTAAGAAGTCCAAAGCATTGATAGAAGTATCATTTAATATCTCAATATTGAATGTCTACTCCATGGTCATTAATTAAGGAATTACCTCGGCCATTAATATGCTCAATCGAAGCATTTTCACAAACTTATTTACTATCATAGTAAATGATTTGCATGATCATCTCATGCAAGGCTAAAATCTCCATCAAAGGAATTCACTAAACTCATATTAGATGAGAGAAAATGGATAAATATCTATTCCTCTCTAAAATCTCCACCAAGGAGATATTTGTTGTATAAATACAATGTTAATAGGTTCTCATTCACTTTTGAGGATTTCTAGTCCATTGATGTTATTCACTTCTGTTGTCTATAAAATCAACTCCAAGTTTATATTTTGTGATTAGGCAATTTCAAATATGTGCCTGATTCAAAAACCTCAATGCACTTTACATCCTACTTTGATGGTAATGCACATACATCATCGTCTTTATTTCAGGATATATATATATATATATATATATGTTATCTTCTTATGAAGATTCATTAGATACACCCTACGGGTGATATATAGCACGACCTGAAATTCAAGTATTACTCATAATACTAAGAATCTCAATGGTCTTGAAAAGAACCATGAGAAATCAATGTAAAGTGGAGGTAAAATGACAAGCATAAACATAATGGCCGTGTTAAAAGGGGATAACATAACTCTCAAGTTCATCAAAGATGTTATTGTATGAATCATTATACATATGAAATCCCAATTCCCAAGACTTTTGGTTGGATTATTCCCCTAAATTCATCATATAATATGAGTTCAACTGGATAATTTTGAAGGTCACTTCGATAATTTTGAAGCTCACTTCAATAAACACCAGAATATAATATGGTTATGGATTGTACTTATATTCTTCATCATGAAGAAAACAAAAGTGTAATCCGGCAGGAGATACACTCCTTCACAATAACATGTTTCTTGTGGAATAAAATTCCCAATAGATTTTTGGGACTTCATTTTGTCTCATGACTATCCAAATATGTCATTTAACATATACGCATACTATTAAATGTGGTATGTTGTCCATTAATATCATGTTTCTCATACATGACATTTCAATGTATGAAGTAAATTCATACTAAACTTTGTTGCGTCGAAACTAATTTTTTCAGATTTTGATGAATCTAAGATTTTTCATAATCTCCTTGATCACCCATTATAGGGATAATGCGAAAAATTAGTGAAATTTTGCTGGTCACAATTTACAAGTTGCAAAATTCTCAAATCATTAGATTTTTTGAGCACCTAATGTGCCATGAGAATTTTTTTTCTTCTAAGTCTCTCACACTCCACTCAAATTACTTGAATTTATTCAAGAAGATACTTGTTGACTATTCAACAACTATCCGGGTCATATAAGTATTTCATGGTATTGATAGACACATCTAGTGGATGGTCTTACATGGGTCTTTAATCTCCACAGATCCATGATTTTACTAAATTAATTGCTCAAATTATCAAATTAAGAGCAAAATATTATATATATTGGTTAAATCAATACTAATATTTTTTATGAGCATTCATGATTTTACTAAGTACCTGCGTGTACATACCCAGAATAGTGCAACTAAATTCTTTGTCAAAAGAATCAAACTAATTAAATGGCCACTGCAACAAAATTTTGATATACCAACATATTGTTGGAGACATGCGGTCTTACACGCCGTAGATCTAATCTAGATCATTACAGTTGCTTATCATACTACTTTCCCTTGTAGTAAGTACGTGGAAATCAAACAAGTATTTCCCATCTGCGATAATTCGGTTATATACCGGTATCACCACCCCATCGTACATCATGGGCCCTCACATCAATTTGGGATCTATGTGATAAATAACTTAGGTATAATTGTTTATCCGTCAAATGCCTCAAGACCCTAACAAGGGAGTTATTGATAGCCCGTACGCTGATTGCATTTGCAATAACGACATTTTTCGGCATTAGGGGAAGATTAGTACCACAAAGAATGCCGATAAATAAATAATAAATGTCATAGACTTTCAGTCCTTATATTCACGTACTTGAGAATCTAAACGACAAGTTTAGTCATAAATTTGCAACACATTGTAAATCTGCCACATACATTTACTCGTGACAAATATGTCACAAAATCATATTATGCATGCAACCTATGTGCCAAAAGAGTGAAGGTACCTAATGTAACCACTTTCCTCCAAAATGAGAGCAAAAGGGGGAGAAAATTGGCCACATGAGATATAAATTCTCACATGCTTCCGCGGAATAGAGGAAATTATATCCTCAACAAGTAAATGTAGTTCAACCTCAAGTTGAATAACACATAGTGGATGCTCATCATCCAAACCCAGCACAAATGTGCACATAATTTTAGGTGTTGGGACATCGAAACACCTTGACTCCATTGTTATGGGAAATCATGAGGAGTTCAAATATTTTAATCAAATTTCCACAAATCTTATTGATTCAACAGAATCATACAACAAAGACTACATTTTGTCGACAAATATTTATTCTTAAAATTGCTAAAACCTTTGGGGCCCTGAACCAAAGTCCATGGCAGAGTGCCTAAAGCACTCATATGTTGGTTCAACTAGAAGGATGCAATTGAATAAGAATAGCACTCACTCAATAAGGGAGATATTTACCATCGTAATACCTATTCCTCATAAGCATCTTCCCTCTGGAAGGCAAATGACTTTTTGTTAACAACAAAAAAAAACAATGAGGTGGTGATAAAGTGAGGCTTGTAGCGCAAGGGTTCACGCAGAGACCCGACATCAATTATATATGATGTAACATACCCTATTGGTATAAGTGGAATTATGTTTCGATACTAATATTATTGGCAATTATAAATAAACTATCCATGTAGCTGATGGATGTAGTGATTACATAATCATATGAGTCACTCAATTTGGATATCTATATTAAAGTCCTTAAGACTTATAAATCCAAATCCAAAATTAAATCGCAACATATGTGTAATAATACAAAAGTCACTCTATGACTTAAAATAGTCAAACACAAATTGTGTGGTACATTTGACTATAAGAGGTCCTTCTTATAAAGGATTACTCGTACAGTGATGATTGCTTATATGTTGTCATAAACAAAATCCCTAATTGGATTCTACATGACATTTGTATATATCAATGCTTTTATCATCAAAGTATATAATATACATGAAAGGTCCTTGCAATCATATCAAGACGGAGATTTGGATTGAACCAAGTATTAACCAAGTTTATAACTTGAGTATATTCCTTTGGAATACATATATATCAGTCTTTACATGTCCATAAAGTTTTGGAGAAATTAAATATGGATAAATCAAATCAAAAATACATATGGTCACAATATCCCTAAGAGGGATACAAATTCATTCATACATTGTAGTAGTGATGAAGTGATATTGGACCTCTTGTTCCATATCTCAATACAAACTACATCATGAATGTGAATATTTTGTTGTCAACTTCTTTAAAGTGCAAGCCCCAACTAAAAGATTAGTGTAAGTAATATCCTCCGATATATTTAAGGCTCAAACGATCTTGATTAATTCCCTTAGGAATATCAAGATTTGACCATAGTGTAATCTACATTGGCTATAATTACCGATCCCGAAAATGCCATATCATAGACTGAATTCAATGAAAGAGCCTTCTAACTAAGAGAACAAAATAGGCTCAACTGACCACATTCAAGATTATGTGGTTGAGATTCAACAGAATCACCCACCATTATTTATCAGATTATACCACTTGTATTGCTCAAATGCATAAGGGTTAAATTAATATTTTCCAAACTAGGGAGATAAACACTTTGCAAACATATCATGTGAAATCTAACAGATTTATTCACAGTGCTTTACATATTCCCATATTCCTGAATTTAAGTTCATGGATTGGCGTGAGACAACTCTTAGTCTTGCAAAGTCCAGGGGGAGTAAAACTCCCAAATTATAACCCGTTGATGATCATTAGATCATATATTGTACTCTTTTTCCCTTAATGAGTTTTTCCTAATGGTTTCTCATAAAAGGTTTTTAATGAGACGATATAAATACAAGTGTTAAGATATGCCACATTGTTTTCTCCTTATATTTTTCCCATTGGGTTTTAAAGGAGTTTTCCGTGGCACATCATATTGCACTCTTTGCAATATTTACACAAGATATATGTCGTACCTCCTATTTTCCCCGCTGGGGTTTTTAAAGGAAGTACAAAAGGCATATTTATTGTTCTCCAAACTCATTCGTGAGGTTTTTCCCTTCTCTATGGTTTTCTCATATGAGTTCTCATGGAGACAACAATCTTTACATGTTGTACTATTTTCTCCTTATTTTTTCCAAAGGGTTTAAAGGAGTTTTAACAACATATCAACTACAACTCTCCTCATATTTTTCCCACAGGGTTTTTGGGGGAGAGATTTTAAAGATGATGACTTTCAAGATGATACAAAGATCACAATTGTTTACAAGGACATCCTCACATAAAAAGCAAGAAGACTTTCAAGACTATGCGAGAAGGTCTTGAAGATTATACAAGAGACAGCATTGTCCAAGGGGGAGTGTTAGAAATAGGATAGCTTTGATACTAAGCTAACTAGGAAGTTATTAAGATTTGCTTAGATCATAAGCTAAGTAGGTAGTTACTTTTGTCCAAACGCTGTAATCCCGAAGGGATGTCTTTGTAACCGCCTTATAGGCGTCTGTTCGGTGGGTATATATACCCCCAACAATCATCAATGAAAGATCACTTGATTCTCTCACTCATTAGTTCTTAAACAGTTTTCTCGGTTGACTTGACGTGGCGCCTGCCAGGTCTTGGATCGACTCCTCACATCCATTCATCCAAGGGCGTTTGCTCCACCCTCTCCCTCCAAACTTAGAGCAAACTCAATCAAACTCAAATCGACCTGACTCACGAGAAAGCCTCCAGATCAATCTCCGGAGAAGCAGCCCGATCACGGTGAGCTGGACGGGACAAGCGAATCTGATGGTAAAAAGTTCCAGGACTGTTAGTGGGACGATCCGGCGATCTGAGACGTTGAATAACATGATCCAACGGGCTAGAACATCAAATCGCTGTGAAGAGTCCTAGGTTGTTCAATTTTACTGTTATGCGGCTGAGTCACAGGTGACTGAGATTCAGTTGTGTCTCAGTCGATCGGTTTTGTGTACGGCGTGTAGCATCATGTTAATTTTCATGTTTTTATTTTCCTTCCAACCGATTCGGTGTAGCATGCAGCTAGCGCTTGGCTTGACGCGGCCATCCACACGAATGAATCATTAGCAAAGTGAAATGAGGTTGCTTGTTTCTCTAAAAAAAATGTACTTAGCTTGTACGTGAGACTTTGGAAGAGAGAAAAAATTCTTTAAAATGTAACATCTAAACCTCGTGCCCAATTTTTTTGAAAAAGTAACTCGTATCAAAGCTTTGTTGCTACTTGCATATTTCAATATAAAATCGCACCTAGTTCAAAACCGGTTGCACATTTGTCGAGAAAAGTGCAACTCATAACAGAAACCGGTTGGAGTTGCACATATTTTGATAGAAAAGTGTAAATCGTACACCGGTTGGAGTATCAAAACAATGTTGATGCTTAAATATTTCTTGGTAAAAGTGCAACTAGTTGAAGACCGGTTGCACGTTTCTCGAGAAAAGTGCAACTCATAGCAGAAATCGGTTGGAGTTGCACATATCTCCTTATGAAAACCATATTGCTACTTGCATATTTCTTCAAAAAGGTGTGGGTTGCACGTTTCTCGAGAAAAGTGCAACTCATAGTAGAAACTAGTTCGAGTTAAACATATCTTGATGAAAACTGTAACTCATATCAAAACAATGTTGCTACTTATATATTTCTTTATAAAAGTGCAACTAGTTCAAGACCAGTTGCACATTTCTTGAGAAAAGTGCAAGTCATAGGAGAACCGGTGGGAGTTGCACATATCATGATAAAAAGTATAACTCTTATGAAAACCCTATTGCTACTTGCATATTTCTTGATAAAGGTGCAACTAATTCAAGATCGGTTACATGTTTCTCAAGAAAAGTGCAACTCGTAGCGAAAACCGGTTGTAGTTGCACATTTTTTTGGAAAATTTGCATATTTCTTAAGAGAGTTGCATATTTGTTGAGAATCATGCAACTCGTATCGAAAACCAATAGAGTTGCACATATCTTGAGAAAAGTGCAACCCATATCAAAATCATCTTCCTACTTGAGAGCTTTTTTGATGAAAGTGCAACTTGTTTCGAAAAACATTTTCTAGTTGCATATTTCTTGAGAAAAATTGTGACTCGTGTCAAAAATAATGAGGATAAAAACATACAAGTTGCACGAAACTCAAATGTATCAAAAGTTAATTGATACAAAAAAGAACAAGATTCTACATATAATATTCTGGAAAATAAATAAAGAATATAGAAAACAAATAAAAGAAAGAAAAAAAGAAAAAGAAAATATGTGCAAAATGAACTGTAGTATTGAAAGCACTCACGAACAAAACATGGAGCATTGCCTAACGTTGTGGTCTCTCTTGCCGAACTAACACTGCACGGTCTGAAGTTCGAATCATGTAGCCCCGCGTTTTACTTTTCATTTTTCAAGTAAATCGAACAGCCATACAGGTCGACTGAGACTTAACGATTTCTCAGTCACCTGAGGATTAGCAAGAAGAAAGAAGAAATAAAAACTAAACAGAAAGAAAGATGGAAAAGACACTAAGGCAGGGACTTAATCCATCTTAGAAAACTATCTCTAACTAAGGCTTCTTGTTGGTCCATCTGTTTCTACCCCTAATTGTTTATCTAAATTACAGGGATGCCACCGCTTTAGTTAAAAAACGATCAACGCATCACCCGTGCTGGTCGTTTGGTCATGATCAAACAAGGAGAGTTCGTAATGTTCTTCCGTTCCGATCTCAAAATAGATAGCTCGATCCGATCGGGACTCCAATTCCAACACAAGAAAGGAAGTAAAATCCGGGTGCATAAAAAGTCCAGCGCTCCTACGTTTTCTCGATCGATCGATTCGGCGATTCGAGCTTCCACCGTCCGGCAGCCCCGACGAATAGCATGCGATATATTGTTGAGCCTCCGATTGAGGACACGACGGAACGATTTCAGTGAGGGCACGAAAGCGGTGAAGGCGGGCTCCTTGGAAGCATAGGAACCATCATGTCCGTAGCGGCAGCACAGGAGGAGGTCATGTTCCGTGCCGTCCCCGCTACTCCAGGAATAGGTGGAGGTGCCGTACAGGTACTCTACCAGCAGGCGCTGCTCAAGGTTGGAGTCGAAGGATGTGCACCGGCGGAGGCGGTTTCCTGCACGACGCTGTCCTGGACTCCAGATCGGGTGGAGCCGTCGCTAAGCTGCTGATGAGGCAATTACAAGGGCCATGCTTGTTGACGTTAAGCATGAGTACGTTGGATGAACTCTTCCAGGAAGGACGTCAGTGGCATCGATTTCGCGATGTTGGCGATGGCGTTTAGCCCCGCAGGTGCTACCGAACATGGAGGCCACCCCGAACAGCTTCTAGGCACGGTGGTACCGACGGCGAGGGCCTGGAGGGAGAAGAGGAACTCGACGGTGTCCTTCGCCGTCCTTGGCCGTTGCACAAACAGGATCTGGTGCGCCTTGGTGTCTACCCAAAGCTTCAAGCTCAGCCGCGCAGCGCCGCTGTATTGGCTGCCAGTGTTGGGATGGTAGAGCATGGCCGTAGCAGGTAAAAAACGGGAGGACGTCCGCCAGCTGCTGATGCGCGCTGGACGACAACATGGTTAACGTCCCAGAGGCACTGCTCGGGACAGGCCCCCTTGGACTAGCAGGTCACGATGTTTCTTCAGTGCCAAGCACCCTACCCCGTTAATCACAGCCAAACCAGGGCCTTGCGTGTCGCCCAGCGAGCAAATATTAGCAGCACCATCAGACACCAACTGGCGCTGCTGGGATGGACAGAGAAATTAGCAGCGGCACCATCAGGCATCAGCCACCAACCGGCACTGCGCGGAAGGAAGGTCTCGAGCGTAGTCTCGCCTTCAAGCATTGGGCTCGTGGGAGATGCTTTCGGTGTCTCGAGCGTGACCACCAGGTTAGCGCATGCCATGCGCCCTTCATGTGCATCCGTTGTCGTCAACCTGGTCATTGGGAGCGATTCTGCCGTGCGCGCTTTCCAGCCGCTCGTTCTCGCTCTCCGGACACTCGTACTCGTTATCCGGACGCACATGCTCCTTGCCAGAGGAGCCACTCTCCGTCCGCTCAGCCTCGTCATACCTCAGAGTCTCGGAGTTGGGCTGAGGTCGTGTGCTGCTCGTCCTCGCCTACAACATCACCGCCAATGCCACCTCCAAGGTGTTGTGAGGAGTTCAATGTCAACGCCAATTTGGACTCGCGCATTCAGTGCCAGTTTGCTTTGATGCGCATGGAGCTCGCTCAGTTGGTTGTTGATCGCGTCGAGGAGGTTTCTCGCCTCCTTCGTGAAGAGGTGGCAAGTCTCAAGTTGTTGTTGGCACGCGTTGGTAATTGTTTGGAGCCGATAGAGGCATGTTCTTCTGGTGGGCAGGAGCTTGCCACCATGCAGGATTCGCTACCGCTGGACTCCGCTATGCAGAAGTCATTTGTGGTTGATGAAGAACATCTCTACAGTAGTTTCTCTCCTTGTGGCAGCCCTAAGAGCAAGGGCATTGATGGGATCTTGGATCCGATGTTGCAGATCATGCCAGAGCTACATGAGTTGTGTGAGGATTCTTCTGTGGTGCTTCCGTTGGTGTTGGGCTCTTTGAAGGCCTTGGCGGTGGCTATGACGCCCTCGGCACCGCAGTCGGAGCCTTGCCAGTCTGTCGCCTCTTTGGATTGTGGAGGAGTGTTGGCTGCTAGCTCTGATGCTCTTTTTGCTAAAGAGCTTTGCGGCTTACTCGCTAGTTTAGAAGCGGCTACCCCTGGATATGGCAAGGATATTGACTGCGTCTTGGCGGGGAAGGCTTCGGAGAACATGATCAGAAAGGTGGAGAAGTCTCTCAAGAAAGTATCTATTAGGGGCAAAAGAAGGAAGAGAGCCATAGCAAGAAAAGCTTCGACATCTGATTGATCGTTGGACTCTTTTTGAGTTGTCATGTTTTTTTTAGTGGGTCTTCCTTGCGTTGTTCTAGTGTTGGCTATGTTGTTCTTGTGTTGGCTAGAGTGGGTGCGACTCTGTTAGGTTTGGTTGTGGGTGTATTGTTTGTGTGGGTTTGATCATGTCGTTGTAGGTTTTCGCCCGGTTTTCTCCTAAAAACGGACACCCTTTTCTTAATTAATAGATGAGGCAAAGCTTTTGCCTCCGTTTCAAAAAAAAAATCAGGCATCAGCCACCAACCGGCACTGCTGGGATGGTTGCCGATGATAATTATGGGGGAGCCAGTCAAACAAACTGGAGACCAGTAGGGGGAAAGAGAGATGCGTGCGTCAAAGATTGGACGGCTTGGGATTTTTTTCCCCTCTGGGATCGATGGATTTTTTTGTGCTCACTGGCCCGCATCTAATTAATCTTGCCCCTTCGATGATGATGATGATGCTGGTGCGTTAATCCCCAGGTCAATCTATGAATTCCACTAACAATTTGGTTTCGTGATTCACGATCATGCAATGAAAATTCAAGAACATGTGGAAAAAAGTTCAGACTGTATCTCGTGGCGTGAGAGCATCCTCACTCGTTGGCGCTCCCCACGCCCAAATCCGGCGAAATTTTCGTCCGGATTGGAGGAAGATTTGGCGTGGGGGGCAGTATATTTCCAGTCGTGTGCTTCCTAAGCGGCGTTTCTCGGGGAAAAAGAGGACGGCTCGGGGAATCCGGACGAAAGAGGAGACACGTGGGCGTGGGCGGTTGGTTTAGCTTCATCCGGAGTCCCCGGGAGACCCCCGGGAAACCGAGGATGGCATGGGGAGTCCGGACGAAAATAGGCTCAAATCCGGATCAAAACGAGAAACCGGGGGCCTGACTGGGCCGTTTTTCGCTGTCCGGATGAAAAAAAGTGGCCGTGGAGGGCTCTGTGGGGAGACGAGTGGAGATGCTCTGACCTTCAAACTCAGCCGGTGCAAGGCAGGCAAGAGATCGAATCCCTGAAGTTGGTTAGACTGTAATGAGTGACACTACTTTGTTTTCTGTTTTTGGTTTCAGCGATTTTTCTCATACAAATTTCCCATGCCATTATTGGGTCTCATCACCTGTGAAGAAGATGATGTTCATATCTGCCCTCTTTTCTCAAGCTGTACTGAGCAGCACTGAATGTATCTTTCTATTCTTAATAGGTGATCCCATTTTCCTGCACATGCAAGGTATCCACCTCATCAAGCCTCTAATTGGTCCACATCATTACTCCTTTTAAACCATGTCATCAGTACACCACGTCATTAGCTAGAAAAAAAACAACACTAGCTGGCCGGCCGATTGATATGAACTTTTGGTTTATCCACCAAATTATTCCTATTGGTAACCGAAACCCACTCCCGAGAAAGGCACTTCCTCTTCACGGCAGAGCAACAGTCTCATTAGCTTACTTTTTTTTTTTGAAAAGAGGGCAAAAGCCTTGCCCAATTCCATTAATTAAGGGAGAGTTTACAAAGAGAACGACCCCAAAAGGAAAAACAAGCGACTACTCTCGCGGCATCAAAGAGTTCACATGTTTAGCTCCCGCGAGAGCCCACAATCTAGCTTCATTTCTAATCTTGTCGAAAACCACCGTAGGGGGGGCGTGCTTGTTCTTGAAAACTCTAGCGTTCCTCTCATTCCATATTTCCCAAGCCACAAGAAGAGTGATGGACGCCACGCCCTTATGCTTCGTCATCAAGTACCACCAATCGATGAAGGTGAGAGTAGTCCAAGTGTTGGGGGGAAAGAAGATGAAGACCAAGCCAATCCTTGATAAGCGCCCAAATGCGGATGGAGAACCGACAATGGACGAAGAGATGCTCCACGGACTCGAGAACCCTATTGCAAAGGGGGCAATTACCGCAATTATCCCAATGGCGCCTCTCCAAACGGTCACTAGTCCAAATCCTATCTTGGACAAAGAGCCATGAGAAGAACTTGATTTTCGGCAGAGCCCAAATACTCCACACCGAGGAGCCAATAGGGGCCTCGATCGACCCATAGAATTGTGCCTTGTACGCGGACTTGGACGAGTAGTTGCCGTTCTCCGTAAGGTTCCAAGTAATCTCATCCATAACCCCGGGGTTCAAGGCGAAGGCACTAAGCCTAGACCAAAGAGACAAATATTGTCGCACGTGCGCAATGGAGAAAGTCGCTTCCATATCAATCTTGGCAATCCAAGCATTATTACTTAGGGCACTTTTGACGTTCCAACGCTTTCTAGTGGAGATAGAGAAGATGAGGGGGGCAACATCCTTTGGCTTGACTCCATGTAGCCAAGGTGCATCCCAAAAAGGAGTCTTTTCTCCATTGCCAACAAGGATGGTGGTGGCGGCGTAGAAGAGGTCCATATCCACCTCATTGCAAGGGTTACCCAAACCAACCCAAATCTTGTTGGGGTCCTTCCACTCAAACCAAGGCCAACGTAGGCGAAGAGCGCGGGCGAAGAAAATGGTGTTGAGAACACCGAGGCCCCCGAGGTTCTTAGGCCTACAAACCACCTCCCAATTGACCTTGCATTGCCCGCCGGTGACCTTGTCCGTTGCCGTCCAAAGGAAAGCCCGTTGAGTTTTCTTGATGGAGAGGAGGATACTTGGGGGAACCACAAGCGTTGTCAAATGGAAAATCGATTGAGCCGCGAGGACGGATTTGACAAGGGCGGTGCGGCCCGCCATAGTGACATACTTTCCATTCCAAGCGGGAACTTTGGCGGCCACCTTGTCCGCGAGCGGTTGTAGATGCGCACTTTTAAGGGCGCCCACCGTAAGAGGTAACCCAAGATATTTGATTGGGAAGGTCGCTCTTTCCACCGGTATGCCATGAAGGATATCATCCATGTCCACCTCTCCGCAACGAATAGGCACAACCGAACTCTTTTGGAAGTTGGTACAAAGGCCGGTGACGTCCCCGAAATTGTTTAAGATGGCGGCAAGGTTCGTAATATCGCTTTTCACCGGCTTCACAAAAATAGCCGTGTCATCCGCATAGAGGGAAGTCCTCACGATGGTGCTCCGGCGGCGAATTTTTTGTAGGAACCCATGAGAGGTAGCCAACTCAAGAAGCTTGGCGAGCGGGTCAATGGCAAGCACGAAGAGGAGCGGGGAGAGCGGATCGCCTTGACGCAAGCCACGCCCATGCCTAATGGGACGGCCGGCTACCCCATTGAGGAGCACCCTCGAAGAAGAGGAGATGAGCAAGGCGACAATCCAATTCCGGAAACGGCTTGGGAACCCCCGTCTTTGCAAAAGGTCAATGATGTAGTCCCAACGCACGGAGTCGAAAGCCTTTCGGATGTCAAGCTTGAAGAGGAGTGTCGGAGTCTTGCTTCTATGAAGTCTAGTGGCGAGGTTCTTGACATAGAGGAAATTGTCGTGGATACTCCGCTTCTTGATGAAGGCACTTTGGGCCTTGGACACTAGCTCATCCATGAAAGGACAAAGTCTAATGGCCAACAACTTTGGGCCTTGGACATTAGCTTACTCAGTTAATCTCCCCTTAATGGATTCGCCCCTTCATCTTCACCTCCTGCGCCTACTATTAACTTTTACATGTAACTGAAGAATTTGTATTCCTCATCTTCCCCACTGAGGCACCAGCTGCCCCTACTCTATAGCTTCTCCGTTCCCATCCTCGTGAGTCGTGACACCTCAAGCCCGCGTCCTCAGTGGATTTTTTTAGGCCCGACTCAATCCGTCAGTCAACATTGATCTCCTGTTGGTGCAGACCGTTCTGGTAGGCATCGTTGACGAGCATCTTCCCCATGAGTGTGCCCTGCCAGCCACCCTTCGAAGGTTCTCATCCAGCGACCTGGGCGCTCTCTCTGCCCAGGAATTTCACATCTGGAGTTGAGAGTTGGTGTATGTGAGGCACAGAGGCAGTGTGCAAAATAAGATTTTGTCCACTACGCATGCATTTTCTTTTGGTCTTTTCTTTCTCCTTGCATATCTGATCGATGTGATCCTCCATAGTCTAGGTAAGAGTAAGATATTGGCTATTCAAATTATGTCCTTACATTGCAGGGGATGTGAATCAAGCAAGACTAAACCTTTGGGGTCCCAAGATGGTTAAGGTATTACGGATTTACGGTCAATATACCCGATTTTATTCCTGATTCAAAATATGTCCATTTTTATTCCTCATTCTGGAGTGCTCAGAGGGACACACATTCACTCAGGAATTCAAGTCTGCAACTAGAGGTTATATATTATTATGAAGATGAAAATTGGCTGCTCGGTCTGTTAATGCTATTTTACATTTCTCCAGTTACCATTGTGGGCACATATACATCATCAGTAGTTGCAATTCTACGGCCTTTTCAGCATCTCATGTTAACAGTTTCAGAAAATGCGTAGTACATTTCGTTGCCATTTGTGTTTTGACGGTTGAAAGGTTTCAACCAATTTACAGATCTTGGAGAGCGATAGATACAAGATGCCCTTGATCTCAAATTTTAGACTCCTGCATAGTTGCGTGGGACATGGGCTTTAATTCCAGTGTATAAGTTAAACAGTATACATTGTTTAATTCTATGCATATACGAATGACTTTTCACACAGCAGGGCTCTTGCCCTTTTTTCAACATAATATGGACCTACAAAAATTATCCAATGTTTCAAAGGTTATGTTGAAACGTCTGTCCTAAATTTTCCCGAGTATTTGTCAAATTATGGGTTTCGAAACAACATTTTTTAAATTATATTTTCCTTACCCGGATAAGTCTCTACATAGAGAGTCAATCACCCCGCAACAACGTGCGGGGTATCATCTAGTTTTATTAACAGAGCTGACCCTTCATTCTTATTTGTATTTGCATTTGTTTTTTTTTTTGCATTTTCGGTTGAATAGTGTGACTTGAATGGACATAAATAGCAGTGTTGGATCAGCGCAGCCTCCAAGATGCAGCTACCACTATGACTGATAAGAGGCTGCTTGTATTTTGATTCGATGATTTTTGGTCTTCCAAAGCTTGAGTTTTCTAAGATGATTAAGCAGATTCAAATAAGATCATAGTTTTGCAATTTAGAGTGCTTGTGAACAAAGTTGTAGGATCATATGATCAAATTTAGGTTGTCAAGGCTCCAATGTAATACCTTGTGTCCTCAACTGGTATCCCGAAGAACCCTATGGTACTTATATCCATTGTTTTGTTTTGTCATCGGTGACATTTGTCCCACGGCACAATTCCTCGACGTGGTCAACCAAGGTTCATGACACTCGGTATTTTCTCTGTAACGAAGCATGATTATTTTCTAGGGGGCTGAAGCGTGGGATGACATGCACCAAGTAAAGATGAGGCACCATCGATCGTTGCAAGTCTGCGAGAATACAAGTTTTTTTTCGATAAAGGGAATATATTAATATCGAGAGATACCAATTACACCTAGCCTCTGCAACAACGCACCACCCTAATGGCACTACGGATGCACACAGCCAAAAAAAGGAAAAGAAAACTAAGAAACAAAAGTCCCGCTACAGTATCACGGACCTAGCAACAGCAATACATTCACCACCATGACAACACCTGAATTGCAGACTCTCCAAAAAACGATGCCTCCAAGAAGGGAACAGTGCTCCAACACCGTCGTCGCCCGATCAAAGATCTTAGGTTTTCACCCTGAAGATAGTCCCCACTCTCAAAACAATGCCTTCACCAAGGTCACTGCCAGGCACAACCAGTTAAGGCCAGACCTTGGGTTTTCACCCTGAAAGGTAGAACTCTGCGCTTCACATGTGTTGTCGCCCCCACTTTCATACCGCTGCTGTGAAGCCCGGACACCAAGCAAGCCCCTCAACAGCGCGGAGACTTGAACCTCCCTTAGCTAGTCCTCCCCTCCGGTCTTCATGAAATTCTCTTCTTCCGACTTTCATCATGGATCCATAGTCACTTGATGTCAACACAAAAAAAGAGCTTCGCGCCGCTCCCTCCAGAACCAAACGGTCGGAATAAACGCATGGGTGCGCACGACCGAATACCTCCGATCCAGCAAACTCCAGGCAAAGCACTGTTACATTCGCCGGCGGAGCCTTCCGGAACTCAACCCTCCGGCCAGATCACGAGTCCAGGCCTCCGGTAGGTCCTCATCTTCACGCAAGAGAGGCCCTAGGACCGCCGCCTTTTTTCAGGCCGGACCCCCACGTCGGCGACCATCCCGGGCTGGCCAACCCAACCCTCCACTGGCGACACCATCGCCGGCTTCCATGCACCTCCATCTCACCGCCGGATGGCGATGATAGATCAAAAATCCACCACCACCAACCGCAGGCCGACCCTCTCCGGCGAAGAAGAGGCCACCTCCTCCGTCAAACCCAAGGCTGCTGCCCCGGGCGCCCTCGTGTCGCGGAAGATGCCCGAGATCGCCTCCACGCACCAACGAGAGGCGGGGGTGGATGGCATGGCGCAGACCGAGGGTCTGGCCGCCGCCCACCACCAACCCCTGCCGGAGTGCTGCGGGAAGCCAACGAGAAGAGGGAGACCACAGTGCCGCCCATCCCACCCGCGTCGACCGGTCCGCCAGGGGACAGCCGACGGGAGGAGGGCCGCCGCCGCCATCGCCCATCCCACGCGCGTCTGCTCCGCCAAGCATCGAAGAGGTGGGGATCCGGCCGCCGATCTCCACGCGGCGACGAGGAAGGGCCCCCGCCGCCGCCACGCCCCGAGGGACTTTGCCCTGGCGGCGCTACCGGCGGCGGCGGCGGCGGAGGGTTGGGGGCGGAGGGTTAGGGTTAGGGAGGGTTGCGGGTGGGGGCGGAGACAGACTCACCGCGAGAATACAAGTAAGCGTAGGACTGAAGTATGCACCAAGTGTAGATGGGATAATGGTGCCGCCCTGCATCATTACAAGTGGGCAGAACTGAAAGTTATGTTTGTCGTGAATAAGCCGAGAATGTAACCGCCCCCGACAATGGTGTGTGAGAATTATTTTCTCCCGGTGCAACGCACGGGCATATTTCCTAGTATAACATAAGAAAATTATGTACTGTGACTTGCAGATCTAACTAATTATAAATAAATAATTTGTAAATAAAGGAAAGCTTGATAGGGTGTCATGTGTTTTTGAACCAAGGTTGTAAGAAAAATATGAAATCTCAATGCATAAAAGAGTAAATATACCCATAGAATTAGTATAATCACATGCAATAATATACTTTTATAGAGATTATAGAATCGTATTATGTCCTACATTATAGAGTGGATGTGATGTTTTTTTAAAAGGAGTATAGCCACAATGAAATGTGGATATTCTTGAAGCTGTAAATTTAAGATTACAACTTTTTTATACATTAAAAACAATGTCCTCGCATTTGCGAGGGCCACTGTGCTAGTTCCATTAAAAGCACTCTGAAATGCGGGTGTATTAAGACATGGCATGTACAAATGTAATGTACTTTGGGAACTAACAGTGTCTTCAATATTGAAGGGGCGATCCGTTGATGTTGTCCCGGCCTCCCAGGTTGGCTTTGTTGTGAAGTGTATATGTGGATTGCCTAGCCCTTTCCATCAGTTCGGACTTTTGGTTCAAGTGGCTAGTGCATGAAGCTTAACATGGTATCAGAGCCCCAGGTCTCGAGTTCAAATCCTGGTTTTCGCAATTAAGCCTAAAAATTGCTGTTGCCCCCCCCCCCCCCCCCCCTCTTTAGCCACCGCTGATGCCCTGTTTCGGTGTGCTCTTCTTCTTTCACGTGTTGACTTTCTCTTCTCCTGTCACACGCGAGTGGGGGTGTTGCGAAGTGTATATGTGGATTGCCTAGCCCTTTCCATCAGTTCGGACTTTTGGTTCAAGTGGCTAGTGCATGAAGCTTAACAGGCTTGACGAGATGTAGGCTGTAGCTACCGATGCAAGGACACCGTTGCCGCCAAAAGAGAGAACGGGTGAGGGAAGGATCTTCGCCGTCTCGCTTGATACACATCGGCACCAGATAAGGGACAGACTGGTACATGATCTTGAGCTGCCACCATCGCTATCAGGTTAGCCAATTTCGGAAGATAGGGGATGGAGGGGTAAAGAGCTACAATCCAAAGAACAATCGGGACTTATTTGTAAAATGGTCCGCCAACTCTAGAGAACCCGATTTGTACCACATGTTTCCCATCTAATGGTCCAGAATACTTGACCCTTCAATCGCACGTTATGCCCAGATCTCATACAAGTTGTTCCCTGAAAAAGACTCACATGCATGCAAGGAAAACGATATGTCGCGGGTAAAGAAATCATTGTCCCTCGCATCTTGATTAACAGAGCATTTCCCCGTCTTGTAAAATGTTAAATGGAACATGTAGCAAATGAGCAACATGTGTGATCTGCAATTGGGTAGCACAATATGACAAGTAATGGATATGTCCACTGATATAGATAAGAATATCACATGCATACAAGGAAGGCGATTTGTCACACGCAAGGGAAAACGACTGATATAGATAAGGATATCACATGCATACAAGGAAGGCGATTTGTTACACGCAAGGGAAAACGACTCACATGCATGCAAGAAAAGCGACATGTCGCGGGTAAAGAAATCATTGTCCCTTACATCTTGATTAACGGAGCATTTGGGTGTCTTGTAAAATGTCAAATGCAACGTGTAGTAAATGATAGGGTGGATAGCAGTAGATGACAAAGGATGGATATATCCACTGATATAGAAAAGGGCATCACATGCATACAGGAAGAGCGATGTCTCACAAGCAAGGGGAAAAGACTCACATGCATGCAAGAAAAGTGATATCTCCCGGGCAAAGAAACCATTGTCCCTCGCATCTTGATTAACGGAGCATTTCTGTATCTTGTAAAATGTTAAACACAACTTGTAGTAAATGAGCAGCATGTTGACCTGCACATGGGTAGTGAAAGATGACAAAGATGCATAGGTCCACTGATATTAAAAAGAACATCACATGCATACATGGAAAGCCATATCTCTTAAGCAAGGGAAAAAGACTCACATGCATCCAAGGAAAGCGACATCTCATTGGCAAAGAAATTATTGGCTCTTTCATCCTGATTAATGGTGCATTTCTGTGTATTGTAGAACGATAAATGCAGGTGCATTTCTGTGTATTGTAGAACGATAAATGCAACGTGTAGTAGATGAGCGGCATGTGCCACCTGCACATGGTTAGCAAAAGATGAAAAATGATGGATAGGTCCACTAATATGAAAAATAACATCATATGCATATATAGAAAGTGAATCTCACAGGCAAGAAGAAAAATTTCATATGCATGTCTCACCGAACAAAAAAATCATTGATCCTCGCAGCTTGATTAATAGAGCATTTCCGTGTCTTGTAGAAATGCAGCCTATAATAAAATAAGGGATATGTATGGTCAGAGTAGCAAAGGATGATCCACTCATATGGAAAATGACATGACATGCATACGAGGAAACGGGTGCTAAGGGCATCTCCAGCGGCGGGACGCAAACGGACGCTGAGCGACCGTTTGTGTCCGCCGTGATCGGAAATGCGTCTGGGGCCTGTTCCAGCGGGGCGACGCAAAGTGACCGGGTCGTCTGCGGAGACGTACGCGGACGCTCGGCGGTCGCTTGATACGTCCCCGACGTATCCATAATTTCTGTCGTTCCATGCTTGTTTTATGACAATACTTACATGTTTTGCTTGCACTTTATGATGATTTCATGCATTTTCCGGAACTAACCTATTAACGAGATGCCACAGTGCCAGTTCCTGTTTTCTGCTGTTTTTGGTTCCAGAAAGGCTGTTCGGGCAATATTCTCGGAATTGGACGAAATCAACGCCAAACCTCCTATTTTTCCCGGAAGGCTCCAGAACACCGAAGAAGAGTCGGAGAGGGGCCAGAGGGCCACCACACCCTATGGCGGCGCGGCCAAGCCTGGGCCCGCGCCAGCCTAGGGTGAGGCGCCCCCAGGTGCCCCCCTGCGTCGCCTCTTCGCCTATAAAATCTCTTTCGACCTAAAAACACCGTACCAATTGACGAAACTCCAGAAAGACTCCAGGGGCGCCGCCGCCATCGCGAAACTCCAATTCGGGGGACAGAACTCTCTGTTCCGGCACCCTGCCGGGACGGGTAAGTGCCCCCGGAAGCCATCTCCATCAACGCCACCGCCTCCACCATGCTCCGTGAGTAGTTCCCCCATGGACTACGGGTTCTAGCAGTAGCTATGTCGGTATACTCTCCCCCATGTACTTCAATACAATGGTCTCATGAGCTGCCTTACATGATTGAGATTCATCTGATGTAATCGGTGTTGTGTTTGTTGGGATCCGATGGATGATACATTATGATTAGTCTATCTATAAAGTTTGTGAAGTTATTGTTGCTGCAATCTTGTTATGCTTAATGCTTGTCACTAGGGCCCGAGTGGCATGATCTTAGATTTGAGCTCTATACTTATTGCTTAGATTGTATCTACAAGTTGTATGCACATGTCACTGTCCGGAACCAAAGGCCCCGAAGTGACAGAAATCGGGACAACCGGAGGGGATGGCGGTGATGTGAGGGACACATGTTTTCACCGAGTGTTAATGCTTTGCTCCGGTACTCTATTAAAAGGAGTACCTTAATATCCAGTAGTTTCCCTTGAGGCCCGGCTGCCACCGGCTGGTAGGACAAAAGATGTTGTGCAAGTTTCTCATTGCGAGCACGTACGACTAAATATGGAACATGTTTAACAATCTTGATGTTCTGTCTTAATGCTTTGATTCCTATCAATTGCCCAACTGTAATTTGTTCACCCAACACTTGTCACTTATTGGAGAGTTACCACTAGTGTAGATCGCTGGGAACCCCGGTCCATCTCTCATCATTATATACTCGTTCTACATGTCATTGGAAGTAGTATCAACTATTTTCTGGTGCCATTGCTCTCATATTGCTATTCTTTCGCTGTTATTCTTTGTTACTACTGCTCTCATATTACTGCTACTTTCACATCACCCCTGTTGCTAGTGCTTTTCCAGGTGCAGCTGAATTGACAACTCAGTTGTTAAGGCTTATAAGTATTCTTTACCTCCCCTTGTGTCGAATCAATAAATTTGGGTTATACTACCCTCGAAGACTATCGCGATCCCCTATACTTGTGGGTCATCAAGACTGTTTTCTGGCGCCGTTGCCGGGGAGGCATAGCTCTACTCATAAGTTCACCTGGGGAGTACACTCTACCTCTCTCTCTGTTTTATTTTATTTTGTTTTGCTTAGTTTACTTTTGTCTAGTTTATTTGTGCTTAGTTTATTTCTGTCTAGTATTATTTTGCGTAGTTTACTTTTGCTTAGTTTATTTTTGTCTTTTTTTATTTGTCTCATATACCCAAAAATCCATAAAAATTTGAAAAACCAAAAAAATTAAAAACTGCTGTTATGGGAGAACCAACAACCTACTTGGAGCTTATAGAATGTTATAATAATTATAGAGAATCAAGAACTGGTAAAATAATGAGTGCTATGATAGAGAAATTAAATACAATTGCTAGAATCTTGCTTAGACGCCATGATATAAACTGTTGCTCTCAACAGGATACTAAACATCTTAAATTTCAATGTGGCTTTAGTGAGGAATTTTTTATTAAGAACTATAACCGGAATTGCTATATTCATTATGGGTTCGAAGAGGTAGAACAATTTGTCTTATTTATGGGAGCCTCCGAGATAGAATCCTTCATGGTTGAGAATTATGAAACTTGTGCTATTAGTAAGGACCTTAAAGATTATGTCTCTACTATCCTTAATTCTTGCATAGAATGCTACAGTAGGAATCCTTATATCCTTGATTATAAAGAGAGACACATTAATGCACAAGAATGCACTCACAATTTGCAGGAATCGGTGGAAGAAGAAACTGATGAACCTGAAAGCTCATTGGATGAAAAAGAGGAGAAAATTGATGAAATTGAAAGCTCATTGGATGAAAAGGAAGAGGAGAGCGACGAACAAAAGGAGGAAGAATGGATTAGCTACCCATGCCAACCTTCTAATGAGAGTAACTCTTTATCTCTTACACTATTTGATTGTCCTCCATGCTTACCGGAAGAAGTTGAGTGTTATGTTCCTGTGGATTCTCTTGAAATAGTACCTATGAGTAATACTTGTGAGAATGATTATGCTACTGTTATTTATGATAATCCATGCTACTTTGATAAATCTTATGATAATGCTTTGTTTGTGCCTGATGTCGAAATGCATGGTACTAAAGAATTTTGCTTAGCAAATGTTTATGATAAAGCTCTAGATGATGGTCCTATGTTACTTGATACTATTAATTGTACTACTAATGAAAATTGGATTGGAGAGTTCTTGACTTATTCTATGAGTCCCATATCTCTTGAGATTGATCAACTACCTTGTTATATTATTAATAAAAGTAAGTTTGAAAGTTTTAATTCCACTATTCTTGAACTTGATAAAAATTATGTGTTTGGAAATCATGAAAAGTATGCTGCATGTGATAGCTATATTGTTGAGTTTGTTCATGAAGCAACTGAAAATTATTATGAGAGAGGAAAATTTGGTTGTAGAAATTTTCATGGTACTAATACACCTCTCTATATGCTGAAATTTTTGAAGTTATTCTTGTTTTATCTTCTTATGCTTGTCACTTTGTTCTTCATGAATTTATTTGTGTACAAGATTCCTTTGCATAGGAAGCATGTTAGACTTAAATGTGTTTTGAAATTGCTTCTTGATGCTCTCTTTTGCTTCAAATACTATTTCTTTCGAGTGCATCGTTTAAACTGCTGAGCCCATCTTAATGGCTATAAAGAAAGCAACTTCTTGGGAGATAACCCATGTGTTATTTTGCTACAGTACTTTGTTTTATATTTGTGTCTTGGAAGTTGTTTACTACTGTAGCAACCTCTCCTTATCTTAGTTTTGTGTTTTGTTGTGCCAAGTGAAGCCTCTAATCGAAGGTTGATACTAGATTTGGATTTCTGCGCAGAAACAGATTTCTATCTGTCACGAATCTGGGCTGTTTTCTCTGTAGGAAAATCAGAAAAATATGCCAATTTACGTGCGTGTTCCTCAGATATGTACGCAACTTTCATTAGTTTTGAGTTTTCTGATTTGAGCAACATAAGTATTTTATTAAAATTCGTCTTTACTGGCTGTTCTGTTTTGGCAGATTCTGTCTCTGTTTTTTTTGCATTGTCTCTTGTGGACTTTAAGCGAGCTTTTCTAGACATAGAGAGCTGTAGCTAATGTTTTATTGAGTTCTTGCAATATGCCACTATAGGACCAAGGTGGATTCAAATTTTTTTAGTACTAACCCTCTAATGAAGTTTATGAGAAGTTTGGTGTGAAGGAAGTTTTCAAGGGTCAAGAGAGGAGGATGATATCTGATCGAGAAGAGTGAAAAGTCTAAGCTTGGGGATGCCCCCGTGGTTCATCCCTGCATATTTTAAGAAGATTCAAGCGTCTAAGCTTGGGGATGCCCAAGGCATCCCCTTCTTCATCAACTTATCAGGTTCCTCCCCTGAAACTATATTTTTATTCGGTCACATCATATGTGCTTTACTTGGAGCGTCTGTGTGCTTTTATTTTTGTTTGTGTTTGAATAAATTCGGATCCTAGCAATCCTTGTTTAGGAGAGAGACACGCTCCGCTTTTTCATATGAACACTTGTTCTTCGTTTTACTTTTAATGTTCAATGATTAAAGTTGGAAGCTACAATACTTATTGGTTATTTGGTTGGGAAAAGAAAATGCCTCATATGTCTTGGATAATTTGACACTTGGCAATTGTTTTGAGCTCTCAAATAGATTAAGTTTTTTTTCATGTAGTTTAAACCTATTAATGGAGAACTACTGTAGAGCTTGTTAAAATTGGTTTGCATAATTGATCTCTCTTAAGGTCTAGATATTTTCTGGTAAAGTGTTTGAGCAACAAGGAAGACAGTGTAGAGTATTATTATGCCTGCAATATGTTCTTATGTGAGTTTTGCTGTACCGGTTTATACTTGTGTTTGCTTCAAACAACCTTGCTAGCCTAAGCCTTGTACTGAGAGGGAATGCTTCTCGTGCATCCAAAACCTTGAGCCAAAAACTATGCCATTTGTGTCCACCATACCTACCTACTATGTGGTATTTCCTGCCATTCCAAAGTAAATTGCTTGAGTGCTACCTTTAAACAATTCAAAATTTATTACCTCTGATTTGTGTCAATGTTTTATAGCTCATGAGGAAGTACGTGGTGTTTATCTTTCAATCTTGTTGGGCAACTTTCACCAATGGACTAGTGGCTTCATCCGCTTATCCAATAATTTTGCAAAAAGAGCTGGCAATGGGATTCCCAGTCCCAAATTAATTAAACTAAATAGACACTCCTCCATGGTATGTGATTGTTGGACGGCACCCGAAGGATTCGGTTAGCCATGGCTTGTGTAAGCAAAGGTTGGGGGGAGTGTCATCATAATAAAACTAAAATAAAAAGGCACTCCTTCATGTTATGAGATTGTTGGCAGGCACCCGAGGATTCGGTTAGCCATGGTTTGTGAAAGAAAGGTTGGAAGGAGTGCCACCCAAAAATAAAATAAAATGGGAGCCGCTCTTTGAAGGTTTGTCTGGCGAGGGGGTTAGAGTGCCCACTACCATTCGTTGACAACAACAAACACCTCTCAAAACTTTACTTTTATGCTCTCTATATGTTTTCAAAACCAAAGCTCTAGCACAAATATAGCAATCAATGCTTCCCTCTACGAAGGGCCATTCTTTTACTTTATGTTGAGTCAGTTTACCTACTTCCTTCCACCTTAGAAGCAAACACTTGTGTTAAATGTGCATTGATTCTTACATACTTGCATATTTGCATTCATCATATTACTTTGTGTTGACAATTATCCATGAGATATGCATGTTGAAAGTTGAAAGCAACTGCTGAAACTTATATCTTCCTTTGTGTTGCTTCGATGCCTTTACTTTGAATTTATTGCTTTATGAGTTAGCTCTTGTGCAAGACTTTTGATGCTTGTCTTGAAAGTACTATTCATGAAAAGTTTTGCTATATGTTATCTACTTGTTAGCAACTATAGATCATTGCCTTGAGTCACTTCATTCATTTCATATGCTTTGTAATAGTATGATCAAGGTTATGTAAGTAGCATGTCACTACAGAAATTATTCTTTTTATCGTTTACCTGCTCGGGACGAGCAGGAACTAAGCTTGGGGATGCTGATACGTCCCCGACGTATCCATAATTTCTGTCGTTCCATGCTTGTTTTATGACAATACTTACATGTTTTGCTTGCACTTTATGATGATTTCATGCATTTTCCGGAACTAACCTATTAACGAGATGCCACAGTGCCAGTTCCTGTTTTCTGCTGTTTTTGGTTCCAGAAAGGCTGTTCGGGCAATATTCTCGGAATTGGACGAAATCAACGCCAAACCTCCTATTTTTCCCGGAAGGCTCCAGAACACCGAAGAAGAGTCGGAGAGGGGCCAGAGGGCCACCACACCCTATGGCGGCGCGGCCAAGCCTGGGCCCGCGCCAGCCTAGGGTGAGGCGCCCCCAGGTGCCCCCCCTGCGTCGCCTCTTCGCCTATAAAATCCCTTTCGACCTAAAAACACCGTACCAATTGACGAAACTCCAGAAAGACTCCAGGGGCGCCGCCGCCATCGCGAAACTCCAATTTGGGAGACAGAACTCTCTGTTCCGGCACCCTGCCGGGACGGGGAAGTGCCCCCGGAAGCCATCTCCATCAACGCCACCGCCTCCACCATGCTCCGTGAGTAGTTCCCCCATGGACTACGGGTTCTAGCAGTAGCTATGTCGGTATACTCTCCCCCATGTACTTCAATACAATGGTCTCATGAGCTGCCTTACATGATTGAGATTCATCTGATGTAATCGGTGTTGTGTTTGTTGGGATCCGATGGATGATACATTATGATTAGTCTATCTATAAAGTTTGTGAAGTTATTGTTGCTGCAATCTTGTTATGCTTAATGCTTGTCACTAGGGCCCGAGTGGCATGATCTTAGATTTGAGCTCTATACTTATTGCTTAGATTGTATCTACAAGTTGTATGCACATGTCACTGTCCGGAACCAAAGGCCCCGAAGTGACAGAAATCGGGACAACCGGAGGGGATGGCGGTGATGTGAGGGACACATGTTTTCACCGAGTGTTAATGCTTTGCTCCGGTACTCTATTAAAAGGAGTACCTTAATATCCAGTAGTTTCCCTTGAGGCCCGGCTGCCACCGGCTGGTAGGACAAAAGATGTTGTGCAAGTTTCTCATTGCGAGCACGTACGACTAAATATGGAAAACATGCCTACATGATTAACAATCTTGATGTTCTGTCTTAATGCTTTGATTCCAATCAATTGCCCAACTGTAATTTGTTCACCCAACACTTGTCACTTATTGGAGAGTTACCACTAGTGTAGATCGCTGGGAACCCCGGTCCATCTCTCATCATTATATACTCGTTCTACATGTCATTGGAAGTAGTATCAACTATTTTCTGGTGCCATTGCTCTCATATTGCTATTACTGCTGCTGTGTTACGTATTACTCTGCTCTCATATTACTGCTACTTTCACATCACCCCTGTTGCTAGTGCTTTTCCAGGTGCAGCTGAATTGACAACTCAGTTGTTAAGGCTTATAAGTATTCTTTACCTCCCCTTGTGTCGAATCAATAAATTTGGGTTATACTACCCTCGAAGACTATCGCGATCCCCTATACTTGTGGGTCATCATCGCTCCAAGCGTCCGCTCGCGTCCCCACGGGCCCTCATGGCAGCGACCTAGGTTCGATCGGCCTCCAATTCACAACCGCCGGCGACCAACCGCCGCAATGGAGCGCCGAACCGCCGCGGAAGAGCAACCGCCGGCCTCTTCGTTTTACGTGCCGCCGTTAATCCGCGCACATTATAACCCCCGCGTCTACGGTAATTCAAGTTCAACCGCCTCCTTCTTCATCCTCTTTTCTTCTTCAACACCGGCACGTCATGAGCGACTACACGCTGCCGTCCGACTCGGAGAGCGAGGGCAAGTCGCCCGAATTCCTGCATTGATGGGAATCGCCGGCGACGCCAAGCGATCCGGGCTCCACGCCCAGCTACCCTACCTCCACACCGAGTGAGGACGAGGAGGAGGGAGGCGGCAATGGCAGCGAAGGCCAGGAGGAGGACGGAGGCGGCGCTGCCAGCGACGCGGACGAGGAGGAGGAGGGCCAGGAGGAGGAGGAGGACTCCGACAGCAAGGCGGACGATAAGGCGGCGGCAAGGAAGAAGTCCAGGGCGCTGGCGCGGGCGGCGCGTCATCGTCCGTTCACCGACAACACGACGAAGACGCCATTTCTTCCAGTTTCAAGTCCTCGACGGGCGCGTCGTCCTCCAGTTCCGATGACGAGGTGACAAACAAGAGGCGGAGGAGTTTCCACGACGACGCAGGGCCTTCGAACAAGAAGGCCAAAAAATAGTTTTAGTTTATATGTTTTTAAATTTTTTCTTATTTGTATGTTAAATATGTTTGAATCTAGTCGATTGACGTATTCGGTTAATTGTTTAGGCTATAATCTATTCGATTGACCAACATGACATCATGAGTACATCTTTTTCGCGTTTAAAACTTGATCATTCAACTATAAACTGTAAAGAAGTAGCACAAAAAAAAAACAGTTATATATCCAAAATGCGTCGGACCGCTGGAGGTAGCCCCCGACGCAAACGGACATTTCACCTCTTACGGTCAATTTGGCGTTCGCGAGGTGACGCAAACGGACGCTCGCGACCACTTTTGAGCGTCCGAAATGCATCGCGCCGCTGAAGATGCCCTAAATCTAAAAGTGTCGCCGTTCAGTAGGATGCATTAGAGGTTCCACTTCGCCAACATGGACACAAGATATTGGCCTATATATGTAGCACGTTTCCTCACATGTGTAATTAATGCCTAGTTTGAACTGACTTTTGTTTTTTTGGTTGACTTGACGTGTCGCCTGCCTGCAGGTTCTTGGATCCACTCCTCACATCCATTCATCCAGGGGCGTTTGCTCCAGTACTGCAGCCCCCTTCCTCCAAACTTAGAGCAAACTCAATCAAACTCAAAGTTGAAATCGCTTGATAACTCTTCGTCATTTATATTAAACGGTATACGTAGCTCTGAATAAAACCGTAGCCCCCTATATAACCTGTATGACCCAACTAAATTGTATGAATATGTGGCATACGTATAGATATGAGTATGTACGTATGCCGGCTCGAAGTCCAACAAACATCAGCCCCTCGGTCGCTCCCGCGAGCAACGCGAGGGCTCCCCCGACGGTGCCCCTCCTCAACCCCCCTCCTCTCCTCCCCTTCCCCTCGCTGCCGCCAGAGGGCATCGCCAGGCAAAGCCCGTGCGGCGCCGGCGGCGGCGGGGCTCTCTACCCCTCGCGCGGAGCCCGGGGCGCGGGGCCGGGTGTCTGGGAAGGGCGGCGCACTGGGCGGCGGGCGCGGCGGGCGCGGTGCTTCGGCCTCGGCGTGGTGATGGCGTGACCTCGGCGCGCTCGTGGCAGCGGGTGGCAGGAGCTCTGCCCTGGCGGACGTAGGAAGATGGTGGCGGCGCGTGTGGCAACCGACGCGGCAAGAAGCTCGGCCAGCGGTGGCGGCGCCCGTCTGACCCGGTTCGGTGGGGCCTTGACGAGGTGGAGATGCGGGCCAGATCTGGCTGCCTCGAGTTCGGGCCGGGGCAGGGGCCCCGAGCACCTATCGAGCCCATCCTCGCCCCAGATCTGTGGGCGCCGGGGCCATGTGGGCTGCTTGTTGCTGTTCTGGTATGGGCTTGCCCCCGGCGGTGCAAGGGTGCGGTGGCCGGCCGGCTCCTTGGCCGGAGCCCGGCGTCCTCACTACAAAGTTACCGTTTTTCTTCAGTGCGGCAGTGTGGAGACTTGGGAGCCGGGGCGACGGCCCTGGTCGGTGGGAGCCATTTTGGTTGGCAGGCGTGCCAGTGGCTCAGGGGCTGGCCAGAAACTATGGTCGCGGGGGCGACGTGGTGGCCGGTGAGCAGCATGCGGTGGCAGTGGATCGATCGCTCCACCGGTCGGTACCCCGTGTAGAAGGCGGGGAGTGTTCGCCGAGGGGAAACCCTTGCCGACCCAGGCTACGATGGCGATGTCTGCGGACGTCGTTCCCTTCTTGAAGGCGTTGTTGAGGCTTCTCCTAGCCTTATGCGTGCTCCAGGTGAAAGCCCATGATCCTCGGATCGGGCGATGGCGGTGCTCTTGTGTCGTGATCTTCTTGAAGACACCTCCTTGGAGTTCACAATATGCGGCTCTCCATTGGTGGTGTGACTGAGGCGTGGTATTCGACGAGCAAGGTGCTCTGGGTGAGAACCTAAGATCTGTAGATCGCGCGGTGACGATGCTCTCGTGTCGTGTTCTTCTTGAAGACATCGTCTTGGAGCTTACCGTGTCTCTTCGGATGTCGTTGGCTCTTCACTTGGCAACCTTCGGCAAGGCTTGCATCCTGCCCTGCTTCCTCGTCGAGTTTCCTTGGTGCTGCTTGTTGGGGTTCGAATGGTGGTGGTCGATGCACAGTGGTGGTCGGCCACTGGTGGCGCTGCCCGTGACGGGGAGTTCTGTTGATGGCGTGCGTGTTCGATGGCTCGCTCTAGGGTGATCTCCGGCCCGATACTGTTGCTGTCCGGTGTCTTCTCCGAATCTTTCTAGGCTTCGTAAGGGTCGTGATCACCGTTCGAGGTTCCGGTGGTAGCCATGTTGGCAATTCGTGTGGGTGTGTGGGTGTGTGTTGTAAGCTGGGTTCAGCTCTTTGTACCTTGTCGCCGTTGTGGCGTTAATAATTTAACTTTGGGCCTTTTGGCCTTTGATCTAAAAAAACGTATGCCGGCTCATCGATGACGACTCTTCCAAGCGGTGACGGTTGTGGCCAACAGGCGGGAGGGACAGCAAGGCGGTGCTAGCTGGCTGTGAGGCACAGCGAGACGCCACTGGCCGACACAATCCTCAGCAAGGCCTCGCATATGCGTGCCGGCAGGGTTGGCGGCGGCGTGCAGGCTGGACGATGGCACGATGTGCGGACAGACAGTCCAGTTCGTTGGCGGTGCCCGCGCTGGACTGTCTTGCGGAGACCGGATCGTCTTGTGTTACCCGCGCCGGACTATCTTGCATCACACCGAACTATCTTGCGATGCTATGCCAGACTGTTGCGATGCTACATCAGACTGTCTTGCGATGAAGATGGATCTGAGTTATACCACTCGTGTCCATACGTGTGCATGCTACAGGTTTTGGATATGGGTTTGGGCATGGGCTTGGTTGAGTTTGAAAGGAGGGGGTTGTAGTGAAGCAAGGCTTTCATCCAAGCAGGAGTCCAGCATAGGTTAGAATGTGTGGCACCCCTCACATTATATAGGAGGTCTAGGTTACAAAATTCGGAGTCTAACATTACATGTATCTATCCACACCTAATACAACTCAAAGTCGTAGCGTAACCCAACTCGTTCAAATATTCCACACAAACTCAACAATTTAATTCACAATTATCATTTTTTCAAAGACAATTAGTTGCCAATCTATTCTAACATCGTACTAAAGCCATTTAAAACCTTATGGAGGTCGATAGTCAATATATTGTAAAGAGTTGCTCCATCTTTTATCACTTAAACATTGCTCGTCTAGAGCCATCCATTGTGGATGGAGACTTAACAAAACAAATCTTAAGTTAGAAAAAACCCATCCAAAACTGAACTGTAAAAACAAAAACAAAAAAACATGTGTGACATATGCCTAAATGGCCGGATGGCGACGTGGACGTGGCGACCAAACTCCACTAAACCCTAGGTGCTCATCGCCGGTGATCGCCTGAGATCTTGGTGATTGGGTCCTTCTATCCGATCATTGTGATCTCCTCCTCCTCCTCCTCCTCAAGGTAACTGGTCTTTCATCTTGTCTTCGCCATGTCTTCCCCTGCATGGATCTGGAATGTCTCCTATTCATCCGTGGAAGATCTGGATAATGGTGTTCGGAATCTGTTGGATGGTGAGTTACACATCTGGCCTGCTAAGAGATGGATCGCGTTGGTGGATGTGGAAGGTTCACCAATCATTGGTAAGTTCATGCGTAAGGATGATGATGTGCTGGAGGTTGGATCTGTGGTTGAGTTTTCGGTTTTTCATGCACTAGTGGATCATTGCATTCTTTCTCCTCATGAGCCCCAATCTGGGATGGGGAAGGTGCAGATGAATGACATTTCTAAAACCCTAGATCTAGCAAGTTTGGTTAGATCTTGGAAGATCACCTATTCCACCACTAAGGATCTTGATCGAGGATCCTTGTGTTATTGCATGGACAAGTATCTCAGATTATTTAACGCAAAAAGTGCCCTTATTGGGTGCCAGAGAGTTTCATCTAGTGATCTGTTTCATGTTGGTGCAAATATACGTTTCACTGGTTACGTGGTCAGAATGGGGAAGCTTATTAAATCTAATCCAGCTGTGGATGATATATCTGTTAAGGACATAGCCCCAGGTGATGAAACTGATGGTTTAAATAAGGCTAAGGCAGTGGTTAATCCTTGGAGACTTTGTTGGCACAGGGTTCTGCTTATCAAACTGATCAAGCTACTCCAACCTCATCAAGTTTTGTTCATGCTGCTCTCTTTAAGGATCTAGATTTTTCTCATGGTATCAATTTTGCTAAAGACGTCAAGAACAAATTTAATCAGGAGGTCCATCCATATTCTTCCTCTGGTCATTTTATTATGGTGCTAGCTTTTGGTCGAGCTACTTTCAAACTTGACGAAGATTTAGTGGGTATTGCCTTGGAAGCTGCTATTGGTGGCTTTTGTGGGCAATTAAAGGTATCTTTGCTGCTGGATAGAGTTTTCTCTTTTGCTGTCTCTAGTAAGGAGGTGGGTTTTCATATTCTGAAGCTTAAGAAATTCTCATGTTCTCATTTCAAATGCTATTTTTATCTGTGGGGCCGAGGAGGGCCTAATTGGACATGGGATTTTCAGAGATGGCAGAGAGACATGGAGGACGAATGGACTCTGGTGAGTCCATCAAAGAAAATCATGCAACATGGCTTAGCAGCTCTCAAGAAGCAGATGCCTAAACCAATTTTAAATCAAAAGAATAAAGCTAACAAGAATTTGTTTTTTGCCAAAAATCTTGGATATGAGGCATGCTTGGGTTATCAAAGCACTGTAAAGCCTACAACAGAGGCAGAAGTTCCCTCTGCCACGTTTGTCACTTCCTCTGCACCACATATTTCTTATTCGACTGTCAAGCCTTTTCCTTGTGTGTAGAAGAGTTTGGATGATGATGCTAATGAGCAATTACCAATCTTGGGTGAGCCTAAGGAGTCACAAGCTGAGACTACTAAGGCCACCATACTCCTGATTGCACCAATGATATTCGATGTTGGTCGTGTTTTAGCTATGGTCACGTGAGAAAGAAGTGTTTGGCTAATAAAAAAGTGGGAAAGTTTGGGTGCCTAAAAAGACACAGATTGGTACAAACTTGGGTACCTGTACGGATAAGGAGGTTGCCGTTTCAGGACTTGCCGCCTCGACTTCTGTTTCTATTAATGATACTCTAGATTCCTTGCAACAGTTCGAACACATTAACCTTGTTTCTTCCCCTGTCTCGGCGAGTCCGTCTTACTCGCAGGCAATGGCGGTTTTTGAGGTAGATCCAACTCCATGGGTCCCTTGGGGGCACGAGATCATCGACGGCGGTCCAACTCGTTTACCTCGCACCTTCTACTTTGCTTTGCTAGATCCGCCACCTCGACATCTTGATTACTGCATTGCGCTGGTTGATCCTCCGCCGCCACCGGCAGCGATGGTGCTTTGGAGGGAGCAAGTTCACGATTTTCTCGTCAGGCCTCTGCAACGCAAAATGGTAACGTCCCAGCCTAGCTTATTTGGTGTTGGTCTTTATCAGATGAGTAGCCCAAACTCGGTGAATGCGCTAGTACAGCATGGTCAGTATCAGATTCAGAATAGATTGCTGAGGTTTTTGCATGTGGGCGAGGCGCCGCAAAACCATCGCGCTGCACTGGGTTTTCGTCGTGGTTGGCTGATGTTCCTTGGTGTGCATCCAGATTACCGCAATGACTTTGACATTGCGCAGGCAGTTGCCACTTTTGGTCAGTTTCATTCCTGGAACAATAATGATCCTGTCAAAGATAGGGTGTTTGTTTATGCTTCCGCCCCTTCTCCACAGTTGGTGTCTCGTGACGTTGTGTTTGGGAGATTTGCTACAATTGGAGGGGCTAAAGAATCATGGACTGCTCCAGTTTATATTTTGACAGCAGAGTTTGCTGAAGCACTACCAGCTGATGAGGACCAGATGCCACCAGATGGTAACCCTCACCCCTTCCTAGGAGAATTGCAGCCTAACAACAACATCTTTGTTAACCCACAGTTTCCAGAGATTGGTTGGGATGTAGTGCAGGATTTTGGGCATGAACAACAAGGAAATCAAGGAGGACACCATGAGCAGCAAGGGGTTGGGGGCTGATGAATAATGAGTAGCAAGGTGCTTGGGAGCATGGGGAGGAGGTGCATCAAGTGGTACTACATGACATCCAAGAGTCTATGGTGATAAATATGTCTGACAGCTCAGGATCCTCTGTCAATATGATGGAAGTGCAGCACCAGCCACATGAGGATGGTTTGCAGATGTTGCACAATGTGCTCAATATTGGGATGGTTCATACTGTCTATGGGCCTGCATTACCCCCTGAGATGGTGTGTGCACAAGCTTTACAGCTGTCTCTTCCTTCTTGGCTCAGTAAACAGTTCCCAAGGGTTGTTTCTCTGCTCCTTTTGCTTTTCTGAAGAAATTGTTTGGGGCTGGGTCAGTCTTGGAGCTTCAAAGGGGAGGCAAGAATTTGGAGAGCTTCATAGACACAAGCATGTTGCAGGTATCCCTGCCTGTTGGGGATTATGAGAGAAGAGTGGAGGAAGTAGATGATCTGCAAGGAGGATTACAGCAGGAGGCCCCTATTTCAAGGCCTAAAATAAGGAGAACAAGGGCCACTACACCTCTAGTGCAGTCTACAGACAGGAGGTTCACAAGGAGTTGCCTCAAGATGGATGGGTATAGACCTACACTTGTTTTGGCTGTGCAACCTAAGGTCAGGAAGAAGGTAAGAGCAAAGAATCTGTTAATGACAATGGAACAAGAGGCAGTGGAGCAGGCTCAGGAGGAGGAGCAGAGGAATGAGGAGCAAGCAGCACTTGTGCCACCTATTCCTTTGGCATTATTACGGAGAGTTGGTCATTCTTTGGGGATTGCACCAGACAGATTGAGCAAGGAACAGCTTGAGGCTTCCCCTGATGATAAGCAAGACAAGGAGTCACCCCATGAATAAGTTGCAGATGTTAGTCAAATCATGGTAGTATGGCTGCTGTTGGTGTGATGATTTTGGTGAAATAGAAGGATATGCAGAGTGGGTGTCATGTGTTGCTTTTGTGATGGTCTTATGTGTTTGTGGCAGTGGGGTTTATGTTCTTATCAGTATTATGACCATGGTGTATGAACTATTAACGCACTCTTATATTATGGGTTGTGTGATGGGTTCGTTGCATGGAAAAAAATTCTACCGTAAACATGAACAAAAACCAAGATCCAATCTAGGAAGAAGCAAGATCTAATCTACCAAGATCGAAGCAACGATAAGATTGCGAGAATAACCCTCGAAGATTCCAAAGCCTATGAGATTAATCTCGTTGTTGATGTAGTCGATCGTCCGTGCTGCAATCCGGCAGCACTTCCATACTCGGTCGTGCGTACGGTGTCGATGAAGCCCATCCTCTCCCCGTTCCGTCGACAGCGGAGGTGTGGTAGATCTCCTCGAAATCCCAGCAGCACGACGGCGTGGTGGTGGTGGAGGAGGAGAGAAAACTGCAGGGCTTCGCCTAAGCCGGAGCAGCGTATGGTGGAAGAGAGAGTGTGGCGGCCAGGCTTTGGTCAAGGGGGTGAAGTGGCCGGCCACTCCCTCCCCTCTTTATATAGGTGGAGGGGTCGGCCTAGGGTTTCCCCTAGGGCCCACCCTCCCCTTGGTCGGCGCATGAAGGGGGGAGAACTTCTCCCCCAAGCCTTCCCCTTTATCTCTAAATTAAACCCTTTTAATTTTGGATATAGATTCTATCTCTACATTTAAACCATTTAAATTAGAGATAGATCTTATCTCTAGGGGTGGGTCAGCCTGGGCCCACATGTCATAGTGGGCAGGACCCACCATGCCATGTGGCGCCTATGTGGCCTCTCCCGGGGTGGTGGGCCCACTGGTGACCCTTCTAGCACATTCTAGAAATTCTAGAAGCTCCGGTCAAAACACCGGAACTTTCCTGAACCCCGGAAAATGACTTCCCATATATGAATCTTATTCTCCGGACCATTCCGGACCTCCTCGTGATGTCCTGGATCCCATCCGAGACTCCGAACAAACTTCAGTCTCCATCTCATATTCTGAATCTACTTATGCGACATCGAACCTTAAGCGCGTCACCCTACGGTTCGTGAACTATGTGGACATGGCCGAGACTCCTCTCCGAGCAATAACCAATAGCGGGATCTGGAGATCCATAATGGCTCCCACACATTCAACGATAACTTATTGATCGATTGAACCATCTACATACGATACCGATTCCCTTTGTCACACGATACTTTACTTGTCCGAGGTTCGATCATCGGTATCTCCATACGTAGTTCAACCTCATTTCCGACAAGTACTCTTTACTCGTACCGTGGTATGTCATCTCTTGTGACCAAGTCACATGCTTGCAAGCTAATCAGACGACATTCCACCGAGAGGGCCCAGAGTGTATCTATCCGTCATCGAGATCGAGAAATCCCACTATTGATCCATATGCTTGAACTCACACTTTCCGAATACGTCATCCCATATTTATAACCACCCATTTACGCAATGGCGTCTGATGTAATCAAAGCATCCTTCCGGTGTGAGTGATTTACATGATCTCATGGTCGAAGGACTAGGTAACTATGTATCGAAAGCTTATAGCAAATTGAACTTAATGACTTGATCTTATGCTACGCTCATTTGGGTGTGTGTCCATTATATCATTCAACCAATGACATAACCTTGTTAATAATAACATCCAATGTTCATGATCACGAAACCATGATCATCTATTAATCAACAAGCTAGTTATACAAGAGGCTTACTAGGGACTCCTTGTTGTTTACATAACACACATGTATCAATGTTTCGGTTAATACAATTATAGCATGGTATGCAAACATTTATCATAAACACAAAGATATATTATAATAACCACTTTATTATTGCCTCTTTGGCATATCTCCAACAGTTTCCCACTTGCACTAGAGTCAATAACTGTGGTGACCTTGCATACCACTGCATGTTGTAGTATGCCAGTCGTTGATATAACATTCACGAAGTACCATTCCGCAAATATTACATCCCTCAGAGTAGTACAACAGAACATAGCAGGTCCATAACTCATTCATTTATTATTACAAGCATATTACACATATTGTCTCGGAGCTCCTCTTGGGTCCTAAGAGGGATACTCCTGGGTTCGAAGCGAACCCAACTTAGCTTACAATATAGAAGTCTCATTAAGTTATACATTTATTCTCTCGAGCAGCTAAGTATTTAGAGTTCGGGCTGCTCGGCTACTACTACTACTAGATGTTTCTAGGCTTGATCTCCTCCGGAAGCCTCCCCGGTTCCGTAGACGATGAGGTAGTCTACGCCTTCAATACCTCCAGAGAGGTCTGGTTCTTCATAGCCGATGATCTCGGCTCCTTCAGGGTTGCCGTAGTCCTCCTCCAGACGATTCAGACAATCTAAGCAAGAGATTTAAGAGTGGGATGAGTACGAGCGTACTCAACAAATTCATTATAGATAAGAGGTGTTTAATGCATTAGCTACAATATTAGACCAGAATGTCTAATACCAATGCAGGTTTTGATAAACGTTTCTTCAAGAGATTGCTTTTATTTCAAAGAGCTATGTCCGTCAGCCTTCACCGGTTTACTAGAACTTCATGGAGCTCCTTTCCGGCCGCGTTCGCAGTTCCATATCCCGAAACAGGGAGTGACAGGTCACGGTTCTTTACACTCTGCAGAGGTGTGTTGCTTTACCCATAAGAGATCTTAACCTTGGTGCCAACCGGGCAGCTTTCCCGTCCACACTTCCTTCGGTGTGAGGCCCGGTATAAGGTCTAGCCAATCATGTTCCTCCGCTACCTCGAACACCCACCCTTTGTTGCATGCCCCGACCCTGGGTCCACGCCGGTCCCATTATTCCCGTAGATTTCGGGGTGGACCCCGACCACGACGTCAATGCAGGGCTCTACCATACATTCCTATGCCGGTAGCTGCAACCCATCATAGACCGCAATACCGTGGGGACTTAGGACTCCCCAGCCTCACCGCTTGCTCCTTCGGGCGACAAGTGTACTACGGACTATGCCGTGGGGACTTAGGACTCCCCAGCCTCACCGCTTGCCCCCTTGAATTACAAGTGTACTACGGTAAAGCGCATCCGTTGATGAACGAGAGGTGGAAACACTTTTGACTACTCCGTCCCACTCCGGATCTTATGGTTAACACGGTTATTACGGCACAAGAATCACTGGCGACATTTGTTGTTTAATCCTAGATGGATATAAACCCTTGCAATGGAACCTCCACCATATCAACACAATCCATGGTTCCATTGCCAACCACATAGTCATATTCATAGTTATGAAAATAGTGGTTTTGGTTTTTATGCAATAGTGATAACCATAATACTTGGCAAGTAATTTGATAGAAATACTCAAATGACATGAGCAAGTGATGAACTTGCCTGAACACTGCAAAGTTTTGCAGTTGGATGGTGTGGACTGACCCTTGTCCTCTGTTTCTGAAAAATAACATCATTGTCCGATAAGGGCAATGGTTAAAGAAGCAATTATGCATGATTCCAGTTTTAGGGTTTGTTCCCCCTTCCGATGTCGTTATTATTTCATGTGAGAGGTTAATACTAAGATAGATTTGGAGATACTCTATTTAGGGTAAATACAACCTTGAATTATTGTCAAGGTGTTTTTAAAGTTTAAAAGAACTTATGGTCTTATTTTCATTATTGAAAATAATATGTGTGATTTAAATGATTATTTAAATCATCAAATTGAGACTTATTCTTAGTTGTCTTCAAAAATTCTCTTTGATATTTTATTTAGATAGATAATTTTATGCTGATCAATTTTCATATTTTTAATTATTTTTTTAGAGCTTTGAATCATTTTCTATTTATTTTCAAAGTTTCTTGTTTATTTCAAAATGTGAAATGTCTATATTGCCCCTGGGCCCACCTGTCAGGGTGGCCCAGCGGGTTAACCCTAACCCGAGCCACTTGGGCTCGGTCGGTCGCACCGACCCCTTTCTTCCTCACGCGCTTGCGAACCCTAACTCCTTCGAGCTCTGGCGATTTTCTCGTCGCCGCCCCCTTCTCGGAATTTCTCCGGCCGACTCAGGCCGTCGCCGCCAGCGAGATTAGGTGGATCTGATCCGCCTCTCGATGGCGGACACGGTGGTCCGCGCCGATCTGGGTTTCGTCCTCGCCACCGCGCGGCCTCAACTCGCCTGCGACCCTGGCCGCAAGGATTCATGGCGATGCGCCGCCTGCCGGCGCCCCTAATGCTGCGGTGTTGCCGCGCCTGGCCGTGGTGCTGCTGGGCGTGGCGGCGCTGCCATGACCAGGCCTGGCCTGGTGCTGCCATGCCTCCGGCGTGTGCCGCCGTGGCCGCCATGGCCGTGCTTCTTCGCCCGCATCACCTGTAAGTGCTCCCCTCCTCCTTCTTCCTCTGTTACCTGTTCTACCTCTTCTCCTTCCTCTGGATGCCCTGGCATCCATCTGGTTGTGCTACTGCTGCTCCTGCGCCTATGTTCTCTGCGCCAGGCTAGTTCTGGTGTTGCTATGATGTGCTAGTTGTTGCTGCCATATGCGCCATGGATTCTAGCTGTTGTGCTTGTGCTGCTTCTGTGTGTGCTGCTCTCCTCTATGTCTTGCTGTTGTAACTCATGAGCTCTTGCTCATGAGCATACTGTGATGCTTATGCTCAATTAAGTTGTTCATGCTGTTGCTATGTGTATCATGCCTCTCCTGTGTGTGCATTTCTTTGCCCCTGGCTTGATTATTATGCATAATCCTTGCATTATGCAAGTGCCCAGGCCTCTAATTGGCTAACCCCTTGTGCTGTTGTTCATATTAATGCCCTGTTGAGCATGCTTGCTACATGATCTCACCATCCTTGGATGGTTTTCTCCTGTATATGATTGATTTAATTATCCGTGATATAGTTGTTAATGTCCTGTGGCTGAGTAATTCATATTGTTAATGTATTGTTGCTGGGCTGAGCTGTAACATGCTCTGTCATGCTTTAGCAAGCTCCTGATGATCAGATGATCATTAGTTGCTGGTAAAGGCTGCTGTTTGGTGTCTGTGCCTCACTGCTGCTCATTCTGTGATGTGTGTGTGTCACACAGGCTTGTGTTGGTGTGTGATGGTGCTTGCTCAAGCAGCTACTGATGCTTGCAGTGATCCACTGGATTATTTGCCAGTGTCTGGTTCACAATTTACTTATTGATATCATTTATCTGTGTTGCCTTAGTTGATTAAGTGGATAATTGATGTGAACTGCTGAGCAGTAATGATCATATAGATTGATTTAGTGAAGCTAGAGGGATGCCAAAAATTGTTGGGAACCCTAGCTCACTCTGAACCCACCTGGGTGATGATACAAGTGCTTGGCTTGATGGTTTGGGCTGTTTCAGTGGTTGAGGTGACCCTAGCAGTAATCATATACTGCTTTTGGGTAGCTCCCCTCTTGTTGGCTTGCTGTGGCTCACTAGATGCTTTCTGGGTGATCCTTTTGTTGGATTGCCAGTAGCTTTTGATGTTGACAAACAAAAATAGACACAATTTGTCTATCTGTCTGATGGTGTAGTGGTCATAGGTGCTAAGTAATTCTTGCTAGCTATATAGGATCATTTCCTTGCTGGATATCTTTGATTATGCCATTGTGTTGGCATAATCAATGTTCCCAAGGTGACTTCCTATTGGTTTCTCTCTTTTTTACTTGCGCCAATTGGCTGTTAGCCATATGATGACTCACACAGGGTTTCTACCCTTTTTTGTTGCTGTGATTATGCATATGCTTATTTTATGAGCAAAACTTTGGCTTGCTCATGTTCATCAGTGTATACCTCACTCCAGCTCCTAGTATGAGTTGTTGGTGTAGAGGATTGCTTCTGGTTTATTTGGTTTGCTTGCCCTGCTCCTCCTTGCAAGCTTGTGAATCTTGGTTGGTTTCTGGTGGTTGCTGGAATAGGTGGAGCAGCTCTTGCTGTTCACCTGTTCTAGCTGTTCTTGATGTGTTCTTGCTGTTCTTACCCTGATGCTCCTTGTCGATGGAATGATTAGGGTTTGGCTGTGAACAGCTTATTTATGCCTCTCCTCTGCTTCTCTGGTCGACAGCAAGGCCTGGTCCTTTTTGGTGACTCTCCCAGGCTTGTGTGCTGTGAGGCATGCACACTAGCTAGTGAGCTGCCTGTGTGTTTGCTGCTTGGTACTTGGTCCAGTGAGTGGATCAGCTCGGCTGATCATGGTCATATCCTCTCATTTTCACTTTTCTTGCTAACCTGCCAAGTGGTTTTGCCACTTGGCTTAATCCTTGTTTGGTCTTTGTGTGTGTGTGCAGGGACAATGTGATGATCAAGATGAAGTTCAAGATCTTCTTGAGCAAGAATTACATGATGATCAACAATGTAGTTTAGGACATTTAATTGACTTGTAATTTTCCTATTTCTTTTTCCTTTTATTCAATTCATGTAATGTGTTGTAATATTTTATAATTCAATTCTGAATATTGTAAATGACAATGTATCATGTGTGATTATCAATAAAGCTCCAATTTTCCTTAATGAGCTTTGTATAATTGTTGTATTACTTATAATCTTGATTAATGTTAATTGTTTATTAAATTATCTCAAGTTTGAATTCTGTGATAACCCTGTGATGTTTGAATTTGAAATTCAAATTCAAATTTGGTTTGAATTCAATCATACAACTTAATTTAGAATTCAATCATGCAACTTAAGATTGTGATGCATCTTCTCTTCTCTCTTCTCAAAACCCTAATCTAGTTAAGTAAGAACAAGTTCATCGCACTCTCGAAACCCTAACCCTGTAAGGTGTCGAGAGAGAAACATGTTCCCCTTCGATGCAGTTTTGTTTTAAAAGCGCGAAATTTTCCCGTAATTTACGATGCAATGCACATCCCTTTCTGAAATCTACCCATCGATCGTCTCTAAACCTGGGACATTACAGCCTTTCCCCCTTAAAGAAAACTTCGTCCCGAAGTTGTGGTTGTAATACCTGAAGAGTTCGGGGTATGTTTTCCTCAGGTCTTCCTCCTTTTCCCAGGTGGCTTCCCTCTCGGGATGATGCTTCCATTGTATCTTGCAGTATTTTATAGCTCGATTCCTGAGTTGTTTCCAGTTCTCCTCGAGAATCTTCGCTGGCTTCTCGATGTAGGTCAAATCTGGTTGTAACTCGAGCTCTTCATGTGATATTGGTTCATCTGGGGTCTTTAAACACTTTCTGAGTCGCGACACATGGAATACATTGTGAACCTGAGATAACCTTCCCGGTAGTTCCAATTCAAAGGCTAACCCTCGGTTTTGACTCAGAATCTTGAAAGGTCCAATGTACCTAGGGCTTAGCTTTCCTTTTACTCCAAATCTCTGAAGTCCTTTCATCGGGCTCACCTTGAGATATACCATGTCTCCAACTTGTGGCTCCCATGTTCTTCTTTTCTGATCGGCATAACTCTTTTGCCGACTTTGAGCTATCTTCAACCTATCTCTTATAATGTCGATGATTTGTTGCTTTTCCTTGACATAATCAGGATTGAACTCTTTGCTTGCTCCAGCTTCATACCAACATATGGGTGATCTACACTTCCTTCCATACAGAGCTTCGAACGGTGCCATCTTGATGCTGCTTTGATAGCTATTATTGTATGAAAACTCTGCTAGTGGTAAGTGCTCTCCCATGATCCTTCGAAGTCTAGGGCACAAGCCCTAAGCATATCCTCTAGGATCTGATTAGTTCTTTCTGTTTGTCCACCTGTCTGAGGATGATAGGCGGTACTATAGTCCAACTTGGATCCTAAAGCTTCGTGTAGTTGCTTCCAAAATGCTGACGTGAACACGGATCCTCGATCCGACACGATCTTCTTGGGCACTCCATGTTTACTCACGATCTCTTTGATGTAAAGATCGATGAGTTTCTCTCCTTTATCCTGCTGGTTCACCGCTAAGAAGCGTGCACTTTTCGTCAACCGGTCCACGATTACCCATATCATGTCCTTCTTTTTATTGGTCATGGGTAGTCCGGTGATGAAATCCATTCCTATCTCCTCCCATTTCCATTCTGGAATGGGTAAAGGTTGTAACTTTCCTGCCGGACTCTGGTGTTCAGCTTTCACCCTTTGGCAAGTATGGCATTCCGCCACATACTGTGCTATTTCTCTCTTCATGTTGTTCCACCAGAATAGCTCCTTTAGATCCATGTACATCTTTGTACTTCCCGGATGAATGGAGTATGGTGTTTGATGGGCTTCCCGGAGTATTACTTCCTTGATTTCAGCAATATCCGGAACACAAATCCTCTTCTGGAACCATAATGATCCTGACTCTCCTCGATGAAATTTTGATGGTCTACCTTCATCTATCCTTCTCATCTTCTCCACGATGAATGGATCGTCTAACTGACCCATCATTATCTCATTCTTCAGGTTAACATTTAGCTCATCGGGTACTTGCAAAGCCGATAATCCTTCATGAGCTTCCTTCTCCCAGAG
This sequence comes from Lolium perenne, assembly GCF_019359855.2. NCBI lineage: Eukaryota > Viridiplantae > Streptophyta > Magnoliopsida > Poales > Poaceae > Lolium > Lolium perenne. The sequence continues at coordinate 2,691,781 of NC_067250.2, read as the reverse complement.
TTGTATTTGGGCTTGACTTATTTCTTTCCTCAATTCTGGTGATAACTCTTGTTCCACTCCGCCAGTGCTCTTCCTACTTAAGGCATCTGCTACAACATTGGCCTTTCCTGGAGTATAATTGATGGTCAAATCATAATCCTTGATCAGTTCAAGCCATCTTTTCTGCCTCATATTGAGTTCCTTCTGAGTGAAGAAGTATTTGAGACTCTTATGATCTGTATAGAGCTCACACTTGGCTCCATAGAGAAAATGTCTCCATGTTTTAAGTGCAAATACAACTGCTGCTAATTCTAAGTCATGTGTTGGATAGTTCACTTCATGAGGTCTGAGTTGCCTTGATCCATAAGATATTACCTTCCGATCTTGCATGAGTACGCAACCCAATCCATGCTTGGATGCGTCACAGTACACGGTGTAATCCTTGCCAACTTCAGGGACTGCTAACACCGGTGCCGTGGTGAGTTTCTCCTTCAGAGTTTGAAAACTCTTCTCACACTCCTCTGACCACACGAATGGTGTGTTCTTTCTTAACAGCTTTGTCATTGGTCCTGCTATCTTGGAGAATCCTTCAATGAATCGCCGATAATATCCTGCCATTCCTAGGAATCCTCGGATTTCCTTGGCAGTCTTGGGTGCTTCCCATTCTAGAACTGCTGCTACCTTGCTCGGGTTAACAGCTATTCCATCTTTGCTAATGACATGACCCAGAAATTCCACTTGATCTAGCCAAAATTCACACTTGCTAAACTTGGCATAGAGTTGATGTTCTCTTAGTGTTTGCAACACTAACCTCAGATGTTCAGCATGTTCTGCTTTGTCTTTGGAATAGATCAAGATATCATCAATGAATACGATGACAAACTTGTCTAGATATGGCATGAAAATCTTATTAATGAGATTCATGAATATTGCTGGGGCATTGGTTAATCCAAAAGGCACTACAAGGTATTCATGATGTCCATACCTTGAGACAAAGGCAGTTTTCGGAACGTCTTCCTTCTTGATCTTTATCTGATGATAACCGGATCTTAGATCAATTTTGGAAAAGACTCCCGCGCGTCTAACTTGATCGAATAGATCTTGTATTCTTGGAAGTGGGTACTTGTTCTTGATTGTCACATTGTTCAAATTCCTGTAGTCTCCGCACATCCTTCTTCCTCCATCTCTTTTATCTACGAAGATCACAGGTGATCCCCATGGTGAAACACTTTCTTGTATAAATCCTTTCTGTTCCAAGTCATCCAATTGCTCCTTAAGTTCTTTCAACTCCTTAGGCCCCATCTTATATGGTGCTTTTGCAATCGGAGCTGTTCCTGGAATTAGGTTGATAGTGAATTCTATCTCCCTATCTGGTGGCATACCAGGTAATTCCTTAGGAAACACATCCTGGAATTCATTTACTACAGGTATATCTTCCAATTTCACCTCCTTCATGCTGTTCAGCTGTAGCTCGACCTCGATCTGGGTATGCTTGTCTCCTTGGTAGATCATTCTACTTCCATCGGGGCTTTTCAAAGACACTGTCTTGTTCACACAGTCGATTAGTGCTCCGTTAGCTTCTAACCAGTTCATACCAAGAATGACATCAATGTCCTTCATTGGTAAAAAGAACAGGTCTGCGTCGAACGCGCACTTATTGATCATGATGACTTGTTTTTGCTTGGTATGGGTTACTACTATCGTTCCCCCCGCAGAAAGTATGTTTATGGGTGTATCTAACTTAGTGCAACTAATCCCATGTTTGATGATGAATTGCTGAGAAATGAATGATGTAGTTGCACCAGTATCAAAAAGTACTTTGCCAGGATGAATGAGTATCTGGAGCGTACCTATCACTGCCTGATCGGAGTTAACCACCTCCTCCAGGCTGGTGCAGTTCAGCTTGCCAAGGGTTTCTTGTTCTTCCAGTTCCCTCCGGTGTTTCCTCCTCGGCTACCTCCTCCTCCTGATTGTCCTCCTCCAGGGGCAGTCCTTCAGCATGTGCCCCTCCTGGCGACAACCAAAGCATATAATCCTTGGTTTCTTGCAATCCTTGGCAAAATGTCCTGTGAGTCCACAGCTTCTGCAAACTATTTGATTTGCAGTCTGAAATGCTTGGTTCTTCCTGCTACCGTAGTAGTAGTAGTAGTAGTAGTAGTAGTAGTAGTAGTAGTAGTAGTAGTTGTTGTTGTTGTTGTTGTTGTTGTTGTTGGCTTGAAACTCAAGCTGGTATTGGGCTTGTTACTGACAAACCTCTTAGGCTCAAACTTGGCCTTCTTCCTCTTCTCCTCTTGCAGCTGTTTAAAGTCATCTTCAAGAGTGATGGCTGCATCCACCAACTCTTGGAACTCAGTTGCTCTCATCATACGGAGCTGTACCTTGAACTGGGGACTTAACCCCCTTAAAAACCTCTTCTTTTTCTTGTCCTCGGTGTTGACTTCATCAACAGCGTACCGGGACAGCTTTGAGAATTCCCTGACATAAGTCAGGATGGCCTTATCCTTCTGCTCGAGACTTTCAAATTCTCGACGCTTCAGTTCCACAATACTTTCAGGGACATTGGATTCCCTGAATTTCCTCGCGAACTCCTCCCAGGTAAACACTTTTCCAGCCGGATAAACGGCTACGATGTTGTCCCACCATGATGCGGCAGGTCCACACAACAAGTGTGTAGCATAACGAACCTTCTCCTGGTCGTTGCAACCAACAGTATTGAGCTTTCGCTCAGTGTCCATAAGCCAATCCTCCGCGTCCATTGGCTCGGGCGCGTATGCGAAAGATATAGGCTTGGTGTTCTGGAAGTCTGCTAAGGTGACTCCCTGATTCTCGGGTCTCTCTACCCTGTTCTGTTGCAGCAGCTCCTGGAAGAATTTATTCTGCTGCTCCAACGTGATACGTTGCCTCTCTTCCATCATCTGCATATACTGAACGAAGTTCTGCTGCGTCATGGGTGGTGGTGGTGGTGGTGGAAACTGATTCCTGGCTGCTTCATCAGCCTCTTCCTTCTGTTTTGCTTCGCGCTCCATGCGCTGTGCTTCCGTCTCCTCTCCTACCGGTCCCGACATAACCCCCTAGTTCTGCAACACAAGATGATACTCATAATTACTCCATGCTCAAGTTTTCTGAGCTCAACTTTGTGCACAGAACTAGTCACGCAATGGAAATCAAGAAGCAAATCCAAATCATACAAAACATATACCATGTATATACATACTTAAGTGGTCTTATTACAATACTCAGTGACGTTGTGAGTATGCAAACTCACTTATTGAAGTATATGTACAAATTTCTACAAATATTACATACTATAATACACGTGGTACTTGTGTATTATAGTCTCGCCTCCCTTGGTGGTCTCTAGTCGTGCTTCACTCCCTGTACATCCCAGGCTTCCATCCGGTCGAACGTGTCGTCCTCCTGATAGAACCTGGAACATAAGGTCTCCCCGTCGGCTGGTAGTCAGAATCAGATGATGATCCTAGGGAGAAATCAGTGTTCACAAACTGGTCATTCAGTGCATCATAGTCCACCCATCGGGTGTACTCCCCTGTAGCTCCACCATAGGTGTTTCCAACATTCGTATCCGACTCAACCTGTGTAGGATACCCTCCATCTACTTTTCCATTCCACGGATAACTCTGGTGCTGGGTCGTGGCGTCTTCATTCATCTCCCCGTCATAATACACTGAAGTACTATGAGTTCCAGTATCAGATCCCCAACGCCAACCCGTGGAGTTTTCTATAGGAGTCATGGAACGCTGATTGTTTCCGGATTCCTCTCCCCCCTCATAACCTCTATAGGAACTACTGAGATAGTTCCCAGGTGTAACGGGTGTAGTTTCACGCTCAAGAGGATCAATACTAATGTAGTCACCAGCTGAGTAAACTGGTGTGTGCACCACATTCTCCATAGGTTCTTTCCCCCTAGTCTCCTCCTTGGGTTCAGTAAACTCCTCTAGCATTGTATCAATTGCTCCCGTCAAATGACGGTTCAACTGAAAGAACAATGATAGTAAGTTGCGGCTATTGTCCATGTATTTTGCAGCTTCTATTGGTTTGCGTTTTGCATATTTGAAGTGGTTAAGCATGGGATCATCTTCCTCCTCCATATGAGGAATGTGGGTGAATTCGGAACCCATAAGCTCTTTCGTCTTATGTTCCCGAATATCGGTGATGGCTCTCATAACGGCTATATGGTAGGCTGTGTTGATAGTTCTGGCTTCACCTGCTGGCATTACTACGCTCATTCCCAAAGATTCGGGAAGTCGCAGCCCTACCCTACACTTTGCCAATACAGTACCATCGTAGTACATGTATTTCTTTACTTGGATCTGGGGATCACACCCAAATTCAAGTAACATGGCACGTAAAATATCTGCAAGTCCTCCTTCATATTCACTCAGTGTTGAATCCATCACTTTCACGTTTCGTCCCGGACGTGAACTTGCCATTGTTGGCTGTAGAAATAGAAAGAATATAAGATTAGTAATAATGTATCATAATAGAGATAATAAAGAATTATCGCACTAAAAGATATGATTGTTGTATTCTCAATTGAATATTCACCATATTTTTAGAGAATTCTTTACTAGTCCTATTTGACTCCTAACGTTCAGTCCCATTTACTAGGTTCCAACCTAAGGTCAAAGCTTTTGCTCTGATACCAACTGTGGTGACCCTGCATACCACTGCATGTTGTAGTATGCCAGTCGTTGATATAACATTCACGAAGTACCATTCCGCAAATATTACATCCCTCAGAGTAGTACAACAGAACATAGCAGGTCCATAACTCATTCATTTATTATTACAAGCATATTACACATATTGTCTCGGAGCTCCTCTTGGGTCCTAAGAGGGATACTCCTGGGTTCGAGGCGAACCCAACTTAGCTTACAATATAGAAGTCTCATTAAGTTATACATTTATTCTCTCGAGCAGCTAAGTATTAAGAGTTCGGGCTGCTGATACGCGTACAGCACGCGTCCGTTGGGAACCCCAAGAGGAAGGTGTGATGCGTACAGCGGCAAGTTTTCCCTCAGTATGAAACCAAGGTTTATCGAACCAGTAGGAGCCAAGAAGCACGTTGAAGGTTGATGGCAGCGAGATGTAGTGCGGCGCAACACCAGGGATTCCGGCGCCAACGTGGAACCTGCACAACACAAACCAAGTACTTTGCCCCAACGAAACAGCGAGGTTGTCAATCTCACCGGCTTGCTGTAACAAAGGATTAGATGTATAGTGTGGATGATGATTGTTTGCAGAAAACAAGAGAACAAAGATTGCAAGAGATTGTATTTCAGTAAAGAGAATTGGACCGGGGTCCACAGTTCACTAGAGGTGTCTCTCCCATAAGATAAACATCATGTTGGGTGAACAAATTACAGTTGGGCAATTGACAAATAAAGAGGGCATGACCATGCACATACATATTATGATGAGTATTGTGAGATTTAATTGGGCATTACGACAAAGTACATAGACCGCTATCCAGCATGTATCTATGCCTAAAAAGTCCACCTTCAGGTTATCATCCGAACCCCCTCCAGTATTAAGGTGCTAACAACAGACAATTGCATTAAGTATTGCGCGTAATGTAATCAGTAACTACATCCTCGAACATAGCACCAATGTTTTATCCCTAGTGGCAACAGCACATCCATAATCTTAGAGATTTCTGTCACTTCCCGCAGTTCACGGAGACATGAACCCACTATCGAGCATAAATACTCCCTCTTGGAGTTACAAGCATCTACTTGGCCAGAGCATCTACTAGTAACGGAGAGCATGCAAGATCATAAACAACACATAGACATAAATTGATAATCAACATAACATAGTATTCTCTATTCATCGGATCCCAACAAACGCAACATATAGAATTACAGATAGATGATCTTGATCATGTTAGGCAGCTCACAAGATCTGACAATTAAGCACAATGGGGAGAAGACAACCATCTAGCTACTGCTATGGACCAATAGTCCAGGGGTAGACTACTCACACATCACTCCGGAGGCGACCATGGCGGCGTAGAGTCCTCCGGGAGATGATTCCCCTCTCCGGCAGGGTGCCGGAGGCGATCTCCTGAATCCCCCGAGATGGGATTGGCGGCGGCGGCGTCTCTGGAAGGTTTTCCGTATCGTGGCTCTCCGTACTGGGGGTTTCGCGACGAAGGCTATTTGTAGGCGGAAGGGCAGGTCAGGGGGCCACACGAGGGCCCCACACTACAGGTCGGCACGGCCAGCGCTTGGGCCGCGCCGCCCTAGGGTGTGGCCACCTCGTGGCCCCACTTCGTCTCCTCTTCGGTCTTCTGGAAGCTTCGTGGCAAAATAGGACCCTGGGCGTTGATTTCGTCCAATTCCGAGAATATTTCTTTACTAGGATTTCTGAAACCAAAAACAGCAGAAAACAACAACTGACACTTCGGCATCGTGTTAATAGGTTAGTTCCAGAAAATGCACGAATATGACATAAAGTGTGCATAAAACATGTAGATAACATCAATAATATGACATGGAACATAAGAAATTATCGATACGTCGGAGACGTATCAGCATCCCCAAGCTTAGTTCCTGCTCGTCCCGAGCAGGTAAACGATAAACAAAGATAATTTCTGGAGTGACATGCCATCATAACCTTGATCATACTATTTGTAAAGCATATGTAGTGAATGCAGCAATCAAAACAATGTATATGACATGAGTAAACAAGTGAATCATATAGCAAAGACTTTTCATGAATAGTACTTCAAGACAAGCATCAATAAGTCTTGCATAAGAGTTAACTCATAAAGCAATAATTCAAAGTAAAGGCATTGAAGCAACACAAAGGAAGATTAAGTTTCAGCGGTTGCTTTCAACTTGTAACATGTATATCTCATGGATATTGTCAACATAGAGTAATATAATAAGTGCAATATGCAAGTATGTAGAAATCAATGCACAGTTCACACAAGTGTTTGCTTCTTGAGGTGGAGAGAGATAGGTGAACTGACTCAACAATAAAAGTAAAAAGAATGGTCCTTCAAAGAGGAAAGCATCGATTGCTATATTTGTGCTAGAGCTTTGATTTTGAAAACATAAAGAGAGCATAAAAGTAAAATTTTGAGAGGTGTTTGTTGTTGTCAACGAATGGTAGTGGGCACTCTAACCCCCTTGCCAGACAAACCTTCAAAGAGCGGCTCCCATTTTATTTTATTTTTGTGTGGCACTCCTTCCAACCTTTCTTTCACAAACCATGGCTAACCGAATCCTTCGGGTGCCTGCCAACAATCTCATACCATGAAGGAGTGCCTTTTTATTTTAGTTTTATTATGATGACACTCCTCCCCACCTTTGCTTTCTCAAGCCATGGCTAACCGAATCCTTCGGGTGCCGTCCAACAATCACATACCATGGAGGAGTGTCTATTTTTATTAATTAATTTGGGACTGGGAATCCCATTGCCAGCTCTTTTTGCAAAATTATTGGATAAGCGGATGAAGCCACTAGTCCATTGGTGAAAGTTGCCCAACAAGATTGAAAGATAAACACCACATACTTCCTCATGAGCTATAAAACATTGACACAAATCAGAGGTAATAAATTTTGAATTGTTTAAAGGTAGCACTCAAGCAATTTACTTTGGAATGGCAGAGAAATACCATGTAGTAGGTAGGTATGGTGGACACAAATGGCATAGTGATTGGCTCAAGTATTTGGATGCATGAGAAGTATTCCCTCTCGATACAAGGTTTAGGCTAGCAAGGCTATTTGAAACAAACACAAGGATGAACCGGTGCAGCAAAACTCACATAAAAGACATATTGAAAACATTATAAGACTCTACACCGTCTTCCTTGTTGTTCAAACTCAATACTAGAAATTATCTAGACCTCAGAGAGACCAAATATGCAAACCAAATTTTAGCATGCTCTATGTATTTCTTCATTAATGGGTGCAAAGTATATGATGCGAGAGCTTAAACATGAGCACAACAATTGCCAAGTATCACATTATCCAAGACATTATAGCAATTTACTACATGTATCATTTTCCAATTCCAACCATATAACAATTTAACGAAGAAGAAACTTCGCCATGAATATTATGAGTAAAGCCTAAGGACATACTTGTCCATATGCTACAGCGGAGCGTGTCTCTCTCCCATAAAGTGAATGCTAGGATCCATTTTATTCAAACAAAACAAAAACAAAAACAAACCGACGCTCCAAGCAAAGCACATAAGCTGTGATGGAATAAAAATATAGTTTCAGGGGAGGAACCTGATAATATTGTCGATGAAGAAGGGGATGCCTTGGGCATCCCCAAGCTTAGACACTTGAGTCTTCTTGATATATGCAGGGGTGAACCACCGGGGCATCCCCAAGCTTAGAGCTTTCACTCTCCTTGATCATGTTGTATCATCTCCCTCTCTTGATCCTTGAAAACTTCCTCCACACCAAACTTAGAACAACTCATTAGAGGGTTAGTGCACAATCAAAATATACATGTTCAGAGGTGACATAATCATTCTTAACACTTCTGGACATTGCACAAAGCTACTGAAAGTCAATGGAATCGAAATATCCATCGAACATAACAAAACAGGCAATGCGAAATAAAAGGCAGAATCTGTCAAAACAGAACAGTTCGTATTGACGAATTTTATCGAGGCACCAGACTTGCTCAAATGAAAATGCTCAAATTTAATGAAAGTTGCGCACATATCTGAGGATCACTCACGTAAATTGGCATAATTTTCTGAGTTACCTACAGAGAAAACAGCCCAGATTCGTGACAGCAAAGAAATCTGTTTCTGCGCAGTAATCCAAATCTAGTATGAACTTTACTATCAACGACTTTACTTGGCACAACAAAACACTAAACTAAGATAAGGAGAGGTTGCTACAGTAGTAAACAACTTCCAAGACACAAAATAAAAACAAAGTACTGTAGTAAAAACATGGGTTGACTCCCATAAGCGCTTTTCTTTAACGCCTTTCAGCTAGGCGCAGAAAGTGTGTATCAAGTATTATCGAAGGGTGGTGCATCAACCTTACCTTGGGCTTTACCCTTACCTTTCTTGTTGTTTTTCTTTCTCTTTGACTTAGGAAATATATGATTCCCCCCTGGTGTAGAGGTGAATTCCAGGGTGCCTTCTCCCACATCTATGACTGCTCCCAATAGTTTCAGCAGGGATCTTCCGAGTGTGATTTTTCCTGTCCCTACACATTCAATAACAAGATAATCAATGGAAATTGTTCTTCCAAGAATGGTTGTATGCACACCTGCGGCTATTCCCTTAGGAATTATAACAGAGTTATCAATGAGAGTTATTTCTTCTCCTCCTTCATCAACTCCCCAAAGTTTCAAAGATTTATAAATGCTCTCAGGTATAAGGCAAAATTCAGACATAATATCACAGTTGGCACGAAGAGTTTGATCACCGATAACAATTTTAACAGTAGGATCCCATAATGAAGGTTTAGAGTTCACTAAGACTTGTTCAAGACGATTACGAACATGGTGATAGTTGTCATCCAAGCGAGATGTACTTATCTCGAGATTGTTTAATCTATTATAAATGCTAATAAGGGCTGAATCAAAGTTATTAGCTGAATCATGTGATGCAACCAACTTCTTTATGGCATTAAAAACTTGATTCCCATTGCAATGAAGGAAATCTCCTCCCACTAAAGCATCCAAAGCATATCTATAGCGAATCATAAGGCCAAAATAAAAATTACTAAGGAGCAAACTTAGAGTCATTTGAGGTTCAATTTTACGATAAGAAGTAAAAATTCTAGACCAAGCATCCTTAAAACTCTCCTCATCCCCTTGTTTAAAAGTGAAGACTAATTCTTCAGGCGAAGAAGTAACAGGTTCAGAGCTAGACATGGTAACAAAAGTAACTAATTTTTTTTGTATTTTTAATATAGAGTGCGAGACAGTAAATAAAGCAAACTAGATAAAGTAAATGCGAGTAACTAATTTTTTTTTGTTTTTGATATAACAAACAAGATAGCAAATAAAGTAAAACTAGCAACTAATTTTTTGTATTTTGATTTAGTGCAGCAAACAAAGTAGTAAATAAACTAAGCAAGACAAAAACAAAGTAAAGAGATTGGGATGTGGAGACTCCCCTTGCAGCGTGTCTTGATCTCCCCGGCAACGGTGCCAGAAAAAGAGCTTGATACGCGTACAACACGCGTCCGTTGGGAACCCCAAGAGGAAGGTGTGATGCGTACAGCGGCAAGTTTTCCCTCAGTATGAAACCAAGGTTTATCGAACCAGTAGGAGCCAAGAAGCACGTTGAAGGTTGATGGCGGCGAGATGTAGTGCGGCGCAACACCAGGGATTCCGGCGCCAACGTGGAACCTGCACAACACAAACCAAGTACTTTGCCCCAATGAAACAGCGAGGTTGTCAATCTCACCGGCTTGCTGTAACAAAGGATTAGATGTATAGTGTGGATGATGATTGTTTGCAGAAAATAGTAGAACAGTATTGCAGTAGATTGTATTTCAGTAAAGAGAATTGGACCGGGGACCACAGTTCACTAGAGGTGTCTCTCCCATAAGATAAACAGCATGTTGGGTGAACAAATTACAGTTGGGCAATTGACAAATAAAGAGGGCATGACCATGCACATACATATTATGATGAGTATTGTGAGATTTAATTGGGCATTACGACAAAGTACATAGACCGCTATCCAGCATGCATCTATGCCTAAAAAGTCCACCTTCAGGTTATCATCCGAACCCCCTCCAGTATTAAGTTGCTAACAACAGACAATTGCATTAAGTATTGCGCGTAATGTAATCAGTAACTACATCCTCGAACATAGCACCCATGTTTTATCCCTAGTGGCAACAAAGACATCCATAATCTTAGAGATTTCTGTCACTTCCCGCATTCACGGAGACATGAACCCACTATCGAGCATAAATACTCCCTCTTGGAGTTACAAGCATCTAATTGGCCAGAGCATCTACTAGTAACGGAGAGCATGCAAGATCATAAACAACACATAGACATAAATTGATAATCAACATAACATAGTATTCTCTATTCATCGGATCCCAACAAACGCAACATATAGAATTACAGATAGATGATCTTGATCATGTTAGGCAGCTCACAAGATCCGACAATTAAGCACAATGGGGAGAAGACAACCATCTAGCTACTGCTATGGACCCATAGTCCAGGGGTAGACTACTCACACATCACTCCGGAGGCGACCATGGCGGCGTAGAGTCCTCCGGGAGATGATTCCCCTCTCCGGCAGGGTGCCAGAGGCGATCTCCTGAATCCCCCGAGATGGGATTGGCGGCGGCGGCGTCTCAGGAAGGTTTTCCGTATCGTGGCTCTCCGTACTGGGGGTTTCGCGACGAAGGCTATTTGTAGGCGGAAGGGCAGGTCAGGGGGCCACACGAGGGCCCACACTACAGGTCGGCGCGGCCAGGGCTTGGGCCGCGCCGCCCTAGGGTGTGGCCACCTCGTGGCCCCACTTCGTCTCCTCTTCGGTCTTCTGGAAGCTTCGTGGCAAAATAGGACCCTGGGCGTTGATTTCGTCCAATTCCGAGAATATTTCTTTACTAGGATTTCTGAAACCAAAAACAGCAGAAAACAAAGAATCGGCACTTCGGCATCTTGTTAATAGGTTAGTTCCAGAAAATGCACGAATATGACATAAAGTGTGCATAAAACATGTAGATAACATCAATAATGTGGCATGGAACATAAGAAATTATCGATACGTCGGAGACGTATCAGCTGCTCGGCTACTACTACTACTAGATGTTTCTAGGCTTGATCTCCTCCGGAAGCCTCCCCGGTTCCGTAGACGATGAGGTAGTCTACGCCTTCAATACCTCCAGAGAGGTCTGGTTCTTCATAGCCGATGATCTCGGCTCCTTCAGGGTTGTCGTAGTCCTCCTCCAGATGATTCAGACAATCTAAGAAAGAGATTTAAGAGTGGGATGAGTACGAGCGTACTCAACAAATTCATTATAGATAAGAGGTGTTTAATGCACTAGCTACAATATTAGACCAGAAAGTCTAATACCAATGCAGGTTTTGATAAACGTTTCTTCAAGAGATTGCTTTTATTTCAAAGAGCTATGTCCGTTAGCCTTCACCGGTTTACTAGAACTTCATGGAGCTCCTTTCCGGCCGCGTTCGCAGTTCCATATCCCGGAACAGGGAGTGACAGGTCACGGTTCTTTACACTCTGCAGAGGTGTGTTGCTTTACCCATAAGAGATCTTAACCTTGGTGCCAACCGGGCAGCTTTCCCGTCCACACTTCCTTCGGTGTGAGGCCTGGTATAAGGTCTAGCCAATCATGTTCCTCCGCTACCTCGAACACCCACCCTTTGTTGCATGCCCCGACCCTGGGTCCACGCCGGTAGCATTATTCCCGTAGATTTCAGGGTGGACCCCGACCACGACGTCAATGCAGGGCTCTACCATACATTCCTACGCCGGTAGCTGCAACCCATCATAGACCGCAATACCGTGGGGACTTAGGACTCCCCAGCCTCACCGCTTGCTCCTTCGAGCGACAAGTGTACTACGGACTATGCCGTGGGGACTTAGGACTCCCCAGCCTCACCGCTTGCCCCCTTGAATTACAAGTGTACTACGGTAAAGCGCATCCGTTGATGAACGAGAGGTGGAAACACTTTTGACTACTCCGTCCCACTCCGGATCTTATGGTTAACACGGTTATTACGGCACAAGAATCACTGGCGACATTTGTTGTTTAATCCTAGATGGATATAAACCCTTGCAATGGAACCTCCACCATATCAACACAATCCATGGTTCCATTGCCAACCACATAGTCATATTCATAGTTATGAAAATAGTGGTTTTGGTTTTTATGCAATAGTGATAACCATAATACTTGGCAAGTAATTTGATAGAAATACTCAAATGACATGAGCAAGTGATGAACTTGCCTGAACACTGCAAAGTTTTGCAGTTGGATGGTGTGGACTGACCCTTGTCCTCTATTTCTGAAAAATAACATCATTGTCCGATAAGGGCAATGGTTAAAGAAGCAATTATGCATGATTCCAGTTTTAGGGTTTGTTCCCCCCTTCCGATGTCGTTATTATTTCAAGTGAGAGGTTAATACTAAGATAGATTTGGAGATACTCTATTTAGGGTAAATACAACCTTGAATTATTGTCAAGGTGTTTTTAAAGTTTAAAAGAACTTATGGTCTTATTTTCATTATTGAAAATAATATGTGTGATTTAAATGATTATTTAAATCATCAAATTGAGACTTATTCTTAGTTGTCTTCAAAAATTCTCTTTGATATTTTATTTAGATAGAGAATTGTATGCTGATCAATTTTCATATTTTTAATTATTTTTTAGAGCTTTGAATCATTTTCTATTTATTTTCAAATTTTCTTGTTTATTTTAAAATGTGAAATGTCTATATTGCCCCTGGGCCCACCTATCAGGGTGGCCCAGCGGGTTAACCCTAACCCGAGCCACTTGGGCTCGGTCGGTCGCACCGACCCCTTTCTTCCCCACGCGCTCGCGAACCCTAACTCCTTCGAGCTCTGGCGATTTTCTCGTCGCCGCCCCCTTCTCGGAATTTCTCCGGCCGACTCAGGCCGTCGCCGCCGACGAGATTAGGTGGATCTGATCCGCCTCTCGACGGCGGACATGGTGGTCCGCGCTGATCTGGGTTTCGTCCTCGCCACCGCGCGGCCTCAACCCGCCTGCGACCCTGGCCGCAAGGATTCATGGCGATGCGCCGCCTGCCGGCGCCCCTGATGCTGCGGTGTTGCCGCGCCTGGCCGTGGTGCTGCTGGGCGTGGCGGCGCTGCCATGCCTCCGGCGTGTGCCGCCGTGGCCGCCATGGCCGTGCTTCTTCGCCCGCATCACCTGTAAGTGCTCCCCTCCTCCTTCTTCCTCTGTTACCTGTTCTACCTCTTATCCTTCCTCTGGATGCCCTGGCATCCATCTGGTTGTGCTACTGCTGCTCCTGCGCCTATGTTCTCTGTGCCAGGCTAGTTCTGGTGCTGCTATGATGTGCTAGTTGTTGCTGCCATATGCGCCATGGATTCTAGCTGTTGTGCTTGTGCTGCTTCTGTGTGTGCTGCTCTCCTCTATGTCTTGCTGTTGTAACTCATGAGCTCTTGCTCATGAGCATACTGTGATGCTTATGCTCAATTAAGTTGTTCATGCTGTTGCTATGTGTATCATGCCTCTCCTGTGTGTGCATTTCTTTGCCCCTGGCTTGATTATTATGCATAATCCTTGCATTATGCAAGTGCTAGTGCCTCTAATTGGCTAACCCCTTGTGCTATTGTTCATATTAATGCCCTGTTGAGCATGCTTGCTACATGATCTCACCATCCTTGGATGGTTTGCTCCTGTATATGATTGATTTAATTATCTGTGATATAGTTGTTAATGTCCTGTGGCTGAGTAATTCATATTGTTAATGTATTGTTGCTGGGCTGAGCTGTAAAATGCTCTGTCATGCTTTAGCAAGCTCCTGATGATCAGATGATCATTAGTTGCTGGTAAAGGCTGCTGTTTGGTGTCTGTGCCTCACTGCTGCTCATTCTGTGATGTGTGTGTGTCACACAGGCTTGTGTTGGTGTGTGATGGTGCTTGCTCAAGCAGCTACTGATGCTTGCAGTGATCCACTGGATTATTTGCCAGTGTCTGGTTCACAATTTACTTATTGATATCATTTATCTGTGTTGCCTTAGTTGATTAAGTGGATAATTGATGTGAACTGCTGAGCAGTAATGATCATATAGATTGATTTAGTGAAGCTAGAGGGATGCCAAAAATTGTTGGGAACCCTAGCTCACTCTGAACCCACCTGGGTGATGATACAAGTGCTTGGCTTGATGGTTTGGGCTGTTTCAGTGGTTGAGGTGACCCTAGCAGTAATCATATACTGCTTTTGGGTAGCTCCCCTCTTGTTGGCTTGCTGTGGCTCACTAGATGCTTTCTGGGTGATCCTTTTGTTGGATTGCCAGTAGCTTTTGATGTTGACAAACAAAAATAGACACAATTTGTCTATCTGTCTGATGGTGTAGTGGTCATAGGTGCTAAGTAATTCTTGCTAGCTATATAGGATCATTTCCTTGCTGGATATCTTTGATTATGCCATTGTGTTGGCATAATCAATGTTCCCAAGGTGACTTCCTATTGGTTTCTCTCTTTCTTACTTGCACCAATTGGCTGTTAGCCATATGATGACTCACACAGGGTTTCTACCCTTTTCTGTTGCTGTGATTATGCATATGCTTATTTTATGAGCAAAACTTTGGCTTGCTCATGTTCATCAGTGTATACCTCACTCCAGCTCCTAGTATGAGTTGTTGGTGTAGAGGATTGCTTCTGGTTGATTTGGTTTGCTTGCCCTGCTCCTCCTTGCAAGCTTGTGAATCTTGGTTGGTTTCTGGTGGTTGCTGGAATAGGTGGAGCAGCTCTTGCTGTTCACCTGTTCTAGCTGTTCTTGATGTGTTCTTGCTGTTCTTACCCTGATGCTCCTTGTCGATGGAATGATTAGGGTTTGGCTGTGAACAGCTTATGTATGCCTCTCCTCTGCTTCTCTGGTCGACAGCAAGGCCTGGTCCTTTTTGGTGACTCTCCCAGGCTTGTGTGCTGTGAGGCATGCACACTAGCTAGTGAGCTGCATGTGTGTTTGCTGCTTGGTACTTAGTCCAGTGAGTGGATCAGCTCGGCTGATCATGGTCATATCCTCTCATTTTCACTTTTCTTGCTAACCTGCCAAGTGGTTTTGCCACTTGGCTTAATCCTTGTTTGGTCTTTGTGTGTGTGTGCAGGGACAATGTGATGATCAAGATGAAGTTCAAGATCTTCTTGAGCAAGAATTACATGATGATCAACAATGTAGTTTAGGACATTTAATTGACTTGTAATTTTCCTATTTCTTTTTCCTTTTATTCAATTCATGTAATGTGTTGTAATATTTTATAATTCAATTCTGAATATTGTAAATGACAATGTATCATGTGTGATTATCAATAAAGCTCCAATTTTCCTTAATGAGCTTTGTATAATTGTTGTATTACTTATAATCTTGATTAATGTTAATTGTTTATTAAATTATCTCAAGTTTGAATTCTGTGATAACCCTGTGATGTTTGAATTTGAAATTCAAATTCAAATTTGGTTTGAATTCAATCATACAACTTAATTTAGAATTCAATCATGCAACTTAAGATTGTGATGCATCTTCTCTTCTCTCTTCTCAAAACCCTAATCTAGTTAAGTAAGAACAAGTTCATCGCACTCTCGAAACCCTAACCATGTAAGGTGTCGAGAGAGAAACCTGTTCCCCTTCGATGCAGTTTTGTTTTAAAAGCGCGAAATTTCCCCGTAATTTACGATGCAATGCACATCCCTTTCTGAAATCTACCCCTCGATCGTCTCTAAACCTGGGACATTACAATAATCTAGATTACATTGTAAGGTACCTAACACCCATGGCATTCTGGTGTTGGTCATGCTTTGCCCTAGGGAGAGCTTTAGTCAACGGATCTGCCACATTCAGATCTGTGTGTACTTTGCAAATCTTTACTTCACCATCTTCGATGTACTCGCGAATCGAATGAAAACTCAGCTTGATATGCTTTAGCATCTTGTGTGACCTTGGTTCTTGTGCATTGGTGATGGCACCCATGTTGTCACAATAGATGACTAATGGGTCCAATGCACTAGGAACCACACCAAGCTCAACAATGAACCTCTTCATCCATACCGCTTCCGATGAAGCCTCCGAAGCCGCTATGTATTCAGATTCAGTTGAAGATTTCGCCACCGTGCACTGCTTGGAACTCATCCAGCTTACTGCAGCACCATTCAGTATAAACACGTACCCAGACTGAGACTTAGTGTCATCAGGATCAGTGTTCCAACTTGCATCGGTGTACCTGGTTACAACGAGCTCTTGGTCACCGCCATAACGAAGAAACATATCCTTAGTCCTTTTCAAGTACTTTAGGATATTCTTGACCACTGTCCAGTGTTCCATTCCTGGATCACTCTGATATCTTCTGGTCAAACTAACAGCATGTGCGATATCCGGTCTAGTACACATCATGGCATACATGATAGAGCCTGCTGCCGAGGCATAGATGATCTTGTTCATCCTCTCTCTTTCTTCTGCCGTAGCCGGACCTTGAGTTTTACTCAAGACCTTACCTGGCAACATAGGCAAGAACCCTTTCTTGCTTTCATCCATTCTAAACTTCTTTAGAATCTTGTCCAGGTATGTACTGTGTGAAAGCCCTATTAGGCGTCTTGATCTATCTCTATAAATCATGATGCCTAAAATGTACGCTGCTTCACTGACACGCGTACAACACGCGACCGTTGGGAACCCCAAGTGGAAGGTGTGATGCGTACAACAGTAAGTTTCCCTCAGTAAGAAACCAAGGTTTATCGAACCAGTAGGAGTCAAGAAGCACGTTGAAGGTTGATGGCGGCGAAGTGTAGTGCGGTGCAACACCAGGGATTCCGGCGCCAACGTGGAACCTGCACAACACAACCAAATTACTTTGCCCCAACGTGACAGTGAGTTTGTCAATCTCACCGGCTTGCTGTAACAAAGGATTAGATGTATAGTGTGGATGATGATTATTTGCAGAAAACAGTAGAACAAGTATTGCAGTAGATTGTATTCGATGTAAAAGAATGGACCGGGGTCCACAGTCACTAGAGGTGTCTCTCCGATAAGAATAAGCATGTTGTGTGAAAAAATTACAGTTGGGCAATTGACAAATAAAGAGGGAATGACCATGCACATAGATGATATGATGAGTATTGTGAGATTTAATTGGGCATTACGACAAAGTACATAGACCGCTATCCAGCATGCATCTATGCCTAAAAAGTCCACCTTCAGGTTATCATCCGAACCCCTTCCAGTATTAAGTTGCAAACAACAGACAATTGCATTAAGTATGGTGCGTAATGTAATCAACAACTATATCCTTAGACATAGCATCGTTGTTTTATCCCTAGTGGCAACATCACATCCACAACCTTAGAACTTTCTGTCACTGTCCCAGATTTAATGGAGGCATGAACCCACTATCGAGCATAAATACTCCCTCTTGGAGTTACAAGCAAAAACTTGGCCAGAGCCTCTACTAGTAACAGAGAGCATGCAAGATCATAAACAACACATAGATAATAGACTGATAATCAACATAACATAGTATTCCATATTCATCGGATCCCAACAAACACAACATGTAGCATTACAGATAGATGATCTTGATCATGTTAGGCAGCTCACAAGATCCAACAATGAAGCACAATTTGGAGAAGACGACCATCTAGCTACTGCTATGGACCCATAGTCCAGGGGTGAACTACTCACTCATCACTCCGGAGGCGACCATGGCGGTGAAGAGTCCTCCGGGAGATGATTCCCCTCTCCGGCAGGGTGCCGGAGGCGATCTCCTGAATCCCCCGAGATGGGATTGGCGGCGGCGGCATCTCTGAAAGGTTTTCCGTATCGTGGCTCTCGGTACTGGAGTTATTATCGACGAAGGCTTAAGTAGGCGGAGGAGATAGGTCAGGGGGCGACGCGAGGGGCCCACACACTAGGCCGGCGCGGCCAGGGCTTGGGCCGCGCCGCCCTAGCGTCTGGCCGCCTCGTCGCCCCACTTCGTTTCCTCCCCAGACTTCTGGAAGCTTCGTGGAAAAATAAGATCCTGGGCGTTGATTTCATCCAATCCTGAGAATATTTCCTTACTAGGATTTCTGAAACCAAAAACAGCAGAAAACAGCAACTGGCTCTTCGGCATCTTGTTAATAGGTTAGTGCCGGAAAATGCATAAACAGACATAAAGTATGTATAAAACATGTAGGTATCATCAATAAAGTGGCATGGAACATAAGAAATTATCGATACGTTGGAGACGTATCAGCATCCCCAAGCTTAGTTCCTGCTCGTCCCGAGTAGGTAAACGATAACAAAGATAATTTCTGAAGTGACATGCCATCATAATCTTGATCATACTATTGTAAGCACATGTAATGAATGCAGCGATCAAAGCAATGGTAAATGTAATGAGTAAACAAATGAATCATATAGCAAAGACTTTTCATGATTAGTACTTTCAAGACAAGCATCAATAAGTCTTGCATAAGAGTTAACTCATAAAGCAATAAATTCAAAGTAGAGGCATTGAAGCAACACAAAGGAAGATTAAGTTTCAGCGGTTGCTTTCAACTTGTAACATGTATATCTCATGGATATTCTCAATGTAAAGTAATATAACAAGTGCGATATGCAAGTATGTAGGAATCAATGCACACACAAGTGTTTGCTTCTTGAGATGGAGAGAAATAGGTGAACTGACTCAACATAAAAGTAAAAGAAAGGCCCTTCGCAGAGGGAAGCATTGATTGCTATATTTGTGCTAGAGGTTTGGTTTTGAAAACAAGAAACAATTTTGTCAACGGTAGTAATAAAGCATATGCATCATGTAAATTATATCCTACAAGTTGCAGGCCTCATGCATAGTATACTAATAGTGCCCGCACCTTGTCCTAATTAGCTCGGATTACCTGGATTATCACCGCAATACATATGTTTTAACCAAGTGTCACAAAGGGGTACCTCTATGCCGCCTGTACAAAGGTCTAAGGAGAAAGCTCGCATTGGATTTCTCGCTTTTGATTATTCTCAACTTAGACATCCATACCGGGACAACATAGACAACAGATAATGGACTCCTCTTTAATGCTTAAGCATTCAATGACAATTAATTTTTCTCATATGAGATTGAGGTTATTTGTCCAAAACTGAAACTTCCACCATGGATCATGGCTTTAGTTAGCGGCCCAATGTTCTTCTCTAACAGTATGCATGCTCAAACCATTCAACTCATGGTAAATCGCCCTTACTTCAGACAAGACGGACATGCATAGCAACTCACATGATATTCAACAAAGAGTAGTTGATGGCGTCCCCAGGAACATGGTTATCGCACAACAAGCAACTTAATAAGAAATAAAGTGCATAAGTACATATTCAATACCACAATAGTTTTTAGGCTATTTGTCCCATGAGCTATATATTGCAAAGGTGAAGGATAGAAATTTAAAGGTAGCATGATGTCTACTTCCCCCTCCTTTTCCTGTAGACAGTGTTGGGCCTCCAAGAGCAGAGGTTTGTAGAACAGCAGCAAGTTTTCCCTTAAGTGGATCACCCAAGGTTTATCGAACTCAGGGAGGAAGAGGTCAAAGATATCCCTCTCATGCAACCCTGCAACCACAAAGCAAGAAGTCTCTTGTGTCCCCAACACACCTAATAGGTGCACTAGTTCGGCGAAGAGATAGTGAAATACAGGTGGTATGAATATATATGAGCAGTAGCAACGGTGCCAGAAAATAGCTTGCTGGCGTGTAGTTGATGGTGGTAGTATTGCAGCAGTAGTAACGTAGTAAAACAGTAAACAAGCAGTAGTAACGCAGTATTTAGGAACAAGGCCTAGGGATTACACTTTCACTAGTGGACACTCTCAACATTGATCACATAACAGAATAGATAAATGCATACTCTACACTCTTGTTGGATGATGAACGCATTGCGTAGGATTACACGAACCCTCAATGCCGGAGTTAACAAGCTCCACAATTTGTTCATATTTAAGTAACCTTATAGTGTAAGATAGATCAACATAACCAAATAGATCACATCAATACCATCATAGTAATAGTTAACTTCACAATCCACAAGAGATCATGATCATAGCCTACGACAAGAACCACATGGTGCACACACTAGTCACCTTTACACCATGCAGGAGGAATAGAATACTTTAATAACATCACTAGAGTAGCACATAGATGAATTGTGATACAAAACTCATATGAATCTCAATCATGTAAAGCAGCTCATGAGATTATTGTATTGAGGTACATGGGAGAGAGATGAACCACATAGCTACAGCGGAGCCCTCAGCCTCGGGGGTGGATTACTCCCTCCTCATCATGGAGGCAGCGATGGCGGTGAAGATGGCGGTGAAGACGGCGGTGGAGATGGCTCCGGGGGCAATTCCCCGTCCCGGCAGGGTGCCGAAACAGAGTTCTGTCCCCCGAATTGGAGTTTCGCGATGGCGGCGGCGCCCCTGGAGTCTTTCTGGAGTTTCGTCAATTGGTACTGCGTTTTTAGGTCGAAAGGGATTTTATAGGCGAAGAGGCGGCGCAGGGGGGTCGAAGGGGCGACGACACCATAGGGCGGCGCGGCCAGGGCCTGGGCCGCGCCGGCCTATGGTCTGGGGGCCCAGTGCCCCCCCTCTGGTCCTTCCCAGGTGTTCTGGATGCTTCCGGTGAAAATAGGAACTTGGGCGTTGATTTCGTCCGATTCCGAGAATATTTCGTTACTAGGATTTCTGAAACCAAAAACAGCAGAAAACAGGAACTGGCACTTCGGCATCTTGTTAATAGGTTAGTTCCAGAAAATGCACGAATATGACATAAAGTGTGCATAAAACATGTAGATAACATCAATAATGTGGCATGGAACATAAGAAATTATCGATACGTCGGAGACGTATCATAGCACTCAAGCAATTTACTTTGGAATGGCGGAGAAATACCATGTAGTAGGTAGGTATGGTGGACACAAATGGCATAGTGGTTGGCTCAAGGATTTTGGATGCATGAGAAGTATTCCCTCTCGATCCAAGGTTTAGGCTAGCAAGGTTATTTGAAACAAACACAAGTATGAACCGGTGTAGCAAAACTCACATAAAATACATATTGTAAACATTATAAGACTCTACACCGTCTTCCTTGTTGTTCGATCCTTACTAGAAATTATCTAGACCTTAGAGAGACCAATTATGCAAACCAAATTTTAGCAAGCTCTATGTATTTCTTCATTAATAGGTGCAAAGTATATGATGCAAGAGCTTAAACATGAGCACAACAATTGCCAAGTATCAAATTATTCAAGACATTCTACCAATTACTACATGTAGCATTTCCCGTTTCCAACCATATAACAATTTAACGAAGAAGATTCAACCTTCGCCATGAATATTATGAGTAAAGCCTAAGGGCATATTTGTCCATATGCAACAGCGGAGCGTGTCTCTATCCCACACAATGAATGCTAGGATCCATCTTTATTCAAACAAAACAAAAACAAAAACAAACCGACGCTCCAAGCAAAGTACATAAGATGTGATGGAATAAAAATATAGTTTCACTAGAGGAACCTGATAATGTTGTCGATGAAGAATGGGATGCCTTGGGCATCCCCAAGCTTGGACGCTTGAGTCTTCTTGAAATATGCAGGGGTGAACCACCGGGGCATCCCCAAGCTTAGAGCTTTCACTCTCCTTGATCATATTGTATCATCCTCCTCTCTTGATCCTTGAAAACTTCCTCCACACCAAACACAAAACAACTCATTAGAGGGTTAGTGCACAATCAAAACTCACATGTTCAGAGGTGACATAATCATTCTTAACACTTCTGGACATTTCACAAAGCTACTGAAAGTTAATGGAATAGAAAAATCCATCAGGCATAGCAAAACAGGCAATGCGAAATAAAAGGCAGAATCTGTCAAAACAGAACAGTTCGTAAAGATGAATTTCTAAGAGGCACCAGACTTGCTCAAATGAAAATGCTCAAATTTAATGAAAGTTGCGTACATATCTGAGGATCACTCACGTAAATTGGCATAATTTTCTGAGTTACCTACAGAGAATTAGGCCCAAATTCGTGACAGCAAAGAAATCTGTTTCTGCGCAGTAATCCAAATCTAGTATGAACCTTACTATCAACGACTTTACTTGGCACAACAATGCAAAAAAATAAGATAAGGAGAGGTTGCTACAGTATTAACAACTTCCAATACTCAAATATAAAATAAAAGTGCAGTAGTAAAATCATGGGTTGTCTCCCATAAGCGCTTTTCTTTAACGCCTTTCAGCTAGGCGCAGAAAGTGTGTATCAAGTGTTATCAAGAGATGATGCATCTACAGCGGGGTTTGGAGTTTTCTCAACCATGCATTGTATTTTGGATACATAAGTTTCAGAGGCTCCCTTTTCATTAGTCTTGGGCTTGCTACTCTCATCAAACAAATTTTCAGGAACAAGCCAAGCATAATTATCATCTAGAGCTTCATGCATTCCTAGGAGCTTACAAGGTATTGGTGCTTTAATCTCCCCACCATAATTAACATTATTAGTGTACTTAATTTTATCCATATCCATCTTTTCAAGTGTTTTTTTAAAATCGGTGAACATACCAAGCCTCTTATGCTTAATAAAAACTTTTCTAGCTTCTTTGGCTATATCCTCAAATTCCCGCACTAGGACTTTTAAAACAAAATCTCTCTTCTCTCCCCTCTCCATATCAGAAAGTGTAAGAAACATGTGTTGTATCATGGGGTTGAGACTAATAAATCTAGCTTCCATCATGCGTACCAAACAAACAGAGGCATCTTCATAGGTAGGGACAGCTTTCGCCAGGGGTATATCTTTAAGATCTTCATGCATACTAACATGGGTGAAAAATTCTTCTATATTATCTCTTCCAATTATAGACCCTTGTCCCACATGTATATCTTTTAAAGTAAAATTAGGAGGAAACATGATGAAGTAAGTAAAGCAAATGCAAGTAACTAATTTTTTTGTGTTTTTGATATAGCAAACAAGATAGCAAATAAAGTAAAACTAGCAACTAATTTTTTTGTGTTTTTATATAATGCAGCAAATAAAGTAGTAAATAAAAGTAAAGAAAGACAAAAACAGAGTAAAGAGATTGGAAGTGGAGACTCCCCTTGCAGCGTGTCTTGATCTCCCCGGCAACGGCGCCAGAAATTTAGCTTGACACGCGTACATCACGCGACCGTTGGGAACCCCAAGTGGAAGGTGTGATGCGTACAGCAGTAAGTTTCCCTCAGTAAGAAACCAAGGTTTATCGAACCAGTAGGAGTCAAGAAGCACGTTGAAGGTTGATGGCGGCGAAGTGTAGTGCGGCGCAACACCAGGGATTCCGGCGCCAACGTGGAACCTGCACAACACAACCAAATTACTTTGCCCCAACGTGACAGTGAGGCTGTCAATCTCACCGGCTTGCTGTAACAAAGGATTAGATGTATAGTGTGGATGATGATTGTTTGCAGAAAACAGTAGAACAAGTATTGCAGTAGATTGTATTCGATGTAAAAGAATGGACCGGGGTCCACAGTTCACTAGAGGTGTCTCTCCAATAAGAATAAGCATGTTGGGTGAACAAATTACA
Organism: Lolium perenne; assembly: GCF_019359855.2. Taxonomy (NCBI): domain Eukaryota; kingdom Viridiplantae; phylum Streptophyta; class Magnoliopsida; order Poales; family Poaceae; genus Lolium; species Lolium perenne. The sequence continues at coordinate 2,667,520 of NC_067250.2, read as the reverse complement.
GTTGGGCAATTGACAAATAAGGAGGGCATGACCATGCACATACATGATATGATGAGTATTGTGAGATTTAATTGGGCATTACGACAAAGTACATAGACCGCTATCCAGCATGCATCTATGCCTAAAAAGTCCACCTTTAGGTTATCATCTGAACCCCTTCCAGTATTAAGTTGCAAACAACAGACAATTGCATTAAGTATGGTGCGTAATGTAATCAACAACTACATCCTTAGACATAGCATCGATGTTTTATCCCTAGTGGCAACAGCACATCCACAACCTTAAAACTTTCTGTCACTGTCCCAGATTTAATGGAGGCATGAACCCACTATCGAGCATAAATACTCCCTCTTGGAGTTACAAGAAAAAACTTGGCCAGAGCCTCTACTAGTAATGGAGAGCATGCAAGATCATAAACAACACATAGATAATAGATTGATAATCAACATAACATAGTATTCCATATTCATCGGATCCCAACAAACACAGCATGTAGCATTACAGATAGATGATCTTGATCATGTTAGGCAGCTCACAAGATCCAACAATGAAGCACAATTAGGAGAAGACGACCATCTAGCTACTTCTATGGACCCATAGTCCATGGGTGAACTACTCACTCATCACTCCGGAGGCGACCATGGCGGTGAAGAGTCCTCCGGGAGATGATTCCCCTCTCCGGCAGGGTGCCGGAGGCGATCTCCTGTATCCCCCGAGATGGGATTGGCGGCGGCGGCGTCTCTGGAAGGTTTTCCGTATCGTGGCTCTCGGTACTGGAGTTATTATCGACGAAGGCTTAAGTAGGCGGAGGAGATAGGTCAGGGGGCGACGCGAGGGGCCCACACACTAGGCCGGTGCGGCCAGGGCTTGGGCCGCGCCGCCCTAGCGTCTGGCCGCCTCGTCGCCCCACTTCGTTTCCTCCCCGGACTTCTGGAAGCTTCGTGGAAAAATAAGATCCTGGGCGTTGATTTCGTCCAATTCCGAGAATATTTCCTTACTAGGATTTCTGAAACCAAAAACAGCAGAAAACAGCAACTGGCTCTTCGGCATCTTGTTAATAGGTTAGTGCCGGAAAATGCATAAATATGACATAAAGTATGTATAAAACATGTAGGTATCATCAATAAAGTGGCATGGAACATAAGAAATTATCGATACGTTGGAGTCTTATCATTCACCAAGGTCTTTCATTGAAAAACACTTATTCAAATAACCTTTAACACTGCTTAGTAGTTCTATATCATTCCCAATCAATAATATGTCATCTACATATAATATCAGGAACGCTACAGAGCTCCCACTCACTTTCTTGTAAATACAGGCCTCACCATGAGTCCGTATAAACCCGAAGTCTTTGATCACACTATCAAAGCATCGTTTCCAACTCCGGGATGCTTGCTTTAGTCCATAAATGGAACGCTGAAGTTTGCATAACTTGTCAGCATTTTTAGGATCGAAAATACCTTTGGGTTGTACCATATACAACTCTTCCTCAATGTCACCATTAAGGAACACCGGTTTGACATCCATCTGCCAAATCTCATAATCGAAAAATGCAGCTATTGCTAACAAAATCCTCACAGACTTTAGCTTCGCTACAGGTGAGAAAGTCTCATCGTAGTCAACTCCTTGAATTTGTCGGAACCCCTTCGCGACAAGTCGAGCTTTATAGACAGTAATATTACCATCAGTATCTGTTTTTCTCTTGAAGATCCATTTATTCTTGACAGCCTTGCGGCTATCAGGTAAGTCTACCAAAGTCCATACTTGGTTATCATACATGGATCCCATTTCGGATTTCATGGCTTCTTGCCATTTGTTGGAATCTGGGATCATCATTGCTTCTTCATACATCGCAGGGTCTTCATCATTGTTGTCCACAATCATGACATTTAGACAGGGATCATACCAATCAAGAGTGGTACGTTCCCTTGTCGATCTGCGAGGTTCAATAGCTTCCTCGTTCGAAGTTTCATGATCATCATCATTTGCTTCCTCTCCTATCAGTGCAGGCTGTACAGGAACATCTTCCGACACTGCGCTACTCTGATCTATGAGAGAAGGTTCATTAACCTCGTCGAGTTCTACTTTCCTTCCAGTCACTTCTTTAGTGAGAAACTCCTTCTCAATAAAGGATCCGTTCTTGGCAACAAAGATTTTTCCTTCGGATATGTGATAGAAAGTGTACCCAATTGTTTCTTTAGGGTATCCTATGAAGACGCATTTCTCCGCTTTGGGTTCTAGCTTGTCAGGTAGTAACTTCTTTATATAAGCTTCGCAACCCCAAACTTTAAGGAACGACAGCTTAGGTTTCTTTCCAAACCATAATTCATACGGTGTCGTTTCAACGGATTTAGATGGTGCCCTATTTAAAGTGAATGCGGCTATCTCTAATGCATAACCCCAAAATGATAATGGAAAATCAGTAAGAGACATCATATATCGAACCATATCCAAGAGAGTTCGATTACGACGTTCGGACACACCATTTCGTTGTGGTGTTCTCGGCGGTGTCAACTTTGAAAGTATTCCGCATTTATTTAAATGCATGCCAAACTCATAACTCAGATATTCGCCTCCGCGATCAGAACGCAGAAACTTAATCTTCTTATTACGTTGATTTTCTACTTCACTTTGGAATTCCTTAAACTTCTCGAAAGTTTCGGAATGGAGTTTCTTCATGCGTTTCACTCCAATATGACCAAGACGACAGTGCCACATATAAGTAGAATTGTCATTCAATTTAATTCGCTTAGCATCAATGTTATGAACATGTGTATCACTACTATCGAGATTTAAGAAGAATAAACCATTCATCTCAGGCGCATGACCATAAAAGATATTACTCATATAAATAGAACAACCATTATTCTCTGATTTAAACGAATAACCGTCTTGCATTAAAAAAGATCCAGATATAATGTTCATGCTCAACGCAGGCACCAAATAACAATTATTAAGGTTTAAAACTAATCCCGAAGGTAGATGTAGAGGGAGCGTGCCGACGGCGATCACATCGACATTGAATCCATTTCCAATACGCATCGTCACCTCGTCCCTCGCCAGGCTTCGTTTATTCAGCAGCTCCTATTTCGAGTTACAAATGTGAGTAACCGAACCAGTATCAAATACCGAGGCACTACTACGAGAACCAGTAAGATAGACGTCAATAACATTTATATCAAATATACCTTTCTTCTTGATGAGGCCGTTCTTCAGATCAACCAAGTATTTGGGCAATTCCGCTTCCAGTGCCCCTTCTCCTTGCAGTAATAGCACATAGTATCAGGCTTAGGGCCAGCCTTAGGCTTCTCAGGAGGCGCAGCAGCTTTCTTGCCGCCCTTCTTGAAGTTGCCCTTGTTGTTAGGCTTGCCCTGCTTCTTGAAACTGGTGGTCTTGTTGATCATCAGCACTTGGTGCTCTTTCTGTATCTCAACTTCAGCATATTTCAGCATGTTGAAGAGTTCAGGTAACTCTTTGTTCATGTTCTGCATGTTGTAGTTCATCACGAAGTTCTTGTAACTAGGTGGCAGTGATTGGAGGACACGATGAATACCCAGCTGGTTAGGAATCACAATTCCCAAGTCACTAAGCTTCTTCGCGTGCCCAGACATATTGAGCACGTGCTCGCTAATGGAGCTACCCTCTTCCGTCATGCAGCCAAAGAAGTGTTTCGAGGCCTCATAGCTTTCCGCGGCCGCATGAGTTTCGAAGTTAGCTATTAGCTCATGGACCAGCTCATAAGGACCGTGGTGCTCAAACCGTTTTTGGAGCTCCGCCTCTAGGCTGCACATGATGGCACACTGAACTTGAGAGTACTGAATGACCCGAGTCTCGTAAACATTCTTTACGTCCTCAGATACTGCAGGTGGTGGTGGGGGACCTAGCGGTGCTTCGAGCACATATTGCAGATTTCCACCATTGAGGAAAATCCTCGCATGGCGGAACCAGTCGGTGAAGTTGCTACCATTGCTTTTAAGCTTTTCTGTCTCTAGGAACTGGTTAAAACTGATGGAGGGGGACGCCGTGATCTACAACATATTTGCAAAGAGTTTAGACTAAGTTTATGATAAATTGAGTTCAATTTTAATTCTTAAATTAACTAGGTTAACTCCCACTCAAAACAACATCCCTCGTATTTTCTTCAGTGATCACACGAACCAAATCCACTACACCAAGTCCGATCTTCACGAGAAAAGATGTAGCTTCAAAGGCGAACACTCAAAGTGTTCATCATATCATTCATATGACTCATGCTCTACCTTTCGGTATCCCGTGTTCCGAGACCATGTATGTACATGCTAGGCTCGTCAAGGCAACCTTAGTATCCGCGTGCGCAAAACTGGCTTGCACCCGTTGTATGCACATGTAGAATCTATCACACCCGATCATCACGTGACGCTTCGAAACAACAAGTCTTAGCAACGGTGCATACTAAGGATGAAAACTTTATTATCTTGATATTTTAGTGAGAGGGATCATCGTATAATGCTACCGTCATGATCTAAGCAAAATAAGATGCATAACGGATTAACATCACACGCAATTCATAATGTGTGATATGATATGGCCTTTCTTCTTGTGCTTTTGATCTCCATCTCCAAAGCACGGACATGATCTCCATCATCACGAACATGGCGTCAAGGTCAGTGGCGCCACTTCATGGTTGTCCATCACTTATAGCTACTATAACAACTACTTGAAATAAAGCTATTACATGATGAATAGACACGCAAGTCTTTAACAAAAAATAAAGACAACCATTAGGCTCCTGCCGGTTGCCATAATACAATAATGAACATCTCATACATCAAATATAATCATCATCACATGGCCATATCACATCACCAAACCCTGCAAAAACAAGTTAGACGCCTCTAATTTGGTTTGCATATTTTACGTGGTTTAGGGTTTTTGAATGAGATCCAATCTACCTACGAACATGAACCACAACGGTGATACTAGTGTTGTCAATAGAAAGATAAAATTGAATCTTCACTATCGGTGGAGAGACAGACACCCGCAAAGCCACTTATGCAATACAAGTTGCATATCAAGCGTGGAGCAAGTCTCATGAGACGCAGTCATGTAAAGTTAGCCAGGGCCGCTTCATCCCACCATCCCGCAAGATGCAAAGTACACTAACTAAAAACAACAAAACCATCAATGCCCACAAAAACCATTGTGTTTTACTCGTGCAACAGATCTATGCATAGACACGGCTCTGATACCATTGATGGGTTCGTTGCATGGAAAACAAAAAATTTCTACCGTGAACATGAACAAAAACCAAGATCCAATCTAGGAAGAAGCAAGATCTAATCTACCAAGATCGAAGCAACGAGAAGATTGCGAGACTAACCATCGAAGATTCCAAAGCCTACGAGATTAATCTCGTTGTTGATGTAGTCGATCGTCCGTGCTGCAATCCGACAACACTTCCGTACTCAGTCGTGCGTGCGGTGTCGATGAAGCCCGTCCTCTCCCCGTTCCAGCGGGCAGCGGAGGTGTGGTAGATCTCCTCGGAATCCCAGCAGCACGATGGCGTGGTGGTGGTGGTGGAGGAGACAAAACTGCAGGGCTTCGCCTAAGCCGGAGCAGTGTATGGTGGAGGAGAGAGGGGGCGGCCAGGGTTTGGTCAAGGGGGTGAAGTGGCCGGCCACCCCCTCCCCTCTTTATATAGGTGGAGGGGTCGGCCTAGGGTTTCCCCTAGGGCCCACCCTCCCCTTGGTCGGCGCATGAAGGGGGGGAGAACTTCTCCCCCAAGCCTTCCCCTTTATCTCTAAATTAAACCCTTTTAATTTTGGAGATAGATTCTATCTCTACATTTAAACCATTTAAATTAGAGATAGATCTTATCTCTAGGGGTTGGCCGGCCTGGGCCCACATGTCATAGTGGGCAGGACCCACCATGCCATGTGGCACCTATGTGGCCTCTCCCGGGGTGGTGGGCCCACTGGTGACCCTTCTAGCACATTCTAGAACCTTCTAGAAGCTCCGGTCAAAACACCAGAACTTTCCTGAACCCCGGAAAATGACTTCCCATATATGAATCTTATTCTCCGGACCTTTCCGGACCTCCTCGTGATGTCCTGGATCCCATCCGAGACTCCGAACAAACTTCGGTCTCCATCTCATATTCCGAATCTACTTATGTGACATCGAACCTTAAGCGCGTCACCCTACGGTTCGTGAACTATGCGGACATGGTCGAGACTCCTCTCCGAGCAATAACCAATAGCGGGATCTGGAGATCCATAATGGTTCCCACACATTCAATGATAACTTAGTGATCGATTGAACCATTTACATACGATACCGATTCCCTTTGTCACACGATACTTTTACTTGTCCGAGGTTCGATCATCGGTATCTCCATACCTAGTTCAACCTCGTTTCCGACAAGTACACTTTACTCGTACCGTGGTATGTTATCTCTTGTGACCAAGTCACATGCTTGCAAGCTAATCAGACGAAAAGATGGCCCAGAGTGTATCTATCCGTCATCGGGGTGGACAAATCCCACTGTTGATCCATATGCTTCAACTCACACTTTTCGAATACTTAATCCCATCTTTATACCCACCCATTTACGCAATGGTGTTTCATGTAATCAAAGCATCCTTCCGGTGTAAGTGATTTACATGATCTCATGGTCGAAGGACTAGGTAACTATGTATCGAAAGCTTATAGCAAATTGAACTTAATGACTTGATCTTATGCTACACTCATTTGGGTGTGTCTCCATTATATCATTCAACCAATGAAATAAACTTGTTATTAATAACATCCAATGTTCATGATCACGAAACCATGATCATCTATTAATCAACAAGCTAGTTATACAAGAGGCTTACTAGGGACTCCTTGTTTACATAACACACATGTATCAATGTTTCGGTTAATACAATTATAGCATGGTATGCAAACATTTATCATAAACACAAAGATATATTATAATAACCACTTTATTATTGCCTCTTGGGCATATCTCCTACATTGTGTTGGCATTAGGTGTCAGCTTGGTGAAGTATTTTCTGATTGTCCCCGATGAGTGCTATTTATAAGCGAAAATGGCGTGTGTTCTGTTGGAATGTTCGTGGCTTAAATTCAGATAATAGACAAAGAGAAGAGAGATCAAAAATTGAGGAAAGTGAGTGTGATGTGATTTTCTTACAAGAAACTAAATGTGAATCTTTTGATTGGAAACTTATTCGAAAATTTTGCCCCAAAATGTTTGACAGTTTTGCTTTCTCCCCATCCGTGGGAGCTTCTGGGGGTATAATTGTCATTTGGAACTCCTCTGTATTCCCTGGCCTGTTGGTACAAGCTGTAAAGTATGGGGTGCAAGTGAAATTTACATCTGTACATAACAATGATTCTTGTAATTTGGTTTGTGTCTATGGCCCTTCCCAATGGGAAGAAAGGGACAACTTTGTGTCTTGGCTTTATCATATGCATATTCCTGCTGAGGATAAGTGGACTATTCTGGGTGATTTTAATTTTGTGAGGTCACATGATAACATGAACAAGCCTGGGGGAGATATAAATGACATGTTTTTGTTCAATGAAATTATTGGCCACTTGGGGTTGTTAGAATTACCTATTAAAGGCAGGGCTTACACTTGGTCCAATATGCAAAAGGAACCCCTATTAGAGCTGTTGGATTGGTTCTTTACCAGTGCTAATTGGATAACAAACTATCCCAATTCCATGGTGTTTCCTTTAGCAAAAATTGGGTCTAATCATGTGCCATGTGTGTTGAATGTGGATACTAACATACCCAATGCATCACTTTTTAGATTTGATAATTATTGGGTCAATATGCCTGGTTTTTTGGAGTGTGTTAAGAGTTCATGGGATAAGGGGTCTAGAAAGAGTTATAGCTCAGCTATTTCGGTAGATAAGCTAAAGACTTTAAGGCATGAACTAAATAAGTGGCATGTTAGTTTGGCTAAATTAAAGAAAATTATCAAGAATTGTAATTTAGTGATTTTATCAATGGATTCATTGGAGGAACAGAGGACCCTATATAGAGTGGAATTCAATTTCAGGAAACTTGTTAAAGAGCATTTGGATAGTTTGCTTTTGGCTGAATTTAATTATTGGAGAAAATGTTGTACCATTCGGTGGATCCAGCTTGGGGAGGATAACACAAAATTTTCCATGCCATCCTTGGATGAAAGCCTTGCGATCCTTGGCAAGCATCTTGATGGTCTCGGCCTGCTGAGACAGGTGGAGGTGAGTCTGGTTGGCATAGACGCGGGAGTTGTCCAGCTCCTTGCGGGTCTCGTGCAGCATAACGTCCAGGTGCTCCACATGATACTTCAGCTCGGGGTGTGGCTGCAGGTCCATGGGTCCTCCAATGGAGTCATGCCTCGCAAAGTGAACAAAGCGAGTCCCCTGGATCTGAGTCACATTCTGCCCACACAGACGGGCAAGTGCTTCCTGCAGAGCACGAGCGAGTCCATCCAGCCAGTTGTTTTCCCTGATGGAAAGCTGAATCCTCTCGGACATTGATGGCTCCATCTTCCCCCTCAGATCTGCAACGATGATCCAGTGCAATTCTCCTCCGGGTTGATCGTTGACTTGAGTTCCAAAGAACTCCGGGTGCGAGCATTCGAGATGCTCAGACAAAGCGTCTAAGTCCCTCTCGAAGATCAGGCTTCCTCGATTGCCCAACTGGTAAAACTTGGTGTGGTTGAGCTGCTCCATCTGTAAGTGAATTAGATGAGTAAGTTAGAGAAGTGCAAGTGTGTCAAAATTTGAGGTATAATTACGAGGAAAAGTAGAGTATGTGTTTCTCTTTTTGAAAAGATCTCAAGGGTAAGAGTGTGAATAAGTTTTCATAAATATTCACTTCCTTTGTTTTTTTGAAACTAAGTTTTTCAGACGTCCATTGTAACTAGGGTCTCCTAAGGTCAAACAATGGCTCTGATACCAACTTGTCAACACCCGGTTTTTTAAGTCCAGATGCCTATTATGCCATACATCGCAATCCCAGGAAGATTGTTTTTGCGAGACATAATAAGTTCATATCACAGCACATCATTCATTACAACACCATAATAGTCCTACATCAAAGGATCACATGATTCAGTCTCATTACAACAATTGATCTAAGGATCAAATACATAACACATAGCGGGAGTACGTAGTAGAGTCCATCTATTCCACAGGCAACGCTTGACGTCAGGAGACGATCCTAGTTGTCATAGACGTCCTGCTGTCCGTCATCCTGATACGGCTGCTCTTCTTCATAGTCTGGCTATTTGAATAGCCAGGGACACAACCATGAGTACTTTAAAGTACTCGCAAACTAATACTAGTGTAAGTACTGACAATTTTAGTAAGAGGGTTCTAAGCTCTAGGTTCATTTGCATAAAGCCAATTTTAGTTCACAAGCATTTAGTAATCAAGACTCTTCATTTGCCTACCTAACTCAAGTGGGAACATTAGTGTCATTGCCACAACTCTGTTGTGATCAAGTCAAATTCACCTTTCAAGTCACCATTCATTTTTAGAAATCATCTAATAACGGAACAGTATGACCATCCAACCGTCCATAACCGCGGACACGGCTATTCGAATAGGTTTACACTCTGCAGATGTTGCACACTTGTGCCACAATATTTGATTACATCCATCAGGGATAGCCCTGAATAATCATAACTCAGTATGCGGATCATCAACCATTAACCTTTCACTTACATACCCTAGTATAGGCACCTCCCCTATGAGCTTCGCCTCCCAGTGATAGAAATCTGCTAGCCTGGGAACTGCACATGGCTTGGGTAGGGCATTCAACTCTTTTCACGTCATTTTACTTTCAACGGAGGCAGCCTCGGCATAACCTCTATGACGCTTGTTCAGAGGGAACCCATACTAAGACACATAAATTTCCAGCTAAAGCCTTACCCATAATCAGGTATTGTGGGGGTACTCAAAAATTGGAATGGTATCGCATCCGAACCCAATCATCAGCCTTTATCAAAATCACCATGTCATTCAAGTCACCTTCACCTTCAAAATCTTTCAATAGAATGACTCATTGATGTCTACTTACGCTTCTTTTCTTGTAGACAGTGTTGGGCCTCCAAGAGCAGAGGTTTGTAGAACAGCAGCAAGTTTCCCTTAAGTGAATCACCCAAGGTTTATCGAACTCAGGGAGGAAGAGGTCAAAGATATCCCTCTCAAGCAACCCTGCAATCACGATACAAGAAGTCTCTTGTGTCCCCAACACACCTAATACACTTGTCAGATGTATAGGTGCACTAGTTCGGCGAAGAGATAGTAAGATGCAAGTGGTATGAATGAATATGAGTGGTAATAGCAATCTGAAATAAATATGGCAACGAGTAAACATGCAGTGGAACAGTAAATAAACGGAGATCCGATATTTGGAAACAAGGCCTAGGGATCCTACTTTCACTAGTGGACACTCTCAACAATGATCACATAATAGAACCACTCTACACTCTCTTGTTGGATGACAAACACCATTAATTGTGTAGGGCTACAAGAGCACCTCAATGCCGGAGTTAACAAGCTCCACAACATTCGATGTTCATATTTAAGTAACCTTAGAGTGCATGATGTACCAACACAATTATACCGAGTACTAACATAGCATGCACACCGTCACCGATAGACTATGAAAGGGGGAATAGATCGCATCAATACTTATCATAGTAATAGTTAACTTCATAATCTACAAGAGATCACAATCATAACCTACACCAAGTACTTCATGATGCACACACTGTCAACATTACATCATGGAGGAGGAATAGACTACTTTAATAACATCACTAGAGTAGCACATAGATGATATTCAACTAGATCACAAAGAGAGAGATGAACCACATAGCTACGGTAGAGCCCTCAGCCTCGGGGGAGAACTACTCCCTCCTCATCATGGAGACAACGATGGCGGTGAGGATGGCGGTGGAGATGCCTTCCGGGGGCACTTCCCCGTCTCGGCAGGGTGCCGGAACAGAGACTTATGTCCCCCGAATTGGAGTTTCGCAATGGCGGCGGCTCTGGGACTTTTCTCGTGTCGTGGCTTATTCCTCTAGGGTTTTCGCGACGGAGTCCTTAAGTAGGTGGAAGGGCAGCCTCGGAGGGGCCCTGGTGGGGCCACACCATAGGGGGGCGCGCCCCCCTATGGCTGCGCCGCCACCACATGTGGGGCCCCCAGGGCTCCCTTATGGTCCCTCTCTGGCTCTCTCGAAGCTTCCAGGAAAAATAAGGTTCTGGGCGTTGATTTCGTCCAATTTTGAGAATATTTCCTTACTAAGATTTCTGAAACCAAAAATAGCAGAAAACAGGAACTGGCATTTCGGCATCTCGTCAATAGGTTAGTTCCGGAAAACGCAAAAATCATCATAAAGTGTGAACAAAACATGTAGGTATTGTCATAAAACAAGCATGGAACATAAGAAATTATAGATACGTTGGAGACGTATCAGCATCCCCAAGCTTAGTTCCTACTCGTCCTCGAGTAGGTAAACGATAACAAATATAATTTCTGAAGTGACATGCTACCAACATAATCTTGATCATACTATTGCAAAGCATATGAGATGAATGAAGTGATTCAAAGCAATGGTAAAGACAATGACTAAACAACTGAATCATATAGCAAAGACTTTTCATGAATAGTACTTTCAAGACAAGCATCAATAAGTCTTGCATAGTAGTTAACTCATAAAGCAATAGATTCAAAGTAAAGGCATTGGAGCAACACAAAGGAAGATTTAAGTTTCAGGAATTGCTTTCAACTTCCAACATGCATATCTCATGGATAATTGTCAACGCAAAGTAATATGATGAATGCAAATAAGCAAGTATGTAAGAATCAATGCACAGTTGACACAAGTGTTTGCTTCTAAGATAGAAAGGAGTAGGTAAACTGACTCAACATAAAGTAAAAGAAAGGCCCTTCGCAGAGGGAAGCATGGATTACTATTTTTGTGCTAGAGCTTTTATTTTGAAAACATAGAAACAATTTTGTCAACGGTAGTAATAAAGCATATGTGTTATGTATAAGATATCCTGTAAGTTGCAAGCCTCATGCATAGATTACCAATAGTGCCCGCACCTTGTACTAATTAGCTTGGATTTACATGGATTATCATTGCATAACATATGTTTTAACCAAGTATCACAAAGGGGTACCTCTATGCCGCCTGTACAAAGGTCTAAGGAGAAAGCTCGCATTGGATTTCTCGCTTTTGATTATTCTCAACTTAGACATCCATACCGGGACAACATAGACAACAGATAATGGACTCCTCTTCAATGCATAAGCATTTAACAACAAATAATATTCTCATAAGAGATTGAGGATTGTTGTCCAAACTGAAACTTCCACCATGGATCATGGCTTTAGTTAGCGGCCCAATGTTCTTCTCTAACAATATGCATACTCAAACCATTTGTTCATGATAAATCACCCTTACTTCAGACAAGACGAACATGCATAGCAACTCACATGATATTCAACAAAGTAATAGTTGATGGCGTCCCCAGAAACATGGTTACCGCTCAACAAGCAACTTATAAGAAATAAGATACATAAGTACATATTCAATACCACAATAGTTTTTTAAGCTATTTTTCCCATGAGCTATATATTGCAAAGACAAAGAAATGAAATTTTAAAGGTAGCACTCAAGCAATTTACTTTGGAATGGCAGAAAAATACCATGTAGTAGGTAGGTATGGTGGACACAAATGGCATAGTTTTTGGCTCAAGGATTTGGATGCACGAGAAGTATTCCCTCTCAGTACAAGGCTTAGGCTAGCAAGGTTGTTTGAAGCAAACACAAGTATGAACCGGTACAACAAAACTTACATAAGAACATATTGCAAGCATTAAGACTCTACACTGTCTTCCTTGTTACTCAAACACTTTTACCAGAAAATATCTAGACCTTAGAGAGACCAATCATGCAAACCAATTTCAACAAGCTCTATGTAGTTCTTCATTAATAGGTGCAAAGCATATGATGCAAGAGCTTAAACATGATCTATTGAGCACAACAATTGCCAAGTATCAAATTATTCAAGAAATTATACCATTTACCACATGTAGCATTTTCCGTTTCCAACCATAATAACAATGAACGAAGCAGTTTCAACCTTCGCCATGAACATTAAAAACTAAGAACACCGGTGTTCATATGAACAAGCGGAGCGTGTCTCTCTCCCACATAAGCATGAATTTATTCAGAGAATGGAAATAACAAAAACGAAAATAAAAGCACACAGACGCTCCAAGTAAAGTACATAAGATGTGATGGAATAAAAATATAGTTTCACTAGAGGTGACCTGATAATTTGTCGATGAAGAAGGGGATGCCTTGGGCATCCCCAAGATTAGATGCTTGAGCCTTCTTGAAATATGCAGGGATGAACCACGGGGGCATCCCCAAGCTTAGAGCTTTCACTCTCCTTGATCATATTGTATCATCCTCCTCTCTTGACCCTTGAAAACTTCCTCCACACCAAACTCGAAACAAACTCATTAGAGGGTTAGTGCATAATCAAAAATTCACATGTTCAGAGGTGACATAATCATTATTAACACTTCTGGACATTGCACAAAGCTACTGAAAGTTAATGGAACAAAGAAATCCATCAAACATAGCAAAACAGGCAATGCAAAATAAAAGGCAGAATCTGTCAAAACAGAATAGTCCGTAAAGACGAATTTTTCTGGGGCACTAGACTTGCTCAAATGAAAATGCTCAAATTGAATGAAAGTTGCGTACATATCTGAGGATTACTCACGTAAATTGGCAGATTTTTCTGAGTTACCTACAGAGAATACTACTCAAATTCGTGACAGCAAGAAATCTGTTTCTGCGCAGTAATCCAAATCTAGTATCAACCCTACAATCAAAGACTTTACTTGGCACAACAATGCAAAAATAAAGATAACGAGAGGTTGCTACAGTAGTAACAACTTCCAAGACTCAAATAGAAAACAAAATTGTTGTAGTAAAATAAAAATATGGGTTATCTCCCAAGAAGTTCTTTCTTTATAGCCATCAAGATGGGTTCAGCAATTTTAATGATGATCACATGAAGATGAGAGTTGAAGCAAAGAGAGCATCAAAAAGCAAGTATGAAACAAATTTAAGTCTAACCCACTTCCTATGAAAAGGAATCTTGTAAATAAACAAATTCATGAAGCATAATGCAACAAGCATAGAAAGATAAAACAAGTGTAACTTCAAAAATTTCAGCATATAGAAAGGTGTTTTAGTAACATGAATATTTCTACAACCATAGTTTCCTCTCTCATAAAGATTTTCAGTAGCATCATGAACAAACTCAACAATATAACTATCAAATGAAACATTCTTATCATGAGTCTCATGCATAAAATTATTACTACTCCCAACATAAGCATAGTCATTCTTATTAATTGTAGTGGGAGCAAATTCAACAAAGTAGCTATCATTATTATTCTCATCACCATAATCATCAAATATAGGAGGCATAGTATAATCATAATAAACTTTATCCTCCATAGTAGGCGGCATCAAAAGACTACTATCATTATAATCATCATAAATAGGAGGCAAAGTATCATCAAAGAAAATTTTCTCCTCAATGCTTGGGGGACTAAAAATATCATGCTCATCAAAGCCAGCTTCCCCAAGCTTAGAATTTTCCATAGCATTAGCAACAGTGGTGTTCAAAGCATTCATACTAATAACATTGCCATTAGCATGCAAATAAGGTTCCATAGGTTTTTAAATTTTTGCAACACACCATTTATGTCTTAACTCAGGAAATAGATTAAAAAGCTCACAGTTGTTTTCCATTATGCCTTACTAGTGTTTAACAAGAAACAAAAAGATGCAATTCCAGGATCTAAAGGAAATAGCTTCGAGCACTCACGCACCGGCAACAATGCTAGTAAATAGCTTAGTAGTCGGAGGATGTGAATACCTTTTACCTTACCTCCCCGGCAACGGCGCCCGAAAATAGCTTGATGTCTACTCACGCTTCTTTTCTTGTAGACAGTGTTGGGCCTCCAAGAGCAGAGGTTTGTAGAACAGCAGCAAGTTTCCCTTAAGTGAATCACCCAAGGTTTATCGAACTCAGGGAGGAAGAGGTCAAAGATATCCCTCTCAAGCAACCCTGCAATCATGATACAAGAAGTCTCTTGTGTCCCCAACACACCTAATACACTTGTCAGATGTATAGGTGCACTAGTTCGGCGAAGAGATAGTAAGATGCAAGTGGTATGAATGAATATGAGTGGTAATAGCAATCTGAAATAAATATGGCAGCGAGTAAACATGCAGTGGAACAGTAAATAAACGGAGATTCGATATTTGGAAACAAGGCCTAGGGATCCTACTTTCACTAGTGGACACTCTCAACAATGATCACATAATAGAACCACTCTACACTCTCTTGTTGGATGACAAACACCATTAATTGTGTAGGGCTACAAGAGCACCTCAATGCCGGAGTTAACAAGCTCCACAACATTCGATGTTCATATTTAAGTAACCTTAGAGTGCATGATAGACCAACACAATTATACCGAGTACTAACATAGCATGCACACCGTCACCGACAGACTATGAAAGGGGGAATAGATCGCATCAATACTTATCATAGTAATAGTTAACTTCATAATCTACAAGAGATCACAATCATAACCTACACCAAGTACTTCATGATGCACACACTATCAACATTACATCATGGAGGAGGAATAGACTACTTTAATAGCATCACTAGAGTAGCACATAGATGATATTCAACTAGATCACAAAGAGAGAGATGAACCACATAGCTACGGTAGAGCCCTCAGCCTCGGGGGAGAACTACTCCCTCCTCATCATGGAGACAGCGATGGCGGTGAGGATGGCGGTGGAGATGCCTTCCGGGGGCACTTCCCCGTCCCGGCAGGGTGCCGGACCAGATTCTTCTGTCCCCCGAATTGGAGTTTCGCGATGGCGGCGGCTCTGGAACTTTTCTCGTGTCGTGGCTTATTCCTCTAGGGTTTTCGCGACGGAGTCCTTAAGTAAGCGGAAGGGCATCCTCGGAGGGGCCCTGGTGGGGCCACACCATAGGGGGCGCCCCCCTATGGCCGCGCCGCCACCACGTGTGGGGCCCCCAGGGCACCCCTCTGGTCCCTCTCTGGCTCTCTGGAAGCTTCCAGGAAAAATAAGGTTCTGGGCGTTGATTTCGTCCAATTCCGAGAATATTTCCTTACTAGGATTTCTGAAACCAAAAACAGCAGAAAACAGGAACTGGCACTTCGGCATCTCGTCAATAGGTTAGTTCCGGAAAACGCATAAAATCATCATAAATTGTGAACAAAACATGTAGGTATTGTCATAAAACAAGCATGGAACATCAGAAATTATAGATACGTTGGAGACGTATCACTCATCATTCCAAGGTTTTCAAAGTCAAAAGATTCACATGTTCCCATCTAGAGTAGTCAATTTTAGATTCAGCACTAGCAACTAGTCATGAGGGGGGGCTAACTAACTTGTAGCTTTAGGCTAACTTTGATGTTCTTGTACTACTCCATCTCTAGACTCAAGTTAACTATAAAAGTTAACCTTGGTAATCAAAGTAAAAGCTTTGTAAGATAAAAACTGGGACTTGGAAAGTAAAACACAAAGTTGTATGTAGTGGTGCCTTGCTCAAGTAGAGCTTGCATTAGGGTAGCTTGCAAGAGTATAGCTTGCCTTGATTGGTATAGTGATCAAAGCTTTCTTCTTCCTCTTGGTAGAAGACCTCCCCCTCCTGGTAGTCCTCGGTACTAGCGTCTATAAACGGATACGAGGCATACAATCACCAAACAATGCTTAAGTACTAGACTTAACACTCAAAGGGATCACACAAGCTATCCTATCATCCCAACATTAATATCAAGGTGGTTGGCTTTGTTTACTTGTAAGAAGAATAATTTCCTCTCATTGAAATATGGATTAGGGTTTCTATTTATTTCCTTTTGAGAAATAATTTCCTCTCATTGAATCTTATTAAGATTTAATTTCCACAGTTAATAAGTGTGAGTTCATGTTGACCAAGGTCAACACTTCACATTTATCATTTGGGGAAAATGATTTAAATGAGGTATTACACCTCATGCAATTTAAACACTACTATGGAACAATTTATATCACCAAGTAATTAAATATGAGGTTCTTTATACCAAAGCTATTTCCTCATATTGGATTACTTGAGACAAAGATTTAAATAAGAGTAAACCTCTCATACTATTTAGTAAATAATTTTGGGTAATTTAAATGGACTAGAAATGGCCATATAGCCATTATTTTACTCTAGCCCATGATAAGGTAAACAACTATGCTATGTTTTTACTTATTCATGTAGGGTATGTGAAATGTGAATTATAGGAGTTGGAATCAACTCAAAATCATTTATGGTTGATTTTTAATAATTGTTTGAATTTGCAAAAGGTACTGACTTGTTCTTTTTACTACATAATTTCTACCACAGATCTAGGGTTGAAACCAGTGTAGTTGGTTAGAGATTTTCACAAGCTTTCCAACAATATCAAATTCATAAAATTTGGCTCAGTAGAATTTGTTTTATTCAAATTTTAAAATGGCATCACTATTGAATTCAAACCAAATGGATTAAATCAAATTTGAATCGTGGGCTCGCGCGGGAAAACTACTTGGGCCAGGGGAGAGAAAAAGCCTAACAGACCGGCCCAGTAACGCGTCTCGCACGCACGGGCCGTCTGACGAAGGGTCCCACTCGTCAGTGACTTATAAACGTCGAAGCGGTATGGATCAAAGAGGGTCGTTGGATTAGAAACAGATCCAACGGTTGGCGTGCGTCATCATCGACGACGAGCACGAGCTCACTGGTGGTGAGCACCAGGGGGTTGGAGGCTCACCGGCACTCCAGCGATGATTGGCGACGATGCACGGCGGGGTTGTCGACGACGGCAGTCCTCCTGGTACAAGCGGCGGCTCCTGGGGCGGCGCCAATCTCCTTCTTCTTCCACGGCAGCTCCGCAGGACTCCGGTGATCAATTGGCTAGCTACAGTGCAAATTGGGAAGAGGGAGAGCTCGAGGAGTGGTTCTGAGATGAGAGAATGAGAGTGGCATGGAGAATTGAGGCGAGGGAGGCCTCCTTTTATAGCGGCGTCGAGGTCCGAGGCGCGCGGGTTAGGTCGAGCATGGCGACGGCAATACAGTGGCGTGGAGAGCTGGGCGACGATGCAGCAGTGTTGGCGACATCATGGCGAGCACGGCACGCGTGATGGCATAGAAAATGGTGGTCCGTGGCGAGCAGGAGCGTGACGTGAGCTCACGGTACCGTGGCGGAAGTCTTCATCGGTGACGACGGCGACCGTCCTCTCCGGCGCAGGCGAGCATGTCTGGGAGGTTGCTGTGATACTGTTGCGTGCGTGTGCGAAGGGAGGGGTCAAGTGGAGGTCAGCAGTGACGAGGGGCGACGACGCTCTGGCGCGCTCTGGACGTGCACACGTCGGCGTCCTGGCGCGCACTGGACGTCACAGGCATGTCGTGTGCTGGCTGCTGCTGGCTTCTCCTCGGTCGATGGCTGTGTCCAACGTGTTTAGGGGAGTGAGAGGGAGGTCCAGGACATGGTGGTGCACAACAGAAGTGAGAGGAGAGGGAAATGGCATGGAGGTGCCATGATCACCACGGCATGGCCGTGGTACATGATGAGCTCATGCACAAACAATGTCTCTGGTGCTTGGCAAGATCTACTGGGTGCAAGAGAGTGTTGTTGATGACATAGGCTTGATGGTTTAGGTCAAAAACCGTTGGGTATTAGGGTGTAGAGAGTTGGCAGATTGGTGCCTGCCATGTGTTCGACACAATGGCCCCAAGAGCTTGACTTTTGAATTTTGCAAAAATATTTCTTGGGTGTGTTTCAAATAATCTTTGGCATCTCCTCGTTGTGTTGGTTTGCAAAATTGAGTGGATTTGGAAAAATCCAAAAGTGACATAATCTAGAATCTGATTTGATGTTGTATCTTTGCTGGATTATATTAAGCAATAGAAAAAGAACTAGCCAAAGTGGTCAACAGCAAAAGTGTTCAACTTCATGGGGTATTGGATGAGGTGCAAAGAGTTGGGAGATTTTGGTTTAGGAATCTCTTAATACAAGGGCTCAAAACGGGTACCCTGATGTGAATGTCAATTTTGACCATTATCACATGTTGCATGGTTTTGTATTTTCTTTTGATTTGATTTGGATTTATTTGATTCAAAAGGTATTCTTTTGAGTTTAATTATGTTTCCCAACCATTGGCACAAGTTAATATGGCCTAGGTTAAAGATTTGCAAAAATAGCCATAGACCCATATGTGGTATTAATTTTATTTTTCTTTTCTTTTTCTTCCTCTTCCTTTGATCCTATGATCAAGGTTTAGGTTTTAGCAACTATAGCAAGCACTTCAAACACACCTCATGGCAATGTCACACAAACATGCATTAATACTATGCAACACACTTAAAGTTTTTGTTAGCTCCAAATTTTGAATAATAGAACTTGTCTCTTTATTGATTTGAAATTTTTGGGATGTTACAATTGTACAGGCGCCAGATCCATTTTGTCATCAGGGCAATGTTAAGGAAACGGGAGTTCAGGACACCAAGACCACCCTGATCCTTGGGTCGACATACATCTGGCCACTTAACCCAGTGGAATTTGCGTTTCTCTCCGACTCCTTCCTAGAAGAATCTAGCGAAATGACTATCAAACCCAGCGTGGGTACCTTCCGAAAGCAGGTAAAATCCCATGGTATAAATTGGTAGACTCGACAACGAAGAATTATTAAGGATTAGTCTTGCCGCTGAAGACATAAACTTTCCTTGCCAAGGATCCACTCTATGCCCCCACAACATTGACTAGGCTAGCCATATCCGCAATGGTCAGCTTACAGTCTAAGATTGGGAAGCCAAGGTAAGTTAGGGGGAACGAGCCTACCCTACGGTTAAGAGCGTTAGCCACTCTGGCTTGCTCGAAATGATCTACTCCCATCACGATAACCTCGCTCTTCAGGAAGTTGATTTTTAACCCCGAGAGCAACTCAAAGCACAGCAGGAGAAACTTCACATTTAAAATGCTGTTCGGTTCATTCTAGAACAGAACGATCGTATCGTCTGCATATTGGAGATGGGTGACCCCACGAGGTACAAGGTGGGGAACCACCCCTTGGATGTGCCTCGCACTGGCAGCAGCATCCAGGATAGCAGCCAGAGCATCTACAATGAAAACAAAAGAGGTGATATTGGGTCGCCCTGCCTCACTCCGCGCTTGTTTCTAAAGTAAGGGACCACCTCACCATTGATACAGATCGCCGTCTGGCCTCCAGAAACAATTTGCATGACCCTGTGGATGAAACCAGACTTAAAGCCCTTCCGCACCAAAACCTCGCGCATAAAAGCCCAGTTCACCCTGTCGTAGGCTTTTTCAAAATCTAACTTTAGAATCACTGCACTTTGCTTCTTGCACTTGATCTCATGAACTATTTCGTGCACTGCCAATGCCCCATCATGGATGAAACAACCTTTGATAAAAGCAGTCTGGGAGTGGGCAATAATCTGGTGCGCTACCGGAGATAACCTGGTCGCATAGGCTTTCAAGATCAGTTTGAAAATAACGTTGATAAGGGCTATTGGGCGGAACATCTTAATCGACTCAGCCCCAGGCACTTTGGGAATGAGGGATAGAATACCGAAGTTAAGCCTGGAGACGTCAGCACCAAAGGTCTCAAGGTTGTCCAGAACTTCTTAAAGAAAGCAACTGGGAAACCATCTGGCCCAGTTGCCGTGTTTGTCTTGGTATCCCTCAGGATCTCATCTAGTTCATCAGGGGTAAAGGATAGGGACATGGCTATATTTTCATGCATTAACTTGTTGGGTATTGTTCCACAGATGCATCGAGGTGGATATGAGTTTTGGTTTCTCAGTGCCCAGCAGATCTCGGTAGAATTGGTATATATGGGCTTGGATCTCCTCCTTCTCAACGATGGTTCCACCATCCGTGTTCAAGCTAGTGATAAGACATTTCCGTCTACGGCCGTTTGCAATAGCATGGAAATATGCCGTGTTACCTCTAAGGGTCCAATCTAAGCGACCGCGTTGGCGCCAGTATTCTTCCTCAAGCTCAAAGAGCCTCGTCAGTTGGTCTTCTAGGGAGTAGCGGAAGGCCCAGCCCTCGGCATCCAAAGATCCAACATCTGCTAATAAATCCAACTCTTGGATTTTGGTTAGGAGGGCTGTCTTGCATACTCTATTCTCCCTGCTACGGTTTGCCCCCTAGCCCTTGAGGTATTGTCGTAGCCCAGCAGCCTGCGCAACCCACACATCTAGCGGATCACGGACGCAAGGGCCGCTGTAAAAGCGCAAACCACTTCTCGACCACTAAGTTTGGGATGTCCTGGATATCTAGCCAGGACGTTTCAAAGAAGAAGCGTGGGGATTTGCGAGAAGAAACTTCCCCGGTATCTAGCAGTAAAGGCGTGTGATCGGAACCAATCTGAGTCTCCGCCCTCAGCGAGCTGAGAGGGAAGCATTGTTTCCAGTTTGTGGACACAAAGGCCCGGTCAAGGACGCTCCTTACTGGGTCCAACTGTTTATTCGTCCACGTAAATCTGGCACCCGATCTCGGAATCTCACACAACGACAATCTAGCTAGGCAATCATTGAACATGTCAACTCTCGGCCAATTGATATTCCTATTGTTCTTATTTCTTATCTAAGGCAAGTCGTCGTCTCATGCGGTGAGGAAGCAGGCACGGAAAGTTTTGCTAGTTGACGTTTGTTTACAACATCAATCAGCGCTAAATCTGAAAGTGGCTCAATAGGATGCATCAGTGGTTCCACTTGGCAAATTTGGAGACAAAATCTTGGCCCACATATATATGTAGCACGTTTCCTCCCATGAGTAATTAATAAATTTGGGGCCTGGTGGGAACTAACTTGTTTTTTTTCCTGCTTGACTTGAGGTGGGGGCTGTGAGGTCGTCGATCGACCCCTCACATCCATCCATCCATCCAAGCTTAGTCCAGCTTATAGCTTGCTCTCTGCAGGTTATAAATAAGCAGCAAGAGGAAACGTAGAAGGCAACACCTGTCAATCAAGAAAAACGTAGAGCCTAGTCGGGCAGGAAGTTTGAAGAATACACCATGCCTGCCGGCGCCGAACCCAGTCCCCCTCACGAGCCATGTCCACCAGACGAGGGCAATGAATTAGTGGCCATAACAGCTCTGGTCATCGTGGGTGTGCTGTTCCTGTTCCTCCTGCATGTGTTGGGCACCCTACGCCGGAGGTCGAGCCACAAGCTCCTCCATGCCGTCGTTTTGGGTGCCTACACCCTCTCCTACATGCTGGCGAGCTACACGCTCGGGCTTATGCAGCGTTCTGACTGCTACTTTGCCGAGTTCCCCGTGTGGGCCGTTTGCCTGCTCATGCTCCTCGGCGGCACTGACAACCTCATGGCGTGCAACGTCGACGAAATCGACAACTGGAAGAGCTTTCACATGAGGCACCTCGTCAAGGCAGGGTTGGTGATTTACATTGTCTCAGTATTCGGGGACCACGCGCCGGAATACAAGATCCCGCTGTGGTTAATTTTGGGCGTCAACATCCTCCAGTCATTTGTGCGGATCAAGTCCATGAGGATGGCTAGCAAGTCCCACCAGGCCTCCCAGACCATCAAGCCAATCGCTGACTACATGGAGCACGAGAAACAATTGCAGCTTGCTTCCAGTGAGAGGCCCAACCCAACATCTATGAAAGGCTACCGGTATGTCGTCGCAGGTGAGCACAGGTTGGAAAGATATCTCAAGCAACTCGAGGACGTCGATGATGAGCAGAGGGATAGGAATAAGAAGCTGGTGAAATTCACCACCGTGGAACAGATCTATGGGTGCAAAGGGCGCCTATTAGGATCTGAGAGGGACTTGCGGCTCAAGGACTTGTGCCTCTCCATGGCTCTAGCGAAGATGCTCAACCGAAGGTTCTCAGGCCTCAAGCTCGCCGAGGCGGACCTTGAAGAAACAAAAGACTTGGTGTTCAAAGGTCTGCTTGGCGAGGACAAACGGCATGAGCGAGCTTTCCGGGTCATCGAGGTAGAGCTTGGTTTTTTATATGATCTGTACTACACAAGGTACCCTTACCTCTACCACAAGACCCCCTACTTGGCCTTGTGCCTTCCCGTTCTAATGGTTAGCTTCTGCTCGTGGCTCACGTCCAAGCTCTTCAAGGAAAAACAGCAATATGAACCTGGCAGCAACGTCCCTCTGGATACAACCCTGTTCTTGATGTTCGTGGTGACATTCCTGGAGGCATTCCAGTTGTGCCTACACATGACCTCGGGTTGGTTCAAGGTGGCACTGATCCTGAGCTACGTCAACAACCGTGGCTTGCAAAAGATCGCTTGTTTTCCTCATAGGATCATCGGTTTTCTTTTGAGGTTGGAGCTGCTCCGGCCATGGGAACATAGGCTTGGGCAGTACTCCCTCCTACAAAATTGCAAGAGCACACGTCGCCCTATCAATTGCCTTCACTATGTGACACTGTGCCTGGTTAACAAGGCCAAGAAGGGGCGCAAGAGAGGGAAGCTTGCCAAGCTGTCAGAACAGCTGAAGCAAGCAGTCGTCGATTCCCTCGTCGAAAGCAATGGCCATCTGACCAACGGGGTAAGGTCGCTGCGAAACAATGGCGTCCATGAGCAGATCTCATGGGCGTGTGACGGGAAGGCGACCCATACAATTCTTGTGTGGCACATCGCAACAGCCATCTGCAAGATCAAACTGGATGCTGCAATGGCTATGAAAGGAGGCTCCTGTCTGTCTAAGTACTGTGCATACATATACAAATGCACGACCAGACTGGATGCTCCACTGTCCGAATCTAACAAGAAGACGCTGGAGCTCTCCGAACTGGCCTCCACCATGTCTCAGTACTGTGCATACCTCATCGCTTTCGCACCGGGCCTCTTGCCCGATCACAGCTTTGACTCCACATCCATGCTCGATAGATCCATTGAAGATGTGAGTAAACTATTGGCCTCGCTCAAGGGCGCCAAGACGATGGAGGCAAAGTGTGGGGAATGGATGAACATGAACAACACCAACGAGAATCGCGATGTTCGCCCAGTCATCCAGGGCGTTCGGCTTGCCAGTCAGCTGACAAAAAAGATCGACGACGTGGCGCTGCAGTGGATAGTGCTCTCTGATTTCTGGGCAGAGATGATGCTCTACATCGCGCCGTGTGACGACGCACAGGCCCGGGCGCACCTGGACGCCCTGGCGAGAGGTGGGGAGTTCATCACGCACCTGTGGACACTGCTCACGCACGCCGGCGTGCTCGAGCGAGACCATGTCGGACCCATGTCTGCCGTGTGATCGATCAGTTCAGGCCTCCAACAACGGGCAGTGCATATATACTCATGGACGTAGCAGGTGATATATATGTTTCGTGTGTGTCCGCTTTAGTCTGTGTATATGTATTTGTACTAGTACAACGCGTGTGTGCGTTGCTACATGTTAAAATGATTGTAATACGTCTGTAACAGATTCTATTATTATCATTTGTATGATTCTATATTTATTTTAGATCAAACTAGCACTACAGGAAAACTGTTAGATGCTGACGGCCTACAGCTATGCCATCGGCACATGGCCTGGATGCCTACGAGCGTGTAAAAAAAACAACATCATAAAAAAGCCATCGGCCTAGCTGTAGCTGTGCCGAAAACCAAACAACCATCTCTCGAGCGCTCAAGACCGTGGACGAGCTTCTCGCGCCCGCGCTTAGGGCATGTACATTGCGGGCGCTAGTGGTCAGGTGTTAGGAATTAATTCCTGGCTGATTAGCAGTTAGGCGAGCAAATCCTGACGTCGTGTCTCGCGTCGACGCAATAGCGTGCGCCGGGCGCTTGCCCTTTCTTTCCCATACGCACAGCAGCGGGCACAAACAGCTTAGCGTCTATGATTAGCGCCTGCCGTTGTATATGAGATGCTTAGATTGTTTTCTAATTTTGTGATATTTACTTTTTTTTTCTCTATAAGCGTCTAGTTAAGTGTCTAGCATTGTAGTTGCCCTAAGACTCCATTCGAGGCATGTCATTTCCCAACGGGTTCCAACCTCCTCTTCTCAACAAGTACAACGGTAACGGCAACGCACAAACATAGGTTGGCGGACTTCTCCGTGCCTGTTATGAAGGAAATTCCACTGACGGATGGGCAACCCCATGCTTTCCTTTATACATAACCGGCCTAACCTGGGTTTCGTTGGAAAACCTGCCAGTAGGCATCATCTGGAACCAAGACGACTTGCGGGCAATCTTCATGAACCACTTCACGTGCCTTCCGACGAGGAGTATGGTGCCCCATGCATCCGGGGAACACCCATGGGTCAGGAGGATCCATGGTTCAGAGCGAAGCCCAGGCAGGAAGGCATGGCCATCATGAGCCTGGGGGAGCTTAGGGCATCTCCAACGCGGCGATCTAAACGGACGCGATGGGTCATCCGTTTTGAACCGTTTGGGTGGCCGCGCGGACACCGAACAGCGGCCTGTGTCCACGTGTCCGTTTGGGTCGCACGCTGCGTCCAACGCACGGACGTATCGCAAAGTGAAGATAATCAAAAAAAAAATATTTAAATCTAAACGTAGTTCATTAAACATATGCCCTATTTTCAGCAAATTTGTACATATGCCCTATTTTGGGCAAATTTAACTACAAAAGAAGCCCTCTATATGGGCTTTAAAATTAAAAACAAATATAAAAACCCTCTATTACGGTTTGACGAGGACACGGTGGCCACCGGTGCGCCGCTTAGTCCCTATGGGCGTCGTCGGCGTCGACGACGTCCCCGGGCGGCGAGGCACTGTTATGGCTCGACCACGCCGGGGACTCCGGCCACAGAGACCACAGGGCCTCCTCCCAGGCGGAGTGGGGGTCCGGAGCCACCCGCTGCTCTGCCGCAGTACCCCGGAGTTGCGTCTCCTCCCTGAGGCGCTGCTCCCTCTCCTGCCAGGCGAGGCGCCTGGCCTTCTGGCGCCTCTCCTCCACCGCGCGGCGCCTGGCCTCCTGCCGCATCTACTCCTCGCGGCGGAGCCGGGCCTCCTCCTGCCGCCGCGCCGCTGCCTCCTCCGCGCGGACCTGGTCAAAGAAGGCCGAGGCCACGGCGTCCTCGACCTGCTGCCGGGCCTCCTCCTCCATCGTAGAGGTGCGAATGGCCGCTTCGAGATGCGGCCACTTCACCTCCTCCTCCGCCGCCGATAGCGCCAGAGCGGCGCAGAGGTCGGGGTCTTCTTCCGGGACTCCGGCTTCGGCAGCAGCAACGGCGCGGGTTGCGCCAATGCCGCGCTGCCGCGGGCGGCCTCTCCGATGTGGAGACCGCCGCGGTTTCCTCCGGCCCGCAGCGCTGGTGGAGGACGGTGGCTGCTGCTCGCCTCACCGTCGTTGGCTCCGGGAGTGAGGCGTCTCTTCGGGGCCATGGCGGCGGTTGCGCGTGCGTGCGGAACCGTCGAGGGAGTGGAGACGGAGTGGGGAGTGGACTGACAGGGACATATCCCTCCAGTCCACAATTAATAAGACGCGCGCGCTCACCGACAGATGGGCCCAATGGAGATGAGCAGGCGAGCATCCGAACGCGATCGGACGCCGCATGCCATCCGCGACTGCGCAAACCTAGCCCAGATTTGGGCCGGGTTTGCGTCGTTCCGGACGCCGCAGCCATCCGCATTTGCGGTGTGTCGCCGTGTTGGACCGCGAATTTGTTCGGTTGGACCCATCCGGACGCGCGGGTGTTGGATGGGTCGCCGCGTTGGAGATGCCCTTACATCTTCCGCATTCTCCTCGGTTAAAATTGGCCATTCGGGGGACCAGATTGGCATCATCGACATATTCTCTTAGGGACTTCGAAGCAAAAAAAACTTTGTGTATGTTTATGGAAGAGTATCCTCGCACCCATATTATGGTTGGCTAGTGCATGAAGCTTTACATGATATCAGATCAAAGGTTTTGAGGTCAACTCCTATGTTGCGCAATTTATATTAAAATTATCCGTGCTCCCTCCGTCCATGCATCTTAAGCTTAACTCCAGTTTACACGCCTTGAATTATCTTTCCGTCACATGGAGGGAAGGGGGTGTTAAGTGTATATGTGTGCTGGTTAGCCCTTGCCATTACTTTGTAGTTTTTCTTTTGTTGGCTAGTGCATGGCTGCATGCACGCAACTTGACACATATATATGAGAGGTCAAGAGATATTAATCTCTAGGTGCGTTTCATAATACTCTCTCTGTTTCATTCTATAGTGTCTATTGTTTTTTGGCACGGAAATTAGCGCAAGAGTATGTTTTACACAAAACCCATAGCTAAACGATTTGAGATCAACGTAAAATTTGGGAAATCCATATCTTCCTAACTTACCATAATAAATTTAGGAGCTAAACGATTTAGAAGCTGAATGAGGAGGGGGTAATTGAAAAAAAAGCTAAGCTAAAATCTTATATTCTGAAACAAATATCAAAAATCTATAGGCACTATAGAAAGGAACGGAGGAAGTAAACTTTACCATGGTTAAACAATAGTACTGGGGATATGTTAAATGGGTAATCACAACGTAGCTAGTCTCATACCGGCAAGCCTAGGTGGCCTGGCCGGGTGGCCCAGTTGCCAATTGATCAAGGTGAAAATTCCTGCCAAGAGTGAGTATGCAAGGCGGATATGTACCAACCTAGGTCTGGTGGAATACTTAACGTGCACGACATGGTGTATTTCTTATTAGAATAAGACTTGTATTGTTCGGCTAAGAATTTTCCATGTAAACCCTAGATCTTGCCGTCTTTACAAGACGGATCTTGGCACCTTTATAAGCCAGATCTTGGGAGCCCTTGAGGCATGTTAAAACACACAACTTCTCATTGTTTTCGTGCACTTTTTGCTCCTATAGTTTTTTTTTCAAGTACGCGCAGGAGATCTGCGTGTTTTGTATTAAACTCGAAGAAGAAGGACATCGTCCAGTACAGGGAAAGACTCTTGCGCCAGGCAACCACAGACGGAGCCGGCAACACCACCCACCCAGAACAACGACTACTCCTCCTCTACTGGAAAATTGCTATTCTGTGACGCACTAAAATGGACTTCTGTGGCGCATATGTCTTGCGCCTGTTGGCGTCCGAAACCCACCGGCGAGTAGCGACGGGCAACACGTAGAGCCGGGAAGCTCCCAGAACTGCGGCTGGCCCTGGTCCCTCGAGCGACGGCCCGCAAAGCTCCGGCACGCACGTCCCGATGCTGGTGCAAGGGCGTGCCACCTGACCTATACCTGGTCAGGAAGGTGATGGATTGCTTCGCTTAGTTTCCTGCATGGGATATACGTAAACATTAAATACGAGCCTCGATCGGCTCTCAGGTTGTCCTGTGAATCGCCTCAATCGCCTCAAGGAGCCGATCCACCCATGATTCGTATGAGGTCTACGATCACATGGTGGTCCTGCTTGATCAATATAAAGCTAAAACGACCTACGACGATTTAGGGTTTTCACCGCATAATCGGAACATCCTACACGTGATTGAGCCTGGCAGCCACGCAAGATGATAATAAACCAGCCCTAGATGAGGCCTAAAAACCAACATGGAGTTGATTCCCGGAACATCTTATCTAGGGCTAGCAAACTACACCCTACGTGCTACTGGATCCTTCAACCCGTTTGCAAGGCCTAACTATGCAGATATTAAACTAATCCTTGAAGAACAAGGAGCAATCATAACAGATCGGATCTACTAAACACAGATCAAGCAAGGTGCCGCCCTTACACCTAAGATAGGTATAAAGGCGGCTAGACGTCTAGGGATAACAAGGATAAAAGCATATATCGTGGTAAAGCAATGCTAACCCTAACACATCTATGATAACTACGTTGCTCGGCGTCAACAAGGCTTCAGCACGAGCAACGCATGAACAACGAATAAACGTATACTGCCTAGATCGCAAGCATGATGCTTACCCGGAAGAAACCCTCGAAACAAGGGGTTGGCGATGCGCCTAGATTGGTTTGTTGTGAACGTGATTGTTGTCTTTCTCAATAACCCTAGATACATATTTATAGTCCGTAGACTTTCTAACGTGGGAATAATCCCAACCGTATACGAGCCAAATTCTACCTAACCGATACGTATCCTACTATATTTACAGATACACGGGCAAACTAGCCCAAACTTCGTGTACAAGGCCGATTCATGTATATCTTCCGTGTATATTCTTCAAGCCCATCTTTAATCACGGCCCACCTCTGATCCGGTCAAATTCTGGTAATAACACATGCCCCCTGGTTTTGGAAATGATAATTCCAAAACCACTCTGCCTTTTCTTCGTTGGGTCACGTCGTGGCAGGGCAAAACCGCCGCAGTATCCTTCATCATGATGCCTTGCCTTCTCAACTTCTCCGCGTGATCTGGCAGTTTTTTTTCTCTTTTTGGGCACCACTTCCTCGGAAACTGCTTTGGCATTGAATTTCCACTATATCCCCTTTTATTTAACCGCTCCGAGCAGTCCGCCACTTCATCCCCTTGCTCTGTTCTAGCTATCGGCACCAAGAAACCCCCATCTCAGAGCAATGTCTTCCTCCTCTTCCTCCTCCGCCTCGTCGGATCTCTCCTCCCAATCCTTCTCCTCTTCGTCCTCCTCCACCTCGTCAGATCTTTCCTCCCAATCTTCTTCATCTCGTGAGCCGACGCCGGAGTGGGGCTCGCTGGCGGCGCACGACATCCTCGCCCCAACGGAGTGGGACAACGAGGACCACGAGCCCTTCGTCTGGTCCGAGGACGACAAGTCCTTGACCAGCGGCGACGATGACCTCCAGTTCCTTGCCGATGGGGAACTGGAAGCGACGAGTGAGGACGACTCGTTCTCCTGGGACGGCTACACTTCCTCCTCCGAGGAGGAAGAAGAAGACGACGACGACTCCCTCGAGGACTATCCGCCGGCGAAGCGCTTCCGCGCCGGATCGGATGATGACGACGACGACGACGACGAGGAGGAGGAAGCTCCCATAGAGGGCTATGGGAGCAGCGACGAGGAGCCCGCCGGCAGCAGCACCGACGAGAGCTCCGATGGCGACGACGAGGGCAGCGACGGCCCGTAGAGTAGGATCTACTAGTATAGGTCTAGTAGTAGTAGCAGATTGGTCAATAGACCTTTCTTTTGTTCTTCATCCCTTGAGCAATCGGCTCTTTCTTTGTAAGAAATCTCCTTTATTAATGAAGAAAATATTCCTCTATTAATTTTGCTTTCTCGTCAATTTTGCCGATTGCCGAACGAAGTCAATGCACGAAGAGCCGATGGCAGGGCATCGGCTTGTACCATAAACACGCTTTAAGGCCAAACCAGTTGCCTATTCACACGGTCAAACAGATCCAATCCGCGTCCACACCATCCTCCAATCTCGAACGCGCAGATCCAACTCCTCAGCAAATCCAATGGGAGAATCATCTCAAATGCCATGGACTCTGGCCTGAACTGATCTGTTAACCTGCTCAACTGAGCTTGTTCCTCTAGAGTTGATGAACATGCATCGGCTTTTTCATTATTCTAAAGTCGATGTCCGAGCATCGGCTGTACTGGTATCCATGTTCCTAAAGTCGATGTCTGTGCATCGGCTGTGATTTGCATAGAAGAAAGTCCACTTTTGATCCTTGAATTCTAGTGAAAGTTCACTTTTGGTCCTAGAACTTCTGTCTGGTTTAAAATGAACCTTGAACTTTCAGAATCATTCACTTTTAGTCCTTACCCCGATTGAGATAGGCAAATATCTTCCATAGGTGCCCAAAACTCAAGGTAACGGTGCAAGGGTAGAGAGATGGAACGATATTGATAAGAAAACAAGGAGACCTTTGTGGCGCAACTCTTTACGTGAATTAGAGGGAGAGAAATCAAGCGAGAGACTGGTTCAGGGACCCAAAGATTTCGTTTTTTTTTTTTGCATTGTGTCGTTTGGTTTAACATCTCAGCTAGTTTGGGCTTGATCTGGTTCTAAACCAATTTGGTTGGTTCCCTATTTTTTTCTTTCCACGCCAGTAATTTGCTCAACTTAACTGCAAAGGGATGAAAAATGAATTATTATGAGAGTTCAAGGTTCATTCTAGACTAAAAATAAATTTTGGGACTGAAAGTGAACTTTCCCAAGAGTTCAAGGATGAAAATTGGACTTTCTTCATTTGCATATAAAAAAAATTTTACTGGCCGATTTTATACATCGGCCCCCATGTTTCACTATCCATCGTCCCACATGCTTGGGAAATATTTCTTGAGGTGTTGACCATTGACGGCTACTGGGAACTTAACACCGTCCAGCTGCTCGAGCATGTATGCATTGCCCTTCAATACCTGATCGACTTTGTACGGACCGTGCCAATTAGGAGACCATTTGCCATATGCTTTATCCTTGGTTCCTAATGGCAACACGGCTTCCCATACTAGATCACCAACTTGAAACTCCTTTGGTCTCACCTTCTTATTGTATGCGCGAGCCACCCTGGCTTTGTTCTCTTTAATCTTCTCCAAGGACCAAAGTCTAAGTTCCGTTGCATCCTCAATAGTATCACTCATCAGGGCTGCATATTCTTCAGCTGTTAGATCATTCTGAAACGTGACACGTCTCGATCCAGCCGTAATTTCCCAAGGCAATACGGCTTCCTGCCCATAGACGAGCTGGTATGGCGAAGTTTTTATAGCTCCATGGCACGACATGCGATAGGCCCACAAAGGTTCTGACAATGTTTCATGCCAAACCCTAGGGTTCTCGTCAATTTTCCTCTTAATCAGCTTGATCAGGCTCTGATTGGACGCTTCAGCTTGCCCGTTGGCTTGAGCATAGTATGGAGATGACCGGATCAGCTTAATTCCCATGTCATCGCAGAACTTTCTGAATTCTTTAGAGATGAAGACCGAACCTCCATCGGTCGTGATGGTTTGAGGAATCCCGAACCTATGAATGACATGTTCTTTCACAAATTTGATAACATCTTCTGATTTTACCTTCTTCATAGGGACGGCCTCCACCCATTTAGTGAAGTAATCCGTAATAGCCAAAATCCACTCGTGGCCTTTGCTCGACGCAGGATGGATTTTGCCGATCATTTCCATGCCCCAACCTCGAAATGGCCAAGGTTTGATGATGGGATTCATTGGTGATGCGGGTACCATCTGAATCTTCCCGAACATCTGACACGCTTGGCATCCTTTGTAGTAGTTGAAGCAGTCCTCAAGCATGGTGGGCCAATAAAACCCTGATCGCCTGATCAGCCACTTCATCTTATGAGCCGATTGGTGAGTTCCACAGGCGCCTTCATGCACCTCGTGTAAGAGCCGATTAGACTCAGTTGGTCCCAGGCACTTGAGCAGTAACCCTTCCAACGTCCTGTAGAACATGTCATCTCCTATAAGGACATATTTCATGGCCTTGTACCTTATCCGTTTAGGTGCCCCCCGAGCCGAATCCTTCAAGTAATTGAAGATATCGGCTCTCCAGTCATCCTGTTCCAGGAGCGCACACGAACTTCTGACCCGTCTGGTATGTCCTTGTAGCCTGACGCCATCTGTGCGAGATCGTTGGCCTCGGTATTTTGAGATCTTGGAACCCAATTGAAGTTGATGTACCGAAATTTTGCCATCAGCTCGCGGCATTCCATCCAATAAGGGAAGAGTGACTCACTCTCGCACTTGTATTCATCTGTGAGCTGGGAGATCACCAACTTCGAGTCTCCAAACAGTTCCACCGCTTCTGCCCCGGCTTCCAAAAGCAACTCCATTCCCTTGCGTATCGCCTCATACTCAGCGACATTGTTGGTGCAAGGTGTAGATAGCCTGATGGAGAAGGAATATGTTGCCCCCCGAGGCGACACGAGCAGAATGCCGATGCCACAACCATCGTCACAAGCCGATCCATCGAAGAACATAGCCCATGCATGTACAGATAGTGCTGCTATATTAGTATTGATCCGTTCAGCTATGAGATCGGCCAACGCTTGTCCCTTGACTGCTTTCGCAGGCTGATACCGGAGATCGAATTCCGATAACGCAAACATCCACTTACCAAGTCGGCCTTTCAAAACAGGAGCCGACAGCATGTGCTTGACAACGTCTGACTTGCATATGATGATGATTTCTGCCGTCAAAAGGATGTGATGAAGCTTGGTGCAGGTGAAGAATTGGCAGAGGCATAACTTCTCGACCTCAGGGTACCTTGTCTCTGCATCCAACATCCTTCTGCTGAGGTAGAAAATGACCTTTTCAACACCCTCATAGAGTTGCACCACCACTGAAGCAATGGACATGTCAGCTACTAATAAGTAGATATAGAACGGCATGTCTTGCTGAGGTGGAACTAGCACAGGCGGCGTTGTTAGATACCGCTTAATCTCGTCAAACGCTCGCTGCTGTTCTGCCCCCCCCCAGTGAAACTCGTCATCAGATTTGATCTTCCCCAACGCCATGAATGGCTCGATTCGTCCTGACAGATTAGAGATGAACCGTCGGACGAAGTTGATCTTGCCGATAAGACGTTGGAGTTCCTTCTTCGTGGTAGGCGGCTGCATGGTACGTACTGCCTCCTGACTTTTCAGGCCGATCTCAATTCCTCGTTCATGAACCAAAAAACCTAGGAACTGACTGGCCGTCACACCGAAGGCACACTTCTTTGGATTCATTCTAAGCCCGAATTTTCGAGTTCGGTCTAGGATGCGTCGCAAATCATCCAAGTGTCCTTCCATGGAGACAGACTTAACCACCACGTCGTCGATGTAAATTTCCACCAACTTGCCGATCAGATCATGAAAAATGTAATTCATGGCTCGTTGGTATGTTGCACCGGCATTCTTCAGCCCAAAAGTCATGACCACATATTCAAACAAGCCCACCGATCCGGGTACTCTGAATGCAGTCTTGTGTATATCTTCTGGAGCCATGAAGATTTGGTTGTAGCCGGCATTGCCATCCATGAAGCTTAACACCTTGTGGCCAGCAGCTGCATTGATCAATGTTTCTGCCACAGGCATTGGATATTCATCATTTGGAGTGGCTCTGTTGAGATCTCGGAAATCTATGGCCACACGCCATCGGCCGTCCTTTTTCTCTACAGGTACGATACTGGAGATCCATTCAGCATACCTGCATGGCCTGATGAACCCGGTGGCCAACATTTTCTCGATCTCTTTCTTGACTTCTTCCAGAATTTCGGCCTTCATCTGACGTGCTCGTTGTTGGAATGGCCAAAATACTTTCTTGAGAGGGAGCCGATGCTCAATGATGCTCCTGTCTAACCCAGGCATCTCTGTGTAATCCCACGCAAAGCAATCTGGGTATTCTTTTAACAGAGCTATCATCTGGCTCCTGAGATGTGGATCTAACTTTTTGCTGATGAAAGTTGGTCGTGGCTTATCCCCAGGACCAATGTCGACTTCTTCTAGCTCATCAGCCGATGTAAACCCATACCCTAGCTTTCCGTCACCTGTTAGATCGACGCTGAACACAGGCAAAACGTATGGCGAGGATAATAATATGGGCCGATTGCTGGAATCGGCCCCCATTTTGATTGCATTGCTCAATGAAGGTTTACATCTTGTTCGTGCGTCACTACGACTACGTGGCATGTTTGAGACAAGATCATCGCTTTTCATTTTTTGGGGCCGATCACAGGGATCGGCCTTGCCACGCACGTCCATAGCCTTTGCTCTTGTTACACGGTCAGGCCGGTGGATAAGACCAGCCTCACCCCGTTTTTTGTCACGTCGATGCGCTCACAGTCGTCCAAAGTGATGCCGGAGAGTGGCTCTTGGCCTTCCGTCTCCCAAATGTTCATGCCAGCCGTTGAGATCTCGGCTGAGTCATCTGCGTGGACGATCTCTACTTCATCTCCATCCCACTGTATTAAGCATTGATGCATCATGGATGGAATGCAGCAGTTGGCGTGGATCCAATCTCTCCCTAACAGGACAGCGTAGGTGCTCTTGCTATCGACAATGAAGAACGTCGTAGGGATGGTCTTCCTTCCTACGGTCAGATCCACGTTCAGAACACCTTGTGCCTCTGATGCTTGGCCGTTGAAGTCGCTCAATGTGACGTTGGTCTTGATCAGATCCGAGCTGGAGCGTCCCAGACGACGTAGCATGGAGTATGGCATGATGTTGACTGCTGCTCCGGTGTCGACCAGCATCTTGTTTGTAATAACCCAGAACATAGGAACAACGAAGGGTAGATTTAGAAATGGGATGTGCATTTCATCGCAAAACGGGGGAAATTTTCGCGCCTTATTGCAACTAAACCTAAGAGGGATCGAGGTTCTCTCTCATTTTGCACTTAGGGTTATGCAATGTGAGTTAGGGAAATTTCGACATGATCTCTTTTGTAACTTGTTACCTTGGGGAAAGATTGCATTTGATAAGTGTTAAACAATTAAAGATAAACATCACACAATATAACAATGAATTTAAAATTCAAAAACAAGATATAAATTCAAATCATTTTGAAATTCAAAGTGAATATCAAATACAATATATAATCAAGAATATAAACATTACATAATACAAAGCTCATAAACCAAAAACTTGAGCTTTATTGATATACAACACATATACAAGGTCTTTACACTATTCTTGATACAAGAATTGTGACATAATTAACAGAATAAAAAGAAAAGGAAAAATTACAAGTTTAATTCTAAACTAAACCTAAACTAAGTGGCTTGAGGATGATCTTTTTGCCATAGTATCATTCAAACCTGCAAAACAAAACAGAGAACAAGAACTAGCCAGAATATAAGTGTTAACACAAGATTCAGTTTGGACAGTTAGCAAAATAACACAAGATTCAGTTTGGACAGTGCAAACTGTCACAGCACACTTGTGCTTGTCCAAAATCCTGGACAGCACCAGATAAACATAGGTAGACCAGCACTGAGCAAGCCACAGGGGCTCAAGTTTCACCATATGAAGGCTGTTGCTAGGCAAGCAACAGCAAGGGGTGAGTCATAAAGTAAATGAGCTTGTGTGTCATGGCCAGGGAAGAAGTAGAGGCCATATAAATAGCACACAAACCCTAGAACCATGACAGTCGACCACATTTGCAAATCACCAGGTAAGGGTGAAGCAAGAACAAGCACCAGTTCATCCAGTTCATACTCAAGAACAGAAACCAACACAACCAACTTAGCCACCAGTAATCATGGTGACCTGAGAAGATCAACCAGACACTGGAGGTGAAGGGCTGTGCACAGAAACCCCAAGTCTGCATCAACCAAATATTTCACACTAGGAGCTGGAACAAGGTATACCAAATACCTGGACAGATCCAATGGATCTGATCCATCATATGCATGAAATAAGCATGGGATGAGCAGATGCTCATATGGGTAGATCATCACTTGGTTTTCACCAAGGATTACTGCCAGTCAAAAGCTACTAAAAATGAAAAGCATCTAGGTACAGATCTTGTACACAGAAACTAGCACACATGCACAGATGCACACCATAGCCAGATCACATGCACAGATAGCACCAGGAGATGAATTGCAAGGATTAGCAGCTGAGACTACACAGTAAATCCTAAGCTATGAACCATCAGTAACCCTAGATTTTCATCAGGCAAACATATTGGCATTCATATCAAGTATGATTCCCAAATATGCAAGCAAAGGTTGAGTAGCCACAAGATCCAACTAACTAAGTGAGCAACCAATCAGTAGCAAGGCTACTGAGGTCACATCACACTTAGCATCAATTAAAAGAAAGCCAAATATAGCACATCATTATCCAAGTATGGATTCAGATTCAATTGCTTGCTAAACACTCATGAATAGCCAAATCATTTGCAAGCAAGTCATTTAAATCATTACTGCATAAGCAGTTCATCATAATTTAATTAATACAAGCATGAATTTATCACAGATCCATGCTTAGCACTGACAGTAGCAAACTATTAAGCAACACAGTTTAATCACTGCACCATAGCCACTGGAGCAAGTCCAGTAGCTTGAGTAAGCAACAACATAGTGATGCTTGAGCATCAGCATCACAAGGAAATTGAATCACTTAGCCACAGTATGAATCAGTAAGCCATCACTAACAATTAATTGATCAAATGGATCAATTGAATCAAGTCAAGCTACACAGGGAAGTTAGCCAACAAGCAAGGAATGATCCAATGGATCATTGGCTTGCATAGGAAGCATTGAAGCATATCACAGGCACCACTGGCACACACACAAGTGTCACTGATGCATCACAAATACACCTAGACAAGCAAGCATGATATACCAGTAAGCACAAGCAAGCCATAATCAAGCATAGCATGGCATAGCTAGCTTTTGAGCAAGCATAGTAGAGCATGGCAAGTACAGAGCATGCTAGGAGCAGCAGAGAAGCAAGCACAGCATGAATAGCAAGCAAAGCAACATGGGTCAGTACCAGTAACTGGTAATTTGGCCATGAGCTTGCAGTAGACAGAAGCACAGGAAGATTGTGTAGCAATAGCATGGCTCTGCGTGATCACAGGACCACCAGAGAGCAACAGAGCATGAGGAGGAAGAAGAACAGTAACCAGGGGAGGTGCACAGATATGGAGAAGAGGAAGAGGAAGTGCAGCAACTTACTTGCGCCTGGAAGCAGAAGCTAGGGCATGGCGAGGCAGTGCTCGCGCGGCCCTAACAGCTGCAAGTCCAGGGTAGGCGCCGACGTTACGCCGGCGAACCCAACACCACCGTAGCAGATGCACCTAAGGCGACGGCACGAGTACTACGAGCAGCACCCGGGCCAGGTCAACCCCAGGAGCGCACCCATCGTCGGCGAGGACGAGAGCTCGCCGGAGTTCGTCGAGGCGAATCTCCGCGAGATCCAGAACGGAGGCGATTCGCCAGGAGAGGAAGAGAAGGGGAAAACCACGCGGACAGATCGATAGATCTGCACGCGGCGGTTCCGAATCGGTAGGTGGCTACGGCGGGGGAGCACGGAGCTGGCCGGAGCAAGGCGGCGGCCATGGCGGCGACGCCATCGCCAGAGCGTCGCGAGAGATTAGGGTTAGAGGTGAACGAGAGAGAGAGGGCCGAGTGAGTGAGAGAGAGGTGGGCCGTTCGGCGCCACCGAACCCAAAAGGGATTAGCCTTATTGGGCTGTCCCTGGGTTTAGGTAAATGGGCTGGGCCCAATATAGGTCCAGGGGGGTATTTTGGTCTTTTAACATTTAATAAAAGGCCAGCACTTTACCAATTTTTAGTAAATCAAATACAACTCTAAAAATCCATTAAAAATTGGATTAATGAATGAAAAATAAATCTTAACAAGAATAAATTATGAAATGGAATTTATGAAACAAATTCAAAATTATGAATTTTAAGAATTTAAATAATAACTTGGAATTTTAAACTATTATTTCCTTGTATTTTAAATTCAAGGAAAAATCTCAAATAAGTTCAAATACTTATTTTCAAACATTTCAAAATGAAATTCTATTATTCCAAGTCATTTCCATTGAAAAGGGTATTTTTCCAAGAAAAATACGATATTCCTTTTTATTCCAAAAAAAACTATAGAGGTAACTCTATGATTTCAAATTATTTTTGGAATGATTAAGAGAATCACCAAGTAAAATAGTTTTACTTTGAATTGTTGTACTTTGTGTGAATTAAAATGGTTTATACTTTTAAATCAATTGTAAATTACTGTCAAAGACATAAATCTTAAACGCAACCCTAAATTGATATAACTCAGCGGGGTAAAGGGATCCAACATAAAATAATACATCCATGATTGCATTATTTGGATTTTATAACATTGTCCTTACCAGACAATGATGCTTCTTACAGAACCCAAGGTCCAGGTTCCATCAACTGCATTGAACTGCACTATCTCGCAGTCCACAGGCAAGTTCACCCTTCCTCATGTCAACTTGAGTATTTTCTACTACTTTAATGCAAAGCTATATACTTATCATTCCTGCATCGCAAATGAAATGTTACTTTCCAACTATGAATATGACTATGTGGCTGGCAATGGAACCATGGTATGTGTTGATATGGTGGAGGTTCCATTGCAATGGGTTATATCACCCTAGGATTAAATTACCAATGCCGTCCAGTGATTCTAGTGCCGTACAAATCACGTTGACCATGAGATCTATAATGGCTCTGGGGAAGCCAGCCATATCTTTTCCCTTCTGCACGCCAACGGATTGGTAGAGCCGGTGGGGTGTTGGAGGCACTTCCGCAATAGGTTGGGATATCCTTTTAAATCCCCATCCATTAGTGATGATAAGCTCTACCATCTATGAAGGATTGTCCGGAGTACACCGTGAGTAAAGCCGTATTATCGGGGGAAGTCTACTGGGGGTGTACGGTTGGACAAAAGGGTGGGTTTGCAGTCGCGGAGAAGGCGGTGTGGGCTTGGATCTTTATACCTGGCCTCACACCAAAGGAAGTGTGAACGGGGGCAAGTCCCTGCGGATGGCAAAAAGGGTGAGATCTCTTGTGGGAAAAGTAACGCACCTCTGCAGAGTGTATCAAATTGTGTTTGTCACTCCTTGTTCGGGAAGGAAGCTATGACAGCGGCAGGAAAGGAACTCCACGAAGTTCTAGTCAACCTGTGAAGACTGACGGGCATAGTTTTCATAATAAAAGCAACCTTTTGAAGAAATGATTTCAAAAACATGCATTGACCTGCGATTTCCTGATCAATGGTCGTAGCTAGTGCATCAAACACCTTTTTATTCTTTTAGAACTTGCTGAGTACCCCTGTACTCACTTTCTTTCGACACCCTTGCTAGACTGTGATCCGGAAGTGGAGGCCATCAATGATGAAGCACCAGAAGGAAGTTACGAGCTGGTCTACGAAGAACCTGATCTTACCGGCGGAGTGGAAGGCGTAGACTATGGGATAGTCTACGGACCAGATGACACGGAGGTGGAGGAGTAGTGACATACCCTAGCATCATAGAGCCGAGCAACGTAGAACTTACCTAAATAAGTTGTTGAGCTCTCTTTATATTTGTTATGAGTTGTAATCGTACTTAAGTAGTATCTTAGGGTGTTCTCATAGGACTGTGAGAATACCAACTTGTTAAGACAATGTTTGTAATAAAGTATGGAGTGTTATGACTGCAATGTTTCTGTTGTACCACTCTGAGGGATATGGCAAATTGTGAAGAAGTCCCTTCGCAAAGATCATATCAACGACTTGTATACTACAACATGCAGTGGTATGCTGGGTCACCGCAGCTGGTATCAGAGCAAATGTTGTGACCTTAGGTTGGAAAAACCTAGTATAGGGAAGAAACCTATAGGAGTCTAGTAGAAATAGTAAAGGATTCTCTAGAAATATGGTGATTATTCACTTGAGAATAGCAAAACCATATATTTTAGTGCGATAATTCTTTATTATAGCTATTATGATGCATTATCACTACTAATATTCTGCTTTTGTATACAGCCGTAATGGCGAACACTTTTCCTAAGAGGACTTTGAGGAAGGTTGAGGGATGGCTTGGTGATTATGATGGACCAATAACAGCTCTCCTGTGTGGGATGCTGAAGGAACTTCATTGTGATCCACGGATACCTGTTATCAAGTATACCTACTATGATGGGGAAATCCTAGCCAAGTGCAGAGTATCGGTCCAATTACCGACAAAGCTGGCGATGAGTCGTGTAATGCCATACGGAGAAGCCAAAACTATCACCACAGCCTACCACATGGGCCTATTCAAGGCAATCCTTGAGATAAGGCAGCACAAGTCAAGAGAACTGCTATGTTCGTAGTTTTCTCATATACCTCATGCCGAGGAAGATGAGGATCCCACTCGAATCATTTGGTGTTAGCACGCAGAAGTCCTGAAGGCTGCGACAAAGCACATGGATAGCTGTAAGTCTTTATTGACCACGATGTACCTTTTACACATGAAGATGAGAGGTGAGATTGACCACATGCTAGCTGAGTTCACGGACCCTGATAAAGTCCAAACTCGGATGAGTGATTTGAGGGCACAACCACAACACACTACACCTTTCTTTAGCCTAGACAGCTATGTAGATTTGAGTGACCAGTTGTCCCATAAAGATCCACTCACACCCAACTTTGTTCCACATTATCCACATGTGTCAGCATCATATGAGTCTGGATATGGGGGAGATGATTCCAGGAACCTAAACTGCTCGGAGTCACCAATCGAGAACTCGACTGGTTGGCGTTTCGGGGAACCATTTGGAGATGAAGGAGAACCCATCACTTGTGAGTCAGAGGATGAAGGAGGCGCGGTTAACCAGAATGTTAACCAGAGCTTTGGGCAGGAAGAGAAAGATACCAACTCCATTTCTTTAGATTTGGAGATGGGATTACCCAAAACATCCCAGTACGTCGTAGGTGAGAGTTCTGGAACCAAGAAAAAGAAGAAGAAGAAGATGAGGGGTCAAGTGAATAGGAATCCTGCATGGATGACAGAAGAAGATGAGCTGTATCCCACTGGGGATATATATGAGTCTTTATCTAGCTACTTTGGCATGACAGATCTCTGTCTCGGCACTTCGTCCGATTCAGACTACATACCTACGGGAAGGACCTTCATTCCGGACGGTGTTCGGAGGACAAACCGCTGTACCGGATGGACCCCAGGGATGTACGCGAAGGCGAGTTATGATGACGAGGAGTAGAGCTCCAAGGAAGAATAAAGTAATCTAGGTGGTATTGTAATAGACCGTATTTTAAATTCCCGTTGGCTTGGGCTTTGAGCCAAATAAGTGGTTTATATATACCACATGTAATATAAGTTTGTGAGTGTGTTATGTATTATACAAAGTATATGCATAATAAATGTTTGTTTTGTATTTGCTTCTTGATTTCATTGTGTGACTAGTTCTGGGCATTGAGTTGAGCTCAGAAAGCATTTGCATGGTGTAATTATGAGTAATCGCTCTTTATTACAGGACTAGGGGGAAATGGCGTTAGTAGAAACCGAAGAGGCTCGCAGAGAGCGGGAAGCAAGAGAGAAAGAGGAGGCAGATGCAGCAGCTAGAGCAGAGAACGCACCACCACCACCACACCCAATGATGCACCCAGACTTCCAACAGTATATGAGGGCAATGGAGGAAGCTAGGAGGCGTTACCAGGAAAGCCAGAGCAAGAACATGCAAGATTTCTTTACCCACGTCATCAATGATAGGGGTAATGAAGGCAAGGGAGTAACACTATCGGACTTCCAAAATGCAAGACCACTACCATTTACATCAGCTCCAGAACCAATGGACGCTGAAGATTGGCTTATGGATACGGAAAGGAAGCTAAAGACCGTTGGTTGCAATGATGAGGAGAAGATTAGATACACAACCTATCTGTTGTCAGGACCAGCAGCGTCATGGTGGGAGAACCTTGTAGCAGTACACCCTCCAGATAAGGTGTTCACTTGGGAGGAGTTCAAGAAGAATTTTCGGGATGCTCATGTTCCGGACAGCGTGGTGGAGTTGAAGAAGAGGGAGTTTGAAGAACTAAGACAGAATACTGCACCCATCATGCAGTATGTTCGGGATTTCAACAGGTTATCCAGGTATGCACCTGAGGATGTAGATACAGAGGAGAAGCGGAAGAAGCGGTTCATGAAAGGCATGAATCCATACATGAAGATGCAACTGAGGTTGGCACGGACTGCCGAATTCCAGGAACTGATTGACTCGGCAATCACTTTCGAGGATGATTACCGGCAAGTCCAAGAGGATAGGAGGAAGAGGGCTCGTATCGAGCCAAGGAAGTACCCAATTAGTAAACCAACACCTGATCGGAGTTTCAAACCCCGATATCGACCTACTACTGGTAATCAATACAACCGGGGAGGTCAGAGTCAGAATCCAATCAACCAGATCATCTGCAACAATTGTGGCCTGAGAGGTCATTTGCAAAAGGATTGTCAGAAACCCAGAATCATCTGTTATGGTTGTGGGAAGGAAGGACACATCAAGCCGGATTGTCCAAACAAGGCGTCTTGGAGCGGACAGAGCTCTGGAGGACGAGGTGGAAACAACAACAACAACAACAACCGCAACAACAACAACAACAACAACAACAACAACAGCAACCGCAACTACAACAGCAACAACAAGAGGGGAAAGCCTTATGGAAAGCTGAATTGCACATCTTTGGAACAAGCGGAAGAGTCGGATCAAACAGTCTTAGGTACGCTAAGCATCCTTACTCATCCTGGCAAAGTATTATTTGATACTGGAGCAACCACATCATTTCTTGCATTGGAGTTTGTGGAAAAATTTGGGCTTAGATGTTCTAAGTTAGAAACTCCTATAACTGTTCTATCCGCGGGGGGAACGATCTTAGTAACCCACGTGAAAGAAGCACAAGTCCTAACCATATGTGACTGTGTGTATTTCGCGGACCTATTCATCATACCCATGAAGGACATATCAGTCATCCTAGGGATGGATTGGTTGACAGAAAATGGAGCGGTGATTAACTGTGGAGACAAAACAGTATCACTTCGCAACTCCATCGGAGGTCGAATAGTGTTCCAAGGAGATAAGTACAGTGAGTTGGAGATTGGATTGGAACTCAATAGTCTGAAGGAGGTGAGAATTGAAGATATTCCTGTAGTGAATGAGTTTAAGGATGTATTTCCTAAGGAACTACCGGGAATGCCACCCGATAGAGAGATAGAATTCACAATCGATCTGATTCCAGGCACATCACCAATAGCACAACCACCATATAAGATGGGGCCGAAGGAATTAGTGGAACTGAAAGCTTAGATTGATGAGTTAGAACAGAAGGGATTCATTCAAGAAAGTGTGTCACCATGGGGTACACCAGTTATTTTTGTGGATAAAAGAGATGGCGGAAAGAGAATGTGTGGAGATTACAGAAATTTGAACAATGTAACTATCAAGAACAAATATCCTTTACCTAGAATCCAAGACCTTTTTGATCAAGTTCAAGGAGCTGGAGCCTTCTCGAAGATAGATTTAAGGTCAGGGTACCATCAAATCAAGATCAAGAAGGAGGATGTACCAAAAACAGCGTTCGTATCAAGGTATGGACACCATGAATACTTGGTTGTACCATTTGGACTAACCAATGCACCAACAATTTTCATGAATCTGATGAACAAGATATTCATGAAGTACTTGGACAAGTTTGTGATAGTGTTCATAGATGATATTCTAATCTATTCCAAAGATAAAGAAGAACATGCC
Source organism: Lolium perenne (assembly GCF_019359855.2). Taxonomy (NCBI): domain Eukaryota; kingdom Viridiplantae; phylum Streptophyta; class Magnoliopsida; order Poales; family Poaceae; genus Lolium; species Lolium perenne. Next base: position 2,623,275 of record NC_067250.2, on the reverse strand, counting down.
AAGCATTTGAAGATAGTTCTGCAAACTTTGAGGGAACATCAGCTATATGCGAAGTTTAGCAAGTGCAAATTTTGGTTAGATAGTGTTGAATTTCTTGGACATGTCATAACTAAAGAAGGCATAGCAGTGAATCCAAGCAAGGTTCAGTCCGTATTGGAATGGAAATCACCTAAAAATGCTAAGGAGATACGAGGATTTCTTGGTATGGCAGGCTATTATCGGAGATTCATAGAGGGATTTTCGAAGATTGCAGGACCAATGACCAAGTTACTCAAGAAAAATACTCCATTTGTGTGGACAGATGAGTGTGAAGCCAGCTTCCAAACACTCAAAGATAAGTTAACCACGGCACCGGTGTTAGCAGTTCCTGAACCTGGAAAGGATTACACGGTGTATTGTGATGCTTCCAAGAATGGACTTGGATGTGTTCTTATGCAAGATCAGAAGGTGATAGCTTATGGATCAAGACAGTTGAAACCACATGAACACAATTACCCAGTACATGATCTAGAGTTAGCGGCAGTTGTGTATGCTCTGAAGAGTTGGAGACAATTTCTATATGGATCCAAGTGTGAGTTATACACCGATCACAAAAGTTTGAAATATTTCTTCACCCAGAAGGAATTAAACATGAGACAGAAGAGATGGTTAGAGTTGATTAAGGATTACGACCTTAAGATCAACTATACACCAGGCAAAGCTAATGTAGTAGCAGATGCCCTAAGTAGGAAGAGTACGGAGAATCAACCTGCGGAATGGGAGATTCCAAAGGAACTTCGGAAAGAGCTAGAGGAGGCTCAGATTTTGTTTATTCAAGGTGATGATAAGGGAAGTATAGCAACCATGAGGATTATGGATGAGATGTACTCAGATTTGAAATATGAGATTATCCAAAAGCAAGCGGATGATTTGTTCATCCAAGAGGAAATCAAGAGGATTGGAGAAGGAAGACCATCAGAATTCCATCTGGGGGATTTTGATTCATTATACTTCCAGAAAAGGATCTGTGTACCGGATGATCCAGAAGTGAAGTCAATCATATTAAAGGAAGCACATGAAACCCCTTATTCAATACATCTGGGAAGTACTAAGATGTATATGGATTTGAAGGAGATGTTCTGGTGGAACAACATGAAAAGAGAAATAGCACAATATGTCTCGGAATGTCATACATGTCAACGAGTGAAGGCAGAACATCAGAGTCCTGCAGGATTACTCAAACCACTAGAGATACCGGAATGGAAATGGGATGAAATCGGAATGGATTTTGTTACTGGTCTACCAATGACTAGTAAGAAGAAGGATATGATATGGGTAATAGTAGACAGACTTACCAAGAGTGCTCATTTCATAGCCGTAAACACAAAAGATACTGCAGAAAAGCTTGTGGATATATATGTGAAGGAGATTGTGAGTAAGCATGGAGTACCAAAGAAGATAGTCTCAGATAGAGGTTCAATTTTTACATCAGCATTTTGGAAACAACTACAAGAAGCTTTGGGATCCAAGTTGGATTTTAGTACAACATATCATCCACAAACCGGAGGACAAACCGAAAGAACCAATCAGATACTTGAGGACATGCTTAGAGCTTGTGCTCTGAACTTTGGAGGCTCATGGGAGGATCATTTACCTTTAGCGGAATTCTCATATAACAATAGTTATCAGAGTAGCATCCAGATGGCACCATACGAAGCATTGTACGGAAGAAAGTGTCGATCACCAATTTGTTGGTTTGAAACCGGAGAAAACAAGGAGTTTACACCGGACTACATCAAGGAGAGACAAGAAGTCATCGAGGTGATCCGGGATAGACTCAAAATAGCTCAGAGTCGTCAAAAGAGTTACGCCGACTTAAAGAGAAGAGATTGGGAACCGAAAGTGGGAGACATGGTTTATTTAAAGGTTAGCCCAATGAAAGGACTTAAGAGGTTCGGAGTGAAAGGAAAGTTAAGTCCTCGATATATAGGACCATTTAAGATACTCAGTCAGAATCGAGGAACAGCTTTTGAGTTGGAATTACCAGCACAACTAAGTCAAGTTCATAATGTGTTTCATGTTTCACAACTCAGAAAGTGTTTGAAGGCACCGGATGATCCCATTACATATGAGGAAATAGAATTGCAATCTGACCTAACTTATGTGGAAAGACCGGAAAAGATCTTAGAAGTACAGTGGAAGAAGTTAAGAAACAGAGCAATCAAATACTGCAAAGTTCAATGGCAACATCATCCTGAGCGAGAAGCAACTTGGGAGACGGAAGAAGAATTAAGGAAGTCTTACCCCGAGATGTTCAGGTACCAATCTTAACTTCGGGACGAAGTTTCTGTTAAGGGGGAGAGGCTGTAATAACCCAGAACATAGGAACAACGAAGGGTAGATTTAGAAATGGGATGTGCATTTCATCGCAAAACGGGGGAAATTTTCGCGCCTTATTGCAACTAAACCTAAGAGGGATCGAGGTTCTCTCTCATTTTGCACTTAGGGTTATGCAATGTGAGTTAGGGAAATTTCGACATGATCTCTTTTGTAACTTGTTACCTTGGGGAAAGATTGCATTTGATAAGTGTTAAACAATTAAAGATAAACATCACACAATATAACAATGAATTTAAAATTCAAACACAAGATATAAATTCAAATCATTTTGAAATTCAAAGTGAATATCAAATACAATATATAATCAAGAATATAAACATTACATAATACAAAGCTCATAAACCAAAAACTTGAGCTTTATTGATATACAACACATATACAAGGTCTTTACACTATTCTTGATACAAGAATTGTGACATAATTAACAGAATAAAAAGAAAAGGAAAAATTACAAGTTTAATTCTAAACTAAACCTAAACTAAGTGGCTTGAGGATGATCTTTTTGCCATAGTATCATTCAAACCTGCAAAACAAAACAGAGAACAAGAACTAGCCAGAATATAAGTGTTAACACAAGATTCAGTTTGGACAGTTAGCAAAATAACACAAGATTCAGTTTGGACAAGGTAAATCACAAAGACACTTGTGCTTGTCCAAAATCCTGGACAGCACCGGATAAACATAGGCAGACCAGCACTGAGCAAGCCACAGGGGCTCAAGTTTCACCATATGAAGGCTGTTGCTAGGCAAGCAACAGCAAGGCAATGCAAGGGGTGAGTCATAAAGTAAATGAGCTTGTGTGTCATGGCCAGGGAAGAAGTAGAGGCCATATAAATAGCACACAAACCCTAGAACCATGACAGTCGACCACATTTGCAAATCACCAGGTAAGGGTGAAGCAAGAACAAGCACCAGTTCATCCAGTTCATACTCAAGAACAGAAACCAACACAACTAACTTAGCCACCAGTAATCATGGTGACCTGAGAAGATCAACCAGACACTGGAGGTGAAGGGCTGATACGTAAAACCCCAAGTCTGCATCAACCAAATATTTCACACTAGGAGCTGGAACAAGGTATACCAAATACCTGGACAGATCCGATGGATCTGATCCATCATATGCATGAAATAAGCATGGGATGAGCAGATGCTCATATGGGTAGATCATCACTTGGTTTTCACCAAGGATTAAGCGATCAAAAGCTACTAAAAATGAAAAGCATCTAGGTACAGATCTTGTACACAGAAACTAGCACACATGCACAGATGCACACCATAGCCAGATCATATGCACAGATAGCACCAGTAGATGAATTGCAAGGATTAGCAGCTAAGACTACACAGTAAATCCTAAGCTATGAACCATCAGTAACCCTAGATTTTCATCAGGCAAACATATTGGCATTCATATCAAGTATGATTCCCAAATATGCAAGAAAAGGTTGAGTAGCCACAAGATCCAACTAACTAAGTGAGCAACCAATCAGTAGCAAGGCTACTGAGGTCACATCACACTTAGCATCAATTAAAAGAAAGCCAAATATAGCACATCATTATCCAAGTATGGATTCAGATTCAATTGCTTGCTAAACACTCATGAATAGCCAAATCATTTGCAAGCAAGTCATTTAAATCATTACTGCATAAGCAGTTCATCATAATTTAATTAATACAAGCATGAATTTATCACAGATCCATGCTTAGCACTGACAGTAGCAAACTATTAAGCAACACAGTTTAATCACTGCACCATAGCCACTGGAGCAAGTCCAGTAGCTTGAGTAAGCAACAGCATAGTGATGCTTGAGCATCAGCATCACAAGGAAATTGAATCACTTAGCCACAGTATGAATCAGTAAGCCATCACTAACAATTAATTGATCAAATGGATCAATTGAATCAAGTCAAGCTACACAGGGAAGTTAGCCAACAAGCAAGGAATGATCCAATGGATCATTGGCTTGCATAGGAAGGCTCTTGAAGCATATCACAGGCACCACTGGCACACACACAAGTGTCACTGATGCATCACAAATACACCTAGACAAGCAAGCATGATATACCAGTAAGCACAAGCAAGCCATAATCAAGCATAGCATGGCATAGCTAGCTTTTGAGCAAGCATAGTGGAGCATGGCAAGTATAGAGCATGCTAGGAGCAGCAGAGAAGCAAGCACAGCATGAATAGCAAGCAAAGCAACATGGGTCAGTACCAGTAACTGGTAATTTGGCCATGAGCTTGCAGTAGACAGAAGCACAGGAAGATTGCGTAGTAATAGCATGGCTCTGCGTGATCACAGGACCACCAGAGAGCAACAGAGCATGAGGAGGAAGAAGAACAGTAACCAGGGGAGGCGCATAGATATGGAGAAGAGGAAGAGGAAGTGCAGCAACTTACTTGCGCCTGGAAGCAGAAGCTAGGGCATGGCGAGGCAGTGCTCGCGCGGCCCTAACAGCTGCAAGTCCAGGGTAGGCGCCGACGTTACGCCGGCGAACCCAACACCACCGTAGCAGATGCACCTGAGGCGACGGCACGAGTACTGCGAGCAGCACCCGCGCCAGGTCAACCCCAGGAGCGCACCCATCGTCGGCGAGGACGAGAGCTCGCCGGAGTTCATCGAGGCGAATCTCCGCGAGATCCAGAATGGAGGCGATTCGCCAGGAGAGGAAGAGAAGGGGAAAACCACGCAGACAGATCGATAGATCTGCACGCGGCGGTTCCAAATCGGTAGGTGGCTACGGCGGGGGAGCACGGAGCTGGCCGGAGCAAGGCGGCGGCCATGGCGGCGACGCCATCGCCAGAGCGTCGCGAGAGATTAGGGTTAGAGGTGAACGAGAGAGAGAGGGCCGAGTGAGTGAGAGAGAGGTGGGCCGTTCGGCGCCACCGAACCCAAAAGGGATTAGCCTTATTGGGTTGTCCCTGCGTTTAGGTAAATGGGCTGGGCCCAATATAGGTCCAGGGGGTATTTTGGTCTTTTAACATTTAATAAAAGGCCAGCACTTTACCAATTTTTAGTAAATCAAATGCAACTCTAAAAATCCATTAAAAATTGGATTAATGAATGAAAAATAAATCTTAACAAGAATAAATTATGAAATGGAATTTATGAAACAAATTCAAAATTATGAATTTTAAGAATTTAAATAATAACTTGGAATTTTAAACTAGTATTTCCTTGTATTTTAAATTCAAGGAAAAATCTCAAATAAGTTCAAATACTTATTTTCAAACATTTCAAAATGAAATTCTATTATTCCAAGTCATTTCCATTGAAAAGGGTATTTTTCCAAGAAAAATACTATATTCCTTTTTATTCCAAAAAAACTATAGAGGTAACTCTATGATTTCAAATTATTTTTGGAATGATTAAGAGAATCACCAAGTAAAATAGTTTTACTTTGAATTGTTGTACTTTGTGTGAATTAAAATGGTTTATACTTTTAAATCAATTGTAAATTACTGTCAAAGACATAAATCTTAAACGCAACCCTAAATTGATATAACTCAGCGGGGTAAAGGGATCCAACATAAAATAATACTTCCATGATTGCATTATTTGGATTTTATAACATTGTCCTTACCGGACAATGATGCTTCTTACAGAACCCGAGGTCCAGGTTCCATCAACTGCATTGAACTGCACTATCTCGCAGTCCACACGCAAGTTCACCCTTGCTCATGTCAACTTGAGTATTTTCTACTACTTTAATGCAAAGCTATATACTTATCATTCCTGCATCGCAAATGAAATGTTACTTTCCAACTATGAATATGACTATGTGGCTGGCAATGGAACCATGGTATGTGTTGATATGGTGGAGGTTCCATTGCAATGGGTTATATCACCCTAGGATTAAATTACCAATGCCGTCCAGTGATTCTAGCGCCGTACAAATCGCGTTGACCATGAGATCTATAATGGCTCTGGGGAAGCCAGCCGTATCTTTTCCCTTCTGCATGCCAACGGATTGGTAGAGTCGGTGGGGTGTTGGAGGCACTTCCGCAATAGGTTGGGATATCCTTTTAAATCCCCATCCATTAGTGATGATAAGCTCTACCATCTATGAAGGATTGTCCGGAGTACACCGTGAGTAAAGCCGTATTATCGGAGGAAGTCTACTGGGGGTGTACGGTTGGACAAAAGGGTGGGTTTGCAGTCGCGGAGAAGGCGGTGGGGGCTTGGATCTTTATACCTAGCCTCACACCAAAGGAAGTGTGAACGGGGGCAAGTCCCTGCGGATGGCAAAAAGGGTGAGATCTCTTGTGGGAAAAGTAACGCACCTCTGCAGAGTGTATCAAATTGTGGCTGTCACTCCTTGTTCCGGGAAGGGAACTGCGAACGCGGCAGGAAAGGAACTCCACGAAGTTCTAGTCAACCTGTGAAGACTGACGGACATAGTTTTCATAATAAAAGCAACCTTTTGAAGAAATGATTTCAAAAACATGCATTGACCTGCGATTTCCTGATCAATGGTCGTAGCTAGTGCATCAAACACCTTTTTATTCTTTTAAAACTTGCTGAGTACCCCTGTACTCACTTTCTTTCGACACCCTTGCTAGACTGTGATCCGGAAGTGGAGGCCATCAACGATGAAGCACCAGAAGGAAGTTACGAGCTGGTCTACGAAGAACCTGATCTTACCAGCGGAGTGGAAGGCATAGACTATGGGATAGTCTACGGACCAGATGACACGGAGGTGGAGGAGTAGTGACATACCCTAGCATCATAGAGCCGAGCAACGTAGAACTTACCTAAATAAGTTGTTGAGCTCTCTTTATATTTGTTATGAGTTGTAATCGTACTTAAGTAGTATCTTAGGGTGTTCTCATAGGACCTGTGAGAATACCAACTTGTTAAGACAATGTTTGTAATAAAGTATGGAGTGTTATGACCTGCAATGTTTCTGTTGTACCACTCTGAGGGATATGGCAAATTGTGAAGAAGTCCCTTCGCAAAGATCATATCAATGTCTTGTATACTACAACATGCAGTGGTATGCTGGGTCACCGCATTGTTGACCGGCTGCACATTGATATAACCTCGTAAGTACAGGGCCTTCAGGTGTCTGTAACTTCTTTCTCGTGGCTTCTCAAAGATAACCGGCCTTGGGCCGCAGTCAAGTTGTGCCACAGGTGCCTCCTCTGTGCCAGGAGCACAAAACTCCGCCGGAAGGATGAACACCATGTTTGTGCCAGCCGATGTCTCATCATCGGCTTTCTTCTGTTTGGGACGCCACTCTTTCTTCTGTGGTCGACCCTCCTCGTCCAGAATTCGCTGAATTTTGCGGCCAGATCAGGCCGCGTTTTCCTCAACGTATGCAGGTATAACCTTTCGGCTTCCTCCAAGCAACATAGTCGCTGAACCCTACGTTTTTGGGAGTGGCTGAGTCCATCAGGGCACCACCTTGGACGGTGGTATTTATCTTCTTCTTCGTCGTCTTCTAATTCCTCGAGATCTTCCACCCGAGAGGACTCAGCTTGCTTGTTCCGAGATGGGAGAGGTCCTAGACGCTTGAACACTGACACGTCTCCTGTGCCCTTCTTCTTCTGTCTACATTCTGGGCAGTTGCCGATTGTGGGCAATCGGCTCATTCCTGAATCCCAGCAGTGTTTGAAGAAAGGACAATCCCAGTGCTTGTCCACGTCGTCCTGCTCTCTTGACTTTTCCTTGGCATGGCGCTCATATCTTTCCTCGTCTCGATCATGCCGACGATGTCTCCTGGCGTCCCTGCTAGCCAGACAATCTCTTTCGTCATCGTCGTTGTATCGTCGGCGTTGGTCGTACTGACTCACATATTTGTTGAGGAGGTGATCAGAGAGAGGTCGTTGATATCGCACATTCTTCACTTCTCCCTCTGTGATGTAGCGCTTGCCATCGTGTCGGAGCCGATCGCGTGGAACGGCTTCCTCCTTGTCCTTGCCACGAGAGCGGGTGCCCTCGTCTCTGTCCTTACCAGGGTGGTGCGCAGGTCCTACCATGTTAATGCTGAACGAGAAACCGGGCTGGCACCTCCCAGGGTAAGTGCACTCCACCATGTTAACGGCGGGGAAGGGGTGCGTGTCGACTTTCATGGCGTACTGGCTGAAAATTAGACGCCCTTGTTCTATCGCCACTTGGATCTGCTGACGCCACACCCTGCAGTCGTTGGTGGTATGGGTTAACGTGTTATGCCACTTGCAATATGGCTTGCCGTTGAGCTCTTGCACCGTAGGGAATTTGTGGCCTTCGGGTAACTTTAGCTGCTTCTCCTTGAGCAAGAGGTCGAAAATCTGCTCAGCTTTGCTTACGTCGAAGTCAAACCCCCTTGGAGGACCTTGTGGCTTAACCCACTTGCAGGACTGATGACCCACAAGTATAGGGGATCGCAACAGTCTTCGAGGGAAGTAAAACCCAATTTATTGATTCGACACAAGGGGAGACAAAGAACACTTGGAAGCCTTAATAGCGGAGTTGTCAATTCAGCTGCACCTGGAAACAGACTTGCTCGCAAGAGTTTATCAGTATTAACAGTTTTATAGCAGTAGCAGTAGTGAAATAATAGCAGCAGAGTAACAAAGACAGCAGTAGTGATTTTAGTAAACAGCAGGATTAAAATACTGTAGGCACGGGGACGGATGAACGGGCGTTGCATGGATGAGAGAAACTCATGTAACAATCATAGCAAGGCATTTGCAGATAATAATAAAATGGTGTCCAAGTACAAAGCAATCAATAGGCATGTGTTCCATATATAGTCGTGCGTGCTCGCAATGAGAAACTTGCACAACATCTTTTGTCCTACCAGCCGGTGGCAACCGGGCCTCAAGGGAAACTACTGGATATTAAGGTACTCCTTTTAATAGAGTACCGGAGCAAAGCATTAACACTCCGTGAACACATGTGATCCTCACATCGCTACCATTCCCTCCGGTTGTCCCGATTTCTGTCACTTCGGGGCCATCAGTTCCGGACAGCGACATGTGTATACAACTTATAGGTAAGACCATAACAATGATTATCTTGATGAAACAATAACATGTTCAGATCTGAGATCATGGCACTCGGGCCCTAGTGACAAGCATTAAGCATAACAAGTTGCAACAATATCATCAAAGTACCAATTACGGACACTAGGCACTATGCCCTAACAATCTTATGCTATTACATGACCAATCTCATCCAATCCCTACCATCCCCTTCGGCCTACAGCGGGGGAATTACTCACACATGGATGGGGGAAACATGGCTGGTTGATGTAGAGGCGTTGGCGGTGATGGCGGTGATGATCTCCTCCAATTCCCCGTCCCGGCGGAGTGCCAGAACGGAGACTTCTGGCTCCCGCGATGGAGTTTCGCGATGTGGCGGCGTTCTGGAGGGTTTCTGGCGACTTCGACTTCTCTCCGTGCGTTTTTAGGTCGAGGCCGATAAATAGTCCGAAGGAGGGCGTCGGAGGCCGACCGAGGGGGCCACACCACAGGGCCGCGCGGGCCCCCCCTGGGCCGCGCCGCCCTATGGTGTGGGGCCCTCGGGCCTCCACCTTAATTGCCCTTCTGGCTCCGTCATTATTCTGGGAAAATAGGGCCTTCTGCATAAATTCCGAGGATTTTCCCGAAAGTTGGATTTCTGCACAAAAACGAGACACCAGAGCAGTTCTGCTGAAAACAGCGTTAGTCCGTGTTAGTTGCATCCAAAGTGCACAAATTAGAGGCAAAACAATAGCAAAAGTGTTCGGGAAAGTAGATACGTTTTGGACGTATCAACTCCCCCCAAGCTTAGCTTATTGCTTGTCCTCAAGCAATTCAGTTAACAACTGAGCGATAAAAGAACTTTCACGAACACATTTGCTCATATGATGTATATATTCTCATGCTATGGCTAATACTTAAGCAATTCATAATGAGATACATGCAAATAAGATCATCTAACAGCTATGTCAATCATAGAGAGGTATCAACAATTAATAATAAGCATCATGAATCATGTATATAAGCAGGATTGCAATGTTCATAAGAGAGTATGATAAAGTGGTATCTCGCTTGCCTGTATTTGGTTGGCAAAACATAAATGCCCGGGCACCTCTGAAGTTCATAGAAAGACTAGAAGTAGTGATTGTCAAAAGATAAAAGCATCAAAGTTATACCACAATCAATCATATTTTGAGACAAGCATATTATACTAAGAATGACAGTTGTGCTCTCAAGATAGTGCTCAAAGAAATAATGGAGACACAACATAAAAGTAAAAGATTGACCCTTCGCAGAGGGAAGCAGGGATTAACATGCGCTAGAGCTTTTCATTTTTATAAAGACAGGAGTAAAATTATTTTGAGAGGTGTTTGTTGTTGTCAACGAATGGTAATGGGTACGCCAACTACCTCGCCAACCGGACTCTCAAGAGCGGCTCCCATGAATTATTGCATATTTATTTGGCACTCCTTCCAACCTTTCTTACACAAACCATGGCTAACCGAATCCTCGGGTGCCTGCCAACAATCTCATACCATGAAGGAGTGCCTTTTTATTTTAGTTTTATTATGATGATGACACTCCCCCCAACCTTTGCTTACACAAGCCATGGCTAACCGAATCCTTCGGGTGCCGTCCAACAATCACAAACCATGGAGGAGTGTCTATTTAAGTTAATTAATTCGGGACTGGGAATCCCATTGCCAGCTCTTTTTGCAAAATTATTGGATAAGCGGATGTGCCACTAGTCCATATGAGAGTCCGTCAAAAGTAAATGACAAGGTTGAAAGCTAAACACCACATACTTCCTCATGAGCTATGAAACATAAACACAAATTGAGAAGCATTTTGAAGGTTTTAAAGGTAGCGCGCGAGAATTTACTTGGAATGGTTTGAAATGCCATGCATAGGTATTTATGGTGGACACTCTGGAATAACTTGGTTTTCATGTGTTTGGAAGCACGAGCAGCGTTCCCGCTCAGTACAAGTGAGGGCTAGCAATAGACTAGGGAGCGACAAATCAAGAGAGCAGCAACTGTCATAATCATGCTTGCGGCAAAATAAATTAACGGAGGCATAAAAGTGATACAAGAACTCTGAAGCAATATAGATCATCGAGGCTTAATTGACTTTTTGTTCAGTCATATGCATGCGTGAGCATGTGCCAAGTCGATATAAATGAATTATTCAGAGGAGGATACCAGAATGCCATACTTACTTATGAATAAAACAATGCAAGCAAACATCCATGACATGCTACTCATATTAATAGATTGGAGCTAAACATGAGAGATCATAAACTACTAGACTTTCTCAAATAACATATACCTCACATGAACCAACTAAGCATGCTCACATGGATGAGTATATGTACAAAAATGAAAACAAATAGAGTTCATACCAGCCTCTCACCACAATCAGATTGTCGTAGATCGTCATTATTGCCTTTTCACTTGTGCAGCTTGGATAATATGAAATGAAAACCACGCTCCAGCCACCAAAGACCATTGAACTCATAAAGAACTTTACAAACCAGAGAAGAACATCAAATATTTTTGGTGTTTTCGAATTAGAAACAAGAACAAGAGGAAACAAACAAAGCAAAATCTTTTTGGGTTTTCTTGTAGCAAACTAGCAATAGCAAATAAAGTGAAACAAATGCAAGAAACCAAAGCAAACAAATGGTGAAGAGAAACAACAGAAATATTTTTGGTCTTTTTGTGTTTTGGGAAAGAAACAAAGCAAGAACAAGAAATAGCAAACTAAAAAGAAACACAGAAAAGCAGGATGACAGAAATCTGCCAAAACCTGACAGCAGTACAGAAATCGATTTTTACAAAAATCTTACGTTGCTCAGATCGAAAAGTGTTAAACTAATGAAAGTTAGATAACAACCTGGGGAACCCGCACAAAAATTGGCAGCTCAAAATGACGCTCTGGATATTTTTGAGAATTTTTACGGTAACATTCCAGAATCTGTTTTCAGGCAGCACTTCCCCAAATATCATCTTCCTCTCATTAGAAAACCACTCAAACGAACAAAACAAATATATACAAGTATCCAGCAATAATAATATGCAAAGAATGAGTGATGCCGGTATACCTCCCCTCAAGCTTAGGCTTTTGGCCTAAGTGGAGTTCAATCCCATCGATCCCATGAGGTAGTGTCTCCGTAGTATGACGAAGATGGATCGTATTCCGGGTATGTGCTGGAAGAAGCACCCGGATACGTGACGGTGTGGTCGTAGGAGGCCCCGGCGTCCTCGGAGTCATGTTGCTGGTGGAAGTCTTTTATCTTCAAATGCTCATCCACTTCCTCCTTAGTGCACGACCATGATTGCCTGTCAATACTGAACAAACCTGGTTGGGGAAGAGGAATTTCTTTCTCATCCCCGTCAGAAAACAACATTCTATAAACCATATTATCTAAAGTAGAATCAGTAGTAACAAAATGATGACTCTTCATAGCAGTAATATCGAGTCTCCTAGGGGCCAATGGCACATCATTAGGGTCAATAGGAAGACTTAGATATGTTAAAACACGCAGTGCGATAGTTCCTCCAAAAATAGGCCCCCTGTTAGTCAGGCGGCGAGCAATAAGAGCACCAAGGTGATAAGATGTCTGACCAGTAAGTGCAATATTCAAGAAAGCAAGATGGTAACTAGAAATATTGCTAGTGTTCTCCCTACCAAGAATGCTAGTGGCAATGTAATATGCAAAATACTTAATGGCAGGGAGTTGAATGTTTCTTATCTTGCCACGCTGAATAGTGCGACAATCATCATCGGTAATCCCTCGATAGAGCTCCAACAAGTCCCGGGGGTTGTCATCAATCCTTCTTGCTGTACCTACAGGGACAATATCCAATGCACGACAAAAATCCTCCAATTTCATAGTAACAGGATTACCATAGATCTTGAATGCAACCGTCGGCTCATATTGTTTGTTGTTGAACTGGAAACTCTCGACGAAGATTTTGGTGAGCATGTAGTATTGCTCCCTTTCATCTCCCACATAGGTGGTTAACCCTGCCCTGTTGACAAGGGTGAAGAAATCCTCCAATATCCCTGCATTCCTAAGAAAATCATAGCATGGAAAAGACGAAGCATTAGGAGCCCCGTTATCCTCTTCGGGCGCGAAGCTAGGCGCGATGATGTCTTCATTGTATGATCGCCTAATCCGGGTGGCGGCCCTAGAAGGCCTCCCGGTGCTGGTTGTCCCTTTCTTGAACAACTCTCCAAAGTTGAACTTCTTCATAGCTTCTCTGAAATTTTTAACAAATGATATAAAATTTGATTTGGTGACATATAATTGAGGGAAACTACCATAGGAACTTGCTAGAGTACTAATCATGCATCAAAACTAGTTTCTACCACTTAGAACAAGCATGCAAGCTCACTAAACATGTTACCTACAGCAGCAAAATATTCAAGATATACTCAACCAAACAAAATTCTACTTGGATGGGTGGAGGAGTCACATACCAAGGAGCAAATGTGCCAAATTTCAGCAGGAAATCTGGGCTGAGCAAAGAGATCGAGAAATCTGGAGCAAAAACGCGAGAGAGAGGAACTTGGTACGAGTTTTTTCGGGAGAGAGAAGGTGCTGGGAGAAAGAGATGACAAAGTGGGGCAAAGAGGGGCCCACACCACATGGTGGCGTGGCCACCTCCTTGGCCGCGCCGGCCTGTGGTTTGGCGCCCTCTGGTGCCCCACAGGTCATCCTCTGGTGCTCCCAGGTGCCTCGTCGAAAAATAGGACCAACGGTATAATTTTTGCGAATTTTTGAAAACTTTGAAAAACGCACATTTCTGGGTATTTAGTTTATTATTACTGGCCAGGAAAAATTTTGAAATCTTCAAATAACTAAGGAACCTTGCAAATTAAAAATGCTACAGCAACTAGAGCAAGTGGAGGAAGAAAGAGATGTTGTTTACCCTCTCTATGCATGTAAAAGGTATTTGTTAACAAGGTTGATCAAGTCTTGTCACCAAATAACTTTTTCGTAGCATAAGAAGAAATAAACCTCAAATCAATCATGTTACCTTGAATTGTATTGATATGGATCCAATCACAAGAGTTTGATATTCTTCCTTAGGCTCATATATAGGACAATCAATAGTTCCCACTTTGATAGTTCTCACATTAGAAATAGTATTAACTCCACACGCTTTCTCAATCCTCTTGGGAAAATAAACGGTATGCTCCCTATCATCAACATTGAAAGTAACCTTTCCTTTATTGCAATCAATAACAGCCCCTGCGATGTTAAGAAAAGGTCTCCCAAGAATAATAGACATATTATCATCTTCCGGCATTTCCAACACAACAAAATCAGTTAATATCAAGCAGTTAGTAGTAACTTGAACAGGAACATTCTCACATATACCAACAGGAATAGCAGTAGATTTATCAGCCATTTGCAAAGATATATCAGTAGGTATCAACTTATCTAAGTAAAGTCTCTTATAAAGAGAAAAAGGCATAACACTAACACCGGCTCCCAAGTCACATAGAGCAGTTTTAACATAATTATTCTTAATAGAACAAGGAATAGTAGGTATACCTGGGTCGCCCAACTTCTTTGGAATTTTGCCATTGAAAGAGTAATTAGCAAGCATAGTGGAAATTTCCTCATTGGGGATTTTCCTTTTGTTAGTAACAATATCTTTCATATACTTTGAATAAGGAGGCAATTTAATAGCATCAGTCAAAGGGATTTGCAAGAATAAAGGTTTCATCCAATCGCAAAATTTATTATAGTGTTCTTCTTCCTTTGATTTTAGTTTCTTAGCAGGAAAAGGCATTTGCTTTTGCACCCAAGGTTCTCTTTCATTACCATGTTTCTCAGCAATAAAGTCTTCTTTAGTGTACTTTTTATTTTTAGCATGCTTTTCAGGTTCTTCTTCAACCTCTTCTTTATCAGGAGTATCATTCTTATCATTATCATTATCATTATCATGTTCATTACCACTTTCAGTTTCAGCATCAGAAATAGAAATACTATTAGGATCATTAGCAGGTTCAGAGGATTCTACAACATTTTTATGTTTCTTCTTCTTTTTCTTCCTAGAATGAGCACTAGGTTCAATGCGTTGAGAATCTTGTTCAATTCTTTTGGGATGCCCTTCAGGATATAGAGGATCCTGGGTAGAGACACCACCTCTAGTTGTTACTTCATAAGCATGTTTCTCTTTAGAATTATTCCCTAACAAGTCATTTTGCACTTTAGTGAGTTGATCAATTTGAGTTTGAATCATATGAAAATGTTTAACAAGCATCTTAACATCATTAGAGGTTCTCTCTACAATATCATGCAATTCACTAATAGCTCGAGAATTTTCCATTAAATGATTCTCTACTCTCATATTAAAATTTTCTTGCTTAACAATATAATTATCAAACTCATCTAAGCATTGTGCAGGAGGTTTCGAATACGGAATATCTTCCCTAGTAAAGCGTTGAAGGGAGTTTACCTCAATCATGGATGAAGGGGGAATTATCTCACATATATCTTCTATAGGAGGTAGATTCTTCACATCTTCAGATTTAATACCTTTCTCCTTGAGAGACTTCTTGGCTTCCCTCATATCTTCATCATTCAATTTAATTAAACCCCTCTTCTTCAATATTGGCGTTGGAGTTGGTTCAGGCGTAGTCCAATCATCATGATTCCGGCTTATTTTAGCCAATAATTCTTCAGCATCGTCTGGAGTTCTTTTCCTGAAAACACAACCAACACAACTATCCAGGTATGCCCTAGACTCAATGGTTAGTCCGCTATAAAATATATCAAGTAAATCATGCTTTTCCAAATCATGATCAGGCCGAGCTCTAATAAGAGAGCAAAATCTCGCCCAAGCCTCAGGCAATTTCTCTTCATCTCCCTGGTCAAAATTATAAATTCTCTGCAAAGCGATATGTTGAGCACTAGCAGGAAAGTATTTGCGGAAGAAAACATCAAGCAATTCTTTCGGACTTTTAATAGAATTAGGTGGCAAATTATTATACCAAGTTTTAGCGTCATCCTTTAATGAGAATGGAAAGATTTTAGCAACAAAGTAAGTACGCATCTTGACATCATCGTAAAACAAACTACTCAGAGTAGATAACTCAGTCATGTGTTCAACAGCACTTTCTTTTTCAGTACCACAAAAGGGTGTTTTCTCAACAATAGCTATATGAGATAGATCAAGAGAAAAATCATAATCTTTATCCCTAATGTTTATGGGAGATGTGGCAAATTTTGGATCAGAGACAGTTTATATCTAACGAAGCATGTTCTGCAAGCAACTTTTTAATTTTTCTTGCATCAGTAGTAGCATTGCATTTTTCAATAAAATCATCATTAAGCTCCACATAATCTTCATCAGGATCATCACTAAAATAATCAAGTTTAGGTGAATTAACAGGTGTAGTAGCATTAGGAGTTTCAGTATTTTCAATTTGTCTAGACCTAGCAATTGTAGCATCCAGAAAAGATCCCAATGAACCACTATCATCAAGCACAGCAGAAATATTATCAATATTATGAGAGTTTTCAGATTCAGCAGAAGTACCCGCATTTGAAGCATGCGGCGGTGAAACAAGTTTATCAATCACAGATGGTGAATCAAGTGTAGCGGAGGTACTCAGAATTGTACCTTTTCTTGTAGTGGATGGTAATATGGCGATCTTAGTATCGCGAGGTTTACCCATGATGGAGAATTTGCAGCGAACAATATTAATCCAAGTGAACTTCCAAATAAAGCTATGCTCCCTGGCAACGGTGCCAGAAAATAGTCTTGATGACCCACAAGTATAGGGGATCGCAACAGTCTTCGAGGGAAGTAAAACCCAATTTATTGATTCGACACAAGGGGAGACAAAGAACACTTGGAAGCCTTAACAGCGGAGTTGTCAATTCAGCTGCACCTAGAAACAGACTTGCTCGCAAGAGTTTATCAGTAGTAACAGTTTTATAGCAGTAGCAGTAGTGAAATAACAGCAGCAGAGTAACAAAGACAGCAGTAGTGATTTTAGTAAACAGCAGGATTAAAATACTGTAGGCACGGGGACGGATGAACGGGCGTTGCATGGATGAGAGAAACTCATGTAACAATCATAGCAAGGCATTTGCAGATAATAATAAAACGGTGTCCAAGTACAAAGCAATCAATAGGCATGTGTTCCATATATAGTCGTGCGTGCTCGCAATGAGAAACTTGCACAACATCTTTTGTCCTACCAGCCGGTGGCAGCCGGGCCTCAAGGGAAACTACTGGATATTAAGGTACTCCTTTTAATAGAGTACCGGAGCAAAGCATTAACACTCCGTGAACACATGTGATCCTCACATCGCTACCATTCCCTCCGGTTGTCCCGATTTCTGTCACTTCGGGGCCATCGGTTCCGGACAGCGACATGTGTATACAACTTATAGGTAAGACCATAACAATGATTATCTTGATGAAACAATAACATGTTCAGATCTGAGATCATGGCACTCGGGCCCTAGTGACAAGCATTAAGCATAACAAGTTGCAACAATATCATCAAAGTACCAATTACGGACACTAGGCACTATGCCCTAACAATCTTATGCTATTACATGACCAATCTCATCCAATCCCTACCATCCCCTTCGGCCTACAGCGGGGGAATTACTCACACATGGATGGGGGAAACATGGCTGGTTGATGTAGAGGCGTTGGCGGTGATGGCGGTGATGATCTCCTCCAATTCCCCGTCTCGGCGGAGTGCCAGAACGGAGACTTCTGGCTCCCGCGACGGAGTTTCGCGATGTGGCGGCGTTCTGGAGGGTTTCTGACGACTTCGACTTCTCTCCGTGCGTTTTTAGGTCGAGGCCGATAAATAGTCCGAAGGAGGGCGTCGGAGGCCGGCCGAGGGGGCCACAACACAGGGCCGCGCGGGCCCCCCCTGGGCCGCGCCGCCCTATGGTGTGGGGCCCTCGGGCCTCCACCTTAATTGCCCTTCTGGCTCCGTCATTATTCTGGGAAAATAGGGCCTTCTGCATAAATTCCGAGGATTTTCCCGAAAGTTGGATTTCTGCACAAAAACGAGACACCAGAGCAGTTCTGCTGAAAACAGCGTTAGTCCGTGTTAGTTGCATCCAAAGTGCACAAATTAGAGGCAAAACAATAGCAAAAGTGTTCGGGAAAGTAGATACGTTTTGGATGTATCAAGGACACGGGGCTTGCCCCCCGAGTCCATTCAGCCACTGCTACCTCTTGATCTCCTGCAGAGCCTTCACCTTCCTCTGTCTCAACCAGGACTACCGCACGCTTGAACTTGTCCTGGTACAACTCTGGGTGGCGCTGTTCATATAATGACAGTTTCTGAACCATATGCGCCAGTGAAGCGTAATCTGCTTGGGAAGCCATATCCTTGATTGGCGATGCGAGACCCACCACCGCCAGCTCGATTGCTTCTTTTTCAGTCAAACGAGCCGAATAGCATCGGTTCCTGATGGTCCTGAAGCGCTGGATGTATTCTGACACTGTTTCTCCGCGCTTCTATCGTACTTGTGCCAGATCGGCAATGCCAGCCTCGGAAGCCTCTGAGTGATACTGCATGTGGAACTGCCCTTCCATCTGCTTCCAAGTCCGGATTGAATCTGGTGGCAGCGAGGTGTACCACCCGAAAGCCGATCCTGTGAGGGACAGTGCGAAGAACCTCACGCGTAGTGCGTCTGATGCTGAGATCGTGCCCAACTGCGCCAAATATCGGCTCACATGCTCGATTGAACTGGAGCCATCTGACCCACTAAACTTGGAGAATTCAGGGAGCCGATATTTGGGTGGTAGTGGGATCAAATCGTACTCATTGGGGTACGGCTTGGAATAGCCGATTGCCCTCCGTTTCGGCACCATGCCGAACTGGTCTCTCAAGATTGTACTGATCTGATCCGCGGTGCTAGCTGCAGGAGTCGAGCTCTGAAGATTCGCTGGAGTGGCATACTTAGCTAGCCACGCTTGCTTCTCAAGATCTGAGCTAGCTGCAGGAGTTGAGCTTTGAAGGTTTGTTGGAGTGGCATACTTAGCTAGCCACGCCTGCTTCTCAAGATCTGATCCAGAAGCCCCTCCTGCTGTTCCAGAAATCCCTGCTGTTGCAGTCTGGTTCGTGAGTGCCCAGTTACTGCAGTCTGGCACATATGTGCACGTGTATCCGTGCGGGATCTCCTTAGGCGCCTCATACAAGAACTGGTAATCACTAGGATCACCACCGATCTTGTAGACGATGAATGCCGGTGAACTCGGCACTTCTGGTGCTGCCAGCGCGAACGGCAGCGGTGGTCGGGTCTGGAGTGGTATCTCTCCTTGGTGAGTCCCTAGAGCAGGTCCTGACGGAGAGTACTGGTGTCTCATGATTTCCTGGATCACCCGAAGCGCGACACGCTCCAAAGCGTTCACCAGGCTCTCAGAATGGCGGTGTAGCGAATGAGCTACCATGTGATTAACCTCCTGACGCAGAGACCTGGTGCGTTCTTCTGAAGGGGTAGACAGGTCCACTCCATCGAGCGCGCCTTCAGGTGAGAACCCTTTCCACCTGATGTCGTGTGAGCGGGTCCTCTGGAAAGAGCCGATGAGGTCGGCTCCGAAGATAGCTTTGACATCGTCATACTTCTTCTTGAGCTCCTCAGTCAGATCTTCGTACGTGACTGGATCTTCCACCATCTCAGATGCAGATGGCGATGCGGTTGATGTCGAAGACTGTCCCACCGGGCGTGCCAGAATGTGTTGGCGTCCGAAACCCACCGGCGAGTAGCGACGGGCAACACGTAGAGCCGGGAGGCTCCCAGAACTGCGGCTGGCCCTGGTCCCTCGAGCGACGGCCCGCAAAGCTCCGGCACGCACGTCCCGATGCTGGTGCAAGGGCGTGCCACCTGACCTATACCTGGTCAGGAAGGTGATGGATTGCTTCGCTTAGTTTCCTGCATGGCATACACGTAAACATTAAATACGAACCTCGATCGGCTCTCAGGTTGTCCTGTGAATCGGCTCAAGGAGCCGATCCACCCATGATTCGTATGAGGTCTACGATCACATGGTGGTCCTGCTTGATCAATATAAAGCTAAAACGACCTACGACGATTTAGGGTTTTCACCGCATAATCGGAACATCCTACACGTGATTGAGCCTGGCAGCCACGCAAGATGATAATAAACCAGCCCTAGATGAGGCCTAAAAACCAACATGGAGTTGATTCCCGGAACATCTTATCTAGGGCTAGCAAACTACACCCTACGTGCTACTGGATCCTTCAACCCGTTTGCAAGGCCTAACTATGCAGATATTAAACTAATCCTTGAAGAACAAGGAGCAATCATAACAGATCGGATCTACTAAACACGGATCAAGCAAGGTGCCGCCCTTACACCTAAGATAGGTGTAAAGGCGGCTAGACGTCTAGGGATAACAAGGATAAAAGCATATATCGTGGTAAAGCAATGCTAACCCTAACACATCTATGATAACTACGTTGCTCGCCGTCAACAAGGCTTCAGCACGAGCAACGCATGAACAACGAACAAACGTATACTGCCTAGATCGCAAGATGCGATCTAGGCAGCATGATGCTTACCCGGAAGAAACCCTCAAAACAAGGGGTTGGCGATGCGCCTAGATTGGTTTGTTGTGAACGTGATTGTTGTCTTTCTCAATAACCCTAGATACATATTTATAGTCCATAGACTTTCTAACGTGGGAATAATTCCAACCGTATACGAGCCAAATTCTACCTAACCGATACGTATCCTACTATATTTACAGATACACGGGCAAACTAGCCCAAACTTCGTGTACAAGGCCGATTCATGTATATCTTCCGTGTATATTCTTCAAGCCCATCTTTAATCACGGCCCACCTCTGATCCGGTCAAATTCTGGTGATAACAGCGCCACAGTTGTCACGTGGCAAATGTTTGATTTTTGTGGCGCATATGTACATGCACCACAGAATTTCTTAAAACTTCTGTGACACAGAAGGTCAAATGCGCCAAAAAAAAATTATGTGGCGCACCTAGCAGTGGTGCGCCACAGTTTTTTTATTTAAAAAAATGGGTCCACTGAAATTTTGCCGATTTTTTTTTAATTTCTCCGGAAGGTGAGTGGTTGGGTGGGTG
This sequence comes from Lolium perenne, assembly GCF_019359855.2. Taxonomy (NCBI): domain Eukaryota; kingdom Viridiplantae; phylum Streptophyta; class Magnoliopsida; order Poales; family Poaceae; genus Lolium; species Lolium perenne. Next base: position 2,601,823 of record NC_067250.2, on the reverse strand, counting down.
GGTGTGGTGGGGTGGGTGGAGAGGAGGATGAGGAGGAGGATGAGGAAGAGGCCGGCCGGAGGAGAAGATGGTGGTGGTGGTGGAGGAGGTGGAGGTGGTGGTGGTGGAGGTGGTGGAGGAGGAGGAGGAGGTGGTGGTGGTGGAGGAGGAGGAGGAGGAGGTGGTGGTGGAGGTGGTGGTGGTTGAGGAGGAGGAGGAGGTGGTGGTGGTGGGTGGTCGCCAGAGGAGGAGGAGGTAGTGGTGGTGGTCGCCGGAGGAGGGGGAGAAGGTTGTGGTGGTGGTGGTTGACGGAGGAGGAGGAGAAGGTGGTGGTGGTGGTGGTCGCCGGAGGAGGAGGTGGTGGTCACCGGAGGAGAAGGTGGTGGTGGTGGTGGAGGAGGAGGACGAGGAGTGGACGAGAAGAAGGGAGGAGAAGTGGGGGAGAAGTGAGGAGAAGTGGAGCGGAAGAGGAGGAGAATGGCACCCGAAATTCAAAATTCGGCCTAAGAATCTCTGGCGCATGTCCATATGGTGCGCCACAGGATTTTTTTTATTTTTTTATTTCGGTAGGAAAAAAACTTGACTTTATCATATCTTTTTGCTCTTTTCGAATTTGGCGATTCTAAAAATTGTCTAACCGCGTAAACCCCGGTGAATTCGGATATAGAATTTTCTCCCAATCATTTTGATATATTGTGTGTTTCTTTCATGTTCGTATGCAACCAGGAATCCAGTTTGATGATTTTGCAACGCAATTTTGCAAACAAAGTCGAAATTCATGTTTGTTAATTCTTAGTGGTACTAGATGTCTCGAAGAATTTATTTTTTGAAATTCCTATTTTTTTTTTGTATTTTACAGTGCTAAAAAAGGCGATCCACGGGGGGTGGGGTGGAGTTGCGTGGGGACAAAAATCCCTTTGTGGCGCATGTGGACATATGCGCCATAGAATTTTAACTTTCTGTGGCGCATGTGCCAGATGCGCCACAGAATTCTCTTCGCACATGTGCAGTGCTGAACCTCGCGTGGAGATTCTATGGTGCATCCGTCCACATGCGCTACAGAAAGGAAAAGTTTTGTGATGCACCAGTCCTACGTGCGCCACATAATTTCTGTGGAGCATAATTTTTGTGAGCCACAAAAATAATTTTTGTGGAGTATATTCTTTACGTGCGCCACGGAATACATTTCTACCTATAATGGTTTTCCTAGTAGTGCTCCCCGGGGTCTACCTAAACCACGACTAGAAGTCCAAAGATGCCACTCATCGCTAATCCGGAGAACAAGCTGTTGAGGGCTGGTTTCGATCTTTGTTGAAGGCGTCGTTTGCTCCTATAGTGAACTAGATGATACCCCACGCGTTGCTGCGGGACATTTATGTGGATTGAGGTTTACACAATTTAGGATAAAAAAGGGCGGAAATCTATGCCATCTAAATCATATTAAGTCTAATTTTGTTTTCATTCAAAATTAAATAATAGCTTTGGAGTAAACCACTTAAGTAACCATAGATTCATACAAAATAACATAAGTTTTGTAGCTCGACATATATATGCCCTTATAAGACCACTTCCAGTGAGACATGGCAGAGGTGTTCATGTTATGAGTCATTTCCAGTCAACCCTCGTTTACAATTATCGTGTTGTTTTCAGTGGATACAATCTCCTTGCAACAATTAGCTTCGCTTCTGCAAAACAAAAGGTTTAATTATATGAAATTACGATAGCTGACTTTTGTATTATGATTGTCCAGATTTGATTTTTCTTTCACTGTAGGAATACACATAGATAAATAGTTACAACCTGCCATACTAAATCTACTGTTCAAATGTAGTACAAAGCAACTAATAGTGACAATGCTAGAACACTTAATCAAGTGGTTTAAATAAATGTGTAAATGAAACCTACTAAGAAATCATAAAGCTTTTATAATTTACAATTCTATTAGATATAAACAAAGCTAAACCCTTGGTTAGACACCTTTAGCCATAGTGCAGCCATGAGGTACATTTTCAAAAGAAAGTAACAGTCTGGGTTTAGATAAATGACAAAAGAGGAATGTACTTTTAATCTGTAGTGGAACCTTAACCAATTGAGATGGTAATGTAGATCTGAGACTTTGTCAGCCCAACTCCAGGACATTAATATTAGTACGGAGCAACCTGTCCTTCTTTTTACATATGAATAGTGCAATCTAGCTAAACTCTATTAGTCAGCTTTACACCAGAGAGAACGAATATGTGTGACCACATATGCATTTTTTTTATCAACCATGCATGACAGATAAGGAGGTGCTCGTGAGATTCTTTAGATCAGAGCTGAATGACTTTTGTGTATGAAGGAAAAAAAATATACTCACGTATATATTAGGGGATAAAAATACCTGGAATTGTATTCATTAGAGCTAGCACTGCCGAATGAAAGGCACCCAATTGGCCTTAAAAGAGACATGCATCAGACATAACAGAGAAATGACACCATAAGATTACACCAATAAGAAAATAGCAGAGAATGGTAGCGCATACCGCAAACCACAAAGCCTCACATGGTTCATAGATACGATTTGATTCGCCTAGCAAAAGTATGCTTGATGATTATGCCACGCCCAAATATTATTTGAGAGGCAGAGCATACCTGAAAATACATGATTGTGTAAACACGCCCAGGCACTCGTCAGCTCTTACAATTGAAAGGCAACAGTGGTACAGAGTACTAATTGTAGTCAAAATTGTATTCTGTCAGCGTAGGCTCGGAGTATGATAACTGTACATTGTGTGCACGGCAGTTAACCTCAAGATAGAAGCTATAGAGCGCTGATGCCAGACTGTAACAATTGATGCAACCTGCAATAAAAAATAGGGAACACATCAAAGCAGTTTTTAAAGGACAGATTGAGTTCGCACATTCATGGGGTGATTGGTCGCTGATGGATCAGTAGGGGGAGAAATAGAACTGGGTCTGCCCAGCAAGGAATCCAATCAAGGAGCAGCACTGAAGAAGATGTTTAGATGCCGATGGTAGCGGGAGAAGGGGCGTGCGGGAAGGAGCAAGGAGAAAACTGAGGATTGGAAAGGACCATGGAGTGATCGACAACATGCGGTGGAAGGCTAAAAGGGCGATGACTTGGAGTTTAAATAGGAAAAACTATCTAGGAGCTTCTTGTATGCCCATATCGGTTTCATCTGCTGTTATTTCTCGCGGGAATTGTGTGGTAGAGGAAGAGATTGCGCCGCTGCATTGATTTATGAGAAAGAGGAAGTATGAATGATCGTTGGCTGTTCGGTGGCTAATGGAAGGGCGATGAGAGCTATCCTAATGGGCTGCACCTGGGCTTGATTAGTGGACTTCTTCTTGACTACGTTAGTGGGCTGCTGTTGTATTGTTGGCCAACAAAAGAATAAACAGAATGCATGCACGCGAAGAATGAAATAGAATATAGGAAGAAACCAAACGTTGGCGAGGAGTTAATAACTTTTGTTTGGCTAGGTTGCAGGATTGATGACGTGGCATAGCTGCATGTTAAGAGAAATAGGTTAGTGGGGATGAACTTCTTAGTTATATAGGATTATAACAGCACTAGGTCTCGCCACCGTTGTGAGATCCTTCTACTCTCTCTCTCTCCCCGCTGTGAGGTAACACTCATGGAGTACTCGTCAATAATTTAATGACAACTACAATAGAACACGTGAGACTTGGCGGTTTTAAACGCCGAGGCACACGCCTAATCTCCGCAGTCGAGCTGAGGCCACAAATAAAAACCGCCAGAAATAACTGCCTCATGGATAGTGTAGATGTTGCACCTTTTCTCTCATGACACATACCATCCACCGCACCCTCTCGTACGCGGAACCAATCAATACTGAATCTAAATTAGTAGACCGCACAAAACTTATTGTCGTGATACATGTAAGTGTGTGACGCATAATATTTGCGTGTTAGACACATCTTTTACTGCATCTAAATTAATCTCCGAGTAGCCTAAGGATCTTTGCCTGAGGGCGGGCTCCCGAGCCCTCTCGCCACGAGCGGTGACCCTGCAGGAGACACCCGTTCGTGGGAGTAGGCGAGTCCGTGCGGGGATGCGCGGAAGAGCAAGAGCAGCGCTGGTGTGTCGGCCGCCAAGAACATGGTATAAGGTTCGATCAACCCAACTATGTCCATCCCTAGGACGACAATGTTGTCCCTGCTGGGTTTAAGCATGATGGTATGTCGTGTCTAGGAGGGACGCTACCTAGGTCCTATAAATACATGTAAAACCCCATGTAAACCCTAGTCCAAAAATAAGCAATACAACCATAGGTTCGAAATGGACCTATAGCAATCCAATCTATGTCCCTTCTGCGTGCGTGAGTAGTGTTCATCTCGTGTGATTTCCGTGTGCAGGTATGGATCAAGGCTATCAGTTGGTATCAGAGCCTCGGTACCACGTTTGTGATCTCCTAAAAGCAAGCATATGTCACATCGTTGGTGAAACAGGTCGGAGATCAAGGGGAAAATAGCGCGGCAGGTGTAGCGCCGAAAGAACTGGTGATGGCGGGGACGCAGTTGTTCCCTGTCTGGAACGTGAGGACTACGCCCTCTGGGCGATAAACATGAAGGTTGCCATGGAGGCTGCTGAGATCTGGGAAGAAGTAGGTTCCGGGGCGCAAAGTATGCAAATGGGGCTGAGAAGTACACGAAGGATTGAGAGTGCCACCGGCCCATCGCAACCATTTTTTTTGAACAAGGTGCCAAATTTTATTCAGCTCATATGCAGTTTACAACATGGATTACAAGGACTGGTGACAGAAAAGGGAGGACATTTTTGGTCATCGCGATGCAGAAGCTACGAAGAAACCACCATCAGCACCGCCATCATCTGGAATATCTGGAAGAGACGCAACGCCAAGACCTTCAATGGAGTTGACGAAGACCTTACCATGGTCTCCCGCAGAAGACATTAGACTTTGGGCTCATAGATGTACCACCCCCTCTGTCTCCCTCTCTCTACATAATTGGTGTAATAATTTCGACCCACCTTGAGGTCCTCCCCCCAGACTCCCTTCCTCCCTCTAAAAAGTTGTAATGATCCCATGTACGATTGTTCTTTATTAATGTTCAGGCTGGCGTAAGCCCGCCGTAGCCCAGTTCAAAAAAAGAAAAGGGAGGACAAGATCTATTTCTATGAGGCGTACTCAAGGAACTGAAGATATGCGCATAGACATTTGTGTTATCCCCTAGTTTTTTCGATAAAGGATGCTTTATTACTTTAAGAAGCAATTACATCCAGCCTCTGCATAACCAGGATGCACACAGCCGTTTTGTGTGATCCCCTAGTGAGCACAATTTTAAGCAACACCCTTTATATGATATAAACTGGTCGTCGTTCATGATATACTGAGTACGTCCTTCCAGCCTATGGCCCACGCGAACTGAAGAAGTCAAGGCCTCTAACCAGTACCCCCTGTTCCTGGTGGAGGTGCACGCTGCTGAGTGCTGACAGGTCTCTTAGCTTAACTTAGCGCCTTTTCTGCATGTATTATGTGAACGGGAAGAATCAGCAATATTAAATTCTCAGATGGAATCAGTTCGAGCTTGGTGAGCAAAAAATCTTCCCCTCTGTCCCTAAAGAGCAGCAACATGCCACGATCTCTACTGCCTGTTACACTATCCGGCACTTGTGGAAGGAGAGTCTTCCAAGGGATGGATCAGCATGCATCTTTCTTAGGGTTGAGTTTTTTTTTTTGAGCAAAGGGGTTTCCCCCCGATTTCCATTAAAGAAACCATAATGTCTACAAGTTAAGGGTAGAAAGAAAAGAAAAAAAAGGTCTAGATGATCGGACTTATTTTCCCACACTAGTCCCAGATGGACAGAGCCATCTTTTTTGCTCAGCACTAGATGAGATTATCCAGCATGACAACTACCAAGGAGAAAAAGAGGACATTACAGACCAAACATCTACAGGGATAGGTAGTGAGGACATGCTAACAAGAACTTCCGTTTTCACTTCAGCTTTAGACAAGATGCACACATCCTTCAACCTGTCAGCCTCTGGATAATTGGTCTCCATCCTCTAGCCGCCTGGAAAGTTTCACTTGACAACTGCACGAACAACTTCACTCCCCAGTTTAAAGCATCTTTGTTTTCCTCCTTGACCTGAAGAATTGCCCAAGAAGAGATCATTTTCCCGATTAGATTAGTAACAGCAATAGGATCGTTAGGTTTCACAGATCGGAAGCACGCATTATTTCGTGTCTTCCATAAACCCCATAAAACCGCCGCAATACCCACCAATGCCACATGTTTATATTTCTTTTTGAATTTTCTTAGCCAACTGCCAAACAATTTTTTAATTGAAGTTGGCCTATTCTTAAACCCAAAAGCACAACAGGCTACATTCCATATATATCGCGCTAATGGACAGGAAAAGAATAGGTGGGAAATAGTTTCGTTTTCACTGCAAAACTGACATAACCAGTCACCTTTCCAGCCTCTGTGATGCAAAACATCTTTTGTTAAAATACTCCTCTTCACTACCAGCCAAAGGAAAACTTTCACTTTGGCTGGCACCTTAACTTTCCACAAAAATTTAAAAGGAAATCCAAAGGATCTCCATTTTAAAGCTCTATACATAGATCGAACCGAGAACCCTTTAGGGTCCAGTTTCCATTTAACTGTATCATTCTCATCAGAGAGAACTACAACTGCACACTCTGCAATGAGTGATTCCCACATCTGCAGCACATTGTCTGTCAGAGTTCGTCGGAATTTCAAATTACTCCATCTCTCCAAAAGAGCCTCATGGACAGTTATCCCTCTACATTCACAAATATCATAAAGATTTTTATATTTAACCGCAAAGGGTTCATCACCAATCCAGTGATCTTCCCAGAAACGTGTCCTTTTGCCATTCCTAACCACTCGAGTGCAAAAGGAATAGAAAAGGTCACGCACTTTTAGCAAGCCACGCCAAAACCAAGAATCCCATGTTTTAATTGCAACCCTAGACATTGTTTTATTCCTTATATATTTATTATAAAGCACTTTTTGCCATAAGCCATCAGAGGTTTCAAGTTTCCAGATCCATTTACATAGAAGAGCTATATTCATGCAGCCTAAATCTTTAACACCTAAGCCCCCAAATTCAATAGGTGAACAAACGGTAGGCCAATTGACTAGATGATATTTTTTGATCCCTTGATCCTCCCCCCAAGCAGACGGGCACCAAAGAAATCAAATTTTTTCTTCACTCCTTTAGGCAAAGTATAAAAAGACATCATGTATAAAGGGGTATTATTTAGGATGTGTTCGGTTCCAGAACGAGGAGGAATGGAATGGAATGGTTCCGTTCCGAGGTCATAGGACAGTTCCAACCGCGTGTTCGGTTCAGAAAAAAACGAGGAATGGAATGGTTCCATATTGTGTTGGTTGGAGGAATTGGGAATGGAACGGAATAGCCACAATCACGCTTAAAATGCTAATAATTGTAATTAACGGGCTGTTTTGGCTCAAACTATTTGCACTTTTTTTCCCAAAATCGAATTGCAGCCTCCCAACGCCGCCGCACCTGCTGCCCACCCCGCCGCGGCGCCTGTAGCTTCCCAGCGCCGCCGCCTGCAGCTTCCCACCCTGCCCTGCTGCGTGCAGCATCCCAACGCCGCCGCGCCTGCTGCCCACCCCGCCCCGACGCCTACAGTCCCCAAAATTGGGGCCAAATTGGAGGGCCTGGCCGCGCTGCCAGATCCTTGGCCGGCTGCTGCCTGGCCGCGGCCGCCGCTCGTCCCTGGCCGCAGTCGCCGCTCTCGTGCCCGGCTGCTGCCTAGCCGCGGCCGCCGCTCTCGTGTCTGGCCGCAGTCGCGCACTCGTCCCTGGCCGATGCATGCTCGTGCCTGGCCGCGACCATCGTGCCGCAGCCGCGCGCTCGTCCCTAGCCGCGGCCGTGTGTGCTCGGCCGCCGCCGCTCGTGCCTGAAGGCGCCGCCAGGTCCTTGGCCGCTGCGCCCGTTACTCACGGGTCCTCCACATTCTATCGCTAATTTTTTTGGTTAGTCGGCCGTTCCCCCACGTCCGGCCAATTTGGTGGAATGAGCTCGTTCCGCATATAAGGGGAATATTCCCTTTCTTGGAACGAGTTGGTTCCATTCCTTTGCCCAACCGAACACAAGAATGGGCTATAAGTACGGGACGGTTCCGTTCCATTCCTCTTCATTCTGGAACCGAACACACCCTTAGACTAGATTGAATTAGAATCAATCGCTCCCCAATAGGCATCAGTTTTCCTTGCCAGCAGCTAAGTTTACCTTCCATAGATTCCTCAGCTTTTTCCCAGGATTTGTTCCTTAAACGTGTTTGATCCACTGGAATTCCTAGATACTTCATTGGTAGGATACCAGAAGCACATGAGAAGATCAAACTATATTGGTCTTTCTTGGCAACTGCATCCCCAAAACAAAACATTTCACTCTTATCATAATTGATCGTCAGACCAGACATCTGTTCAAAAATACAGAGCAGGAATTTTAGATTTTGAGCACTTTGGATATCATCCTCAATGAAGAAGACAGGGTTGAGTATTCGTGATGAGGTAGCGGTCGTTGAGATAATGAGTCTATGGGAACGTTTTGATATAAAACATTTCTGGTGCGTCTTATTTTGCCTCCTTTTTTCCTATGTACAGGCGGATTTCCCTCTTCTTCTATCAATGAAAAAAGCAGGCCCCTGCTGTTCTGGTTATAAAAAAAAATTTGGCCGAAATGTTAGCCTATTTACAGACGGGAAAACATGCTGTCAATGGCACCTGGTTGTCAATCTTACTTACATAGTTGGGATTGATTCAGGTGTACAAGTCTTATGGACAGGTCGCGGAGGCAGCCAAGAGTTTGAGGTGCATGAGGCTCCCACTCGGATCGCAGGACAGGGAGGTGCATGAGGAAAGCTCTAACTCAATCTCGACTACTGCAGCAGCACCTGCAGGGCAGACTGCTGCTGCTTCTGTTGTTGTTTTGGTCGATGCTGCTGCCTCTCTGATTTCCCAGGTCCGAGCCACAAAATTCTACCAGGTTAAATAACATAATCTACAATATTTTTCTTGCAACTGAATCCGATGCTAGCTATTTGTTTTACTACATCATCATCTATTTCCTTTACACGTATGTTCAGTAGTAGTAGTAGCAGACTAGCATCGGACACTCACAATATGTATCAAAATATGTAGCTGCAAAACAAAGTCACAAAGAACACTCACAAAGTCATAATACACTGAAATTCATGGATGCTGCTGTTGCAATGGACCACCCGGCTAGACAAACTAGAACGATCACCATGGCACGATCGCCAGCTTCTGCGCAGCTCAGTGATTCTTATTCACGCTGGTCTCCTCCATTTCCTTCAACCGCGCATCCATCTGCTCCAGATCGCCCTTCACGATCGTCATCCTTGACTCCTGGGCTCTCACGTGCTGTATGGCACGATCCCGCTCTTCCTCCAACTCTTTGTATCCCTCCAACGGGTGATCTGGAGCGTTGAGGAGGTCCAGGAGGTCGTCTACCCGCTTGACCATAAAGGCGACATCCATGCCAAGGAACTCAAATGATGTCAGGGTCTTCTTCCATAGCGTAAGGTCCTCGAGGGAAGAAAGGGAGGAGGCCTTGATGCCCTCCGCGATCTTGGCCGTCTCCACGATCATCGCCTCGATGAACTCGGAGCCTATATTCTTCGGAAGATGCCTGTGGAGGAGTGCCTTCCGCGCGAGGCAGAGCTCGATGTACCTCAAGCGCAGGTCGTCAGGGATCTCGAAGTTCTTCACAAGGCTTTTGATAGAATGGGCAATGGCGCCGTCTATTGCCTCTGCACTCTCTAGGTTGTTGTTGTCATCATCGGATGCTTTGCTGCTGACTCTTGTGACTCTTTGCGCTCCTTCAGTAGAAGTGAAATTTTTCTCTCTTACTATGTGCACCTGAAAACAGTACTCAACAGTTAAATCACCAATAAATATTACCAACAAACAATTAAGGTGAGCACTAATTGTTATGATTCCATTTTGACCTTACCTCTGGCTGAAAGTCACCATTTTTATCTTTCTTCCTCTTGGCAGATTTGGAGACTGCTGGCCTCCTTCTCTTCCTCTGTAACATACACAATCAAAGCAGAACAACTTGCTTTTAGTCTATTTCTTCAGTAAGAATTTTTTTCCGCTCAGCCATCCACAATAAAATGTGTGGCATAGAACAAACTTTGAATAACAATAAAAATATTTAAACCGAAACAATTTTAAATTATTGCGAGCAGGGCCTTACGGTGGGCGTTGGTGGCACAATATCATTATGATTGTGACCCTTAGTAAAGGGGCTGCTTTTTCTGTCAAATAATGCCGGCTTCTGCTCTATCTTGCTCTTGGCAGGCTTGGAACCTGCTAGCCTCGCTCTTCTCTGAATAATAAACAGCCAACCAAAGAGGATCAGTGAAAGCAACATCTGTTTATATATGCGTATAATGTGAAACTGTAAATTTTTGTATCTCTGAAGCACTATGAGTTTACTTTTCTATTTCTTGAGCGGACATGAAGATGTGTATCTTTTGTATTAGAAAAAGAAACTTACATGCCTACTAACAAAAATTATAAGAAACTGGAGGCATGACGAGCTGGAAGCTCTATTTCTTTGTTCTAGTTTTTCTGATATTAGGCATGTCGGCATCACACACACAAATACAAGAATGGAATCAGGACTGCATCTTACTGTATAAAATTTAGTTATCTCTGGTCGTTGATCATAACGAAAGGCTGGACGCCTTTCCTGGGCAGTCTCCTCGCTCTCGGGCCTCACCATCTGCCATAAAACATGAGATCAGTCAGCTGTATATGTGTTTGTACTTGACGTAAATTACGATCGAGATGTGAAAGGAAAACAATGAAGATCTACTGAGACAATATTAAGACATTGCTGAAAGCAATGCTCTGATCGATTCTGAATTGAGTCATCTGACTGAGCTCTAACTAATGTACATATACAAGATAACCAAAGAGACCGGACGCTTACCATCAATGGAGAAAATTCGACTTGGTCAGCATCTTCTTCCGTAGGCTGTTGATGAACAACCATAGCGAGCTTCTCCTGCTCCTTCAATATCCAGTTTTCTTATTATCGCATCGTTAGAAGTTGCAGTGTAGCAACAGACCCCAAAAGGCGCGCGCACACAGCCACACAGGCGCACAGAGACACACATGTATATAGCCTAATAAAGTTAGCTAGGCGATTCATCACTAATGGCACTACAAAGCATATAATTTTCAGTCTGACCGGCAGTTCCACATGGTACGCAAGATTGAAAGAAACAAAGGAGAGAAAATGCCGACACACATTCTCAGTCAGGCGCGTGCTTGTAGTACTACTGACTACTGAAGCGGCGAACCAACATTCTCAGTCAGGAATGTCCAGTAAATCGACAACACATGCGAGTACTCGATCTGAAGTGATGATCTAAGATGTCCGACGCACTAGACCTGTACGGGAGAATCGTTTGATGTTTCGGTTTGAGTAGGATATATACGAGGACATAAATTTTGATAGTCTGTTGGAGTAATATTGGGAGAGTAAACACCTTACTAGACCTTTTTAGTTAGTTTTTTACCAAAACTCTCTTATTTAATGGAAAGAGGCAAATCCAAATCTTCTACCTCCGTTTAAAAAAAAAACTCCGGATGTGAGATCAGAAAGTTCCTGTGGCAGAGGAACGTGAGATCAGATGGTTCAATGGAGGTTGGATCTCACGTACCATCAGCTTGAAGTCGTCGTCGTCGCCGTGCACGGCGTCGTCGAGCAGAGTGAAACTTGGATGTACCACCAATGCCAGCTCCTGCCCCATGCCGGTCCTGGAATCACTTGCCTGCGGCGCCTGTGTCTTGCCCTGAAAATTCATCAAACAGCCAAGACCGAGTAATTGTTATGCTAGTAATTAGATAGATGAAGGGGGTAGGATGGCAGATGAGGAGCGAGGCTAGGGGACTTGCTCCGAGGGGCTCGTCGGTGGCCATGGCTACACGTACTCCTCTTGATGTTTGGTTTGGCCGGCGACTTGGGGTTGTGGGTGGATTCAGATGAGGAAGAAGGTATATGTAGACGGAAGCTGACCGTTGTGCAGGCGTGTGGAGTGATCGACGGGATTGATTTCCAGAATCAAGAGAGGCAGGGAAGGAGCTAGAAATCAGGTGAATTTGTTTCCTCCCTTCTATATACTCGCACGTTGAGTACTGCATGCTCTCCCTCTGGCACACGCACGCACCTCCCCACGCGCACGTAGGTTTAGGTACCCTCCCGCCCCACGCGCACCACAAACACCGCATGCAGTCTCTGCACACGTTCTTGTTTGGAAAATGATTCGTTGCCCCCGGGGGATAAGGCTCTCCCATCCCCCGGGTCCCCAGCCGTCGGATCAACTATTTTTTATGGTTAGATTTGTATGTAGCAAAAAAAATACCTTCTGCAGCAAAAAATCACCCCCGGCAGCAAATGACTGAAGCAAAAAACGGTTCGTTCAGAAAAAGAAAAAATAAAAGGTTGGGCTCGCTGGAGACCTCCCCGGAGACCACGTAGCAAAAAAAATGTGATAATGTAGCAAAGATGAAAATCGTCAAAGACATCGCCGGAGACAACGTAGCAAACATATTATCACGATGTGATGCTAATTTTTTTGCTATAATTGTTTTGTTGTTTTGCTACTTTAATTTAAAAAATTTGCTACGAGCTCTCCGGCGAGGTCTCCGGCGAGCTCAGTCTTTTTATTTGATTTCGTAACTGAACCTTTTTTGCTACAATGTAGCAAAAGCGGGTTATGTTTTTGCTGCCGGGAGGTATTTTTTGCTACATTCAGTAGAAGCAGATCTAACCGTTCAAGATAGCCGATCTGACGGCTGGCGACCCGGGGGCTGGGAAATCAGATCCCCCGAGGGACGCCCAGCAGTTCCCTTCTTGTTTTGGTAACGAAAACTACTGCAAAAATCGTAAAGAGGGTCCAACGTAGTCAATCGAAATATCAAGTGAGATGGAAAAGCAGGCCGTAGTACGAGAATCTGCACGAGCTCACCGCTAGCGAATATACCTAGGATAGGACAGGAATGAAAACGGGGCAAAACGGCCCTTCGAAAAACGGATCGAGCAAAAACGCACAAAACTGAGTGATGCTACATTTTCATAATTTTTTTTGTGAAAGCACAAACGAATATAGAAGCATCGAAAACAAATACGGAAATATATACTGTCGGAAACATAACACAAGCAGGCCGTTTCTTCATCAGAAAACATTGCTCCGTTTCCATTTTACCCAAAAAGATTTTTTTTTTGCGAAGGAAAGTAAGCTACTAACTAAGAGTAACATTACAATCCATACGGATGATTTCCTCAACTTCTTCAGGCAGGCTGCTGAGCCATAGCTGAGTCCGTTTTGATTCCCTGCCAATCTTTGCGAGGGTGTGGCTGACTACATTTTGACTCCTGTCAATGTGCCGGACATCAACCCTTCTTTCCGTTACGGCTTCATGTATACTTCTAACCAGATGCACAAGGATAGAGCCACTTTGTCCTGGTTCCCGAATCTCATTGACCGCAGTTAAACAGTCCGTCTCCAAATCAAACGGTTTGTTAGCCCAGCAAAGTGCAAGTCTCATGCCCTCATCACAAGCGGCCAATTCAGCTTCTAGCGACGAGGTGCAAGATGGCATGTATCGGCACGCAGCAAAGACGACAGCTCCCTCTTCGTCCCGAAGGATCATGCCTACTCCACCTTCTCCAGTTTGCATGACATAGCTCCCATCGACATTCAGTTTGAGCCGGCCCCTTGGCGGTCTTACCCATTGTTTCACCTCCACTTTGTCATGTTTCAATGGTTCCCTCAGGTATCTTCCAGAGTATGAGACAACTTGCTTTCCTTTGCAAGGATCCGCCTGTGGGTGATGTTTCAGGAAGAGCAGTGTGTCCACATAACTTTGACACTTCAGTTGGAGGTGCAGGTTTGTTGTGGGTCAATTCATTATGGACATGCCATACTCTCCAAAGGACCATCATAACCATCAGTCTCTGAATATTATTGAGCTTTGCCAGCAAAGGTAAGACCCAATCACGGCCAGTGTGCTCTAATAACTTTTCATTTGGCAGGTCCCAGCACTCTCGCATCTTATTCCACAAGTTTCTGGCCGGTGGGCAAGTGATCAGTGCATGGAATGTGTCCTCCTCCTCTGTACCACAGATCGTGCATATGCCCAGGGTGTCCATTTTCCGTTTCCTGAAGTTCTGTTGAGTTGGCAAACCATTCCTGGCCAGCTTCCAGGTAAATGTTTTAACCTTTGGTGGCGCCGAGCTGTCCCATATCAGTTCCCATTCTTTGTTGATCCCCTCGGGTCTTACACTTGTTGCTTGCATATTCATCTCTCTCTCTTTGTGCTCCATCCCCATGGCATATGCACTCTTAACAGAGAATTGTCCCTTCTGGTCCGGTTGCCAAGCCAGAAAATCAGCATCATTCCGTCTTGAAGTTCTAATTTTCAGAATTGCTTCAATATCAATAGGGTAAAAATGCTGATGTAGCAATTGTTCATTCCAAGTTCCATCAGGGTTCAGTAGTTCAGAGACCCATTTGAGGCGACATCTTCTTCTGGGTGTTATGGCTTTGAAATAGTCATTTCTAGGTATCCAAGGGTCTCTCCATATGTGAACTGATGCACCATTTCCAATTCTCCAGATTACACCGTTTTTAAGAAGTTCTAATCCATATTCAATGGCCTGCCATGTGGAGGAGGCATTCCCAGAGAACACAGTGTCAGCGAGATTTCCATGTGGGTAATACTTTGCTTTCAGTACCTGAGCACAAAGAGACTCTGGATGTTGTAGCAGCCGCCATGCTTGTCTGGCCAACAGTGCCTGGTTGAACATTCGCATGACCTTAAATCCTATTCCGCCTTTATTTTTTGGCCTGAGCATAATGTCCCAGGAGACCCAGTGCATCTTCCGTTTCCCATTTTCCACTCCCCACCAGAAATCTCTTATCAGCCTTGTTAGATCATCACAGAGCCCAAGCGGTAATTTATAGACGCCCATCACATAGGTGGTTAGGGATTGGGCCACAGCTTTGATGAACACCTCTTTGCCCCCTTGCGCCATCTGATGCTCAATTTGCATGATTCGCTTGGCGAGCTTCCCTTGCAGACTCTGGAATTTCCCTTTTGACATTCGCCCTTCAGGTGTTGGAAGTCCCAGATATTTTGTTTCAAAATTTTCCACCACCACCTGTAGAATGCTCTTCACCTCTTCCTTTATCCCATCAGCACACCTCGCACCAAAGAGTATAGAGCATTTATTTGGGTTGATAAGCTGACCTGTGCTTTGCCCATATTGCCTCAACACATGCACCACACGTTTAGCTTCTACAGGGTCAGCCTTGAAAAAAAGTAAGCTATCGTCCGCAAAAAGGAGGTGGGAAATCCCTGGCGCTCGTCGACAAATCTTTACTGGCGATAATCTATTTTCCTGAACTTCCTTGTTCAATAACATAGATAGCCCATCAGCGATAAACAAAAACAGAAAGGGGGATAGGGGATCACCTTGTCGTAAGCCACGAGAAGGCAAGAAAGATTCTAAGACAGTTCCATTTAATTTCACAGAATATCTCATTGTGGTCACACATTCCATTATCCAGTTGATCCACTTGTGAGAGAAACCCATCCTTTCCATCGATCTTCTTAGATACCCCCAATCAACCCTATCATAGGCTTTTGATAAGTCCAGCTTATAAGCGCAGAAGTTTTTGTCATCATCCTTATTTTGCTCTATGAAATGCAAGCATTCAAATGCTATCAGAGCATTATCAGTAATTAGTCGCCCAGGCACAAACGCACTCTGATTTGGAGTTACAAGTTCACCCAGATACGGCCTCACTCTGTTCACTAAGCATTTTGCCACAATCTTGTACAGCACCGTGCATAAGCTAATTGGACGAAATTCTTTTAATTCTAAAGGATGATCCACTTTCGGAATTAGAACTATTGTTGCATCATTTACCTCATCCGGCATCTTCCCAGTTTCAAAAAACTTTCGCACTGCCTCAACTACTTGTGTTTTGAGAGTTCCCCAATTGCGCTGGTAAAAACGTGCAGGAAATCCATCTGGCCCAGGCGCCTTGAGCGGTCCATTTTGAAATAATGCATCAGATATTTCCTTCTCGGTAAATTCCTTCGTGAGATTCTCATTCATATCCTCTGTGACCTTTTGCTCGATTAACTGGCCAACTGCATCATCATTCAAAGAAGGGTCCCTAGTAAACAATTCTTTAAAGAAGCTTGTGGTCATATGTTCCATATCAGACGGGTTTTCTTTCCAAACTCCATTAGCATCTTTTAAGCCTTTCACTTTGTTCTTCCTAGCACGCCAAACTGCCTTTTGATGGAAGAACCTAGTGTTGCGATCACCTTCCTTTAACCATGAGATCCTAGACCGCTGAAGTCAACGCATTTCCTCTCTGTATAAGAGTTCATCTATATGGTCTGATATCAGCCGAATCTCATCTATGTCAGCCCCAATCAACAGAAGTTGTTCTAGTTTCTTCCTACTTTTATCTAAGTCCCTGAGAACATTTCCAAACTTTCTTTTGCTCCAGCCTTGCAACCGGGACATTACCTCCTTGAGTTTCATCATAATACCTGTTAAGTCATGTTGCTGATTGTTCTCCTGCCAAGCCTGCTGAATGACTTCATTTAATTCTCCGGCCCTCTCCCAGAAGATTTCATATTGTTTACATGGTTTCCGTCTTGGTAGCCTTTGCTCCTGTTTCATATTAACAACAATAACAACATGGTCAGAGCAAGGGGTTACAATATGTTTGACCTCATAATCAGAATACAGGTTCCTCCAATTATTATCCGCAACAGACCTGTCTAATCCCACTTTCACGTTTCTATTCCCCTGTCTCTTGTTATCATAGGTAAAAGGCACACCCATGAAGCCAAGATCAACCAAACCGCAAATTTGGAGAGTGTTCCGAAATGCAGCCATTTGATTTTCATTCCTTGGTGACAAGGTATCAACTTGTCAATGCCTATGGATTGTAGGCTAGGGTTTAGTTGGAAGTAGAGGGTAAGTAGATCTCGAAGGTTTCAGCCGAAAAGTACTCGACGATTATGAAAACTAGGGTTTGCAGACAATGATTCGATTGATTCTTCGTCCCTCGACTCCCCCTTTATATAGGAGGTGGAGCCGAGGGATTCGTGCTATACAAGTTTACAGAGTCCGGGACGGTTTCTAACTCATCCCGCCAGATTACAAATAACACTTCCTATTACAACTCTATCTTTTCCTTAAATACATCTTGGGCTCTCGAATCTTCTTATTCTTCGGGTAGTGGGCCTTCAGTAAACCCCGGGTACTATATTCGGCAGGCCCATTTGGGATGCCTATGTCAGTAGCCCCCGAGATTTTGCTTGAATCGTAGAGTCAGGGAAAATCTCCACTGTTTATTTTTACTCGAAAGCTTTAACTTTTTATATTTCTTCACATAAAATTCTATATTGTACAGGGATACTGGTAGTTGGGGCTAGTTCATCTGACGGATCAGGTACTAGTTAACTGCTCTAGTGGCAATCCGCAAAAACCTACTTCAAAATCACGTCCCCGGACATGATCTCGGGATACTGGTGTAAACGTCGACAGGTGCCGCTTAAGGTCTTACCATTCTGTCGAGTCCCAGTCAAATTTATCGGGTACCTAACGCGTCCGTTAGGATTTTTCTTCGTATCTGTTGATACGGATAAAAGTAGCAGAGCGCAGTCTTTGGCGATGCCACGCCCAGCAGAACGGATCTGGGGTCTTACCTTCGCAAATTTGCGGCATTCAGAAATTGATCGCAACTTCGGCGTTCTGAGAATATATTGTCGAGTGCTTTTCCGGCTGTTGGAATGGCACATTTTATCGAGTCAAATATGACATATTGTTCTCCCGATGGGAGTATATGTAGAGTTAATTATAACTCGAAATATACTCTCTTGCTTTTCTATTTTTCCTTTGTTAATTTCATCGGGCACGCGAACAGCGTTCCCGATGGGAGTAGCCCCCGAGGCTACAACCAAGAACTTGTGCTTGGTTGTAGGCTCAACATTTTAGTCCACCTTGTCGCTATATTGTCATTATTTCCCAATATGATCTCTTTCTTCTTCTTCTTCTTCTTTATTTTTTTTTTAATCCCTCGGGTGCGCGAACAGCGCTCCCGATGGGAGTAGCCCCCGAGGCTACAGCCAAGGACTTGTGCTTGGTTGTAGGCTCCCGCAATTTCTATATTGCCATACTCGAACTTTTACTTTCTGTCGAAGTAGCCCCCGAGCATTTGGGCAAAAACTTGTTTTTGATCAAAGGCTCCCGAAGTATTGAATAATTCTTCCTGTCGCCAATCTTCTTTTATTTTTCTTGTCGACATGCTTCCCTTAATCTAATTTACTTCATCCTTCTCGAATAGTCGTGATTTTCCTGCCCTGTGGGTCCATTGCTTCCACCTCGTTGACACGTCGTGCAAGTGGGGGACACACGTCCTCCGCTTTTTCTGGCGCACGTACGGTAACGCCTATCTCAGTAAAAATACTTTTTTGCCCTTGTATCTAGAAGATCTATTCTCACCACACGATTTCTTCATCCAACGGCACACTACTTCACCCAATTCTTATATAAACCTTTCTTCAACCTCCGTTCATCCCCTCGCTTGCGCCGCTCATCTGTTCCTCTTCGCAAAACTTCCCCTGCGCCCAACTCTCTCTGATCTTCCGCACGCTCATACATTGCTTTGCCCATTGCCGTTGATGCCACCGCGCACGCGTCTGACTCGCCACAGCACTCCGGAATCGAAGATGGCCGCCGAGGATCTTGAGTGGGAGAGATCCAAAATCTCCAACCAAGACACCAACATGCTGAAGAGGCTCGGCCTCATGAAGAAGGAGGACGCCATCCACTTTCCCAGCGAAGAAAGCTACCCCAAGCCTCCAATGGAGTATCGGGTTAGTTTTGTTGATCACCTGATCCGCGGCCTTTCGACCCCCATCCATGATTTCCTCCGCGGCCTTCTTTTCGTTTATGGGATTCAACTGCACCAGTTGACCCCTAATTCCATCCTTCACATTTCTATTTTCATCACGCTCTGCGAATGCTTCCTCGGAATCCCTCCCAATTGGGCTCTGTGGAAACTCATTTTCTGCCTCCGCCGCAATGGCTCCCACAACGTCACTTATAACATAGGTGGCGTTGTTATCTGTGTTCGTACTGATGTCGACTATTTCGACGTCAAGTTTCCTGATTCTGTCCAAGGATGGCGCAAAAAGTGGCTCTACATTCACGAAGAAAGCGCCAACTCCGTTGAACACAACATAATCCCTTTCGACGGAAGTGCCAGAATTCAGCGCCGCCGTTCCTGGGATGCCGAAGCTTCCGAGGATGAGAAAAAGGCGACAGAGGCACTCATGTCTCGCATTCGTCAGCTTCAAAACACTCGAGGCAAGGAGCTGTCTGGTGTTCAAATCACTGCCTACTTCCTTAGGATTAGAGTGCAGCCTCTTCAGGCTCGCAAAAATCCCCTTTGGACGTACTCTGGTAAAAATGACGCCAACAGAATCTCCGGTGATCTCTCCACCAAGGACTTGGAGAAGTTGGTTCGGAGACTTTCTCGCCTAGGCAAGGACCCAGTTCCTTCCTCTTGTCGCGTGGAACCGTACAGCTCCACCAATCCACTCCCCGAGGTATTTTGTCTTCCCGAGTTTTTATCCTGTTTCGCACTTTCTCTGCATCTCATTGTATTGTCATCTCTTTAATTTTCCTTTTGTCGCTATTTTTACAGAACCATCCTACTATGACTTCCCTTCCTCCTCTTCCTGAGGGTGGAGAAGTCGAAGAACAGGCCATCGTTGCCGAATATACTCAAGGTTCTTCTGTTCCTAAAAGTGAAGTCGCGGGTTCCCACAAATCTGCGGCTTCTCATGACAAAGAAATTGAGTCTGAAGCCAGTGAATCGACGCAATCCCTTCCTCCTGCTGTTTCTCCAAGGAACAAAAGGAAAAGGAATGATGCCGAGGATTCTGGCACCTCTAAGGCTGAAGAAGTTGTTCCTTCTCATCCGAAGGCAGCTTATGATCCTTATGTTGAATCCCTTGTCAGCTCGTAAGTCGTCTTTATTTCTCCCTATTTTTGTACTCGAAATATTTATCTTGTCTTGCTTTTTATGCTGCCGATTTTTTGGTCAACAGTGATGAGGAAGAAGAAGTACCAACTACTGACGTGGCTCCTCGGACAAGCACGTCGCGTACTGTACTTGCCTCAGACACGCTAGTTGAAGGGGAAGAAACGTCGCCTCCTCAACAAAACGTCGTCACCACTACTCCACCGTCAAGCCCCCTTGCTCCTTCACCAAAAAGGACAAGGGTGGAAAAGATTGTTGAACCTGCCCCTCAGTTGGGCAGTTCGTCGACTCTGCTCCTAGATGATGTAAGCTTGTCGACATCTATATTTATTTTTTTTTTTTTTGTTTTTCCACACCTTTTCTCTTTTTCATGCCGATGTTTCTCTTGCTGTGTTCACATTGAACAGCCTTTGATCAAGGATCTTCTCCGCATCGGTTCCCAATTTATTGGGTACCGTGAATATGCTAATAGAGCCGAAGGTAACGACTTTGATACTTGCTGTTTGTCCTTGATTTTTTACTCCTATTGCTTGTCGCGATTTTTGATCTTTCTTCTCTCTCTTTTCCGTATCTCGACAGAGAAACTTGCAGAGGCCAACGAACGCGCCGACGCACTTGCTCGAAAACTTGAGCAAAGTGAGGCGGCCCGCAAGAAAACCGACCTCGCTGCTAGCAAAGCCAAGGCCGAAGCTGATGAAGCCAAGGCGAAAGCTGCTGGTGTCGAGGAATTGCAGAAAAAACTTGAGGATGCTACAGCTGCCTTAGATGAGCACAAAGCTGCGCAAGCTTCTCGTGAAGAAGGAATCCTCAAGCGCCTGAAAACTCAGAGTCGCCGCACTTTCAGTAAGTTTGCTGATCCCCTCTATTTTTATGAGAATCGTTGTTTCTTGTCTTTTCACTAATGCTTTGTTTCCTTGACAGCCCAAACAAACCAGGATTTTGATCTGACGAATCCTGTCAATGACCCTGTCCTTGACGCACTTTCCTATCTGGAGCTTCATGGGTCCGAGATTCGTGAAGGTGTGTCGAATGCTAGCGCCGTGTTGTCGGCATTGTTCCCCTACTTCTTCCCGAAGAAAGAGGAGCCTGCGACTTTCCTCAACCTTGCCAAGATGTTCAATACACCGGAAGACCTTGGACTGAAGATGCGCCAAGAAAATATGAAGGTTGCCGTTGAGAACACTGTCGCGTTGGTTGCTGACAGTCGACAGACTATTGACTGGATGAAAGTTGGCGACACCGAGCAAATAGAGCAGTCAAGGTGGAAGTCGCTGATTAAGGCGGCCAAGCCCAACACAAAGAAGATCTTGGCCTATCTCGGGATTAAGCCATCGTCGACTCCTAGCTCGTCAAGGCCGGAGGTCTAGTTGCATGCCTCTGTTTTTCTTTCTGTTTCTTTTGCTCTTGTCGCCAAAGTAATCATTTGGCGACACGTATTTCCTTAGCTCCACTGTAATGCCCTTGTAATTATTCCGAGAGATTAATGAAAAAACTATCTTTGCTTGTCGTTTGATGTTGTCCTGTTTAAATTTCAGTTGATATTTGATAACTATACTCCAACTTCCGCTCCTTCCAATGTTTCGCCTTCTTCTTCTCGCGCGAGGAGAGCTTTTTCGATATCGCACTGTCGACGATACCTTGTCGCAAGAACTGGACGAACTTCGACAACAACTTCAGTATGCGAAGAAGCAAACACTTATGATGATGGAGCAATCTCGTAAGTCATCTGAAGCCGAAAAAATTGCTCTCCAGCAAGCTCGCGAGGCCGTGGCTGCTAAGGAAATTGCTGCTTCCGAGGCTGAAAAAGCGACTACTCGAGAAAATTTCAAGCTCGAATTAATGAATGAAGCCAGTGCAGATATGTCGGGTATGCCTGTTTCATCCTCTGATATCTTTCATCTTCATGCTATTGTCTCTTAAAGGTTTCCATTTCTTTGTTTTGATAGGTGCCTTTACTGATGCTGCTGCCGAGGAAGAGAGGGTAAATGCTAGGACAAACCTCCTTGTTAATCTTTCCCTGGACCATGGTTCTTTGTTTTGGGCTACCCCAGAGAGGACCCGCCAAATTGTCAGATTTCAAGATCGCACCTCTCAAACTCGCGACTTCCTTGACTTCTGTACCAAGACCTTGTCCATGGTTTACAACTCCATGTTTCCTCGGAACGTCCAACCAAAAACTCTTCCTGAATTGATGGAAAGGTTCAAGGATGCTCGCAGTATCCACGATTTTGTCAAAGCTCAACTGGTAGCTGGCGCCAGATTTGCTCTTATTATGCTCCAGATCTGCCACTCGAATCTTGACCTTACCCAGGTTGTCGCGAAAGTTCATCAAAAGGTAAAACGTCGAAGAGTTGGTGTTGACAGGATTAACACGAAGGTTACGCCTATAGCCGAAGAAATGATTGAAGACCTTCTTCGGATGGACGCCGACTTTTTTGCCGATGGCCATTATGCCGATTTTCTTGGTGCTGCTCCTGAAGAAAACAGAGTTACTCTTGATGACATATTGAATCAAGACTAGTTGTTTTCCTCTTGTAGATATTTCTTCTTTGTAATCCATGACTATATTGTAAAGCAATCATTATATTTTTCTGTTTGTCTAGCCCCCGAGTGTTTTGGTGACTCTTTACTGTATTTGTATATTTGCGAGGTTTTGAACCAAGGCATTTATATATTTACGGCGAATATGAGCCCCCGAGCTTTTTATTGAGTACTATTTTGTATTTTTATTGACTCACGAGGTATTTGAATACCAAGGCAAGGCTTTTCTGTTGTCGATGAACTATATTGAAATTCGTCGGAGCAAAGACTTTGATCATGTCGATAAAGAAGAAAAGTTATATTGTCACTATCTTTATTATATTGCAGCACCGCGAGCCCGCCTCATTAAAAACCTTCTCCGGCCCCACTCGGTGCCCCGAAAAAGGAAAAGAGTGCGTCTGAAAACTCGCGGGCGTTTCAGTACATTGAAGTTTTACAAGGACTATATTTCGACTCTAAGCGTAGAAACGCCTAAGTTGCGCCACGTTCCAGGGGTTTGTCTCCTCCACCCCTGTCTTCTTGTCCTTTATCCTGTATGCTCCTCCTCCGATTACTTCCGTAACAATGTAAGGGCCAAGCCATGGTGACTCGAGTTTTTCATGACTTTTTTGCGTGAGCCGAAGAACTAGGTCTCCCACCTGAAAAGATCTTGGCCGCAAACGTCGACTGTGGTAATTCTTCAAGTCCTGTTGATATTTGGTTACCCGAGATAATACTTCATCTCGAGCCTCATCAAGTGCGTCGACGTCGTCTTCTAGCGCTCTTCTCGACGTTTCTTCATCATATTCAGCGACACGTGGAGAGTTGTGCTCTATCTCGATTCGTAGTACTGCCTCTGCTCCGTGAACCAGGAAAAACGGAGTTTCCTGCGTTGCTGTGTTTGGTGTTGTTCGGATGCTCCACAACACGCTTGGTAGTTCTTCTGGCCAGGTATGTCGAGCTTTTTCCAGTGGTCCTAACAAGCGCTTCTTGATGCCATTGCAGATGATGCCATTGGCTTTCTCGACTTGCCCATTGGTTTGAGGATGTGCAACTGACGCAAAGTTCAGCTTGATACCCACCTCTTCGCAATAATCTTTGAATTCATGGGATGTGAAGTTACTGCCGTTGTCTGTGATGATGCTGTGAGGCACTCCAAATCTGAAGACGAGGCCTTTTACGAATTTTACTGCGGATGCTCCATCTGGTGAATTTATCGGCTTCGCTTCTATCCACTTTGTAAACTTATCGACAGCTACTAGCATGTACTCCTTTCCTCCTGGCCAGGATTTGTGTAATTTACCCACCATATCAAGTCCCCATTGAGCAAAGGGCCATGACAATGGTATTGGTGCTAGCTCTGCTGCTGGAGAGTGAGGTTTTGCGGCAAACCTTTGACACGCGTCGCAAGTTCTTACTATGTCCTTGGCGTCCTCGATTGCTGTCAACCAGTAGAATCCTGCCCGAAAAACCTTGGCTGCGATAGCTCGACTACTTGCGTGGTGGCCACATATTCCTTCGTGTACATCCTTCAAAATTATTCTTCCTTCTTCGGGTGTGACGCATCTTTGCAAGACGCCTGAAATACTTCGCTTATGCAATTCTCCCTTGACCACCGTGAAAGCTTTGGAGCGTCGAATTACTCGCCTTGCCTCAACTGGATCGTCGGGTATTTCTTTCCTTAGGATGTATGATATGTACGGCTGCATCCACGGTATCTGTATCACCATGACCAGGTTCTGATCTTCTTCTTCGTCCTCTTGCTTTTCCTTGGTAGCCCCCGAGGGTTTCTTCTCCTTCTTTTTTGATTTTGTCGACTTAGTGGATCTCTCTGTTATCTCTTCCCAAAATACACCTGGCGGGACTGCAAGGTATTGCGACCCGATGTTTGCAAGAACGTCGGCTTCGTCGTTGCTCAATCTACTAATATGATTTACTTCGCATCCATCGAACAACTTCTCGAGCTCGTTGTACACCTCCTTGTATGCCATCATGCTATCATTGACTGCGTCACATTGGTTCATAACTTGCTGTGCTACCAACTGTGAGTCGCCAAAGATTTTTAGTCGAGTTGCACCGCAGGCTTTCGCCATCTTCATCCCGTGTATGAGAGCCTCATATTCTGCTTCATTGTTAGATGCGTTAGGGAACGTCATCCGAAGGATGTACTTCAACTTGTCGCCTTCAGGTGATATGAGTACTACTCCTGCGCCAGCCCCTTCTAGTCTCTTGGATCCATCAAAGTTCATGGTCCAGGTTCTCGATAAGTCTGGGGGTCCTGTGTTTTGCAATTCCATCCACTCTGCGATGAAGTCCGGCAGAACTTGCGACTTTATTGCTTTTCTTTTTTCATACGTGATGTCCCGAGGGGAAAGTTCTATTCCCCAAAGGGAGACACGACCCGTAGCTTCTGGGTTGTTCAATATATTTGACAAAGGAGCTTCATTGACCACTATGATCGGATGTGCCGAAAAATAGTGGCGCAATTTTCGTGCTGTCGTGAACACTCCATATGCTATCTTTTGGTACTGCGGATACCTTTGTTTTGAGGGCGATAAAACTTCGCTAACAAAGTATACTGGCCTCTGCACGCCGTGGAGCTTTCCTTCTTCTTCCCTTTCGACAACTAGCACCGTGCTCACCACTTGGGGCGTGGCTGCGATATACAGCAGGAGAGGTTCCCTTTCTTTTGGCGCCACCAAGATTGGTGGTGTCGAGATTGTACGCTTCAAATCCTCGAAAGCTCTGTCGGCTTCTTCGTTCCACTGGAATTTATCTCCTTGTTTTATCAAAGCGTAGAACGGCAGCGCTTTTTCTCCCAACCTTGCGACGAATCTGCTCAAAGCAGCAACTCGCCCAGTTAGCTGTTGTATTTCTTTCAACTTTGTTGGCTTCCTCATTGTTACGATAGCTTGTATTTTATCGGGATTTGCTTCAATCCCTCTTGCTGAGACTAGGAACCCCAGAAGTTCTCCTGCTGGGACGCCGAAAGAACACTTCGTCGGGTTCAGTTTGAGGCAGAACTTATCAAGGTTGTCGAAGGTTTCCTTGAGATCCTCGATCAGCGTTGCCCCCTTTTTTGATGTTATGACGACATCATCAATGTATACTTGCACATTCTTCCCAATCTGTGTTGCCAAACACTTCTGCATCATCCTCTGATATGTTGCTCCCGCATTTTTTAGACCAAAGGGCATTGTTCTGTAGCAAAACACGCCGTAAGGTGTAATAAACGTGGTCTTTACTTCATCTTCTTCTTTCAATCTGATCTGGTTATAACCAGAATATGCATCCAGGAAGGAAAGACGTTCACATCCAGCCGTGGAGTCGATAATTTGATCGATCCTCGGGAGGGGAAAGTGATCCTTTGGACAATGTTTATTGAGACACGTAAAGTCGACGCACATGCGAAGGACCTTAGTGTTTTTCTTCGGCACCAACACAGGATTTGCTACCCATGTGGCTTCTGTGAATATCTCTTTGATAAAACCAGCTTCTTGTAGTCGATTGATTTCTGACAGCATGGCTTTGCGGTTTGGTTCCGAAAAACGCCGCAAAGGTTGTTTGATTGGTCTCGCTAGTGGATCCAAGTTTAGGTGGTGCTCGGCAAGTTCCCTGGGTACTCCTGGCATGTCAGCTGGACACCATGCGAAGATTTTCCAGTGCTCACGGAGGAACTCGACGAGCGCGCTTTCCTATGCGATATCCATGTCGTTTGCGATAGATGTCGTCTTTTTTGGGTCTGTCGGGTGAATCTGCACCTCTTTTGAATTTTTCTCGCATTGAAAGTTGATTCTTTGTTTGGCCTTCCAACGCCTGGGCAAGACGTCGTAATCAGTCATGCTTTTTGACGCCAAGTACTCAGCTTGCATCCCGAAAGTTTCTGATAACCGGTGGAAATCCTTGTCGCACTTATCGGCTAAGGCAAAGCTTTCTTTGACTGTGATTGGTCCCTTTGGTCCAGGCATCCTCCACAACAAGTATGTATAATGTGGCACCGCCATAAATCTAGCGTATGCTGGTCGTCCCAACAAAGCGTGATATTGCGACGGAAAATCCACGACTTCAAACTCGAGCCTCTCGATTCTATAATTTTCTCGGGTCCCAAACTGAACGTCGAGATTGATCTTTCCCAATGGATAACTTGGTTTCTCCGGTGTGATGCCGTGGAACCTTGTGTCTGTTGGTTTCAAGTTTGCTAAGGATATGTTCATCTTCCTCAATGTATCTGCATACATAAGGTTCAAGCTGCTGCCGCCGTCTATGAACACTCGAGAGACATCAAATCCCGCGATAACTGCTGGCAAAATAAGTGCTGACTGCCCTGGTCGAGGAACTTGCTGCGGATGATCTGCTATTGTGAAGCCGATATCTTGTCCTGACCAATTAAGGTACTCAACTGTTGGTGGAGGCATTTTCTCTGCCATAAACACCTGTCGTGAAATTACTTTCTGAGCTCTATTGGACGGCCTTCCCTTCGAATCATCGACACTGCTCCATTGGAGTTAGGATCAACATAAGGTGGTGGTGCAAAGCTGCCGCTATTCTGAGCTGATGCTGATTGTCGTCTGTAATCGCGGAGGAGGCGGCAAGTGAATCTCGCTACGGGTTCTCGAGGATTTCTGTGCTGCCCGCGCATTAGCGTTCTCGCATACCGCAACATTGCTTGAAAATTTCGACAGTCTTTACGCAAGTGCCCTGACCGTCTTTTGCCGTTGTCGAGGAAAAAGTGCATCTGGCACGGTCCGTTCATCATCTCTTCAGGGGACACGAAAGGTCTTGGGAACCTAGGCCCGCTATTTTGCCTGTTGCGTGAATCATCCCTGTTATCACCTCGCTGTTCACTGCTTCTCTGGTAATCATCTCTGTTGCTTCCTCCTGTATTTGTCCGAAAACCTGCCGAAATTTGTCCTGGAGCGTCGTAGTTCTGGTATGTCCGAGGAAATCTTCGCCTCGGTTGATAGTTTCGACCACGGTCCTCCTCCGGCGACCTGTGTCGTTTGTTGTGGACAGCGTCTTCTCCATCTGCCCATTTATTTGCTATCTCCATTAACGCGGATACTGTCTTTGGATTGGTCCTTCCCAAGTCCTCGACAAAATCTCCACGCCTGACTCCTGCGACAAACGCATCTATTGCCCTCTCGTCAGATATATTTTCTGCCGAGTTTTTGATGATATTCCACCTTTGGATGTACTTTCTCATTGGCTCATCTGGCTTTTGTCGACATGCTCTCAACTCCTCTAACGACGCGGGTTTTTTGCACGTAGATCTGAAGTTCTTGACGAACACGTCCTCGAAACTTTCCCAGCTGTCGATGGATCCTGGAGCGAGTTTCTTTATCCACGATCGTGCGGCTCCACTCAAGTGTACCTGGATGCTTTGCATGGCTGTTGCCCTAGTTTCTCCTGTCAGCTTCACCGTCTCTAGATAGTCGACTAGCCAATCCTCTGGATCTTGAAGGCCGTCGAACTTCTTGAAATTATCGGGTAACTTGAATCCTGAGGGGACTCGAGTTTTTCGGACTCTCCTCGTGAAGCATGGTAAGCCGCACATATCTTCGTCGTTAAGTTCTGGGGATTGCCGATGATCCCTTCGCTTCGCCGCTCGTCGACTCTTGCTTGTGCTGCTGTGTCTCTTGCTCCACTTGGCCCTTCGTGTGCTGCCGTTGTTCTGCTGCAGGTCGTGGACTATTTTGCCTTGCCGCTCCTTCGGGAGGCGTTGATACAAACGCTGTCCCCATAGCTCCAACTCCTGCTACCGCCATATTGTACAGTGTTTCCCTTGGATCACCTGGAGGTGGTTTAGATGCAAGGATAAAAGCATGTGTCGCCATATACCCAGCCTCTGGTGTCTTAGGGATGATGTTTCCTCTTGTATCTATCGACATAAAAGACATGTCGAGGTTTTGGACCAAGTGCTCTCTTTCTGCTTCGGGTATGTGTTGCAGCCTTGATCTTGCTCTGTTCCGCGCCTCCCTATGGCTATCACCCGTAGTTCTAGATTGTCGACTTAAATCTGCCCTTCTCCTGCTGGATGCAGAAGCTGCCTCCTTCCTCCTGTTCAACTCAGCTGTCTGTTTTTCCAATTCCCTGGCAGCTCGTGCGAGCCTATATTGATATGCTTGCAATTCTTCTGGTGTGGCTGTGGTAGCCATTGGTTCTGTGCCGTTCATAGCTCTCGCAGCTCTGTCCCACGCTGCTTGTGAAAGTTGAACTCTATCTCGCGGCTCGGCCCGACGTATTTGTTGCCCGTGCCTTGTCGCAGATTGGAGGGATCGACGTATGGATTTCCCAGACTGTCGAAAGCCTCAGATGTCTCCTCTTGATCTTCAATGGCGCAAATCTGATGATACTTTGTACTCAGATCTACGTTGGGTTTGGTGACATCATCGTTGAGATTGATGAAGACCTTGCCCACTGTCAGAGATTTGTCAATGAAGTCGTAACTGTCGACATCGCTTGAGCCATCGCTTATATATGAGTCCGCAGATGACTCAAACGACATGTCGTTGAAGATCTTGGCGAGTTTCTCTCTTGCTCTGGTGCTGACGTAGTGTGTCGCCGAGGTTTCTTCTTCTCCTGACTCGATAGACGATGCATAGCTTGAAAAATCGGAATCGACCACCGACGATCCCGACGAAATCGGAATCTCGACACGATACGATCCTTCCTTCTCGACGCGAAAGTGAAACCTTCCGAACGTCATCTCCATGGGCTCCGCCAGATACGCATATGCATCCAAACGGGAGGGTGGGTGAGGAACAAAATCGACAAGACCAGCAGCGATCTGTTTACCTCGATCCATTGTGTTGCTTGCGGTTGATGATGTCGAAGATCTTGAGCGTGCCATCGAGATCAGCTCCTTACGCCTCTAGTTCCCACAGACGGCGCCAATTGACAAGGTATCAACTTGTCAATGCCTATGGATTGTAGGCTAGGGTTTAGTTGGAAGTAGAGGGTAAGTAGATCTCGAAGGTTTCAGCCGAAAAGTACTCGACGATTATGAAAACTAGGGTTTGCAGACAATGATTCGATTGATTCTTCGTCCCTCGACTCCCCCTTTATATAGGAGGTGGAGCCGAGGGATTCGTGCTATACAAGTTTACGTAGTCCGGACGGTTTCTAACTCATCCCGCCAGATTACAAATAACACTTCCTATTACAACTCTATCTTTTCCTTAAATACATCTTGGGCTCTCGAATCTTCTTATTCTTCGGGTAGTGGGCCTTCAGTAAACCCCGGGTACTATATTCGGCAGGCCCATTTGGGATGCCTATGTCACTTGGTGTATGAGATAGGTGTTCAAATTGCCATAGCGCCTCATTAAAATCACCCACTACAAGCCAAGGTAACGCAGAACTCCTCAAATTCTGGAGCTGGGACCACACAAGGTGTCGATTTTCAACTCTAGGCTCACCATAGATGCAAGTTAAATGCCATTCAGGTTCATTAGGTGACATACGGATGTAAGCATCAATATAATTCTTATTCATATCTTTTATATCAACTATTATACTCTCATGCCAAAAGAGGGCAAGCCCCCACTAAGACCGACACTATTGACTCCAGCAAACCCTCGAAGACCTAAACGATTCCTAAGGCGACGGACCTTATCTTTATTCTGTCTAGTTTCACATAAAAAAAAAACTAAGCTAGGACGCACAGACTGCGTGAGGGACACTAATTCATGAATTGTTGAGGTCCCTCCAGCCCCTCGACAATTCCAGCAGATACAACTCATTGCGCCTGACGAGACCACACATTTGGTCTCGTCAGGTTGCCGGTTGGCTTATGACCGGTGGAGGCGAGCTTCTTCCGTGTGTAGACAACGTCCACACCACCTTGTCCACTCCGCTCCTTGCCCTGCGCTTGCGTCCTTCCCTTTTTAGGTGTTCCACCCGTTTTCTTCTGTCCATGAGCTAGCCCCAAAGACAAGTCCAGCTGCTCACATTGCTCCTCTTGATCATCTGCATTCCTCTTCCCTAGCACAGAATCGGCCGGCTGCATGGTGGTATCGTTGACAGAACCAAATGACACCTGCAGACTGGAGAGTCCTTGAAGAGCACGGATCATGTCGCTTGGCCGAGGCCCCCGGCTCTGACTGGCTTGGGATATATTTGTCTGCTGGCGTACCTGATCATTTGCTTGCTGCAACTTTGCAAGCATATCCTCGGTCATCGTCACTTGGATATGACAGTTCTGTTCCCCAGCCTGTGTCTCATCCTCCTCCGGAAATTGGATGATGGGTTCCACCACCCCCTTGCCTTCTCTATTTACCTGTACAATTTCTCGACCTCCAAGCCTCTCCACCGATGTCACCTGCTCGTGTGTGTCCATCTGCATGGCCGCAACCTGCGCAGCCAGCCGAACTTCCTCCTCCTGCTCTGTTTTACCGTAGCCTACCTTGTTCCCATATGCATCAATAGCTCCAGGGACAATATCATCTGCCAGTGGCGGCATCTCATTGTCATCAGATTCTGATTCTTGGTGAACTTGTGTCCCGTTACCACTCCTCTTCCTACTGACCTCTCCATATTCCTGATCAAACACCTTGCGTGATTCTGCACTGCCAAAGCTTGAGAAGCTAAGTCCACGTCTTGCTGTCAGGTAGTCCTTAGGAGGGATCGTATAGCTGCGCTGCTCCACTTGTTTATATGGACTACATCTCAGTTCTATGAGATCATAGCCCAACGATGGCACACCAGGCTTCTTCTTTTCGCACACATCTGTTTGATGCCCCATGAACCCACGGTGAGAACAATAATAAGGGACTCTTTCATACTTCAACTTGAACACCTTCACCGTCCATGGTTTGCCTTTTATGCCTGTAGTAATCTGTGTTTGCAGCCTCTTATTATAAGGCAAGTTCACCCTTACCCTCAGAAATTCATGTTTCTTTAGCTTAGATTCAGGCACATCGACTTTAATCGTCTCTCCCAAACCATCACCATACCTTCTACCCCATACCTCGTTTTGCTTCTCAAAAGGCACATTATATATCCTAACCCACACGGCACCTTACCAAGCTTAATATCGGATGGCTGCATAGATTTATCAAAGTCCTTAATGATCAGAGCGTGCTTCTTGAAAATCCAGGGCCCTCCCTTCTTCACAAAATCATAGTCCCCTTTTGAGTGCAGAGTTATCATATAGTAGTTCTTCCCCTTCTCAGCATAATCAATGCGCGATCGCAGGTGCCAAACCTCCTCTGTGAATCGAGTAAACATCGCCTTGGTATTGGGCTTGAAATTTGCCATATACCTTGCTATAAGCTGCCATGTAGCCGGTGCTTCCTCCTCCTGCTTCACAGGTTCATCTTCGTCCTCGAATTCGAGATATACGTTGTCCTCAGTGTCCATCATGCCTCCAATTTGTGTTTCAGAACCCTGTGCAAATCCAGCTTCATCCCCTGCTTCACCCTCATCCCAATTCCCAGCATCCGCAACCTCTCTGTTTGCCTCCAGGAGCGCCCGCTGGCGGAGCAGCGAGGCCGTTCCAGCACCCCCGAGAGGCTTCGGGCGGGTAGGTCTCTCAACGAGACCCCCTTGTTCACCCCCACCCCTCGGCGGCGCCATCAGCAGCCCCGCTGGCTGCATCGCCTCGCGAGCACTTCCTACGCGTGATCCATCGCCTGCCCTCCTACCACGCCTCCCCTGCAATTCCTCCGCCCTTCCGTCCCGAGTCATCTCCTGGCGGCGATCTACACCGGAGATCGATCTTCCTGCCTTCGATTGCATCTCGCCAATGCCTCCACGAAGAGAAATTTCTGATTGAGGTTTGATCTAAAAAGATTTTTTTTTTGAGGATTCTATTATTTCGTTCCACGAAATTCCGTTTCCGTGTTGTCATTCCCTTTCCTTTTTGAGTGGACAAGTTAGGAACTTTTGACTCCACATTTATCCCTATTTAAAAAGTGGGGTACTCTTTTTAGGAGTTCCTACTGATGAAAGGTTTTTTAAATAAACATAAGGTCTTCTTAGCCTAGCTTTAAATTAATAAAACCATAATAGTAGAAAGTACATGGATGCTGAGAACACCTTACAACACATCAAAATTACAAGCAAATGACAAATATGATTAAACAACTTGCAACATCATGGTCCTCTTAAGCTCAACCCAGTGTCGTTGGAACTCAAGAGAAAACCGGCAGGTGTGGCTTGACATGGAAAACACCAGGAGGTCGAGCATCAACCACATCTAGTCCATCGTCAAAGAAGGCTCTTTGCCTCCTCACCCTAGCTCGAAGGGCGCCGAACTGTTGGTCGATGGAGACGCTCCCCTCAGACTAGATGCAAACTAATGTCAAGGACCGAGGGAGACAGTTCCAAGAAAGCAATGCCAAGCCAAACCCATCGAGAAGAACAACAACATACCAGATCGAACAGGTAGAAGATGAAGCTACTAGGAAAGATGGAGAAGAAACCGACACACCTCCAAACGCACATCAAACACCCACTCCCACCTCATCAAGCTTCCCAAGACCGCGCCTTCAGCAAGGGGAGCGATGCCACAGCCCTACTGCGGCCCAATCAAAGATTAGGTTTTCATCTGGGGAACTAGGAGGAGGTGGAAGGATAGTACCTTGATGACACCCCCAATAGGGAAGGCCTCTCCCATAGACGTCGTCGCCATCGTGGCCGGCACCACCGGCTAGGCATTTCTCTTGGTCGCATAGTTTCGCCAACATCTGGATCGATTCGGAACCAACAAGATGGGATACATCTTAGGAGAGGAGGGGCTGGCGACTTTCGGTCCGGCGCCAGCGACCACCAGGGGGCCCCCGAGCCAAGGCCAACACTCGTCGGCTTTGTGTCGTCCACACGGCTATAGAGGCCGGCCTGCACCCGGAAGCACCGCACCGTCCACACGGCTGTAGAGGCCTGCCTGCACACACAAGCACTGCTCGCCGTTGATGGCTCCTAAGTGCAGGAGATCAACTGTAGTACTTTTCAATAAGAAAGGTTGTCGAACCCACGAGGAGCTGAAGGTATTGGTTAGAAGAATCGACAAGAAAGCAGTAATAATAAAATAGCAGTTTTGGTGTTTTTAGGTGCATAGTTTGTAGTGAAAATAAAGTACAGAAAATAAATAGCAAATAAGTAAATGCTCTCGATGAGAGAAAAGCCCAATCCTCTATGCAGCAAGAGAACAAGCTCAAGTGTGTGTGCTTATATGAGACTAAAGTTCCTGAGGGCGACATGGGTTCACTAACATCTGAATTCTAAACAGCACGGTACATATTTTGTCAAGTTTAATTCAATTAGGGGCGGAGCCTAAGTTAGGTGCAACCATAGATATGTGCAAACACACCCCTTATGATGGGTCATAGAGCCATTTTCATGAGCAAGTATAGGAATCATTAAGACATGAATGTCTCACCATAGCCATAAGATCATTGGTCCCCAACTTAAAGCTCTGTAATGCAACTCATAGTATTGGAAAACGGTTTCTGTCAATCCGTCCCTTTCTACACTAATGCATTCCATTAAAGTGCAGCCCTATGAGCCCATATAGGTGAAGTAATATGCAGTCGACGTTCACATAAACCATCATAGAACAACATAAAAGATATAAAACTTGACCAAATACTCATTGCACATCATATAGAATCATAGCTAGATCATCCTATGCACCCAGGAACGTGGGAAACTACTCACAAATGTCAAACATGATATGACCAGAGGCATAATGATTACACCACAATCTGAATATATAATCTCCCCACCAAATAATGACAAAGTACTAATCACGAACACGCAATAGCACTAAAAACAAAATCTAGGGTTCAATTCAACACAAACTATGAGGGAGATGACGTCAATCTTGTAGATGGATATGGTGGTGATGATGGTGGTGATGGAGATGTTGATGGAGATGCCTCCTCCCAAGACAAGGAGGAGTGGGGATGTCGATGGCGTCGATTTCCCCTTCACCGGAGACACCGGTGCAACAGGATCTGCTCTCTTCCGGAGTAGGAGAGGACTTTTGCCTCCGCCGCCGCCTCAATAAATCTAGGGAAAAACATGTGATGAGGACATCTCTATCATTGATACAACTGTTGCACCTACCGCAACACATACTCATGCACGACCACCATTACAAGGACCTCTCATAAGAGCTCGTGCACGTCAACTTAATTATCGGGTACTTTTGTTTCTGAGAACTCTTCCTAATGTACATGAGAATATGATGTTGGTTAAATCAGATGTATTTATGTTACTCGGGAATGATGGACCTAGCAAGGATTAGAAGGACGCGCATTGGAGCATGATCGTGCATGGAGGAGAACACAAGTCTGTGAGGGTTGACGCTACTCATAATATGGGTGGAGATTTCATGAATTTGAAGCCAATATAATGTTCTCAAGAGGCTTGGGAGAATTCTACAAGTTACCCCATCATAAAATTCATCCAAGAGTTATTTTTGGTGCCGTGTCACCTTATTTTATGGGCTAGATCCATGTATTTTCGGATTAGGTATTTTAGAGGATTTTAAGAGGCCATATGAGTGGAGGAAGGCCCATTTAGGTGTATTTTTGGCCAACCCTAGCTGGTTGGATGGAAATCCCTTCACTTCCTCCATATATATCACTCTGTAGCCATCATTAGAACTTTGATTTTGATTAGACTAAAAGTTAGCCAATTGCTGCAACTCTAGTGTACTTGTTTTGAGGCCAACGCCCAGAACAAGACCGACTATTCAGAATCCCACCATTATCAATCAATTTTTCATCTTTATTCGCAATATTCTGATTGCATCTTTAGTTCTTACTTGTTATCAATTTCACGTAGAAATTAAGACCTTCTGGTTAGGCTGATCGTGCTCCCGCAAAATCAGTAATAACTCCCAGAGATTGTCCTAGCGATTGCATTGGCGCACGAGTTTTGCATGTGTAGTCGGATCGTCAAGCACGAACTCCACTAACAAATCGAACTATCTTCATCTCATCGAAAGATTGGACACCTTTGCCCTATTAATATGTCTTAGGTTTTTAGGCGAAACGGAGCTTCTGGTATAAAATGGGGGCCGAGACGATGCTCGAGTCGCAAACACACTAGGGTTGTGCGCCCTACATGTTTGGGCGCGCCACCTGGTGCCGTTTGGCCCTAGTGGCTCCCCTCGCGTGATTCTTTCGCCCATTGTCTATCTCCGGCTGAAAAGCTGATCATCTATTTTTTTCCTCGATTTTTAGCGATCCAGAAAGTCCTGAAACAAATAAAATACGAAAAAAGATGTTTTCTGCCTCCCAGGAATTGAATACCAATGAAGGGTACTTTGTAGGAAAGTTCCGGAAATCGACTAAAATGAATAAATAATGATGTATGATGGCAAATAACAATTAAAACTAATTATATATGTAGCAATAATGATGATGCAAAACGCACGTATCAACTCCCCGAAGCTTAAACCTTTGCTCGTTCTTGAGCAAATAAACGAATAGATCATATCATGCATCAATGAGCTTATGGTTGATAAAAGAAATACGAGCATTGTATCATCAACTTATACATATTTAATTATAATGAAATACTTATGAACAAACAATCATACAAACATGAACTTCATAATAGAAACTCTAGTAATTAACTCTTACCGTTTGAACAAGATCAACCATTGCATGTTTGGCAATTGAACAATGCTTCGTGTGTGTGTATAAATATAGATCACTTCTATGCTTAGCCTTTTACCAGCTTGTTCTTCTCTTATTCTGCCTTTGCACTGAAGATAAACTCTCATAGAGAAACTAGTTACAAGAAGAGCATGAAGTTTGATGTTTATCAAAGACTTTGCTTTTTTTCCTTTATATGATCAGTTAATAGTTTTGCCCCTTAGTAACTGGTATAATCTTTATTCATGGATCTTTCAATCATGTCATATGATTTACATCCACCTTTGTCTTTCACTTTCCATGTCTAACCGAATCCCCGGGTGCTGACCTTTTAATTCACAAACTTGTTGGAGCATATGTACAGAAATATCTATGACATCAGTTTACCCGTTGACTACCATGTAACACAAGAATACCTCATACTTCCTTGTCATCTCCTCTTCCTAACTATTTGTTCTCCAAGACCACATCTCCAACACACTTCAAGGTATTTTTATTTTTCTTATAATGCTTAGTATTGCTTGATGGATCTTTCCTTCGTTGCAAGATATACTTATAAAATTCTATACTTGTCCAACATGTTCAAGTTAATTAAGTTCAAGATAAGATGTGATTGAAATTTCTAAATATGAGGAACACATTTGCATGAGTGTTACCCAAAAAATCTCCATACAAAAGAATCATGGATGACACCATACGTCAAATTTCATTAAAAACCACTTGACCAAAGATGGATGATAATGCTCTAAGAGTTTTCCAAACTATAAGAGACTTGATACTACTAGATGAAAGCAAAACCGGACTAAGATGACGAACTAAAAACGATATGATAAACTAAAAAGCATAAAAGACTTGATATAACTCCCCCAAGCATGAGTGTTGATGTAGGTCTTATTTCTTCTTATTCACCGGATGCTTGGGTCGTTATGGTTTTGAAGATCTTCAATTATGCCCATTGATACGTCTCCAACGTATCTATAATTTCTGATGTTCCATGCTTGTTTTATGACAATACCTACATGTTTTGCTCACACTTTATAATGTTTTTATGCGTTTTCCGGAACTAACCTATTAACAAGATGCCACAGTGCCAGTTCCTGTTTTCTGCTGTTTCTAGTTCCAGAAAGGCCTTTTGGGCAATATTCTCGGAATTCGACGAAACAAAGACCCGGTATCTTATTTTTCCCGGAAGACCCCAAAATACCGAAGGAGAGTCGGAGGCGGGCCAGAGGGCCGCCACACCATAAGGAGGCGCAGCCCCAGGCCTGGCCGCGCCAGCCTATGGTGAGGAGGCCCCAGGCACCCTCCTGCGCCGCCTCTTCGCCTATAAGACCCCTTTCGACCTAAAAACGCGATACCAATTGACGAAGCTCCAGAAAGACTCCAAGGGCGCCGCCGCCATCGCGAAACTCCAATTCGGGGGACAGAATCTCTGTTCCGGCACGCCGCCGGGACAGGGAAGTGCCCCCGGAAGCCATCTCCATCAACGCCATCGCCTCCATCATGCTCCGTGAGTAGTTCCCCCATGGACTACGGGTTCTAGCTGTAGCTAGTTGGTACTCTCTCTCTCCCATGTACTTCAATACAATGATCTCATGAGCTGCCTTACATGATTGAGATCCATCTGATGTAATCGGTGTTGTGTTTGTTCGGATCCGATGGATGATACATTATGATTAGTCTATCTATAAAGTTTGTGAAGTTATTGTTGCTGCAATCTTGTTATGCTTAATGCTTGTCACTAGGGCCCGAGTGGCATGATCTTAGATTTAAGCTCTATAATTATTGCCTAGATTGTATCTACAAGTTGTTTGCACATATTGATGTCCGTAACCCGAGGCCCCAAAGTGACAGAAATTGGGACAACCGGAAGGGAAGGCTGTGATATGAGGATCACATGTTTTCACCAAGTGTTAATGCTTTGCTCCGGTGCTCTATTAAAAGGAGTACCTTAATAGCCAGTAGATTCCCTTGAGGCCCGGCTGCCACCAGCTGGTAGGACAAAAGATGTTGTACAAGTTTCTCATTGCGAGCACGTATGACTATATATGGAAAACATGCCTACATGATTAATAATCTTGATGTTCTATCTTAATGCTATTTCAATCCTATCAATTGCCCAACTGTAATTTGTTCACCCAACACTTGTCACTTGTTAATGGAGAGTTACCACTAGTGTAGATCGCTGGGAACCCCGGTCCATCTCTCATCATCATATACTCGTTCTATATGTCATTGGAAGTAGTATCAACTATTTTCTGGTGCCAGTGCCTCTGTGTTACTCCTACTGCTGTTGTGTTACTATTACTATTGCTCTCATATTACTTCTGCTTTCACATCACCCCTGTTACTAGTGCTTTTCCAGGTGCAGCTGAATTGACAACTCAGTTGTTAAGGCTTATAAGTATTCTTTACCTCCCCTTGTGTCGAGTCAATAAATTGGGTTTTACTTCCCGCGAAGACTGTTGCGATCCCCTATACTTGTGGGTTATCAAGACTATTTTCTGGCGCCGTTGCCGGCGAGGCATAGCTCTACTCATAAGTTCACCTGGGGAGTACACTCTACCTCTATCTCTGTTTTTATTTTATTTTATTTTATTTTGCTTAGTTTACTTTTGTTTAGTTTATTTGTGCTTAGTTTATTTCTGTCTTGTATTACTTTGCCTAGTTTGTTTTTGTTTTGTTTTATTTTTCTCATATACCCAAAAATCCATAAAAATTTGAAAACCTAAAAATTAAAAACTGTTGTTATGGAAGAACGCATAACCATGTTGGAGCTTATAGAATATTATAATAATTATAGAGAATCAAGAACGGGTAAAGTCATGAGTGTTGTGATAGAAAAATTAAATACAATTGCTAAAATCTTGCTTAAACGCCATGATATAAATTGTTGCTCTCAACAGGATACTAAACATCTGAAATTCCAATGTGGCTTTAGTGATCAAGTTTTAATTATGAACTACAATTGGAATAACTATATTCATCTTGGGTTCGAAGAAGTAGAACAATTTGTCATATTTATGGGAGCTTCTGAGATCGAATCCTTCATGGTTAAAAATTATGAAACGTGTGTTGTTTGTAAGGATATTAAAGATTATGTCTCTTATATTCTTAATTTTTGCATAGAAAGTTACAGTGATAATCCTTATATCATTGATTATAAAGAGAGACTCATTAATGCACAAGAATGCACTCACAATTTGCAGGAACCTGTGGAAGAAGAAATTGATGAACCTGAAAGCTCATTGGATGAAAAAGAGGAGGAAATTGATGAACCTGAAAGCTCATTGGATGAAAAAGAGGAGGAGAGTGATGAACAAAAGGAGGAAGAATGGATTAGCTACCCATGCCAACCTTCTAATGAGAGTAACTCTTTATCTCTTACACTATTTGATTGTCCTCCATGCTTACCGAAAGAGGTTGAATGTTATGTTCCTGTGGATTCTCTTGAAATAGTACCTATGAGTAAAACTTGTGAGAATAATTATGCTACTGTTATCTATGATAATTCATGCTATTTTGATAAATCTTATGATAATGCTTTGTTTGTGTCTGATGTCGAAATGCATGGTACTAAAGAGTTTTGTTTAGCAAATGTTTATGATAAAGCTCTAGATGATGGTCCTATGTTACTTGATAATATTAATTGCACTACTAATGAAAATGGGAATGGAGAGTTCTTGACTTTATGTAGGAGTCCCATATCTCTTGAGATTGATCAATCATCTTGTTATATAATTGATAAAAGTTGGTTTGAAAGTTTTAATCCCACTATTTTTTAGCTTGATAAAAAAATTGTGTTTGTAGATCATGAAAAGCATGCTTTATGTGATAGTTATATTGTTGAGTTTGCTCATGAAGCTACTGAAAATTATTATGAGAGAGGAAAATATGGTTGTAGAAATTTTCATGGTACTAAAACACCTCTCTATATGCTGAAAATTTTGAAGTTACTCTTGTTTTATCTTCTTATGCTTGTCACTTTGATCTTCATGAATTTATTTGTGTACAAGATTCCTATGCATAGGAAGTGGGTTAGACTTAAATATGTTTTGAATTTTCTTTTTGATGCTCTCCTTTGCTTCAACTTTTATTTCTTACGAGTGCATCATTAAAATTGTTGAGCTCATCTTAATGGCTATAAAGAAAGCACTTCTTGGGAGATAACCCATGTCTTTATTTTGCTAATGTTTTATTGTGTCTTGGAAGTTGTTACTACTGTAGCAACCTCTCCTTATCTTTATTTTATTGCAATGTTGTGCCAAGTGAAGTCTCTAATAGAAGGTTGATACTAGATTTGGATTTCTGCGCAGAAACAGATTTCTATCTGTCACGAATTTGGGCATGGTTCTCTGTAGGTAACTCAGAAAAATCTGCCAATTTACGTGCGTGTTCCTCAGATATGTACGCAACTTTCATTAGTTTTGAGTTTTCTGATTTGAGCAACGGAAGTACCTCTTAAAAATTCCTCTTTACTGGCTGTTTTGTTTTGGCAGATTCTGTCTCTGTTTTTTGCATTGTCTCTTGTGGACTTTAAGCAAGGCTTTCTAGACATGGAGAGCTGTAGCTAATGTTTTATTGAGTTCTTGCAATGTGTCACTATAGGACTAAAGTGGATTAAAGTTTTTTTGAGTACTAACCCCTTGAAGTTTATGAGAAGTTTGGTGTGAAGGAAGTTTTCAAGGGTCAAGAGAGGAGGATGATATATGATCAAGAAGAGTGAAAAGTCTAAGCTTGGGGATGCCCCCGTGGTTCATCCCTGCATATTTCAAGAAGACTCAAGCGTCTAAGCTTGGGGATGCCCAAGGCATCCCCTTCTTCATCAACAATTCATCAGGTTTCTTCTATTGAAACTATATTTTTATTCGGTCACATCTTATGTGCTTTACTTGGAGCGTCTGTGTGCTTTTATTTTCGTTTGTTTATGTTTGAATAAATTCGGATCCTAGCAATCCTTGTGTGGGAGAGAGACACGCTCCGCTTTTTCATATGAACACTTGTGTTCTTCGCTTTTATTTTTAATGTTCAATGACAAAAGTTGGAAGCTATTGCATTTATTGCTATTTGGTTGGAAACAGAAAATGCCTCATATTGTCTTGGATAATTTGATACTTGGCAATTGTTTTGAGCTCTCAAGTAGATCATGTTTAATCTCATGCATCATGTAGTTTGAACCTATTAGTGGAGAACTACCATAGAGCTTGTTGAAATTGGTTTGCATGATTGGTCTCTCTAAGGTCTAGATATTTTCTGGTAAAAGTGTTTGAGCAACAAGGAAGACAGTGTAGAGTATTATAATGCTTGCAATATGTTCTTATGTGAGTTTTGCTGTACCGGTTCATACTTGTGTTTGCTTCAAACAACCTTGCTAGCCTAATCCTTGTATTGAGAGGGAATACTTCTCGTGCATCCAAATTCTTGAGCCAAAAACTATGCCATTTGTGTCCACCATACCTACCTAGTACATGGTATTTTCTGCCATTCCAAGTAAATACTTCGTGTGCTACCTTTAAACAATTCAAAAGTTACTATCTCTTATTTGTGTCAATGTTTTATAGCTCATGAGGAAGTATGTGGTGTTTTATCTTTTAATCTTGTTGGGCAGCTTTCACCAATGGACTAGTGGCTTCATCCGCTTATCCAATAATTTTGCAAAAAGAGCCGGCAATGGGGTTCCCAGCCCCAATTAATCACAAATAGACACTCCTCCATGGTATGTGAAATGTTGGAAGGCACCCGAGGATTCGGTTAGCCATGGTTTGAGAAAGCAAAGGTGGGGAGGAGTGTCATCTAAATAAAACTAAAATAAATAGACACTCCTTCATGGTATGTGATTGTTGGAAGGCACCCGAGGATTCGGTTAGCCATGGCTTGTGAAAGCAAAGGTTGGAAGGAGTGTCACCCAAAAATAAAAATAAACTACATCATGGGAGCCGCTCTTCGAAAGTCTGTTTGGCAAGGGGGTTAGAGATCCCACTACCATTCGTTAACAATAACAAACACCTCTCAAAACTTTACATTTATACTCTCTATATGATTTCAAAACCTGAAAAGCTCTAGCACATGATTTTATCCCTGCTTCCCTCTGCGAAGGGCCTTTCTTCTACTTTATGTTGAGTCAGTTTACCTACTTCCTTCCATCTTAGAAGCAAACACTTCTGTCAACTGTGCATTGATTCTTACATACTTGCTTATTTGCACTCATCATATTACTTTGTGTTGACAATTATCCATGAGATATGCATGTTGAAAGTTGAAAGCAACTGCTGAAACTTATATCTTCCTTTGTGTTGCTTCGATGCCTTTACTTTGAATTTATTGCTTTATGAGTTAACTCTTATGCAAGACTTTTGATGCTTGTCTTGAAAGTACTATTCATGAAAAGTTTTACTATATGTTATCTATTTGTTAGCAACTATAGATCATTGCCTTGAGTCACTGCATTCATCGCATATGCTTTACAATAGTATGATCAAGGTTATGTAAGTAGCATGTCACTACAGAAATTATTCTTTTTATCATTTACCTACTCGAGGGCGAGTAGGAACTAAGCTTGGGGATGCTGATATGTCTCCAACGTATCTATAATTTCTGATGTTCCATGCTTGTTGTATGACAATACCTACATGTTTTGCTCACACTTTATAATGTTTTTATGCGTTTTTCGCAACTAACCTATTAACAAGATGAAGGAGATATGCCCTAGAGGCAATAATAAAGT
Organism: Lolium perenne; assembly: GCF_019359855.2. NCBI lineage: Eukaryota > Viridiplantae > Streptophyta > Magnoliopsida > Poales > Poaceae > Lolium > Lolium perenne. The sequence continues at coordinate 2,558,821 of NC_067250.2, read as the reverse complement.
GGTTATTATTTATATCTTTATGTTTATGATAAATGTTTATATATCATGCTAGAATTGTATTAACCGAAACATTAGTACATGTGTGATATGTAGACAAACAAGAAGTCCCTAGTATGCCTCTTAAACTAGCTTGTTGATTAATGGATGATTAGTTTCATAATCATGAACATTGGATGTTATTAATAACAAGGTTATGTCATTGTGTGAATGATGTAATGGACACACCCAATTAAGCGTAGCATAAGATCTCGTCATTAAGTTATTTGCTATAAGCTTTCGATACATAGTTACCTAGTCCTTATGACCATGAGATCATGTAAATCACTTATACCGGAAAGGTACTTTGATTACACCAAACACCACTGCGTAAATGGGTGGCTATAAAGGTGGGGTTAAGTATCCGGAAAGTATGAGTTGAGGCATATGGATCAACAGTGGGATTTGTCCATCCCGATGACGGATAGATATACTCTGGGCCCTCTCGGTGGAATGTCGTCTAATGTCTTGCAAGCATATGAATGAGTTCATAAGAGACCACATACCACGGTACGAGTAAAGAGTACTTGTCAGGAGACGAGGTTGAACAAGGTATAGAGTGATACCGAAGATCAAACCTCGGACAAGTAAAATATCGCGAGACAAAGGGAATTGGTAATATATGTGTATGGTTCATTCGATCACTAAAGTCATCGTTGAATATGTGGGAGCCATTATGGATCTCCAGATCCCGCTATTGGTTATTGGTCGGAGTGAGTACTCAACCATGTCCGCATAGTTCTCGAACCGTAGGGTGACACACTTAAAGTTGGATGTTGAAATGGTAGTTCTTGAATTATGGAATGAAGTTCGAATATTTGTTCGGAGTCCCGGATGAGATCCCGGACATCACGAGGAGTTCCGGAATGGTCCGGAGAATAAGATTCATATATAGGATGTCATTTTATGTGAAATAAAATGTCGCGGAAGGTTCTATGGAAGGTTCTAGAAGGTTCTAGAAAAGTCCGGAAGAAACCACCAAGGAAGGTGGAGTCCACAAGGGACTCCACCTCCATGGCCGGCCAGCCCTAGTGGGGGTGGAGTCCCAAGTGGACTCCACCATAGGGGGCCGGCCACCCCCCACATGGGAGGTGGGAATCCCACCTTTGGGTGGGAGTCCTAGTTGGGCTAGGTTTGCCCCCTCCTATGGAAGGTTTTGGTTTCGGGTCTTATTCGAAGACTTGGACACCAACACTTGGGATCCACCTATATAATGAGGGGCCAAGGGAGGGGGCCGGCCACCCCAAGACCATAGCTTGGCCGCCCCTTGAGTGGCCGGCCACCCCCTCCCAAACCCTAGCTTTGCTCCTCCACTTCATATTGTCCGGTTTGCTTAGCGAAGCTCCGCCGGACTTCTACACCGCCACCGACACCACGCCGTCGTGCTGTCGGATTCAAGAGGAGCTACTACTTCCGCTGCCCGCTGGAACGGGGAGGTGGACGTCGTCTTCATCAACAACCGAACGTGTGACCGAGTACGGAGGTGCTGCCCGTTCGTGGCGCCGGAACCGATCGTGATCAAGATCTTCTACGCGCTTTTGCAAGCGGCAAGTGATCGTCTACCGCAGCAACAAGAGCCTCATCTTGTAGGCTTTGGAATCTCTTCAAGGGTGAGACTCGATACCCCCTCGTTGCTACCGTCTTCTAGATTGCATCTTGGCTTGGATTGCGTGTTCGCGGTAGGAAAATTTTTGTTTTCTATGCAACGTTATCCTACAGTGGTATCGAGCCGTGTCTATGCATAGATGGTTGCACGAGTAGAACACAATGGTTTGTGGGCGTTGATGCTCTTGTTATCTTTAGTTTGAGTACTTTGCATCTTTATGGCATAGTGGGATGAAGCGGCTCGGACTAACTTTACATGACCGCGTTCATGAGACTTGTTCCTCGTTCGACATGCAACTTGTATTGCATAAGAGGCTTTGCGGGTGTCTGTCTCTCCTACTATAGTAAAGATTCAATTTACTCTTCTATTGAAAACATTAGTATCAACGTTGTGGTTCATGTTCGTAGGTAGATTAGATCTCTCTCAAAACCCTAAACCACGTAAAATATGCAAACCAAATTAGAGACGTCTAACTTGTTTTTGCAGGGTTTGGTGATGTGATATGGCCATGATATGATGATGAATATGTATGAGATGATCATTATTGTATTGTGGCAACCGGCAGGAGCCTTATGGTTGTCTTTAAATTTCATGTTGAGTAGTATTTCAAAGTAGTTGTAATAGTTGCTACATGGAGGACAAACATGAAGACGGTGCCATTGACCTTGGTGCTACGCCGACGATGATGGAGATCATGCCCGAAGATGATGGAGATCATATCCGTGCTTTGGAGATGAAGATCAAAGGCACAAGAACAAAAGGGCCATATCATATCACATATGAACTGCATGTGATGTTAATCCTTTTATGCATCTTATTTTGCTTAGATCGCGACGGTAGCATTATAAGATGATCCCTCACTAAAATCTCAAGATAATAAAGTGTTCATCCTTAGTAGCACCGTTATTAAGTCTTATCGTTTCAAGCATCTCGTGATGATCGGGTGTGATAGATTCGATAAGTACATACAACGGGTGCAAGACAGCTTTTGCACATGCGGATACTAAGGTGGCCTTGACGAGCCTAGCATGTACGAGACATGGTCTCGGAACACGTGATACCGAAAGGTAGAGCATGAATCATATGGTTGATATGATGAACACTATGAGTGTTCGCCATTGAAATCACACCTTTTCTCGTGATGATCGGGTTTAGGTGCGGTGGATTTGGTTCGTGTGATCACTAAGACAATGCGAGGGATATTGTTTTGAGTGGGAGTTCACCTAGGGTTTTAATTATGTTGAATTAAAATTTGAACTCAATTTGTCATAAACTTAGTCTAAACTATTGCAAATATATGTTGTAGAGATGGCGTCCTCAATCAATTTTAATCAGTTCCTAGAGAAAGAGAAACTTAAGAGCAACGGTAGCAACTTCACCGACTGGTTCCGTCATGTGAGGATCTTCCTCTCGGCGGAAATCTGCAATTTGTGCTTGATGCACCGCTAGGTGACCCTCCCGAGAAGATGAATCCGATGAAGTAAAAGCTGTTTACGCAACTCGGAAAACTCGGTACTCTCAAGTTCGGTGTGCCATCCTGTGCGATCGGAATCCGATCTTCAAAAACGTTTTGAGCACCATGATCCTCATGAGTTGATGAATGAGCTGAAAGCTATATTCGAGACTCATGCGGCAGTGGAATGCTATGAAGCATCGAAACATTTCTTCAGCTGTATGATGGAAGAAGGCAGCTCCGTTAGTGAGCACATGCTCGCCATGACCGGGCATGCGAAGAAACTCAGTGACTTGGGAATAGTGATTCCTAACAGATCCGGGATTAATCGTGTCCTTCAATCACTGCCACCAAGTTACAAGAACTTTGTGATGAACTACAATATGCAGAACATGAACAAGGAGTTACCTGAACTCTTTGGCATGCTAAAAGCTGCTGAGATTGAGATCAAGAAAGAGCACCAAGTGTTGATGGTCAACAAGACCACCAGTTTCAAGAAACAGGGCAAGTCTAAGGGAAAATTCAAGAAGGGTGGCAAGAAAGCTGCCACGCCTCCTATGAAACCTAAGACCGGCCCTAAGCCTGATGCTGAGTGCTATTACTGCAAGGAGACGGGACACTGGAAGCGTAATAGCTCCAACTATCTGGCTGATCTGAAGAGCGACCTTGTCAAGAAGAAGAAAGAAGGTATATCTGATATACATGTTATAGATGTTTATCTCACTAGTTCTCGTTCTAGTACTGGTATTTGATACTGGTTCGGTTGCTCATATTTGTAACTCAAACAGGAACTAAAGAATAAACGACAACCGCTGAAAGATGAAGTGTCGATGCGCGTTGGAAATTTATCCAAGGTCAATGTGATCGCAGTCGGGACACTTCCTCTACATCTACCTTCGGATTAGTTTTAAGCCTAAATAATTGTTATTATGTACTGCGTTGAGCATGAACATTATATCTGGATCTTGTTTAATGCAAGACGGTTATTCATTCAAGTCTGAGAATAATGGTTGTTCTATTTTTATGAATAATATCTTTTATGGTCGAGCACCACAAAAGAATGGCTTATTTCTGTTAGATCTCGATAGTAGTGATACACATATACATAACATTGATGCTAAGCGAATTAAACTAAATGATAATTCTACTTATATGTGGCACTGTCGTCTTGGTCATATTGGAGTGAAACGCATGAAGAAACTCCATACTGATGGATTACTTGAATCACTTGACTTTGAGTCACTTGATAGATGCGAAGCATGTCTAATGGGAAAAATGACAAAGACTCCATTCTCTGGTATGATGGAGCGAGCTACTGACTTATTGGAAATCATACATACCGATGTATGTGGACCAATGAGCGTAGCATCGCGCGGTGGTTATCGTTATGTTCTAACCTTCACAGATGATCTGAGTAGATATGGGTATATCTATTTCATGAAACATAAATCCGAAACTTTCGAGAAGTTTAAGGAATTTCAAAGTGAAGTAGAAAATCAACGTAACAAGAAGATCAAATTTCTACGATCTGATCGTGGAGGTGAATATCTGAGTTATGAGTTTGGCATGCATTTAAAGAAATGCGGAATACTTTCACAATTGACACCGCCGGGAACACCTCAACGAAACGGTGTGTCCGAACGTCGTAATCGAACTCTCTTAGATATGGTTCGTAGTATGATGTCTCTTACTGATTTGCCGTTATCATTTTGGAGTTATGCATTAGAGACAGCCGCATTCACTTTAAATAGAGCACCATCAAAATCCGTAGAAACGACACCGTATGAATTATGGTTTAATAAGTAACCTAAGCTGTCGTTCCTGAAAGTTTGGGGTTGCGAAGCCTATGTAAAGAAGTTACAACCGGACAAGCTAGAACCCAAAGCGGAGAAATGCGTCTTCATAGGTTATCCTAAGGAAACTATAGGATACACTTTCTATCACAGATCCGAAGGCAAAATCTTTGTTGCTAAGAACGGAACCTTTCTTGAGAAAGAATTTCTCACTAAAGAAGTGACTGGAAGAAAAGTAGAACTCGATGAGATTGATGAATCTATACTCGTTGATCGAGTAGCGCAAAGATCGAAGTTGTACTGTACCGCCTACACCGGCAACGAGAGGAAGCTAATGATAATGATCATGAAACTTCGAACGAGGAAACTATCGAACCTCGCAGATCGACAAGGGAACGTGCCACTCCTGATTGGTATGATCCTTGTCTAAATGTCATGATTGTGGATAACAATGATGAGGACCTGCGACGTATGAAGAAGCGATGATGAGCCCAGATTCCAACAAATGGCAAGAAGCCATGAAATCCGAAATGGGATCCATGTATGATAACAAAGTATGGACTTTGGTAGACTTACCTGATAGCCGAAAGGCTGTCGAAAATAAATGGATCTTCAAGAGAAAAACAGATGCTGATGGTAATATTATCTGTCTATAAAGCTCGACTTGTCGCAAAGGGTTTCCGACAAATTCAAGGAGTTGACTACGATGAGACTTTCTCACCTGTAGCGAAGCTGAAATCTGTGAGGATTTTGTTAGCAATAGCTGCATTTTTCGATTATGAGATTTGGCAGATGGATGTCAAAACGGCGTTCCTTAATGGAGACATTGAGGAAGAGTTGTATATGGTACAACCCAAAGGTTTTGTCGATCCTAAAAATGCTGACAAAGTATGCAAACTTCAGCGTTCAATCTATGGACTGAAGCAAGCATCGAGAAGTTGGAACCGACGCTTTGATAAGGTGATCAAAGACTTCGGGTTTATACAATGTCATGGAGAGGCCTGTATTTACAAGAAAGTGAGTGGGAGCTCTGTAGCATTCCTGATATTATATGTAGATGACATATTATTGATCGGGAATGATATAGAACTATTAAGCAGTGTTAAGGGTTATTTGAATAATAGTTTTTCAATGAAAGACCTTGGTGAAGCATCGTATATATTAGGCATCAAGATTTATAGAGATAGATCAAGACGTCTAATAGGGCTATCACAGAGTACATATCTCGGACAAGATTCTAAAGAAGTTTAGAATGGACGAAAGTAAGAAAGGGTTCTTACCTATGTTACCAGCAAGGTATTGAGTAAAACTCAAGGACCGGCTACGGCAGAAGAAAGAGAAAGGATGTGTAACATCCCCTATGCCTCGGCAGTAGGATCTATCATGTATGCCATGCTATGTACTAGACCGGATATAGCACATGCTGTTAGTTTGACTAGCAGATATCAAAGTGATCCAGGAATGGAACACTGGACAGCGGTCAAGAATATCCTGAAGTACTTGAAAAGAACTAAGGATATGTTTCTTTGTTATGGAGGTGACCAAGAGCTCGTTGTAAACGGTTACACCGATGCAAGTTGGAACACTGATCCTGATGACTCTAAGTCACAATCTGGGTACGTGTTTATATTGAATGGTGCCGCAGATGGCTGGGCAAGCTCGAAGCGATTGCACGGTGGCGAAGTCTTCAACAGAATCAGAGTACATAGCGGCTTCGAGGCTTCATCGTAAGCGGTATGGATGAAGAGGTTCATTGTAGAGCTCGGTGTGGTTCCGAGTGCATTGGACCCATTAATCATTTAATGTGATAACATGGGTGCCATCGCCAATGCACAAGAGCCAAGGTCACACAAGAGGCTGAAGCATATCAAGCTGCGTTACCACTCGATTCGCGAGTACATCGAAGATGGAGAAGTAAAGATTTGCAAAGTACACACTGATCTGAATGTAGCAGATCCGTTGACTAAAGCTCTCCCTAGGGCAAAGCATGACCAACACCAGAATGCCATGGGTGTTAGGTATATTACAATGTAATCTAGATTATTGACTCTAGTGCAAGTGGGAGATCAAGGAGAAAAGCCCAAGAGGCAATAATAAAGTGGTTATTATTTATATCTTTATGTTTATGATAAATGTTTATATATCATGCTAGAATTGTATTAACCGAAACATTAGTACATGTGTGATATGTAGACAAACAAGAAGTCCCTAGTATGCCTCTTAAACTAGCTTGTTGATTAATGGATGATTAGTTTCATAATCATGAACATTGGATGTTATTAATAACAAGGTTATGTCATTGTGTGAATGATGTAATGGACACACCCAATTAAGCGTAGCATAAGATCTCGTCATTAAGTTATTTGCTATAAGCTTTCGATACATAGTTACCTAGTCCTTATGACCATGAGATCATGTAAATCACTTATACCGGAAAGGTACTTTGATTACACCAAACACCACTGCGTAAATGGGTGGCTATAAAGGTGGGGTTAAGTATCCGGAAAGTATGAGTTGAGGCATATGGATCAACAAAGTGGGATTTGTCCATCCCGATGACGGATAGATATACTCTGGGCCCTCTCGGTGGAATGTCGTCTAATGTCTTGCAAGCATATGAATGAGTTCGTAAGAGTCCTCATACCACGGTACGGGTTCAGAGTACTTGTCAGAGACGAGGTTGAACAAGGTATAGAGTGATACCGAAGATCAAACCTCGGACAAGTAAAATATCGCGAGACAAAGGGAATTGGTAATATATGTGTATGGTTCATTCGATCACTAAAGTCATCGTTGAATATGTGGGAGCCATTATGGATCTCCAGATCCCGCTATTGGTTATTGGTCGGAGTGAGTACTCAACCATGTCCGCATAGTTCTCGAACCGTAGGGTGACACACTTAAAGTTGGATGTTGAAATGGTAGTTCTTGAATTATGGAATGAAGTTCGAATATTTGTTCGGAGTCCCGGATGAGATCCCGGACATCACGAGGAGTTCCGGAATGGTCCGGAGAATAAGATTCATATATAGGATGTCATTTTATGTGAAATAAAATGTCGCGGAAGGTTCTATGGAAGGTTCTAGAAGGTTCTAGAAAAGTCCGGAAGAAACCACCAAGGAAGGTGGAGTCCACAAGGGACTCCACCTCCATGGCCGGCCAGCCCTAGTGGGGGTGGAGTCCCAAGTGGACTCCACCAAAGGGGGACCGCCACCCCCCACATGGGATTTCGGAATCCAACCTTTGGGTGTGAGTCCTATTTGGGCTAGGTTTGCCCCCTCCTATGGAAGGTTTTGGTTTCGGGTCTTATTCGAAGACTTGGACACCAACACTTGGGATCCACCTATATAATGAGGGGCCAAGGGAGGGGGCCGGCCACCCCAAGACCATAGCTTGGCCGCCCCCCTTGAGTGGCCGGCCACCCCCTCCCAAACCCTAGCTTTGCTCCTCCACTTCATATTGTCCGGTTTGCTTAGCGAAGCTCCGCCGGACTTCTACACCGCCACCGACACCACGCCGTCGTGCTGTCGGATTCAAGAGGAGCTACTACTTCCGCTGCCCGCTGGAACGGGGAGGTGGACGTCGTCTTCATCAACAACCGAACGTGTGACCGAGTACGGAGGTGCTGCCCGTTCGTGGCGCCGGAACCGATCGTGATCAAGATCTTCTACGCGCTTTTGCAAGCGGCAAGTGATCGTCTACCGCAGCAACAAGAGCCTCATCTTGTAGGCTTTGGAATCTCTTCAAGGGTGAGACTCGATACCCCCTCGTTGCTACCGTCTTCTAGATTGCATCTTGGCTTGGATTGCGTGTTCGCGGTAGGAAAATTTTTGTTTTCTATGCAACGTTATCCTACACAAGATGCCACAGTGCCAGTTACTGTTTTCTGCTGTTTCTGGTTCCAGAAAGGCCTTTCGGGCAATATTCTCGGAATTCGACGAAACAAAGACCCAGTATCTTATTTTTCCCGGAAGACCCCAGAATACCGAAGGAGAGTCGGAGGCGGGCCAGAGGGCCGCCACACCATAAGGCGGCACGGCCCCAGGCCTGGCCGCGCCAGCCTATGGTGAGGAGGCCCCAGGCACCCTCCTGCGCTGCCTCTTCGCCTATAAGACCCCTTTCGACCTAAAAACGCGATACCAATTGACGAAACTCCAGAAAGACTCCAGGGGCGCCACCGCCATCGCGAAACTCCAATTCGGGGGATAGAATCTCTGTTCCGGCACGCCGCTGGGACGGGGACGTGCCCCCGGAAGCCATCTCCATCAACGCCATCGCCTCCATCATGCTCTGTGAGTAGTTCCCCCATGGACTACGGGTTCTAGCTGTAGCTAGTTGGTACTCTCTCTCCCATGTACTTCAATACAATGATCTCATGAGCTGCCTTACATGATTGAGATCCATCTGATGTAATCGGTGTTGTGTTTGTTGGGATCCGATGGATGATACATTATGATTAGTCTATCTATAAAGTTTGTGAAGTTATTGTTGCTGCAATCTTGTTATGCTTAATGCTTGTCACTAGGGCCCGAGTGGCATGATCTTAGATTTAAGCTCTATAATTATTGCTTAGATTGTATCTACAAGTTGTTTGCACATATTGCTGTCCGGAACCCGAGGCCCCAAAGTGACAGAAATTGGGACAACCGGAGGGGAAGGCTGTGATATGAGGATCACATGTTTTCACCAAGTGTTAATGCTTTGCTCCGGTGCTCTATTAAAAGGAGTACCTTAATAGCCAGTAGATTCCCTTGAGGCCTGGCTGCCACCGGCTGGTAGGACAAAAGATGTTGTACAAGTTTCTCATTGCGAGCACGTATGACTATATATGGAAAACATGCCTACATGATTAATAATCTTGATGTTCTATCTTAATGCTATTTCAATCCTATCAATTGCCCAACTGTAATTTGTTCACCCAACACTTGTCACTTGTTAATGGAGAGTTACCACTAGTGTAGATCGCTGGGAACCCCGGTCCATCTCTCATCATCATATACTCGTTCTATATGTCATTGGAAGTAGTATCAACTATTTTCTGGTGCCATTGCCTCTGTGTTACTCCTACTGCCACTGTGTTACTGTTACTATTGCTCTCATATTACTGCTGCTTTCACATCACCCCTGTTACTACTGCTTTTCCAGGTGCAGCTGAATTGACAACTCAGTTGTTAAGGCTTATAAGTATTCTTTACCTCCCCTTGTGTCGAATCAATAAATTGGGTTTTACTTCCCGCAAAGACTGTTGCGATCCCCTATACTTGTGGGTTATCACCCATCATGAGCTTACAAGCTTGATGAAGTTGCACAGAACTCCTTGCCATGTCTTCCCACAGCTTCCATCCGATCATCCCCTTGCTAGGCTTCCACTCCGGCGCTGATCCGATCATCCTTTTGGGGATGTGTTGATCCCACTCTCCTAAAAGATCCTTAGATGGGACCTTTGCGATTTCCCTGTGATATAGATTGATAACAAGATGCTTGAAGATAAAGAGTGTTTAGGGACTCCTCCACCAGTGCTTATGCGAGCGGTGAGCTTCATCTTTTGAGGATAAGGCACAACTCTCGCGGCAACAACTGGTATAATAGGTCCCGAGAGCTTCCCCTTCTCTTCAGCGTTGGTGACTAGTGTTATCCTCATCGTCTTCTTCTTCCTTCTGCTCATCCTCTTCCTCTTCCTCTTCCTCTTCCTCTTCATCTTCATCTTCATCTTCGGAGGGATCCCTCCTCCTTCTCCTCCTCCACATGGATGTAGGGCTGAGGCCATCGAGCACATCATAATCATCTTGCATGGAGGAGCATTGGTATGAGTCTCCCAAAGACATAGCTAAGGCTTTGGTGGAGACAAATCTGAAAGACAGGGAAGAAAATAATGTTCGCTCGAAAAAGACTCGATGCGAGATTAGATCGGCAGAGGGGGTATATATTGATGGTTTTTTTTTGGTAAAACAAAGAGTTTGAGTTGAAAACGAGGCGAAGGAAGTCCGAGGTGGAACAACCTCAGGTGGCGTGCCCAACAAGTTAGGGCGCGCCACCTGGGCTCTTTCGCCCCTCATGACTCCATTTCGCACAAATATTTCACGAAACTTCCTTATTTTGCAAAAAAAAAGTAAATATACTAAAATATTAAAAGACTCTGATATTGCTACGTACCAGATCTCGACTTTTATTGGTTTCAGGTGTCTGACAGAGGGAAATTCTCGGTGATGATAGCTTCTGGAGTCCGAAGATGTAATTCTTCCACCTTCCCTATGAACTTTTCTCCTGCAATATAATGTTTAAGACGTTGTCCATTAACAACATGAGGTTTACCTTTGTAATCTCCATGGAGACAGATGGCTCCGGAGTGGTACACCTCCTGCACAACCAATGGATCTTGCCATCTCGATGCTAGTTTTCTTGCAGAGAACTTGAAACGAGAGTTGAACAATAACAATTGGTCTCCTACTTTGAATTCCTTCCTCTTTATCTTTTTGTCATCCCAAATTTTAACTTTTTCTTTAAACAGTCTAGCAATTTCATAAGCTTCATTTCTCTATTCATCTAATAGGTTTATGTCTAGGATTCTCTTCTATCTCGCAGTTTTAAAATCAAAGTTAAGCTCCTTTATGGCCTACCTAGCTTTGTGTTCTAACTCTATAGGTAAATGACATGCTTTTCCATAGACCATTCTATAAGAAGACATTCCCATAGGATTTTTAAAAGCAGTTATATAAGCCCAAAATGCTTCATTGATTTTAGTTGGCAAATCAGATCTAAACTTATTAATTGCTTGTTCCAATATAAGATTTAATTCCGTGTTGCTCAATTCAACTTGACCACTAGTTTGTGGGTGAAGATACTCCTCTATGATTAACACTATATTTAGCCAAGATTTTTCTAAAAACTTGATGAATAAAGTGAGAACCACCATCAATAATTAAAAATCTAGTTACTCCAAGCCTGGGAAGAATGATGTCCTTCAGCATCTTGATTGCAGTAGCATGGTCAGTACTCTTTGTCGGAATTGCTTCCACCCACTTAGTAACATAATCCACTGTAACCAAAATTTGAGTATGCTGCGATTTGGAGGCACAAAATGACCCCATAAAATCAAATCCCCACACATCAAATCATTCAAGAGGCAGTGTATAATTCATAGGCATTTCACTTCTCTTACCAATGTTTCCAACGCATTGAAATTTATCACAAGCTTTAACATAAGTAGCACAATCTTTAAATAAAGTAGGCCAATAAAAACCAGATTGCAATACTTTTGCAGCTGTGCGGTCTCCCGCGTGGTGGCCTCTGATACGTCTCCAACGTATTTATAATTTCTGATGTTCCATGCAAGTTTTATGACAATACCTACATGTTTTGCTCACACTTTATAATGATTTTATGCATTTTCCAGAACTAACCTATTAACAAGATGCCGAAGCGCCAGTTCATGTTTTCTGCTGTTTTTGGTTTCAGAAATCTTACACAGGAAATATTATCGGAATTGAACGAAACAAAAGCCCACGATCTTATATTTCACGGAGGGTTCCAGAACACCGAAGGAGAGTCGGAGGCGGCCAGCAGGGGGCCCAAACCACAGGGCGGCGCGGCCAGGCCCCCATGCGCGCCAGCCTATGGGGAGGCCACCCCCTGGCTCCACCGACATCGCCCCTTCGCCTATAAAAAGCTCTTTCTCCGAAAACCCTATAACGATCGATGATATTCCACGAAGAGTTCCGTAACCGCCGCCATCGTGAAGACAAGTTTCAGGGGACAGAATCTCTGTTCCGGCACGCCGCCGGGACGGGGAATTGCCCCCGGAGTCATCTCCATCGACACCACCGCCATCTTCATCGCCATTGTTGTCTCCCATGATGAGGAGGGAGTAGTTCTCCCCCGAGGCTGAGGGCTCTACCGGTAGCTATGTGGTTCATCTCTCTCCCATGTGATCTTTATGTGATCATGAGCTTTGTATCACTATTAATCTATGTGCTACTCTAGTGATGTTATTAAAGTAGTCTATTCCTCCTCCATGATGTAAAGTTGACAGTGTGTGCATCATGTAGTACTTGGCATAGGTTATGATTGTAATCTCTTGTAGATTATGAAGTTAACTATTACTATGATTTTATTGATGTGATCTATTCCCCCTTTCATAGCTATTGTTGACAGTGTGTATGCTATGTTAGTACTCGGTCTAAATTGCAACGGTCTATTATGCACTCTAGAGGTTACTTTAATATGAACTCCGGATGTTGTGGAGCTTGTTTACTCCGGCTTGAGGTGTGCTTTTGTAGCCCTACACAATGAATGGTGTTTGTTATCCAACAAGAGAGTGTTTGAAAGTAGCATTTATTTATTCACTTATGTGATAATTGTTGAGAGTGTCCACTAGTGAAAGTATGATCCCTAGGCCTTATTTCTAAGCATTGAAACACCGTTTCCAACAAGTTCTGCTACATGTTTGCTTGCTGCCATTTTTATTGCAGATTGCAATTACTACTTATAATCATCCATATTACTTGTATTTCGATCACTATCTCTTCGCCGAACTAGTGCACCTATACATCTGCAAGTGTATTAGGTGTGTTGGGGACACAAGAGACTTCTTGTATCTTAATTGCAGGGTTGCTTGAGAGGGATATCTTTGACCTCTACATCACTGAGTTTGATAAACCTTGGGTGATTCACTTAAGGGAAACTTGCTGCTGTTCTACAAACCTCTGCTCTTGGAGGCCCAACACTGTCTACAGGAATAGAAGCGTGCGTAGACATCAGCCTCCATAAGATTTGTCATGGCAGTCTTTTATAATGCTCTGTTGTTCAAACTCAAGTACACATCATCTAATAATACCATCAACACCTTTTTTATAAAGAAAAGGATCATCCCAAAAGTAATGTCTAAGATCCATAGTTTTAAATAGCCGGCTATAGCTCCGCTATAGCCCGGCTATAGCCTTTCGAGCAAGGCGTGGCTAAAGGCATTCGCGTGTTAAAAGGTGGCTATAGCGGGCTATAGCCTTTTTTGGAGGTCGCGGCTGTATCCTATAGCCCGCTATTTAAAACTATGAAGATCATAGAAGAATTTCTTTCATTATTGATAGGTAAAATGAGGTGGCATAACTTTTTCCCAACAATAAAATTTGCATAATCAGTGAACTATGGTGAAGCTACTCTTACACTAGACACATTAATATTTGCAAGTTGTTCATTAGCAAAGCTATCATTAATAGGGATCATCCGGAATGTCTTCCATTCTAGACAAATGATCAGCTAAAGGATTATCCTCACCCTTTCTGTCAACAATATATAAATCAAATTCTTGTAATAATAAAACCCATCCAATAAACCTAGATTTAGCATCTTTCTTATTCATAAGATATTTAGTAGTCGAATGATCACAAGCAAAGATCACATCTAAAAATTTGTTTTCAGTTGTACCATAATTTCTTTAGGCGCCATCAAGAGTCTTACGAGCATAATATATAACATTAAGTTTCTTATCAACTCTTTGACCCAACACAACACCTACCGCATAATCACTTGCATCACACATAATTTCAATAGGTAAATTCCAATCAGGTGGTTGAATTATATGAGCACTAATTAAAGCATTCTTTAAAACATTAAAAGACTCCACACAATCATCATTACAAGAAAATAAAGCATCCTTTTGCAAAATATTAGTAAGAGGTTTCGATATTTTAGAAAAGTCCGTGAACTAGTAGATGAGAACAGCCCGTACTACGCAGAAAACTAGATCCGTCGTGTCTAACTAGCCGAGAATAGCCACACTGAACGAGCGAAATCCCACATCGGTCAGTCAAGCAAAACGCAACTGAATCAAATAAACTAACAGGATTGTGAACAAGCGATGTAGAAGAACTCGCCAGAACTATGAAGCCCATACTCTCCTTTCCTGAATTGCTCTACCAACAACTGGCCTAGCCTAAGAATCGTCGATTCACGAAGGCACGACGCCAAATCTCGTCGATGACTCGCCCACTAAGTTTGTTTGGGCTCAGTATGGATGATCCGAGGAGGCACGGCCCCGAATCGACCTGCACCAACGGGAACCACCGCACCCGAATCGTCGACCCACGGAGCCGCTCCTTCGAAACTCCTCCGCAGCTGCTCGCAACAACCTGGGGGTCTGAGCCGTGGTTTCCGGTTGCACAAATCGACGCTGGCAAAGCTAAATCAAGGGTGGAGGACGGGAGGGAGGAGGAGAGGAGGGGAATGAAGCGAGAGAGACAAGGATGATTACGAACTGGAAGGCGAAAAAGGAAAGAATATGATGTCGTTGGTTTGTCCGGTAGTGCCACTTGTTTGAGACCGTCCGATCAGAATCAGACGCGCGAGACGACGAGCACTCTGTAAGACAAGGGAGTGCCCCTGCAAGAATTAAAATGGATTTCCACACAATGTACTGTAAATACTTGCAAAAAAGGAAAATAAAAAGGAAAGAAGAAGAATCTACAAAAGAGAATGATATGCAAATGATGATTTTTTGAATAAAAAACGGCAAAGAGTGGTATCTTCGTGGTCCTAGACTCCTAGTCGACTAATCGCTTAAACAAAACCGGTGTTTGTCCGTGCTAGGCACTAACGGATGCATCGGTGATCGGTCGTAGTCATCGCCGGCCGTGTCACGATCAAAGCTCGGCTCAGCTACAAACAGCGCGACGGCCCGATCCGGCTAGTTTTTGCGTAAGCACAGTTAACATCGATTGCCGCTGTCTGTCCGGCCGCGTGCCATGCAGTCGCGCCGGCAGCATGCCGCCGCCATCCTCTCCGTCATGGTGCTCCTCTTCTTCGTCTGTATCATCCCGGCCGGCCTGATCACGTGCGTGTCGCAGCGCCGGCTGCCTCCCGCCGTCAGTGGTGGGAGTACAACCACCGTCAGCTCCGGCCGCCAATCGCCACTGCCGGAGGCCGTGCTGCTTCCGGAGTGGCAGGTCCTCGTCCTGCTAAGACGATCCAACAACTCAACTACTGATGCACCGGGGGCCGGGAACGGTACCTGCGTGTTCCGGGGCGGGGTGTCATCTCCGGCACGATCACTGGGGTCGCTGCCGGCGTCCGGACGCCACGCTTACACCTGCATCATTCCCGAGCCGGTGAGGGTTCACTACCACCACGATGCACCTGCGCCGCTCCTGGTCTTCGCCGCCTCGACGGTCATCACCGCCGGCGATGGCGCCTTGCCGGGGATGCTGAAGTGGAGCGACCGCATCGTGTACGAGTCCGCCGTGATCGACGGCGGCGACGTGCTGGTCTTCGCCAAGGGCGTCAACACACGGAAGAAAGTCAACCGCGCGGCTGAAGATATCCGGTGCCTGTACTACCATGGCGACGCAGCTAACGCCGTCGCCTCGCTCCCGGCCACCACGTCGGCCCAGCAGGTCTTCCGGTGCCCGCCGCCTCCACCAGCGACGATGACGACTCATGCGGAGCTCCGCGTGACGCTCGTGGTAGCCGGCGAGGAGGAGCCCATCCCCTCGCTTGCAACGTATGACCCGCCACGCCATCACGCCTCAGCGGCGCCGGGGAAGAAGAAGAAGAGGCTGATTTGCGCGTGCACCATGATCCGCGACATGGCCAAGTTCCTGCGCGAGTGGGTAGTCTACCACGCGGCGGTGGGCGTGGACCGGTTCTACGTCTACGACAACGGAAGCGAGGACGACCTGGCAGACGAGGTGCGCCAGCTCACCTCCGCCGGGTTCGACATCTCCACCGAGATCTGGCCATGGCCCAAGACCCAAGAAGCTGCACTATCCCACGGCGCGGCGGTCCATCGCGACGCATGCGAGTGGATGGTGTTCATCGACGCCGACGAGTTCATCTTCTCCCCGCACTGGGCTCGGTCGGAGAGCCCGGCGAAACCGATGCTCCGGTCAGTGGTAGCATCGGTGAAGCAAGACGTCGGGCAAGTGTCGCTATGGTGCGCCGACTTCGGCCCGTCGGGGCGAACGGCGCATCCGGTGGAGGGGGTCACACAGGGCTACACATGCCGGAGGAAGACGATGGAGCGGCGCAAGTCGTTCGTCCGGCTCACGGCGGTGGACCGGTCGCTGGTGAACTCCATCCACACTTTCACGCTTAAGCCTGGGTTCCAGGCCGGGTGGAACACTCGAGTTCGGGTGAACCACTACAAGTACCAAGCCTGGGAAGAGTTCAAGGTCAAGTTCCACCGCCGGGCGCCGACGTACACCGCCGACTGGACGGAGAAGGTGGAGCTCGGGTCCAATGACCGGACCCCTGGTCTAGGGTTTGAGCCGATCGAACCGACCGGTTGGCCGCAAAAGTTTTGCGACGTGAACGACACTCTCCTCAGGGATGTGACTCGGAGATGGTTCGGTGTTGGGTTTGGAAACAATTTGGCTCACCCACAGACAACCAGTACATATCCTGGCTCATAAAATATTTTCATCACAAGTGACAATGGTCAAGGTTATGTACAAAAGCAACTAGTCAAGTGTCATCACAAGGTATAGGTACTTTTACTTCGAGAACCCACAGGAAATATGCACGACCTTGTATTGATGAGCTTAAAGGGTAGTGTTAATATACCAATAGTTTTGAGTAGAATTATGTTATCGAATTTTAGTTGTAACTCATGTTCCAATTCACTATTAGCACGGATCACAAAGCAAATCTAATGGTTTAGAGTTATTTTCGTAGTTGCAACCCCAATTGCAACTGAAAAAATTTCAGTTGCCACCCCACCCCATTACAACTGAATTTTTTTTTATTGCAACCCAACTTGAAACTCAAGTGCACGATAGTACAAATCTAATGTTACAGAAGCACTAGCTTAAAATGCAACCAATTGCACTTTTCTCAACAACAACAACAACTCATAGTTCTGGCACATGGATAGCAAGCTTTCACGTGGCTCTTTCCATGGCTAGTTTTTTGGTGATACTTCAGTCCTTCAGATCTCTCTTTACGGACTCCTCCCATGTCAAGTGTGGTCTACCCCGTCCTCTCTTGATATTATCAGCACGCTTTACCCGTCCACTATGCACTGGAAATTCTAGAGGCCTGCGCTGAATATGCCCAAACCATCTTAGACGATGTTGAACAAGTTTCTCTGCAATCGGTGCTACCCCAACTCTATCTCGTATATCATCATTCCGGACTCGGTCCTTCCTCGTGTGGCCACACATCCATCTCAACATGCCCATCTCCGACACACCTAACTGTTGAACATGCCGCCTTTTAGTCGGCCAACACTCAGCGCCATACAACATTGCGGGTCGAACCGACGTCCTATAGAACTTTCCTTTTAGCTTTTGTGGCACTCTCTTATCACAAAGAATGCCAGAAGCTTAGCGCCACTTCATCCATCCGGCTTTGATCCGGTGGTTCACATCTTCATCAATATCTTCATCATTGTGCAAGATTGACCCAAAGTATCGAAAGGTGTCCTTCTGAGGCACCACCTGCCCATCCAGGCTAACCTCCTCCTACTCGTGCCTAGTAGTACTAAAACCACACATCATGTATTCAGTTTTAGTTCTACTAAGTTTAAAACCTTTCGATTCCAGGATTTGTCTCCAAAGTTCTAACTTCCTATTAACCCCCGTTCGACTATCATCGATTAGGACCACATCATCCGCAAAGAGCATACACCATGGGATATCTCCTTGTATATCCCTTGTGACCTCGTCCATCACCTAATCAAATAGATAAGGGCTCAAAGCTGACCTC
The DNA here is from genome assembly GCF_019359855.2 of Lolium perenne. Classification (NCBI taxonomy): domain Eukaryota; kingdom Viridiplantae; phylum Streptophyta; class Magnoliopsida; order Poales; family Poaceae; genus Lolium; species Lolium perenne. The sequence goes on along the minus strand of NC_067250.2, from coordinate 2,540,238 downwards.
TGGTGTAGTTCTATTTTAATCGGGAAGTCATCGGTATCGCTATCTCTTGTTCGAACACTTGTCACAATATTATCGTACATGTCCTTGATGAGGGTAATGTACTTTACTGAGACTTTGTGTTTCTCCAAGGCCCACCACATGACGTGTCGCGGTATCTTATCGTAGGCCTTCTCAAAGTCAATGAACACCATATGCAGGTCCTTCTTTTGCTCCTTGTATCTCTCCATGAGTTGTCGTACCAAGAAGATGGCTTCCATGGTCGACCTCCCAGGCATGAAACCAAACTGTTTTTTGGTCACGCTTATCATTCGTCATAAACGGTGCTCAATGACTCTCTCTCATAGCTTCATTGTATGGCTCATAAGCTTAATTCCACGGTACTTAGTACAACTCTGAACATCCCCTTTATTTCTGAAGATTGGTACTAATATACTGCATCTCCATTCTTCTAGCATCTTGTTTGCCCGAAAAATGGACTTGAAGAGCTTAGTTAGCCATACTATCGCTATGTCTCCGAGGCCTCTCCACACCTCAATGGGGATACCATCAGGGCCCATTGCCTTGCCTCCATGCATCCTTCTCAACGCCTCCTTGACCTCAGACTCCTGGATTCATCGCACAAAACGTCTACTGGTATCATCAAATGAGTTGTCTAGTTCAACGGTAGAGCTCTTAGTCTCCCCATTGAACAACTCGTCGAAGTACTCCCGCCATCTATGCTTAATCTCCTTGTCCTTCACCAGGAGTTGGTCTGTTCCATCCTTGATGCATTTGACTTGGTCAACATCCCTCGTCTTCCTCTCTCGGATCTTGGCCATCCTATAGATGTACTTTTCGCCTTCCTTCGTGCCTAACCGCTGGTAGAGGTTCTCATACGCCTGACCCCTTGCTTCACTCACAGCTCGCTTTGCGGCCTTCTTTGCCATCTTGTAATTCTTCATGTTATCTGCACTCCTATCCAGGTACAAGCGTCTGAAACAATCTTCCTTCTCCTTAATAGTCTTGTGGACATCAGTGTTCCACCACTAGGTATCCCTAACTTCGCTTCTACTTCCCACGGACACTCCAAACTCCTCTGAGGCCACCTTACGAATACAGGTCGCCATCTTCATCCACATATTGTCTGCATCACCTGCTTCCTCCCAAGGTCCCTCCTTAATGACCATCTCCTTAAACGTCTGAGCGGTCTCTCCTTAATGACTATCTCCTTAAACGTCTGAGCTACCTCCCCCTTGAGCTTCCACCACTTCGTTCTAGCGACTTCCGCACGCTTATCCCGCTGGACACGAAGTCGAAAGTGGAAGTCCGCCACCACAAGCTTATGCTGATGGACAACACTCTCTCCAGGTATCACCTTACAATCTAGGCACGCACTCCTGTCTTCTCTCTTTGAGAGGATGAAGTCAATCTGGCTGCTGTGGTCGCCACTACTAAAAGTCACTAGATGTGATTCTCTCTTTTTAAAGAGGGTGTTAGCTACGATCATGTCGTACGCTAAAGCAAAGCTTAGGACATCTTCTCCTTATTGATTCCCGATGCCATAGCCAAAGCCCCGATGCACCCCTTTAAAACCTATGTTAGATGTACTCGCGTGGCCATTAAGGTCTCCTCCTATGAAGAGCTTTTTGCCACTGGGTATACCCCTGACCAAGTCTTCTAGGCCTCCTCGGAACTCCCTCTTGGTGTTCTCATTGTGGCATATTTGCGGGGCATAAGCACTAATAACATTGAGAACTAAGTCTCCAACTACCAGCTTGACTAGGATAATCCGGTCCCCATATCTCTTGACGTTTACCACTCCAGATTTGAGGCTCTTGTTGATCAAGATGCCTACTCCATTTCTGTTTGGAGTCGTTCCCGTATACCACAACTTGAAGCCGGTATCCTCTACTTCCTTCGCCTTATGTCCCTCCACTTGGTCTCCTGAACGCAAAGGATATCAACGCCTCTCCTCACCGCTGTATCAACTAGCTCTGTAGCTTACCTGTCAGGGACCCTACGTTCCAGCTACCTAAGCGAAACCTCCTAGGCTCGGCTAGCTTCCTTACCCTTCGCACTCGTCGAGTCAAATGCGAAGACCCTTGCTCATTTTCCACTACACCCGGGCGCCGATGTAGCACGCCACTAAGGATGCGATGACCCGATCCTTGCTCACTTGCCACCGTATCCAGATCAAGATACGGCACGCCACCTAGGGGGTGACGACCCGGCTCTTGCCCATTTGACACCACACCCGGGTTCCGATATAGCGCGTCGCTAAGAGGGTTACGTTCCAACAAAAATCTTTTGGGTTTATCTCCGTAAGAGTGGCTGGGTTTTTACGTTGGCTCGTCAAGCCTATCACAACCCTCCTCCTTTACATGGACTTGGGACCGGCTATGTTGGGACAACATAGGCGGAGTTAACCAATTGCACATTTCTCAGATGACTTCAAAAAATCTCAGACAAAGTCCGTACCAACTACTCCTGCCGATTCTTTTTAGTTGACTCGATTAAGGTAGTACGTCTTATGTACTGAATGTTCATTTCAACCGGATGACACGGAATACTTCACCCCCAGAACCTGCTCAGAATTCTTGTATATTGTTCTTAGCAGGTGTCAACTGTTTCTGTAAAGTTTATGTGTATCCGGCTCAGAATTCTTGTATATTGTTCTTAGTAGGTGTGTCAAGTGTTTCTGTAAAGTTTATGTGTATCCGGCTCAGAATTGTTGTATATCGTTCTTAGTAGGTGCCAAGTGTTTCTGTAAAGTTTATGTGTATCTGGCCATTCTTTACCCCCACAACCGGCTCTGATATTAGGAAGGAGCATAGATATGGGATTTGTAGATTTGATTCAGTTATCTAATGATAGAAACCCCTTTTACTTTCTTCTCCTAAGTGGGGGGAAACAGAGGATGAAGTTACAACGGAATTTGGAAACACAAAAACAGCATCCATTAAATCTAACTAAAGTTCAGAGCAAAAATTCTGAAAAGAAAGAAAAAAAATGACTTTTCGTCTAATGAATCGTGCTACGCTAGAACAAAAGCAAAACAACACCAAAAACAGCCAAGCGTCTCCTCCCAATTACAGCTCTATACACAGCCCCAGCATCCCAACTCAGAAGGTTAGTTTCACCCGCCAAAGAGCGAGAAGAAGAAGCCGCTCTTCTTCTTGGGCCGCTCCTGCTCCTCGACCATGACGGCCGTCATCGCGTCCCGCTCCACCAGCCGCCACGTGGCCCGCTCCAGAGCAAGGCCTGCCGGCGTCGGCGGGTCCGTCAGCACCAGCGGCATGCCACGGTTCGTGCTGCGGATCACCTCCGAGTCCTCCGGCACCACGCCCAGCAAGGGCAGGCCTAGCATCTCCTGCACGTCGAGCGCAGACATCATGTCCTCCCCCCTCACCAGGTCGGGACGCACCCGGTTCACGATGATCTTGATGTCCTTGATGCCATCACACTCTAGCAGCCCCGCGACACGGTCGGCATCGCGGAGGGCCGTGATGTCGGGTGTGGTCACGAGCACCGCCTCTTCTGCTGGGGCAATGGCAGTGACAAACCCGGCATCAACACCTACAAAAGGCAAGAGCAAGTTCAGCAGCGTGAAGGTGCACATTTCAGCCACTGCACGGAACAAGATTAAATTGTATACTGCAGTGGCTGGCAACCAAACTTCCTTGTATAACTGTTACTGGCAATGATGCAAACTATGTATTGCAAAAGTTCAATCACAATGGGGGTATACATGATAGTACTATGTTGTGACGAATACAAGCATTGAAACTGGAGTGCTTCGAAACAGCAGTAAGAAATGCAACTCAGGTAGATTGATCTAAGAGTAACTCTACAATTGGCTTTAACATGTGAGGAATCTTAATAATCACAGACAGATGGCTCAAATTTGAGAATCAAGATATCATATCATAAGTATGCACTAGCATCATGAGAGTAATCAGAGATTCATAATACATCCTGGCTCTGAACTCCTTATAATCTGGGGCAACCAATATGGATGAAAGGGAACATCAAAAGCATCCCCAATCACTGGCTGCATTCCTCGTGCAAACTAAGCGAAGATGCAAACTTCCTTGTATAACTGTTACTGGCAATGATGCAAACTATGTATTGCAAAAGTTCAATCGCAATGGGGGTAATACATGATAGTACTATGTTGTGACGAATACAAACATTGAAACTGGAGTGCTTCGAAACAGCAGTAAGAAATGCAACTCAGGTAGATTGATCTAAGAGTAACTCTACAATTGGCTTTAACATCTGAGGAATCTTAATAATCACAGACAGATGGCTCAAATTTGAGAATCAAGATATCATATCATAAGTATGCACTAGCATCATGAGAGTAATCAGAGATTCATAATACATCCTGGCTCTGAACTCCTTATAATCTGGGGCAACCAATATGGATGAAAGGGAACATCAAAAGCATCCCCAATCACTGGCTGCACTCCTCGTGCAAACTAAGAGAAGAATAGCAGTGAAAAACAGCACAATAGGTGGGTCAAATTCAACAAATCTAACACATCTTATCATAGGTGTGCACTAGTATTATCAGAACCGACTCTGAAATGTTTATAATCTATGGAGGGACAAGCAAGAACAGCATGAGCATCCCAATGACTGGTTGCATTCCTCAATAAAAATTAAGCAGCACACAACACTGACAAACAACATACTAGGCAGTTCCTGCAAATCTATGATTCGGTATAGCAAGTCAAGGGCCGCACTCTCCATTTCGTGCAAGTAACCGATGCTAGAGTATAGGTATTATGGTAGAATCATAAGAGTAATTGATAGAACTACATTTGCAGTATAGGCATAACGGTAGAATAGAATCATACGAATAATCGATGGAGCTACACTATCAGTTTGAGATGAACCAATTGTAACATGGACTCGTTGAGGCAAACGTGAGGTTATAGGAAGATGGGGGAGGGGAGGTCTGACCGGCGGGGCAGTCGATGAGGATGAAGGCGGGCGGGCTGGCGGATCGCCGCAGCGCGTCGGCGACCCAGGTGAGGGTCTTGGAACCGAAGGCGAGGGGCAGCTTGGAGCGCGGCTTGGAGAGGCAGAGCAGGTGGAGGCCCTGGAGGGAGCGGTGGCGGATGAGGGCCTGGTCGAGGCGGCAGTCGCCGGCGAGCACGTCGGCGGCGGTGAGGTGGACGCGGTTCTCGAGCCCCAGCAGCAGGTCGAGGTTGCGGAGGCCCGCGTCGGCGTCGATCGCCACCACCGGGAAGTTGAGCCGCGCGAGGGAGGCGGCGAGGTTGGCGGTGGTGGTGGTCTTCCCCACGCCGCCCTTGCCCGAGGTCACCACCACCACCCGCGGGGTCGGGCCCGACAGCTCCGGCGCCGTGCGCCCGCCGTTGTGCCGCGCCGCCGCCGGCGCGGGGGGTCGAGGGGGGAGGAGGAGCCGCGGCGCGAACGCCATTGGTGCGGCTAGGGCTAGGGTTTGGGGGATCTCAGCTCAGGAGGTGGTGGCGGTCGCGACCATGGCTGAAACCAAAACAGTACACTACACTACAGTGCCACTAGTGCTCTCACTCCCAAGATACTTCACAGAGTTCAGAGACTACAGGGGAAAAAATGTTATTTTTCCATCACAATACTAAAAAAATAACCTCAACTATTTCTCGCGATATCTTATTACGAAGTTTTGTTAGGGCATCTATAACCGCCTCCGGTTTAGGTGGGCAGCCCGGCAAGTAGACATCCACAGGAATTTACTTATCGACTCCCCGAACAGTACTATAGGAATCCGTACTGAACATTCCCCCTGTAATAGTACAAGCTCCCATAGCAATGACGTATTTTGGTTCAGGCATTTGCTCATATAATATCACTAAAGAAGGAGCCATTTTCATTGTTACCGTACCGGCTGTTAAAATTAGGTCCGCTTGCCTAGGACTTGATCTTGGTACCAATCCATAACGATCAAAGTAGAATCGCGAGCCTGAAGCAAATTCAATGAAACAACAACATCGTGAATATCGTGCAAGACTGTTTTACATTCTAGTTTCTTAATCATACTTGCACTTTATATCACAACTTTTTTTTGTCACAGTTGATGTGAATGGTTGATACAAGCAGGCATTTTACCTCAACCAGCTAAAACACCACCAAGTTCAGTTTCAGGAACTGGGGCAGGGAGACCAAATGCAGAAATGTTAATTTGGTATTCTTTCTTTTAGCAGGACAGCATTTATACAAAACTCAAAACAAATAGTCAGACACAGACACACAGTACAGATGTGGCTGCTACAATGACAGCACCCAATATATCCTCCCTCCTTCCCTCCTTTCACTATAGATCATCATCAACCATTTCAGACAGGAAGTACTACATACATCATACACCAGTACGGGTGAAACTCTCCCCGACGGGCTATCTTGTAGCAACCACACGACTCCGGGCATGGCGACGCAAACGCGAACACAAGTTCATGGACACAGAACATGGTGGTTTGGGTAACGGGTACAACATAGTCATTCTTCTTCCATCATCTGTATCCCGAGTTCATGTCAAGCTCGGACCCATATATGCTGCCACTGGGTACAGGGCCGGCCATGGCTGGATGTATCTGTTTTGATCTGGCTGTCAGCTCCATCTGCATCAGCCTCTCCAAGGAATCTGGGTGATTGCCTCTCACTGCTGGACCCGATGGACCTATACACAATGGAATGAAAATACGTGAGTGAATCACACATGTACAAAGGGTTGGAGTAAAGTATCGACCACCAAAAAGACGCTGAATTATATTTCAGTCAACCAGTATGTGAGTCATCAAAATTCAGATTCATAACAATTCAGGTGAGCCTTTAATGAGTGAATTTTGTGCAATGTAAGAAGAGAGATCAGACTGTCGACTCGCTCATAGCAGGACAGTGTCTCTGACCATCAAAACTTTACAATGAACCAAATAGTGGCAGGTTAAATTGCACGTAAACACAAAGTACAAAATGATTTTGTGCAGGCTCTCACCTGGCGGCATCAATCCAAAGTCTCCATAGTTGGGCTGGCGAGAATGCATATGGAAGTTATTTACATTATTCATCTCAGGTCGATAACCAGCAACCTGATGCATGGGCTGAGATGGAAGAACACCCCTCGGCAAGCCTTCTGCCGGAAAACTCCCAGGCATTCGCTGAAGCATAGGATGATGGGCAGATGGATCTAAATGAGGGACCCCTGGAGCATTCAGAGTGTGTTGCATAGGATTCATATTAGCTGGGAAAGAACGGCGGGGATCATGCCGCACTGCTTGTGGCATGTCAAATGGGCCTTGTTGACTCCTACTACCAGGGTGATCCAGCATAGGACGAGGAGCCAGTGCTGGTTGCCTGCCCTGCAGAAGGTGATACAGATTCTGAGACTCGGTCTGGAAACGTTGTTCGCGGGGGTGGGACCCCAGAGCATCAGGACCAAGTACTTGACGGTGTTCTACATCACCAGATACAAGGCTTTGAAGCTTATAGTTAAGATCATCAACTGCCCTCTCCTGATTTTGCACCTCAACCCTACTGGACCTCAGTGACGGCAAAATATCAGGCTTTCGAGCACCGAAAGGGTCATTCATCGTAAACAAACTGTCTTCCTCAGGCAGATAAATTTCTGAGCCTTTCCTGTCAAAGCTAGTACCCTGACTTGGACCAGAGAATGATGGATTCTGGTACTCTATACCAGTTCTTGCTTCTTTAGGGGCAGCTCCATTTTCATTATTATTGAAGAGCCGAGCATCTTCACCAGGGTAATATCCTTCATGACTAGATCCAGATCCCCGAATAGAAACCGGTGCATCTGTCGAATGGAGCTCATTCATAAAAGCAGCACCGAATAATGCTTCCAATGTCACGCTCTTTCCTGAAGCAGGGGCAGTTTCAGTTTTGTTAATTGGAATAGTTCCAGATGTCCTGCTGTTGGTCATGACATTTACATCAGAACTTTGTGGTTCAGTAGCAGATCCTATGTGGAAACCAAATGGAGATGAACCCTTGTTATCTGTTCCTTTCTGTAGTAATGATAGAAGAGGATGCGATGCATGACTGTCTACAGCAACTTTCTGCTTGGCGGTTGGCTCGTCCAAAACAGCATGGTGCCTATGTACATCATTCTTCTGAGTAGAACTGCTGCTACCAACCTGTGCTAGCATCGCCTGCTCAAGATCCTCACATGTCATCATAACTGGAACTGGCTCTGGGATACCACCATGGCTGTGCTGTTCCCGAATACCACCAGCAGGTGCAGGAGATGTAAATGATAGGAGCTTTGATGAAGCATCGAACTTATCAGTAGGTACTTTCGATGATAAATTCTGGATAGCACCATCAGATAAAGATGGACCAGGAGCTATGTTCTGTGGACCAGGAGCTATGTTTTGTGGACCTGGAGTTTCATTATTGACAATCATGGAGAACAGGCTCTTTGATGATATGTCTTCTGAAGGTTTTGAATCTACAAGACATAAAAAAAGAAAAACCATCAAAATAATAGATTATCAATTCAAGAATGCAGAATAAAAGGACAAGTGTAGATACGCCTTTTAACATAACATGCATTTTGCTACTGGAAAAAGGGGTATGTCCACAAAATTTACTTCTGTTATACAGTTTTCCCGGCTGAGGATTCTAGATCCTAAAAGTGATGCATAATATAGAAATGACATAGCACAAGCCACAATTATGAAATAGGATACCTTCATCACGAAACCAGCGAGCAAATTTGGATGATTCTGGTACAGACGAGACCATAATATCGGCATCTGTATTCAGCTGTTGACTCTGCAAAAGGCGGCAAAGCCAGAATAAACAGACGGCAATTAATAGATATTTGAGTGCCCAACAAAGTTGTAACTTTCGTCTTACTGGAGCAACTTGCAGCAACGTGGCAAGAACCAGAAACATTTTCACTTCTGCACGGTGACCACCAAAGGCTACTTTCAATATAAGTGCATAACAGGTCAAGATGTGGGTACGATGACATCTAAAGTAAAAGGTCTATACAGTTAAATCACCATGGGCGATCAACATTAAACACTACATGTAGATGACTCACATAATTTAACAAAAAAATTTGTCTCCATAGCCATCCATTCTCAGAAACAGAAATATTTATATTGACACAGAAAAAGATATCTTATTTGAGCAAGACCTACTGGCATTTAAGACAACATGAACAGCATAATACCTTAACAAAATCAGATACAAATTGCAGAGGTGCAAGTTCAATCAACAGTACATTTATATTGAGAGGATAAAGTTTGTCCATGTCACAGGTCATATGGACACAAAATGGTCTTTGATACAATAATATGTGAGTATCTAATGCTTATATACAGAGATAAAAAAAATCCACATGACGCATCCACAAATGTAGAAAAGTAAAGACTGAGCATAGGAAAACAAGGATTAGTTGCCATACCTCAATGTATGTCGGTAGATTGCCACCGCTTTTTGACAATGTGTTGCCAAAGAACTCTTCCAAGATTGAGATTGAACTGTCCTTTCTAACTGAACCACTATTTTTTGACATACTTTGTTTCTCAACGGAGTACTTGTCCATTGCATCCACTTCCCAATCTTCAGTCCCTTTCAAAATTTTAGAAGCAAATTCAGTTGAAGAGCTAATGCCTCCAGATGGAAGAGTGTACTTCTGATGTACACCAATGTTGTCAGAGATGCCCTTCTCATTTCTGTTGCCTGCGGTGGGCTCTGCTGCTGACTGGTTTCTCTCTAATTGGCCATCAAATTGTGGAATACTGGGCATCTTATCCACCCTAGCAGCAGCATGGGCCTACAAAGTGCAAACATAATTAAGGAACAGTATTGACTTTTTTTTTAGCAATGACTGTAGGGGAAGCCCCCACAGTATAGGAATAGTATGACATTGGCGGATAATATATTGTTATCATGTGTTGCTACAGACAGCCACCACTAGAATCCAAAAAGTGTTGTTCCTTTTATCCTGATTGAACACATCAATCTAGTGACGGCGAAAAACAGAACAATATCACATCAGTACATGAGTATAATAAACTGGAAATATTTTTTCACCTTCTATCACCACTCAATTGTGTTTTATGTTCCACTCATGTCAACATAAGATTTTTTAAAGATAAAAATCCATTAGAGACGTGTAAAAACTATCAGCAGTATTTCATTCCATACTTCACTGCACTGTGATCCTAACATGATGTATAGAAATTCTAAAACGAATTAACTGAACTTTCTAGACCAACAAACTTTGATCAGAGAGAAGATGGCGATGGATGGTTCAATAAACTGTTTTTTTCCTAACAAAACCGGTTAGCAACTATATGGTACAGTGTTGGTACTTACATAGTAACTGCATGCATTTGCTAGCATCTACTTATATTACTGAAATAAGTCAAGATGTGCACCTTTGGTTCAAGTGCAATGTTGGACGTCTGGGACTGGACCTTTTTCTCCACAAATGCATTTGAGAAACCAGGCGGGACAAGTGGCCTCGCTGCTGGAGCTGGTAGAATTGAAGGTGTTTTAGTGGTATCTTCTTGATAAACTGAGGACGCTACACGTCCATCTGGCTTCCCAGTATTAGTTCTAGAACCTAAGCTTTCAGTAGAATTTTGTAACATCGACATGATATCGCCACCAGTATTTCCTTTCTCAATATCAGGACCACTCTTCTTTTCTTGCAGGGATTTGTGTTGCTCTTTCCTCATCAATTCAAATGATGCTGCACAGAAAATCTGCGTCAGACACTGTAGGTGACTAAAGCGGAAGCAACATATCTATTACATGTAGCAGTAAGAGATACTGACCCCTCCGTTTCTTTTCTTCTTCTGCTCTATCATCATTTGAGCATTCTAAAGAGCCAAATGTTTCATCATTCATTGAGTCAACATCTTTCCGCGTAGGGGGTCCAGCCTGTCACACAGTGTGTAACATATTCTCTAAGCAATGTTCCATAGGTTAACGATCTATAAGATAAAGAAGGATGGATACATGCATGCAAACTCAAACCTTGTAAGGGCGTGGTGGCTGATAGCGTTCAGATGTCCTGTTTGGCTGAGGCACATTGCCACGATCCTTTGGTGCCAGCTGCCCAGCATATCCTGGCGGTCTAGGGAAACCACCACTTCCCAGTAGGCCATCATGTTCTGTATTCTGCCAAGTGCGTTTGTATTGGTTTCCGTTACGCCTATCTGCAGGAAAAGAATCAGTTCCACAGAACAAAAAATGCAGTTGGCAAATATTCTAATATGCATATGTATATTAAGATGCACAGGAGAGTGAATTATTATGGCTAACTAATAACCAGTATGGCCATGTAATTAATAGACCTTCCTTTTTTTGAACGGTGTAACCAATTGACCTTCAGTTGTTTACTTTTTCATTGAGTATTAGTATTTAGCTACATGCAAACTAGCAAACTTCTCTTTCAGGACGCAAAGTAACATGCTCCCGGGTACACGACAAATACCGTTTCACCAACACAGGATGCTCATATAAAGAAAGGCACATCGAACAAATTTATCAGCAATGTTTCACACGCTTCTTACCCTGCGCTAACAGCTCACGGTCAGGCAAGTCGCCTTCCCGGTCACTCGACCCCGTGGAGCGAGTATCCCACCTTCCTCCAGAGCTCCCGCCACGCGACGAATAGGTGTAGCCCCCCGACCCATCTGCTCTTCCCAGGGGCGTCGCGTACGGGCCCTTGTTGTTGTTGCTCTTCTCGAACGCAACCGATGACGCCACCTGAAGCTCGCTGCAGAGAGCCAACAGATATGAAGCACACGAAACCCGCAGACAGAAAAAAGGATATGGCGGGTATGCATGATCGAGGGGTGCGACGTACTTGAGTAGCGACAGGTCCACGCCGGGAGGCAGGTGCTTGCAGCGGTCGGACTCGCCGACCGAGATCAGGAACTCCCTCGAGTACACTGTCCTCATGTTCCTGCAGGCACGCACACGCAACCGCGCAGCCAATCAAATGAGGACTCACGCAGAAGTAGGCTAGCAGATTAGCGGTAGCAACTGAGAACACGAGGCATGGGATATAGTACTCACTTGGGCTGCTGCCCCGGGGGCGGCTCGGAGCTCATCCCCACCCACCGGCAAACAGAAGCAACAGAAGCCTCTACTAGGCTAGGCTAAAACCTCTAGAACTAGCAACCGGCAAAGGGCGGAGGCGCGAGGCGCGAGGGCTCAAATCGCGGCCGCCGCCGCCGCGCGCGTCGTCCTAGTTCGGAATCTAGCTCATCTCACACCACACTGAGTCCAGCTCCCCCTCCAGGGCCACGCGCGCGGGACGGATTCAGCTAGCACAGAACCTGGACCTCGTGCACCCTCCTCCTCCTGCAACGGAATCGCAAGCGGAAACCCGCATCAGAGGCAGGCCGCGTGGGAATGGACAAGGAGGAGCCCGCGGCGAATCTGGGGAGGAGCTCGAGGCGGGAAACCGAGCCGTACCTGGGGCGGCGCGGGGATCGGCGGTCGACCGGGCGAGTCCGGCGTCGGGCGCGGGCGCCGGCGGGTTCGGGCGGCGGCGATGGGTGGGCTTCGCTGCTCCGATTGGCGATGATGGTCGAGGGAGAGAGAGAGAGGAGATCGAACGGGGATGATGGCGAGAGAGAAGACGGTGGTTGTTTCACGTTTTGCCCCTCCACGTTCCGCGCATTCGCCGTCCGGTCCAGCGGAGGTGGGCCCGCGGCGTCAGTGTCACAGGGAGAACTCGTGGACAGGAGCAGCCGGGCCTCGCCACGTCAGCGTCTTTCTCCTCTCGTCTTCCTTGCCCACGCGGTGATGGCTCTGCTTCCGTCTCCATTCCTCCACAGCTCGAGCGAGACCGGGATCAGCGAGAGAAATTGTTGGTTGCCGGAGATGATGCTGGCGGCGGTGGACTCGGCGGCGGCGGCGGCGGGCGGAGGGGGCGAGGAGGAGGAGGCGAGGGTGAGGAAGCCATACACCATCACCAAGCTGCGGGAGAGCTGGAGCGACCCGGAGCACGACAAGTTCCTCGAGGCGCTGCACATGTGAGTACCCAGGAACCCAGCCTACTTACTCGGCTCTACTTCAGAAGCCGATCGGTGTCGCGTGGCCTGCTCTAGATCCGCGTCGAGGCCAGAGCAGCTGCCGAATTTGGATCACGGCACGGGTTGTGAGCTTCGTCTGTAGACGGCTGGTCTGAATCCTGACGGGACCCGGCGAGTTGGTGCGCTTCGTGTGTCTGTAGGGTGTTCTCTGCTCCTGGTTGAGGGTGTTGCTCGGTCGGAAGTAGGATCTCATCTCCTGACAATACTATGGTGGATCATTTCCATTTGGTTGTCAGCCACCATCTGACCAGCGTTGCCCTGTGTTTGTGTGGTTCCAATCTGTGAACTTGCGCTGGATTGAATGGCACAGGCATCGAACAGTCAGCTGTCGGCTTAGCTGAACATTTAGAACTAGTGTTATAGATGGTACAACTAGCTAGTCTTACAACTGAAATGGCTATCCTCCTTCGTTGTATTCATTTGTTTGATTCTGTGTTTTAACAGGTTCGATCGTGATTGGAGAAAGATTGAAGCATTTGTTGGCTCCAAGACAGTCATACAGGTATATATATACATATATATGCTCTGTTCTGCTCTCAACCTTTGCTTCACTTTTCTGTTTACGTCTCTTGTCTGAAAATAAACCTTTGGTTATTTTGCCTCCCATCCAACGTGTTTAGCTGGTATAAATTTTTCAAGTGTATTTGGTTAGAATCTTTATCTGCTTTTTCTCGTACAAGGTAATTAAAAGTTTTTAATAGCTTGCGCACTGATGACTTGTTCCGAACTTCCATAAGCATAACTACACTGAAATGTGCGATGATCTAAAAGCAATTATTTTAACAGATAAGGAGCCATGCGCAGAAGTACTTTTTGAAGGTTCAGAAGAATGGAACAGGGGAACATCTGCCCCCGCCTAGGCCAAAAAGGAAGGCGGCGCATCCGTACCCGCATAAAGCCTCGAAAAAGGGCGAGTATTTTCCATCCTGCGTCTAACTAGCACAAACAGAATTTAGTACTACATAAATAAGACCTAACTTGATATTTTGGGGATCCGGCAGCCGCTCAAGCACTCTTGCCGCAAGAAGCTTCGGGTATTATCGAGCACGGATGTGTTCTACCTATGGACGCATCAGCTGTTGCTACAAACCCAAGTGCAAACAACGCATTTCCTTCCTGCGACAATGTTATTACCCAATGTTTTAGCCCAAGGCTTCCAGAAGGTTTATGATTGTTTTATCACTGTGAATTCCATATGTTTGCTCAATGTTTTTACAGGAATTGCTGCTTACTTCTTAATGGTGCAACAGATCTTGCCACTGCTAATAATTGCTCTAGTAGCATAGAGAGCCAATCTGGAATTTGGCCAACTTCCGACGCTATTGGGCAAGAAATTGTACTTCCAGCATTGCGTGGTGAGCTTATTTTTAGGCAGCATACAAACAACTATGGTTGCAACTCTGCTTCAATGCTAGGATTCGACTAGTTATGTTAGGTATAATGGGAATGCATGATATATGCAAATTCCATTCCACTTGTTAAAGTGCTGCCCAGTCAGGCACATCCTAATTCGATGGCCCATCCAAGGCAACATGATTTGAAAAATAATCCCAAAATGAATGAATTGTAGCTAAACTTGCCGTATTGATTCATAGCCTCATATTGTCCTATTTTGATATTGTGCTGGCTCACAAAAAAGTGGTTGGAATTAGCTCAAGTGATTATTGCTATGGCCTCTCCATGACTTGCTGACTCTGGCATGGCATCTTGTTTTTAACATGTTGTACAGATATCCCTTTTTCTTGTCGCTGTTTTAGCAACCTCGTAAATGTGTATGTTTTAAGAGATGTGTAATGTCTTTGACTTACAAGCTCAAGACACTTAAATCATGTTTTTTTCCTAAAAGGACAGCCTATGGATCTCCTTAGTGAACTTCAGTTACTCTTGAATGAGCCTTTGAGCTTGTGGTGTATGTTAGTTCTAAAAAGGAATTAGCTCAAGTGATTATTGCTATGGCCTCTCCATGACTTGCTGACTCTGGCATCTTGTTTTTAACATGTTGTGCAAATATCCCTTTTTCTTGTCGCTGTTTTAGCAACCTCATAAATGTGTATGTTTGACGAGATGTGTAATGTTTTTTTACTAACAAGCTCAAGACACTTACATCATGTTTTTTTCTAAAAAGAACAACCTATTGGTCTCCTTAGCGAGAACTTCAGTTACTCTTGAATGAGCCTTTCAGCTTGTGGTGTCAGTCTGTTTCTAGCTGGTTAACTCTGTTAAGCCTTCTGCATTTGGTTTACCTTTGTTGTGTCCTTCAGATTCTGCAAGTTACCATAATGTTCTTTATGTCTGGATGATAAGTGATGTTATTACCTTGTTACAATATGAAAATGGAGTGGCGCGCTGTTATTTCGTACCACCCTTTGATGGCCTTGATATTAATTACTGTTTTTGGTGTATCCATTCTGATTCTGACATGTTTATTCTGGTGAACTTGCAGCCATGCCAGACTTTGCTCGAGTATACAAATTTCTTGGAAGCGTATTTGATCCTGAAACAAGTGGACATTTGCAGAAATTGCAAGAGATGGATCCTATTGATGCTGAAACAGTATGTCATTTGTTATCTCCCCTTTATAATTAATTCATATGCCCTGTTAAAAAGTATTACTTTCTGCAAGCATCAATGGCAGGCCATTTTGTTTGTGTACGTAGATGCTTACTTTGTTCATTATGTTGATAGGTGGAACTTACTGTTAGGGAGTTGGCTTTTGTTACATAACTTCTATATTCACTGATAATGATGTTTTATGGTCTAATATCCAGGTACTAGTACTGATGAAGAATCTATCGATGAACCTGTCCAGCCCAAACTTTGAGGCACATGTAAGGACTTACTTTTTTTTACTTCTTATATTCTAAAGTTATGCACTATTAAGCATATAGATACATCTAAATTTAGACAAATCTAAGACATTCTTTTATGGATGGAAGAAGTACTAAATCTCCGACACTTATATGATGGATCGGGGGGAGTAATATTCACTTTTTGGTCCGATGATCCCATTAGTGTCACAATTATTGTGTTCAGTTTTTTTGTTTTAGCACAATGATTCTTTCGCAACTTGTAGTAATAATTCATTAGCTTTATGGATTTTCTTTATGACTGTTGTTAACTGAACAAACATGATGTCCCGTTCCACTCCATACTGCATATTAACAGAGTCCGTGCATTCTTGGCAAGATTTCATTATTATTGCAAAGTAAATGGCTTGAATTATGCTTTGTCAGATCATTTTGTGTACTCTGGTTGTTTGTGATTCGTGTTTTTTGGAATCCAACTCAACTTCTATATATCGCTGACTGTTGCAGAGGGGGTTGCTCTCGTCGCATGATGCCGGCGTGGGCCAAGTCAAGCATGAAAGCGTAGGAGATCTGGGTTCAACTCACACTCTTCAGCTTCCACTGATGTAATTTATGTTTCCTCGTTCTGAGTAGCAAATAAGTCCCACCTGTGGTCGACACTTGGAATATTGCTTTTTTCGCTAAACATATGAATCTCTGTGCAGGGTAACGACAAAATGAGGAAAGTATTAGAACTGAAGCGGGGGGCTCTAGACTCAGGTGCACCACGAGATGCTTGAGTGCGGACCGTTAGGCACACGTCGTAGTGTCTTATATGATTGTACATAGTTTTTGTGTAGTGATCTCAACACTAACTTTGGGGTTTGATTTGCTCTAACTATGTATTTGATCAGTCTGGCATGTCATTATTGTAGTAGCAGACTGTGGTACCTTGTAAGGAATATTAGTAGATACCCAGCCAGTTGCTATACCACTCATGTTTTCTAAAGATTTGGGAGAGCTATACATACTCTGTTTTGTTGCGCTTTGCATTAGGTGTATATGAAAACATTTCGTCTAAGCTCATCTATGTGACTAGCTCAGTTTATCATTGTTAACCAAAAAGGGGTAGATTGTTAGAGTATTTTATCCTTAACCATTATTTTAGTTAATGACGATGACGAGAAGATGTGCTGGTGTTTTTTCTTGTTCCTCTTTTATTTATGTTTGAGTCAATAGAAAACACCACACTATCAAGAGGGGTGGTTTTGATGAGCTTGATGGGGATGTTGCCATAGCCAAATATACACATCATACCACATCAATTTCACATCAAAAAGAAGTTACAGGTCTTGTGCTTTGGAGATGATGCCTTTTGAGCTGAGGTTGGACACCTAGTTCCTAGTCCGGTCTACCGTCGGGAGGACCGACCGGCTTGGTCTAGACCGGTCCTTGCACCGGGGTTCGACCGCCCAGTCCCTGCTGGCTTTTAGGGCATATTTGGTAGCCCATGATATTTTGGTGCTCGTTTGGTTGGCTGCCAAAAATTTGGTTGTCTATGAAATATTTCCAACTCTTGACTTCTCATATTGAAAATGAGAAATGGAGATTCACTGATATACCAAGGATGCCGCCTAGAGTGAAGTGAATAGGAGGTTTAAAAACTTCTTACAAATTCTAATGCAATGGCAAGAACACAAGTGCATAAATCCTTCACTTACAAATTCCAACAAAGCTATAAAAACTTATAGCGGATAAGGGAGGAAGAACAAGGCAGGAAATCCACAAAAGGCTCCAAAATCTTGATCTAGTAAGTTCCCTCACTAAGAGAAGATTTTGACTGGTGGAGTAGTAGATCTAGATCTCCTCTCTCTTTTCCATCAAAAAGATTCAAAAATTATGGGAGGAATCAAGAGATAGGGCAAGCTCCTTCAAGATTAACAATGGAGGAGAGAATCGGAAAGAGCTCTAGCCCCCATGGGAAGAAGGGGGGCTTAAATAGGTCCCCACGAAATTTGCCCGTTATGTGCAAATTCGCGCACGACTGGTACTACCATTTGGGCGAGCGGTAGTACCGCTCCGAGTGTTACCGTTAGTCCTCGTCAACGTGTGCGGTTGGATGAGCGGCACTCCTGATACGTCCCAGTCACCGCGGCTTGTTATGCGATTTTTGTGTCCCTGGCGGTACCTGAGCGGTACCGAGCCCGATACTTCCGTGACCGCGTGAGACCACTGAGCGGTACCATGGCCGGTACTACCACGAGCCACGTAGAACTTTGTCGTAGGGGTACTTCCGGGCCAAGTACCGATCGGGGTACATAACCAAACTCTACCCCCACGATGGAACCATACGGTACCGCTGGCGGTACTACCGCTCCTGGAGGAGTAGTGATAATCCCACAACAACGGTTACAACGTCTGGGTACCGGATGGATGGGCGGCGGTAGTACCGCCTCCATGGAGATATTGATACTGCCGATGGCCAAACCGGTACTATCGCCCAAAGCAAAATTGTAGAAACAATAGAACTAGAAATGCAAAAAACTTGAGATGGGAAACTCCAATTTGGCCGAAACCAATTTGTTGGAAATAAGAAGACAAGATCTACCCCACAAAAAATTAGAAATATCAAGAACATGTGGGATAGAGTATTTTGATAATTTAGAGGTGCAACCTCTAAAAACTCCAAACTCGAAAACACAACAAGTTTTTCATACAAAATCCATTTTTGATGAACTAGCGCTTGTCATAAGAATAAACACAAGCCCTAAAGAATCACATGGATAAGAACCAAGAACAACCAAGAAATATCATGCAAATTAATGCAAGGGTTTGTGCTCTCTCCAAACGATATGTTCAAGTTATTGTAGGGTTCTGTTGCAGAAAACAAAAAATTCCTACGACAGAATAACATTGTTTTACTTTTATTGCCTAGCATAGATTGTTGTTTACTTTTATTTATGTACTATAATCTTCATATTACTGACACAAAACCTTATGCTTGACAACCACATAGTGGAGTTGGGGACTCAAGGCAACCAAAAAAAAATTGCAGGCTGCTTGAAGAGGAGGAGGGGAGTAATTCTTCGCTAATTCCCTAAGAGTTCGATATAACCCTCGAGTCACCCTTGTGGGGAAAAGACGCTTGCTACAACACTCTGCACTTGGAGTCCCAATGAGTTGGTACACACGAAGTTGTTGCCATCACTTATTCATCATGTTCATGAATATGGCAGGTGCATTGGTCAATCCAAATGGCACTACCAAATATTCATGATTTCCATATCTTGATACAAAAAGTAGTCTTCAGAATGTCTTCTGGTTTGATTTGTACCTTGTAATATCCCGATCTCAAATCCATCTTGGAGGAAACTCCAACTCCTTGTACTTGATCAAACAAATCTTGAATTCTTGGTAGTGGGTATTTGTTTGATAGTCACATTGTTCAAATTCCTACAATCTCCACACATCCTTCTTCTTCTATCCCTTTTATCCACAAATATCACCAGGGCTCCCAAGGGTGATACGCCAAATCTTTGATTTACTAGCCCATCAACTTGTTCCTTTAGTTCCACTAACTCTTTTGGCCCCATCTTGTGAGGTGGTCGTGCTATTGGTGTTGTTCCACTATTTATTAGGTCAATGGTAAATTCAATCTCCATGTCTAGTGGCATTCCTGGTAATTCTTGTGGAAATACATCTGGAAATTCCTTTACCACCGGTATATGTTCGAACTTCACCTCTTTGAGTGAGTTCAACTGTAAATCGACCTCAACCTGGGTGTTCTTATCCTCTTGGTAGACTATATGTCCCCCCATCTAGCCTTGTTAGAGATACTCTCGGTGCAATCAATCATGGCTCCAAAAATATACGTACCATATATTTAAAAAAAGTCTATTTGCGATGAGTGACGCGACGTCGGCTGTTGCACGCACGCGTCTCCTCGCTCGCCCCATCTCCAAAATCCAACTCCACCCAAAGTCGAGTCGAGATCCAAATCCAGTTCCAACTCGCCACCCCGATCCGATCCGATCCACCTCCTCCTTGATCCGGCGCGGCGCGGCGCGGCGCGATTCGGGATCTGCTCCGCCGCCCCTGACAAACCCTAGCTAGCGACCTCCCTCTCCGGCCGCCGGGGGCCCCATCCTCGGAGGAGATCAGCGGATGGCGTCCGACTCCGACGACGCTGACTTCTTCGACAAGCTGGTCGACGACGACGACGACGACAACCAACAGGCGCCCCCCGCTGCCTCCGCGGCGGAGGACCTCGCGTCCCTCACCCTAGCCGACGACGACGACGTCCTCTCCCCGTTCCAGCGGGCAGCGGAGGTGTGGTAGATCTCCACCGAATCCCAGCAGCACGACGGCGTGGTGGTGGTGGTGGAGAAGAATTACTGCAGGGCTTCGCCTAAGCCTGCGCAGTATATGGAGGAGGAAGATCGAGAGGAGGGCGGCCAGGGTTTGTGGATGGGTGTGGTGGTCGGCCACCCCCTCCCCTCTTTATATAGGGGGAGGGGTCGGCCTAGGGTTCCCCCTTGGCCCCACCTATCCCTTGGCCGGCGCATGAGGGGGGGACTTTTCTTCCCCCTCAAGCCTTCCCCTTATCTCTTCATTTGAACTCTTTATTTTAGAGATAGATCTTATCTCTAGATTTAAACCATTTAAATTAAGAGATAGATCTTATCTCCAAGGGGTAGGCCGGCCTGGGCCCACATGTCATAGTGGGCAGGCCCCACCATGCCATGTGGCGCCTACGTGGCCTCTCCCGGGGTGGTGGGCCCACTGGTGGCTCTCTAGAACCTTCTAGAAGCTCCGGTCAAAACACCGAACTTTTTCCAGAACCCCGGAAAATGACTTCCCTTATATGAATCTTATTCTCCGGACCATTCCGGACCTCCTCGTGATGTCCTGGATCCCATCCGAGACTCCGAACAAAAACTTCGGACTCCATCTCGTATTTCGAATCTACTTATGCGACATCGAACCTTAAGCGCCTCACCCTACGGTTCGCCAACTATGCAGACATGGTCGAGACTCCTCTCCGAGCAATAACCAATAGCGGGATCTGGAGATCCATAATGGCTCCCACATATTCAACGATGACTTTAGTGATCGATTGAACCATTTACATACGATGCCAATTCCCTTTGTCACACGATATTTTACTTGTCCAAGGTTTGATCATCGGTATCTCCATACCTTGTTCAACCTCGTTACCGACAAGTACTCTTTACTCGTATCGTGGTATGTCATCTCTTATGATCCAATCATATGCTTGCAAGCTAATCAGACGACATTCCACCGAGAGAGCCCAGAGTATATCTATCCGTCATCAGGATGGACAAATCCCACTGTTGATCCATATGCCTCAACTCACACTTTCCGGATACTTAATCCCATCTTTATAACCACCCATTTACGCAATGACGTTTGATGTAATCAAAGTACCCTTCCGGTGTAAGTGATTTACATGATCTCATGATCGAAGGACTAAGGCAACTATGTATCAAAAGTTTATAGCAAATTGAACTTAATGACTTGATCTTATGCTACGCTCATTTGGGTGTGTGTCCATTACATCATTCAGCCAATGACATAACCTTGTTATTAATAACATCCAATGTTCATGATCACGAAACCATGATCATCCATTAATCAACAAGCTAGTTATACAAGAGGCTTACTAGGGACTCCTTGTTGTTTACATAACACACATGTATCAATGTTTCAGTTAATACAATTATAGCATGGTATGCAAACATTTATCATAAACACAAAGATATTATAATAACCACTTTATTATTGCCTCTTAGGCATATCTCCAACAGTAGCATACCTAACTTTCACCTCGTCATTGCAAGTTTGCAACCAACAGTTCTTAGTCTCCGGTCTGTATCCATTAACCAATCTTCAGCATCCGCTCAGGTGCGGTTGCAAATGGTATTGGTCTAGCATTCCAGAAATCAGATAGACTAACTCCTCTTTCATTGTTTCTTCCAGCTCCCGATTGTACTGACACTACTTCCATGAATCAGTTTTGTGTGTCTTGATCTCTATGTCTCCCTTCCTTCACCATCTGTACGTATTGTGCTAATTTCTGTACTTTGATTGTAGGTGGTTGTGGTACTTGATTCCTAGATATTGCATCATCATCCTCTTTTTTTTCCTTGGGCTCCCTTTCCATCCTCTCACTTTCAGTCTCCAGGTAGACTAACGATGCTATACCCCCTCCAACGCTGTAACATAAAGTAAAAAACTCTTTGTTACACAATGCAAATGCAAGTTGAGTTCACATTCATGCTCAGTGCCAATAACTCCAAAAAACCAATAAAATATAAGAATATACCATGTATTTACATAGGTATTACACACACCAAACAACTACCAAGGTTGCTAGTGAGATGGTACTCTCACATATTATGGCCTAATGCCCACTCTAGTTTGCATTGTACGTGTGCCTTGCTGGCGTTGTAGTTTGGCTGCAGCCGCTAGTTCCGGTGAGTGCACGGATTGTTTCGTACTTCCTATCCTTTGGAGTTCAACCAGTGGTTGGATGGTTAAGAGGGCAGTGTCACCCCCAGCTCACTAGAGTTCAAACCTCAGGTTTGACACTTTGGTGTCTCGTTAAAGGTGACATATTCTCCAGCGGGAGGCGACGTTCCCGTCGACAGCGAGACGCATGTGGTGACTTCGTCAATCTCAAGACCCATCGAATGAAGTTTCTTGGACGCGGTCTCTCGGAGGTGCTCATAGGGTGTACGTGCGTGCATTCATTAGGGGTGAGTGTATGTGCGTATACGTGAGCGTCGAAGTGTGTTTCGCAAAAAATTATATCAGCAAAGCTTTTTAAAAAAAAAAAACTGTTTGCGATGAGTGACGCGACGTCGGCTGTTGCACGCACGCACGCACGCGTCTCCTCGCCTCGCCCCATCTCCAAAATCCAACTCCACCCAAAGTCGAGTCGAGATCCAAATCCAGTTCCTCCTCACCTCGCCACCCCGATCCGATCCACCGCCGCCTCCTCGATCCGGCGCGGCGCGGCGAGGCGCGATTCGGGATCTGCTCCGCCGCCCATCGACAAACCCTAGCTAGCCACCTCCCTCTCCGGCCGCCGGGGGCCCCCTCCTCGGAGGAGATCAGCGGATGGCGTCCGACTCCGACGACGCCGACTTCTTCGACAAGCTGGTCGACGACGACGACGACCACCAACAGGCGACCCCCGCTGCCTCCGCGGCGGAGGACCTCGCGTCCCTCACCCTAGCCGACGACGACGACGACGACGACGACGGGGACGCCGGCACGGGAGTAGCGCCCGCGCCCGAGCCCGAGCCCGCGGCGGCCCCTCAGGCCACCGAGGCTGACGCTGCAGATCCTCCTCCTCCTCCTCTACCTCCCCAGGCCGAGGTCGAAGCCCCCGTGGCGCCCCACGATGCTGAGTTGAAGGCGGCGGTAGTGCCCCATGAGGCCGAGGTTCTGGCCTCTGCGTTGCCGCCCCATGACGCCGAGGTTCTGGCCCCTGTGTTGCCCCATGACGCCGAGGTTCGGGCCGCGGAGGCAACCCAGGATGCCGAGGCTCTGACCACCACGGCAGCACCCACTGACGCCGAGGCTCTGGCCGCCACGGCAGCGCCGACAGACGCTGAGGTTCTGGCCGGTTTACCCGAGGTGAAGGCCACAGCATCCGACCCGAAGGCAGATACTGCAGCGGCGCCAGAGGGCGGGTCGCCCGGGTCGGGGAAGAGCGTGCGGACCACCACAGTCAAGCAGGTGCAGTGGAGCGTCTTTGGCGCGGACGACAGCAGCAGCGGAGCCGGGGCGGATCCGTTCGGGGACTTCCTGGCAGGAGGCGACGAGGACACGTTTTTCGGAGCCGGCGTGGCCGCGGTCCAGAGTGTGCAGCCTTCAGCTGTTGTCGGTGCCAGCAGCGTCGGGGCTGACGATCACAGCTTCTTCAGTGGAGCGGGTAGCAATGACGCCGGTTCGCAGCTGGACTGGGGAGCTGGTGCCGCGGGGGACTTCGTGGCAGATGGTAGTGTTAGCGAGGATGCCTTTTTTGGAGTGCAGGGTTCGGGTGCAGATAGTGCTGGAGCAGCGGATCAGAGCTTCTTCGGTGGAGTGGATGGCAATGCCAGCTCGCAGTCGTATATGGGTGCTACCGTTGCGGAGTCTGCAAATCAGAACGCCAATGCACAGTCGGACTGGACCAGTGGGGCCGTGGACTACTCGGATCCCAACTATCTGAATAATCCATACCCTGGTTGGACTTACGACGGGGCAACAGGGCAGTGGTATCAACTAGCTACTGATAATGGCGGTGCTGTGACGGTCGCTGGCAGCGACAATGTTCAGCAGCAGCAGCAGCAGCACCTTGCTGGTTCGTACCTGCAGAACTCTTCACAGGCAGGGCTGGAGACCATCGCGGAGGAGGGCAGCACCACTGCTGTCAGCTGGGGCCAGGATCAGAGCAGTGCAGCGACAGCAGAATACCCACCAAACATGCTGTTCTATGCTGACTACCCTGGATTTTACTTTGACACCAACACTCAGGAGTGGTACACGCTCGAGGCATACCAGCAAGCTCTCACACAAGCTGCAACTGCGGCATCAACTTCCTCTGGGGCAGGTCAAAATGTTAGTCATGCTGGGAATACTCAGGCAAGTAATTATGATCAGCAGAGTCAATGGCAGCATGGTTCGTTGGTTAACAGCGTACATTCTGGGAGTTCCTACAGTTCCCATCAGCATGTTGAGAATCAGACTAATCAGCAGGCATATACCGAGTCTTTGAGACCCTCTACGGACTATGGCACCACTATCAACACATTCATGCCTTCGCCGGAACCCTCTACTGATTATCAGACTAATATTAACACATTTGTGCCTTCTACAAGTCAACACAATAATGGTGGTTGGGGCCACCAGGTTAGTAACAAGGGTTTCGAACCTACTGGTTATCAGACTGCTCACTATGGTTTTGAACCGCAGAAAAGCAGTCAAAGTACTATCAGCACATTTATGCCTTCCACGAGTCAATACAGTGGTGGCGGTGAGGGCAACCAGGTCAGTAACAAGGGTTTTGAACCTACTAGCTATCAGAGTGCTCACAAGGGTTTTGAACCGCAGAAAAGCAGTCAGAGTACTATCAACACATTTATGCCTTCTGCAAGTCAATACAGTAATGGTGGTGAGGGGCACCAGGTTAGTAACAAGGGTTTTGAACCTACTAGCTATCAGAGTGCTCACAAGGGTTTTGAACCATATAAAAGCAATCAAAGTATTTCTACTAGCAATGACAATGGTAACAAGGGAACTGAAGTTTCAGTTGCTCATCAGGGGTTTAAACCTTTCACTAACAACCAGAGAAGCACAGGATTTATACCTTCTGCAGGTTACCAGAATTCCCAAAAGGAATTTGAACCTTCTAAAGATAATCAAGCTCATCATGTAGCATTTGAACCTTCAGCAAGCCATGGTTATGCGAATTCGAATGGCTTTGCCGAGCCACAGAAAAGTGTTCCTGTAGCGAGCGTGTTCCAGATGCAAACACACACTGATCCTGCCACACACATGCAATTACCAAACAACTATTTGAGCAGGGAGAACTCCATGAGCTTTTCTCAGCAGCTACCTTCATCTCAACAGCATGGTTACTCCCCTCACGTGGAGAGGTCGTCAGCTGGACGCCCACCTCATGCTCTTGTTGCATTTGGATTTGGTGGGAAGCTAGTAGTTATGAACGAGACCAGCTCAATGACTGCAAACTTTGACAGCGGAAATCAGGTATCTCTAATATTCTTTGTAATATCCTTTTTCGCAATGGAATTCGTAACTAAGAGCTTATACCTTTCCATTAGGGCAATTCTCGTGGCATGTTGTCAATTCTCAATATATCGGAGATTGTTGCTGATAAAATTGATCAGCCAAGCATCAATAATGGTAGTGCACTGAGCTACTTCTATGCTTTGTGTCGTCGACCTATTCCTGGCCCCCTCGCTGGTGGAAGTGCTGCAGCAAAGGATGTGAATAAATGGCTTGATGATATTATTGGAAGCTATGAGTCTTCCGTCAGGGAATTCCAAGGAGGGGAAGTTCAGAAGCTGCTTATTTCATTGCTTAAAATATCATATCAACACTATGGAAAACTTCGGTCACCCTTTGGACCTGATCCATCGCGTGAGGTATTTATAGGCCCATTGTTTCGCCTTGCTATGTTCTGTTTGGTAGTATCCTTGCTTTTCCTTGAGCAGCATCGTTGATTTAGTGTACTATAAAATCTTTGTGAATACAATTAATGAACACCAATGCCACACTGATAAATAATCCCAGTACTGCACTGCAGCCACATAGCAAATCTTGATGCTGGAAGGCACTGACATGTCGGAGTTGTGGGGCACCTAGGTTAGGTACCAGATTTCAGCAATCACAGTTTTAGTCCTGATCCTGGTTACTGGGGAGTGGAAAATTTTGTCAATGTTTAGTTGTTTACCTGATGGCAATGATGCTTGTCATTAATCATTTAAAATCCATGTTTATATAATTTTCGTACATTTGTTTTGACAATCAAATGCCATGATATATTTGTAGTAGTAAATAGTATATGGCCGAGATATGTGAGCTCTCTCCAGCGATGACAACATGAAGACTAAAAGAAACAAGCAAATCATTCAGGTCTTCAAACTTTTTCTTCCTCAATGACACAATCTTGCACTTTTCTTAAGGCAGTCGCAGAAAAATGACATAGAGACCAAACCACAAACCAGTAAATACCGATGAGGGTTCTACCATTATTTTGATTTTGAGCTGCAATGCCAAGGCTATGCGCTCCACGCAGCCATGAAAGTAGTCAATGAACATCGGCAAGAGTACCAATACCTAGTTGTCCTGGATGTGGATCTTCTCTCAGCTTTGTGTTTATTAGCTAGCCATTAAGCATATATTTCCATTAGGCTCTCTAGAGAATCTCAAATTAATGCAATCCTTGGTTCCATTTTCTATTCTGCTTGAAATGGCCTCAAGATGCAATCCCTACGCCAACCATATGAGGTTCATGAGCTCTTGGCCCGTGCAGCATCTGTCACATGGTCAATATTTGTGCCAAGTAACTTGGCGCATGCCTATATGCGAGGATGTATGTTGTGAGCTGACAAGTAACTGGATTCAGCTTTATCATTTATCGCCACATGCCTTAGGATAGGACTAAAATTGTTCCATGCTAATACCGGCCTCAGGTGGAATAATGTATCTTAATTTTGAGTTATTGGTAACATGGTAGGATGACCTCATGTGCCAAAAGGGTACTCCAGATACATGTCTATCTCTTTGATAGTACTCCCTCTGTCCCAAAATATAAGGTGTATAAGTTTGGTCAAAAGTCAAACCCTACTAAGTTTGCCTGAATATTTACTGAAAAATATCAACATTTACAATATTGAATAGACATATTGAGAACATATACTTTATGATGAATCTGTTGATATTGATTTAGTATCCTTAGTTGCTGTATAAACTTGGTCAAACTTAGAAGATGCTGACTTTTGACTGAACTTATACTCCGTATGGCTCATATTTTGGGATGGAGGGAGTATATGGTATTAAAATTATTTCATTTTGACCCCCGACCCCAGGTCAAATAATGATTTTTTTTTGAATTGCTGGTAACAGGGTATGGATGGTCCAGACACTGCAGTAACAGCTCTTTTTTCAGCATGTAATAGTAATAGTGCCCATACGAGGGAATATGGAGCCATGGCCCATTGCATGAAAAATATTCCCCCGGAAAGCCAGATACAGGTAAGTCCATCTGCTTGGCTGTTGGTTGTGTGTTATCTAGCAAAAATGGTCATGATCGAACCAACTATTCTGTTGCAGGCTACTGCTCAAGAAGTTCAAAATCTTCTAGTTTCTGGTAAAAGGAAAGATGCTCTTCAGTATGCGCAGGAAGGTCAGCTTTGGGGACCTGCATTAATACTTGCTTTACAACTTGGTGATAAGGTTTGAGTTAACTCTAAATTTTTTCAGTCCCTAGACTAGTTAATGGCTTTGCCTTTTTCTTTTTTCCCTGAATAATTGCTGATCATTTTGTTGACTGATCATGCAGTTTTATGCGGATACTGTGAAGAAAATGGCTTGCTGTCATTTTGTATCTGGTTCACCTTTGAGGACATTGTGCCTTCTTATCGCTGGACAACAGGCCGATGTTTTTAGCGCTGAGGACCCTGTCGATGTGAATTATGGCACAAGACAGCAACAGCCTGCAGGGGTAATACATAAGTACTTGTTTGTTGCATTCTTACCATGATTGGAAAAAACAGTAGGATGTATGTTTAAATAGAAACTCTACATGCGTTACTCGTGAGTTGAAGGACTATTCAACTGGAAGGAATTGAAAGAGCCACTGTCCATAGTATTTGTGTTATAGCTTGTTGCAACAGAACTTTGGATCTTCTTTAGCCTGGACAACAACTTAATTTACCATCTGATAAACTGTAACTGTTTTTCTAATTCAGAGATGGATTTTGCTTGAATTCTCTTAGAGGTCGTTTGGTATCCATCATTTAAGCCTGGAATTCTGGAATTCATTTTAAAATTTCATAGGTGGGCTGTATCGTTGCCACAGAATTGGGCCATCATTTCATTTAGGAAATCCAGCAAAATGATGCCATGTGTAATCACAATCCCGAGCTGAAACCTGTCATTCACAATCCCTGTGGCAACCAAACAAATTCAATATTGAATTCTACTGTCATTTACAATTCCTGTGGCAACCAAACAAGTGTCAATTTCTGGAATTACAATGTAAACGATTTCAAAATGCTACAAATGAAATGAAAACCTGGCTTCCAAACGACTTCTTAGACATATCATGTCATGATTTCCAGACGGAGTACCCTTTTTTCCCTCTTAATTAATTTGAAGTTAACGTAGTATATGTTGCTATCTGACAGGGTACTCCTGTGGGCATGCTGGATGACTGGCAACAAAATTTGGCTATTATAACTGCAAACAGGACTAAGGGAGATGACCTTGTAATTACTCACCTTGGGGATTGCCTTTGGAAAGAGAAAAATGAGGTTTGCATCTGTTGAGTCTACAGTTTCTATACATGTTTGAGCCGGACACCTTATATTATTGTATATTTATATGCAGGTTGCAGCTGCTCATTCATGCTATTTAGTTGCTGAACTAAATATTGATTCCTACTCTGAAAGTGCAAGAATATGTTTGCTTGGAGCAGACCACCTGAGATGTCCTCGCACATTTACGAGCCCTGAAGCTATCCAGGTCTTGTTACTATATGTACACTTCACTTTCTGTTTGTTTGTGGCCGTGCACACACACACTCACTCATTACCGTGCATATGATCTTGCACGATATTAGTTGATCAGATATGAATAGTTTTGCATCTTGTTTCGTCATCCCCTCTTCCACCCATCCACACGGAGTTCTGTAGAAGAGTTTGATGTTCCGAGCTGCAGATTGGATATGTTGCTGGGCTGTCAAATTCAGATTTTATTGTCGCAACTTGCTTATTGGCATTTGTTTCTGGTTGGAAATTTCAATTTTTAACCAGTGGAAAAAATATCTGCATCTCTTTCATGGATATAATAGTTAGTCACATACTTATTTTTCTTGGTTACTAGTTTCTTGTCCTCTCATAGTAGGTAGTACATCGTTTTTCATTGCCATTTACTGTTCCTGATCAAATACCCGTGCGACACAACTTACAGAGAACGGAGTTGTATGAATATGCGAAAGTTCTTGGTAATTCTCAGTATATCCTCCTGCCATTTCAACCATATAAGCTTATATACGCATACATGCTTGCGGAGGTTGGGAAGGTCTCTGATTCACTAAGGTAAGTTGCTGGGTTATTACATATCCACTTGTATCCTATCTACATACACTCAGCTTAAAATTTGAATTGCTTTCTTAAGGTACTGTCAAGCATCTTTGAAGCTGCTGAAAGCCTCTGGTCGTGCGCCCGAACTAGAAGCATGGAAGCAACTGTTTTCATCTTTGGAGGAGCGGATACGCACCCACCAGCAGGTGTCAATTCTGTGTAGTCAATGTTGTTTATTGATTATTGTGTGTACTTTAGCGGACAACTTTTTTCCTGTTAACTGACCATTGACTCGTCAACATGTAGGGTGGATATGGCACAAATCTTGCTCCTTCAAAGATTGTTGGAAAGATTTTCTCATCGTTTGATAAATCCTTGTCCCGCATGATGGGTACACAACCTGCACCAGTGCCGCCATTATCACAGAGCTTCTCTGTTGACAGAGATACCTATTCTGCTCCTCCAGCTAATAATTTTGTAAATAGTCAGTCAGCGATGCCTATGTCATCTTCTGCTTCAGAGCAGTTTGTGAGTGCAATGGCAGAAGATAGTGGCCCTGATAGGAAAGGCACACATAACAGAAGTGTCTCTGAACCAGATTTTAAGAGACAACAGGTAGTCCTACTTTTCTGTTAAAGGCATATACTTTTTAATATCTTGTTGCATAATAATGTGTTCATTTGAATTTATTGGTGTTTTACCTTGCTCGCCTCATTCATCACATATCCTCTGTCCTATATTGATAATTAACGCCTGTGCAAATAATCTTTTTTTTTTCTATTTCAAGATTTGGCATGGCCATCCTTTATGTCTCTTGATGTGATCACCCCCAATCAAAAAATATGTTATGCAGAACATGCAAAGAAAGGAGCACTTGTTGCATTGGAATATTTTCTAGAAGTTTCTCAATTTCTCTCTTTTACATTGACATTCTAACAGGGTGGTGGATCAGATAATGCACAAAGCTCATCAGGTTCAGGCAGTTCACGTTTTGGATGGTTGCTGCAGAAAACTGTAGGACTTGTCTCAAAATCGTCTTCCAACCAGGTGCTTGTTAATAGATTGTATACTTCTGCCTACCTTGCGCTCTGTGCAGTAACTCAAATAATTTTCTCATGATCTGAAGGCAAAGTTGGGGGAACAGAACAATTTCTACTTTGATGAGAATCTGAAGCGCTGGGTGGAAAGAGGCGTCGAGGTCCCCGCCGAGGAGCCTCCCCTTCCTCCACCTCCAACAACAGCCTCATTCCAGAACGGTGGTCCAAATTACAATCGGGCAGCCCCTAGCAGTGGAGGTTATACTCCTAACGGGTTTACGGAGACGAAGCCTCCAAACCCTGCTGAGCCTATTTCAGGGATGCCACCGATACCACCTGGCCAGAATCAGTTCTCAGCACGTGCGAGAGCAGGTGTTAGGTCAAGGTAAATTGTTTAGTTTCACTGCCCTGTTATACCTCTTACCCTGGTGGGCTTATAAGTTATGGCATAAACTTGTTTGTGTAGATATGTTGACACATTTAACAAGGGCGGCGGCGGTGGTGTTGGAAATGCCTTTGGAGCACCATCATACAACAAACCTGCCATGCCAGCTGTGAACAAGCTGCCTGGTACTAGTTTCTTCGTCCCGACTCCAGCTGTCGACGCATCAATGCAGATGACTCCAGAGCCAACAGCTGAAACTGCACATCAGGACGGGCCATCTTCCTCGCAGGCTGTGGAGTCAACCTCCTATGCATCCCCGCCGCCACCTATGCAAGTGCAATCGAGCTTCCAGCGGCACTCGAGCATGGAAAACATCATGACCCCCTCGGGCAGTGGCAACAGCTCGTTCTCAAAGTCACGTGCAGCGTCCTGGAGCGGGACATACCCAGAGCAGCCGGGCAGCACCCCTGCCTCAAGATCACCAGACTTGCAGGCGATGCAGTCGCCGCCCTTCATACCTGGACTGAGACCATCCCACAGCCGCTCCCACAGCAACTCGTCCCTCCAGCTCAACGGTCTGGCAGACGATCTCCAGGAGGTAGCGCTCTGATGAAACAAGGGAATTAGTTGAAGACGAGGTGCGTTATTCGTCCTGTAATCAGTCAATCGCGTCACCACCTTCTTTCTCATAGTTTGTTCTGTATATTTAATATCCGTGATATATATGTCTAGAGAGGTACAAAAGGAGCGGTGTCCCTTTTTCTTTTCTTTTTTGCATGAGAAGCGTGCGGATGCCATTGTACAGATAGAGTTTCACTCATTCAAAGCCAGGAGATGAAGAAAGTAATAATTACCCAGGGGAGGGAGGAGAGTTGTAGTAACTTGTTAAGATAGCAAGAAAAGAAGTGTGCACAGACTAGGTACATTTCCCCCTGCCTTTTAGATCCTTGATTCATTGCATTATGTAAACTTGACAGTTTGAAGCCAATAATTACTTGGGGCTGTTCGGTGACTGTTTCCGTGTTGTTTACTTGGTCCTTATGTCGTGTATCTACTTGTCGTGGTTATGTGTTTTTTTCCAAGTAAATTCAACGAGTGTTGACCTTGCGAATGGTCGTCGTAGGCAAACATACCATTTACAGAATCAGGTACAAAATCATACCAATACCCGGCTTCCATGGGTAAATTGCAGGATAAAATATTCCTTGCCAATCATGTGTGCCAGCCAAATTTATCTTCCCCTCCTCAAAACAAACATACATGACACTATTAATTACAAATTTACAAGTCAGCCAGTATAGCTTTCAATGTGGATTAGCCACATTACTACCACAGCGGCCAACGGCAGCGGTTCTTCGTCGGTCGCAGGCCCTTGAGCGCCCTGGCCCTGGATCTTGGCGGCGACGCCTGGAGATCGCCGGTGATTGGTGGCGGCGGCATTCAGGCACTGGATTGCATGGTAATCTTTTTTGCAGGGGTGTTTTTCGCAAATAGAGAGGCTCTTACCTCAAATTTCAGGTTTCTTCGTTGGGAGTGATGTAATGAGGCTTTTCTATAAAATGTACCTGCCACGTGGCTGAATGGAATCGATCGGGGTCTTTCTAGGCCCCTTTATCTGTTAAAAGAAACACATTACTAACTCTTACCCGTCCCGATCCTAAATCATTCCCCTTCTCGTGCTGCTGCTACGTTCATGGTGAGTGGTGACTGGGCACTGCGAAGAATCACAACCCACGGCTGGACTCTGGAGCATCGGCAAAACGGAGATGACACCCCACACTGCTGCCGCAGGCATCATCACGGCGCATAGCGGGGACATCATTACTTAAGAGGACCAACTAATTATTTACAAATTCACAAAAGATTTGTAATAGAAGGATGAATAAAACGAAAGTAAAATTGTATATGTAATACTACCTCTCTCCATAATTAGACGCCTTAGATTTGTCAAAATTAGATGTATGTAGAGACTATTTAGTGTCTAGATACATCTAAATTTAAACAAATTTAAGACACTTACCTATGGACGGATGAAATATGTATGTGTGAATATAATAATTGACTAAAAAGGATCAGTTTTCTGCCGCGGACTATTTATTTACATTTTCCCAAACAAGCTCATATAAACAACATCATTTTCAATACAGTGTTCAACCACAATGGCATGTAGCTTGATTAGTAGAAAGATGTAACTTAAGATGGAAAGGAAATACCAACCACGACCATGTATCTCTCAAGTAATATGACGCATGGCACATTCATCTATCTATTTGAATAAATAAATGATAATGCACATTATCACAAGCAAATGATGTGCAGACAAACGAGTTGAGCAAGGGGGAAACTCTGACGAGCCACCGTTGCTGGCGGGACGGTGGCGGCATGCCGCCCTACACGTCCTAGTGCAGTTTTTTCAATAATAAAGAAAGATGGTGATGATCCCAAGCAGTTTCTCCTGAAAGAAACAAGCGTTGCCTCATCATCATCATAATCATCAAGTTATACACGAATCTCCGTGTGCATATCGCCGTGCTGTCCAACAACTAGCAAAGCAACCATTGGCAGCCACAAACAGTAAAGCCAGGCGATTTCTTATCATGCGAGAAGTTGAATATTCCAAGTTACATCAAGAGAACAAGGAACTAAAAGTTAGATCTCCAGAGGCAGGATCGAAGGAGGCCTCGACATGCACCGCTGAATCGGCCGGGTTCACCTCCACAGGTTTGCTGAGCAGCTGCACTCCTTGCTTCCAGTATCGGCTATCTGAGGTTAATATCAGCAACACCAATATCAGTATGAGGGTAATATAATAACCATGACTTTCATCACCAGTATCAGTACCAGTCACAGATAAAGAATGTACCCAAGAGTGAGAAGAAGGTGGTTTCTCTACCTGGTCCTGTGCTTAGCACAGTGGAGTTCTTCTCGTCAAGCACCCAGTCGATCCAAAGTGCGAAACCATGGCATGTTCCAGCATCAGCAAACTCAATCTACAAAGATCACATGCAGATACGAGTTTTACTATGACCTGGCAGCACAAATAAAGTATGCAGACCACATGCTGACATGCATGTTCTAGCCAGCAAAGTAATGGCAGTTCCCGAAACACATGCTTTTCTGCCATGTATTTTAGTGCGACACTAGAGACCGAAGCTTCCCTAAGCTATTGTGATTCGGTATCATTGGGAACCAATAATGATTCGCCAAACCTTGAATCTTTGTGAATTTGAAGTGACCCATACTACAGTGGAAAAACTCTGATGACTTTCATCCCAGTATCCCACCAAAAAGATAACAAAGCATACCTTTGTTTTCCCAAAGCAGGAGTGAATAGGCTCAAAAAAGTTGAAGTCCATGAGAGAGTATACTTTACTTAATTTCTGCTCAAGTTTGAATGTATCATTAGTCAACCAAGTGAAATGAAATCTGTGCACAACCCCGAGACATTATTAGATTTTACCTTTGTATGACCACATTGCCATACATAATATGGCAGACAAGGACCTTGCTGCTCTCCAGGAAGATCACCGCAGGCTCCTAAAGTCTCATTAACAACAGAGTGGTCAAAACCCTCGACGTCTTTAAGGCTGCAACGACTCCTCCACAAGTCCTACAGTACCTCAGTAGTTAGAATACAAACTTAGTTCTTGCGCACAACTTAAAAATGACAGACTAACCGGAAGAGACATGGCGCACAACTTCAGTATTCCTTTACAAGGCACTATGAGTGCATCCTTGGATAACATCGGATCAAGCAGAGTTCTTGCATTCCTAAAAGCAAAATAACAGGAACAGATTTTGGCATCTTCACTCGGTAATACAACATAAAAGAATATATTTCACATCATACTGAAATAAGTCAATGTTCACTTAGGCCTCCCATGTAAATTGTGGATTCCATATTCTTCTCATAAAGAAGTAAGAGTAATACTTGGTAAATTCAATAAAAACTAGGTAAATAGGTGTAAGTGTAACATCCCACATTCAGCCCAAACAAACACTGGCTTACGTCCTTGTAGCCTACAAGGTTTAACTTGGCTGCTACATATGGTTCTCAAAGATTCACATGCTACTGAGCTACTCAAAACAACCATGCCAGGCTTCCAGCCCAAACATAGGTCACCTAACCTAAAATGGTGGCAACAATTGAACACAAAACCTTTTTCCTGGTGCTCGTAGCTTGTTAGTTAAGACATATGCGACGAGTATTATGGAACGGAGGGAGTACCTCTCTTTTTCTAAACTGAGGGTGCATTATTTATTTTTCCTAAACTATGTTACCACAAGAAGCAAACATTTGATAGGACACTGTTTCTCTAAAATTTGGGCTTGAGAACACCAAAGTATAAATGCGAAGTTCAACCATAAGTTACTACTACATCAACTTTTGCCAGGCCAGAAGAAATCGATCAGGAACATACAAATAAAGAATTAAAATGTACTAAAAAATGTTGACAAAAGCAGAATACGACTGTCGATTTCTGAACAGTGTGGGAACTTGTACACTGGAAATAAGAGCACAATTTCTATAGTGTGAAGTGTGAACTTGTATGTGCAACATCTATTGACATATTTATGTATTAGAAATAATGCAAAGCTGAATCTGATGTACAATTAATACTAGGATTTTGAAGTAACAAACCAGAAACGTAGGTTTTGCCATGGAAGCATCCCTTCACCGCCATAATAAAATGGTTCACCCATTAATAAGTTAATCTATAGAGATGAAATGATAAGATCAAGAGACATTCAGAGAACAACAGTATGAATCATTTAACTACTTTCAAGTCAGACTACACACCTAGCAGCATTTACCTTCTTATGCTTCAAATCATCCGCGGTAACAGATGCCACTCTTCTACCAATCACTTGAATTTGGTCCATGGAGAAATTGTTAGCATCTGCAACAGCTTGAAGGTATGCTGCACCCTTGTCCCGTAGACCAGGAAACATGGCAATGACTTTTGAAGATGGTGACAGAGACGAAACTAAGAGAGCTAGGAATATACTATCATCAGCCACAATACAGGTTTGCGAAGATCTGTCTCTCAGCTGGACAGAGAAACATTGAATATGAATAAGAGGATGTTAGAATAACGTAGGTAATTTGGTAGGCAGTGTTTTGGTTCATGGGACTAGATACTCCCATTACGGAAAACCCATTTTAAAATGTTCAAATTATTTTTAAAAATATTTTTTCTTCAGAATGTACATGTATGTGTATTTTACATGTGCTCAAACATTTTGTGAACAAATAACATTTGTAGTGTCGTAGGCAAAAATGTTTAATTTTTTGTTTTGAAAAAATCTTCAGAGTGTATATGTATGTGTCTTATACATGTCCTCAAACATTTTGTGATGAAATAACATTTGTACTAACAAAAAAAAGATGTCTCGCGAAAAGTCATAGCATCGAAAATTGTCTTTTTTACACAGGTCACAAAAAATCTCCTCCATTAAACTTAGATGGGCGCCTAGAATACACCCAATATTTTTTTGACATTTTAAATGTGTTTTTTTTACAATGGGACGATTCGTCCTATGAGCCAAAGTGGATTTCCGAGGTAATTTGCATAAAAAATAAGATGTTATTACAGCCACTATATGAGTTATCATGTTGTAATAACATCTTATAATATGGGACAGAGGGAATAGAATGGTAGGTAGCTAAACCATTGAACTGATCAATTACTCCAACTGAAAGATATTAGTTTTCAACGAAATTAACAGGACAATAACATAGTTTCCAGATTGCTTAAAAATTAAGAATCTCTTCAGGCCATGTTCAGAGGGACCAGCAAAGATTGTGAATTGAGAATTTGAATATGAGTATGCAAGCATAGGTTTTCCTTTTTCAACAATCAAACTTCACCAGAAACTATTGAGGCCTCAATACATTTTCAAATGTTGGCAGATCATTGGAACTTTGTGGTACTAGCAGATCTGTGGAATTATTTTAGAAGTCATAGGCTGAAGTATTAAATTAGCATCCTGATCTATTCTAACAGCGGAAAACAGAAGTTTGCGAAAATCATGCACACAAGGCAACAACATGATATTTGAACCAAATGAACTGGAGTACTTACAGCATTTTTCACTACAGTTATCAAAGCTGATCTCCAATATCTATCACCATAAAGTGCCACCCTTTCCGGTAACAATGCTAGCTGGTCACCTTTCAAGCTTCTGTTGCATGCTTCATCATTTGTGTTTAGCAGCTGATATGAGATGCTAGTTAGGTTATGACTAGCCCTTAGAGAAACAATTTGATCTTTCATGACAGGAGCACCTTTCCCTTGTGTAAACCAAACACAATGCTTCCAGTGATCACACCAATCGTTGGTGTCTACAAATAGATATAAGAAATTGTTTTGATTAGCTTCAGAAAGAGTAACAGGGTGGGGTCCGAAAAGGTTTACATATCGAACATGCTAGATCAACCAAGTGGCTTCAATACTAATGAATTCAAGGAGCCCAGATGTTCTAACAACACTATAAATCTATAATCATCATATTCAAAGTGCCGAAATCACTTAGGGGCGAGTTAGGTTGCCTTGCAGCCTCCCCGAACAGGCTAAGTGGCTGCAAAAAATGCTCGTTTGTTTGTCGCGGGAATTAACGTTCTGAGCTTGCACAAAACTTAAAGCAGCGTCAGGGCAGAACCGACACGCCTGAATCAGCGGTTTCCACTCGGACAGGCGCCAGCGGGCACGAAGAGAGGAACGTTGTGAGCACAGGAATAGGCATGGAGATGGCAGGAGACGAAAAATTGGCTGCACGGTTTCGCATGAAATCTAGCGTCACCTCCAGCAAGAGAACAAATAAAACCTTATTTTTCATCTCGGGCGGCATCGGCAATTTAGATCCGCGGCACCGGAAGCTCTGAGTTCGAAATCTCTAGCACCGGCTCCGTCCCTCTTGTCCATCTTGTCTCCAGCCTCTCGTCCCTCTTGTCTCAGGCTCTGGCAGCTCGTCGCCATCCGTCATCTCCCATGCCTGTAACCGCGTCCCGTCCCTTACTTTAGGCTTATGGACGATTTCGCCGTTACTTATTTAACATCAATTTAATTAGGACACACAAGCTTATCATTCAGGCAACAACCCTTAATAGTTGTGATTCACAAGAGATCGGTTCGTCACAATTCCAGGGCTGCGGTCAGATATTTTCCCATGTTTGAAGACGATCGAGAGGATGATGTAGAGGATGTTACCCTTAATCGGTATTTTGGCTATGATGACAGCTAAGCTAGAGATGGACTAATGCTACCAACAGGTGTTATACATAGGTGTCGATGATGCAAGATGGTTGGAGACCCCTCATTTGTTGAGAGAACAGTGCCAGAGTTTCTTTCATATTTCTATTGCTTTTCTTGAGTCAATAGGAAACACCGCACTATTAAGAGAGGTGATCTCGGTGAGCTTGCTGGGGATGTTACAAACATCCAAATACATATCCTAAGAGCATCTCTAACAGAGCCCGTAAATCCTGCCGGAACTGATTTTTTCCGGCGAATTTACGGGTTCGGGCCGAAAGTGGCGCAGAACGGAGCCCGAATCGGTGGGCCGGCCCCTATAAGAAGTTTAGGGGCCCGGTAAATATACAGGCCGCGGAGGGGAGTAGGGTTTTGGAACCCTCCTCCGTCGCGTCCTCCCCTCCGCCGCGCGCACGGTTGGACTTCCGGCGAGCAATCGCGGAGCCACCGCTTGCCGCTTCTCCACTCTCTCCACACCACCGTGACCGCATGGCTGGGGCGAACAGAAGCGGCAGGGGAGGCGGGCGGATTGGCGGGAGCAACTCTCCGCCGCCCCCCCCCCCCCCCCGTCTTCCGGTCCGAGGCCGAGCGGCGCAAATGGAACTGCTCAGAAGGCACTCGGAAGAGCAGCGTGCGGCGCTGGACCAACTGGGGTCTAACGCTGCCGGGGAAGCTCGCGCGCTACGCGAATAGCGGCGAGGGGTCGTCCTCGGCCGTGTCCGGCTGTGCGCTGTGGCGGCCCGCCCCGGACAGCAGCAGCGACGAGGAGGAGGTGCCGGTGCGCAACCTCCAGTTGCAGTCGGGGGACTACGTCCTCAACAACGAGGAGGAGGCGACGGCGGTGCAGCAGGTGGCCGTCATCTCCGCCGCGAGGAGGCGGAAGCCGTCCGTGCCGTGCGCGAGTATGAGGCCGCGCCGAAGTAGGCGGCCGTCCGCCGCGTGAAGCAGGAGGTCGTCGACCTTGACTCCGAGTAGGCCGCCGACGGCGTAGTCTTCTGCGGCGCGCACAGTAGGTCGCCACCGGTGAAATTAGTTTAGTTTTGGAGGTGGTCGACCACCTCAAATGCAATGTATCTATCGATCGTATCTATCGAATTATGCCTCAAATATGTTTGAATTTCAGTTCTTAAGCTTGTTTGCGATGATCACTTTACCGGCAAATTTTGAATTCAGTGTTTTTCGCTTCCGAATACGGATGTTGTTCTGCACCACGCTCAAAACCGCTCGCATTTTGTTTTTCCGGAGACTGAACTAACTTTTTCGGTTCCGAAGAATAAGGGCTCTGCTAGAGATGCTCTAACACCAAAATATACCTTCACACAAAAGAGAGGAGAGTTTATCACTTTGGAGGAAAAGCCATTTGAGATTTCCTATTGTCCTGGCCCTGAGTTGGTATGACCGGTTGTCACACCGACTGGATTGGTGTCGCCTGGTTGCAGCATCGGTTCAAACCGATCTAGTTGGTCTAGCCCGGTGCACCGGACCACTCGGTTTTTGATCCGGGATACCGGGCCAGGAACCAGAGCACCCAGTGCTGGAGTCGGTTTCACCGCCTTAGTACCGAAAGTGCGCAAGAATTTTCCCAAATGGCCAGTTTTTCTCCCTTGAGCTATAGAACGCATTTTTTATTCCTTGAAGGTTAGGTCAACCATTCACATTGCATATCTTGAAGCTCTCTCTCCCACCATTGGTGAAATACAAAACCTTGAGCATCTCCCATTTTCCAAACCAAATACAAATCTCTTTGGGGAAAAGGAAGAGGAGGTCTTGATCTACAATCTCGCCAAGCCATATTTCATTCCTCATTGGGTTCATCGAGCTAGCTTGTTACTCTTGTGTTTGTTGGGATACCCTAGGCGGCTAGGG